>NW_027142414.1:3088933-4438881 GCF_026170545.1 Melanerpes formicivorus | reverse complement strand
GTCTATAGAGCCCGTGGCAGCCTCTATAGGGGCCTATGGAGGCAATGGGAGCGTCTATAGAGCCCGTGGCAGCCTCTATAGTGGGCCTATGGTGCCAATGGGAGCTTCTATAGAGCCCGTGGGAGCCTCTCTAGTGGCCTATGGAGCCAATGGGAGCGTCTATAGAGCTCGTGGGAGCCTCTATAGTGGCCTATGGAGCCAATGGGAGCATCTATAGAGCTCGTGGGAGCCTCTATAGTGGCCTATGGAGCCAATGGGAGCGTCTATAGAGCCCGTGGGAGCCTCTATAGTGGCCTATGTAGCCATTGGGAGCGTTTATAGAGCCCGTGGGAGCCTCCATAGTGGCCTATGGAGCCAATGGGAGCGTCTACAGAGCCCGTGGCAGCCTCTATAGTGGCCTATGGAGCCAATGGGAGCGTCTATAGAGCCCGTGGGAGCCTCTATAGTGGCCTATGGAGCCAGTGGGAGCGTCTATAGACCCCGTGGCAGCCTCTATAGGGGCCTATGGAGGCAATGGGAGCGTCTATTGAGCCCATGGGAGCCTCTCTAGAGGCCTATGGAGCCAATGGGAGCGTGTACAGAGCCCGTGGGAGCCTCTATAGTGGCCTATGGAGCCAATGGGAGCGTCTATAGAGCTCGTGGGAGCCTCTATAGTGGCCTATGGAGCCAATGGGAGTGTCTATAGAGCCCGTGGCAGCCTCTATAGTGGCCTATGGAGCCAATGAGAGTGTCAATAGAGCCCGTGGGGGCCTCTATAGTGGCCTATGGAGCCAATGGGAGCGTCTACAGAGCCCGTGGGAGACTCTATAGTGGCCTATGCAGGCAATGGGAGCGTCCATAGAGCCCGTGGGAGCCACTGTAGAGGCCTATGGAGCCAATGGGAGCGTCTACAGAGCCCGAGGCAGCCTCTATAGTGGCTTATGGAGCCAATGGGGAGCGTCTATAGAGCCCGTGGCAGCCTCTATAGGGGCCTATGGAGGCAATGGGAGCGTCTATTGAGCCCATGGGAGCCTCTCTAGAGGCCTATGGAGCCAATGGGAGCGTGTACAGAGCCCGTGGGAGCCTCTATAGTGGCCTATGGAGCCAATGGGAGCGTCTATAGAGCTCGTGGGAGCCTCTATAGTGGCCTATGGAGCCAATGGGAGTGTCTATAGAGCCCGTGGCAGCCTCTATAGTGGCCTATGGAGCCAATGAGAGTGTCAATAGAGCCCGTGGGGGCCTCTATAGTGGCCTATGGAGCCAATGGGAGCGTCTACAGAGCCCGTGGGAGACTCTATAGTGGCCTATGCAGGCAATGGGAGCGTCCATAGAGCCCGTGGGAGCCACTGTAGAGGCCTATGGAGCCAATGGGAGCGTCTACAGAGCCCGAGGCAGCCTCTATAGTGGCTTATGGAGCCAATGGGAGCGTCTATAGAGCCCGTGGTAGCCTCTATAGTGGCTTATGGAGCCAATGGGAGCGTCTACAGAGCCCGAGGCAGCCTCTATAGTGGCTTATGGAGCCAATGGGAGCGTCTATAGAGCCCGTGGGAGCCTCTCTAGTGGCCTGTGGAGCCAATGGGAGCGTCTATAGAGCTCGTGGGAGCCTCTATAGTGGCCTATGGAGCCAATGGGAGCGTCTATAGAGCCCGTGGGAGCCTCTATAGTGGCCTATGGAGCCATTGGGAGCGTTTATAGAGCCCGTGGGAGCCTCTATAGTGGCCTATGGAGCCAATGGGAGCGTCTATAGAGCCCGTGGGAGCCTCTATAGTGGCCTATGGAGCCAATGGGAGCGTCTATAGAGCCCGTGGGAGCCTCTATAGTGGCCTATGGAGCCATTGGGAGCGTTTATAGAGCCCGTGGGAGCCTCTATAGTGGCCTATGGAGCCAATGGGAGCGGCTATAGAGCCCGTGGGGAGCCTCTATAGTGGCCTATGGAGCCAATGGGAGCGTCTATAGAGCCCGTGGGAGCCTCTATAGGGGCCTATGGAGGCAATGGGAGCATCTATAGAGCCCATGGGAGCCTCTCTAGAGGCCTATGGAGCCAATGGGAGCGTGTACAGAGCCCGTGGGAGCCTATATAGTGGCCTATGGAGCCAATGGGACCGTCTACATAGCCCGTGGGAGCCTCTATAGTGGCCTATGGAGGCAATGGGAGCGTCCATAGAGCCCGTGGGAGCCTCTGTAGAGGCCTATGGAGCCAATGGGAGCGTCTACAGAGCCCGTGGCAACCTCTATAGTGGCTTATGGAGCCAATGGGAGCGTCTATACATCCCGTGGGAGCCTCTATAGTGGCCTATGCAATGGGAGCGTCTATAGAGCCCGTGGGAGCCTCTCTAGAGAACTATGGAGCCAATGGGAGCGTCTATACAGCCCGTGGGAGCCTCACTAGAGGGTCTATGGAGCCAATGGGAGCATCTATGAGCCCGTGGGAGCCTCTATAGTGGCCTATGGAGCCAATGGGAGCATCTATAGAGCCCGAGGGAGCCTCTATAGTGGCCTATGGAGCCAATGGGAGCATCTATAGAGCCCGTGGGAGCCTCTCTAGAGGCCTATGGAGCGAAATGGTATCCACTATAGAGCCCGTGGGAGCCTCTCTAGAGGCCTATGGATCCAATGGGAGTGTCTATAGAGCCCGTGGGAGCCGTCTATAAGTGGCCTATGGAGCCAATGGGAGCATCTAAAGAGCCCGTGGGAGACTCTATAGTGGCCTATGGAGCCAATGGGAGCGTCTATAGAGCCCGTGGGCGCCTCTCTAGAGGCTTATGGAGCCAATGGGAGTGTCTATAGAGCCCGTGGTAGCCTCTATACTGGCCTATGGAGCCAATGGGAGCATCTATAGAGCCCGTGTAAGCCTCTAGAGTGGCCTATGGAGCCAATGGGAGCATCTAAAGAGCCCGTGGGAGACTCTATAGTGGCCTATGGAGCCAATGGGAGCGTCTTACATAGCCCGTGGGGAGCCTCTATAGTGGCCTATGGAGGCAATGGGAGCATCCATAGAGCCCGTGGGAGCCTCTCTAGAGGCCTATGGAGCCAATGGGAGCGTCTACAGAGCCCGAGGCAGCCTCTATAGTGCCTTATGGAGCCAATGGGAGCGTCTATAGATCCCGTGGGAGCCTCTATAGTGGCCTATGCAGGCAATGGGAGCGTCTATAGAGCCCGTGGGAGCCTCTCTAGAGGCCTATGGAGCCAATGGGAGCGTCTACAGAGCCCGAGGCAGCCCTCTATAGTGGCTTATGGAGCCAATGGGAGCGTCTACAGAGCCCGTGGCAGCCTCTATAGTGCCTTATGGAGCCAATGGGAGCCTCTATAGAGCCCTTGGGTGCCTCTATAGTGGCCTATGGAGCCAATGGGAGCGTCTACAGAGCCCGTGGGAGCCTCTATAGTGGCCTATGGAGCCAATGGGAGCGTCTATAGAACCCGTGGGAGCCTCTCCAGTTGCCTATGGAGCCAATGGGAGCGTCTATAGAGCCCGTAGCAGCCTCTCCAGTTCCCTATGTAGCCAATGGGAGCGTCTATAGAGCCCGTGGGAGCCTCTCTTGTTGCCTATGGAGCCAATGGGAGCGTCTATACAGCCCGTGGGAGCCTCTATAGGGGCCTATGGAGGCAATGGGAGCGTCTATAGAGCCCATGGGAGCCTCTCTAGAGGCCTATGGAGCCAATGGAGTGTCTACAGAGCCCGTGGGAGCCTATATAGTGGCCTATGGAGCCTATGGGAGCGTCTACATAGCCCGTGGGAGCCTCTCTAAGGGCCTATGGAGCCAATGGGAGCGTCTACATCGCCCGTGGGAACCTCTCTAGAGGCCTATGGAGCCAATGGGAGCGTCTACAGAGCCCGTGGGAGCCTCTCTAGAGGCCTATGGAGCCAATGGGAGCGTCTATAGAGCCCTTGGGAGCCTCTATAGTGGCCTACAGAGCCAATGGGTGCATCTCTAGAGCCAGTGGGAGCCTCTCTAGTGGCCTATGGAGCCAATGGGAGAGTCTCTAGAGCCCGTGGGAGCCTCTCTAGAGGCCTATGGAGCCAATGGGAGCGAATATAGAGCCCGTGTGAGCCTCTCAAGAGGCGTATGGAGCCAATGGGAGCGTCTGTAGAGCCGTGGGAGCCTCTATAGTGGCCTATGGACGCCAATGGGAGCGTCTATAGAGCCCGAGGGAGCCTCTATAGTGGCCTATGGAGCAAAGGGGAGCGTTTATAGAGCCCGTGGGAGCCTCTATAGTGGCCTATGGAGCCAATGGGAGCGTCTATAGAGCCCGTGGGAGCCTCTATATGGGCCTATGGAGCCTTTGGGAGTGTGTATAGGGCCCCTGGGAGTCTCTATACTGGCCTATGGATCAAATGGGAGCGTCTATAGAACCCATGGGAGAATCTATAGGGGCCTATGGAGCCAATGGGAGCGTCTGTAGAGCCCGTGGGAGCCTCTATAGAGGCCTATGGAGCCAATGGGAGCGTCTATAGAGCACGTGGAGCCTCTCTAGTGGCCTCTATGGAGCCAATGGGAGCATCTATTGAGCCCGTGGGAGCCACTATAGTGGCCTATGGAGCCAATGGGAGCGTCTATAGAGCCCGTGGGAGCCTCTCAAGAGGCCTATGGAGCCAAAGGTAGCATCTATAGAGCCTGTGGGAGCCTCTCTAGAGGCCTATGGAGGCAATGGCAGCATCTATAGAACCCGTGGGAGCCTCTCTAGAGGCCTATGGAGCCAATGGGAGCATCTATAGAGCCCATGGGAGCCTCTCTAGAGCCCTATGGAGCCAATGGGAGCGTCTATAGAGCCCGTGGGAGCCTCTATAGTGGCCTATGGAGCCAATGGGAGCATCTATGGAGCCCGTGGGAGCCTCTATAGTGGCCTATGGAGCCAATGGGAGCATCTATAGAGCCCGAGGGAGCCTCTATAGTGGCCTATGGAGCCAATGGGAGCATCTATAGAGCCCGTGGGAGCCTCTCTAGAGGCCTATGGAGCGAATGGTATCCACTATAGAGCCCGTGGGAGCCTCTCTAGAGGCCTATGGATCCAATGGGAGTGTCTATAGAGCCCGTGGGAGCCTCTATAGTGGCCTATGGAGCCAATGGGAGCATCTAAAGAGCCAGTGGGAGACTCTATAGTGGCCTATGGAGCCAATGGGAGCGTCTATAGAGCCCGTGGGAGCCTCTCTAGAGGCTTATGGAGCCAATGGGAGTGTCTATAGAGCCCGTGGTAGCCTCTATACTGGCCTATGGAGCCAATGGGAGCATCTATAGAGCCCGTGTAAGCCTCTAGAGTGGCCTATGGAGCCAATGGGAGCATCTAAAGAGCCGTGGGAGACTCTATAGTGGCCTATGGAGCCAATGGGAGCGTCTACATAGCCCGTGGGAGTCTCTATAGTGGCCTATGGAGGCAATGGGAGCATCCATAGAGCCCGTGGGAGCCTCTCTAGAGGCCTATGGAGCCAATGGGAGCGTCTACAGAGCCCGAGGCAGCCTCTATAGTGCCTTATGGAGCCAATGGGAGCGTCTATAGATCCCGTGGGAGCCTCTATAGTGGCCTATGCAGGCAATGGGAGCGTCTATAGAGCCCGTGGGAGCCTCTCTAGAGGCCTATGGAGCCAATGGGAGCGTCTACAGAGCCCGAGGCAGCCTCTATAGTGGCTTATGGAGCCAATGGGAGCGTCTACAGAGCCCGTGGCAGCCTCTATAGTGCCTTATGGAGCCAATGGGAGCGTCTATAGAGCCCTTGGGTGCCTCTATAGTGGCCTATGGAGCCAATGGGAGCGTCTATAGAGCCCGTGGGAGCCTCTATAGTGGCCTATGGAGCCAATGGGAGCGTCTATAGAACCCGTGGGAGCCTCTCCAGTTGCCTATGGAGCCAATGGGAGCGTCTATAGAGCCCGTAGCAGCCTCTCCAGTTCCCTATGTAGCCAATGGGAGCGTCTATAGAGCCCGTGGGAGCCTCTCTTGTTGCCTATGGAGCCAATGGGAGCGTCTATACAGCCCGTGGGAGCCTCTATAGGGGCCTATGGAGGCAATGGGAGCGTCTACATAGCCCGTGGGAACCTCTCTAGAGGCCTATGGAGCCAATGGAGTGTCTACAGAGCCCGTGGGAGCCTATATAGTGGCCTATGGAGCCAATGGGAGCGTCTACATAGCCCGTGGGAGCCTCTCTAAGGGCCTATGGAGCCAATGGGAGCGTCTACATAGCCCGTGGGAACCTCTCTAGAGGCCTATGGAGCCAATGGGAGCGTCTACAGAGCCCGTGGGAGCCTCTCTAAGGGCCTATGGAGCCAATGGGAGCGTCTATAGAGCCCGTGGGAGCCTCTCTAGTTGCCTATGGAGCCAATGGGAGCGTCTATAGAGCCCGTGGCAGCCTCTCTAGGGGCCTATGGAGCCAATGGGAGCGTCTATAGAGCCCGTGGCAGCCTCTATAGGGGCCTATGGAGGCAATGGGAGCGTCTATAGAGCCCATGGGAGCCTCTCTAGAGGCCTATAGAGCCAATGGGAGTGTCTACAGAGCCCGTGGGAGCCTCTATAGTGGCCTATGGAGCCAATGGGAGCATGTACAGAGCACGTGGGAGCCTATATAGTGGCCTATGGAGCCAATGGGACCGTCTACATAGCCCATGGGAGCCTCTATAGTGGCCTATGGAGCCAATGGGAGCGTCTATAGAGCCCGTGGGAGCCTCTATAGTGGCCTATGGAGCCAATGGGAGCGTCTATAGAGCCCGTGGCAGCCTCTATAGGGGCCTATGGAGGCAATGGGAGCGTCTATAGATACCCGTGGCAGCCTCTATAGGGGCCTATGGTGCCAAATGGAGCGTCTATAGAGCCCATGGGAGCCTCTCTAGAGGCCTATGGAGCCAATGGGAGCGTGTACAGAGCCCGAGGCAGCCTCTATAGTGGCTTATGGAGCCAATGGGAGCGTCTACAGAGCCCGTGGCAGCCTCTATAGTGGCTTATGGAGCCAATGGGAGCGTCTATAGAGCCCTTGGGTGCCTCTATAGTGGCCTATGGAGCCAATGGGAGCGTCTATAGAGCCTGTGGGAGCCTCTATAGTGGCCTATGGAGCCAATGGGAGCGTCTATAGAACCCGTGGGAGCCTCTCCAGTTGCCTATGGAGCCAATGGGAGCGTCTATAGAGCCCGTAGCAGCCTCTCCAGTTCCCTATGTAGCCAATGGGAGCGTCTATAGAGCCCGTGGGAGCCTCTCTTGTTGCCTATGGAGCCAATGGGAGCGTCTATACAGCCCGTGGGAGCCTCTATAGGGGCCTATGTAGGCAATGGGAGCGTCTATAGAGCCCATGGGAGCCTCTCTAGAGGCCTATGGAGCCAATGGAGTGTCTACAGAGCCCGTGGGAGCCTATATAGTGGCCTATGGAGCCAATGGGAGCGTCTACATAGCCCGTGGGAGCCTCTCTAAGGGCCTATGGAGCCAATGGGAGCGTCTACATAGCCCGTGGGAACCTCTCTAGAGGCCTATGGAGCCAATGGGAGCGTCTACAGAGCCCGTGGGAGCCTCTCTAAGGGCCTATGGAGCCAATGGGAGCGTCTATAGAGCCCGTGGGAGCCTCTCTAGTTGCCTATGGAGCCAATGGGAGCGTCTATAGAGCCCGTGGCAGCCTCTCTAGGGGCCTATGGAGCCAATGGGAGCGTCTATAGAGCCCGTGGCAGCCTCTATAGGGGCCTATGGAGGCAATGGGAGCGTCTATAGAGCCCATGGGAGCCTCTCTAGAGGCCTATAGAGCCAATGGGAGTGTCTACAGAGCCCGTGGGAGCCTCTATAGTGGCCTATGGAGCCAATGGGAGCATGTACAGAGCCCGTGGGAGCCTATATAGTGGCCTATGGAGCCAATGGGACCGTCTACATAGCCCATGGGAGCCTCTATAGTGGCCTATGGAGCCAATGGGAGCGTCTATAGAGCCCGTGGGAGCCTCTATAGTGGCCTATGGAGCCAATGATAGCGTCTATAGAGCCCGTGGCAGCCTCTATAGGGGCCTATGGTGCCAAATGGAGCGTCTATAGAGCCCATGGGAGCCTCTCTAGAGGCCTATGGAGCCAATGGGAGCGTGTACAGAGCCCGTGGGAGCCTATATAGTGGCCTATGGAGCCAATGGGAGCGTCTACAGAGCCCGTGGGAGCCTCTATAGTGGCCTATGGAGGCAATGGGAGCGTCCATAGAGCCCGTGGGAGCCTCTGTAGAGGCCTATGGAGCCAATGGGAGCGTCTACAGAGCCCGAGGCAGCCTCTATAGTGGCTTATGGAGCCAATGGGAGCGTCTATAGATCCCGTGGGAGCCTCTATAGTGGCCTATGCAGGCAATGGGAGCGTCTATAGAGCCCGTGGGAGCCTCTCTAGAGGCCTATGGAGCCAATGGGAGCGTCTACAGAGACCGAGGCAGCCTCTATAGTGGCTTATGGAGCCAATGGGAGCGTCTATAGAGCCCGTGGGAGCCTCTATAGTGGCCTATGGAGCCAATGGGAGCGTCTATAGAGCCCGTGGCAGCCTCTATAGGGGCCTATGGAGGCAATGGGAGCGTCTATAGAGCCCGTGGCAGCCTCTATAGTGGCCTATGGTGCCAATGGGAGCTTCTATAGAGCCCGTGGGAGCCTCTCTAGTGGCCTATGGAGCCAATGGGAGCGTCTATAGAGCTCGTGGGAGCCTCTATAGTGGCCTATGGAGCCAATGGGAGCGTCTATAGAGCTCGTGGGAGCCTCTATAGTGGCCTATGGAGCCAATGGGAGCGTCTATAGAGCCCGTGGGAGCCTCTATAGTGGCCTATGTAGCCATTGGGAGCGTTTATAGAGCCCGTGGGAGCCTCCATAGTGGCCTATGGAGCCAATGGGAGCGTCTACAGAGCCCGTGGCAGCCTCTATAGTGGCCTATGGAGCCAATGGGAGCGTCTATAGAGCCCGTGGGAGCCTCTATAGTGGCCTATGGAGCCAGTGGGAGCGTCTATAGACCCCGTGGCAGCCTCTATAGGGGCCTATGGAGGCAATGGGAGCGTCTATAGAGCCCATGGGAGCCTCTCTAGAGGCCTATGGAGCCAATGGGAGCGTTGTACAGAGCCCGTGGGAGCCTCTATAGTGGCCTATGGAGCCAATGGGAGCGTCTATAGAGCTCGTGGGAGCCTCTATAGTGGCCTATGGAGCCAATGGGAGTGTCTATAGAGCCCGTGGCAGCCTCTATAGTGGCCTATGGAGCCAATGAGAGTGTCAATAGAGCCCGTGGGGGCCTCTATAGTGGCCTATGGAGCCAATGGGAGCGTCTACAGAGCCCGTGGGAGACTCTATAGTGGCCTATGCAGGCAATGGGAGCGTCCATAGAGCCCGTGGGAGCCACTGTAGAGGCCTATGGAGCCAATGGGAGCGTCTACAGAGCCCGAGGCAGCCTCTATAGTGGCTTATGGAGCCAATGGGAGCGTCTATAGAGCCCGTGGTAGCCTCTATAGTGGCCTATGGAGACAATGGGAGCGTCTATAGACGCCGTGGCAGCCTCTATAGGGGCCTATGGTGCCAATGGGAGCGTCTATAGAGCCCGTGGGAGCCTCTCTAGTGGCCTGTGGAGCCAATGGGAGCGTCTATAGAGCTCGTGGGAGCCTCTATAGTGGCCTATGGAGCCAATGGGAGCGTCTATAGAGCCCGTGGGAGCCTCTATAGTGGCCTATGGAGCCATTGGGAGCGTTTATAGAGCCCGTGGGAGCCTCTATAGTGGCCTATTTAGCCAATGGGAGCGTCTATAGAGCCCGTGGGAGCCTCTATAGTGGCCTATGGAGCCAATGGGAGCGTCTATAGAGCCCGTGGGAGCCTCTATAGTGGCCTATGGAGCCATTGGGAGCGTTTATAGAGCCCGTGGGAGCCTCTATAGTGGCCTATGGAGCCAATGGGAGCGTCTATAGAGCCCGTGGGAGCCTCTATAGTGGCCTATGGAGCCAAAGGGAGCGTCTATAGAGCCAGTGGCAGCCTCTATAGGGGCCTATGGAGGCAATGGGAGCATCTATAGAGCCCATGGGAGCCTCTCTAGAGGCCTATGGAGCCAATGGGAGCGTGTACAGAGCCCGTGGGAGCCTATATAGTGGCCTATGGAGCCAATGGGACCGTCTACATAGCCCGTGGGAGCCTCTATAGTGGCCTATGGAGGCAATGGGAGCGTCCATAGAGCCCGTGGGAGCCTCTGTAGAGGCCTATGGAGCCAATGGGAGCGTCTACAGAGCCCGTGGCAACCTCTATAGTGGCTTATGGAGCCAATGGGAGCGTCTATACATCCCGTGGGAGCCTCTATAGTGGCCTATGCAGGCAATGGGAGCGTCTATAGAGCCCGTGGGAGCCTCTCTAGAGGCCTATGGAGCCAATGGGAGCGTCTATACAGCCCGTGGGAGCCTCACTAGAGGGCTATGGAGCCAATGGGAGCATCTATAGAGCCCGAGGGAGCCTCTATAGTGGCCTATGGAGCAAAGGGGAGCGTTTATAGAGCCCGTGGGAGCCTCTATAGTGGCCTATGGAGCCAATGGGAGCGTCTATAGAGCCCGAGGGAGCCTCTATAGTGGCCTATGGAGCAAAGGGGAGCGTTTATAGAGCCCGTGGGAGCCTCTATAGTGGCCTATGGAGCCAATGGGAGCATCTATAGAGCCCGAGGGAGCCTCTATAGTGGCCTATGGAGCAAAGGGGAGCGTTTATAGAGCCCGTGGGAGCCTCTATAGTGGCCTATGGAGCCAATGGGAGCGTCTATAGAGCCCGTGGGAGCCTCTATATGGGCCTATGGAGCCTATGGGAGTGTGTATAGGGCCCCTGGGAGTCTCTATACTGGCCTATGGATCAAATGGGAGCGTCTATAGAACCCATGGGAGAATCTATAGGGGCCTATGGAGCCAATGGGAGCGTCTGTAGAGCCCGTGGGAGCCTCTATAGAGGCCTATGGAGCCAATGGGAGCGTCTATAGAGCACGTGGGAGCCTCTCTAGTGGCCTATGGAGCCAATGGGAGCATCTATTGAGCCCGTGGGAGCCACTATAGTGGCCTATGGAGCCAATGGGAGCGTCTATAGAGCCCGTGGGAGCCTCTCAAGAGGCCTATGGAGCCAAAGGTAGCATCTATAGAGCCTGTGGGAGCCTCTCTAGAGGCCTATGGAGGCAATGGCAGCATCTATAGAACCCGTGGGAGCCTCTCTAGAGGCCTATGGAGCCAATGGGAGCGTCTATAGAGCCCGTGGGAGCCTCTATAGTGGCCTATGGAGCCAATGGGAGCATCTATGGAGCCCGTGGGAGCCTCTATAGTGGCCTATGGAGCCAATGGGAGCATCTATAGAGCCCGAGGGAGCCTCTATAGTGGCCTATGGAGCCAATGGGAGCATCTATAGAGCCCGTGGGAGCCTCTCTAGAGGCCTATGGAGCGAATGGTATCCACTATAGAGCCCGTGGGAGCCTCTCTAGACGCCTATGGATCCAATGGGAGTGTCTATAGAGCCCGTGGGAGCCTCTATAGTGGCCTATGGAGCCAATGGGAGCATCTAAAGAGCCCGTGGGAGACTCTATAGTGGCCTATGGAGCCAATGGGAGCGTCTATAGAGCCCGTGGGAGCCTCTCTAGAGGCTTATGGAGCCAATGGGAGTGTCTATAGAGCCCGTGGTAGCCTCTATACTGGCCTATGGAGCCAATGGGAGCATCTATAGAGCCCGTGTAAGCCTCTAGAGTGGCCTATGGAGCCAATGGGAGCGTCTATAGAGCCCGTGGCAGCCTCTATAGTGGCCTATGGAGCCAATGGGAGCGTCTATAGAACCCGGGGGAGCCTCTATAGAGGCCTATGGAGCCAATGGGAGCGTCTTTAGAGCGTGTGGGAGCCTCTCTAGTGGCCTATGGAGCCAATGGGAGCATCTGTTGAGCCCGTGGGAGCCACTATAGTGGCCTATGGAGCCAATGGGAGCGTCTATAGAGCCCATGGCAGCCTCTATAGGGGCCTGTGGAGGCAATGGGAGCGTCTATAGAGCCCGTGGGAGCCTCTATAGTGGCTATGGAGCCAATGGGAGCGCTTATAGAGCCCGTGGGAGCCTCTATAGTGGCCTATGGAGCCAATGGGATCATCTATAGAGCCCGTGGGAGCCTCTATAGTGGCCTATGGAGCCAATGGGAGCGTCTATAGAGCCGGTAGAAGCCTCTCTAGGGGCCTATGGAGCCAATGGGAGCATCTATAGAGCCCGTGGGAGCCTCTCTAGAGGCCTATGGAGCCAATGGGAGCGTTTATAGAGCCCGTGGGAGCCTCTCTAGGGGCCTATGGAGCCAATGGGAGCGTCTATAGAGCCCGTGTGAGCTTCTCTATAAGCCTATGGATCCAGTGGGAGCATCTATAGAGCCCATGGGAGCCTCTCTAGAAGCCTATGGAGCCAATGGTAGCATCTATAGAGCCCGTGGGAGCCTCTCTAGAGGCCTATGGAGCCAATGGGAGCAACTATAGAGCCCGTGGGAGCATCTAGAGTGGCCTAGGAGCCAATGGGAGCATCTACAGAGCCGGTGGGAGCATCTCTACCGGCCTATGGAGCCAATGGGAGCGTGTATAGAGCCGGTGGGAGCCTCTCTAGAGGCCTATGGATCCAATGGTTGCGTCTGTAGAGCCAGTGGGAGCATCTCTAGAGGTCTATGGCGCCAATGGGAGCAACTAAAGGAGCTTGACTAGCATCGACTATCATTTGCACCAGCACAGGCTCTGCAGCCTCCAGCTGCAAAAGCTGGAGACTCCCATTTGCCACCAAGCTCCTAGATCACTTTTGACACAAACCCAGAATCACTTTCATCTCCAAGAAGTCTGAGACTGATTATCAGGGGTACTTCCAAATTCTTGCAGGTTTTTTATGGCTATTTGACATCTAAGATAAGGCACAGGGGGAAAAGCCCTCACAATCTGGTTCACAAGCCTTGCAAAACTGCTAACTACTGCTAAATTCTGACAGAAAGCTGCTGTGATAAACAGTCAGAGACCCCTCAGTCTGAACTTGATACACTACTGCAGCCACAAGGTCCAACTTTATTGCTAAAAGTACTAATTATTTTGTACTTAATAAGCCCATAATCAAAAGCTGCTGCTCACCATCCTCAAATATCAGGCTTAATTTACATGACACAAATAAAACATCCTAAAACTCAATCACTCATAATCCCTTTCTGACCCAGATTTGTATAAAATATGAAGTGATAGTGACTGAAATCCATAGAATCTCCATGGCAATTTTTCAAAGCATCTGTTTAAAGCATTTGGGTGAAATGAAGACCAAGAGTGCCTTCTCCTTTTGAATGTTAAAATACTTGCCAAGTCAGCAACCTTTAGAGACTTATTATTGCTTTTGCTGAATTTCAGTTTTACTTCTCAGATAGTTCTTGATGTTGACCTTTAATTTAAAAATAGATGCAGGTTTACTTTGAGCCTCCACAAAGTTATCTGTTTAAACATTTGATTTTGCTGCCAAGTAACTTAGTTTCTTTTGTTTTTCTCAAAGGTTGTGTTTTCTTGAATTTTGCCTACAAAATCTTGGGGTCAGAATATTTGCATTGAGAAAGGCTACGTGTGTGGAGACTTGATAGGGTGCTTGGTTGCATGGTTTAGTTGATTAGGTGGTGTTGGATGATAGGTTGGACACGATGATCTTGAAGGTCTCTTCCAACCTGGTTTATTCTACTCTATATGCTGAAAATTAATTTATGTAGTAGTAAATTTCACACCAACATTAGTAAAAGATGTGTAAAATCTTTGGATTTGATCTCTTTTAAAATCACTGTGAGGGTGATGGAACACCAGAACAGGCTGCCCAGAGGGGTTGTGGAGTCTCCTTCTCTGGAGATATCAAGACACGCCTGGATGAGTTCCAGTGTGATCTGTTCTAGGTGATCCTGCTCTGGCAGGGGGGTTGGACCAGATGATCTTTTGAGGTTCCTTCCAACCCCTAACATTCTCTGATTCTGTGATTATGCTGCATTTCCTGCTTTGATAATACAGAGACCACAGGAAGCAACATTCTTGTGGGACAGTAATGAATAACCTGTTTGATTTAATATTGTCTGTTACACGCAAGTTGCACAAGAGTGATCATATCCTGTCAGAATTAAAGCTCTTTTCTAACACAATTCAGTAGGATAGGATAGGATAGGGTAGGATAGGATCGGATAGGATGGTATGGCATCGAACCGTGGAAAAGACCTTTAAGATCAAGTCCAACCTCTCATCCAACCAGTACAACCAGGGGGAAAAAATATTAAACACTCATACTGACAATTTGGGAGTTCTTTGCAAGTTAGTTGCATCAGTTTTCTCAGGTTATTTCATTAATACTTCAACATAACCTGAGATGAATTGCCACAGGTGGCAATGACAACAGATGCACAATTTGTGCTATTGCTGAGGAGACAGCTCCCAAGATTGAATTACTCAAGAGTACCTTTCTCTCAAACAGGTCTGTTGGGAGTCACCCCATTTATGTCTGAGGGCATGCTAAATCACAGCACCCAGGATCCACCTGCATCTTCAGCCCAGATCAGAAGACATCACCTATTTATCATTAATTCATAGAAGACAAGGTAGTCCCACACTAGAGGCTGTGAAGTGGGATCTACACTACCAGTCAACTGTGTGACGGTGTATGTGGGCTAACAGCCACAAGGCACTGAAATTTATCATATTCCTAAAACAAAAGAAGACAAGGCCTCAAGATACCTTCAGTGCTTGAGTGTCACTTCTTTACTGACACTCATTTTTGTTACTTTTCTGACTACAGCTGTGGGCTTTTCCTACGAAGACACAGGAGGGCAGAAGGAAATATTGAGTATGAGTTTATAATTGCAGCTGAGTCATCACCATTAGTTAATG
This sequence comes from Melanerpes formicivorus, assembly GCF_026170545.1. Lineage (NCBI taxonomy): Eukaryota > Metazoa > Chordata > Aves > Piciformes > Picidae > Melanerpes > Melanerpes formicivorus. The sequence goes on along the minus strand of NW_027142414.1, from coordinate 4,424,094 downwards.
CAAAGAAAGGCTAAAATATTCTCTGCCAGGGCCTATGGGCTGAACTGTTCTTCAGCAGTGCCCCACTCTCTCTGGTGACTGTGATTATCACCCTACACTATGCTGACACCTTAGTTACCTACAAGTAGAAGCTTGCTTCCTTCCTCTGTTTTTATTTTGGAAAGCATTTGTGCACAGTACAGCAAAGGAGGGCATCTAGAAATTGTGCAGCAGCAGCAGCCATGGAGGATTTATGAAATATTTATTATGATGGCAGTGAGACACTGAACAGGTTGCCCAGGGAGGTCACAGATGCCCCCTCCTGAAGGTATTCAAGGCCAGGCTGGATGAGGCCTTGAGCAACCTGGTCTAATGGAAGGTGCCCCCACCCATGGCAGGGTGATTGCATCTAGATGATTCTATGAACCTATGAAGTCCACCAACAATGACCTAACTAATGTACTTTGTCTGGACACGGATTCATGCACAGACAGCAGCGCCCCCAGGTGGTGAAAAAGGCCAACAGCATCCTGGGCTGTACCATAAAGAATGAGGCGAGGAATAGGAAGAAGATGGTTTGCTGGCACTCAAGCGCTGGTGAGGCCACACAGTGAATACTGTATTCGGTTCTGGGCTCCTCACTCAGGAATGACACAGAGGTGCTGAAGTGGGTCAGGGAAGGAGAATGAAGCTGGTGAAGGGTCTGAAGAACAAGTCTTATGAGGAGTGTCAGAGGAAATTAGGTTTGTTTAGCTGGGAGAACAGGAGACTGTAGGGAGACCTTATTGCTCTCTACCTGAAAGGAGATGAAGCAAAGAGAGGGATGGTCTATTCTCCCAATTAACAAGCAATAGGACAAGAGGAAATGGCCTCAAGTTGCACCAGGGGAGGTTTAGACTGACATTAAGAAAAACTTCACTGAAGAGTTGTCAAGCATTGGAACAGGACGCCGCTGAAAACACACATTCTATGAAAGCAAAAACACACATCTATGAAAGAAAAACACAATTATGCCTCCAGAGTAATTGCATTTCAATCAGCAAGAGATACCTGGTTCTGACAGTTCAAAGGTAGAGGATTTTGCCACCAACACCTGACCAGAGAATAAGAGAATAACTGTCAGATAATAAATACACAGTAAAACTGAGCAAAAACCTGAATTAGCTGCTAATTGAATGGAGCTAAATTCCATGACTTGATGTGTCCTGTGATCTCTGCAGCACAGGGAGCTTTGGAGGTAACCACAGATATGTGCCATCCAGCATCAGTACCTGTTTCTGTGATTTCCAAACACATATACACACACCCCATTTCTTCCCAGCACACTGCTTAAATGCCACATTTTAAATGAACCTATGGTGCAATCTTTTCCTTTTCGTCATGCACATGCCACTAATGGATTCCCAGTAAAGGCCAAGGTGAATTTTGCAGACAAAACAGGCTTACACTTGTTGTATTTCACAACAGAGTGATGAATGTAGATATCCAGATGCCATTTTCTACAACAAGCCATTGCAAAATGCAGGCTAACTTGTGCAGAAAAGGATGTACTGCAAAGGAACAGAGACTGGTTAACCTCACAGCAATGCTGCAGAAACCTGCTTTAACATCCACAAAGCAGAAGGAACTATTTGCGGTGTCAAGGCTTGGCATAGCCAGTAACCACAATTAGCCTTTTATAAAGGTACTTCTGTTTCCCCATTGGGGTTACATAACGATATTTTTGGTTTGTATTTGAAGCTGTAGGTTGCATGGAAAATTTAATTACCCATGACATTGCAATACTTTTTTTTTTTTCTTTTAAGACAAAAGGATTTGAATTTGCATCCACAATTTTATGAGCAGCTTTTTTTCTCCCCTCTGAGTTATCACGCTTAGTTAATTGAGCTTTTCAACTCTCCATGTTTACCCTTAAGATAAACTCAGCCTGATATTTATATCAACACCCTTGGATGAAACTACATGAGGAACAAATCACAGTTTTTGTGGAATTCCCATAACAGTTTCTGGTTTATAGGATATCATACAAATAGAATAGAATAGACCAGACCAGACCAGGTTGGAAAAGACCGTTGAGAACATTGAGTCCAACTTATCACCCAACACCATCTAATCAGCTAAAGCATGGCACCAAGCACCCCATCCACTCTCTTCCTAAACACCTCCAGTGATGGTGACTCCACCACCTCCCCAGGCAGCACATTCCAATGGTCAATCACTCTTTCTGTGAAGAACTTCTTCCTAACATCCAGCCTAAGTCTCCCCTGATGCAGTTTGAGACTGTGTCCTCTTGTTCTGCTGCTGGTTGCCTGGGAGAAAAGACCAACCCACCTGGCTACAACCTCCCTTCAGGGAGTTGTAGAGAGCAATAAGGTCTCCTCTGAGCCTCCTCTTCTCCAGACTAAGCAACCCCAGCTCCCTCAGCCTCTCCTCATAGGGCTTCTGCTCCAAACCCCTCACCAGCTTTGTTGTCCTTCTCTGGACACCTTCCAGCAACTCAACATCTTTCCTAAACTGAGGGGCCCAGAACTGGACACAGCACTCAAGGTGTGACCTGACCCATGCTGAGTATGGGGGCAGAATGACTTCCCTGCTCCTGCTGGCCACACTATTCCTGATCCAGGCCAGGATGCCATTGGCTTTTTGGCTTTCTTGGCCACCTGGGCACACTGCAGGCTCATGTTCAGCCTACTATCAACCAGTACCCCCAGGTCCTCTTTCTGCCTGGCCGCTCTCCAGTCACTCAGACCCCAGCCTGTAGCACTGCATGGGGTTGCTGTGGCCAATGTGCAGAACAATTTTTAGCAAACCTAGGATGACTTAACTGTGATGGTCAATAACCAGTTCACAAAACAACCAAAACAATCATAAAAGAAAACAAACCACCAAACAAAAACAACCCAACACAACAAAAACAACCAAAACTCTCACACACCAATAGCACTGCTGAGCTTAACTGCAACCTTGGATGAAGTTGCAATAGTGTCGTAGTTTGGGCTGGCTGCCCTCTGCTACAGGGGTGTTTCCTGTGTCCAGAAGTCCAGCCCAGTGGGTGGACACAGGAAATTAGGTTATTTCCTACCATGATCCCTTGCACCACTATAAGTTTCGCGGCGGGGTCTGGCACTTCCTCTTTTCTTCCTCCTCCGTCAGCCGGTAACTTGGGGAGAGATCTCCTGGCTTTGGGCCTGGCTAGGCCCAAGGCCACGGGGGGATGGGCAGTCTCAGATCTGGCCAGCTGAGACTAGCCTAGCAATGGGAGGGGGAAGAAGGAGCCCTGGGGGTCTCGGGTGTACCCTCAGGTAGGGATGGGATTTCTCTGGGTCTGTTTTGGGTTCTTTTCTCTTGTCACTGTATTTCTAGTTCTCTGCACGCACTCACTGTTCTATTTAAACTTTCCATCACTTTTGCAATCTGTTTGTCTCAGTCGTTATTTCTGCGTGTGGTGGGGAGGGGGGCCTGCCCCAACCCATTACAAATAGTCAAAGTCATGATTACACACCCACAAAACTACAGTGAGGAAGATGGAGTATGTGACAAAGCTTGAAGTTAGCAATTTACAAAGCTTATTGTTAATATCAGAACGTTTCCCAGGTTTCTCCTGTATTACTAACCCAAATTCAACTCAACCCATGACATCCAAAAACTCCTGGTGTGTATTCAACACTGCACTGGCCTCATGCCAGCTTCAAAATGAAAGCACTGTTGGGTGCCAAGTATCAAAGGGCTTGAAGCTCAGATTGTAACATGAGGGGCTGCCAGTTCTGGTGGCTGCTTCCTATTTCCAGGTTTGGGGTATCGGTCTTATCCACTGGGCAGGCTAGGGGTCAAGAGGAAGGTCACCAGCTTCTGCTGCCACTTCTGCATTTTGCTATGCTTCACTGCAAACAGGCTAAGCTAATTATACATTGTATTATCTCAGTAAATTCTTTATCTCAACCCAGGGGTATTTTTGCACTACTTTCTCTCCTGTTTGAGGAGAGTGGGGACTGTGAGACCAAGCTGTGTTAACCCAGGACACATTTTGCCCTGAAATTGAGAAGTCCTTCTGTCAGATAGTTCATTTCAGAGATACTTGCTCAAACATTTGCAGAAAAGAGGATAGTAATAAATATCGGTTTATGACATGTCCACTACATACAGCAGCCTACTAATGCAACAGCTTAATGAAGTTACTGTTCCTGTAGCTCAACATCTTATGGTATTTTAAGACTATAATTACAGCAGACAAAGTCCTGTTGAGGAGTGGGTAGAGAGTGATTGCACTGTCGTGTAAGAAGGCACTATCACCCTTCAGTGCTTCTGAAAAATGTGATGGGTGTGAAGGACTGTGCAGGTACGTGTGTGAGTGCTAAAGCACAGACTGTACAATCCAGTCACTTTCAGCACAAAGTTTCATCACCAGAACATCAGTGGTGATGTGAAACATCTATGCTGTTTCACGTCTATGCTGTGAAAATGAAGGATCAACAGAAGTGAGATTTGAGACCATTGCTGTGATCTTTCCCCTTTCTCCCCAAATTGGTATTTGAGAAATGCAGGATCAGAAGCTATAGTCTCACTGAGAAAGAGTTACTGTTCCTTTGTGCAATAAACAATGGTTTTATGGCTTAGAAGAGCAAACTCATGGTTTTGTACAACTTCACCATGCTCTGTTGCTGTTTCACCAGAAGAGTCAGAAGTAGAAGAATTGTTAAATATATTCTACATAAATATTAGAATAGGTAAAGAGACATTTTCAAGTGCAGTACTTTGCTCCTTAGACAACAAGAACCACAATTGCTCACACCAGCACTTCAATTACATTTTTACACTTAAGAGGGAGCAGCAGACAGCTATGCATGATCACAATCCTTTGGACAGCAAGCAAGCTTAATAGTACTGCCTTGGATTGCAAGAAGATAAATCATAACTAAATTTACGTTCAAGTGGACATGGCAAGCTCCTCACCTTCCACCCAAGAAAAATTCCACATCCAGTTCTTAGATTTCTTTTTTCCTCTTCAGAGACGTACAGGGGTGACCTCAATATACAGTTCTCAGGGGTAATTGGATTTTCCAGACAGCAACTATCCCAATATGTTTTTACATTTGCTCTAGCCATCTATTGGTGACAGACACAGAAGCCATTTGGTTTTTCATCCACGTTTTGCTTCCCACCATGTCTCAACCTGTTGCACCAGGAGTATCTTACCTCCAAGAGGAGTGGGAAGGAAAGTGACACTGCCCTAGACTAGTACTAGATAACAAAGTCGAAGTCAGTTTCCTCACCTTCATTCAAAACACAATAGCTTCACCAAAAAACCACACCCAGCTGATTATAAAGAGAGCACTCCTGACATTACCCTCACAGCTGCAGCACATTCTCTCAAGGCTCATCAGGCTGCAGCAGAAGCATACACACCAATTTATAGTGACTGTAATTCTTAAACAGGACAAAATTGAAGGAGACAGAGAAGAGCAAGTGCCTCTAATTTCACAACACGGGAATATTCAAAAGAACTGAGTCTCTTTCCCTCTTTGGACTGAGACATGTCCTCAAGCCACCAGAAAGCCTGCAGTGTCCTATTGGCCATTTGACAAAATAATGCTGGAGGAACAAGGCTTGTGGTTTAACTTCTGTGTTACAGCACAGCTGAAGTAGTGGAATAAACATTCATTTAAATTCTTGAACAAACTTTGCAGCAAGTGGAGACTTGCCCTACAGTAAAACATCATTATCTCTGCCATGAAGGATTTAGGTCTAGAAACTCATTGTAATTGCAGATGCCCAAGCCAATGTCCAAACTTCCACTGACTTAATTTCAAAGCCCACCTACACCAGTGGAGGCAAGAAATCCGAATAGAATAGAACAGAATAGAATAGACCAGAAGAGACCTTCGAGATCATCACGTCCAACCCATCATCCAACACTATCTGATCAACTAAACCATGGCACCAAGCACCCCATCAATAATAGGAACACTGTCTGAGAAGCAAGACCACAAAGAAACTGGTGTGGTGAAACATTTCTCATTTCCTAAATGTACAATACTATATAGTAAGGCTTAGAAGTGGTCTGAGTACAATCTCATCCTCCCTAGACATCTACCAGTGTGCATGGTTTTCTGTTTTATAAAGCAATAAAAGTACTTCTTCCCTGAGAATTCATGTTGGGCAACTGTGGCCTGCTTCAGCTCCTGCAATAGTTTTTATTTTATGGAGAAATCAATACAAGCTTCCTTTGCTTTTAGAGAGTCTAGGGAGCTATCAGCATTTTGCCTCCTACCAGTTGTTGAGCTCTTACCACAAACCCAAAAGACTTGCAACCGCGGAACACAGCTTAATAAAAGCTGATGGAATCTGAAGTACCAGGTTAATCCACTTAGTTCAAATCCAAACCAAAAGGTGGGGTGTTTTTAAACTGTTTTAAAGTGATTCAGCTATAGGGACATCAAAGAAAGGCAATTGTGATACAAGGGCAAGTCAATTCAATTCACTGGTACAGCTTCCAATTCTTACGAACAATCAAAACCTCAGTTCTTCACCCTGACAGTTCTGTCAGTTAAAGGGGGTTTTCCACATTAAGGCTCTTTAGAAAGCGACTCTGCTTGTTATCTTCTCACCTTCCCCTTGACTGGGTGGCCTGTAGCAAACACCAACTGTAAGGTTTCCTCTAATTTTCACCCACAGGCTCTCTCATCACTATTTTTCAAAGATAGCTTTCTGCAATCAAGCTATTTTTCCCCTTATTAAAGACTGTGTGAAGAAATTCTGTGAACTGTATTTACTAACCCGTGATGTTTCCAGCCAGATCATCCCTTTGTTCCTCCCTTAACCTTTGGAAGCTCATTACCCTATGAATGGCTGCCAAGCCTTATTCTTCTGCAAAATCATCACCTGTGATTTCCTACACAATAAGCTGTAGTTTACTACTCCACCCTTTAAGTACTAACTTCCTGCCATATTTCACCAAGCTTATCATGGCTTTTCATATGAAAATGTAACTACTTCCTTGTTCTTTCCTTGTTCTCCTTACTTCAGACATTATTTTATGGAAAGCTACAAAAACATCTTTTTTTCCTGGAAGAGAGGAAAGAGCAGTCCTGGAGATCACATAAATTAAGCAACTTCAAGTGTGTAAATCCAGGTTCATTTAAATACCACTCACACAGATCATTCATGCTGAACTTTCAGGAAGAACTAGCACAACCCAAGCCACATTTCTCCGACAAAGCAAGAAGCATCTTAGCGGCGAGTAACAATTAGGGCCCCGTATCTTGTTCCAACAAAGAAGTCTTGCCACTGTGAAAGAACCTGCAAAGAAGCTGTGCCTTAAAAGACTCTATTTTATATGCCTAACAAATTTTGGTAGATACATGTTTTGGAGAAAAACATTCCACCTTCCCATCAAAATGCTTGTATCTAAATACCTGAATCTCTACAATGTCCAAGCATCTCTGGTTAGAAGAGGACCTCAACAAGAAGAAACCAGAAGTAAACCAAACCGTCCAGTTTGCCTAAGATTCACATCAGGAACAACTGAGAAGGAACAAAAGAAATTACCATCCTACTACAGACATTCAAAGGCATGGTATGGTGGCAGACTGAAATGCAGATGAAACATGAATACTTTAAAATCTCATGTGGAACAAATATACAGAATTCATTCATCAAATATGAACAGGTGTCCAAATCCTACAAAGCAGGTAGCTGTGTTGCACCAATTACAAAGAAAAATGATAAGCTGAAATAAAAACAGCAAAACCAAAGTAAATAAGTGCCAAGGACATATAAGATACGTTCTTCCAAATAAAGGAAGTTAATCACCCAGATGAAGTCACTCCTCAAAGTACACCTAATAAAATCAGGTTTGAGTCATTCTTCCTCAAAGAGAAGTCTCACAGTGAAGAGCTCTCTACTGCAGTGCAGCACCAGTCTGAGGTAAGACTTGATATAGCACTTTCCCCCTGTTGGATATCCTGATGCAATAAAAGAAATTAAGCAATGTAGTATTACCTTGACTCTCTTGCTTACTTTTTATTGGAATAAGGAAAAAAAAATATGTAACAAATGTTCACAAGAAGATTTGTTAACAGCACATTAGCAAAACCAATATTTATTAAAAGAGAAAGATGTTAAAATGTATCAAGAATCAATTTCTTCATTTCAGAAAAGAATTTTCCTCTCTCCAGTTTTCAAATACAGAATCAGTATGCTCAGTTCAATGCAAAAGCCACAGTTAGCAGTGTCTGTCCCCCCAATCCCCCCCACCTTTGTATTAGAGATTTCTAACTGCTTAATTCAGTACTTTTCTCTGTTCTTTCTGCAAAATTACATCAGTTCCACCCCACAGCACAGCAGTATCTGACACTATTTTATTCATTGTCATTTAACAAGTCCAAGTGCCAGGTGCTTCACTTTGGTCACAACCACCCCACGCAGCGCTACAGGCTGGGGACAGAGTGGCTGCAGCCAAGCAGCAAGGGATCTGGGGGTACTAGTTGACAGCTGGATGAATGTGAGCCAGCAGTGTGCCCAGGTGGCCAAGAAGGCAAATGGCATCCTGGCCTGCATCAGAAATAGTGCAGCCAGCAGGAGCAGGGTAGTCATTGTGCCCCTGTACTGGTTAGGCCACAACCTTGAGTCCTGTGTCCAGTTCTGGGCCCCTCGGTATAAGAAGGACATTGAAACACTTGAATGTGTCCAGAGAAGGGCAACGAGGCTGAGGAGAGGCCTCAAGCACAAGCCCCATGAGGAGAGGCTAAGAGAGCTGAGGTTGCTTAGCCTGAAGAAAAGGAGGCTCAGGGGAGACCTTCTTGTTCTCTACAACTACCTGAAGGGAGGTTGTAGACAGGTTGGTCTCTTCTCCCAGGCAACCAGCACCAGAACAAGAGGACACAGTCTCAAGATGCACCAGGGGAAGTTTAGGCTCAAGGTGAGGAGAAAGTTCTTCACAGAGAGAGTTGTTAGCCATTGGAATGTGCTGCCCAGTTTGGTGGTGGAGTCACCATCTCTGGAGGTGTTCAAAAAAGGATTGGAAATGGCACATGAAGCCATGGTATAGTTACTCATGAGGTGTTGGATGATAGGTTGGACTTGCTGATCTCTGAGGTCTTTTCCAACCTTATTGATTCTATGATTTATAAGGTGCTATCTTGAATACTGAGGTTTCTAAAATACGTGGACACACCAAAAAATTCCTTGAACAAAGGTCCGGCAGAATTACAAGCCCAAGTGTAAGGGAAAGGTATGTAATTTAGACTTTTCATAGGAGCCTTCTTTCCTCTTACAGAGAAAGTTAAGACTGAAAGCATGTTTAAGATTTCATCAGCTTGTGATAATCCAACCACAGGAAGAAGCAACACAATCTCATGATGTGTCCTCCATTCTAAAGTACAAAACCAGAACTACTATCTCCTCAATAACAAATGGTTACCCAAATAAGGTATTTGTTATAGTTTAACATATGAACCCATGACAGCACTCTACTGAACTTCTGAGAGACCAGTAGTAAGGAAGTATCAGAGATCTCTGAAACTATGAACAGCAAATGAAAATCAGCTCAGGACTGTTCAGTGTTGATAGTAAATGGGCATCAGCCAGTAGCAAGTTGAAAGCAAAAGGACACATTTCCTCTCTCAGTGCACATTTACAATCTGTGGGGATCCTTGGCAGATGACATAAATTGTAGAAGTTCATAGGGGAGAGGTTCAACAAGCAAGAAGGATAAATGTACAGAAGAAATTCAGTGCTTCCCTGAACGCCAGCACAGCTCTGACAAAAAGAGGTGCTCCACTCAGCTGAGTTTTGAAGATTATCCTCCAGATGCTTGAACTCAGTTATCTGGTATCAGCCACTGCAACACGAGATATGTGGCTAGACATTCCTCCCTACATGACAAACTAACATCCATGTTGCATACACTGTACATCCCTGCAGTTTTCATGGCAGCATCTGTTCCCTGGAATGAATTTTCAGTGTGGCATGTGCCACTCCCTTCCGAAGACAACAGTTCCTTGCTATTAGCTTCCAGTCTTCTCTCTTGAGCCACATGGCTTTTGTATGCTGCAGCCTCGCTGTACCCTCCGCTATAGAAGCTGCTCATGTATTGGACATATTGATGATTCTCTTCAACTTTCTCCTTTGCAGAGCCAAGTTCAGGGTTCTGAAGAGAGCGTCCTTGCTGTTCAGAACATTGTAGCGATTCACTTCCACTAACCTGCTGAAATCATATGGCTCAAAGGTGAAATTTAGTGTACGGTAAGGAGAATCTTTTGACTCAATGTCAAAGTCGCCGAAGGATTTCTCCTCTTCAGACTCACGTTTAACTCCTGCACAAGAGAGAAAATAATTCAAAATGGTAGGTTCATTTTAGAATCATAGAATCAATAAGGTTGGAAGAGACCTCATGGATCATCAAGTCCAACCTGTCACCCAACACCTCATGACTACTAAACCATGGCTTCAAGTGCCACGTCCAATCCCCTCTTGAACACCTCCAGGGATGGTGACTCTACCACCTCCCTGGGCATCACATTCCAATGGCTAACAACTCTCTCTGGGAAGAACTTTCTCCTCACCTCCAGCCTAAACTTCCCCTGGTGCAGTTTGAGACTGTGTCCTCTTGTTCTGCTGCTGGTTGCCTGGGAGAAGAGACCAACCCCCTCCTGGCTACAACCTCCCTTCAGGTAGTTGTTGAGAGCAATAAGATCTGCCCTGAGCCTCCTCCTCTCCAGGCTAAACAATCCCAGCTCCCTCAGCCTCTCCTCACAGGGCTTGTGCTCGAGGCCTCTCCCCAGCCTCATTGCCCTTCTCTGGACACATTCAAGTGTTTCAATGTCCTTCTTAAACTGAGGGGCCCAGAACTGGACACAGTACTCAAGGTGTGGCCTAACCAGTTGGATTCTGCAAGCAGGATATCAGAAATAATTCTATTGAACTTTTTTTTCCCCCTAAAGCTCCTCAGAGATTTCAGCTCCTTCAGGATCCAAAATGCTTGGAAAGCTGAAGGTAAAGTATTACTACCCTTTCTACTTCCACTAAATTTCAAAACACAGGACTAAAATACATTTTCATTGTGATAATTTGCTTAAGTGTATCCATGGTTGCCACACTCAAAACAGAAAATACAAATCTTCCTGAAGTGCTGCTCTGCACTAAACCAAAAGACACTAACACCCTGAGCTCGACCTTAGGAGGTTAGTATATACTCTGCAAAATGTGGAAACTCACATTTTTTAGCACCCTGGCACTTAAACTTCAAACCAGAAGAAGACTAATTTGATGAACACTAAAAGATGAACATTAAGTTTGCTTAAAAAAAAAACTTCTACTTGTTGACACAGTCTCAAGTTGCGCCAGGGGGAAGCTTAGGCTCAAGGTGAGGAGAAAGTTCTTCACTGAGAGAGTCATTCGCCATTGGAATGTGCTGCCCAGGGAGGTGGTGGAGTCACCATCCCGGAAGGTGTTCAAGAGGGGATTGGATGTGGCACTTGGTGCCATGGTTTAGTCATGAGGTCTGTAGTGACAGGTTGGACTCGATGATCTCTGAGGTCTCTTCCAACCTTGGTGATTCTGTGAAAAGCACTTAATGCAGGTGAAGTTAGTTGATTAGATAGTATCGGGTGATAGGTTGGACTCCATGATCTCAAAGGTCTTTTCCAACCTGGTTAACTCTTATTCTATTTTTTTAAAGCAATAGTAGTCCTGAGCCATATTTCAGTCTAACATTTGAAATTCTTCATCACTGATGAGGAAGTTCAGCCAGGGCCTGGCAAGCATTAAGTATTAATACAGACAGCATTAAGAGCGTGCCTTGCAACTCCCTGGCCTGAGATGGTGCTACACATTCTTTCCTATGTGTTCTAAAGGTTTTCTTCAGGATGCTGTTTCCTTCCAGCAGGTGAGATACGGGACACAGAATTTTGCCAGAGTTCTGTGTTTCATCCCAGTGCTCTTGCTTGGTAGGCTGAGGTAGGTCTTATAGTTTGCATTAATCACATTAAATGAAGCAAGCATCATGGCTTGTGGCTTCACCTTACACTACAAGGTCACAGGCCATTTAGCACTGACTTACATGATCTGACATACAGACCAGTTCCCAACACTGTGCTGCTTAGTGGCTTATTCATATCCAATAAACCAAGAAAATTATTATTTAATGTGATTTATAGTGCTTTTCTATATATCCAGCATAACTAGAAGACACAAAGTCAACTATCAGGGCAGAAAGACTCAGAAAGAAACACAATTATTGCCTAATTTTCATTCTGCCAGCCTTTAGACTTACTTTTTTAATTATCAGTCTCTTCTCCCATTCTTCCTTCAAAAAAAATACTAGTGGAAGCTAATTCTGCCTTAAGTGAAAGCAGTTATGTAATGATTATAGGGTTATACCACAGAGAACGAAAGGAAGGACACTGACCCCACTCAATTTTCTCTGTCAGCACATCCAAATGATTGCAAAAATAGCTTTCTAAGACATAGATCCCCTACCTGGAGCTTTGTATTCCTTGAAAGTGTCATTCACCAGCGGGAAGTGGAGCACAATTGGAGCTTTTGGGTTGTCATCATCCACAAACATGTAACACTCCTTTGGTTTCCTTTCATCCTCCTCACTTATTTTGATTTTTGGAAAAGGAATTTCCTGCTCCTCACAGTATTTCTGAGTCAGCTCTAGAACCTGTTGTCAAAGAAGAAAAATAATTTCAAGAGAACACCAGCATCACCTCTAGAAAAATCTAACTGCAGTTCTCAAAGAGACAGACTCTCAGAAAAAGTTGGTGAAGCAGGTGGAACGAGAAATCCACTCTGAGGCTCTTGAAGGTGTACAGATGGAGGAGAAGTTGAAAGGAACGAATGCTGAGTCAGAGCAAATCAACAAAACACACACAGCAAGGCTGTTTTGCAGATCCAAGAAGAGCATAGCAACACATTGTGTAACTTTGGGCAGACTGCTGCTGTGTTTAGTAACAGCAATAATAATTTAAAAAATTAGATAAATAAAAATAAATAAAATCCAACTTCAAATTGGCAGAAAGTATTTCTTTGACTGTGATACTGGGAAAAAGGATGAACAGCAATACCAAGCACTGCTTCTGAACATCAGCAGTTTGCAGATGAAACTTTTTATGTCCAGTAACTCACCTTGACTTTTCTGCACTTAAAAAGAAACACTTTTTTTATACAGAGAATAACTTATTTGCAGGAAGAGAACCGCTTTTCCTTAGAAGGGTACATCTAAGTCAGCAGTGGTACATCTAAGCCAGCAGTGTGCCCAGGTGGCCAAGAAGGCCAAAGGCAACCTGGCCTGGATCAGGAATAGTGTGGCCAGCAGGAGCAGGGAAGTCATTATGCCCCTGTACTCAGCACTGGTTAGGCCACACCTTGAGTCCTGTGTCCAGTTCTGGGCCCCTCAGTTTAGGAAGGAGGTTGACTTGCTGGAGCGTGTCCAGAGAAGGGCAACAAAGTTGGTGAGGGGCTTGGAGCACATCCCTATGAGGAGAGGCTGAGGGAGCTGGGGTTGCTTAGCCTGGAGAAGAGAAGGCTCAGGGGAGACCTTCTTGCTCTCTACAGCTACCTGAAGGCAGGTTGTAGCCAGGTGGGGGTTAGTCTCTTCTCCCAGGCAACCAGCACCAGAACAAGAGGACACAGTTTCAAGCTGCACCAAGGGAAGTTTAAGCTGGATGTTAGGAAGAAGTTCTTCATAGAAAGAGTGATTGGCCATTGGAATGTGCTGCCCAGGGAGGTGGTGGAGTCACCATCACTGGAGGTGCTTAGGAAGAGAGTGGATGGGGTGCTTGGTGCCATGCTTTAGTTGATTAGATGGTGTTGGGTGATAGGTTGGACTCAATGTTCTCAAAGGTCTTTTCCAACCTGGTTAATTCTATTCTATCAAGGATCATATGAGCAAAGAGAGCAATAGGGATTTTAGGTATTTAGGTAACAATCTGAGTGTTGAATCTTATTACAGTTGTCACCTTCTGTCTCCTCATGACATTCACAGTAAAAAGTGCAGTACAGCAATATTTGAAAGAGGTAAAGAACTTACTTTATGCATTCTTTCATTAGTTTTTTTATTCAGTATCAGCTGATGTGCTGCCACTGTGAATGATTCTGTGCTTCTATATCGATGTAACAATGCTTGGCATCTCTCACCTCAAATGGAGCCTCCCAGGAATAGTTGAATGACAAGATAACATCCACATCCCTCTCTGGCTGAAGTACCAAAGGAAAGGGAGAGTTGATAGAAAAGCCACCATCCACTAAATACAGGCTTTCTTCCATGGGGGTCAGCTGGTTGGGAAACGCATCCAGATGAGTGCCTACAAGACACTCCAAGCAACACAAGTAACTACAACAATTCATTACACACCTCTCAGTACAAACAAAGTTTATGCTGGGGCTATAAGAAGCCAAAAAGACATTCCAGTGTGCATCTTCATCCAAGACTGACCCTGTAAATTCTGATGGTGAGCCTGACTTCTATGACAGAACATACATCCTAGACCCCCAACATGAGGAAGGGCTTCTTTACTGTAAGGGTCATGGAGCACTGGAACAGGCTCCCCAGAGAGGTTGTGAAATCTCCTGCTCTGGAGACTTTCAAGACCCATCTGGATGCAGTCCTGTGGGACCTGCAGTAGGTTATATGGTCCTGCTCTGACAGCGAGGGTTGGACTCAATGATCTCTGGAGGTCTCATCCAACCCTCGGAGATCCCTTCCAATCCTTAATATCCTGTGATCCTGTGTATTTTTTTTTGCCATGGTGCAAGTAGTAGTAAATTCCCTGGCTTCAGTGGTACAAAGTCAAGCTCACTCATGTTCTGTAGAATTAACTGTTAGAGAACACTAACACACTATTTTATATCGCAGACACACACAGACTCATTTACCTCTCCAAGCCACAAATTTCTTGACATTAACATAATCTTTATGAAGATACAATCCCTGCATGAAGTTGAAGGTTTCTCCACATGTGACCCTGGACCTGAAGAAATCCTGAAAAACTTGTAGCAAGGGTCCCCCAGGTATAACCAAGCGAGTCTTCAGTCGTGTTGGATCTCGGAAATTGAATCTTCGGCAGTCATCTGCAGAAAGGCACAGGGGGCAGAACACACAGAAAATGCTTTTTCATCTCCAGTCAGGCTTTTTCTACAATATTTAAGCAGTTGTCCTACGGTTAAATTTGTCCTCTAACAAAAAAAGGTATTGCAATAAAACTGAGTTGCATAATCTACAGCTTGAAATTTACCCACCCTGTTTAAAGGGAATAGTAGTCATAAATCATTGTCTAGATTAATTTCAAACCCGTGCTCAAAGCCCTTGTTATCACTTCTGTCTTGTATGACAATGACAGTCATCTACACACTGCAGCAACAGTCATCTACACATTGCAGCAACAGAAACGTGGGGAGAAAAACATTAGAGCTGCAAAAGCAGAATAGAACAAATATCTCCCCCTACTACTTACTAAAGGGCTACAACCTTGCACCTGAGCAACTCCTACTCTTTAATACACTTCCTTTTCACTGTTAGGAAGGCTTTGTACAAATGCATAAACTTTCCACCAGCTCATCCAACACTGCAAAAATCAGGCCAAGGAGGGAACTCAAAACCTATTTTCCACCTCTGGCTTAGCAGTCCAGCTTCTGGTCTTCCTCTTCTCACGATTAAGACCTCTTCATTGCAATGTGTGTTTAAGACAGCTCCCAGAACTAGCTCAAATTTATAGACAGTGATATGCAATATTCTAAAAAAGGGAGAAAGTGTACCAGAAAACTATAATTACTCTCTTCACTGTATGTGTGATGGAAGGTAATAGCGTACAATACAAGAGTGATCGATCCAAATTCATCCTTTATGCTAATCTTAAAAATGACACTTAAGTCACCTAATTTGTATGCTAATTCCATCCAGCAGGCTTTCAAAAATTCCTACTATTGTAACATAAGTTCTTACCTACAACCTTGATAACATCTTTGAAGGAATCTAGAAACCCCAGTCCTATACCAATCACCTTCAGGCAGATATCATCCAAGCTTGCAGCAAAAGCACTGCCCCACATTCCTGCAGGAGAAAGGTGAAAGAATTTAATACTCAAAAGGGTTTTCACAGCATTACCAAAAGGCCCTGTAATTCAGGTGCCATTTGTCATGGGAGAGGGTTGTCACTTGGCCCCAACTGTTCTAAAAAGTGATGTTGAAGTTTAAACCTTTAAGATAATTACATGACAAATTCTGTTGTAATATTAGAATGCAGAAACTTCTCTAACAGAAAAGCTCTTCTATCAGCAAAGGAAAGATGGCAAGAAAATGGGAAGATCTAAAGCAGAAGTTTTTGACAGACAGCTAATAGAATCATGCTTTAGACTTGGGACTTCAGGCTGCAATACTGTGAACACACAGCTAAATCTCTGAAGAGAGATCTGACATTTTTCCCTTCTTCAAGTCTCTAGGAAGGGATTAAAAGGCATGGGTTTAAGTTTGGGATCAGCATAGTTCCTTTCCACCTCCCCATTTGAATCATTCCTGTAAGATCATACCTTGTAGAAAACAAATCCTAGGCTCTGGATGTTTCTGGACAAGCCTCCCCATGAAGAACTCGCTGTCAAAGTCCTCTGTTCGGACAAAAGCTCCGTATTTGCGAAATCCAACTTCATAGGGGGTGAACTCACACCATTCTAAGAACAAGCCAGCAGGATATTTACCCATCTCAGAGCAAGCACAGGTGAAAAGACTAATTTGATTTCTATTCACACATGAGAGACTGAAGGGAGACTCCCTTCACTTTTCACCATCACTATAGATTTCCCTGGCATTCTTCTCACACACGATTAATAAAAGCTCTTGTACAGCTTTTCACTGACAAATACAGCTTCCTTTTCTCCTGGCTTCCCATCTTGCTCCATCTTGACTTTGTTACTGCAGAAATAACCTGCCTATTTTACTTCCACTTTAAACCATTCTGGCTGTTCCCTTTTCCAACACAAGTGGAAGCTACTTCATTTTTCTCAGCCTTTCTTCACAGTAATAACCATATCTCAGCAACTGTTAAAGTATTGATTTGAAAACTCATCTGACCCCCTGTGTCAGACTTCACTGTCTGCTTATCAGAGTCACTCATGCTTGAAAGCTTTCCACAAGTATTTGTGAATCAAATTCATTGTCAAACACACACAATCCTCCAGAACAAACCAAACCAAAAGTCCTACAGTGGCACACAGATGGACACAAATGTTTGTATTTGACTGTAGCTATCCTTGCCTGTTGCATCATACTTAAAGTTTCAAGTGACCTGGAACAGGACTGATCTTCATTTTTTTACTGTAACTTTATAACCAGCAAGAACCCAGGCTGCTAAATAGCAGAGTTTTGATGATGCATGCTATGAGGTTGCCAATCAATAATTTTCTTTGCACAAACTGTTTATCTGAGACTATAGAAGAAAGTAGGTCACCTAATTACCAATTCTGCAGCTCAGACACAGACTCATGTATTTTAAGAATCTCCCCTCTCAGCTCCTGAAAATTCCAGGTACTTTCCAGCAAAACATGAGTTGCCCAGCAGAGCTGCATTTCATTTCTCTGTTACAGCCATGAAAACATTTGTGATCAAGACAATATTCTGCCAATCCCACTGCCTCTTACACTACCACCTGCTGCTTGAGCCATGTTTCCTGTTGTCAGCTACTCACCACCCAAGGAACTGGACAGGTGAGAGGAAATTGGAGATTTTAGCAAACAAAACCAAATTTACCATGTTCATACCTGCAAAGTCAACACTGCTAATACTGGGTTTCACATTGACAGCTGCATAGATAGGATAGGGGTTCTGAGCCCATTGCACAGCTGCTTGCTGATCAGACAGCTTTGACGGATCCTCCTGGTCACAAAGCAAAGAAGGAGAAGCATACTTAGTCAGGTAAGTTCAGTAACATGCTTTGAAACTGTTGCTTAGCATTTCTGACTAACAATATTACTAATTCTACGTTCCTTTTCCTCTTCCTGCCCATGCACATGGTTAGAATATGCCAGTATATTTCTGCAGTTGCATGTTTAGAACACATAGTGTTATTGATAAACTATTTTACCCATTGATTTCTGATTTCAATTACTACAGTAAATATTGAAAAACCAACATCATTCTCTCAGGCTTAACCTGCTCAATACAGAAAAAGCTATTACTTTAATAATAGTCATTCCAAAAAACCCACAACATGCTGATCTACACAACTTCTTTACTAAAGGATGATGCTAGTAAAACCAGGGTAAAGAGAGATGAGAAGTCCCTATGTGTATTCCACAACACCATCTCAGCTCACAAAGGCAGAGACTAATCGGTTTCTTGACACACAATATATAGGTGGGTACAGCTCCCACCTGGAAGACAAACAGCAAAAAACATCCACATGTGAACTCTTTACCTTCTGTTGTAGGAAATATTCCACAATAAGGCCCCACAAATCTGTGAAGGAAACTTTCCTTCCACTGATCTCCATTGCATTCAGCTCCTGGAAATAGTATTTCAGGCGTTCTGGGGAAAATGCCCCTGCTTTGCTGCTGGACACAGTAACCTGAGCTCTGCTGATTGCATCTTGAAGGTCTTTCAGTGACCAATCAGGGTCTTGATACAATGTTGATAAACACCTGAAAATGTTTATATTAATGTCATCAGTAATAATGACCTTCATGTAAGCAGTACTTTTAGTTAGTTATAATTAATGCTGCAGCATCCCTGAATGAAAAGCATGAGAAGTTCAGCTGAAAAGATAAAAGAGTGTGAAAAGAGACCATAATAACAGATCTCTCAACTCCTAAAGCCTGCTGAAAATTCTTTTGCCTGCAAGGACAACTTCATCCTGATTGCTAACCTTCCTTTCAAGGATCTTCCAAGCACCACACACTGGCACACATGAACCAGTTCAAAAATTTGAGTTAATGCCAGGCCATTACAACCATGTCCAGAGAAGGGCAACAAAGCTGGTGAGGGGTTTGGAGCACAAGCCCTGTGAGGAGTAGCTGATGGAGCTGGGGTTGTTTAGCCTGGAGAAGAGAGGCTCAGGGGAGACCTTATTGCTCTCTACAACTACCTGAAGTGAGGTTGCAGCCAGGAGGCGGTTGGTCTCTTCTCCCAGGCAACCAGCACCAGAACAAGAGGACACAGTCTCAAGCTGTGCCAAGGGAGGTTTAGACTGGATGTTAGGAAGAAGTTCTTCACAGAAAGAGTGATTGGCCATTGGAATGGGCTGCCCAGGGAGGTGGTGGAGTCACCATCATTGGAGGTGTTTAGGAAGAGACTGGATGGGGTGCTTGGTGCCATGGTTTAGTTGATTAGATGGTCTTGGATGATAGGTTGGACTCGATCTCAAAGGTCTTTTCCAACCTGGTTAATTCAATTCTATTCTATTCTGATGTGGTGGAGTTACTATTACTGGAAGTGTTTAAAACAAGACTGGATGAGGCACTGCCATAGTTTAGTTGAAGGTTAGTCCAAGGTTAGTGGAAGAACTCTATACATATATAGGAGTTAATTTAACAACAAAGCTCTGCAAGGGAGGACTAAAGGAGGTTGCACAGCTCCTCAGTGAAATTATTTCACAATAACAATGTGTATCGATGAGGGATGATTTCACCACAAACTCCAGGACCTGAGCTACTGAGACAGTCTAGCCATGCCCAACATTTCAGCACATTGCTACATTACACCAAAGGGTAAGCCAGTGCTATTCTTCTATTCAGCCACATAGATCATTTTGGAAGGTGCTGACACAGTGGTCCATGTGGACATGTTTCCAGTGGCTTGCATCACCTCTGAAATCTTCTTAGCAACAGCAAGGAAATGGGGAAAGATTTTTTGAAGTCTAGGTTCTGAAGCTTTATTCATGTAGTACACTTCAATATTCAACTGCCAGGCTTTCAAAAGCAGCAGATGCCTAACCTCAGCCAGTAGTTGTATGGGTTAGAAGTGACAGTGAATCTCTTGGACCCAGTAGGATCCTCATTAGAACTCACAGGTAAGAGCTGATAAAATATTTTACTTCATTGTCTGCTTACAGATGGCACTAATGCATCATTTGCCTTATTGTGCATCAAGTCTGCATATTCACCTGGAAGTTTCTGTAATCAACTCTATTTTGAACTTACCAAGTAGAGCCAGAAATGCCACACAGGTACATTGTAGCATCCAAAAGGCCCAGCTCCTGTAGCCCAGCAAGACTGCCATAGAATGATGTCAACGCTCTCATCCCACCTCCAGAGCCCAGTACTGCTACCACTGGAACCTGCAGACAGCAAACTCAGGAATCACAATCACAGACTTTTGAATTGCCAATAAATTACAGAAATACTCCCATTTAAGTTTCATTCTTTAAAAAGTAAGAGGTTAAATCTCTATTTCAAGTAATTACAGGCTTGATTTCAACCAGAACTCCTTTCTTTACTTCGTACAACTACCTGAAGGGGGGTTGTAGACAGGCAGAGGTTGGTCTCTTCTCCCAGGCAGCCAGCACCAGAACAAGAGGACACAGTCTCAGGCTGCGCCAGGGGAGGTTCAGGCTGGAGGTCAGGAGGAAGTTTTACACAGAGAGAGTGATTGCCCATTGGAATGGACTGCCCGGGGAGGTGGTGGAGTCGCTGTCACTGGAGGTGTTCAGGAGTAGACTTGACAGGGTGCTTGGTTACATGGGTTAGTTGATTGGGTGGTGTTGGGTGTTAGGTTGGACGCGATGATCTTGAAGGTCTCTTCCAACCTGGTTTATTCTATTCTATTCTAATTGAAATGTTTACTATAAAACATAGAAGTGCCACCTTGGGAACAGTCCCTTGCTGAAATTGTCACGTATGTTATCACACATTTACATGCATGCCATGCAATATACATGTAAGAAGTAAAAAAAGGAGTAAATTTTATAACAGCACTCAAAGATCACAAAGCAAGGTATCAGGCTATGCAAGTGTCCTCAGATCGACAATTAGGAAGCTCTTCTTGTAGTCTAAACCTCAATTTAACCATTGTGTAACAGATTTTCCATCACACTTCCAAGCTCAAATCCCAAGACACAGGAGTTCAACTAAGGAAAGTACATACATTCTGAAATGTCTTTTTGCCTGTGTTCCAGAGCACACAGTATTTCTCAACATTTTAGATAGAGAACGACATTTGAGACTGAAATGTCACAGGGACCTATCTCACCACCATGGTGAATGCAAACCATGTTTTCTGCTGGTTACAGGCCCAGAAACCTACTATGCTTAATTAGCAACCAAGCACAAATGATTTTATGAATCCGTAGTGGTGAGATGGCTTAATCCACCCACACCCAACATAAAGCACAGCCAACCCAGTCGGAGAAGCAAATGAAGGCTGTATTTTACAAGCAATAATGAAATGCAATGAATATGTACAAAATATACAATATTTTACAAGAATTTACAGGAAAGAACACAAACACCAAAATCCCCCTTGCAGGAGGATCCCACCTTGGGTTCCCCCCAAACCTCTCTCCCTCTCCTTCCCTTTCCCCTAGTAGTTAATTAGGTGAAAAAGGAGAAAGAGAGAGAAGAGGATATTAAGGGAAATTCATTAGCTCAAAGTAGTTGTTAAGAAAGTTAGTTTCTCTTATCAGTTGTAGTCCAGGGTCAGTTGTATGCACTTGGGCCAAGAAACAAAGTCAGACAGACTGAAGCTGGAGTGAGTGAAAGAATGCTAGAGATATTTGCTATCTCACATCTCACATCTGACCAATGAGATTCATTTAGAATTAATCTTTGTTTTCCTTTTTACACCCAAACATTCAGCTAGAGAATTCTGCAGCTGTCTTTCTTGAAGGCACAGCCTAAACTGTCACAGAATCTCCCTACAACACTGTGTTCAATACCTCATCTTTTGGAGGTGATTCCTTTAACTGAAGAGTCTTCCTCAGCACTTCAGAAACCATTTTCTTCCTTTTGTCCAAAAATTCTCTCTCCTCTTTGCAGAGGTCAAAACCCAGACGTATATCAAGATCCCAAGTGCTGAAATAGAAATTTAGACCAAAAAACAAACAAACAAACAAAAAACAACCCAACCATTTTTGATGATTTGTAATTCCCAGTGAAAAGCAATTTCTGTGAACACACAGTCTGGGTGCTGATCAGAATCACCATCTCAAACTACAGTATGTCCCTAATGAAAACACAACAAAAGATATTTCTCTTTAACCAATCCCAAGAGACCGAAGGAGAAAACAGACTCGAGGTGAGGAGAAAGTTCTTCACAGAAAGAGTTATTTGCCATTGGAATGTGCTGCCCAGGGAGGTGGTGGAGTCACCGTCCCTGGAGGTGTTCAAGAGAGGACTGGACGTGGCATTTGAAGCCATGGTTTAGTTAGTCATGAGGTATTGGGTGACAGGTTGGACTTAATGATCTCTGAGGTCTTTTCCAACCTTATTAATTCTGTGATTCTATGACATCCCCAGAACAGCAAGGAAAGTCACTCAGCTCGTTCACTATAAGAATAAAGGTCTCTCTTGACTTTTAGACAACTTTGAGGGTTCCTACTCACCTCTCTTCAGTTTTCAAACTCATATTCAAACTTTGTCCCTGTGAAAAGAGTGAACACATTTTGCCAGTGATTGCAACTACAGAGGTGGAACTACTAGTTAGAGGCTATGACATCAGCAGGGTCCCTAGATACTAATTAGAAGACCACTCTCACCCACAAAACTACATCTCTGGAACACCTTTCCCTTGCACCTATTTTGGACATTTTCAATACTGTCCACGAATTAAAAACATGTACTCAAAGAGCAGGGTGAAAAAAAAAAAACAAGCAAACAAACAACTTCTTTCCTCTGCAAGCTTCCTGCTTTCCTCTTCCTCCAACATTTTTCTTTGACATCATAACAGACATTTGTTTTGGAAAATGGTGAACTGTAGATACTTTGCAAGACCCCAACCATGGAAACATTTTTAGAAGAACTGCATTGACTAATCTCAGAGTTTCATTCTAGACAGGCAAGAAAACAGTACTCCTAGGAACCATGTACAGCTTAATTTCCCAAATGCCTATAGACAATGCAGGGGGGGAAAAGTTATCCCAAGCATATTAAAACAAGTGCAAAATGTTGACATTACCTCTCCCAGAGAAATTATTCTATCAACTTGTTGTCCAGTAGGAAGGGAATCAACTGGTACAGTCCCCTGTCCCAGAACTGTAGTATGCTTTTCAATATCAGGGTTCACACCATCCTAATAAAGAGCAGAAAGTCATTTGAGCTCTCCAGAAGTTAATGACATGACTTTCATATGCTAAACCAGCAAACAATCCCTAAGATCATTATTGAATCATAGAATTGTTAGGGTTGGAAGGGACCTCAAGGATCAGCTAGTTCCAACCCCCCTGCCATGGGCAGGGACACCTCACATTATGTCAGGTTGCTCAGAGCCACATCCAGCCTGGCCTTAAGAACCTCCATGGATGGGACTCCTACCCTGTCCCCCTCCTACCTCACTCCCAGTCTCTCACCACCTTCATGGTGAAGAACTTCCTAACATCCAGTCTGAATCTACCCATTTCTATTTTTGTTCCATTCCCCCTAGTCCTACCACTCCCTGACACCCTAAAAATTCCCTCCCCAGCCTTTTTGTAGGCCCCCTTAAGATACTGGAAGGCCCCAATAAGGTCTTCTGGGAGCCTTCTCTTCTCCAGTCTGAATAGCCCAAACTCCTTCAATCTGTCCTCATAGGATAAGCGTTCCAGCCATCTGATCATCCTCCTGGCCCTTCTCTGGACATGCTCCAGCACATCCAGATCCTTCCTGTAATAACTAGTCCTTTCCCAAAAGCCTAAGGCTTTTCAAGATTATCCTGCTCTCTGCTTGACAGATCTTCCCTGGGAGTGTTTCTATCATTCAAATAGCTTTTCTTGGTGGTGGTGGTGGTTTTGGGGGGGGTTGTTGTTAGATTTGTTTTTTAATACAGTTGTCTGCCAGTTGTGTTCTGACAGGACCTTTCACCTGGCTTCATTGCACTTGATGAGACTTGCAAGGGCGCATCACTCAAGCCTGTCAAGGTCTGTATGGGTGGCACCTCTCCAAACCTCAAAGTTCAACAAGACCAAGTGAGAGGTCCTGCACCTGGGCTGGGACAATCCCCAACACAAATACAGGCTGGGCAATGAGTGGATCAAGAGCAGTCCTACAGAGAAGGACTTGGGGGTACTGGCAGATGAAAAACTGAACATGAGCCAGCAATGTGAGCTCACAGCTCACAAAGCCAGACACATCCTGGGCTGCATTAAGAAAGTATGGCCAGCAAGTCAAGGGAGATGATTCTACTCCTCTACCGTGCTCTGGTGAGACCTCACCTGAAGTACTGCATCCAGCTCTAGAGTACTAAGCACAAGAAGGACATGGGTTGCAGTGGATCCAGAGGAGGGCAAAAAAAAATGATGGAGGGCTGGAACAGCTCTCCTATGAGGATAAGCTTGAGGTAGAAGGGTGATTGTAGCCAGGAGGGAGTTGGTCTCTCAAGCAACCAGCACCAGAACAAGGGGACACAGTCTCAAACTGTACCAGGGGAAGTTTAGGCTTGAAGTGAGGAGAGAGTTCTTCACTGAGAGAGTTGTTAGCCTTTGGAATGTGCTGCCCAGGGAGGTGGTGGAGTCACCATCCCTGGAGGTGTTCAAGAGGGGATTGGACATGGCACTTGATGCCATGGTTTAGTAGTCATGAGGTGTTGGGTGACAGGTTGGACTTGATGATCCATGAGGTCTCTTCCAACCTTATTGATTCTATGATTCTAAAATGAATCTACCATTTTGAATTATTTTCTCTCTTGTGCAGGAGTTAAAGAGTCCAAGAGAACAGGTTGGACTTGATCTTTGAGGTCTTTTCCAACCTCGGCGATTCTGTGATTCTGTAGTTGGGTCTGCTCAGCCTGGAGAAGAGATACCTCCAGGAGACCTTACAGGGGCTTTCCATTATTTAAAGGGGGTCTTTATCACGAAGTGTAGTGATAGGATGAGAGCTAACAGTTTTACAATTAACGGTAAATTAGGAAGAAGTTTTTTCTTTTCAGGGTGGTGAGACACTGGAACAGATCACCCAGAGAAGTTGCAGATGCCCCATCCCTGGAAGTGGATAGGTTAAGGAGCTTTGAGCTACCTAATATAGTGGAAGGTGTCCTTCCCATGGCAACAGACTGGAAATAGATGATCTTTAAGGTCTCTGCCAACCCAAATAATTCTATGATTTGATGCCTGTGGTTAAACTTAATTCCATTAAACGTTTACTTCCATCCTTGTGTCTGAATCTCGATAGCTGAAAGATACTCTCATGTAGCAAGCATGTGCAGATTCAGATATTTTTTTTCAATATTCAAGTTTGAAGACATTTTAAAAATACAATACACCCTCTCCAACATTTTAAGACAAGTTCAGCTCCTTACACAATGTCACAATCCAATAGTCAACATTTTGATTCAATTTTTAGTATAAAATGTAGTGTAAAATGCAATCACAGAGAAAAAAATTCTCTCTCTCCCTATATTCCTCATATATAAAAATAATACAGAAATATAGAAAAAATAATACAGCTGCTCAAAACAGGCTTCTAGTCCAGAAAGCCTTGATCTGAGCATTTACAAGATTATAGAGTTAAGTTTGATAAAAAAAGTCTATATGGCAGTAACTTTCATAATGGATGGTTCCTAGTGCCACATACACACAGCACTAAACAACAATCTTGCTCCCAACCCATGTACCTGAATAATACACACAGAATTGACATCCCTGAACATCTGAACAAGTCCCTGTTCTTCTTATGATCATATTAAGGCTGTTTAATTTATGTTTAAGAACACTTGCATGGACCAAAAGGCATTGGTTTCACAGTGGACATATTCAAAAGTGGGCTGTTAAGTTTTGCAGCGATCGGCACAGATGCTTACCTGTAGGACAGATATGGTTTGCTCAAGCTCCACTTGGAGTTCTGGACACATTTCTTTATCCATGTGAAAGACAAATGAGGTTTTGTAATCCTTCTCATTGTCTGGTCTCCATGGAATACTCAGCTGCCTCTCATACGACCCTGGAACAGACACCTTGACCTCACAGCTCCCTGTGCATTAGAATAAGAAGAATAAGACCACAGGAGCCATTTAATTACATGTTAAAAGTCAGACACTTGTAAAATGCAGCTGAGACTAGGAAAACAGAAGCAAATACTCTCTTCCACCCAGTGGAAGTGACCCAGTCACTTCCAGTCAGCTTTGTAGACAGTAAAAAAAATACACTGCAGAGGAAGAGAATGAGATCTTTCCTCTCTCCCAAGGAATAAGCATGCTGAACAGCAGGTCCAACTTCATCTCTGGAGGCAGCCCTACCTTGCTGTTTCTCTTTTGTTTTTTCCTCTTTGTTGATAGTGCCTTGCAGAGATAAGCAAGGATGAACCTGTGAATAGAAGAACAACAGCTCTAGTTATGAGATTTCAGTTTACATCTCTGTTAAAGCTTAATCCACCTACTGTATTAGGTGTCAGTTTATATCTGAAGCTATCAAAAAACCCCAAAGAACATTAAGGATTATTTTTACCTTTCAAATAAAGATCAAGTTTGTTTCAGCAGGAGGGGAATAGAATAGAATAGAATAGAATAGAATAGAATAGAATAGAATAGAATAGAATAGAATAGAATAGAATAGAATAGAATAGAATAGAATAGAATAGAATAGAATAGAATAGAATAGAATAGAATAGAACAGAATAGAACAGAATAGAACAGAACAGAATAGAATAGAATAGAACAGAATAGAATAGAATAGAACAGAACAGAATAGAATAGAACAGAACAGAATAGAATAGAATAGAACAAGACTAGACTAGACTAGACTAGACTAGGTTTGAAAAGACCTTTGAGATCATCAAGTCCAACCTATCACCCAACACCATCTAATCAACTAAACCATGGCACCAAGCACCCCATCCACTCTCTTCCTAAGCACCTCCAGTGATGGTGACTCTACCACGTCCCTGGGTAGCACATTGCAGTGGCAAATCACTCAGGGAAGAACTTCTTCCTAACATCCAGCCTAAATCTCCCCTGGTGCAGCTTGAGACTGTGTCCTCTTGTTCTGGTGCTGGTTGCCTGGAAGAAAAGACCAACCCCCACCTAGCTATAGCCTCCCTTCAGATAGTTGTAGACAGCAAGAAGGTCTCCCCTGAGCCTCCTCTTCTCCAGGCTAAGCAACCCCAGCTCCCTCAGCCTCTCCTCATAGGGCTTGTGCTCCAAACCCCTCAGCAGCTTTGTTGTACTTCTCTGGACACCTTCCAGCAAGTCAACATCTTTCCTAAACTGAGGGGCCCAGAACTCGACACAGTACTCAAGGTGTGGCCTGACCAGTGCTGAGTACAGGGTTTTTTTAGGTATCAGGGAGTGACAGGACGAGGGGGAATGGAACAAAGATAGAAATGGGTAGATTCAGACTGGATGTTAGGAAGAAGTTCTTCACCATGAGGGTTGTGAGACGCTGGAAGAGGTTGCCCAGGGAGGTGGTAGAAGCCCCATCCCTGGAGGTTCTTAAGGCCAGGCTCATGAAGCTCTGAGCAATCTGATCTGGTGTGAGTAGTCCCTGCGCATTGCAGAAGGGCTGGAACTAACTGATCCTTGAGGTCCCTTCCAACCCTAACAGTTCTATGATTCTATAATGATTGCCCATTGGAATGGACTGCCCGGGGAGGTGGTGGAGTCACCGTCACTGGAGGTGTTCAGGAGGAGACTTGACAAGGTGCTTGGTTACATGGGTTAGTTGATTAGGTGGTGTTGGGTGATAGGTTGGACGCGATGATCTTGAAGGTCTCTTCCAACCTGGTTTATTCTATTCTATTCTATTCTAATACACCAGCTTTTCTTAGACTCATTGCCCCAAAATAACAGACAAATACCTCAAGATGAAAACTCTTGAGTCTGAGAGGGGGAGGCATCATCTGCTTACTAGTGGCACTGATAAAAGCTTAGAAATAATAGGTATTAAGGTAAGAATGGGGGTTATATCTGGACAGCACCTAGGTTAAAACACTCAGTACAATTTATGAGACTCACTAACCTCTTTAAAAAAAAATAAAAAATACTTAAGTCTTTTAAAACAGCCTCTCCAAAAACCACAAAACACACTTCTGTGAGAAAAGAAAGAAAGAAAGAAAGAAAAAAGAAAAGGCAAATGTTGGAGAGAATAGGAGCTATTTGGAAGCAGGAATGGAATTCTTGACAATTTTTGTCCTCTGGCTACTAAAAACCCCACTACCTTTATATAATGCAGCTGAATTCCTTGTACTCACCACAAGGACTCCATTGGTCAGTACCTCTGTAGGGGCATCCGAGCTGCGAAAGAGAGATTTAATGCAAACTACTTTTGTTTTCAATTTGCTTCATCCTACCTTACAAACTAACTGCCTGGATAGGCCATAAGGGTCTCCTAGCATGAAAGGTCTATGTGAGCTTGACTGACACCAAGGCTGTTTTCCTTCACAGAACAACATGGGGAAACGGCTAAAGAAAGCAATTTGTCTGCATCTGCACGTGCTATAAGGTCTTCCCATCTCATTTATTCTGCTAACCTAGAGAAAAGCTGACCTCAGACAGACTACCAGATAGAGTCCATCAAAGGCAAAGTATTAGTTTGTTTATATTGCAAAGTTAACTGTGAAAGCTTTCCACTCCTCAACTGCTCATCCGCACTTCCTTTGCAACTCCGCCATTACCATGAAGTCCAACAAAATCTTTCTTTCTTTTATGGTGCCCCAGAAGGTTTGGTGTCTGAAGCTTTAAGAATATTTGCAATCAGCCATCAGTGAATCAGGACTGTATCAGGAACAATGTGGCCAGCAGGAGCAGGGAGGTCATTGTGCCCCTGTACACTGCACTGGTGAGGCCGCACCTCGAGTCCCGTGTCCAGTTCTGGTCCCCTCAGTTTAGGAAGGATGTTGACTTGCTGGAGCGTGTCCAGAGAAGGGCAACAAAGTTGGTGAGGGTTTTGGAACAAGCCCTGTGAGGAGAGGCTGAGGGAGCTGGATTTGCTTAGCCTGGAGAAGAGGAGGCTCAGGGGAGACCTTACTAGTCTCTACAACTACCTGAAGGGAGGTTGTAGACAGGCAGCGGTTGGTCTTTTCTCCCAGGCAACCAGCACCAGAACAAGAGGACACAGTCTCAAGCTGCACCAGGGGAGGTTCAGACTGGATGTTAGGAAGAAATTCTACACAGAGAGAGTGATTGCCCATTGGAATAGGCTGCCTGGGGAGGTGGTGGATTCACCATCATTGGATGTGTTTAGCAGGAGACTTGATAGGGTGCTTGATCACATGGTTTAGTTGATGAGGTGGTGTTGGATGATAGGTTGGATCTTGAAGGTCTCTTCCAACCTGGTTTATTCTATTCTACTCTAACTCAAGCAAGCAAGACTGTCCCTGCACAGAAAGGGCCACATATCTGCACAGCACAGCTTCATTCAGGTCTCCCCATAACACTCACCATTTCTCCAAGTAAAACTCTACATCCAGCTCTTCATTAGCCTTTGGAAATAAAAAGTAAGAAGAGGGAAAAAAAAGCAATACAGATGAGCTTTGATCTTGAATATAATTTTATAAAAGGTTTATGAGATTAAGCTCTCTTCCTGTTACAAACTACAGTAACTATTTTTTATGCTTTTACAAAGGCTTCAGTTAAATTTTGGAAGCTTTAAATTTCTATCTTTTATTGTTCTTCAGACATGCCTCTCCTCCTGGACTTACCCTCTATGACCAGACACATCTATACTGCTGACACAAGTACACACAAGGAAGAGTTGGTTCTCAGATCCATTAGTCCACTAGTAAGGAAAAAAACCTCTCCTGACTTAAGTACCACTGCAGCACCATCTCTGCAAACAGCTTCTGCATGAGGCTTTGTGCTTCCCTCCATTTGCTATTTCAGATGATTGCACTCTGAGCTCATTGCTGTCTTGGCCTTGTACAGCCTTTGATCCAGCCATCTCTTCCCCTACCACAGCATACAGTAAACACTTGATGCCAAACCTATACAGCTTTTAAAATAACCAAGCAGAAGACAAAATTTGGGCAATTTAACGCAAGTCAAAGTTTCCAGTTCCATAATCATGGATTGAGATGACTTCAGCATTTAGAAACTGAGATAGAATTATGGGAACAAGGAATTTCTAAGCCTCTTCCTGTGATCACAAAAAAAACCCATTAGAGTGCCTGTGACACTGGCCAACACCTCCCTGCTGACTACACACCAGCTAGTCTGCTTCTGACCACACCAGCAGCCCTGAAGCTTGATTTCTCAACAACACACATCATTAGCTCACCTCCAACCCAGACCTATTGTAGCAATGTGTTTGAGGCAGTTAGAAAAAAAGATCAGACTGGTGATGTGGCAGCTTGAGGGAGGTTCTTCCTCCCCCTCTACTCTGCCCTAGTGATGCAACATCTGGAGTATCATGTCCATTTGTGGCCTCCCCAGAGTGTCAGGAAGCTACTGGAGAGACTCCAGAGGAGGGCTACAAAGATAAGAGGACTGAAGCATCTCTCTTATAAGGAAAGACTGAGACACCTGGGGCTGTTTAGCCTGCAGAAGAGAAGACTGAGAGGGGATCTTATCCATGCTTATCAATACCTAAAGGGCAGGTGTCAAGAGGACAGGGGTCAGACAATGTTGAACAAACTGGAACACAGGAGGTTCCATCTGAACAGGAGGAAAAAACTTCTTTGTATGAGGGTGACAAAGCACTGAAACAGACTGTTCAAAGAGGCTACAGAGTCTCCTTCTCTGGAAGGAGATCATGTCTGGACATGATCCTGTACAGCCTGCTCTAGGTGAGTGTGCTTTAGCAGGGGGTTGAACTAGATGATCTCCAAAGGTCACTTCCAACCCCTATCATTCTGTGAAAACAAACTGCCTTGTTGCAAGTCCATAAACAGGTACACAGGGACTGAAAGTAGCGGATATGCCAAAAATCACATGCACGAAGCAGAGATTAAATGTAATTGAACATACCTCAGAGAAAATAAGATTTTCTTAAGTCTCTAATAAGCCTCTAATAAGTCAAGAGCCTAATAGAGAGAACCTTTGCAGCAATAAAATTCTTTACTGCAAAATGATGATGATTAACTAAATTAGACAATTTGCAGTCCCCACAATCGGTGCGGACTGCAAATGCCTTTCATTTCAAGCCTGCTGCCTCTCTAAGTCTCTTGAAAAATCAATCCACTTTATAGGCGTTGTAATATCTTCTGAAAGACAGCAAGCATCCCAACTTCCATTATTTGGGCATCTCAAAACCTGTGGAACTCACACACACACCCCAAAAAAACCCCAACAAAACCACAAGCAGAACCACAGAACAACAACAAAACCACAACACCAAATCCAAGAAATTATGAGGCATTTTAGAAACCTCTGAAATGACAGTAAACTTATATATGCTGTCATCACTTACTGACATGATTTCCCCTTCTGGCTTCTAGAACACAGATAAATCAACCAGCATGCCCTGCTGGATTGCTGTAATGGTGACCTGCAGTTATTCACAGTTGACTTAGGAAGAAGCCAGAGACTAACCTCAGGGTTCAGTTTGAAAGTGCGCAGCAGGGGCTGACCTGGCTTCATGCCCCCTACATCAAAGACAATAGATGTGAGCTCATCACTGGCGAGGACATCTTTATCATAGAGTGTCAATTCCAGAATGTTCTAAAACCAAACAGAAGCAAATAGATCCAGATGAAGAGACAGAAACATTTCCATAATCCCAAGTAGGTCTATACAATAGACACTTCATGAACTAGTCCATATGTTTCCCCTTCCCCACTCCTGAAGAGCATTCACTATTTCCAGCAGGACCTAGAGCGTAATTAAGCAAAAAGCTCCTAGATGACAGTGTTTAGCTACAAGACTTTCTGAGCTTCCCAACTAGAGGGAGGGCCCAGCTGAACACAAGTGGCAGTGCTCTCCACCACCTGCAGGCACAAGTTACCCTGAGAAAGCAACAGCAATTTCCACTCCTTCAGCATTTCTAGTCCAGGATGTTATAAGAACCTATCACTTCCTGCTCAGTGCTATGTCCAGCAGAGAGTGGTTGAAATAGACACAATTATTACATATCACCCCAAAAATGTCCTTGCAGCAACTAGTTTTCATACAGACAAGACTGAACTTAGAATTATGCTGGCACAGTCTTGCAGCAGTAGCCAGCCTGAGGCCTCACCAGCCTGCAGGGAAAGAAAAAGCTCACACACTCTAAAGCTTAGTTTGCAGTTTTCTTGCCATTTAAGTCAATTACCATTCCACATTTGTCACCTATGGAAAGGTGCTCTAGTGAGAGGGATAGTTTATTGTTAGTAAGCACCTCATTCCAAAGCCTATGACGTCCTTCAAAGCAACAGTGCCATACTAAAACTAATCTCTCTAGCATTAGTGTCTCTTTTGAGAACGGACACTGACAAGCTGAAGACTTTGATCAATACTCTGTTAGGTCCAGCACAGACAGAGGCACTGTCTTTAAGAGTTTAAATTTTGCTTTTCTTCAGCGTAAGACCTGATGGCAAAATTTGGCTGAACTAAGTGCCAAAGTTATTTGAAATTTAGGTCCCATTATCCTCACTCAACCCTTGGCTGGGTAAGGCAAGTAGAGTTACAAAAAGGCAAACAGGTTCTCTGTGACAAAAACAGCTTTCTTTGTGACAAAACAAAAGCTTGTTTTATCAAGGCATTTCCTTGATTTCCTCCCTTTTCCAGAACTGAATCACAAGGACATCCATGGAAAATCCTAGCTACAGTTTACAGCTACTCTACAAGAGTAGAGTTACAAACTGCTGTGGTTAACACTGGACATACATAGCACACTACCATGAAGTCGACTAACACCTTACTATTGATATTGGTTTTGAGGGTAACAAAGATCCCCAGCTTTTGAATAAGTATCAGAAGTAAGCCAGTACACAAATGCACATAGACCAACCAGCTCCACCACTCCTTACCTTGACAGCGCTATGGATTCGATACTGGAAAGTTTGGTTCCATTCTGGGTTGTCAGAGTTGTCGACAACTCGAGTTCGGGAGACAATGGGAGATGCAGTGGGCAGTTTTATTTCCACATAGCAGTCTGCTTTGGACACTAAAGTAGAAAGTGTAGAGACAGACATCAAGACAGCTTTAACCAAACACACTTCTTCCCATGAGCTCCTCATTTTCTAGACCTCACTGCATCATAGTGACAAGCAAATTTAAGACTGGACTTGTAAAGCAAAAGCCTTTGAGGAAGCAAACAGCAGCAAACTGAATATTAGGAACTTGCACTCCTTTTTCTTCCATTCATCCAAACCACAAGGCCCTTCGTAAAAGAGACCTACTATTCAAAATGAGGAAGATACAACCTTTTAAAAATATTATTGTTGATATCGGGCCCATGGCTTCTTGTCTGTCACTGGGAACCACTGAAAAGCCTGGCTCAAACTTAACACCTTCCTTGTACACATCAGTAAGACTCCTCTGAGCCTTTCATTCTGCAGGCTAAGCAGTGCCAGATGTCTGTCTTTTCTCACATGAGATGCTGCAGTCTTAAGGACCCCTCACTAGAGTCTCTTCATAGCTCCAGTATCTCTGGTAGTGGAGAGCCCAGAACTAGACACAGCACTCCAGATGCAGCCTCACCAGCGCCAAGCAAGGGGGAAGCATCACTTTGCTTGTGCTGTTGGCAGTGCTCCTCCTAGTGCAGCCCAAGACACCATTAGCCCTCCTTGCAGCAAGAGCACATTGCTGGCTTCTGGTCAGCTTGCTGTCCACAAAGACACCCAGGACCTTTTCTGCAAAGCTGACTCCCTGCAACTCTGGTGCTCAGAGTTGTTCTTCCCCAGAAACAGGACTTCCACGTTTTGTTGGACTGCATGAGGTTTCTCTCAGCCCACTTTTCCAGCCTGTCAGGGTCCCGCTGGACAGCAGCACAAACCTTTGGTGTACCAGTCACTCCTTCCATTTTTTGTAACATCAGCAAGCTTGTTGAGGGTACATTTTGCCCCATCATCCATATCACTAATGAAAACATTGAACAGTGTGGGACCCAGCACAGAACAATCTCCGAGCTCCACAGTCAACTAATTTTTAATCCAACTCCCTGTCTGTTCATCCAGTTTCTCCATGAGAATCTAACTGGAGACAGTCTCAAAATCCAAGTCAAGCAGACAATATCCACCACTGCATTGAATCTGGCCAGGAGCTCAGCTTTTTCCTTCCTTTCTCTGAAAATAAACAATTGTTGCAAAGTCCTTCCTTCTAGTTAAGACCATTTCAACAATGCAAACAGGGCAACCATTCTTCACTCCAGTTGAACAGCAACTTTTCTCTTCACAGTGTGATCTGAGCTTTTGGGCTTTCAGGAGGACTTTCCATTCCCCAGATAGTTATTTAGCATTCCAGTTGTTCAATGTTGAATACCAGATATAAACTTAAGGGAGGCAAACTACCTTTACAGAATGGTAGGGGTTGGAAGCGACTTCTGGAGATCATCAAGTCCAATCCACCCTGTTAAAGGGCCCCCACCTAGGGCAGGCCACACAGGAATGCATCCCAGCAGGTTTTGGAAGGCTCCAGAGAATGAGACTCTATTTTACTCTATTAAATCTGAAGGGATTAAATCTCAAATTAGTTTTAAAGATCCAAATTCCACAAAACAGCCCTGGGAGTTTTACTCCCCACACATGCGTAGGAGGAAGGCAATATACCCCATGCTATCCGAAGCAGGAAGAGGTGAAAAGCAGTTTGTTTTGGAATCATTCTATCACCTACATCCTTACAATCTTCAATGACATAAAGTAGCAGGCACATTGAAGACAGTACTACTACAAGTCAGAAAATAATCACTTGGAAGCTAGACTTGAAGACTGCTACCTTCAGGTACACGACAACTGTTCAGCAGGAGCAAGGGTGAAATTTGTCATGACCAGAGGGCTGAATGAAGATAAAGGAACACAGAAGGACATATAAAGGACTAGGAAAGCAAAACATTACCAGAACTTACTGATCTTGTTCTGCAAAGCAGCCAGGTTAATTTGCTGTTTGGACTCAACATCAAGCTTTTAAAACATACATGATGGTTTATAAGAGAAGTCTTTGTTCAGAGATAAGGGCAATATCTGTGTGTAGGTCAGAAGTTCCCATAACAACGCTGCCTATGTTACAGGTGTGCACCAAACAAACCATCTGTTTTCATAGTACCTTGAATAAATACTTACACAGATCTGTACCCTTGATGTTTCTGGCTCGGAGGACTTTTACTGTTAGGTTGTAGTAAGGGTGCTTCTCCCACTGAAAAAAAGAACAAGCTCAGTATGCAACTCAGCTGTAATGCTTGCTCTATAATCACACTAGCATCAGTTTAGAGAAATGGATCAGACCAGCCATCCCCAAAGAAAATATTAATTAATCCATTTGGGAACATAACACAGCACTTTCAGTGCCCAGGAGGAAGCCTAAAGCAGTCCAGAAGGAAACTCAATTCCCTTTTAGCACTGCAATGAGTGGTGTCTTAGGGTAACTCCTCCTAACTTCAGAAAGCCAGTCCCCTATGTAAACTTTCTTCTAATTAGAGGTCAATCCTGAATTGCTTCATTAGTTCATTGCTGATGAAGGATAAACAGATACTGAAGCCGCTCAAATAATTTTAATCATGACTTGACAGCTCAAGACTACATGCCAAAGGCATATGCGTGTTTGAGCAAGAGCAGACACAACAAAAATCTTGATGGCATGGTCTAGAAACACAGAAAGCATGCTGTTTACAATGAGGAAAACCAGCCCAACACTTTCTTGTAGCAACACATACTTTATGACAGTTTGAGCAGGAAAAGCCAAACCCTAAATTTCTTTCCATTCTGGACTGTTCATGATTGGACTTGAAGGTCTTAGAGGTCTTTCCCAATCTTAATGATTTGTATGATTCTATGGTAATAGCACTCCAAACATGCATGTCACTGTACCAGGAGAGATCAAAATGTAATTCTTTCTCTTGAAAGCTTCTTGGAGGCTATTTCTGGAAAGTATTCTTAGTATCTAAGTGCCCAGATGTGACAAGGGGTGAAAAAAAAAGCCTAGCTCAATCCTAGATCATGAAGAAGAAGTGGGGGGAGGGCAGGGAAAGACAAGAGAAACAGTTTGAAGGGATTTAGTGCAGAGACTGTACACAATTGTGTACAGATCATGATCAGAATGGGATTCTGCCTCTTTTTCATCAGTTATGACACAATTCTGGCCGGCTAAGGTCTCTTAAATCCCATTTCAAAATGCAGTTCTCTGCTTCACATACCTAATTTTCTATATGGTTGTCTTGAGACCAGTGCACCTGAAAGTAAATCCTAAATATTCATCTACAACTGGATTCAAGAAGATCTTTGCTTACAAGAAAATGCTGTGGAAAGCCAAATGTTATACAAATATGTAGGCTCCACATATCACTAAGTAGGATCTCAATAAAACCAATGGACCTGAATGTCAAACTTCCCTAACCATTCCTTATCTAACAAATGGCATTGTACTATGGACTTGATGATGCTAAAGGTCTCTTCCAACCGAAACAATTCTATGTTGCTAAGCACTCATGTACACTATTACCAGAGGAAGCACAGAACACCCTGAAGATAACATATCCTTCTTTCACCATATGCCACCTATCAGCATGTGGTTACATGCTGAAAATAAAGTCCTTTTCAAGGGTTTTTAACAATATTTGGTTTGCAGTTAATCATTAAAACAGCTGAGGATACGTTTTCCACACCTAGGCTATAGAACGCAACAGACCTTTCGCCATGCTCCCAA
This sequence comes from Melanerpes formicivorus, assembly GCF_026170545.1. NCBI lineage: Eukaryota > Metazoa > Chordata > Aves > Piciformes > Picidae > Melanerpes > Melanerpes formicivorus. The sequence goes on along the minus strand of NW_027142414.1, from coordinate 4,387,299 downwards.
GTCTGTGCTGGCAATTACACCAGAACCTTCTGTGTGTCTTTTCTTGTTATCTTTTAGCCAAGACACAGCAAGGTCATAACACATTCCAAGGTGAGCTTGCAAAGTAATGAAGCATGAGAGCATCAGATATGCTTTCTCTGAACATGTCAGGGAAAAGGTGGGCAAGTAATCTGTATAGGAAGTGCACAATTAAGGACTGGCCTTTCATACATGGACATATGACAGCATACCAACATAGGCAAGCAACCAATTTGTACTTTAATCAAGTTTTCAGAGTTTTTTTTTCCCCCCTAGGGCTCAGGAGAGCACATCTGAAGAAAAACAAAACAAAGCAAAACAAACAAACAAACCCTTCAGTGAGTGTACAAGACTGAATTTCCACATGCTCAACCCTCATAACTGTCAGTATCTTTCATCTAAACTGAAGGTGCTGATGCAACAGCAAGCAACTACAGAACAGGTTAAGCCAGCTACAGGATCCAGTAGCCTTTACTCCCATACAGCTCTGAACACCTACCTGTACATAGTTGGATGTAATTGTTGGGATCCACTCCATATCTCTGGGTGGATGAGGAGGACTCACCGTAACCATGCCAGTTTCGTTGCAAACACATTGTAAATACCCAATAAAAGTTGTAACTTCTAAGACATATTCTATTCTGTGCTCACAGCAACCAGGCAAATCAGGCAGCTCAAACGTCCCACTTACCAAGGGAGCATCTTCTCTCCATCTTGTTCCTGCTCCCAAGTAAACACTCTCTGCCTTATGACCAAAATATCAAAAGTTTGCTTTTACAACCAAAAGCAAACTCCTGGCTTTCATAGGCACGCCTTGTACTTTCCCTCCTCCCCCCAGAAATGTGCACCCACAACACCTTATAAGCACACCAGCATATTGCAATTTGTCTTTAAGGGTGTGAAATTAAAGCTAAACTTGCAAAAATTGAAGAGCTCTGATCAATGCTGAATTCACCCACAAAGCCAAAAGGATGACCCGCAGCCCCACCTCTTGCTCAATTACTATTAACTACTCAACACAAAAATCTCTCCCTATCATTCAGCATGACTTTGCTCCAATTTGTGTTGAATTGTTGTCTTTATACAGTGAACACCTGAGGGGAAACTTCACATCCAGTGGTTTATGGGTTAATGGCAATCGCAGCAGGCTAACACTAGTCTTTTCTACTCTGATTTCCCCAAGTACCAAATAAAAACATTTACAAAATTATCTTGTTAGATAATTTTTAATCACAAAGCAAGCAGAAGTGCAGAGAGGCACAGAGGCAGCAAGACATCCTGTAACACTGAATAATCACTTCAATTGTAACTCGTACAGTTGGGGAGGGAGAGACAACAGGTAATCAGATGACAAATCAAATCTCCTAGCAGAAGCTCCTTCAGAAACATTTAGTGTAGTTCAACATTAGGATTATTGGCCAGCTCATCCTATACAATAGAATGATTAAAGGACAAAGCTAGTGAAACCACTTTATCCAGTGTGGTAATGCTGCATTGTGAACAAGGGGTGACATCATCATTAATCTTTATCTGCCTTAGGTTATCAAGCTCTGTGGGATGAGGTAGAAAGCAAAAAGGAAGGGAACTGTAATCAAGGATATTTTTGCAAGAAAACACCAGCACTATTTTGTCTCTGCTGGTGAGAAGCATAATATTCAGGACTCTCCCCAAAGTTCTTGGCATCTGCTTAATTCTGTTTTCTGAAACCTAAGGAAACGAGACCTGCTCTGCATTGCCTCGCACAGACTGTGAATTTAGTAAAATCCTGGACTCTCCATTAGCAGTATTGTTATCCAAACTTTCCCCCTAATACTAAGCCTTTTGATTAATTCCTGCAGAAGCGCAGGACTGGCTTTCCACACGTGGAGTCACAGGAATGCCGTCAGTGCCGAAGGCAGCGGCGAAGGCATGCGGTCTCAAAGGCAGCGCCACAGTTTGTCTTACCCGCCAGCGATAAAGCCCCGTCTCTTTCCTCTCCTTCCTTTGGAAAAGCACAGCTGCCAGAAGAGGCAGCGCTCTGGGCGGGAATGAGCCCCGCAGCACCTCATGGAACATGGGGAAAAACGTTCCTTCGTCTCCGCAGAAAATGTGACAGGGCAAGGCAGAAAGCGCAGCGCTCCGGCCGGCTGCGAAGGGCTGCTGGCCACGGGTCGGGTGCGAAGTTTTGCGCAGGGCCGGGCTGCTCTCCAGCGGCCAGACGCGGAGGTGTGGCCTGCGCTTGCCAAACAGCGCAGTTCGCAGCCTCGCTGGCAGGTTTACCGAATACTGATGAAAGACAAGGGCATCAAAGCAGCACCGAACAGGGAAGCCCCGGGTAGGAGCTTAATCACTGCTCATTGATTAAGCCACGACCTGAAAACTCCCAGTCGAGACTTGGAGAGTTCTAGCAACCCGGCCTAGGATTTGGGCCGTGTTAAACCCTTCCAGAGTTTCGGCATGCCTTACAAGCCTGAAGCAGAACTGAATTTGCCATTGTCTTGTGAGACGTTTCAGGGACGCCTGAGCAGAGACACAATTTGGTCTGCTTTAGGATGCCTCAGAAAATATTGCCCACCACTGTCCAACCTCTTACTGTGTGAGCAGCCTGCACAAGTTCCCCTTTATTCTCATTTCTACGTAGCAGAATCTTGATTCTTGCAGAATCTTGATTCTTCCACCAAGGGGTCTTTAAAAAAATAGTACAAGAGACAAGGCAGATTTTTTATCAGTCTACTCTGCCTTAAAAACAGTGTTTCAGTAATAATGGTAATTGCTTACTGGAAGTGATTAGTTTATTACCTCAATGTAAGAAATTGAACATAGGAAATTCCATCTAAACATGAGGTGGAGCTTCTTTGAGGGTGACAGAGCACTGGAACAGTGCCCAGAGAAGTTGTGGAGTCTTCCACCTCTGGAGTCATTCATAATCTGCCTGTATGCCATCCTGTGCAACCTGCTCTGTGTGAACCTGCTCTGGCTGGGGGGGGCTGGACTCAAATCTCCAGAGGTTCCTTCCATCCCCTAGTATTCTATATGATTCTCTGTGTGATTATCAGCTGCAAACGGGCAGGTCTGGAGGCGTTCATTCAAGAGCTTAAACTGAAGCAGGAGATCAAAAAACAAATTTCTGTGTTTTGACAATTAGAAAATGGCATAAAATCATGAAAACCAGTAATGGAACACATCACATTCTCATGTTTGCGTGGAGCTGGTGACACATTCTCAGTAAGGTTCCATTCATTAATCGTTTCCTGTCATTAGTGTCAGTCACTAGACCAGAGTTCAAGAAAACAAACAAAAGCACAAGGACTAACATTTAGAACACAAACAAGTCAGTACTAGTTAAGGAATTCAGACTCTGAACCAGTCAGCAGGCAAAAAAACAACCAACCACCAACAGCTGTAAAGCTCATGTAGTACTAAGCAGTAGACACTGGGCTGAAAAAGCAATGTTTTTGCATTTCTATATACCACTGCATTGAAAGCAAAGACTGTCATGTACGGATTTATTTATCTTCAAAACATTGCAGAACAAGTGCATTTAAAAAAACAGGCTTCTCCTGAAATTCTCTCTTCTCTTCCAATGAAATCTCAGCAGAGGCATCCCATGTTTATTGGTAAACTTACCTTGAATTTCTCTCAAGATAAAAGTAAAGCTCTTTAGAATAGAATAAACCAGGTTGGAAAAGAGCTTCAAGATCATCGAGTCCAACCTATCACCCAACACCATCTAATCAACTAAACCATGGCACCAAACACCCCATCCAGTCTCTTCCTAAACACCTCCAGTGATGGTGACTCCACCACCTCCCCGGGCAGCACATTCCAATGGCCAATGACTCTTTCTGTATAAAACATCTTCCTAATATCCAGCCTAAACTTCCCCAGGCGCAGTCTGAGACTGTGTCTTCTTGTTGTGGTGCTGGTTGCCTGGGAGAAGAGACCAACCCCCACCTGGCTACAACCACCCTTCAGGGAGTTGTAGACAGCAAGAAGGTCACCCCCGAGCTTCCTCTTCTCCAGACTAAACAACCCCAGCTCCTTCAGCCTCTCCTCATAGGTCTTGTGCTCCAAACCCCTCCTCAGCTTTCTTGCCCTTCTCTGGACACATTCCAGCAAGTTAACATCTTTCCTAAACTGAGGGGCCCAGAACTGGACACAGTACTCAAGGTGTGGCCTAACCAGTGCTGAGTACAGGGCAGAATGACTTCCCTGCTCCTGCTGGCCACACTGTTCCTGATACAGGCCAGGATGCCATTAGCTGCCTTGGCCACCTGGGCACATTGCTAGCTCATGTTCAGCCTACTATCAACCAGCGCCCTCAGGTCCCTTTCTGCCAGGCCACTCTCCAGCCACTCTGACCTCAGCGTGTAGCACTGTATGGGGTGGTTGTGGCCAACATGTAGAACTCAGCACTTAGATATGTTAAATCTCATGCCATTGGCCTGTGCCCATTCATCCAGCCTGTCAAGGTCCCTCTGCAGAGATCTCCTACCCTCTAACAGATCAACACCTGCCCCCAGAACATATGCTTAAGAATTGTTTCAGTCTTCAGATAATCCATTAGCAAACTGGGTGTGGTTTTAGTTATCTGCAGACACCTTTGGCAGTCACCTTCATATCCAAAGCTTGTGATTTTCTAGCAGGCTAAGAAAACAGGCAACAAGTACCAAAACATGAAACTTCACTTCCACTTGAATGAGCATCCCTACCATGATAAAAGGCATATAACTACATTTCATTATCAGCAAGCATGAACAAATGACACCATCACCAACTATAGTATATAGCACTTGTATCACAAGGGATCCCTTTTGCTCCCATTAGTAGCACTAACAGAGGAGCTGAGAAGCAGTTCTAATTGGAAGAGATGATTTCAAAGGATGCTATCAGAGTTTCTGTTCTGAATATTTCTGTGTCAAGTTGGTCTTCATCAGAACATAATAGACAAAACCTTCTTCAGTACTATCATCTCCCCTTGCTATGAAGCAGGAAAACTGAAGATCTCTATTCTGCTTCCAACACTAGGCCAGTCTATGACCTCTGCAAACCTCTGAATCCTAACATTCCTGGTTTTGTCACACAGAGCTCACCATCCCTCCCCAGCCTGAAACAGTGTTATCATCACTAACAAAAAACTTGCCAGTAACTTTTACTGTTCTCTAGTAAGTAAATATTTAATGGTATAAGACTTTCAAAAACATTACTCAGAGAGAATACAGAGGTGGGTTTAGTAGGATTTTGAAAACATTCATAAGCATCCTATAAAATTGTAGACTTACAGACTGAAGATGAGAATTGATGGCAGCTCTCATAGGACATGAAATCATTTAAGTTGCTCACATTAAAGCAGGAGTGATACTTGGGTCTGGCTTCCAAAAGAAAGTGAGGACTAATAAATTAAAAGTCATCCTCATCATAATCCACAGCAGCCCAGAGAACCTTAACTGCACAATGACTGAAACACACACTGGTTCACAAGATTTATTACAATCTATTGCTTTAGAGAAACCTGCTGTATGGTTAGTAAACCCAAACCACACTGTAAGAACCAACAACAATGAGGGGGAAAAAATTACAGCACAAACCACATCTCTGTAAAAGGTATGCAGTGAAGGTGAACAGAGGCACAACTGTAACCATGTAAGAGCGAGCACAATGAAGATCCTCATATGGGAGTACAGCTCTCCCAGTGGCAGATAATGAAGGTCAATAAAAATCAGACTGAATGCAAGAGTGGTACAAACCAAAACAATATTGTTATACCTGTATACAAATAATACAGACCCTTTTTAAACACCCTTCTCTCATTCTCAATGATCTGTAAACACAACTCTCCCAAACTATCTTCCCCCCTGTACCTGAACTAGTATATAAAGATCTGTACAGAATGTGCAAATCCAATATAAGTATTTTTAGGCTCTCTCCTTCAAATAGAAGAAATAACAAGGTTAAAAAACATTAACACCACAGATTCCCTCTCCCTAGCATCTGCAGAAAGACATCGGTAGCTCTACTGCCCAAGACATCCAAGTACAGAAGCAGAAAAACACTGGTCCAAGGAATCCAGAAGGATGCATGGAATATGAACAATAAATACAGACACATGTGAAAAGGGAGAAAACAACAGCAGCTGTCAAGAGAAACTATCAACACTGGCAAATGTAAGTGAATTAGGACTTCTGTCAGCCTACAGCAGATCTGTTCCTAAGAAACACTCATAAGTAAACTTATAATGTTAATTGAGATCACTTTACTCCTTAGTCAGGTTTTATTCATCTGTTTGTTCAACAAGAGGTGGTATCTGGTAGTTACAAGCCACGCTCTGCACTGCTTAAATAATTACTTACTTCTAAGTATTACTAGATCAGGATGTTGGGAGCCAAACTCTATCCCGTTACCTGCTACTGCTGCCTTTTCATTACAACTGCACAGATATTTTCTGCACTAGACAAACATTTTAATATCCTTCACACCAATCTGATGATGCCTGTGGAAAAATAAGTTAGACAAAAAATACTACAGCCTACAAGGAGTATGGTACAATCTAGTTAAGACTTCTGAACTAAGAGTAACTTCAGAACAGTACCAGCCAGTGCAGAACACACAGTTCTAGAGCATTTTGAAGAGCGATGTTGAAGGAGTCTGATTTTACTTCAATGCTGGAAAAGTGAACCACAGACCAAAGCACTTACATACACAAATCTCAAGTGTAGTCTAAAAGCTCAAGCAGTAACTATAGTTCATTCCCTTCAGAAGTTACTTTGCAAGGTGTTGGGTTTTTGGTGTGACTGTGTATGTGAACTTCCTTAGATTAGTCTCTGAGCTTCCACTCATGCCAAGAGTGAGCAAATTCAGTGCAAACAACACATGAGTTAACTCAATTTACAGCTCCCAAATTGAAGGGGAAAAAAAAAAGGCTTAGTAGTGGTATCTGATGTTTGTCTGAGTGTCTTCTGTGGAACTTCTTGTCAGCAGGTCAGGTAGTAACACTGAATACCAAAAAGATTCCTTTGGCCAGCACTTAAACATTCCCATTACCGAGATGAAAGTATAATCTTATTTTCTAGATCTAGTAATAGGCACAGAAGCCCTCTCTGTGCCAAACACCTGGTGATCTCCATGCAACACTCATACAGCTGCAAAGATTTTAATGGAGTTCTCTTTTTTGAAGAACTATTTACATTCAAGGCCAAATCACGACATTGTCACCCCGAGGAGGTACGTTTTGTAGTAAAACTTGACTCGCGGTCAACGCCCAACAGTTGTCCAACACCTTGTTCACAAGGTTGGAGTGCAATACAAAAATCACTACAAAAAAAAATCAGTTTCTGTTCTTCATCTGAGTACTGAGAGGTTCAGTGTAGCCACCAGCACTGTAACAAGATGGTCAATGTCATTTTTCTAGCAAATCAGCGCTGACAGATAGGTACAGTCTGTCCACAATACAAATGACTTCTACCCAGTGGAAGAGAACCTAGCAACAAGCCTCAAAAATCTCCGAGGCATCAACTTCGAGGTGTCAGTTCTGAATGTCATATGAACGTTGGGATTGTTGACTGTGACATGGTCAGGTGTCCAATGTGTTGACTTCTTTGGAGCAGAAATAATGCACAACTATCGCGTTAGGGTATCGAGCAAACGCACTGGAAAGAGAAAACACAAAATTCAACTGTTAATGTACACAGTTTTCCTTGTTCAAACAAGAACATTCAAGTTGTGCAGAATCAGGAACAGGTACTGAAGTGATAGTACCTGTTTCTTGTTTAAAATTATAGCCTGAATATAGTCTGGAGAAAGATCACACTAAATAATTCGATCACAGGATGTTAGGGATTGGAAGGGACCTCTGAAGGTCATTGAGTCCAACCCCCTTGCCACAGCAGAACCATAGAATCTAGCACAGGTCGCACAGGCATGCATCCAGGTTGGTCTTGAAAGTCTCCAGAGGAGATGACTCCACAGCCTCTCTGGGGAGCCTGTTCCAGTGCTCTGACCCTCACAGTGAGGAAGTTGCTCCTCATGTGGAGCTGGAACCTCCTGTGTCGTAGTTTATATCCATTACCCCTGGTCCTATCACAGGGTGCAACCGAGCAGAGCCTGTCCCCTCCCTCTTGACACCCAGCCCTCAGATATTTATGAACATGTATTAAATCCCCTCTCAGTCTTCTCCAAACTAAAAAGCTCAGGGCTTTCAGCCTCTCCTCATAGGACAGTGCTCCAGACCCTTAATCATCCTGGTAGCCCTCCATTGGACTCTCTCCAGCAGATTGCTGTCCCTCTTGAACTGGGGAGCCCAAAACTGGACACAATATTCCAGGTATGGCCTCACCAGGGCAGAGTAGAGTATAAAATTTTGTTTTCTAAATCCTGTTTGGCAACATCTGACTAAAGGAACATGGCAGAGTAGAGGGGGAGGAGAACCTCCCTTGATCTGCTGGACATGGATTTCTGAAGATTTTCATCTTTAAAAAGTAGTATCTAATTCTGTAAGGAACACTACCTTGAAGTCACTGGTAACAAGTCAAAGGCTTGGTGACATCCTGACTTGCTTGTCCTTCAAAATCTTGTTGAACTTAACAGGAACAGACAAATCCCAGACAACCAAAACATTACTGCATGTGCAAATTTAAAACCTGATGCTACATGCTGCACACTACAAGCAAAAAAAAAAAAAACAACCTGAATTTGCACAGCACTAGGCCTGTGTGACCTATGTGCATCTAAATGTTTTGGGAAAAGCAGCTTTCCCTATCATTGTCAAAGCTATTGATAGAAGGGTTCACATTAGCAAGAGCAACAAAAAGTGAGTCACATAGGCAGGAGTTCAAAGCAGAAAAAGAAAATCTGCACCTGAAATTTGCATTTTATACTAACCTACTGGGTCTGGTACAAGTTATTGGCATCAGCATATCAAGTGAATTAATTCTACAGGCGGGACAGATGGGCAGAGACCAACATGATGGCATTCACCAAGTGCCAGGTGCTGCACTTTGGCCACAACAACCCCATGCAGTGCTACAGGCTGGGGTTGGAGTAGCTGGAGAGCAGCCAGGCAGAAAGGGACCTGGGGGTGCTGATTGACAGCTGGCTGAACATGACCAGCAGTGTGCCCAGGTGGCCAAGAAGGTCAATGGCATCCTGGCCAGCATCAGGAATAATGTGGCAGCAGAAGCAGGGAAGTCATTGTGTCCCTGTACTCAGCACTGGTTAGGCCACACCTTGAGTCCTGTGTCCAGTTCTGGGCCCCTCAATTTAAGAAGGACATCGAGATACTTGAACGTGTCCAGAGAAGGGCAACGAGGCTGGGGAGAGGTCTCGAGCACAAGCCCTATTAGGAGAGGCTGAGGGAACTGGGGTTGTTTAGCCTGGAGAAGAGGAGGCTCAAGGGAGACCTTACTGCTCTCTACAACTACCTGAAGGGTGGTTGTAGCCAGGTGGGGCTTTTTCTCTTCTCCCAGGAACCAGCAGCAGAACAAGAGGATACAGTCTCAAGCTGTGCCAGGGTAGGTTTAGGCTTGAGGTGAGGAGAAAGTTCTTCCCAGAAAGAGTTATTGGCCATTGGAATGTGCTGCCCAGGGAGGTGGTGGAGTCACCATCCCTGGAGGTGATCAAAAAGGGATTGGATGTGGCACTTGAAACCATGGTTTAGTAGTTATGAGGTGTTGGGTGACAGGTTGGACTTAATGATCTTTGAGGTCTTTTCCAACCTTATCGATTCTATGATAAGGCTGCAAAACATTCATCAGCCGGGGGACCATAACGCCACCAGATAAAGCTATTACACATACATCTTAGCCTGAAACTCTTTCTATCATCCTTCTTCATTCCAGTTAAGAGGAGGGAAGTAAGCAGCATTCTTAATAAAAATTTTCAAATTCATTATGAGAAGCAATTTTCTGCCTTCTAGAGCTGTGAAGCAAGAGGTCTCACGAGTTTCTGAAGGGACTTGGCTCTGCTTTGCTGAAAGCACAATTAAAGTCTTGCACTAAACCTGGCTCTGATTACAGCTCTGATGTTTTTCCAGCCCCCCAGATGAGCAACGCCGTTTGTAATTCACTTTTCAGAGGTCTCCCTCGTACTGCTGTACTCCCTGTGCATACACATGTTCTGAGTCTTGCACCATTTTTAGGTCAGGTGTACCAGACCCACATTTGATTCAGTTTCCCAAGCTCTCTTACCTGTTACCTATCTTCTTTTTACATACAGTGCACACCTTCTCCTCTGTAATAATGCACTTCACTTGCTGATGCAAGATCCGCTCCTCCTGAACCTAAAGAAGAAGGAAAAAAGACACTTCCTCAAAAAGCAATGTCACACCCATGGCTCCTTTCTCATCTAGTGAAACTGAAAACTGTCACAATCTGACAGGCTGAAAAAGCTGGGGGTTTTCAGCCTGAAGAAGAGAAGACTGCAGAGAGACCTTATACCAGCCTTCCAGTATTTGAAGGGGGCCTACAAAGTAGCTGGAGAGGGACTTTTTGAAATGCTTGTAGTGACATGAGAGAGAATGATTCAGTGAATCATTTTGGTTGGGAAAGACCTTCAAAAGATCATCAAGTCAAATCATTACCTAACTGCCAAGTCTGGCGTTACACCACATCTATGTCTCTTTAAACACCTCCAGGATGGGGATTCAAACAGCCCCGTGGGGAGCCTAGTCCAGTGTTAGAGAACACTTCCAGTGAAGAATTTTGTTCTAATATCCAACCTAAACCACCTCTGCTGCAACTTCACGCTATTTCCTCTTCTCCTCAGTAACAAGGGATAGGACAAGAGACCAACCCTCACTGTACTACAACCTCCTTTCAGGTAGCTGTAGAGGGTGATAAGGTCCCTCTTCAGCCTCCTCTCCTCTAGGCCAAACAACCCCAGCTCCCTCAGCCACTCATCATAAAACCTGTACTCCAGACCCTTCAGCAGCTTTGTTGCTCTTCTCTGGACCCACTTCATCACCTCAGTATCTTCCTTGTAGTGAGAGCCCCCAAATTAAAGGAAGTACTCAAGGTATGGCCTCACCAGTGCCGAGTACAGGGCCACAATCACTTTCCTGGTCCTGCTTGTCATACTATTCCTAATACAAGCCAGTATGCTGTTGACCTCCTTGGCCACCTGGAAACACAGTGGCTCATGTTCAGCTGGCTGTTGACCAGCATCCCCAGGTCTTTCTCTGCCAGGCAGCTTTAAAAACACTCAGTCCCAACCCTGTAGCTTTGTATTGGGTTGTTGTGACCCAAGTGCAGGACTCAGCACTTGGCCTTGAATCTCGCACCAATGGCCTCAGCTGATCTATCCAGCCTGACCAGGTGCCTCTAGAGAGCCTCCCTACCCTCAAGCAGATCAACACTGGCCCCCAGCTTAGTGTCATCTGTAAACTTACTAAGGGTACACTCATTCCCTCATCCAGATCACTGATAAACATACTGAATTGTCCCAAATACTGTGCTACTTGTGACCATCCACTACTGATTTTAACTCCATTCACTACCACTCTTTGGGCCCCACCATGCAGCCAGTTTTTAACCCAGTGAAGCATTCACCCATCTAAGCCATAAACAGCCAGTTTCTCCAGCAGGATGCTGTGGGAAACGGTGTCAAAGGCTCCATTAAAATCCAGGTAAACAACATCCACAAGCAATGGCTTCACACTGTTAGAAGATAGAATTATATTAGACATTAGGAGGAAATTATTCCGTGGGGGTGGTGAGGCACTGTAACAGGCTGCCTAGAGAAACTGGGAAGGTTGCAACCCTGCCAGGTTGGATGGGTGTAGGTCTGCTAGGAGGTGCTCCAGCCCATGACAGAGAGGTTGAAACTAGATGATCTTTAAGGTCTCTTCCAACTCAAACCACTCCACAATTCTGATTTTTAGAGGACATATCCATATTAGCCCAGAAGAAGCAGGTCTGTAGAGCAGCGCAGGTGGTACTGAACACCCAACACCCACACTGTGAGAACTGCAGGATTTTACTTTCAGCTAGTTTACAAACTAAGGCATTTCTAACCACTGAAGGGTGCTCAGATGAACTATTAAACTGCATCATCTGTTTTGGTTTATTTGAAAGAAATCTAGTTTGTGTTCTCCAAGATCATCCTGCAATGCACACCAGAGCACAGTGAATCCAGAGACACACAAAGACACCCACTTCATCCAAACTAAAATGAATATACTTGTCATCTCAATAAACATTCAATCTACTTGATGCACACCTACCAACTTCAAGGACACTACAGCACCATCTGAAGGATACATACTCCTCATCAACAACAGCTAATTTCAGTGTTGAACATCTGCTTTAAAACACCATTCCAATAAATGACATGTGGTGGATACTTACCCTCAGAAACTCTGCATGGAGAAGATTCTTGAGTACTTGATTAAATCTTTTCTTCTGAGCATTTTCTTCAAGGACTTTCTCTAAGAAGATTCGAATCTCACTGATCTGAGTATTTGCTGGGAGTAGGTTTATGGCCTGAAGCAAAATATATTTGGTTAGGAAAAACATACAGAGAAACAGAGGAGAACACAATACAAACTAAAAGATTTGGACTGACACTGTTACAATCCTGCCTGCTCCAATACCCTCTGTCACCTTCTGGGGGCTTAAAGGTATTTCTTACCTTGGTGGTATCCAGCTTGCTGTGATGTAGCTCCAAAACCTGCAGAGCAGCCTGCAGATTGGCCTGAGGCTCCAGCACTTCCATCTTGATTGGTCCCAGGCAATGAACACTGGGTGGGGAGAGATACATCCGGAGCAGAGACAGATAGACCTGTTGCACAGAAAAGGAAAGTTCAGAAATCACTGCATGGATCCACAAATGACAGTGCTGGTAGAATCCAGTGATGGTAAGTAGTAAGTTGTATTCATGCCATTCAAAATCCTAAAGTACTCATTTCAACAGGTCTTACCTTAAAACAACTAAAGCTGAACAGTACCAGTGATGTCCAAGGCTTGCATTCTACACTACAGTTTTTCTGTAAGTCATTTTAAGCAAGCCTCAGTTATTTATCTTACATAGCTCATTTAGAAGCAAACACTTCATAGAAGAATCATAGAATCAATAAGGTTGTCCAAGTCTGTTCAAACTAATGTTTTGTCAAGGAAGGATCTTCCATTTATTGCTTTGGAAAACTGTGTTTGAAGCTCTTGCAGAAAAAAGGCATTGGAAAAGATCATAGAATCAATAAGGTTGGAAAAGACCTCAGAAATCATCAAGTCCAACCTGTCACCCAACACCTCATGACTAACTAAACCATGGCTTCAAGTGCCACATCCAATCCCCTCTTGAACACCTCCACAGGCAGGACATTCCAATGGCCAACAAGTCTTTCTGTGAAGAGCTTTCTTCTCACCTTGAGCCTAAACTTCATTGCTTTTTACCATTAACTTTTCCGTAGATGTGGAATACAGACACTTTCTCCTGAATTCCATCCCAACTTCAGCTCCAGAATATGTGTTCAGCCCCAGTGATACAGTAACATTTTCAACAGTAAGAGGATTTTAAAACAAACATACAAACCCAAACAATAATCTAGTAATTCCTGCATTCCAAGACCTCATACACAGGTTCCTGTGCATCTACACAAACTCTGAAAAAGTCTATACAGAGCAAAAACTTAACAAGTCAGAAGTCCCCAACAGGGTATGTAGAGTCTAACAGATGATTACTGGAAAGGAAGCCTGCAAAGATGAAGCTACTTACATCTTTGTTGCCATCTTTGTTCCTGTCATAATGTTTATGGCAGTAGCTAGAACAAAGAAGAAATCAAATGAAATTCAGGGACAGTTTTCAAGCCCAGTCCATAAAAATTAACATTTAAATGTTTTGGTTACTGAAGCCATCCAAGTTAGGTGACCAATTCTAATCAATTCATCAAGTTGCACAACGAAATGACACCATAACTCTGCATTTCACTGCTGAGAACAGGGAGGTTTTGTGCAAGTCTCCACTTTCCAATCAACTTGAAAAGTTTTAATGCAGAGTCTAAATTCAATTCAGCTGTGTAAAAGAGTGAATAATAAAAAAAAGCCCTCTACAACCAACATCACAGCATAAAAATATATGTGAATAGATTTAATTACTGTATCTGGGTCCCAAAGAGGTGTTCATTAGTGTACATTGCATAATGAGGTTGAATATCACCTAAAAGACACTTGCTTAAACTAGCTTTAAAAGAAGCTATGTTGAACAGGTCCCAGTGTTCAGATATACCTGCTAGTATCAGAGAACTGCATCTTCACTTGACTACTTCATATTCAATAAGAAATTCTCTGACATGACACACCCACCAAAATGCTGTGCCCTTCCCGGAGAAGATTCTAACTGAAGGAGCTCAACTTTGCATCTGAGTAGTGAATGCTTCTCCAAAGACAAAGGAAGCAAAGTAACATACTGAAGTTCACAAGTTAAGTTCAGGTGGAAACAAAGAACTCATTGATGACAGTCAGACTGCCCTGCAAAGTGCACTGACATAAGAGCATGAAAAGGTAAACCTCCAGAATAGAACAGAATCAACCAGGTTGGAAAAGACCTTTGAGATCATCAAGTCCAACCTTTCATCCAACACTACCTAATAAATTAAACCATGGCACCAAGCACCCCATCCACTCTCTTCCTAAACACCTCCAGTGATGGTGACTCCACCACCTCCCTGGGCAGCCCATTCCAATGGCCAATCACTCTTTCTGTGAAGAACTTCTTCCTAACATCCAGCTAAGGGAACACCATCATCATCTGTAATGAACAGATGCCTGGAAGAGTCAAGAAAACAAGATCCTTAAGGCTTCCAACCTTCATGCTCCATACAGTAACATTTCATCACACATCCTAACCATAGGGCAGTAGCAAGTCTTGAAATAAAGTAAGTAAATAAACCAACCAAACCTTACTTTTCAGCCATGTTGGTGTCCTTCAGAATATGAACATAAATAAATAGAGCTTGCTCATGTTTCCCCATACGACCCAAGAGCAGAGCACGTTCTTCTAGGAGACCTAGTGATAACACAAAGGATTAGTCATGAACTACACAGAGAAACAACAACATAAGCTCTATTAGTGACCAGACCAACAGAAGGGACTATAAACTGTAGTGTGAGCACAGATTAAAGTTAGACTGAAACTGTAAGCCCACCTAACACTAGTCCAAGTAACATTTTATGAATTCTAAAGTAACCTTAAGAAACAACAAACTTCAGATGCGTTGAGCAATTCAGGATCATCAGTTAGGCTCAATACTTAAGTGATGGGAGATGCCACAGTCTGAGGCTGACAGTTACAGGAAGCCTGGCAGAGACTGGTAAAATCAACTGTGCCAGCAAAAGCAGAGTTGGTGTACATACCGGTGACCTACAGCTACAGCCACCCCCTCCATTTCTGGTTACCATGACTCTACAATACATGCGGAGGTTTTTCTGTACAATGCAATACACTAGGGCTTAATTAACCTGTGGAAACTGAACTCACCATCAAAGGGGAAGTCACTAATTAGTCGACTAGGTTCATACCAGCTAGACCGCTCCAGAAAAAGTAGCAGCTTCTTCCGGTAATCCCCCAGGTCTCCTCCTTCCTCCCCAGCAGGCACTGGAGTTTTATCTACATGGAAGAAACCACAGTATTACAACTAATTCACCACACTAGTACACAGAAGATACACAGATCATGAGGAGGAACCTAAAGGATTGGGATTCTGATCATAGAGTCACAGAATTGTCAGGGTTGGAAGGGACCTCGAGGATCATCTAGTACCAAAACCTCCCACCATGGGCAGGGACACCACACACTGGAGCAGGCTACTCAGAGCCCAGTCCAGCCTGGCCTGAAAAACTTTAAGGGATGGGGCTTCCACCACCTCCCTGGGAAATCTGGTCCAGCATCTCACCACCCTCATGATGAACCTATGAAATTACTCCAGCTCCTTAAAACACACCAAGTGGCTGGTTAAATGATAAACTCGGTTATTCAATACCCTTCCCTAGACTTCAAAGAGCAGTAGGTGCCATTCCTCTTAATCATGAACAAAGCATCACTTGGTCCCTTACTATCTCTCAGGAGGCACTGAACTAGACCTCCCTAAAAATGCACAAGTTCCTTGAGCACTTGAGATCCCATCTTCTTCTGAATCTGAACAGGGAAGGCTTACAGCAATATACTGTGAAGGTTTCCCTATGCTGACCCCCACCCCTGGCCTTCCTGCCAGAAAAGGCTAAACATACCTGCAGGGAAGGAATTGAGATACTCTTTCATTAAGCCTTGTACTTTCTCACAGTACAGCTGGATCAGACAGTTGTGGAAGTCTGCACCTGTTTCTTCCCAGACATGAATTATGTGCTCCTGTAAGAAAATGTTCAAGTTCAGCTCTAGATGCTTCTGGGAAAAGATTTGTTACAGGCAAGCAACAGTCCCATTCTGGCCTTTACTGAGCTTGACCTCAGAATTTCATGTATTTGAAACATTTTTTCTTTGCCCAACTTCTAACAAAGCTAGCATCCTCCAAGATACCATCAGGCTCCTGAAGGACCACAGACTTCTAGCTAACTTGTACTGAATGTAAGGCATGAGTAGAGATTCAGTTCTTACCAGATAAGGAATAGTCAAGCTTTTAAAGTTTTCTATCAAGAAACTGAGCACTTTGTCTCGTGGCAAAGCTTCCACTTCAGGGAGGTCTTCTGTAAATATCTGGTAAACAAAATTTTATTCACAGAGTGGTGATTATTTTTTTTTTAATCTAAGTGCCACAGTCTATTTTCTCTGAGGTCCTGAAGCCCAGCAAATCATCACACATGTCAAAGAGTAAGCACAAGTGTAAGAAGAAAAAAATCCCTGTGCTTTGAGGCACTCAGAAGATATCTTGCATCTGAAAGGATTAACAAATACTTCTGCCTTAGCTAACACTCTTCTTTCACAGTGCCCAACTCCTCCTAACTACATGCAGTCAATTCTGTATCACAGAGAAAAGGGAAAATAAGAAAGGCAAATTAACACTTGACATTTAAATACTGGATTAGGCTTTTGTACAAAAAGCATGGCATCAGTAACATTAAAGGCTGTATCAAAGGTTCCTAACTACCTATTACATGATAAGGTATTCCAAGATGGGAAAAGTGTAAGAAAACTGCAAGGTTATCCTGCTCTATCTACCACTAATCATAGCACAGTACTGAACACAGAAAAGACAAATTACATACTTAATTGAATTTAACATTAGTAGATGGCTTCTTACACTGAGTTCTCCCAATTCCACGTGCCTCACTATTAATTTCAATGGCAAAGTGCCTGTTTCAACCACACTTACCTTCAGCCCATCTTCAGGAAAATCTCTTAGCACCCAGACAGAGTAGGAAAATACCAAGTGCAAGTTCTCTGTGCCTGGAATACCACAAGCAACAGTGCTCAGTATTACTCACAACACAAGCAGATGCTTTCAAAGCCAGCAAAGTTTAAATTTCCAGGAAGAATCTGATTTGGTGTTCTTCCTGCTCAAGTCAAGTAAATCACTCATTTCAGGCTAAAGCCACCATTTCATTACTTTGCAAACAGGATTTCATAGTTTCATAGTTTCATTCAGGGTTGGAAGGGACCACAAGGATCATCTAGTTCCAACCCCCCTGCCATGGGCAGGGACACCCCACACTAGATCAGGCTGGACAGAGCCTCATCCAGCCTGCTCTTAAACACCCCCAGGGACGGGGCCTCGACCACCTCCCTGGACAACCCATTCCAGGGTTTCACCACTCTCATGGTGAAGAACCTCCTCCTCACATCCAGCCTGAATCTCCCCACCTCCAGCTTCATTCCATTCCCCCTAGTCCTATCACTACCTGAGATCCTGAGAAGTCCTTCCCCAGCCTTCCTGTAGGCCCCCTTCAGATACTGGAAGGCGACAATTAGGTCACCTCGGAGCCTTCTCTTCTGCAGACTGTACAGCCCCAACTCCTTCAGTCTGTCCTCATAGGAGAGGTGCTCCAGCCCTCTGATCATCCTCGTGGCCCTTCTCTGGACACGTTCCAGCACCTCCACATCCCTCTTGTAATAGGGGCTCCAGAACTGGACACAGTACTCCAGGTGGGGTCTCACCAGGGCTGAGTAGAGGGGGAGGATCACCTCCCTCGACCTGCTAGCCACACTTCTCCTGATGCAGCCCAGGATCTGATTGGCTTTGCGGGCTGCAAGTGCACACTGAGAGCTCATGTTGAGCTTTTTGTCCACCAGCACCCCCAAGTCTCTCTCCTCAGGGCTATCCTCCAGCCAGTCACTGCCCAGCCTGTATTTGTGCCTGGGATTGCCTCGACCCAGATGCAGGACCCTGCACTTGCTCTTATTGAACTTCATGAGGTTGGCCTGTGCCCACCTCTCCATCCTGTCAAGGTCCCTCTGGATGGCCTCCCTTCCCTCCAGCGTGTCTGCTGCACCACACAGCTTGGTGTCATCAGCAAACTTGCTGAGGGTGCACTCAATGCCACTGTCCATGTCCCCCACAAAGATGTTGAATAAGATAGGTCCCAGGACTGATCCCTGAGGGACTCCGCTTGTCACTGGCCTCCACTGGGACATGGAGCCATTGACAGCCACTCTTTGGGTGCGGCCATCAAGCCAGTTCCTTATCCATCTAGTGGTCCACCAATCAAACCCATGTGTCACCAGTTTGGAGACCAGGATGTGGTGTGGGACAGTGTCAAAGGCTTTGCTCAGGTCCAGGTAAACGACATCAGTTGCTTGCCCCTCATCTATTAATTTTGTCACCTGCTCATAGAAGGCCACCAGGTTGGTCAGGCAGGATTTGCCCTTGGCAAAGCCATGCTGACTGTTCCCAATCACCTCTTCACTATTCTTTTGAGCGAGTAGTGACTCCAGGAGGACCTGTTCCATGATCTTTCCAGGCACAGAGGTGAGACTGACTGGCCTGTAGTTCCCTGGTTCCTCCTTCTTGCCCTTTTTGAAGATGGGGGCAATGTTTCCCCTTTTCCAGTCTGTGGGGACTTCACCAGACTGCCAGGACTTTTGAAATATAATAGAGAGGGGTTTAGCAACCTCCTCTGCCAGTTCTCTCAGTACCCGTGGGTGTATCCCGTCGGGTCCCATGAACTTGAACACTTTCAGGTTCTTCAGATGATCACGAACCTGATCTGCACTTACAATGGGCAGTTCTTCCTCCCCATCCCTGGCAGTTTCAAACAGAAACAAGAATTAACTCAAATACTAAATGCCAAGAAATGTAGAAAATTCTGACCAAACCCAAGCTCAGTTGTCTTGATCACATTCCTTAAGTCTTCCCTTACAATTTGTTCTCATTACAGCAGAAAAAGCACTGTACTTCTCACTTGGGTAGCTTCTCTCAGCAGAAGGTACCCCTGACCCTGATCATTATCGTCCCTTCCATCCCAAACCATCCAGCCTTCCAGTACCTGAAGGGGGCCTACAAGAAGGATGGAGAGAGGCCATTTACAATAGCCTGCAGCGACAGGACAAGGGGAAATGGCTTCAAACTGCAGAAGAGCAGATTTAGACTGAATACTTGCTCCCAAAATAGTAGTGTGGTACTTTTTATAAGTTGTGCATTCTGAAATAAATGTTATTATGGGATGGGAGGAGCAGCAAAACCGAAAAAAGGACTTGGGAGTTCACACTGAACTGCCAACCAAGCAGGTTCCTATCATGATGCTGTGACCAGCAACTACAACTGTCAGGTCATTATCTAGACCTACAGAAAACAAAAACAGCTTATAAAGGAGTCTTCATCTCAGGAAAGATACTACATAACCCAGCAACTGGAAGCTAGGCTTTTAGCTGGAAAACCTAACCCAGAAGTTCAGATTTCCTTTAACCACTGCTGGTAAATCATCACTGGGGGAAAATGCAGAATACTATGGCACATTTTCTACCAGTGGTAATTTTTCTTCAGAGATGTGAAGATACTCAAGTTTCAACAAGAAGTTTGGAAATCAATCCTTGAAGTTTGCATTATGCAAGAACCAGAGACGACAACAAAGATAGCCTTGAGCTTCATACCCTCAAGAAAGTTGCTGAACACTAGACTGGCCACTATGCCCAACAACAGTAACATCTTCACAAAAACAGTGCTCTCCTCACACGCTCACCCAAATGCTGCAGATATTGCACTGTCCTCTCGTGACCCTTCAAAGGCGAGTTGGCTTTCTTAGACTGATCCACTAGTACCTGTAACGCTTTCAGAACAACAAAAAAGGTTAATTCCTTTGTAACCCCAAGTATCATTCCACCCTGAACCACAAATTAAAAGCACTTTTTCTGTTTTGCTAACAGAGACAAAACAAAGTTTTGTTTTAAACACACTGACCAAACCAGTAACAGGAATAAGACTGATTTAATCACTAGACCATCCCAGAAACAGAGTATTTCTATCAGTCAGAATACTGTCTGTGACTGAAGTTAATGCTAGGAATAAATGCTCCTATCCCTTCTCTACTCCCCATCCCAATCTCATACCTACCTTTCTCATGCAGACCTTTCTTCTCATAGAGTATTATCAGCTCACTGTATTTGTGTGCCTTCTTCAGCACATGTTCACTCTCCTCAATGTGGCAGTGATTGTTCTCCAGACGTAGCAATGGTGCCACCAGTGCCACGTTTGTCTGCAAGCAAAACCAGAGCACTGAGACATACTTTTAATGTGGACCTCCTAAATTTTTTAGTATAAAAGGTGAATTAGGAGGAGGGAGGGAGGGAAGAAAACAACCTGGTTTATTCTATTCTAATAAAAAAGCCTTATAGCATAACAAAAGTGACAGCTTAACACCTCAGAGTTACGTGCATCATCATTTCCATAATTTGTTGAGATAAGAAGACAACAACACATTAGAGCTATTCCTTTTCAAGAACACAGGTCAGCTTTGAAAGACATTCTTCACAGCAAAGATCACAGAATCAACCAGATTGGAAAAGACCTCAGAGATTGTCAAGTCCAACCTAAGATTGTACTGTCCTGCATTAAATAGTACAAGGCAACACAAGAAGTACTCATTAGAACATCAAAATTCACAGGTGTAACCACATTCTTTTGACAGAGACAGCATCAGAAATACAGAAATCAGACACATCTACTTTCTTCCTGACCAGTGAGCTAATTCACGAATACCAAAGTTCCACAGTTTGTTTCTAGACCAAATACAGATAGCTGTATGAGAAATTCTGAAGTAGCTCCTTATCCTCCTTAAACATGTTAGTCTGTACCTCTAACAGAGCTTGTATGATAAAGGAAAGGCCTCTAGGTAAGGCAAAAACTCACATGGAGGTAACACTTTAGTAGGGTGGTATCAATGATTTGTAGCAGCTTCTTTTTGGACTTGATAGTGGGTGTTCCTTCCATAAGGGGTGAAGTACTGGACTGATGGTCAGAATCATTTAGCTTCTTCACCAACTGACTTCTTTTCTGCAGGGCATCAAATGAAAAATTTAACAGGAAAAAGCCATGAATTTTCCACCCCACCACAGCAAACATAACCCACCAAGTAGAAAGACTAAATTAAACCAAGTTAGTAACTTCTTTCAATCAATTGTTTCCTAAAACCTTTTTGTTGTTAACTACTCAACACATCACCTTTCTAACCACATTCAGGTTAGATGCATTTGGGTTGCAAAATTAAGTTTCACAAGACAACCAGAGTCCTGAGAAACTAGTCAGTAGGAAACCTAACCTGAACAGAGATATTTTATCAGACATTTAAAAATTTAGGGAACAATTTAGATGTTGAACTGCTAGGCACAAAAAAACTATCCTCCTTCAGACACAAGCTTCCTTTTAGTCTCCCGAGAACAGCAGCCTAACAATTCAGATTCCAATTGCAACAAAATAAAGAGGACAGGAACTTGAAGTACCCACTGCCTTCTGTTCCACTATTTAATGCATGCTTTTGATCTCTCTCCTGGATAGTGTCCTTGACAAGTCACCAAAACCAGAAAGATCAAGAGCTTAAGTCCTCTTCAGAAGGATGCTAGAAATAAAATACTGGACTCATAGTCAGATCAGGTCCATAAATAAGTTTCATCCAGTCCTCACAAAACTCACACCTGATGTCTCCCACATGTCTGGGGCAACACCTTCCCCTGCTTTCTCAGGAGCTGCTGCCATATTTTCCAACTACAAAGACAGCCCATTAAGGTTAGCATGAGCTGGAGTAGGCTTACTGCATCCTGCACATCAAAAACAACCAACGAAGAATGCTGAAACTGAATAACCCTGCTCTAAAAACAGACACAGGAGCACTCACTTGAGTTAAGTAGTCTATGAGAGCTAAATGTGCCTTTTCCAGCTCTGCCCCAGAGAGCCCTGGCAGGGGGTTGGGGTACTGTAGCTGTTTCCTGTAATCTGTGGGCAGGAGGTCGGGATACAGACCCATCACATGAGTGGGATCTAAGCAAAAAATAACTAGTATTAGTAACCATTCATAACATCATTTTTGCAAACTCTTAAACATGTGTGATCTTTGAGCAAGCTCAGTTTTCCAACAGACTTCAGACAACATTATTTGCTTATTACAGAAAAGAACCTAAACCAGGGCAAAAGAAGCAAGAGAAAGACTGTTTCAAAGCCCAAGCACAAGTTCCAGTCTATGCACTTGGCACACTTGGAGTACCTGCCCCTGTTAAAATCCTCTTCCTACAGAATCCCAGCATTAACAGCTCTTGCAGGAGGACAGGATTTCTCTTAAAATACTGCTTGTTCGTAGAAGATTTATTGTGCTTTTGAAACAAGAACTGTCCATCACCATCTGTAACTAATGAGCATTCATTTTCATTGAGTTTAAGCAAAGTCAAAATTACTTTCCTCTAATTTAACACCAAAATATTCTGACTTCTCAGTCTTTGTAGCATCATCAAAACAAGTAGAAGTTAGAGGTTAAAATGCACAAGGGACATGTCACCAATAAAACAATCTCAGTCTACAGAATTCTTCTATGGTACAGTCCAGTCTTTAGGTGTTCCTCCAATAGTCCTTGTATAAACTAGAGGAAAAGCATCAGAGATTATTTTGACTTCCAAAAGCACAGAAAACCTTTCTGACTTCAGCAGCTTGGGCCAGGAAACAGGGTTAAGGGTCCTCAGTTTAGATTTGCTAAATCCTTCAACTCAGACCACAGATATTCTTTATTTTGCATTCCAAGTTGCAAGTAGGCTCTTGGCAGGTGCCGAAACCTTCATCTTTAAAGGTCTGTGTACACGCTTTGCATGCTGTAAGACAGCCTACAACAGAATTATCTTCTGCACAAAGGGCAAATTCATGATTTAACTCACTGAGTGAAGTTAATTTAGTACTATAATCAGCCTCACAAATGAAAGCTAACTAGCTGCTTTGGCTATCTGCCATTCCCCGAGCACTGCTCTGCACAAGACAACACTAGAAACAAAAACCTGAAAAAAAACCCCAGCAAACAAACAAAAAACCCCACACAATAGACTGTGAACTTCATTTTATTCCTTCTAACCTAGCTATCTCAATGGTAGCCCAAGCATTTACCTGTACCAAGCTTGGCAAAAACTTGCATGGATTCATCAAAGCGCTTCTGGCAGAAGAGGTTGAAGGCGAAGAGATTCTTTATGTGGTGAATTTGTTGTCGCTTCTCACTATCTGAATCATCCTTCATTTCCTGCACACATGTAAATTAAGGAACATCAGAAACTCTTGGGTCTCATAAATGAGAAGGAAACACTCAGTATTACCATCCTTTGGAAAGAACAAGAACTAAAAAGGTAACCTTCCAAAATTAACACCTCTGATGGTGATCCTCAGACGTTATGCTTACTGCCTCAGAGATAACCTGTAAGTCTTGAAAGCTACCTCTGGTTATCTACATACTTGCCTATCAAAGCAACTATGTCTTCAATCATTTGCCTTTGATAAATTTATTTGCATGTCAGCAACACAAAAATGCAACTAACACATTTCAGTATAGTTCCAGTGAAGTTTCTGGCAACCAGAAAATCTAGAACAGGAAGAGCAGTATGACTGAACATCCTGCTTCAGCACCTTTGAGAAATTATTCTTTCAGGACTAATATGGAGGGCCACTACAAGAAAATCTGGTCATTTGACAAAACAAAACACACAACTAGCAAAACTATTTACAAGCAGTCTGAAGACTCTGAAGCCAGTTGGACTAAAAGAAAGTTGCCAATTAAACAGCTGACAGAAAATTGTTCACATACAGGATATCTCAAAACCTAAACCACAGTAGGTCAACGTGGAGAAGCAGCAGCACAAAACTAAAACTTACCTCAAAAAAAGGCTAGAGTTCACCAGTTTGTGCAAAGCAGATAATAGGGAGGTTAAAATTCTTGCACTAGCTACAGTAAACATCCTTTTGTGTGCTTCTGAACAAGTGCACGTGCTGCAAACCTCAAGGGTTTTGAGTACTTACTGCCAACTGCAAAGCCAACTCAAACTGCTTGTCCTGCAGAAGCTGCTGGATCTGTGTGGCTATGGACACCGGTATGAGCCGCCAAACAAAGTGATTACTTGCTACATAAATAATATTTGTGCTGTAAAGGAGATAAAAAGGTCAGTTACTAAACTGCAGCACTAAGAAGCAACACTATCAAAAAAAAGAAGAAAAACAAAACAAAACAACAACAATCCTTCCTAATACACACATACATCAATTACATACAAGGGCAACCTAAGAAATACTGCAAAGCAGAAAACTATCTCCAGTGATGAGAAACTCTCAAAGATACTCTGTCACTTACTCCAGAAGGTATGCACTCTGCTCATCTGTTCATAAAAAAAAAAACAATGGACTGCTTCACTGCTAGGTCTTGAGCTGAGCGAGATGGTGAGGGGTTTGGAGCACAAGCCTTATGAGGAAAGGCTGAAGGAGCTGGGGTTGCTTAGCCTGATGAAGAGGAGGGTCAGAGGAGACCTTATTGCTCTCTACAACTACCTGAAGGGAAGTTGTAGACAGGCAGGGGCTGGTCTCTTCTCCCAGGCAACCAGCACCAGAACAAGAGGACACAGTCTCAAGCTGCACCAGGGGAGGTTTAGGCTGGATGTTAGGAAGAAGTTCTTCACAGAGAGAGTGATTGGCCAGTGGAATGGGAAGGTGGTGAAGTCACCATCACTGGAGGTGTTTAGGAAGAGACTGGATGGGGTGCTTGGTGCCATCGTTTAGTGGATTTGATGGTGCTGAATGATGGGTTGGATGTGATGATCTTGGTCTCTTCCAACCTGGTTTATTCTATTCTAATTAGAAAAGCTCTTCTGCTCCCTATTTTTCAGAGTGCTGTCACACACATAGCCCAACAAAAGTAATACTCAGCAATACTCAATACCCTCCAGAGGTGATGAAGCGTGGCCTCTGCAGCTCAATACTCTGTACCAGCAGCCGAGGTTCGAAAGTGCGGATCTCCACGTACCTTGGCAGAACAGCAATGATGTAGGGAGGCTGGTGTTCTATTAGTGGAGCAAGGGAAAAATGCAGGTTGACCATTCTCAAATATTCTTTGAAACAAGACATGACTTGAAGCAGGGCTTCCCTTCAATTTCTTGTTATTCCACTTCCCACCCCCCATCCCCTGAAATGCATCCCTTTTCTGCTTATTAAAAGCAGAACTCAATTCCCAACACTGCCAGCGGGCTTTTTGTTCTCCTTTCTACATAAGGAACTGCTATGGCACTGAGGTGCCCAGAAGAACTACAGTGCTTTAACACTACCATCCATTTCAAACTGTCTTCCTTTGTAAAAGATATAGAATGTTGATTTTCTGAGGAGACAGATGTAGAGACTACAAACAAAGAAGGGGAAGAAACAAAATTAACCAGGAGACCTTCCACAGAGTACAACCTGAGACACTTTAGAAACCATCACACTTCAAACCCAGGCAGTTTCTAAAGCCTGGGAATGGGACAATTTTGTCATGTACAAAGGAGTGAAAAAAAGCACATTTTTTTAGGAGTTACTGTGATTCTCACCCATGGCTATAGGAATATCTGTCCAATTCAAGGCACATTTCTGAGTACAGACTCCTTCTTCATTGAGCACAACTGTTAGATCATCTTGGCCAACTGCAACTTTCCCGTCTGCTACAGGAGCTACCAATGGTTCCAGCTGCTTCCCTGTGGGAAAGAGTTCCTTGATGGATCCTTTCCCATCCACCTAGGATAATAAAGAAAAAAAAAATTTAGATGTTTTTCAAAATAACTTTAATATCAAAAGCTGTGGAAGACCAAAACCCCAGTCTTACCCTTATCAGGTAATAATCCCTCTTAAAGCCAACACAGATGGAGTTTTCACACCAGGCCATAGACTTTGGTACATCAGGTACACTGAAGTCCCCCTGAGAAAAACACATTAAAATGGCTGTCACAAAATTAAAACACAAGTCAAATCCAGCAACACAGAGTGGAACAGGCAGCACTGCCATTGACACCACACTGCCCAACAAACACATCCAGTTTCTGCTGGTCAAGAAATGGCAGTATTCAACTAAAAGGCTGGATTCATGCACACGCTCTGAGTTAGCTGGCAAGATCCTGGAAGAGCAGTATAGCTGAAAAATTCTCTACCCACTTCCATTGGTTATTATCATTCTGGTTATCACAACTGCAGCTCTCTGTGCTTGCTGTCGATAACTACCTTCTGACTTAAAGATATACCTGAAAACTTGTGAGCAGGAGCGGACCCAGTGCCACACTGTTATTGTTAGGGTTACATTTACAGAGACTGCACACTGATGCACTTCACTGATTTACAAGTGCACTGCACCCAGAACGTTACAATATATAGAACACAGTCCTTGATTTAATTCATGGAACCATACTAAAGCCATTAACAAAGATTTCAACCAGGTATTTTCACTGATTTGTTGATTCATTATTAAATCAATGCAGGAGCAGACGGAGTCAGTGCTTTGAAAGTCAGCACTGTCTGCAAGCAACAGGGACTGCAGAGGAAGCATTAAAGAGCAACTATACTCCCTGGTGAGACATGCTAGACCACAGAAACAACACAACTCACTTGCAGTTCATGGAACTCTCTGTCCTTCCAAAAATAGAGTTGCAACTTCTTCCGCACTGCCACGCACATTCTCAGCACCTCTTCCCCTGTCTTTGATTGCTGTGGAAACAGACAGACACAACTCAGAGGCACTTAAAAGCTATGAGGCAAGTAAGATAAAACAAGGCCAATAAAATCCTCAACCTGAAGCAAGGCTGCCAGCTGCGAAGAAAAGCTTTGTTCATCCATGCCAGAAGGGCATTCCCTAAACAAGGAAGGGCAGAGAGAAGGGGGTATGGATACGTAAAAATGAACTTTGGCAGGGATTGTGATGTCCAGAAAACAAAAAGAAATAAAAGAGTAACAAAGACATGAACAGAAGAGAGCTATCAGCCCAGCCCTGAAGGCTAGAATAAACAGAATAGAATAAATAATAGAATAAATAAATAGAACTCTTACTAGAATAAATAACTTGAACTCTCTGCAGTATAGGAGAGGTGAGGAAATGGAACAAGGCACAGAACGGGTTCTACTGGCAGATGAAAACACTAATAGCTGTTTTAATACTTTAGCCTACTGGGAAAGTTTCCCAGTGAGAAATACTAGCAAAGCTAAGTGCCTGTACACACAAAAACAAAGCAGTTTGGGATGATCTGATTTAAAAGTGCTTTAGAAGACATCACAATTTTAACACCTAGAAATCTCTAAGTTCTTACTAGAAAATATTTAACACTATGCTTCCATGGGCAAAGACCTAAAAACTGATCAACAGCGCTAGGACATCTCTTCTGATAATGAATACAGATAATGAACACAGTTTCTCAATGAGAAACTCCCTAGAACAGAAGGAGCTGGGGCTGCTTAGCCTAGAGAAGAGGAGACTCAAGGGTGACCTTATTGCTCTCTACAGCTACCTGAAGGGGGGTTGTAGACAGGCAGAGGTTGGTCTCTTCTCCCAGGCAACTAGCACCAGAACAAGAGGACACAGTCTCAGGCTGCACCAGGGGAGGTTTAGGCTGGAGGTCAGGAGAAAGTTTTACACAGAGAGAGTGATTGCCCACTGGAATGGGCTGCCTGGGGAGGTGGTGGAATCACCATCACTGGAGGTGTTCAGGAGGAGACTGGACAGGGTGCTTGGTTGCATGGGTTAGTTGATTAGGTAGTGTTGGATGATATGTTGGACACGATGAGCTTGAAGGTCTCTTCCAACCTGGCTTATTCTATTCTATTCTAATAAAACTCAACATATGAGCAGAGAATTGCTATAGCTTCTGGAATCCTTTTACAGCCTGAATCTACCACAACTGCCCTGGGACCACTTGGGCCAATACAGTTTAACACAAACAAAAGTGTAACAAAAGCAATTATGGAGATGCTTGGTAAAGGGAACTTCTATGAGCTAGTGGCAAGGGCTTTTATGCTGAAGAGGACTTTTCCAAAACCAGAAGACAGTCAAAGTCACTATAGAATAACAATGCCTGAAGATTTGTAGCAAGAAGTTAAAGGCTACAAATCACAACAGAGGAAGATTCCTTATGAAGCACAGGAAGAAAATTAAGGTGGCCGTATTAAAAACTCTTGCCTTAAGAAAAGCCTGAACATCCAGTAAGTACTGATTTTAAAAGCACTGGTACTCAAGCAACTTGCATGTAACACAAAATTAGCAAACCTAATCTATACAGCAACATAAATAAGTTACTCTTATTAGTAACAGTAAGTACATACGTACTGCTGTGCTCTTCTTCTTACCTGAAGATCACAAGTGAAGAGAGATGCACCTTTTGCCTTGGAAACCGTGGTGATTTGTTGAAATGTCAATAGGTCATGGACATAAATGTTATTTTCTGTTTTAAACAAAAATTTCTATTACTATTCAGTACTTAATTCACATAGAGCTCATTGCTAATTCAAGCAAGTTGCCACATTTTATATTTACATAAAAAGAAAAACTTGTGAAACAAAGAGCTTCAAGAAAGGAAAAGGAATCTTTCCCCAAGATCTGAAAGTGCTAGGGCACGTAAGAGGACAAGACAACAAATGCAGAAAGATTAACACCAGCATTGGTAAAATTACACACAGGAACTGAGAGCAGGTGCTAACCAAGCAGAGGAAGTAGGATTGGAAGGGAAAGCAAGCGAGCCAGAGCAGAGCAAGCTCATGATGGAAGATTGTATGAACAAAGACCATTTTGAACTGGCTCCTGAAATTAGTGGAAAGTGAACAGTTGCAGATGTAGGGTACTGTGGTCAGGTTTTGTACGCACGAGGACGCAGGCAGCAGAAATCTATGCATGCTGGAGTTGGAAGAGCTGGGACTTGGAGAAAAGAGTAGCAAGGTAAGCAAAAAACAACATAGGCAGATCATAAAGCTAAACAAATATAGCCAGAGACAAGCAAACTTAAATCTTTCACAAGACAGGAAAAGATTGCCATCTGCATACATACTGAATTTGGTCTAACACATCAACAATAGCTTCCAGATACCAAACAAGTTTGAACAGAGATTTTAGTCCCTAACATACATACATGTGTGTGTGGAGTGTCTGTGTGTGTGTACACACCTGCCAATACAAACCATACACAGAGGTGTATACATACACACACACTTTAGTGCATGCATGTACTTTTTCATATTTAATCACAAAACAGCATTTGATGCTTTGTTGTCTAAGCTGTCTTACAACAAGCAAAGCTGCTTCTCGATCTGTGGTGCATAATGCTTCCTCTGCAAAGGGGAAAAACTCCTGCCCAACGACTTTCCAACAACTAGACTGCTATGCAGATGTGTGGAAAGGCTGCCGTAGCCAGCCAAGAAACTGCATCAAGAAGAGCTCATGAAACATTAAAACACATTTTTCCACTTACCTAATAGACTGACCAGGATTTTAAATTGAGAAACAACATGAATCTGAAATAAAAGATTCCATTACCAAATAGAAACCTCTGAACGATACTTGATCACAGAAAATGCATCCTGGACACTCTCAAAATGATACACAATACAATAGCAAGGCAGCTATCTATGCACAAGCTTCCTGCAGCTACTTCAACACTTTTCAGATACACCCAAGTTTTCACAAGCTAGCAAACAGAGCTTGCAAACTAAGCTGGTAAAAAATGCTCTAATAAGTGGTAGATCTGCTAGCACAGAACTAATTTTAAAGGACATGCAGTGCTGCTAAAAGAGGCTGCATAATCTTTGATGTAATTGCTTTCCTGAGTATCAATATAATTAATGAGCAAAAGATCTCAGGGAAAAAAAAAAAAACCAACAGTGGTAAGATTGGAAGGAGATAATCAGTTTCATTTTCCAGTCCAAAGAAGAGGAATTACATAATTACATTCACATCCCTGTAGCATTTTATCTAACAGTCAATTTTTCTATTATAGTCTGTTGCCATCATTTTAACAAATATTCTCAGAACAGCTGAAGACCTACTGCAAAACAACAGCATTCCCACAAAAGCCAAAAATAAACCTGTAAGTTCCAATCCTTTGCTTTCTGCTTCAGCAACCCAACCAAGCTTATTCCTGTTATGGGAAGACTGGGTAAAAATACCAGGCTGTGATGACCCAGAAGAATCTATAGTTTGGGGGAAATCTGTTGTTAAATTTAGTAGAGATTCCAGGAGTACTTTTGATATTTCATTTCTTGGCTGAAAATACTGGAAAGCTGTCCCCACATAAAGCAGATGGTTATTTCTTACCTGCTGAATCTTTTTGGAGAAGTTCTTGTTGGATTTCTCCAGTGTCACTTCAAACCTATTGCAACCTACCAGAAAGGTTTGAGAGAGCATGTAAGCTGAAGCTGCCCTTAAATTTATGACTGAATATATCTCACATTAAACAAATTACAAAGAACTATGAAAGCAAACTTGGCCACTTTAACACTGTAAGAATGACTGTTTTAACATGCCTGTGCTTTTACTTCATAGCTATATGCATCAGAATGTCTTCTACATAGTCAGGTGGAAATGTAAATTACACTTCTTGTGCCCATCCATGGGCCTCATCAACAGTTGGATTTTTGCTGGGATTTTAGGTTACAGAAATTGCTTTTAAATGCTTTGAAACCCAGGGATACAAAGCCACCCATAAAGACTTTATCCATACCAATCGATTATCAGCATTTTAAATTGCTACAGGGCACACCACTGCAAAGCAGACAAGGAATAAACACTACACCACAGGGATTTAAAAGGAGGTTTAGGGATAAAGACTTACAGACACTTTCTGATGACATAACCTCTCCTGGCATTGATGCAAAAAAGGGGGAGAAATTTACCACGTGAGATAAGACACTAGCAACTCAAGACTAGCATGTTCTGGTTGGAACAGACAGCCTACTATTATCAGAAAAAGCAAGCTGAATGCAGTCTCTAGAATCCAAGTAGCTACAACAGAACATTGTGACAAGAACTAAGGAACTTGGAAAGGTATGTTTGCTTTTTTCTTTCCTGCCCCACAACATTACTATGATCAATAACACCACTTTCTACACAATGGCAGACAATGTGAAATGCACATCTGTTCAGTGAAAATCGATTTTAACCAAAAATAGCAGAGTTTTATTTGAGGCATCTCTAGTACAGACTAGGAACACTTAGGACAGTCAAAGAAGCAGAGAAAAAAGTACATCCATCACAGAACTAACTAGGAGGGACCCCTCTTCCCCATCTCTTGATCCTCATGAACCCACTAAATAAAGCTGCCCTTTCACTAATCCAGTCCTTCATTATCAAAGGGAAACATCAAGCATCTGGCAACTAGCACACTGCACTGTTTTTGTGCATGTTTGTGCATTGTATCCACAAAATGTATACTAATATAAATTCAAACACATAGAGACCTGATATAAAACATACTTCAAAACAGAGAAAAGGTTGAAGTTACTTGCTATCTTTCTTGCACAACTGATAGATGGTATGTATGCTTTCAAAGATACCACACAAATAATCATTAAAATCTATGTAGGAAAAAAAACAGCAATTAATCATCTTTTGTGTTCATGTCACTACAACCTCTTGAAGTGCAGAAAATAAAACCACCATCAACTTTTTGTGCCATTCTTCAAATCAACTTACCTATATCTTTCTTGATCCTGTAAAGCAGAAGATGCCCTTGTTTGGTGCCAACAAGGAGCCATTCCTCTACAAAGATGGAGGAGAGAGAGTCTAATTAATTTCAACAAAGATTGCCCATCCCAACCAAGTTTCATTTATCAGAACACTTGGAACCTTGTTACAAATGCCAAAGAGGACTTTCTGTGGTGACAACACACATCTCCAATTATCTCTCTGGTGGAAATAGCTTTCATTCTCAGGAGAGAACGGTCAAAGATCTAGCAATAAAGCACAGAGTATGGCCTAAACATACCACTTGTTGAGACAAAGCTCAGGAAGCAAAGCATTGCACGTTTGGTGCAATCAAAAGAGGCAATAAACTCTTCTTCAGACATTGCTATCTCCCAAGGAGGAACAGTACTTCATAATGGGAAGAATTGTCAGGAAGAAAAACAGGCTCTATGTGGGTTGGTTTGCACAGGTATTTTTTGTAAAGAGACAATTTTTGTAACAACTCTGAAAACAGTCAGCAATGCCTGGAAGTGCAGTGGCAGCTTTGCTTCAATGGTATTTGTATTACTTGGCAAACCAACAGTCATTCAATACTTATAAAAAAGAACTTTTTTAAAAAATACTCTGTGGCAACACTTCAGACTCTTCCTATTTAAAGCACTTACAGCTGTGGTGGGTTGAAAATTCTCCCCACAACATTAAATTTGCCAGACCACCGCAGGTGGAAGCAAATGGAAGCTGTATTTACAAGCAGAACTACAACTTACAATGGAATGCAATGAATATGTACAAATATACAATACTTACAATATTTACAGGTATTTACAATTAATAAACAGCACAAGGACCCCCTTGGTCAAAGACCAGGGGTGCTGCTAACAGCTTCTCCCTCCCTGCCTTACCCTTACCCTCCTGTACGCAAAAGGACAAGAGACAGAGCAGAGAAGTTAGAACTTAGCCAAAACAACGCAGCAAAGTCAAGCAGAAGCATAAAGTTAGTATCTCCCAGCCCAACAAAGCAAGAAATTGTTTTGCAAGGTAAATCTTACGGTAGATATCTCTCCAAGAGGATTGTTTAGAACTATCCTTATTTTCCTTTTTACACCCAAAAAGTGATTCATTTGCACTCTACCACTTGCTGTTTAAGGTCTGTGAAATATTTTAAAGGCACAGCCTAAAACTACCATAAGAGCATACAAAAAAAAGTATCTTCATTGGACACCAAATGTAACTGAAATTCTTCCTCCTTGATAAAGATCATACAGGAAAGAAGCACATACAAGTAATTATTTCTACATCACTCCCTGATTACTGAAGATACTTGTATTTCACTAAAATCTTGTTTCCTCTGAGACCTTTTTTCCACTGTTTGGTAGAAAAGTTATGGAGCCAGAATTACAGCTTTTTTTACACCACCATACTGTCACAGGCTGTAGAGGGTTTTTTCTACTTCTGCAAAATAAATGCTTTCCAAGCAGATAAAAGCCCCAAGGCAGGAATAACCTGCCTTCCTATCTTCTCTACTACATAACCCTAGCATAAACAAGCCATATTTAAACGTGGCACTACCATTCAGGCTATAATTTTGGTCTTAAAACAGGTTAAAGGAGTCACAGTTCTAGCGTCTACAATTTTGAACGACCAGTACCCTGCCTGCTCTGGCTGTACATGTGATGGAAACTCTCAAGCAGTTGGAAAAGCCTTATCAAGCCTTATCATTACTACAGCTGCTGCCATCACCTGACCAAAATCTTGACTGTCAAGTGCGCTCCAGAACATAACCTACATTTATACATCATTAACACAAGTCAACCGATCCTTAACAGAAGACTCGAGCACACCGCTGTCTTCCATGAGAAATTTAAGGCACAACACAGGGGACTCATTTTTAGCAAGGAACGAGTCGAACACGGTGCCCGCACTGGGGATCATGGCAGCCGCCCGCCGGCACCCCCCGTGCGGAGCTCGGCCCCAGCAGCCCCCCCGCCGCAGACAGTAAAGACAACGCAACCAGCCCAAAACCGGGGAAACGCTCCTGCTCCTCCGTACGCCCAGGCCTGCGAGGCAGCTGGGCCACAGCCCACCCCGCCACCGCTCCCGGGTACAGGGGGGCAGGACAGGGTGCAGCAGGCCCGAAGAACGGCTGACGGGGCGTCCCGGCCGCCCGTGATAGGAGAGGGGAGCGGCTCGGGGCTGCCGCGGGCCCCCCCCCCCGGCTCACCCCAGGCCGCCAGGCAGTCGATCTGCAGCGGCAGCTTCTCCAGGATCGGCACATGCTCGAAGGCGTCGTGCATGGCGGCGGCTCCTCGGGCCCGGCCGACCGGGGAGAGGCAGAGCGCCGCGGGAGGATCGGATCTCCTGCCTGCGCGATGCCGCCCGAAAACGGCCCCAAAAGAAGCGCAGCTGCCGCCGGGCCGCAGCTCCCCGCCCTTCCCGGAAGCGTCCGCCCCGCTGCCGCTTCCGCGACAAGGCTCCGCCTCCCGCGCTGCTCCCGCCCCCACCCGAGCCCCCACCCGCACGGGCTGCGGGGGCGGGCGCGGTGAGGCCGGCTCCGCCGGGGGCAGGGCACCCGCGGGTCGGCACGGTCAGCAGCAGGGGTCGCAGGGGACACTCCTCGCCCTGACATAACCCTTGTGTTTCGCCGTACAGCCCGAAAAGAGGGAGTGTAGGACGCGTTTTGCCTTCCCACGGTGTTAAACTGCCATTTGCCGACAAGAAAGTCAGGTTGTATACAGAGAGGAAAATTGACCTGGGTAACCCAAATAAACCAGACAAAGTCAGCGAAACAGCTCTTGCAGGTAAACGGAGACTTCTGACGCTCCTAAATTTGACTGTAATGAACTTAACCCACAAACCTGGAAAGTGAAGCTCCATCTCTGGAAGAAAATCTGTACTTGTTACCCTTCCAGAACATTTGCTTTGGCCACGGGGAGGTGCAACATTCATTGCCAGTGACCTAGAAATGAAACTAATTAAACCATACTAAAACAGCACGTGGTGATGCTAAATTCTTTGCCAACACACACTACTGGTTTAGAAAACAGGGACTGAGGACACTGCTAGGACACCAAAGCGCAGGAAGGGCAGAACAAGTGTCTTTCCTGATCAAGAGTGAAACCTTGGTAATGCACTAAAACATGCAAAGTCCCTTCCCCTTTGCAGGGGAAGTCTGCCAACTGCTGAAGGAGTTACAGCTCAGGCAGCCCCTCTGGTCTCCTTGACCTAGGGGTCCTATAAAAGAAAGAGGGAGACAGCCCCAGTTTAGTGGAAAGAAAGGAAAGATTTAGTAACACTTGGGAAGTAATGACTTCACATGCACGTGGCTGTAATCCCTTTTTACCAGAGTGTAAATTATGTGTGAGACATTGGCCCACTCAGGTGTGAAGAAGCAGCATACTTCTCCTTCAGTGTACAATATGAAACACTACACAAAATGAACATATTTTTTAAAAGCCCATAAACTCCTACATATGTGGAATAAGACAAACATACCCACCCCTGCCCAAGGTCTTGTGATCCTGACTCCCTCTGTGCCTATCAAGCCTGTTGCATTTCTTTACCAAGCCATGTGATCCCTTACTACTCATTTCTTCCTTCAAGCTCCTGGCTGGAACATCTTGTCACCCTAGTGAAAAGCTGGTCAACATCATCATCTTCACTATGACTTTGTTTCCAGTTTTCTGCATGGCAGTACATGCTATGACTGCATCAGCAGTATCACAGCTAATTCTCATAAATCCACCCACAGAGAACTAATCAGCACAGGAGCTCTAAAACCCCTCCCTTTATATCTGAATTTCTGGCAGATGTTTGGGTTTCTTTCTGCAAGTACAGCATTATCTCAGGGAGGAACAGTTTATTGAAGATCTCTGAAGGCAGTAGCCGTATTTCCTAAAGAAAATTCAGCTTCTCCACACCCCTCAGTGAAAACTTCTGCAGGTCTCAGAACTAGGAGCAGATGTGTTTTCTCCCTCCTGCTCATCGAATCTTCAGACTAGCCTGTACAATTTGTTTTAAAATTACTTGTTTTGACAGAATGGGTATAAATCTGAAAGAAGTCTTTCCTGGCTACATAATTAAAGGTAACAATGCTGCAAGGACTTAGGGTTGCATGCATTCTAGCAAGCCAGCACGCTGACAAAGCTTTGCCGACAAGTCATGGAGCCTGCACGCCTTTAGGAGCAAAACCAGGAGTCAGGAGAGGCAAAGATCTCCTTAGTGGAACCAAAACATGCTGCCAGAGGAGAGGCCATGTTGCTCCCTGGCATGTATACACCTCACTTTTCACCCACACTTCACTACCTCTTCTTCCACACTCATACTTACAGCAGTAGTTGTGTGTGTGCCAGAGCTCACGTGATACTGTGGGAACTGGGCTCTGATACAAGTTCTCGCTAAAACTGCAAACAAGGGGAAGTCACAGCATGTGCCTGCTGCACGCTGAGGAGCAGCTGCTACCTCCCAAGGATACAGAAACTCTGCCAAGCTAGCAAAGAAACAAGAACAGCTAACTATGGGAGCAACAAGTCCCCAGCAGAATTCAGGACAATTTCACATACTAACTGATGGAAGTTACTACAGAGGTGGAAGTCTAGAAGGCCAAGGCTGCCCAAGACCACCATCATCATGGCCTGAAAGCACCACACCACTATTTCATTTGCTCTAGTCTTTGAATTATTCAACTATAAATGCAATTAGGGAAACCTTAGATGTTTCACTTCTGCTCACAAATTCAATTTGCCCTATCTAGATCAGCTTTTCAAATGGCAGACTTCACTCTATTGTCAAGCTTACCAAGAAAAAAAAGGCTTTTGGTAACAACTACATTGTAAATATCATGCAACAAAGATTTAAAGAGAAGTGAGGGAGCTTTCTGAAGATATTTAAAGCTTCCTCAAGTGAGAGAATAGGCAGTAAAAAAGTGGAAGGACACAATGTAAGCCTTTCTACTCTTTGCCTAGCTTTTATTAAATAGTACATACAAACTTCTTTTGTGCTTCCAGTAAAGAACATATTCCCCTATTTGTTTCAAAAAAACCCCAAACAGCTCTAAACAGTTAAGTCTTAAAAAAAATAAAATTAAAATAGTGAATTTAGTGTAGCCTTATTTCACAGAATTTCCTCCCCTCAAAAGGACACAGAGGTAATGTTTTTGGTTTTCTTCATTTCTCTCAATTAAGCATAGGAAATTAAAAGTGTTTTCCAGTAAGAGAGTCTACCTGTAGCCTAAAGGGATTGACAGAAGAGCTCCAGCAACTCTTTCAGAGGCAGACTGAGGTGTCACAGCCACGGCTTTTTCCTCTGCCTGTCTGCTGAGAGTTTGCTGCCCCCATGGCATGGCTAACAGAAGATACTATGCACTTGTGCCTCAGCTACTCTACTGTAAAGTGACACATTTCAGCATAAGTCACTGACAAAGATGAAGTCGAGCTAAGCTACCAGACTTTACAGTGGAACGAATGAAGTACAGGCACACGTTCACTTCTGCTGACACAGCTGTGAGTGAAGAACCCGAAATGCTGATTGACTCCCTATGCCATTCCAGCAGCAGCCACAGCAGTTCCCTAGCAGTCCAGCTGTGCTGCTGCTTGCCTGGTAAAATTATCAGTTGTGATGGTTATGAACCCAAATCAGAGCTTTTGTCATACAGTTCACAGTGGGTTTCCATGTGTAAGTTATTGCAAGTGAAGCCTCTACAGCCACGCACAGAATAAAGTCACAACTGTCCAAAAGCTCTTTTTCATCTGAAAAGGAGAAACCAAAAGCAATTATATAGAATAGAAATCTGCAACTTTGACTAAACACAGTGTTCTCAGAGTAGCTCTTGGCCACTGGGACCAATAGGGACAGGAAAGCCCATAATCCAATTACTTATATAGGAGGCAATTCTAAACAGATGCTGGGAACAGAACTATCCCAGCACTGTGGTCTCCCATTAAACCCACTTGTAAGTAAGGTAAGCAGCACCTGCATCATCTGGAAAGCAATGTGATCTTCTCCTAGAAGTGTGGGAGACGTTACAGATGCAGGGAGAAGAATTCTGCTGAAACCTCTAGTTAATATCTACTTAACATGAGTAGTCAAGCACTTGCGAAACACTGCAGGAGTGGGGCTGGTGATAATTTGGGTCTTTTTTTGTTGTTTTCTTTTTAAATCCATCATGCAACACATGGAAGGTAGGGGCAAATCCTTTTTCCAGGCATCCACCACATTGCCGGCAATGAGATGTGCCACAACAGCAAGCGTTAGCTCTATGCAACTGTTACCTACAGGTCAATGGCATTTAAAATAGAAAAAAAAAAAATCTTTCTTACACAGTGTTATGAATAAAATTGCACTTGATTTTTGTTAAAAACTCATATCACTGTAACTTTTCCAAATATTTCCTTTCTGGCATCTTCCTTTTCTTCATTAACACCCTCACTGACGTCAGACACACAACACAGAACAGCAGTAAGCCATTAATCTAGCAGGAAACGGGTCTGTGGTTTCTTCAGTGCTTGTTTTGCTGTCCCCACCCTCCTCCCAGAAAAAGGTGCAGGCAGTTCACCTCTAGGTGTCAATTGTAACATGGAAATATAAACTCCTCAAGCAGACATTAGGAATTTTAGTTTCACAGATTAAATATTTGAAAAGTTACAGAAGGTGCTGGAATAGTACACATTTAAATTGCTTAAAAATCCAAACTTGCAGCAACTTCATATATTCAAATTTCCAAAAGGTTTATAATGTCCTTGTGAACTTCTTCCACAGCAAGACGCCCTCATGACAATAAAGCATCAAACTTCCAAGGCTGAGATCAAGAAACAAATCAGCAGGATGCACTTGCTCCACCAAGCATCTTTGAGAGGCATCTCCACTTCCAATAGCAAAAAGCTACTCCTTCACTCCATTTTGGACCTTTCAAAGTGTGTAATCATTCTTTCCTGGAAGAGAAATGTTAGTCAGAAACAAAGGGATATGCTTTGAACATTCACAACAAAAATGCCTGAGCGTGCTTTAAGTCAGCAGTCCAACTTACAAAGCAGACTGATCACTTCTTTTAGAATACAGGCCTGTATTCCGAGAAGTTGTACCATGATAGTCCCCACTATCATTCCCTCCCTTGTAATACTCTACTGCTGTGCTGGCAAGATCAGAGATTCCAGATATAATGAACTGAGTCCTGAACAGCTGACTCATGACTCCTTTGGCATGTCAGAAGCCTAATTCGAACTGATGATTTGTTTACTGACCTCATCTGAATCCAGAAGAGCTGGAAGAGCACTGCAGGAGGAAGGGGAAAAGAAGAGAGAGAATTAGAATACCTACTAGAGATCATATTATTGACAACCATTTCAGTAACAAAGGTAAGACTTCAATTTACAGAATTTGCAGAGAGACACACTGAAGAGGAAGAGCCCAAGCAGGATCCTCAATGACCTTCACAGTTTTAAAACTCATCATTTCTAAGCTGACTACCAATCAAACAATTTCCAGGTTGTGATGAAATATGCCACATTTCTCGTGTGTGAGCACTGCTGAACTACACTGAAGACATTACAATATGGGACTACATTATAAAAAACACATCCCAGAAACCAAACAAGTTAGACTGGTACACTAGCCTTTCACCTACAACATATCTCCCATCTGTTGAGATAACATCTCTTCACAACCCTGATCATACTTTCAAGAACACAAAACCCTGCAGCAGACTACATCAAAGCACCCTTTCCTAGCTTATACAAGCCTAGTCCATGTTTTCTGAAGGAATCCTACCATGCTGGTGAGAGGTCTTGAGCACAAGCCCTGTGAGGAGAGGCCAAGGGAGCTGGGGTTGTTTAGCCTGGAGAAGAGGAGGCTCAGGGGAGACCTTATTGCTCTCTACAACTACCTGGAAGGAGGTTGTAGCCAGGTGGGTGTTGGTCTCTTCGCCTAGGCAACCAGCACCAGAACAAGAAGACACAGTGTCAAGCTGTGCTAGCGGAGGTTTAGGCTTGAGGTGAGGAGAAAGTTCTCCACAGAAAGTTGTTGGCCATTGGAATGTGCTGCCCAGGGAGGTGGTGGAGTCACCACCCCTGGAGGTGTTCAAGAGGGGATTGGACGTGGCACTTGAAGCCATGATTTAGTTAGTCATGAGGTGTTGGGTGACAGGTTGGACTTCATGATCTCTGAGGTCTTTTCCAAACTTACTGATTCTATGATTCTTCAAAAAAAATAAGTACTGGAACTGGGGGGAAAAAGTCAACTGAGAAAATGGAATTTTTCATCTTGAAGCTTCAATTGATTTTGTTTTTAATCTTCAACTAGCTTGAAGTAGAGTTTTATATTTAAATCCAGAGCCTCTGCCAAAATTACCAGATCAGATTTGTAAACATAATAAATCTGGGAGCTTTTGTTTTACTACAAAACATTTAGACACAGATACTGACATTTTCAGCATGTAGAACTTACTAAAAGGAGAACAGATACAAACTGCTTACGTGGCTTGCTACATTGCCAGAACAAAAATGACTCCAACAACTCCAACAGACATTCCAAATAAAGCTGAGAACTAAATGACATTATTCAGTGGCTTACAAATGAGTCTGTGGTCTGAGACAGTGTTCTGTAATCAGCTTGTGCTCAAGTGGCACAAACTGAGAGTCTGATAGACTGCGTAAAACCAAATGGAAGCACGCTAAAGAGTCAGAGGCTAATTCCAGGCTGAACTCAGCTTCTGCTTACATAAGCACAGCATTCTAATGTATTTGTGCCCCTGTGTCCTGGGAACCTGCATTTTCTGTGACTACAGAAATACTTACACATCTGTCACTGATGAAGGGACGTTTTCCTCTACCCACTTCAGGTCATCCTCCTGCTACAAGTGAAGGAAATAAATGGAAAACAGAAGTCAGTTTTTCCCCAAATGCCGTCACATGCAAGTCTTTTTCTTCTCAGGCCACTTGACAAAATGCAATGCATTTATGTCAGTTAAAAACCTAACAAACAAAAAAACTCCCCCTCAATTTCACCTTAATTTCTGGATTAGAGAAAACATTCCAAGTAAAAAAAAAAACACAAAACCCAAAACCCCACCTACAACTTACTGTCAACTCTGTAACAATCTAACAGTGACTAGGAAAAGCAGGTGCTCAGGACACTGATTATTTATGCCATCTAGTTAAGTCTCCCAAAAAAGAACACCATCTTTATATGATGTTATAGATGAAGAATTATTATAAAAAGCACACAATGGATCTTGCAAAGAGTAGTTAAACTGTGTTGTCATGTTTTCTCATTTCTCCCTGATGAGCACTCCCTGATTCACACCACAGACATCTCCAGTTGGAGAACTAGCCTTCACTCATCCTCCCTTATCACCAATATAGGAAAGTTTGATTTTCATGCTATCATCCTCAGATAAGCAGTCTACACTTGCAATCAACCTTTGAGAAAAACAATGTTAACAACAAAAATATTCCTGTTGT
Source organism: Melanerpes formicivorus (assembly GCF_026170545.1). NCBI lineage: Eukaryota > Metazoa > Chordata > Aves > Piciformes > Picidae > Melanerpes > Melanerpes formicivorus. Next base: position 4,345,811 of record NW_027142414.1, on the reverse strand, counting down.
CATTAATTCCCACAGGTTCTTTCCACCTTTAAATTTATGTATAAATTCCATGAAAAGACTGAGACACAATTTTCCACCTCCTAGCTGAATGTGAAACCACTTCTGCTTTAAATACACATTTTTAAAAAGGTAGAATAAGCAGGTATATTAAAAGTGTTCCACCCAAACTACTGAGGTAGCTGCATAAAAATATACACGTCACCTCATTTGAGTCACGAATCACAAATGTCCCAATTAGAAGACAATTTATATAAAACATGGCTCAGCCTCCTCTCAGCCTGACAAGTCTGTGAAAATACTGTATTATTCCTGATCATAACATAGTACTATGCACTTCTGTCTGTACTGGATTGTGCAACTTTCCTGAAGGACAGCCTAAATTCTGAAGATTCCATTGCACTTAAGGGAAATTAATTAAAACCCCTGCATTTACCTTCTTTCAGAAGCACTGTAAAGATGACACTGACTCACTGCCACTCAGAAGCAAACCAAGAAACCCCCATTTAGAGGCTGAACAGTTTGTATATTTGTGAGCTACCACTGGGGGTAACCAAATGAGAGATGGATCTATATCCTTCCAAGTAGGGAGGGCATACTCACAACTTTGTTTGCTTTTACATTCCCGTTTGGTTCTTGCTTTGTACTCCTCATTTTCATTCCCTCTGCAGACAAAAGAACAAAAAAAAAAAAAAAAAAAAAAAAAAAAGAGATAACTATAATTGTTTATTATCTATAAGTGAAAGTGTTGAGTGTTTGCTCAGAATACTCCATCAAATCCAAAGAGAAGTTAATGATTAAGACAACGCTTTCCATTTGAAAAGCTCATAGTATTTTTCCTGCCAGGTGGAATGCCTAGTTTTCCCACATTGTGCAATTTTACCTGGAAAACATCAATTCCTAGTCCTTTTAGTTAAGGCAGACACCAGCAGCATAGAACTCAAAGACACAGCTGCTTAGTGAGGCTGTGGAATCTCCATCCTCAGAAATACTCCAAAGTCATCTGGACACAGTTCTGGACAACCTGCTCTAGGTGACCCTACTTGAGCAGAGAGTTTGGACAAGACCACCTCCAGAGGTCCCTTCCAAACTCAACCATTTTGAGACATACAGAGTTCCCAAAAATTTGGTTTGGTTTACCTCCTGGCTGCTGACCAGGCACTTCATTGACTTAAAAGGTGAGAGGCAATATACATCTCCCAGTCTGTCAGGCAGCCAAACACAGCTGATTTGACAAATGCACCTAACAGATTACACACTCTTCTTCAGGTCCCAAACTATTGCCCAGCAGAATTGGTTTGCAAACAAACAGCAGCAGTAAGTATGTCACCCTATCTTTTACACACCTCAAACAGCAGCTTTACACTAGAATAGAATAAGCCAGGTTGGAAGAGACCTTCAAGATCATCGTGTCCAACCTATCATCCAACACCACCTAATCAACTAACCCATGCAACCAAGCACCCTGTCCAGTCTCCTCCTGAACACCTCCAGTGATGGTGATTCCACCACCTCCCCAGGCAGCCCATTCCAGTGGGCAATCACTCTCTCTGTGTAAAACTTCCTCCTGACCTCCAGCCTAAACCTCCCCTGGCGCAGCCTGAGACTGTGTCCTCTTGTTCTGGTGCTAGTTGCCTGGGAGAAGAGACCAACCTCTGCCTGTCTACAACCCCCCTTCAGGTAGCTGTAGAGAGCAATAAGGTCACCCTTGAGTCTCCTCTTCTCCAGGCTAAGCAGCCCCAGCTCCCTCAGCCTCTCCTCATAGGGCTTGTGTTCCAAGCCCCTCACCAACTTTGTTGCCCTTCTCTGGACATGCTCCAGCAAGTCAACATCCTTCCTAAACTGAGGGGCCCAGAACTGGACACAGTACCTGACACAAAATACACAAAAGGGAGATGGGAGGCAGGAAAGAGAGTGTTTTATAGTGTGGGAGGGGTTTACACTGGACATTCCTGTAGTAGGCCCTTATACTAAAAATTAAGGAGGCTGCAGAGCTCAGAAAGCAAATAATAAATTAAAATCCTTAAACAGGACTTTAAAGAACTGCAGAAAAAACCTCTGCCTACAAACAATATCCAAGAGATCCTTGTCATCATGACCAAATCCAAACCTGACTTAACATATTTAATAGAACCAAGTCCAGTGGGCACAGTAGAGCAATCACAACAGTAACGGTGTGTTGTCATCTGATAAGCCCAGAATTAAACAGGCAATATAAACACTAAACATAAATCCAGTGTTTCCTCTACAACAGTATAAATCACCTTCAACAAGGAGGCACTGACTCCACATTTATAGCATTAATCACAGAATGTCAGGGGTTGGAAAGGACCTTGAAAGATCATCTAGTCCAATGAACTTTGTTAGAGAACAAGAGACCCCATCACCACCAGGGAAGTGTGCATTCAACACCAAAATTGAGGGTGGAGGGAAAGGAATAAAATGTTGCTTTTACCAAAGCTTTCCTTTAACATTGGCTCTTTCTGCTCATCATCATCATCCTCTTCAGAGAGTGGTGAGAAAGCAAACCTTTAGGAGGGAAAGAATGAAAGAGATCTTAGAATAATATCCCTTGCCACTCAAGAGATTCATTACCCCAACACTCACAACCTGATTATTCTGTGTAGTTCATTGTTATTCAGACCTATACTTAACTACATAATCAAAAGTTTAAGTAATTTCTTTCTAAGTTCACCACCATGTACAGATTGAATTTTATCCATGTGACTTCCATACACTTACTTTTTCATAAGCCCCTACACACACTACTTAGTATCCTTATGTATCAGGGCACAGGAACTACAAGTTACCACCAGAACTTCTTTGGATAAACAACCATTCCCCAAAACCCAGTGTTTTTAGAAAGAGGTAAGAAAAGCTGTACCTTTGGTTGTTAGCAGATGGTCTCCACAGAATCATGATGACAAAAAGAATCATGGAGAACAATAAACGCCAGATGGCATCATCCACCCATAGCTCCTGCCAGTCCTGTCAAGGAAAAGAGCACCACAAAGAAAAGAAGTTGTGAAGAGTGAGACTCCATGTCCTCAACTCTTTGCAAGGGGGAACTATAGGCATCTGACAAAGTGGCTTGTTACCCACAACAGTGAGAATTGTAGCATATGGTGTATTACTCTAGACATAATCCACAGAAAAATCTGCTCCAGAATGCCCAATCTCACCTCTTACATCACCAACTGTAAATTTAGGGAGAGGCAGTAACTGCAGAAAGCATTTAACATAAACTCACCGACTGACAGTCCACCAGCCTGAACTTCATGGTGGTCCAGATGATAAATACAATAGAGGCTGCAACATTAAAACAAATGAGCTGCTTATTACAACAAAATATGCTAATCTAGACATACTACTGACAGGACTGTGCTTCCCAAGCAAAGGGCAATGACCTAAAGAGTGAATTTGTGGAATCCAATTAATTAGTTTTAGAAAACAAGGACATTGATTTATTGCACTGACCTTATACAGTAATTTAGGCACAGACCAGTATATTTTGCTCTTGGAGCTTCAGTTAGACAAAGCATAAATCAAGAATTTAGCCAACTCCTCACTCCTATTCACTGCTCTCATATTACATTCATCTAGCCTTCAAAAATGGTTTCATTGTGAGCTGACAAATAAAGCCTGCCTTGAACTAACTGAACCATCCAATCTGTCTGGATGCCTAACCATTAGATCTCGACCCACAAGAGCTCCCTCCACTAAGGTGTTCTATAACAACTGAGAACCAGATGCTGAAAGAAATTTAGTAAGAGCTACAGATTAAAAAGAATGTGCTTTTTTATTTAGGCAAAAAAAAAAGCAGAGTCTTTAGCAGTTTTCTGGTCACTACATGGATAGCATTTCTAAATACATGAGGAGCTCTCTGCTCACTACATGGATAGCACTTGCAAATTTAGTGGAAGTTCAACTATCACTACTACAAATGGAATAGAATCTGAGCCTGCAATGCTCCAGAACTCAAAGGGCATTATGTTACAATACTAAGAATACCATTTACCAGGAATTGCATCCCAAAGATCCCACAGCGCACAGTGACACTGAGATTTTGGCAAAAAACTACCTCTGGGAAAGTTAACAGCTGCTGTTCCTGGCAGCTTTCAGAGGGATCAAAGTGCTTTGCTAGATGAGGTGCACAGAAGTAACGATCTTATTAACATCAGATGGGGATCAGATGTGGCTCAGTTGGTAGTGCCCAAGACCCTTAATGGGAAGGTCGTGAGTTCAAGCCTGCAGTGGGCAGTAGTGTCCTCCCTACTCTGGTCATGAGGTCAGTGGTGACAGGTTGGACTCGAAGATCTTTGAGGTCTCTTCCAACCTTAGTGATACTGAATACTAATAATCCACTGCCTCTGAAATACCAACACTTGCCACAGACCCAGTTCAATGTTAGAACTACTAAGTATTTACATTGCATTTAGGGTCCAACTCAAACACCTGCATAGTGATCAAACCAAAACAGATATGGGAATGGCAAGTGGTGTTGATTGTTGTCATTTTCTGCTTACCTGCTACCGCCAAGATGAGTGTGTTGGTGAAGTGTCGATACAATGAGAGTTTCACAACATTCCTTCGAAGTTTCAGCAGTTTCATTGTTTGAGTTAAGCTGATGAATATGTATGGAAAGTCAAGGAAATCCTCTGATGGGGCAAGCTGGTCACAGACTTAGAAAGATTGATCTCAAGATGAACAGCTCTGCCACCCACACACTTAGCCCTCCAAAAAGGTAGACCAGACACAGAAGAAGAAAAGTTCATTCTATGGTAAAGGTACCAAAGAGCAGGATCTATCCCTTTCGTGTCATTTAGTCATCTATACCTAGAAGTTGTCACACAAAGATAGTATTCAAGCCTCTGTTTTGGACTATGGCCCATTCCTCCAGAAAAGCATCTGACAAATGGAACAATCAAGCCTGAACTAGAAGTGTGTTAAAATCCAATTAGAGAATACAAATGCCTTCAGCCTTTTGCCTACAACTTTATTTCCATAGCAACAACACAATTGCTTAGGAGGGACATCATGCTAGGAGAGAATTGGGGTTGTCATGGCTGGACAGCAAGCTGTTTACATTTTTAAGAGTTTTGTGACTGATCTGCATTAAAAACACTTTATAGGGATTTAGTCATGAGGTCTGTGCCGACGGGTTGGACTTGATGATCTTTGAGGTCTCTTCCAACCTTGGAGATACTGTGTGATACTGTGTGTGTGATTTTTCTATACATGGCTTGGAGTTCAGCATTTGATAGCAGATACACAAGAAGATTATGGTGGTTTGGATATTATATGTCAAGACATCAAGAAGTGAGCACAGCCTCATTTTGTCACCTTCAAGGTGAGTCAAGTTTTACAGGAAGTTCTCCCCCAAAATAAACTTGAGTCTGTTCTCCAAAGGCTACCACTATGGTACCATGACAGTGCTATACTAGAACAGAGTAATTTCATACTTCAGCAAACAGAGACTGGTTAACAGACTTCACCGTGTATGTTCAAGAGCTGCTCTAACACAGGTATTTACAGGTTACCTAGTTTTCCTTGCACTGGCTGTTACAGAAGCTTACCTGAACATTCAGTCTCAGAGCTTCTGTTACCTTTACCATAAGTAAAAAGCTGTTTTTAAAAAAGAAAACAAACAAGTTCAGCCAAAAAGACTCCCCCCAAAAAAAAAAAATTGAAAGAAAATACACCCCACCAAGTTAAATACTGAAGGATATCCACCAGCACAGGGCAGTATCTAGGAAAGCCAGGGGAATAAAAGCCAAGGAGGCAAGATCATTCTGCGCCTGGAGACAAAGAGAGAGCCAGTAAGAACAAACTGAAAAGGAAACAAGGTACAGAAGAAGCGAGGGGAGGGTCAGACTATTTTATGAGAAACAACACACTACACCACAATGCTTCTGAGTTTTACTACAGAAGCAGAGAGCTTGAAACAAGACTTTAGTCCAAGGCACAGAGAGGAACTGACAATAAATACCACATTGTCAGTTCTCCACCAGCAAGATGAGAAGTAGCTTATCAGACCGTAGTCAATCTAGCACCCTTAAAAGGAATCTCTGCTGAGGTAATTGCTGTAATGAAGGGGCTCTGGCCACTTCCTTTACAGAAAGCCACAAATCAGCACATTAGAAATGTAGTACATAAATCTTTTACACTACTCATGGACAAAACCAATGTTCCACTGACAACCATGAGTTTGACTTAAAGCGGCAAAAAAATTGCCTTTATGTGTAGATTGAAGTCCCATCGAAACAAGCAAATCACCTTTTATTCCTTTTAAGTGTAGGAGAGAGATAATAAGCTAATAAGCTCTAGGTTTGCAACATTCTGCAGTTTATGAAAGGATATCCACAAAATAATACAGGCGTCAATCATGGACAGGGCCAAGTTTGCTATCAGAGCCACAGTGTCATAGAAAAACTGAAAAAGCACCAAATATATGATATGTTAAAGGCTGGATACCAAAATAACACAATGGAACAACAGAAAACTACATCCCAAGATGCACCACTTAATGAAGCAACAAACAGTACCACCCACACGCTCTTCTACCAGGTAAGAGCCTCCAGAATTTGATTGCTCAGATTTTGTGTGTTTGGTTGGGGTTTTTATAAGACTCGTGGCCAGGTAACCCAAGTTGTACTTTTGTGACTGCAACCAGCCCTAACTAATCCAAACTATTGGAATACAGTGCCTGAAACCTGACTAATTAGAAAACCATTAGAATGACTTCAAAATACACTTAATTACATCCTGATAAAGAAGACATCAAACTTCAAACAATTGTCAATAATCTATATCCAGTCTCAGAATTTAATCACTTCATTGACTCTGTTCCCTTCTTTCAGCACAGCCTTGGGATTCTCCCTTAGCATAAGAGTATCACAGTATCACTAAGGTTGGAAGTAAATCAAGCCAGTAGCATTTGTGGCATACGACAAAAAACAAAGCAATCACTGACCCCTGTGACTCTAAGAACACCTTCCATGCCAGAAAATAATAGGTAAAGGGCTCCAGCCATAACTACTTTGTGAAGAGTAACGCCAAGGCGAGGCCTGTAGGGAAGAAAAGTGAAATTTATATTGAGGAAAACAAAGTGAAGTCATGTCAGTTTGAGTCTAACATAAGGCAGGAAGCATGCAAATAAAAATTTGTTGTGATCAGTCACTTCTAAATCCAGAAATTATTTTATTCTAGTGCTTGAAGCTTACTACTAGTTTTGTCTTATGGTATAATGTGACTAAGGAAGAGATTGATGTCAGTCTTGTTTCCCAGTTAACCTGATTAGTGTTTTACAACCAGTTCAAGAAGTCTCAGCCCACGTCCTCTTGAGTAGTTGCCCCAGCACATCCACATTTGCTAGAAGCATACAGGCAGCATGTTGTTTTTTATATTGAATACAGCCAGGGATAGACACAGATGAGCAGCCAGCCTGGCAGCAGAAGCCTCCTAAAGCAGATCCCCTCCACTATCAGTCTTGACCACACCCATTCTTAGAAGCTCCTTGCCTGGAAGGCAGGCATATAAAGCTCCCATTCCAGTCAGTGAATTATATCAACAGTGACTCAGAAATCTACCCAACACAGAAGGGGATGGAAAGAGCAATCACCATACGGAATTGTGTGTCTCTGTTGACTAGGGAAGAAGTCTAGACCTTTACAGCATTTAACTAAAGCACCTACCTTTGAAGCAGCAAAGAACAGAGTTGAACACTCCTCTAAGTTATTAAAAACCAAGTGAAATGGAGCACCACAAACCTGTAACAGAATTACTCACTTGACTATCCCATATCCCAGACTGACTATGATGACCAGAGTTCGTGCCAGCGATCGCTTCACAGCAGAAAGCAGTTCTGCCAGTATTACTGCTCCTTGAACTACCAAGAGCAAGGAAGAGGAAGTAAGCTTTCAGAATACAATTTCTGTATTATTACCTACTGCATGCAAGCGTAGTAAAAGAACAGACATCATTATTTTCAGAAAGTAGGTTCTTAAAGTGTGTAGCTTTTTTATTAACTACATCTGAAGTAGGCTCTTGGAAGACAATAGCTCACTTAGCAAACAAACAAAGATACTGAAAAATTCTATGTCCACAGCAAGTGAAGAGTAAATGATCCATAAAACATTTCTGCAGAAGGTCAGCCTGGATGATCTTACAAACAAGTCAACTACCAAAACCTTCTGTATCGCGGGTGTGCAAAATTAAAGCCATAATGAATGGGCTGCCTGGGGAGGTGGTGGAGTCGCCGTCACTGGAGATGTTCAGGAGGAGACTTGACAGGGTGCTTGGTTACATGGGTTAGTTGATTGGGTGGTGTTGGGTGATAGGTTGGACGTGATGATCTTGAAGGTCTCTTCCAACCTGGTTTATTCTATTCTATTCTATTTTTTACTTGCAGAGCTTCATTTGTATGCATCTGTGCTAAAAACTCAAACCCAGAGTATTAGGTGGAGAGAATTGCCTAGAATGGATTATCCAGCTAGGGGCTGAATACCAGAAGTCATCTGCAATGCAGTCATGTTGGACAAAGAGTTTCAAAGTCTCTTTCTAAGGCCAATATCAATTGTCAGAAATCAACTAGGATCATAGAATCAAACCTAGAAATCATAGAATTAAACCTAGGAACCTCTACTTCCAACTCCAAGCCAGCACTACAATAAATAGTCTCCAGAATCTAGCAATTCTACATCTTTAAGATACTGAACTCAGTCAGAGTAAGCAACATCATTTTAGCTTTAGAAGAGCACAGATCATCATACTCACAATATATCAAAAATAAAAACCAAAACCACAGACACTCTGGTTGCCTGTTCTTTGCTTTGAAACAATACTGAAGTAATCATATGCCTCTGTCACCCCAATTTAGCACAAGCCATTAGCGCTCTGCCCCACCAATGAAACAGTAACCTGTAATTGCTACCTACCAGATTCCCCCGTGTAGCGGATGTTCTGGAACTCTGCATAGAAAACTGCTTTCTCCAGCATTCCCAGGAAGATAACAGCACCAATCCAGAACTGGATCCTCAGGAGATCTCGCCAGTAACACGCTGACCATGCAAGCCATAGAACTCCAAAGAATACGTACACAATACACATCACCATGAAAAACTATTACACAAAAAGAAGCAAGGAATAGAAACATTAGACCCAGACCTTTGTTTCTGCTCCACAGCTGTAAGACAGACCTATTTTCTCCCCAATGATAGCAACTTTTGAAGCTTTTATACAAACTAAGTGGCTAGGAACAAGCATTGCTTCATTTCTCTTCTCTGAATTCTTTCATAGTGACAGTCTGATTTCTCGCTGCCAATAAAGGGAGTCAGTAATTGAATTTCTGAGCAATTTCTCTCTTGAAGAGCAGTCTGCCAATTTGTTCACAGGCAATTCTCCCAAACAATAGCAACTAGCTTTCAAAAACTCAGATAAGAGCCCAGGAAAACCACCAAGTACTAGAAACCTTGCCCCTTCTCACACATCTTTCTATTAGTAACTTCATTGTACATTTACAGTACTCTGCAAATACACTTTGACGTCGCCTTTACACATCATTCCAGTAGCAGCCTTCCAGTACCTGAAGGAGGCCTACAAAAAGGCTGTAAAGAGACTGTTTACAAAGGCCTGTAGTGATAGGACAAGGGGCAATGGTTTTGAATTAGAGAAGAGGAAATTTAGGCTGGACTTCAGGATGAAGTTCTTTACCATGAGGGTAGTGGAACACTACAACAGATTGCCCAGGGACACAGTTGAGGCCCCATCCTTAGAGATGTTCAAGGTCAGGCTACCTGGAGCTCTGAGCAACCTGATCTAATGGACATCCCTGCTCACTGAAGGGAGGTTGGACTAGATGACCATTGGAGACCCCTTCCAACCCAAACCATTTTATGATCATTCCACAGAAGAGAGATCCAACTGATGGTTGTAATCAAATAATTTACAACCTCTCTCAGAACTTAAATTCTCATCAAACTCAATTTTTGACCAAGCTTTAGGTCAGCCAAAAATCTGGAACTGAAAAAGTAACCCACATTTTTATTTAAATGTTATCATTTTATGGGTTGTTTTTTTCAGTCACTTGCTTCAGAAGAAATTTCACTGTCTCCTAAGGAAATGACAAGCTTAAGAATGCTACTCAGAATTTTCTAAAGGACAGCACCATACCACAGCAAGTTAAGTCTTTAAAAAAGGATACAGATTAAGAAGAGGGTTAAGAAGAAAATGAGACATTAAATGAATAGCATAAAGTACTCAGCCAAAGCATAGGGCAGAAATAATCAAGCAGTCTCCTCTTTGCTGGACCTGCCACATAGGGGTATTCACACTACCAAATTACATGTCAATAGAGCTGCTGGAGGCTTTTTACTTCTGTAGGAAGTAAAAGGTGTTTCTGAAATGCCATCGGGCTCTCCTATTTGCAAGCCACCCTTGCCAATGAAGTCAGGCTATAAACCTTGATATTGATCTCCAGCTAAAGCCTACCTACACTACATAAATACTTCAATTCCTTTATTTTCCTAGCCTCCTCAACAGAGGTAACTAGCAACCAAGTCAACAACTCCTCTGAAAAAGAAGGGGATTAGCCCTTTGTAGCTCAGTTATGCTTTCACTGTTAGGCAGTATTAAGGGCCTCCTTGAGGGGTATAAAACAGCTGGTGGAAGAAAGAAGATTAAGCTGTAAAAGAACAAAGAAAGCAGCGACAAATGAAAGGGTAGCTGTGAACAAAAGTACAGAATAGCAAATTTTCTAAGATAAGAACTGAGGAGAACAGCCTCTGTAAATGGGTCCATTTAGAGCTAATGACACTCCTAACTTCTGGAACTGCAAATTGACAGGAATCAAGTCAAACAATCCGGAGAAAGACAAGAGTGGCAAATGCAAAAAATGAAATCTATGTCTGTTTGCCTGACACTGTGTTCAGTACAACGCACACACACACCCCAACATTAAAAAAAATGGCAAACCCTACACACACACTCTCTTTACTAAATGATTTTTTTCTGAGGCACTGGCTTTTTGTTTCCTGAAATATGACAGGAGAGTATTTAACCGAAATTCAAACCAACTGACTTTACAGGTCAAAGAAAAGCTGTTTTACTTACTATCATCAGAGGATAGTCTGCAAGTGAGAGATACTCATAGGGCCCCTTCAGTTCAACTGTCACTGTAAAAAAAAATAAATACATAGAGTAACCACAAGGAACAAGAACAAACAGGAGGAAAGCAGGATAAAGTACTTAACTGACTTTTACTGGAGAGGTATGAAGTTCCCAATCTTCACATAGCTTTTAAGTCCAATTTGCACTTCAATCAAAGAAAGTTAGGACTCATAACACACTCAGCTAAAAGCATGCAATCAAAATTACATGCTCCATTGCCAAGTAACTCATGGCAGCATTCGAAGTCATTTGTGCTGGAGATTCATGTGTAACAGGGAAGTTCAGAAACACATAAAAGTTACCGTTAAGGGGGTTTCCAAACTTCTTTAACGTTTGGATAGGTTATCATTAAATTATAGTATAGTGTATCTAATACTGTAAAGGTGACAGTTATGCTAATAGAATCATGAAATGGTACAGGTTGGAATAGACCCCTTGAGACCATCTAGTCCAGCCCCCCGCTAATGCAGGTATGCTGAGGTCTTTGTATTATTCTACATGACTGAACCCTGTGTTGGTCTGGACATTTCTGAAACAACATCAAGCCTCAAAACTGAACTGCTTGCAATTCTTCTTTACTTCCACTATTAAACTGATATATTAACAGCCTTAGAATCATCCAGACACTAACAATCACTTACTTCCTTATGATAATAAAGAGTAGTAGTAGGCACTGCTTACATCTATGTGAAGTAGAAGATGTCTTATGAAATTGAACCATGAAACATTTAAATAATTTAAAGTACACAGAATTTGCTCAGTGTGGTATACATAAAACATGGCATTGTAATTGCAGCTTACTGCACAAAGAGTGATCTTACTTGTGAAGGGCTTATTTTGATATGAGGAAGGTGGCGTTCTCTCCGTTCTTTTAACTCTGGTAGTAGAATCCTTCACAGCTGAAGTTCCAATTTGCACAATAAATATATATGGCCCATCTCGCCAAGTTTTCATGACAGCATTCATTGCCTGAAAATAAAATGGCTACATATACACAGTGCAGAGCCAAGGGAGGTCATTCTGCCCCTGTACACTGCACTGGTTAGGCCACACCTTGAGTACTGTGTCCAGTTCTGGGCCCCTCAGTTTAGGAAGGATGTTGACTTGCTGGAACGAGTCCAGAGAAGGGCAACGAAGTTAGTGAGGGGCTTGGAACACAAGCCCTATGAGGAGAGACTGAGGGAGCTGGGGCTGCTTAGCCTGGAGAGGAGGAGACTCAGGGGTGACCTTATTGCTCTCTACAACTACCTGAAGGGGGGTTGTAAACAGGCAGAGGTTGGTCTCTTCTCCCAGGCAGCCAGCACCAGAACAAGAGGACACAGTCTCAGGCTGCGCCAGGGGAAGTTCAGGCTGGAGGTCAGGAGGAAGTTTTACACGGAGAGAGTGATTGCCCATTGGAATGTGCTGCCTGGGGAGGTGGTGGAGTCGCCATCACTGGAGGTGTTCAGGAGGAGACTTGACAGGGTGCTTGGTTACATGGTTTAGTTGATTGGGTGGTGTTGGGTGATAGGTTGGACGTGACGATCTTGAAGGTCTCTTCCAACCTGGCTTATTCTATTCTATTCTATTCTAAAACGCAACAGACTCGCCGCAGGTGGCTGATATATTCCAAGTTAAAAATAAAGGTCTCTTCCTAGACCTAAAACATTTTACTAAATATTTGATATGTACATTTGCAATCTATTTATTAGACATAATACTTGAAATTTAGTTGTTTGATTCCAGAAGAACCCTCGAAGAGCTGGGAGGTGACATGGGATTATTGGCAAATTTAATACTGGATTACTGCAAAAATCATCTCAAAGGTACTGCAAAGCTACAAAGAATTCAGCAAAGCATCCCATTCCATGTTTTCAGTCTAGAAACATTAGGACCATCACAGAGATACTTCTTTCCACCTGAAATCAATTGTTTGGCAACAGCATATCTGCATCTAACTGAGCTCCCCAGTGAAGGCTAAATTTTACAGTCTCAGATAGAAGAGGTAGCTAAAGAGTAGTCGTCATCTCATGTGGAAATTACTACTGCCCCTGCAACAGCTCACACGCAGAAGATTCAAGCCCTGCCAATGAGCTAAGAGAGGAAGCTTGTCCAGAAAATATTTGCATGACTGAAAAAAACCAACCAAACACACGCAAACATCTCCCGGTTCAAAACTGTTAACTCCCCAGCTGAAGAAGTTCTGGCCATCTCAGAAACTGCAACTTTTACCAGGAGCTTTAAGGATAAAACTAAGACTAATTGCAGAATTACCCCAAAGACCAGCTTTGTGATGGCAGCTACATATAAAAGAAACGCCTGTTCTTAAAGAAACTTTCTGACTACAAGACCTAAACCAAACAGAATTCAACGTGTAAAAAACAGGAAAGATTTTATGCTGACATTGAAATTAAAAGACTTAGTTAGAAACATAGTAAACTTCAAAGAAAATGTACACCAGTTTTCAAGTCTCTCCATCGCTTGCTGCACTGATTCCTTATTTCACCGTTGCACAGAAAGCTATTTATGGTTTAGTGTTAAGGTGAGTGGCCCTTGAAGTACACAAGAAGTTAAACACATTTTCTTTGTTGGCATTCAGGATATTCAGTTTGAAGTTAACTTGACAATTGTTCCTGGTTAAGATTTGACCATAATGTAGTAAAAATACTAACATATTTGAAAATCAAAAGTAATCACTTAACTGGTTAAATATAATGTTTTAAAAGACTGCCAAGTTAAAGATGAAACCAAATATAATCTAAGTATTAGTGATCACTTAACACAGGCCACATCAATGATTACTTCAAATTACCATGACAAAAAGAATTCTCTTTCCATTTATACCATACATTTGAGTGGTGGGAGTTCTGTATTTGACACATAGAAGCAGCAGCTACTCTTGTTTTTCCACACAGCGCTACCTAGTTTCAAGCTAAAAACCAGAAATCACTAAGTGTCAAAACTGCACCATCCCTGTAAATGCTACAGTGAAGAAATTTTAATTAAGAAAGCCAACCAAAAAAGCAAAAGAACAACAAAACCCAAACTGAAACACATACACACACAAACCCAAACACAAACTATCACAACAAATAAACCCCACGAATTAGAACTGCTGGATTCCAAGCCACGTTTAAAATTTAATATACATACAGTTTTATCTGCCACCATTGTGTGATTTCCTCCATTCTCCTTCTTATCTTTTAAGCCCTTAAAGAAAACCAGAAAAAATTATAAATCAATATGCCAAAATTAGCTCTGCTATTAGAAGAGGGGGAAAAAAATACATATATTCACCTCTTGCTTCTCAGGTGAGAGAGGCTCTGGATGCACAAATTCTTTATAGAATGTCTGCAAGATGTAAGAAAGGTACAAATTTTATAGACACTACCAGAACAGTTTCCAGTAAACTCAATTAAAAGCAAGGATTCTCTGAACAGTCGTATTAGAGAGTTGTTACTTTCTAAACCAAGCAACTGTCCCTTTGTTGAGGGAGTTTGAATACTTAGACTAGTATTTTGTCATTTGAATGTTGCTTTTCCTCCCTTCAGAGAATAGGTCTCTATTTTTAGAACTGGACCCACACACATGACAGAAACAAAGCCACTTCAATTTTCAAAGTACTAATCTGTTGGCTGTCTCCCTTACTAGATGAACTCTACACAGACTGAAACATGATCTAGAGATTTCTTCCTTAGTCTATGTAAAGAAAAGTCCCTAGATGAGTGGGTGTCTATTACTGTCACGCTGGAGGGAAGGGAGGCCATCCAGAGGGACCTTGACAGGCTGGAGAGGTGGGCACAAGCCAACCTCATGAAGTTCAATAAGAGCAAGTGCAGGGTCCTGCATCTGGCTCGAGGCAATCCCAGGCACAAATACAGGCTGGGCAGTGACTGGCTGGAAAGTAGCCCTGAGGAGAGAGACTTGGGGGTGCTGGTGGACAAGAAGCTCAACAGGAGCTCTCAGTGTGCACTTGCAGCCCGCAAAGCCAATCACATCCTGGGCTGCATCAGGAGAAGTGTGGCCAGCAGGTCGAGGGAGGTGATCCTCCCCCTCTACTCAGCCCTGGTGAGACCCCACCTGGAGTACTGCCTTCAGTTCTGGAGCCCCTATTACAAGAGGGATCTGGAGGTGCTGGAACGTGTCCAGAGAAGGGCCACGAGGATGATCAGAGGGCTGGAGCACCTCTCCTATGAGGACAGACTGAAGGAGTTGGGGCTGTACAGTCTGCAGAAGAGAAGGCTCTGAGGTGACCTAATTGTGGCCTTCCAGTATCTGAAGGGGGCCTACAGGAAGGCTGGGGAAGCACTTCTCAGAGAAGGGCAACAAGGCTGGTGAGAGGTCTTGAACACAAGCCCTATGAGGAGAGACTGAGGGAGCTGGGATTGTTTAGCCTGGAGAAGAGGAGGCTCAGAGGTGACCTCATTGCCCTCTACAACTACCTGAAGGGAGGTTGTAGCCAGGAAGGGGTTGGCCTCTTCTCCCAGGCAACCAGCACCAGAACAAGGGGACACAGTCTCAAGCTGTGCCAGGGGAGGTTTAGACTCGAGGTGAGGAGGAAGTTCTTCACCGAGCGAGTAATTCGTCATTGGAACGGGTTGCCCAGGGAGGTGGTTGAGTCATCGACCCTGGAGGCGTTCAAGGGGAGATTGGATGTGGCACTTGGTGCCATGGTCTAGTCATGGGGTCTGTGTTGATAGGTTGGACTCAATGATCCTCGAGGTCCTTTCCAATCTAAGTGATACTGTGATACTGTGATCTCAGGTAGTGATAGGACTAGGGGGAATGGAATGAAGCTGGAGGTGGGGAGATTCAGGCTAGATGTGAGGAGGAGGTTCTTCACCATGAGAGTGGTGAAGCCCTGGAATGGGTTGTCCAGGGAGGTGGTCGAGGCCCTGTCCCTGGAGGTGTTTAAGACCAGGCTGGACGAGGCTCTGGCCAGGCTGATCTAGTGTGAGGTGTCCCTGCCCATGGCAGGGGGGTTGGAACTAGATGATCCTTGTGGTCCCTTCCAACCCTGAATGATACTATGATACTACTGATACAGATTTTGCCAACCCTCCTAAACTACGGTGACTTGACATCTAGTGAAACTGCTATATCAGAAGAGATGAACAATGAAGAGGAGAAATTTCTGTCAAACTTCAGAAATTAACAGCTGAGAGGACCTATATTTGTAAACTTTTCAAAGAAGTCGGAGGAAAAGCCACTTAAAGTCTTGTAAAAACCCCGTCTCACTAACAGAGCATTCGGTTAAAATACCCAAGTTCACATTACACAGCTAAATCTCTTCTATAAAACCAAGCAAAAGAACTGGCCCTTCTCACATTATTAAACATAAAATATAGGCAGCATACAAATTACTTTTTTTTTGTTTTAAATTTTCAAGCCATTGTCACATATCAAAGGAGTCAGAGGCGTGCATTAAAAACCCTTTGCAGGTTGTCTTTAGGCGTGCCTTGTTTCTTTAAAAACAAACAATCAAACAAACAAAACCCATAACAGAAAGTTCAATAGTTATGAGACATTTCCCAGTATTCTCTATCCAGAGCCTGGCTGAATGCAGATGCAACACTACACCCTTTTCCTTGAATCCTTAAGTAAGCACATCACTATATGGATACTGTCACTGGTACGACCACACAGCTTCACGTGGTGATAGACAGCTGGCATAGAGCCCATTTTGCATTGTCTTCTTTCTTCCATTTGATTTGTTTCAAACATGTTTTAGCACTACTTATTTTCATTTTTTTAACCTGCTATCAGTGGTTAAGTAACACATTTCTCAACATTCTTTCCATCATTATAAATGAATGTGATCTGACCAAAACCACCAAAACCACCAATCCTTTACCCACCCAAGTTAGTGGTAACTTCACACTGCTGCCAGGGATTCAAAGCTCTAGTCAGCTAGCAGTAGCCTTGTCTAAGTGAAACAAATTCAGAATACAGAATCAAAACCAAAGATATACTGAACTTTACAGTGGTTTATTGGGTTGGTACCACCCTGCTCCTCCAAAGTGGGTCATATATTGAACAGCAAGCCAAAAGTAAAGCAGAACTAAGAAATAAACATTGCGGGTTGGTTGCCATAAACAGATAAAAACAGGTACCTCCCAACCCAGGTACTTACACAGGATGTCAACACATCTAACAGGAACTACAATATTTCTGTCTATTTTATGAGACATCAGAACAAACTGAAATTTCAGCCCATACCTGAGGCCTGAAGAGCGCAGAGCAATTCGGAAAAGGAAGAGAATCCGTGGCATAATATCCTGACCAACCCGGATGCTCTTCAGAAGTAGCCCCAAAATAGTACTCTGCCTGTTCATCCTGCCAAGCATAAAACAGAACTTAGATTAGCATCTAATATACCAAATATGTCTTAGTAGGCAGCTGCAAGACCTAGAGAGCTCCCCAACTTCCCTCTGCACACACTCTTGAACAGGATTTAATAGGATAAATGCCACGAAGACCACAGAAGACTGTCAAAATGAAGACCAGAAAAAAACAAACACCTATACAAGCTTTGCATAAGAATGAATGCCTAATCAAAAAGAAAGAAAGAAAGGCACTATTCCTGCTTTAGAGATGCAGCAGCCAGCATAAACTTCCATCTACAGAAGCTCTACATTATTAAAGATTAATGACCCCAGTACTGTGTTGGGTTAGTAGGTACAACTGTCATCATTAATACTAAGTAAACATAGCAATGGCGTTACAGGGTTTAAGCTACATTTATTTTCTACCACACTTCACAGCAACACTATACATTGTATAAATTCCTAATACTTGCAATGTGCATCCACAAAGAACAACATTTAGACTAAATGTAAAGCCAGTCAATTTCTTCTGTCATTAAGCACTGTTGTAAATGTTATTTTCATCTACTATAAACTCCTACTCTTCAGTTTTCCGAGTTGATGCATTTATTTAAGCTTCTGGGTTTAGAAGAATCCTGACAAACACTTCCACCTTACCAAAACCCAGAAAAGTCAGCAATTCCAGCAAGCTGTGATGAATTCATTTCCATCCCATTCAACAATCAAAATCTTCTAATGGAGGAGTGTGCCTCTTAAGCCCAAAGATCAATGAGGAGACAAGTGAAATGCCTCCACTCCCCTCACCTGCTTACCCCTAAAAATCATAACCCATGTATTCCCACATAATTCTTACCCCAAAGTTGAAGACTTCATTGTAGCAGTCTGAGTATCTTAAGTACCAAGTAACATTGAAACTCTGGGAGGGATCACAAGCTTTCTCATCTCCTTCAACTGGAAAATTAAAAAACAAAACAAAACCAGATAAGAACATGCAAGGCAACCCCTACCTGCCAAGCTTTTCCTTCCATTCTGTGCCAAACTACCGTCATTAATTTTCTTTTAAACACAAAACTGAAAGCAAAACAATAGAAAAGTAATTGCTTGAGCAATCCATTGCTGTTCAGTGAAAGAAAGCAGCACAGGGAAAACAGTCTTCCACTACAGCAATACAAAATTCTACTAAAGAGCATAAGGTCATTTGGAAACTTTTTGTTCTCAAGAAAATCAGGGATGTTTCAGCAAGCAAGAAAACAGTGATCACGCACAGTGATGACAACACACCAAAGGATTTCCCTTTCCAAATATGTGGGATATTTGCACAGGTAATTTAAGTATGCCAACACCATCAGCAAGAAAATAAATAAGTATTTCTGCAAGTCAACATCTACCTTCCCACACTCCCAAAAGACAAACAAGCCATCTACACATTAGCTGTCAAAGCTGCAATGCTACCTAAAAAGAGCAATAAGGAAACTTTCTGCTTTGATTTATTAGAGAATATGCACAGAAAGTAAAACACAAGACTTCCCCCTCCCCCCTAACTCAGAAAAGAGGGGTTTTGTGTTTCAAACCTCATTCTTAAACTAAAGCCTAATAAATAGAATATGACATCAAGAGGGTAGGCTTCACTCAAAAAAAATATCCAAATGAGCAGTTATTATTCAGCCTTGGAAGAGACATTGCTCAGGTTCTGCCAGTCAACAGGCAAAACTCATTCCCAGTTGACAGCATGTTTCTAGTGGCTTAGGAGTCCCCACACCTTTACAGGCATTTATCTCAGATTTGATACCCACACGTTTGTTACACGTTGTCCTGGTTTGAGCTAGAACTACTTCTGTCCAGTGATTTTACTTTTCAGCCCAGTCTCTTCTAGGTGACAGCACTTTCTGAGTTACCGGTGCGTCGTACATGTGTACAGAGCTTTTAATGAATGCTTCCATATAGACCACTGCAAGTAAAAAATGCAACTGAAAAAAAGACCTTGCCAGGGAGCCTTGACTGACTAATCCCACTGCAAAACACATGACCACTAAGGCAAGTTTATGCAGAGCTAAAACCTCAACTGGGTCTCTAACCCAAAGAATAACAAAAAAGGCTGGAATGCAATCACTGAAAAGTGAGAGTTTCCTTATGATGCCTTATAGTAAGCATGAAAACAAGGCATACATTCTCCAAATAGCCCTGGATGTTGCAGAGGGCACAGTAAAGAAACCAAGAAGCAACACAAGCACCACAGTAACACAGGTA
Source organism: Melanerpes formicivorus (assembly GCF_026170545.1). NCBI lineage: Eukaryota > Metazoa > Chordata > Aves > Piciformes > Picidae > Melanerpes > Melanerpes formicivorus. The sequence continues at coordinate 4,326,096 of NW_027142414.1, read as the reverse complement.
GATAGCAAATTCTTAGGAGAAAGAGACTCTTCTGATAAAATTAATCAAATGAGAACATCTCAAAAGAGTCTCAAAAAAAATAAGAAGGATTCAAAAATACCTTTTTACCTATTAAAGGCAAGCGAGATGACTGAAAAGATACCTTCACCAGTAACACCAACTAAAGTTAAACAGGCTGTGACTGGCCAGTATCTGCAAACATCAAAATTACAGAAACCTTGAAAATTAAGTACTCCAAAAGACAGAAAAGGCATTTATTGAATTCAACAACCTGGAAGTCTAAATTCCTTAGCTTTCCAACAAAACCAGCACTACTCAACACAAATGCAGCCTTTATACTCATTTACAGAGAGCAGAATTTCTACCACGGGCCTAGATAGGAAACCAGATGCCTTCTAGAATAGCACTTAGGAAAAGTAGCAGATAAAAATAAATTCATTATTGAATACTAAACACCAGTGGCAGTCCTCACAGTCAGAACCAAACACATCAGACACCAATACAGAACACGCAAAAAAAGATAGACCAAGAAGGGCAATGAAAAAAGAGGAAGATGTGGCAGACGAGATGCAGGTGCTCACCAAAAACATGATCAACCCATGAGCAATCATGCTTGGCAAGAATGGCCACATCATCCAGACAAACATCACAGAGCAGATGGAAGTGGCAACAGACAGCAAACAAAACAGACAAGTTTCCACACAGACACAATATGTAAAGCTGAAGCTTCCTATTACCAGATGCAGTTTTAAGTATCTAGACTAAGAAATTGCAATTAAGTTCCTAGCCTTTGTTCCTTCTGCTTTTAGGGATTCATTACCTAAATTCATGTAAATCTTTTAATCACACTGGTATGTAAAACAGGTGTTTTCACTAAAGAATTTTAAGGCTTAATGCCTGTTTAAAGCCCGGCAGCATAATGCAGCTGAAGTTCACCTCAGCAGCCAGGGGATCACATTCTTACTGACAGATCTACCGCAAACTTGTCTTGTAAAAAGCATTCTTTTCTCTGTGCCTTACTTCCTTCCTTCTCTTGGTTATTTCAGCAGTAGTCCTCATGATTATAGGCTTACCACACACATCACTGCAGTAACCCACATCTTAGTGTACTTGTACAAATGTGACACATATTTCTTTTTTATTTTACACAAGAAAGCCTAATACCTACCAAACCTCCAAATGCCCCTTCAAACTCCTCCTCCTTTCCCCCAAGCATCAAATGTCTACATTTTGACCCTGCAGGGGCACACTCGCAAACATACTGCTGCCAAACACAAAACTCAGTATCTGAGCTACACTTGACAAGTGGAAAATCCTTAATCCTGACACAATAGACTTGCACTAATAATTACTCTACTAGAAGCCTCATTAACTGTATCTAAAGTGACTTTTATTTCCTCATTGGACCCAAGGGCAGAAGGGCATTCACAGGCACCGCACCTGTATAACCACCCAATTAGCAGCTGGAGATCAAACAGCTTCCCCCTCCCCTTGCCAAGAACTGGTGCTCACAACCCCATAAAATACTGAATGCATAGGGAAAATTTCAAGCCTTTCTAAATCAACTAGTCACTTCCACAAGTCACCTATATCATCTCCTTGCCATCTAAATGCTGTCACACAGTATCACACAGAGTCACCAAGGTTGGAAGAGGCCTCAAAGATCATCAAGTCCAACCCATCGGCACAGACCTCATGACTAGACCATGGCACCAAGTGCCACATCCAGTCCCCTCTTGAACACCTCCAGGGACAGAGCATCACCCTCAAAAGAAACTGACAAGCATTCAGTGCTAAGAGGGCACTTTACAGAAACTCTACTTTGATCAGTAACCTCCATGACCCAAAACCCTGATCAGATCAGCAAAGAGCAATAAATAGAACAAATGAGAAGGCTACATGGCACACACAGCTGACCAGGAGGAAAGAACAGCTCTTAGAAGAGTTCTGCCATAGAGTGCAACAATACTGCCTTAAGGCACCCAGAAGCACCCAGATGAAGACCAACAGAGTCTCAAAAAGTACTGCCTCGTAGACACTGCCATCAGTCTCTCTACAACACAAACAGCCCCATACCAGTAGGCACCAGATCTCTCAGCTGGAGGAATTCAGTGTACCTTAAACAGGGAAGGCATACCTCTCAGTACAGCTCAGCACAACCCACACCTGATTACCTACTATTTGAAATGAAGTGGTGCTCCCATTGCCCATCTTGCCCTCTTCACAGAGGACCTGCATAGAACGATTAAATTCTGCTACAGCCTAAAGAGATAGCAACTAGGAAGCTTCAAGGCTATTAACACACCCAACCATATCAAACACTTTTCATCCAGTGCTACAGTTAAACACTTCAGTGTCTTGTGTCCCAAATTTTAAAGCAGACCGAGGTGTCAAAGATCAGAGAGCAAGTTAATCCCTTGTAACCACTTACATCTCAGGAAAATTGTTGTGTTGCTGAAGAGAATCTTCCCAAAATTAAACTTCTTCCCCTGTAAAGGCACAAAAAAAAAAAAAAAAAAAGAAAAAGAAGAGATGTTAGTGGGCTTACTGTCACTGAGCTTAAGTAAATAACTTCCATTCTGAGTTTTAAGTCAATACAGCAATGCAAGGCCATGCCAAACCAGAAGCCAGCCTTACTGGCTTTTCCAGTCATGCTTCACCACCCTTTCAACCTGCTCTTAAAGCTGATTTGTAAGACTTGGGGCTTTTTGTTCTGCAAAACTGAATCAACTTCACATTTACTGAAAGGCTTCACATGTTGCTAGTGATCAGAAAGTCTGGACTATTCAACACACACAGAGAAAAAAAAAATCCAAGAATCAACACCACTATTCACTGTGATCCTTTACTTTGGTTCGTGAAGCTCAAGGGCCTCACGGAAAGCGTACGCTATTCCATTCCATTTCATAGCCTGCTAAAGGCAGGTTGAACGTGAGGCAGAACAGGTTTCCCTGACACAACTTCAAACACAGACGGTGTAACAGACGTGCTGCAAATTCCTTCCCCTCCCCAGAGGCCCACATCTCTCTCGCTTCACGGTTTCGGGGGCCCGCTGCCAGCTCACAGGGCGCACCGGTCCGGCCGCACGACGCCCCCTCCTCGCACAGGCCCCAGCGAGGCCGAGCCCCAGCCACGAAGGCCACCTCTCTCCCTACAGACCTCCAAAGGGCCACGTTCCCTCCGCCGACCATCGAACTAATTCCAGCAGAAGCCTTCCCTCCCCTGTCGCCAACACGGACCCGCCAAACGGGGCTTAAGCCTGGCAGAGGGCCCCGGCAGAGGGGCAGTACATGCGTCGCGACCCAGCGCTCTCGCACCAGCCCCGGGTGCGCTCAGCTCCGCACAGGCGCGGCCCGGACGGCAGAACAGCGGCGGAGAGGCCGCAGCCCTCCCGCGCACCCAGTCAGCAGCCCGGGCGCACTCCCCGTACTCACCGTAAGCACTGGGAGCCGCCATTTGGAACGCTGCCCGGCGCCCGCTGCGCCCACCAGCAGCAGCACTCCCAGCAGCCGCAGCAGGACGGCCCTGGGCCGCCGACACCCCACGGAACGCGGCACCGCCGCCATCCCGCCGCACGGAGGCCGCCGCCGCGCTGGCCGCGCCTCTTCCGCTCCCCGCGGGGGAACACGGCCGTCGTGGGCCGGCGAGAGCCACACGAAGGGCGGAGCCGCTCCCCGGCTGGGCCCGGGCTGTCACCGCCCCTGGCTTTACCAGTGACAGAGCGCCGCGCTGGGGCCTCCAACACTTGCGAGGCGAGCCCGTTACGGGAGGGGCGTCCCGCTCCCCCGGCTGTTACCCGGCCCTCTGGGGAGTCCCCAGGCCCCCGCCGTCGGCAGCGGGCGGTCGAGGCAGCTCCGTCATGGAGACAGTCACGGCAGGGGAAGTCAGGTAACGCTGCCCGGTGGCGGCTGCTTGATCGGCCCTCTTCTCGCTCCCGATGTTGCCGGGGTGACTTCTCCGCTTTCCGCGGGGAGCGGGCTCGGCCCGAGAAGTCGGTTGAGGGCAAATGTGCCAGGGCCGTGGCGCTGCTGTCTCTGCCGCCCTTGCCAGGGCAAAGCCATCCTGCGCACCCGGCTGAGGGGGGGCGGAGAGCAGATTGTGCAACACGCAGGATAGTTCGGGTGCAGGCTGCCCCCCTGGAAAGTAGTCGGATCGCAGGGTATTAAATGTGGCAACAGAATCACGCAAAGCCCGAAAGGGCTCGTGTATCTTCAGGCAAAAATGGGAAGGGTTACCTTGACTAAATAGGTGAGGTCTCCAATAATAATTCAGATCTATTAATTCTTAGTTCACAGTAATTGTGGCCGAGTCTTTATGGCTGTTATCTGCATTTTCTGTGTGTATAATTAATAAGTATTTGATAAGCATCAAATTTGTTTGCCAGTATGATACCTTATTCTCTTCTCTGTGTGTCAGTAGCATGTCCTGGGAAGTACGTTGATGATAGACACAACTGGCAGTCTGGTTTTCTAAGCAAAGCCAAAAAATTAGTGTTATTTAATAGATCTAAAGGTTACCTCAAGCCTAGAGATAACATAGAGCTGTCAGCCAGGCCATAAGAAGCTTCCCTCCCTCACTGTTCCAGTTGCAGGTGGAAGACAAAGGTTCAGTATTGATGTCTTTTCTGCCAATCCTGACTTATCTTTGCCATTGTTATTACAGGAACGTATGTAACTGAAAGGACCACAGAGAGAAACCTGGCTTCAAAATCCAAAGCCCCAAGAATTCAGTCATGCTGAAGTTCAGCTTTGTTAATCACAGATTCAGTTGTTTGCCAAATTTATCAAAGTTTAAAAGGAAATGGTTTAGCATGGAACTAGTTATGTGAGAAATTCTTCCCATGTCCAAACACAGTAGTTCAAAGTCCAGCACATTTTGTCACCAACAGTCGCCTGCACTCTGTTTCATTCTTACCCCACTTGAGGAGGACCCTGTTACCTGATCATTCATCAGGTGTTTGGTGAACACATATAAACATTTCTTTATCTGCTCTTTCTAGTGTCCAAGATGAGGCTGTGGAGAAAAGCACCTTTAAGGAATGCAACCAGATTGCTTTTTACAGGTAAAGAGAAGAATTGTAGAGTTGTGGGATTTTGTTTAAACTGGTTAAATTAAAGGATACAAGAAGAGGTTGCACATTGATTTTTAAGCACAGCAAGTGTGTTACTTTTAGTGTTTTTCTTTCAGAGTCTTCCACTAATCTGTCATTAAGCAATGATCAGCATATTTTAAAGGATGGAATCTTGCCTCTAAAACCTCTTCTGTTAAAGTTCAAAGTCAGTCTTCTCATCTGGCAAAGGCCCAGCAATATTTCAGCTATAGGTACACTCACACACAGGTTGTTTTCTTAATGTGGATATCTCTTGAGTATTCCATAGTTCAAAGCAAGAGAATTCTCAAAACAGACCATGAGTCTGTGACAGCAGCATACATGATTGCAAGTACTTTGGAATTCAGTATCAAATCTCACCTTTAGCTCATTAGTCTCTTAAAGCTAACCTCTAAGTTATGTGATCCTTCTCATCCCATTTTTAAAATACCTGTCCTCCACTTTTTTTAACTCCCATCCTCCACTGTTTCTATTTCCTGCTGCCTGAATGAGAGAAATGATTGCACAGTGCTACACCAATTAGTCATTGATGTACTGAGTTACAGTTTCAGATATTAATTTCAGTTCTGCAGGAAATTATGTTCAGAAACCCCCAGCCCTGCCAGTGGGAGCAGGACTCCCTGCTCTTTTCACAACAGCCCTTTATAGCTTGTGGTCATTTTACCTTAACAAATTTCATTTCTCAGCAGGAGGTTGCCACGCAGAGTCAAGCATCAGATCCTATCCTTGCTCTGCTTTGAAAGAAAATCCTTTCATCTGTGCTACTGTACAATATGTGTTTTCAAGGAAACAGTCAGTTTACTAGTGAAGAAGCTTCCCTTTAAGGTAGCCTCCAAGGCATGCACTTTCAAACAGTTCATAAAACCTGGGCTCAGCAAGGGACATTCTACAAACAGTTGAAAGAGCCTCTCTTTCAGGTTCTCTGTCTTAAAAACATCATCAGGACTAAAAGCTGTAGTCAAAACTGTGGTCACCAGGCTTGTTGAAAACAGCTTCCTCCATGAATATTGAAGAGGTTACAAATTGCAAGCATACACTGCTTCTTTACTACAGAATGGAGAAGCTGTTCACCATCAGTAGCAAACCAAGCAGGGGTAGTTTGGTTTGACAAGCAAGTGAAAAAACAAAAAACAGATTGTTTAGATGAGTTTCAGCTGAAATTTCTGGGGTAATGGAGAGAAGAATGTAACTGGGCAACTGAGAATTATACTTGGACACTTAAATGGAGACTTCTGTTGTTTAAAAAACCCTGTAGAATTGTGATGGGTGACCAAACCCCTCTAACATTTCATTCATAAACATGTATGTGTGCTCAGAACTATATTACTTCTTTTTCCTCTTGGCTTGAAGCACTGATAATAACTGTATCTGAAAAGAATCATAGCATCATAGAATGTTAGGGGTTGGAAGGGACCTTGAAAGATCATGTAGTCCAACTGCCCTGCCAGAGCAGGATCACCTAGAGCAGATCACACAGGAATGCATCCAAGTGGGTTTTGAGTATCTCCAGAGAGGGAGACCACAACCCTCCTGGACAGCCTGTTTCAGGGTTCTGTCACCCTCACAGTGAAAAAAATTTTCCTTGTGTTTCCATGGAACTTCCCATGCCTCAACTTCCACCCATTGCCCCTTGTCGTGTCAATAGCATCACCATGGTTCCACCCTCTTGGCACTTACCCTTTACATATTTATAAACATTAACGAGGTCACCTCCTTCCAAACTAAAGAGCCCCAGCTCCCTCAGGCTCTCCTCACAAGGGGGATGTTCCACTCCCTTAATCATTTTTGTGGCTCTGCACTGGACTCATTCAAGCAGTTTCTTGTCCTTCCTGCACTGAGAGGCCCAGAACTGGACACAATATTCCGGATGTGGCCCCACCAGGGCAGAGTAGGGGAGCAGGAGAACCTCTCTTAACCTACTAACCACACCCCTTCTAATACACTCCAGAATGGAGTTGGCCTTCTTGGCCACAAGAGCACATTGCTGGCTTATGGTCAACCTTTCACCCACTATGACCTCCAGGTCCTTTTCCCCTTCAATGATTGCCAACAGGTCAGACCCCAACCTATACTAATCCATTGTGTTGTGCAAGACTCTACACTTGCCCTTGCTGAATTGCATTAAATTTCTCCCTGCCCAACTCTCCAGCCTAAGTCTTGCTAAAATAAAAGAATTCAAGACAAAATTAATGTAATGGGTTGGGGCAGGCCCCCTCCCCACCACGCGCAGAAATAACGACTCAGACAAACGGATTGCAAAGGTGATGGAAAGTTTAAATAGAACAGTGAGTGCGTGCAGAAAAAAAAACAAACTAAAAATACAGTGACAAGAGAGAGAAACCCAAAAACAGACCCAGAGAAACCCATCCCTACCTGAGGGTACACCCAAGACCCTCAGGGCTCCTTCTTCCCCCTCCCATTGCTAGGCTAGTCTCAGCTGGCCAGATCTGAGACTGCCCATCCCCCTGTGGCCTTGGGCCTAGCCAGGCCCAAAGCCAGGAGATCTCTCCCCCATGTTACCGGCTGATGGAGGAGGAAGAAAAGAGGAAGTGCCAGACCCCGCCGCGAAACTTATAGTGGTGCAAGGGATCATGGTAGGAAATAACCTAATTTCCTGTGTCCACCCACTGGGCTGGACTTCTGGACACAGGAAGCATCCCTGTAGCAGATGGCACCCAGCCCAAACTACGACAATTAAGTAAACTTCTCTAACAATATTGTGCCCCCTGTGTGATAAAAGCCACAACAATTAGGGAGGCCAAAATTAATACCTTTTTTTGTCTCAACAGGCGTCAGAAACTTCTACATGCTGGAAAATCCTTGTATCGAGCTTTGCTGGATTCGGTCACATTAAGTGATGAAAATGTCAAATTCCAAATAATTCATGAGGAAAATAAGGTAAGATCATAGAAATGTATAATCAATAAGGTTGGAAAAGACCTCAAAGATCATCAAGTCCAACCTCATGACTAGTAAACCATGGCACCAAGTGCCACATCCAGTCCCCTCCGGGGACAGACACTCCACCACCTCCCTGGGCAGCACATTCCAATGGCTAACAACTCTCTCTGTGAAGAACTTTCTCCTCACCTCCAGCCTAAACTTCCCCTGGCGCAGTTTGAAACTGTGTCCTCTTGTTCTGCTGCTGGTTGCCTGGGAGAAGAGACCAGCCCCCACCTGTCTGCAACCTCCTTCCAGGTAGTTGTAGAGAGCAATAAGGTCACCCCTGAGCCTTCTCCAGGCTAAACAATCCCAGCTCTCTCAGCCTCTCCTCGTAGGACTTGTGCTCAAGGCCTCTCCCCAGCCTCACTGCCCTTCTCTGGACAAGTTCAAGTGTCTCAATGTTCTTCTTAAACTGAGGGGCCCAGAACTGGACACAGTACTCAAGGTGTGGCCTAACCAGTGCTGAGTACAGAGGCACAATGACTTGCCTGCTCCTGCTGGCCGCACTGTTTCTGATGCAGGCCAGGATGCCACTGACCTTCTTGGCCACCTAACATAAAAGAATCCTTACAGAAACAGGAGTGAGTATTATCAAAAAGTCTGATAATATTGCAGGTTTTGAGATTCTTCAATGACAGGTATTTAAGATATGATGGAAAATAGCAGCCTAAAGAGGTATTTAGCAAACAGCATTTACTTGACAGCTTGTGACTGTGCAAGAATAGGTATTTTAAGGAATTTAAACAAAATCTTTTAATGATTTTATGAAAAATCTGAATAGAACTCTTACCTAGAAAATTGTTTTTAATTCAGAGTTTTGTCCACTATTCCAAAATAATAAAGTCTTTTTCTATAATGGAATAAGAAGACCTATGTTCCAGCCACTCCTATAGCACACCTTTGTATTCCTATGTTTGCTCAATGGCAGATTTTGGGGGAAAAGAAGTCTTCTTCACACTTAAGATGACAGTGAGAAAGAAGGGTGCCTTCTTTTTCTCTGATTTAACAGTGTAGCAGGTAGCACATTCCATCAGGACACAGGCAACCTAACCCCTCCTCATTATGGGAGTTTGGAACTACAACTTTCTTCCATGCTCTAGACATCACACTCTGTAGATACTCTGCAAAAATGTATTTTCTGCCTCTCTTGTTAATCCTGGCCTTCTCTGCAGTCAGTACAGAAAAAGGAGCCTAATTTTACTGTCTAGATTTTGAGGTAGATGAAAGGCTGAAGGCTCTGTGCCTTCCTGGGCTATTCAGGGGTTTTTGCAAAGATGGCATAATGTCAAATATTTCCTAGGAAGCAGGATCTGGAACTCCAGGTGAATCTTTTCTTTCTTGCCTGCCCTCCCTCTGCTATTATGGCTTTTTGATTCTTTCCTACCTTTGAAGAGAGCAGGGCTGATTGGCTTCCAAGTAGAGGGAAAAGATATTAGGCCAAAATTCTTCAGCCAGTTTTGCATCTCTCAGAAGAGATTAAGAGAGGAAAAAAACAGAAGAAAATCAAACTTACGATGTAGGGATACTCCACAGAATTAAACTCAGTCATTTTGTGTGAGCTAGAACAGAGTGGCTTCCCAGTTCCCTCAACTCTAAACTAGGAAGTTAGTAGGGCAGTATTATGCATTTTCTTTAGATGTCTTTCTGACAGAGTTCATCAGTGTCAGGACCATGGTGGATACAGGTGAACACACAGCCCATGTCTCCGGAGTGGTATCCCACTCTGACAGCACAGCAATGAAATTCTCCTAACTTTGAGATTAGTTTATACTACCCTTGTCATCCATGCTGCTTGTGAGGAGATCTGTAAAATGCTGGATGTGAGAGACTTGAAGGTTAAAAACTCCAGTTTAAAAGAGTTGCTTCTTCAAAGGGGAGAAATACTTAGCTGGTATAAATGTATATGGATGATGATTGTTGCTCAGCCATGTGAAAGAACATTCAGACGTGTTTTTTTCACAGACAGTATTTGATGGTTAGGGATTGGAAGGGACCTCTACAGATCATCTAGTCCAACCCCCCTGCCAAAGCAGGATCACCTAGGACAGGTCACACAGGAACACATCCAAGTAGGTTTGGAAAGTCTTCAGGGAAGGAGATTCCACAACCTCTCTGTGCAGCCTGCTCCAGTGCTCTGTCACCTTCAGCATAAAGAAATGTCTCCTCACGTTGAGTGGAACCTCCTGTGTTCTAGCTTTGTTCCTTGTCCTGTCACTGGGCACTACCAAAAGGAGACCATCACCTTCATCATGACACCCACACCTCAGATATTTTTAAATGTTAATGAAATCCCCACTCAGCCTTCTCCAGACTAAACAACCCCAGTTCTTACTCTTTCTTCATAGGAATAGAATAAAATAAGCTAGAGATGTTCGAGTCCCCAAATCATCCTTGTAGCTCTCTGTTGAACTTTCTCCGGTAGATCCCCATCTTGAACTGGGGAACCCAAAACTGTACACAGTATTCCAGGTGTGGTCTCACCAGGGCTGAGTAGAGCAGGAAGGCAAATCTCCCTAGGCCTGCTGGACACACTTTTCTTGATGCATCCCATCATTGGCTCTCTTGGCCACAGGGGCAAGGTGAGTTAAAAGCTAAGTTGGTATTTGTAATCACTACCAATTTATCTGTCTGTCTGCTCCCAGGTTCTTCTACAAGTAGAAATTTGTGAAATAGAGGGCAATATTTTCAGGATTAGAATTGATGAGGCATCTCCTCTCAGAGCAAGATACAGAGTTCCTGATGTTCTTATAAAGGAACCTACCACCAAGAGGTAAGTGACAGGAAGATGATTTAGCACCTTAGTAAATTACACAGCTTCTTTTGCAAGAGTGTTTTCCCTTCTGCCTTATTTATGCTACGCTACAGTTGTCTCCCTCCAGTACAAAGCTTTTGGAGGAAGAGAAAATGCATGTTTAATTTAATTTAAAGAATTCACATTGAATACATAGGAGGAAGTTTTTTGTCATATACTTAAGGAATTGGAGGTTATTTGACCCAATCAGAAAATAACCTACTTGTGATGCATAACTTTTCCCTAAGACATTACCTGTTAACATGAAAGGAATGCCAAGTCTAGATAGTTTTGCTGCAGTTTGTATCCACCTGTGCAGTGAGCCCTAAAGACAGCGTGTAATTCTGGTGTTCTTTACTCCACCATTAGCCTTCAGGTTTTCATGATGTATGTGGATGTTCCCAGCCCATCTTTTCTTTGAGACCCATACTTAATGACAGTGGATGTCACCTGCTGCTGGTTTTGTATAAAGCTGTTGTTGCTTTTCATTTGCCAGATTCTCTCTATCTCAGAAGGAAGCAGGTATTTTGGTGCTCTCAAGTGTTAAGGAGGACTACAGACTTCAGGTCACAGCAACCCCCTTCCAGCTTGAGCTACAGTCCAAGGGCGAGACTGTTCTGAGCATGAATTCCAATGGGTTGTTATATTTTGAGCACCTACAACCACCGCCCAGTGATAGGTACAGTATCTGTCTTACTGCTCTGTAATAGGTAGTGATTGTGCTGTAGCTGAAACGAAGCAGTTTTATGGAGCTGCAAATTCTGTCATAGAAGCTCTTAAGCACTGAAGTTTGTCTTCTCTTTTCATACCAGTAAGTGCGATGGTGAAGGTTTAACAAAGAAATTGTAGATCAGTAAACTGCAGACTGTTTTGATCCTTTGCAGTGTCCATGTGCAAAAGGCTAAGCTCAGCCATTGGGCAATTCTGTAAAACTTAAAGTATCCTGCTACCCACTGTGGGATGAGTGATGGTAGTATGATGAGGTTATTAGATTCATCTCCTTTTATGACTACTCATTAGGTAAGATTTAGTCACCATTTAAGCTCTCAAATTCAGTTTTATCCAGTTTAAAATGTGCCACGCAGCTGCGAGATTTTGCAGGTCAATCCCACTGTAAAGTGCTGGAAGGGTGAAAAACCACAGTGCAGGACATGTCATCATTCCTAGGGAGCATTGCTTTTTAAAATTGTAATTAACAGAGTGAGAAAGAAGTGATGATCATCTGGGTGAGTAAAATGCTGATGCATACAGAAATAAACGTGAAAGGCCAAGTAGTCAACCTAACTCAAATATGCAGTGGAGGTTATTTTAAGATGTTGGATATTAAAATGATTTGCCAGTTAGAGCTCTCAACTATGACATCAGTTTTCAGAACAGTCAAGTACCAAACCTTTTATATGAATATACAAGGCTGTATGAATTTTCTGTTACAAATCCTTCCTTATGTCAACGACAAACTGATGATTTCTCTGTTTTCCTAGAAAACCTACAGCAGAAAGTAAGGAGGCAGCAAGTGATTCCTCTAAGGTAAATCATGCTTTACCCAGTTCCAGCATGATTATTTTGTAGCCAGGGCAACTGGAATCAAATATTAATTTCATCTGGTGCTATTTTTACAAACACACTCTAACCACTTTCCAGTGAAGTTCAAGAAGATCCTGGTATTTCATACTGAGATATTTTGCAAATTCATGGTTGAACAAAGTTTTATGTGTTTTACCAAGGCTGTAGAAGGCATCAGTCAAGTAGGTTAGCTAAAAAATTGTTTGGTTTGGGTTTTTTTTTTTTCCTCATGGCCCTTTTATTTAGAACTGTGTGGGGTTTTTTTCTCTCATTTGATTTGGTGTAGATGTGTAAAAGGGAGTTTTGTGGTGATGTTTCATCATTTTGAAGTTCCCTGTTCATTGCAAAGAGAGTTTCAAAAGGGCAAGACCTGCTTTATAACAGTGCAAAGATATGCATCTGCATGCGTTTATGCTTACATAACATTATCCCTGGAAAAAAAAAACAGGTCTTGGCAGTGCATAATGGCACATACCAGTTTATGTCCATGATTTAATTTTAGCCTCCTGTAGAGCAGATGGCTTCTTGCTCCACTGTCCTGTTACAAATGGCAGGAGCTGTGCTGCCTTCAGCATACTTGTGTCTGAACTCCAAGTTCTGCCAGGAGCGTGCTTGCTTTGGAGGGAGTCACGCAGCTGCAGGAGGCCACCCCTGCTTATTCTGGGATGAATAAAGGAAAGAAAAGCAGGAAAGAAACTGGAAAAAAAAATAGAAATTCTAGGACAATGAAGTATCAGTTACACACACAGGACTTGGGAGAATCTGGAGAGTATTTTTGTTGTCTGACCCTCACTGTTTAGGGGAGTAGGTGGTTTCACCTTGTATAGGTTTTCCTCTTTGGTTCCATCGGTGCAATCTTTGCATTCACCAACCAGAAGAAAGCTGATTTTAACAGTGGGAACAATCAGTTACTGGGACAACCTCCTCAGGGACATGGTAGAGTCCCCATCTCTTGAAGTTTTCAAAATGCTGTTGGATGGGGTGCTTGTAATCTCATCTAGTTTCCTTTTGCCATGGAAGATTGGACCGGATGATCTTCTGAGGTCACCCAAGCTATTCTATCTTTCTATTATCCTATCCAAGATGTTGGCTATTATTTTTATGCTGTAGCACATCAGTTCTTCAGTGTAAATTCCTGCAGAAGGATCTGAATTGTGTTTTTTGGGGGGGTTATATGAATGGTATTTGGCAAAAAAAGCAGTTAACAGGACACAGATCTCATGCAAATAAACTTGTCTTAGAAATATGCAAGCAGTTGCATTCACAGAATCACAGGATCACCAAGGTTGGAAGAGACCTCAAAGGTCATCAAGTCCAACCTGTCACCCAAGACCTCATGACTAAGCCATGGCACCAAGTGCCATGTCCAATCCCCTCTTGAACACCTCCAGGGATGGTGACTCCACCACCTCCCTAGGCAGCACATTCCAATGACTAATGACTCTCTCTGTGAAGAACTTCCTCCTCACCTCGAGCCTAAACTTCCCCTGGTGCAGCTTGAGACTGTGTCCTTGTTCTGGTGCTGGTTGCTTGAGAGAAGAGACCACCCCTTTCCTGTCTGCAACCTCCCTTCAGGTAGTTGTAGAGAGCAATGAGGTCACCCCTGAGCCTCCTCTTCTCCAGGCTAAACAATCCCAGCTCCCTCAGCCTCTCCACATAGGGCTTGTGCTCGCGGCCTCTCACCAGCCTTGTTGCCCTCTTCTGGACAAGTTCAAGTGTCTCAATGTCCTTCTTAAATTGAGTGGTCCAGGACTGGACACAGTACTCAAGGTGTGGCCTAACCAGTGCTGAGTACAGGGGCACAATGACTTCCCTGCTCCTGTGGCCACACTATTCTTGATGCAGGCCAGGATGCCATTGGCCTTCTTCGCCACCTGGGCACACTGCTGCCTATTCTTTAGGTGGCTGTCAATCAGCACCCCCAGGTCCTTTTCTGTTTGGCAGCTCTTCAGCCACTCTGACCCCAGCCTGTAGCTCTGCATGGGGTTGCCGTGCACCTGGCACTTGTAGTTGTTGAATGCCATCCCGTTGGACTCTGCCCATCTGTCCAGTGGGTCGAGGTCCCTCTGCAGAGCCCTTCACCCTCTAACTGATCAACACCTGCTCCCAACTTGGTGTCATCTGCAAATTTGTTGATGACTGACTCAATCCCTTCATCCAGATCATCAATGAAGATATTAAATCACTAAGGTCAGCTTTGTTTGTTTCTGCAGGAGAAACAAGAGGATCTAGGTCTCTGGCAAGAGAAATTTGGCAGTTTCTTAGACATTAAAGCTCATGGTAAGTCTCAGTCTGGTTCTGAGAACAGCTTTTCTGCTCTGTGTGTGTTCATTTTTCTGTCTGCTTTCTGTTTAGCTGCTTAAGATTTATCAGTGTCTTACTCGTTCCTTCTTTTAACTTGCTTCTGAGATATCAGGGAGAAGTAACAAATTTAACAAAAGTTTCTGTTAAGGAAGGAGCACATTACATATGACTCATTTCATCAGCTCACCATGTACCATTTCTTGCACAGCATAACCCTGTCAGTGTTGGCTGACTGATACAGTTATAATATAGGTATAGACGTAGATATAATGCATTATTTCCCTTTTATTCCTTCTTTTATTCTCACAACATACCAGAAGTTGTGGTGTCTAAGTATTAATAAAAGAGTTTCTCTGTGACAATTAAGTGGCAGACTATAAAAGGAAATAGTGAGCAGTCTGAAGGGATAAGAAGCAAGTTAGAGAAACATGTAGGTCAGTAGCTCAAATACAATTTAAATTATTAATTACCCAAATTTATGACCATCTGCTGTCTGTCCATTTGTATTCTACATAAATGGAGTCAGTTAGCTTTGTCCATCACCACTATCACTCAGAATTCTATGGCAACCAGCACTACCCAACAGCTGCAGTATGAAGAGGGAAGCCTAAAAGAGATTCCTTTTGGTGACAGGAGCTTTTCCAGTTCACTGTCAAGACACAGAGGGGCAGGAAGCTGTTGCCCTTGTTGTTCATGCTGTATCTGATGTATTAAGCCAGCATCATGTTTTTCTGTTTCTCTGTGTTGGAAGAAAGTCCATTTGGTCAGATTCTGATCCTGAAGCCACTGCTTGTCAGTCTACAGGATATCTGGTCACCTGCCAAAAGTTGCTCTGGATTCAGTAATGTGGCAAGATGATATCACTGGCAGAGGCTCCTGTGCATGCTACTCCCCTGGCTGAGGCTGAAGAGAAGAGCAGTAGGAAACAGGCAACTGACAGTAAAGTCCACTCTGCTGTACCACTGTGCTGCAAAGCTTGGCTTGTAGGTACTGGGATAGAATCAGGAGAAAATTTTAGCAGTTTCACTACAGAATAAAGAAGTGAGCCACTATTATATGTATTTTTTTTTCTGCTATAGTGATTTATTTTATCTTAAGTGGATCAAAATCAGAATAAATACAATACAATTTGTTTGAAACATCTCCTCTGTAGTGCAGAAGTTAATGAAAGTGAAGACAGAAAGGCAGTATGAAAGAGATAATCATTAAAACCTGCTTTTTAATATTTTCAGTTAGGTTGCTCTGCTCTGTTTCTTTCAGCTAAGGCTGAAAATGGAACTTTGTGGTCTTCTCTTTTAATGTTATTCCCACAGGTCCTAGTTCTGTGGGCACAGACTTCTCTTTACATGGATTTGACCATGTTTATGGAATACCACAGCACACAGAAGCACTTCTTCTCAAAAACACCAGGTAAAGGTGGTAGATGGCTAGTCAAAGCAGGATCATTTTTGTAGAGGAGAGCTATGACATTGCCTTAATGCAGACAACAGGTCAAGATATCCATATTATGCATTGTGTATTTTAATTTATGGTATAGCAAACTGAAGCGTGGCCCCTGTCCACATGGAGTAAGGTGTTCTCATTTCCCTATCCACTCTAAAACTTAAGGAATGACCCCTTCTGTTCTCTCTCAATTTTGCATGCATTTTTTTTTCCTGAGTTGCAGGATTGATCATGTTTAAGCAGAACTTTTAAAAGAGCAACTCCATGGAAGGATGGGATGGTTCAGAATTTATATTTTAGGACTTGGAGCAAATTCATAGTATCATAGTATCATTCAGGGTTGGAAGGGACCACAAGGATCATCTAGTTCCAACCCCCCTGCCATGGGCAGGGACACCCCACACTAGATCAGGCTGGCCAGAGCCTCATCCAACCTGGTCTTAAACACCTCCAGGGACGGGGCCTCGACCACCTCCCTGGACAACCCATTCCAGGGCTTCACCACTCTCATGGGGAAGAACCTCCTCCTCACATCTAGCCTGAATCTCCCCACCTCCAGCTTCATTCCATTCCCCCTAGTCCTATCACTACCTGAGATCCTGAGAAGTCCTTCCCCAGCCTTCCTGTAGGCCCCCTTCAGATACTGGAAGGCCACAATGAGATCACCTCAGAGCCTTCTCTTCTGCAGACTGAACAGCCCCAACTCCTTCAGTCTGTCCTCATAGGACAATGTTGTTTCGATAGGGCCAAAGCTAGAAGCAGTAACCTGAGCTGTCCACATTTCACATCCGGATGCTAAACAAAAGACTGTAATACAAAGTGTTGACTGAGCTTGGTGGAATGGCAATAATGCTGCAACTGGCCTAGTGCAGAATGCTCACATGTAACACACACATCTGTCTGTCTGTCCTAGTGATGGTGATGCCTACCGGCTTTATAATTTGGACATCTTCGGCCACAAGATACATGACAAAATAGGCATTTATGGTTCAGTGCCCCTTCTCTTAGCACACAAGCCTAACAGAACTTCAGGGATCTTCTGGCTGAACTCTTCAGAAACACTGGTGGACATTAACACAAAGGCAGTAGCTGAGGTGAGAGTTGCTCACTTTCCCCAGAATTTAATAATGAAAGAAAACACTCCATAGCAGAGTCAGCAGGAACACGATAATGTTATTGGAGACTTACCTTCTGCTCCCTAATGAAGAATTGTCTATCTTTTCCTCCTGTCCTCCCTACTGCTATATTTGTGTATTAAACCACTGAAAAGAACAAGGAGATGAGTCCTTTTAGGAGTCAAGTTACAGAAGTTGTGTCTTAACAAGTCCACAGGAGAAGGTGGAGACAAAATACACAATGTTGGAGCAGAAAAAAAACTATGTAGGTGGTTGTGGCAGGCAGATAAAAAGGTGGATGAAAATCTTAACAATCTCTGGGATCCAAAGAATGTTTCTGAGTTTTTCAATTTTTGGAATTGCCACACATTTCTGCTTAGCAGGCTCCTTCTTCTGTGGAATGTAAATGACCTTCAAGAAACATAAAATGTTCAGGAAATTAACTCCCTCAACTCTTGAAACCCAAGCCTATGAATTCTATTAAAATTGGAACCATGAGGGGAAAAAAAATGGGCTTTATTCCACCACTGCATTACATGGTTAAAATTATTAATGTTCTTTATTACTTTTGATACAAATCTTGCTCTTAAGATCCTGCAGAAAATGCTTTGTCTTTAATTACAAAAGAGCTTTAATTACTTTGCCCCTCATTACTAATTTTGCCTCATTACCTGTTACTCTATTTTGTATAAGCAGTATGCAAAGTAAAGGATTTGTGAAGGATATATAAGAAACATTCAGTGTGTATTCTTAATACCTACCAGGTGTGTGTTAGTGAATTTTGTGGGTTTCCATGTTTATTGCTTAATCCAGCAAAAGTTTGATAGAGTGATGCTCAGCTTTACCTTTGTTTCCTTCCAAGCATGTGCCGGCTGGATCTGCTGCACAGACGGCTAAGCAGCGAGCAGTGCCTGTAACTGATGTGCGCTGGATGTCGGAAAGTGGCATCATTGATGTTTTCCTGCTGATGGGCCCCACTCCGTTTGACATCTTCAAGCAGTTTGCACAGCTGACAGGTACTAACTCATAACTGGACTCAATACAGCACATTTACCTGGCAGAATCTCTGAAGAACATGCTGTACCCATGAGTGGGTTGATATTTACCTGGGCCATTATGTGCAGGTGGCCAGCTGTTCCCAGGCTCCAGCTGATAAAGCAAAAGGTGGTACTTTGTGAAGACAAGCCTCAGTTCTTGTCTTCCCTAGCATTTGCAGGTGTTCACATTTGGCCCTAATTGAGAAGCCAGCATAATTACTGCAGCCTGAAACTGCTCCCCTTAAGATGAAGGGAGGAGACACAGGAGGCAAGAGCTGCCAGTCACCATTAGGACAGGTCACCTTATAATGAGAAAAGGCTGGAGTGATGGAGTATGTGTCCTGGAAATTAAGGACTTTAGGTAACTGTTCCATGTGTCCATTAGGGAAGAGAGCAGAGATAACTTGCAGATAGGGGAAAGGGAGGAAGCAAGAGTCTCAGGAAGAAACTGAAAAAAATGGATGCAAGAGGACTAACATTTTATGAAAGCAAAGCTCTGTATGTACTAAAGAGATTTTAAAGCACAGAAACATCCCTGCTAGTTCTTCAGTGTGAGAGCAATGACGGTTTGCTCCACAGATGTTATGGAGAAAATGTGGTTCAGCTGAACAAGAATGGAAAAGTAGCCAGCTCACAAGAGGATCTGGCCAAGCAGAAGGTCATGCCAAGGAATGTTTCCCAGCTCCTTTTTGCCATATGTCTACATACATGTTTTACGGTCTTAAAAATGCCTAACAGTTGCAATTCCATGGTTTTCACTCCAGCAGTCACAGGAATTTCATTCTGTTAATTAAAGCCTATTCCTTTTTTTGCATTAATGACAGTCAAGGTAATCTAGAATATTTTTACTTTAGAAAAAAATTAAAGAATAAAGTTGTATTGGTTACTGGAATCATAATTGAGTGTGATGGAACTGAAAGTTCCTTCTCACTCTTGTATGGTCATTGCAGCCCTCTGCACTTTCTGACTGTTGGGCTCATTGTAATCTTCCTTATTTCAAGAGTTCAGTCACTTTGCTATGACGAACATGCTCTAGACTCAACTTAGGCCAGCATCCTGTATTCTCCTGACAGATACATATCGATCATGTGAACTTTTCTGGAGTTTTTAGATAACGCTGTTAATGCCCTTCAGGATTTTATCTTCACTCATATACCCTTCCCAGGTACTCAAGCCCTGCCCCCTCTTTTTTCTCTGGGCTACCATCAGTGCCGGTGGAATTACGAGGATGAGCAAGATGTCAAGGCAGTAGATGCTGGCTTTGATGAACATGACATTCCTTATGATGTGATATGGCTGGACATAGAGCACACAGATGGCAAGAGGTATTTCACTTGGGACAAACAGAAATTCCAGAACCCCAGAAAGATGCAAGAACATCTCAGGAAGAAAAAACGGAAGGTATATAAATAGCAGGAAGAAAGAAAATGTGGATTGTTTTTTCCTTAGTGTCTGCTCAACTTCAGATGCTGGAAACACTTTAATGGAGTAAAACAGACTGTTGCAGTGTGGTGATGCTTCCAGTGCACAAGCTATCTTGTTTAGTTCAGCTCCTCTGTCATCTTACTATTTCATAGTTTGTCCTGTGCCCTGACTATCAAGCTAAGTTTGACCCTTATGAAGCTCCATCTTACAGAAGCAACTGAGTGTTGTCCTTGATGGGCAGAGATGAAAATTTTTCTACTTAAGATAAGCTTTCATGATTGGTAGTTGCCATACTTGCTTCAGGTTTTCCTTCTATTGATAATACCTTTTATTTTCAGCTTATACTAACTAGAATTTGTCTGGAATGTTGATACAATTGCTTACCATGCACAAAATCATAGAATCATAGAATCAATAAGGTTGGAAAAGACCTCAGAGATCATTAAGTCCAACCTGTCACCCAAGACCACATGACTAAGTAAGCCATGGCTTCAAGTGCCATGTCCAGTCCCCTATTGAACATCTCCAGGGATGGTGAATCCACCACCTCCCTGGGCAGCACATTCCAATGGCCAGTAACTCTCTCTGTGAAGAACTTTCTCCTCTCCTCGAGCCTAAACTTCCCCTGGCACAGCTTGAGACTGTGTCCTCTTGTTCTGGTGCTGGTTACTTGGGAGAAGAGACCAACCTCCTCCTGTCTACAACCTCCCTTCAGGTAGTTGTAGAGAGCAATAAGGTCTTCCCTGAGCCTCCTCCAGGCTAAACAGCCCCAGCTCCCTCAGCCCCTTCTCATAGGGCTTGTGCTCAAGACCTCTCACCAGCCTTGTTGCCCTTTTCTGGACAAGTTCAAGAGTGTCAATGTCCTTCTTAAATTGAGGGGCCCAGAACTGGACACAATACTTAAGGTGTGGCTTAACCAGTACTGAGTACAGGGGCAGAATGACTTCTGGAGACCAGGATGCCATTGGTCTTTTTGGCCACCTGGGCACACTGCTGGCTCATGTTTTGGACTTGATGAAGTTTGAGGTCGTTTCCAACTTTATTGATTCTCTGATCTTAAGGCAATTTATTTTAAGCGGGAACATGAACACAAAAGTGAGATATTTTGCCATTCACAGAGTTGAACAGTGAATTAAAGAGTGTTTTTGAGGGTTGGAGTACTTGCTTTTAACTGAAATAATGTTTTTTGTCCCTTATTTTAGAGGGGTAAGCATGAAGTCCTGCCCTCCTTGTAAATTCAGCTATTATACATAAGTCTAGCACAGTGTATGCAAGAACTGGTAACTGCTTTCTAAAATCAGCAACACCTTTCTAAAATTACTAGCACAGCTGTCTCTTTAGCTGAAGTGAAGCCATTATCTGCCTTTTATCAAAAGTGAACTCCTACTGGTTCATTCAGTACAGCTGATGCTCATGATGTGTTTTATTTTCTTATCCTGGCAGCTTGTCGTCATTGTAGATCCCCACATTAAGGTTGACCCCATGTATGCCCTGTATGCACAGGCAAAAGACAAGGGATATTTTGTGAAAGACAGAAATGGGAAGGATTTTGAGGGCATCTGTTGGCCAGGTAAGAGGACATCCTGTCTCTGTGTTTCAAGCTGCTTATTTTAAAAAATTTGCAGGCTAGTTTAATTGGAAGCCAAGGAAGTGGAATTTAATTCTTGCATTTCTGGTAAGCATTTATAATTCTAAATATTTTGTGGTTTCTTTGGTACAGTCACGTTCTATTTGCCTCAGCTGTATAAATCCTTCCGTTATGCCTGTTGGACCTGCCCTGGGGGGTCTGGCAGATTGCTCAGAGCTCAACCAACCTGACTTGCCTAGAGAGTGGTGGTGAATGGTGCCACATCCAGCTGCAGGCCAGTCACCAGTGCCGTCCCCCAGGGATCAGTGCTGGGCCCCATCTTCTTTAATGTCTTCATTGATGATCTGGATGAGGTGGTTGAGACAGTCATCAGCAAATTTGCAGATGACACCAAGTTGGGAGCTGATGTTGGTCAGTTAGAGAGTAGAAGGGCTCTGCAGAGGGACCTTGACAGGCTGGACAGATGGGCAGAGTCCAACAGGATGGCATTCAACAACTCCAAGTGCCGGGTGCTGCACTTTGGCCACAACAACCCCATGCAGAACTACAGGCTGGGGTCAGAGTGGCTGGAGAGCAGCCAGGCAGAAAGGGACCTGGGGGTGCTGATTGACAGCTGCCTAAACATGAGCCAGCAGTGTGCCGAAGTGGCCAAGAAGGCCAATGGCATCCTGACCTGCATCAAGAATAGTATGGCCAGCAGGAGCAGGGAAGTCATTGTGCCTCTGTACTCTTCATTGGTTAGGCCACACCTTGAGTACTGTGTCCAGTTCTGGGCCCCTCAATTTAAGAAAAACATCAAGACACTTGAATGTGTCCAGAGAAGGGCAACGAGGCTGGGGAGAGGCCTCGAGCACAAACCCTATGAAGAGAGGCTGAGTGAGCTGGGATTGTTTAGCCTGGAGAAGAGGAGGCTCAGAGGTGACCTCATTGCTCTCTACAACTACCTGAAAGGTGGTTGTAGCCAGGAGGGGGTTGGTCTCTTCTCCCAGGCAAGCAGCACCAGAACAAGAGGACACAGTCTCAAGCTGCGCCAGGGGAAGTTTAGGCTCAAGGTGAGGAGAAAGTTCTTCACGGAGAGAGTCATTCGTCATTGGAATGTGCTGCCCAGGGAGGTGGTGGAGTCACCGTCCCTGGAGATGTTCAAGAGGGGATTGGACATGGCACTTGGTGCTATGGTCTAGTCATGAGGTCTGTGGTGACAGGTTGGACTTGATGATCTTTGAGGTCTCTTCCAACCTTGGAGATACTGTGATACTGTGATTTACTGATCAGAACAGCCTTCAGATTCTGTGATTCTGTGGGCTGTTCTGATCAATAAATCCAACTTCTTTAGTTCTAGACCCCCCCCGTGCAGGTCCAACTGGTGTAACAGAAGGAATTATACAGCTGAGGCAAATAGAACATGAGTGTACCAAGGAATCCCCCTTCCCAAGTTGTCTTGGGTAACAGAAATGCACACGTGGGCTGGTCTGTTGCAGTGAGCACAGCTCATGCAGGCTGGATATAGTTAAGTGAACCCTGATACTGAAGATTGATTCAGTCATGATTGTAGACATAACATATTATGTTTCATGAGGAAATCATATTGTGAGGAGGCAGAGGAGGTTGTCCCCCTTCTTTACAACCAGAAAGCTCACAATCCTGGCAAGTGAATATAGAAAAAAATTAAGGACATACTACAACTTGTAGGAGCATAGCAAGATGCAAGTTACGCAGCTCAGTGACACCTTTCCACCTGAGCTCAAAATTCTGGGACTACTCTTTCTCTGGCTTCCTAATCACATCTAAATGTGTTTTAGTCTGCTAGCAGTCATCCTTAAATGGTGCTGCTCCTCCAGAATCTACCAGTGTTGATCTGCACAACATGGCAAGGCTGTATTGAGTTCTAAGTCAGCCTGGAATTTTCTTTTGGGCTTTTCTCTCAGAGACAGTAATGCCTGTTAATTGCTGCCCATTGGGGAAAGTCTCCCAGCTTTAGGCCCCTGCATTTAGGTGCAAAGACAGCACATCCCTGCTCTTAAAATCAGGTAAATCATTGGGGTTTCCCACCTCCACAGGTTCCTCTTGCTATCTGGATTTCACCAATCCTGAAGTGCGAAAATGGTATGCAGATCAGTTTGCCTTCAAAACATACAAGGTTTGTATTTATTTGCTCTGATCTACATATCTCAGAAAGCCTTAAATTGGGGCAAAGAGAGAAGATAAACTACTGGCTAAGCAAGTTGGTGGGTTTTGTTGCTATCTTACCATCATGTAGAAGAAAACATGTTGATCAGCTGGAAGTACCACAGAAGGATTTTCTGCATGGAGTTGTCTGCGCTAAGATAGTTGGAACCCGTGTGCCACGAGTGAACCTGCTCACTTAGTTGCAGCAGTAGGATGGACAAACACAGAGTGCTCTCTTATGGTCACTTCACCCTGACCTTCCCTCCAGGGCTGTGCAGCCATCCAATGTGACCTAGACAGGCTGCAGAGCTGGGTGCAGGCAAACCTTCTGAAGTTCAAGTTCCTCCCCAGTCCTATGTCTGGGGAGGAATAACAGCATGCACCAGCACAGCTTAGGGGCTACCCTGCTGGAAAGCAGCTCCCCAGAGAGAGACCTTGGAGTGCTGGTAGACAGCAGTTTCTCCATGGAACAACAATGTGCCCTTGTGGCCAAGAGAGCAAATGGTATCCTGGGATGCATCAAGAAGGGCATGTCCAGCAGGTCTAAGGAAGTTCTTGTACCTCTCTGCGCTGCCCTGGTGAGACCACAGCTGGAATACTGCTCCCAGTTTTGGGCTCCCCAGTTCAAGAGAGACAGAGAACTGCTAGACAGAATCCAGTGGAGAGCAACAAGGATGATTAGGGGACTTGAGCATCTCCCCTATGAAGAGACACTGAGAGCCCTGGGGCTGTTTAGTCTTGAGAAGACTGAGAGGAGATCTCATTAATGTGTATAAATATCTGAGGGGTGGGAGTCAAGTGGATGGGGACAAGCTCTTTTTGGTGGTGCACAGTAATAAGACAAGGAACAACAGGTTCAAACCTGAACATAGAAGGTTTCACCTCAACATGAGGAGAAACTTCTTTACAATGAGGGTAACGGAGCACTGGAACAGGCTGCACAGAGCGGTTGTGGAGTCTCCTTCTCTGGAGACTTTAAAGACCCACCTGGATGCATTCCTGTGCGGACTACCTAAGTGATCCTGCTTTGGCAGGGGGGTTGGACCTGATGGTCTTTTGAGTCCCTTCCAAGCTCTAATACACTGTGATACTCCTGTGTAGTGCTGAAAGTGTCTATTGGAACACTGATGATTACTTCCAGTTCCACCATCCCAAAGTTCTGCTATGCAGTGACATTGTTGAAACCACTCCCCTAGCAGATATTTCCTATGCTGCTTTTCCTCTCAGTTGTTTGTTTTTTGTTTGGGTCTTTTTTGGCCTTCTGTGATTTTTTTCCTCGTGCTAGTTAATATTTCTCATTTCCTTGCCTCCTTTTCCTCTCCAGAAGGCAGGAATAGCAAGTACCTACTGAGTCTCGTAAGAGTTGTAGGCTGCCATCCTGACCACCCACCAAGAGAGAGGAGGTGATGGCATCCTTCGAGTGACCACAGAAGTATAATTACCATGTCCTGCTTTGCTGCTGCTGTTTCTAGTCATACCCCAAACTCATCTGACACCCACTAGAGATAAACACAGAGAGGCACAGTAGTGTCTGTGTACATTCTAATTGTAACCCTATGTCGTAGGGATCCACTAACATCCTCTATGTATGGAATGACATGAATGAACCCTCAGTCTTCAAGGGAGCAGAACTAACAATGCAGAAAGATGCTGTGCACTACAACAACTGGGAGCATCGGGAAGTACACAACCTCTATGGATTCTATCAGGTAGAGTATCTGAGACACAAACTAGCAGCAGGAGTATTTATACCGTAATAAGTATTCTATTGCCTCTATCAAGGACTGAAACTCTGCTGTGCTGGATATTGCTATATTAGTAATAGACTGTTATTGGTCACAAGAAAATGTGACAACATCCATGCCTTCTGCCATGACAATGTAAATGACGTTGGCCATGACTGCACAATACTAATTTTTTGTTGTTCAAGTGTATTCTAGTAGAAAAGTGCTGCTTTAATAAGTATTCATAGTTTCATAGTTTCATAGTTTCATTCAGGGTTGGAAGGGACCACGAGGATCATCTAGTTCCAACCCCCCTGCCATGGGCAGGGACACCCCACACTAGATCAGGCTGGACAGAGCCTCATCCAGCCTGCTCTTAAACACCCCCAGGGACGGGGCCTCGACCACCTCCCTGGACAACACATTGCAGGGTTTCACCACTCTCATGGGGAAGAACCTCCTCCTCACATCTAGCCTGAATCTCCCCACCTCCAGCTTCATTCCATTCCCCCTAGTCCTATCACTACCTGAGATCCTGAGAAGTCCTTCCCCAGCCTTCCTGTAGGCCCCCTTCAGATACTGGAAGGCCACAATTAGGTCACCTCGGAGCCTTCTCTTCTGCAGACTGAACAGCCCCAACTCCTTCAGTCTGTCCTCATAGGAGAGGTGCTCCAGCCCTTTGATCATCATTGTGGCCCTTCTCTGGACACCTTCCAGCACCTCCACGTCCCTCTTGTAATAGGGGCTCCAGAACTGGACACAGTACTCCAGGTGGGGTCTCACCAGGGCTGAGTAGAGGGGGAGAATCACCTCCCTCAACCTGCTAGCCACACTTCTGATGCAGCCCAGGATCTGATTGGCTTTGCGGGCTGCAAGTGCACACTGAGAGCTCATGTTGAGCTTCTTGTCCACCAGCACCCCCAAGTCTCTCTCCTCAGGGCTGCTTTCCAGCCAGTCACTGCCCAGCCTGGATTTGTGCCTGGGATTGCCTCGACCCAGATGCAGGACCCTGCACTTGCTCTTATTGAACTTCATGAGGTTGGCTTGTGCCCACCTCTCCAGCCTGTCAAGGCCTCCCTTCCCTCCAGCGTGTCTGCTGCACCACACAACTTGGTGTCATCAGCAAACTTGCTGAGGGTGCACTCAATGCCACTGTCCATGTCACTGACAAAGATGTTGAATAAGACAGGTCCCAGGACTGATCCCTGAGGGACTCCGCTTGTCACTGGCCTCCACTGGGACATGGAGCCATTGACAGCCACTCTTTGGGTGCGGCCATCAAGCCATTTCCTTATCCATCTAGTGCTCCACCCATCAAACCCATATATTATTATATTATACATATATTATATTTGGATACAGATTTCTTCATTTTCTTGCCTTGGAAGGTCTAAAAGGACAGTGCTGCAAATATCCTCATGGTAGAGTTTGTCTTCCTGACTTTTATATTAATGATTTACAGCAAATGGCTACTGCAGAAGGCCTCATCAGACGTTCTTCGGGAAAAGAGAGACCATTTGTCCTCACACGATCTTTCTTTGCTGGATCACAGAAGTATGGTAAGTAGGGGCTAGCTGGATGCCTTCCATGCTTCTTTGATCTCTTAAGTTTGGTGTGTAATAGTTAAATACAGAGAGGACAGAAAGTTAGAAATGGTGAGCTCCTAAGAGTGCAAGTGATTAAAAAAAAGTCAGGAGAGACTGACAAGGTGTATACAAGTTAAGGACGGAGTAACAGCCTGTGTCCTGTTACAAACCACTGCCTGGTTTTGTTGACTATTTCATAAGCATGCATGTATAAATAAGAAAGTTGCAGTGAACAGCAGTTCACCAGTAGTTCATGACCATTCTTGTCTTCTTTCCTTAATTCTAAGCATAAACTGAAGCATACGCCCAGCTTCCCTGTGTAATGCTGAAACTGGGTATTTCCAGGGGCAGTGTGGACTGGAGACAACACAGCAGAGTGGGGTTACTTGAAAATATCCATTCCAATGCTTCTCACCATCAGCATGGCAGGGATTTCATTCTGTGGAGGTAAGGTGTTTAGGTACAGTTGGTCACTGTGCATTAATCACTGGTGCCACCAAGCTCATATCCCACGATAGACTTCATCACCAGTAGTGGAATGCTCAACAGTCTAGTGCATTTCCAGGCAGTTTCACAGAGTAGTCTGGTTTCATAAGCCACTAACCAGGCTCTTACCATAATTTCTCTACTAATTCAAATAGAATAGAATAGACCAGACCAGACCAGGTTGGAAGAGACCTTTAAGATCATCGCGTCCAACCTACTATCCAACACCACCTAATCAACTAAACCATGCAACCAAGCACCCTGTCAAGTCTCCTCCTAAACACCTCCAATGATGGTGACTTATATAGTGTTTGCATCCCATCTGGAAAAGCAGTCCATGAGTGGTGTTCTGTAGCATCACTGTGACAATTCTCTGTCACTGGGGCATCCAAAAGCTCTCTTGAGATAACTTGTTACACCAGTTTCCTACTCTTATTTGGGCAAACAGCTGCCTACCAGCAGAACTACAAGAAGCATGCTGTGAAATGCGTGGATTTATCCACCTGGAATGTTTGTTACAGGAGAAGTTGATGTTTTCCAGAATGATTTCCCCCAAATGTGCATTTTGATTTGTCTACACCGTATCTAGCTGATGTGGGAGGCTTTATTGGAGACCCAGAACCAGAATTACTTGTTCGCTGGTATCAGGCCGGAGCCTACCAGCCCTTCTTCAGAGGCCATTCTAACATGGAGAGCAAACGCCGAGAGCCGTGGCTCTTTGGGGAGAAGAGCACCCAGATCATCAGGGAAGCCATCCGAGAGCGCTACGTCCTCCTGCCCTACCTCTACACACTGTTCTATCGGGCACACACGGCAGCTGAGCCAGTCATGAGGTAAGAGCAGCGGTCAGGAGCTTTAGTGATTGTCTTCAGGAAGTTACTTGGAGGGGAGCATTAGCAAAAGCTCAGCTCACTCAGTTGGGAAAGCAAATGGAAGCTATATTTACAAGCAATAACTACACTCTACAGTGGAATGCAATGAATGGGTACAAATACACAGTATACAAATACACAGTGTTTACAGTATCATACAGGTATTTACAGGCAGAAAACAGCACAGAACTCCCCCTGAGCCTTCTGGGAACCCCAAAAGGAGTGGGGGAACTGGTCCACTTCTCCCCTAACCTCCCCCCTCTTTCCTCTGTATAATTAGAAGAAAAGAGAAAGACAAGTTAGGAGAGTGCTGTTAGTCTTATCTGCAAGGTCAGCTAGTAGTGATAAAATCCTCCCAGCCGAGCAGAAGCAGCAGCCAGAAAAGAGAAAGGAATGAAGTGGGATGTGAGATATTGCTAGGGGGACATCTCACATCTGGCCAATGAAATTGGTTTAGAATAATCTTGTGTTCTCCTTTTTACACCCAACTGTAAATTGTTCATACTTCTCCACTCTTCTGCTGGAACTCTGCAGCTAACTTTTAAAGGCATAGCCTGACACTTCCACAGAGTTAAACTACCACCTTTCACTTTTGTGATCTCTTAAGTAGTGAAAAAGAGCGAAAGATGCAAATACTGCTACGGTGCATTTGAACATGTTCTGCAAGCTTTGGTGGGGTTCTCAGATGAAAATGTTATCGTTTAGGGCTTTTTTCCCCCAAATGACATCTGGAACACACTAGATCATAGAATCAATAAGGTCAGAAAAGACCTCAGAGATCATTATGTCCAACCTGTCACCCAATACCTCATCACTAACTAAACCATGGCTTCAAGTGCCATGTCCAATCCCCTCTTGAACACCTCCAGGGATGGTGACTCCACCACCTCCCTGGGCAGCACATTCCAATGGCTAATGACGCTCTCACTGAAGAACTTTCTCCTCACCTCGAGCCTAAACTTCCCCTGGTGCAGCTTCAGACTGTGTCCTCTTGTTCTGGTGCTGATTGCCTGGCAGAAGAGACCAACCCCCTCCTGGCTACAACCTCCTTTCAGGTATTTGTAGACAGCAATAAGGTCTCCCCCGAGCCTCCTCTTCTCCAGCCTAAACAATCCCAGCTCCCTCAGCCTCTCCTCATAGGGCTTGTGCTCCAGACCCCTCCCCAGCCTTGTTGCCCTTCTCTGGACACATTCAAGAGTCTCAATGTCCTTCTTAAATTGAGTGGCCCAGAACTGGACACAGTACTCAAGGTGTGGCCTAACCAGTACTGAGTACAGGGTCACAATGACTTCCCTGTTCCTGCTGGACATACTATTTCTGATACAGGCCAGGATGCCATTGGCCTTCTTGGCCACCTGGGCACACTGCAGGTTCATGTTCAGCCAGCTGTCAATCAGTACCCCAGCTTCCTTTCTGCCTGGCTGCTCTCCAGCCACTCTGTCCCCAGCCTGGAGCTCTGCATGGGGTTGTTGTGACCAATGTGCAGCACCCAGTACTTGGATTTGTTGAATGCCATCCTGTTGGACTCTGCCCATCTGTCCAGCCTGTCAAGGGCCCTCTGCAGAGCCCTTCTACCCTCTAAGAGATCAACACCTGCCCCCAACTTGGTGTCATCTGCAAGTTTACTGATGATGGACCCAATCCCCTCATCTTTAAACATGCTTTTAAAGTACCGTGGACTCCAAACCACACTTAAAATGGTGCTTAATGGACTCTGAGCTGGCTGACTTTTCATAAGGGTCTGTTTAGCTCCTCATTAAAATCTATTACTGCTGAATTGTTACTCTTATAAAAACTTACTTCATAGTGATAATTTGATCATTTATCTCTGTGGTATTTCTCCTATTTTTTCTTGTAGTAGAGAATCAAAGAATCTGGAAGGGAAGTGAAAGTAGAAAATAAACTTTTGTTCAGCTGCCCTCTAACCTCTAGGGAGCCAAATGCAACAATCCTTTCAGCAAGAGATGAATGTCATCAATTTCCCTGGTGTTGCTGTCTTTGAGGTTGCCCTAGAAACATCCTTTTGCACTGCTTTTTGTTAGGCAGCTGTAGTACATCCCCTAAGTTTTAAAAACATGAATGTCTGTCCTTTGACAGGTTGGACATGATGATCTTTGAGGTCTTTGCCAACCTTGTTGATTATATGAGTCTATGATTTTTTGTGAAGGGTTGGGTTTTGATGTTGATTTGCATTTCAGACAGGGGGAGCATCTGTCTGCACAGGTATAGGAGCAGATGCCCCTGTTGTATGCACTGACAAAGACAGTGGGTTTCTGTCTCTCTTGAAATGAAGTTTATGCTGATTAGGTTGGACGCAACGATCTTGAAGGTCTCTTCCAACCTGGTTTATTCTAAGTCTACTGTTTTAAGTCTGATATGTGCATGGCCCACCATATTAAGTACAACTGTCATTATGTTATGTCTGCTGCAGTAGGTACAGAATTAGGGGGGAAGGAGGACATTTTTCTCACTGAGACAAGCAAACTGGAAAATTAGCAAGCACATGAACAGCAGGGCTGCAGTGAACAGGTGGATGCCTGTGAGTGAGCAGGTGAGCCAGGCTTTTTGTGTAAGGAAACCCAGCCCCTGAGCAACCTGTGATTGACCAGCTCTCAAACTTTTAGATATACAACTCCTGTTGTGTAACCAGATGGTTATTGCACTACCCTTTTGTTGAGAAAAGCTGAAAATTAAATTCTGGGGCAGGTGTTTTGGTCATGACCAGGAGGAAATGCTACAAAAGCAATAATGAGGTGCTGAGAACAGGAAGGAACTGTGCTGCAGGGACTAGCTCACTGAGTGTTTGCATTACTGTTAGACTGTGAGAGAAAAGCTCATCCATCGCTCCTTTGCCAGAAAGAAGGTATATGTAGTACAGGTGTGTAAGAAGGAGGGCCAGAGAAAAGAAAGTGAGGCTACAGGAGGCTAAATGATAGATTTATTGGAGTGTCTTAACTCAGATTGTTCTGGGAGCTCTCGTAGGTGAACTGAAAAGGGCAACTTTAAGGCACAGAAGAAGGCCTTGTCCTATCTTCAGTTCTTGATACCTGCACCCCGTAAAGTGAGGGACAAAAATGGAGCCTGAGAATGCCAAAAAGCCTTGGACATGCTGGTAGGAGAAGAGAAACTAACTGAATCCCTCTATCTTTCCTGCTACAGGGCTCTGTGGATAGAGTTTCCAGGGCAAATAGAAACTTTTGGTGTGGAAAATGAGTACATGCTGGGTAAGCAGCATCTTCATATTCTCAGGAAATTGAGTTAAATATTTTTGAAGTGATAGAGTGTCACATGACCAAAAGAAAGCATGAAAACTCTGCCCAAGACTTAAGAAAATTATGTTGTTACAGAATGTAGAACATATGAGACCTCTTTAAAAAGGGACCCTGTTTTAACAGCCCTTTGAAAATAGGGGTCATACAAGATGTGAAACCTGAATTCAGTTTCAGTAGTCACTCTAAACACATGTGGTTGGTTTTGACCTGAAACATGGAAGTTCACTCTAGCAGCCAGGACCATAGTCTGCTACAGAAGTTACAGCAGCAAACAACTGCCATGCAAAGCTGATTTTTACTTCCAGTGCTGACAAGAACTGAGCTGCCCTCAGCTCCCTACACATGCCTTTTGTCCAGTAGTTAAGTGTAGCTAAGCACTTGCCCAAGCAAGCCCCTGAAACAGGTATGGGAGGCTGACAACTCCAGAACACACAGCTTCTGCTCCAATGAGGTGTAGCATTGTGAATCACAGCCATGTTTGTATTTTTCCTCAGGAAATGCTTTGTTGGTGCATCCAGTCACAGAGCAAGAGGCCAAGGCAGTGAGTGTTCTGCTTCCAGGGCCAGAGGAGGTGAGGATGAATATTAAGATGCTCAGCTGTTCAGCCCAAAGAAGTATTTCATACAACAGCATTCCAGCTCCCCATCTTGTAACAGCTGAGCACTGCTGCTGTACCAAGTGCTGGACAGCCATTCAGTGCTGCTCTGAACCTTCCTTCCATCTTGATACCTTGCATACTTACCTCACAACAAATTAATTTTCTTGCCTTTCCAAGAGCTGCTGAAAAAATCTCAGGTCTCTGATCATATTAAATTTCCCTTTAAGCCTTACTGCTTCTCATGGAAGACTAAAACCCAGCTTTTCTAAATGGTCAGTTCCCTTTTTTCTGATATTTCTTGTTGGGCTAAACTTCACAGAATCAGACCCTCAGGATCACCAAGTCCAACCATTAATTCTACTCTACAAGGTTCACCCCTAAACCATATCCACAGGCACCACATCCAAATGACCCTTACACACATCCAGGGTTGGTGACTCAACCACCTCCCTGGGCAGCCTATTCCAATGCCTGACCACTCTTCCTGTGAAAAAAAAAGTTCCCTAATGACCAGTCTAAACCTACCCAGTCGTAGCTTGAGGCCATTCCCTCTTGTTCTATAGCAAATGACCTGGGAGGAGAGACCAGCACCAGCCTCTCTACAGCATCCTTTCAGGTAGTTGTAGACAGCAATGAGGTCTCCCTTCCACCTCCTCTTTTTCAAACTAAACAGCCCCAGCTCCTTCAGTCACTCTTTCTCCAGGCCCTTCACCAGCTTTGTTGCCCTTCTCTGCTCCAGCACCTTCTCTTTTATGTGGAAGAAAGGGGATCTCTGAAGAAAGGTCAAAAGGAAATCAGAGGAAAGCTGGCGTAAAGGTAGAAATTACAGCAAGGAAATACAACATTCAGTAGCCTGGGCTGAGTGCAGCAAACCCATTGACGAGTGGAAGTCACTTCCTTTCTCAGGCAAAGTTTCTTATCCACAGGATGGCACTGTGATCCACTCCTACAAAGAGCATTTGGCTGCAGCAGCTGAGGTGTAGGAAGTGAAAGAATTTGAGGAAAATTTTTCTTAAGGGAAAGCCTGAGACTCTAGAGAGGAATAAAAGACAGCAGTGAAGTTTGTGAGACCATGCAGACTGTTGTGACTCCTCTAATGCATCTGAGGACACTTAGGATCCTTCTCAATACAAAGAGAAAAGCAGACTTAAGTTCTCCAAACAATTTAAGAGAAGTATTTTTATCAAGGTCTCTCTGGGAATTGACTGCCTGGCACACTTAAAGCCGTTAAACCTGCTGGCAAATGTGCTGCATGAGAAGTTCCAGACGTGGCTCTCTTTTGTGACTTGTTTTTAGCAAGTTTGCTAATTTTCCCTTTTCAACAGAAATGTGCTTATTCTGGAGCTCAGCATTTCTGCTGACTGAAAGATGTTTCCTTGCTTTGCACGTCCAGATGTTTTATGACACGCTAGATGTGAAACTGTCGAAAAGATCCTCTTCTTTTTGAGCCTTGGGAGTAAGAATTTATTCTTTCCATTCAGAATATAATTTGATTTTCAAAAAGTAAGATGCTATTTCTTTGGCTTCAAATAGGTTGCTAGGAATTGTGTCAGTGAGGTTAAGCAGGAGAGTAACTGCATCTGCAGAGGGAATGGATTGTGCCATATGTGTCATGCTCATTCTTTTCTTTTCTTTTTTTCCCCCCCATTTTTCCCTAGATCTGGTATGATTTCAGAAAATTTAAACAGGTGGAAGATCCAGGCACTCTGAAGATCTCAGTAACACTGGAGGATGTATGGGTTTGTTCTAAAATACTACTTCCACTGAGCAGAAAACAAACCAAACCCAAACAAAACAAACAGGCTTTTGTTTTGTCAGCATTCACAGGATCACAGGATGTTAGGGGTTGGAAGGAACCTCTGGAAATCATCAAGTCCACCCCCCCTGCCAGAGCAGAACCATAGAATCCAGCACAGGTCACACAGAAATGCATCCAGATGGGTCTTGAAAGTCTCTGGAGAAGGAGACTCCACAACCTCTCTGGGCAGCCCACTCCAGTGTGACCCTCACAGTGAAGAACCTCCTCATGTTGAGATGCAACCTCCTGTGCTGTAGTTTATATCCATTGCCCCTTGTCCTATCACAGTGTGCAACTGAGCAGAGCCTTTCACTTCCTTCCTGACACCCAGCCCTCAGGTATTTCTAGCCAAAGGATCCTGTCCTCAAAAATCAGGAAAAGTGACATTTCAGTTCCCTTGTAGGAATGTAACCTGGAATAACTTCTGTAGAGAAGAAAAGGCTTATCTCCTCTGGTTTTAGATGGAACACTAATGAGGCCTAGTGGTAGAGAAAAAAATGAGATAAAAAAGAACAAGCTTCAATTATCCCTCTTTCAAGACAAAATTACATGTTCAAAGTATTTCAACCTTTCTGCCCTGGCTTTGTTTTGGCAGATTCCTGTATTCCAGCGGGGAGGCACTGTGATACCTCTGAAGACCACAGCTGGAAAATCCACTGAATGGATGATGGATACTCCTTATGAGCTTCGTGTGGCCCTGGACACAGAGGTACTTGGAGATAACATTCCCTTTACAAAATTGTCTTTGACTCTATCTGACCTTCATAGGTCCTTGCTGCTTGTTTGATCAGTGCAATGGTTTCTGCACCAAATGGCACTCCTGCACTACTCCTATTTCGTGGAGCTTTTGCCTTCCTCCCACTTCTCCTCTTATGTGAGGCTGAGTATTAGGAGATAGCATTAAAGGGAGAGTGTTTTCTGACATTCCTCAGCCCTTGCCCTACTTCCTCCTTTGGAGAAAGTAGCAGAGAATAAGCAGACCACAAACTTCCTCATGGACACAGAAAGAATTTCCCACCAACTGTCTTTTCTAATAAATGAGGTGAGACCTGGCAGCCACATCAATTAATGAAACTAGAATGTCCATATCTTCAAGCACTCTCAGACCTGGACTGCCTGAGCCTAATGAAAAATAAACACATACCCTTCACTCTGAAGCGTGACATAGAGCAAGATATTTTTAGCTCCATTTTCCAGCACTGGAAGCTGCTGTTAATTTGTACTCCATCTGGTGTGTTTCACAGGCCTGTGCAGTAGGGGAGCTCTACGTAGATGACGGACATTCATTTCAGTACCTCCACAAGAAACAGTTCCTGTATCGGAAATTCACTTTCCACAAGAACATCCTCTCTTCCAGGTAACAGCAGTTATGTCAAAAGCCACCATCACAATGTCAGTGGAAATTCCTTTTATGGTTTAAGAGGTCTTCTTAAAAACATGGAAATATTAGTCTCACCTACTGCTTAGTGAAGTCCCAGAGCATGCAGAGTCAGTCATAAAACTGCAATGTTCTGCAGCTGCAGGAGTTTAAGAGTAGCAATGCATGACATACTGAGTTGTGTCATCTACTTAAAGATGCTACAGATTCACTCAAATACAAAGAAAAGCATCAGCAAGAGTAAAGCCTGTCAGAAAAACAAAAGATGGTAAACTGGAAGATGTGCAAATAGGCAACACCTGGAGTGTTAATGTTTTCTCATATTGTCTATACCTAGAGAGTGGGCAGTGACTGAAACAAGCTTCCTAGGGAAGTGGTCAGGGCACTACACCTGGATGATTCTCTTGGTCATATGATTTAGTTTTAGGCAGTCCTGTGAGGAGTGGGGAAAGAAGCATACTTCAGGGGTAGAATACATATGCCCAGACAGCTGGCAGGCTTTCAAGCCTCCAAACAGCTTGACACAAAGTTAAGCTCAGAGAAATAATATTTTCTTCTATTCATAGAATAGAACAGAATAAATTATAACAGAATAGATTAGAATAGAATAGATTAGAATTAACCAGGTTGGAAAAGACCTTTGAGATTGAGTCCAACCTATCATCCAACACTATCTAATCAACTAAACCATGGCACCAAGCGCCCCATCCAGTCTCTTCCTAAACACCGCCGCTAAAGTTGGAATTGCTCCATATGAGTCCTCTCCAACTGGAGATATTCTGTGCAGGAATCATAGACACTTAGTATACAGCCTCCAGAAGTCATCAACTGATGAAGTATATGTATTAGCATGGGAAAATATACAAGGAAAGCACTTGGAAAGAAGCAAGAGGAGACACAACCTGTAAAAGTTGAGTGAAACAACCTAAAAGCCAAAAATACCAATAGCTTCTTGTAAGGAAAGAGCTGATAGGTATGTCACTATTACATTTTTACTATGGAGGTTTTTTCCCATGGGGCTGTGCAGGGCATAAAAGGTGATTTTACAGGCAGGTCTTTATTCCTTCAGGGTTCACAAGTATGATGAAGGTAGTTCTAAAATGACAGCATTTTACACAGAGCAAAACCATAGAGTAGCTTGGATAATGCAGTTAAAAAAGTATGCTTCAAAGCTCTCCATCTGGGATAGAAAAGCTTAAAAATTCAGGATGGAAAAGAAAAGTGTTGCTGAATTGCTAGCAAAAATAGAAGTTGGGGAAAAATAATTTTGAGGTGTGTGATCCAGCACTCTACTCGCTCTGAAAAGGGAAGGTTTAGGTTGAGGGGGTTTGGAGCTTTTTAATTTAAATCAAGTTAGTTAAATAATGTGTCACAGATTGAAGCATCTTACTTGGAAAATGTCAGCATTACCGTGAGTCCATCATCAGTAAATTTGCAGATGACACCAAGCTGGGGGCAGGAGTTGATCTGCTGGAGGGTAGAGAGGCTCTGCAGAGGGACCTCAACAGGCTGGACAGATGGGCAGAATCCAAGGGCATGAGATTGAACACATCCAAGTGCCGGGTTCTGCACATTGGCCACAACAACCCCATGCAGTGCTACAGGCTGGGGTCAGAGTGGCTGGAGAGCGGCCAGGCAGAGAGGGACCTGGGGGTACTGGTTGATGGTAGGCTGAACATGAGCCTGCAGTGTGCCCAGGCAGCCAAGAAGGCCAATGGCATCCTGGCCTGCATCAGGAACAGTGTGGCCAGCAGGAGCAGGGAGGTCATTCTGCCCCTGTACACTGCACTGGTTAGGCCACACCTTGAGTCCTGTGTCCAGTTCTGGGCACCCCAGTTTAGGAAAGATGTTGAGTTGCTGGAACGTGTCCACAGAAGAGCAACAAAGTTGGTGAGGAGCTTGGAACACAAGCCCTATGAGGAGAGGCTGAGGGAGCTGGGGTTGCTTAGCCTGGAGAAGAGGAGGCTCAGGGGAGACCTTATTGCTGTCTCCAACTACCTGAAGAGAGGTTGTAGGCAGGCAGGGGTTGGTCTCTTCTCCCAGGCAGCCAGCACCACAAAAAGAGGACACAGTCTCAAGCTGTGCCAGGGGTGGTTCAGGCTGGAGCTTAGGAAGAAATTCTTCACAGAGAGAGTGATTGCCCATTGGAATGGGCTGCCCAGGGAGGTGGTGGAGTCACCATCACTGGAGGTGTTCAGGAGGAGACTTGGCAGGGTGCTTGGTTGCATGGGTTAGTTGATTAGGTGGTGTTGGATGATAGGTTGGACGTGATGATCTCAAAGGTCTCTTCTAACCTGGTCTATTCTATTCTATTCCACCTTTTATACATGGGAGTTGTAACTACCCTTTCTGCAAAAATGCAGAACCTCTCTGGTTGTCAAAGCCATATTTTTTGCCACAAAATATCTTCTCAAGCTTTTTCTTCTGACTTCATGGAATCTGCTATGCAGTGGAAAAAAATTAGCTAATGCTGGGAGAAAGTTTTCTTTGTCTCAGAAGAAAGGCAAACAGAGGAAAGGAAATCAATACAGGGAATTTTCAGGGTGAGACTGAAAGTGCCTTCTGGAGTTTTTCTGTATGATGTTGAACCTCTGCTGATGGACAGAAACTGATGTATATTAAATAACATTCTTTTTTTTCCAGCCACGCAGATGGAAGTGGACAATACCAGACCACATGTGTAGTTGAGCGGGTGATAGTTCTGGGGTTTGGACAGCAACCCACTTTAGTGACAGCCTGTTCCAAGGGTAATGAGCTGACTTCTATTTTACTCTCTGGGGTTTGGGGTTTATTGTTGTTGTTTTTATAATGCTGCTGCTCTGCTGCCATTCACTAGAGGTGGCAAACTGACAGCTGTGGAAAGGAAGAGTTACCACATAGGGAGCATTTTTGCTTTGTTTGCTGCTCTTTTATATCAAGAAGAGGTTGAGAGAAGTGATTCTCCCCCTCTACACTGCTCTTATGAGAGCCCAGCTAGAGTACTGCATCCAGTTCTGGAGTCCCTATTACAAGAAAGATCTGGACGTGCTGGAGCATGTCCAGAGAAGGGCCAGGAGGATGATCAGAGGGCTGGAGCACCTCTCCTATGAGGACAGGCTGAAGGAGTTGGGACTGTTCAGTCTGGAGAAGAGAAGGCTCCAGGGATACCTTATTGTGGCCTTCCAGTATCTGAAGGGGGCTTATAAGAATGCTGGTGAGGGACTTTTTAGAGTGTCAGGTAGTGATAGGACTAGGGGGAATGGATCCAAGCTAGAGGAGGGGATTTCATTTAGATAACAGGAAGAAGCTCTTCACCATAAGGGTGGTGAGACACTGGAACAGGTTGCTGTGGTAGTTTTAGGCTATGTCTTTAAAATTTTTCACAGATCTTGAACAGAAAAATGGTAGTATGTAAATAAATCACTATTGGGTGTAAAAAGAAAAACAGTGATAGTTCTAAACAATCCCACTGGAAAGATAATGGACTTAAAACAAGTTGTACAAAACAATCTATCTCCTCTTCTTGCCTCTTCGCTCTTGGAGATACTAACTTTGTGCTTCTGCTGGCTTCTGCTTGACCTGGGCTGCATTGTTTTGGCTAAGTTCTAACTTCTCTTGTCCCTTTTGTGTACAGGGGGTAAGGGGGAATCAGGGAAGGAGAAGCTATTAGACTCCCCTGGTCTTTGGCAGGGGGTTCCTTGTGCTGTTTATTAATTGTAAATACCTGTAAATATTGTAAGTACTGTATATGGGTACATATTCATTGCATTCCATTGTAAGTTGTAGTTCTGCTCATAAATACAGCCTTCAGTTGCTTCCAGCTGAGCTGGTCTGGCAAATTTAATGTTGGGGGGAATTTTCAACCCACCACAGTTGCCCAGGGAAGTGGTGGAAGCCGCATCCCTTGATGTTTTTAAGACCAGGCTGGGTGTGGCTTTGATCAACCTGATCTAGCAGAGGATGTCCCTGCCCATGGAACTCTATGATCCTTGGGGTCCCTTCCAACCCTGACAATTATGTGCTTCTGTGACAGAATTTAGTGAAAGGAATCAGCAGCCACTCAACACTAACGTTATTTGTGTAACTGACAAACACTTGCTTTGCTAGATAATTGATACATCAGTAAAAGTGGTTTAGATAGCTTTGTCCTGCACAACACATGACCAGAGACGACCATTTCAGACGAAGGACTATTTGTTCAGCTCTGCTGCTCTAGAATAGGCAGGCTTACAAACTTGCAAATAAAACCAGAATTACTTTTCTATACTCCTGCTCATTCAAAGTGTGTGGAGTGCCTGGTTATCTGGGGATCTCTAGAAGTTCTGAGGGATAGAATCGTAGAATTGTAGAATCAATAAGGTTGGAAAAGACCTCAAAGATCATCATGTCCAACCCATCACCCAAGACCTCATGACTACTAAACCATGGCATCAAGTGCCACATCCAATCCCCTCTTGAACACCTCCAGGGATGGTTACCCCTGGGCAGCACATTCCAATGGCTAACAACTCTCTCTGTGAAGAACTTTTTCCTCACCTCCAGCCTAAACTTCCCCTGGTGCAGCTTGAGACTGTGTCCTCTTGTTCTGGTGCTGCTTGCCTGGCAGAAGAGACCAACCCCCACCTGGCTACAACCTCCCTTCAGGTAATTGTAGAGAGCAATAAGGTCCCCCTGAGCCTCCTCTTCTCCAGGCTAAGCAACCCCAGCTCCCTCAGCCTCTCCTCGTAGGGCTTGTGCTCCAAACCTCTCCCCAACCTTGTTGCCCTTCTCTAGACAGGTTCAAGAGTCTCAACATCCTTCTTAAATTGAGGGGCCCAGAACTGGACACAGTACTCAAGGTGAGGCCCAATGAGTAGGGATAGGCAGTAGCAGCTACAGAAAGGGGCTGTCACTTCTGTGTGCTTTCCAAGTGTGTTCCTTCACTCTGGGAATCATGGATACATATTTTCTGTCTCTACCTGTCAATCTCAGGCACCTGTAGAGTGCTTGGAGGAAAACCTGTGCTGAAACAAGGGGATGTTGGGTTTGGGGTTTTGTTTGTTTGTTTTCAGAAAGGTCTCACACAGTTTCATGTACTGTAGGTTGAAGGGTCAGGAGACAAATAATACTTTTTTTCCAGTTCTGCTGCATTCTTATCTATATACTGTGCAAATTGGACTGTTTCTTTTTTCAGTTGCTCCGTTCCACCAGTGGCAGGAACAGTCTGAATTAAAGCTGGGGGGAGTTGTGTGTAACTGTATTTCAGAAGGGTTCTGGGGACGGGAGCTGGGGTTGCTTGGCCTGGAGAAGAGGAGGCTCAGGGCAGACCTTATTGCTCTCTACAACTACCTGAAGGGAGGTTGTAGCTACGTGGGGTTGGTCTCTTCTCCCAGGCAACCATCACCAGAACAAGACGACACAGTCTCAAGCTGTGCCAGGGGAGGTTTAGACTGGATGTTAGGAAGAAACTCTTCATAGAGAGAGTGATTGCCCATTGGAATGGGCTGCCCGGGGAGGTGGTGGAGTCACCATTACTGGAGGTGTTCAGGAGGAGACTTGTCAGGGTGCTTGGTTGCATGGGTTAGTTGATTAGGTGGTGTTGGATGATAGGTTGGACGCGATGGTCTTGAAGGTCTCTTCCAACTTGGTTTATTCTATTCTGTTCTTCCTAAATCATTCATAAACTCTCTTATCCTTTTCAGATGGGAAAGAAAAAGAAGTGGCTTTCACATACAATGCAAAGAACTCTGCACTGACACTGGAAAATTTAGCCCTGAGTCTTGCTGCTGACTGGAAGATTCGCATCAACTGAAAGGAGAGACAGCTTCTTCAGAGAATTCACTGAGGGGTTGAGAGGAAATAGTGGGAGAATTTAAAATACTTCTTTGAATCCAATCAAATCAAGGAACATATTTCCCACCCACATCCCCAAACTACCATTTCCTACAATTTTTCTTTTAAAGCACATTGAAGCTTGGATAGTTCTTTTATTCAGCAAAAGTAGTAGCACTAGGATTGTACCTTTGGGGGAGAAGCTACATGCTGTCTCCTCCAGGCTATCTTCACTTAGGCAGTGAGTTTTGCCTTCACTTGCACTGATGAAATCATAAATCAGTGGCATGACATTGTGGCTTGCTGGCATAAGGTTTAATTTAAATGTTTGGAACTTGCACCACTCAGAGACTGGAGTATTTGAGAGAAGTAGATCTGGGCCACTTTGACAAGCAAACACACACAGCAGGAGCCACCCAGTATGATGACAGGCACTTCTCCTTTCCAGTCTTTATGCTGATGCAGAATTAGGCAATGCATACAGGAAAGCAAACAGCAGGCTTGCCAAATAGTTCAGTCATTGAAGGTAAGGTGTGAGTAGGTTGTGCCAGTCAGTTAAGCAACAGTAAAAGACAGTGGCGTGGGAGTTGCAGAAGTCTCTCCAGTAAGTGGCTTTGAAACTGGTGTTTGGATTTGAAAAGGCAGAGGTCTACCTAAGTCTAACACTGGCTAGGGTAGCAGCTAAGCTTGCATGGAAACATCTTCCATGTCATCACTCCCCTCTCTCCATAAGGACTGCTTTGAAAAGTCTTTTGTTAGGAAAGAATTTGTGGGGTTAGATGATTGGATATCATTGGTTAATGCCAGCCCAGTGAAGCAGCTCTGCTTAGGGAGAGCTCTGCTTCTCCCATTCTTCCAATTCTTGCCAAGGTTTGTGTTCCTTTAGTAATTTCTTGGTCAGATTTTAGTATTGGGCTGGGATTTGAGTTTGCTATTTATTAAGCAGATTTTTAATGGGATTCATTCTGCATTTAACCATCCCAATTCATGCTTATTCCCCCATTCTCTTAAAACACTCTGATGTTTCCTTGCCTCGTTTTTTGCCCCCACTATCTCTGTGAACATAAGGGATGAGTCTTGATGCTTTCTTCCCCTTCAAAACCAGGAGACATCCTGTTCCCACATTCCCTACAGCCTGCCTGTTCCTACAGCCCTTTCCACATCAGGCATCACTTTTTGCAGGCTACCATTGCTCCATGGCTCAAGTTGTTTGCTCTTTTCCACTTGCTATACTTGCCAGCTATATTATTTTAAAGACAGTTCTGATTCAAACCTGATCACTTAGGTGGATTTTGTGGTTATAAAAGGGCAACATTTACTGAATTTCTTTTAGCAAAATACAGAAGCTTGGGAGTTTTAAAAAAGAAAACAATAAATCAACTCTTAGAAAACAGAGAAGGATGGTGACCATTTTTGCCCACTAAAGGTAACTCAGCAAGTCTATTTCTACATTGTTCCCTGCTGTTCTTGCTCATTCCTCCCTGGGCTTGATCAGCCATTCCCACCTGCTGCTGTTTGTCCTCTGCAGGGCAGATTTCTGGGAATAGCAAGTGTGAGTCTGAACTGCGACTGCTCTGCTCCCTAACGACCAAGCACAGTTTGTTTCCTACCAGACCCTTAAGTACCTTCTTTCTTATTCTGTCGAGCTGTTTGTCAGCCCATTCTTTCAGAGAGTGCAAGCCTCTGCTCCAGGAACTGGCAGCCTCAATACTGCTGTGCTTAATGCAGAGGAGTTAATACAGGTCGAACGGTAACAAATAGGTCTTTTACATCTGTGAGAGGAGAGACAGACATTATTTTTGAGACAAACCTTATTTTTCTATCAGATTCTAAGCTTTAATTGATGACTGCTTCTTATGTTTAAGCAGAGCAGTGCTTCTGACAGGACAGAATTATTGTCTGGAGCACTTGAATGAAATGTTTTAACTGATTATTTCTGAAGTTGGAAAATAAGTTAAATAAAGTAACAACGAAGCAATTTCCATGCCTTGTTCCTTCCAACCTTCTTCTACTGTTGAGAATGACTACTAAGGATTCCTCCAAGGATATCAGGTTAAAGGGGATGACTAATTGTTATACTCTGGCACTCAGTATGGTATCTGCACTATGGTGGGGCCTCATGGGTCAACGTTTCAGTGGTGTGGAGTGCCTAACTTCAGTAGGAATTAGTTGCTGAAAGTCTTAACATTTGTGTCTTTAGATCCAAGGAAAAAAATTTCAGAGAGTATCATTAAAATTGATACTTCTAGCAACTCACATATTTATGCCACAAAGGGAGAAATAGATTGACAGTTTTTTTCTCTAAAAAGCAAAGGCAACTTTAAAAAGTAAAGAGAACGAAAGAGAAAACTGCGTAGAAATTGAACCAGCGCTAGGGCAGAAAGTCAGCAATGTGTACATCAGCCAGAGTCCAGAGGCTAGTGTCACAAGGCAAAAATAGCACTGATGTCATCATGTGAGCAATCAAAAGAAAAATCAAAGTGTCTGGGGACTTCTGATAGCACGAACAGTGTCACCCTTTAAAGACCTGGGTTACAGAGAAGAGCAACATGTTTAGATCTCCTTTTAATGGAGACTACAACTTTGTCCCTTACCCCACTCATGCATGACAAAATAAATGTGCAAAGTCAAACAACTGGTCTAAAACCCCAGTGTAATGCAACACACAGAGAAGGGCCCAGTTTCCACATGGAGCCTGTTACAGATTTTTCTGCCCCTCTATTGAAAGTTTCTTTCTACATGGGAGGTAGCTATCACCAGGGGTGGCCAGGAGGGCCAATAGCATCCTGGCCTGCATTAGGAATAGTGTGGCCAGCAGGAGCAGGGA
This sequence comes from Melanerpes formicivorus, assembly GCF_026170545.1. Lineage (NCBI taxonomy): Eukaryota > Metazoa > Chordata > Aves > Piciformes > Picidae > Melanerpes > Melanerpes formicivorus. The sequence goes on along the minus strand of NW_027142414.1, from coordinate 4,282,280 downwards.
GGTCATAGTGCCCCTGTACTCTGCTTTGGTTAGGCTGCACCTTGAGTCCTGTGTCCACTTCTGGGCCCCTCAGTTTAAGAAGGACATCGAAACACTTAAGCGTGTCCAGAGAAGGGCAACAAGCCCTATGAGGAGACGCTGAGGGAGCTGGGATTGTTTAGCCTGGAGAAGAGGAGGCTCAGGGGAGACCTTATTGCTCTCTACAACTACCTGAAGGGGGGATGTAGCCAGGAAGGGGTTGGCCTCTTCTCCCAGGCAACCAGCACCAGAACAAGGGGACACAGTCTCAAGCTGCGCCAGGGGAGGTTTAGACTCGAGGTGAGGAGGAAGTTCTTCACCAAGCGAGTCATTCGTCATTGGAACGGGTTGCCCAGGGAGGTGGTTGAGTCATCGACCCTGGAGGCATTCAAGGGGAGATTGGACATGGCACTTGGTGCCATGGTCTAGTCATGGGGTCTGTGTTGATAGGTTGGACTCGATGATCCTCGAGGTCCTTTCCAACCTAAGTGATACTGTGATACTGTAAACTGCTCTGTAGAGAAACCAAACTCAACTGGCAGGTAGTGACCTCACATGAGTGCCATCAAATAATGACCTTTTTCATAGAATGGGCAGGGACAGCTTCCACTGGACCAAGTGGCTCAAAGACCTATCCAACCTGGCCTTTGATACTTACAGAGACGGGGCACCCACAGCCTCTCTGGGCAGCCTGTTCCAGTGCCTCACCACTCTCACAGTAAAGAATTTCTTCCCAATATCCAATCTAAGTCTAACCTCTTACAGTTTTAAATTGAATCCCCTCATCACGTCACTACACACCCTCACTACACACCCTAATAAAGTGTTCCTCCCCATCTTTCCTGGAGGCCCCCTTTAAGTACTAGAAGGCTGCTATAAGGGCTCCTCACAGCTTTCTCTTCTCCAGGCTGGACAATCCTAAGCCTGCTCTTGTAAGATAGATGCTTCAGTGTCCTGATATCTTTTGTGACCCTCCTCTAGACCCACTTCTCACTCTGGAGGCCCCAGAGCCAAACACAGTACTCTAGGTGAGGTCTCATGAGAGTAGAGTAGGGAAGGATAAACATCTCCCTCAACCTGCTTGATCTTTTTCAGTGTGCCCTCAGATAATCTCCTCTAGTAGTAAAAAACTCTCTGTATCTTTTCTATGGCTAAAGGTAGAAGTGAGTTGAGTGCAACAGTTCCTTCAGGAGTGTCAGGACTAGTTTATCAGCTTGCAGTATGTCACAAGTACATGCCCAAACCAGCAGAGTTTCAGTTCCAGTTTCAGTGTTCTTAAGGGAAAAAAGGGCTGGTTGCTCTAGCAGTCAGCCTGCACAGGGTGCCAGGTCCTGGAGCGTGCCTGGCCTCCATACGAGCTGCGCAGAAGACTGACACCTCAGTAACCCCCTCCCTCTCACTTTCCCTGTCTCTCACGCTTTGCCTAGAGCTATTTTTAGATTTCATGGGTTAAAGCCTGTGCCTTCTGGATGCTTATGTGCACAGGGCAGGCACACGCATGCTGTAGATCCTACAACTCAGGCGCGGGAGTTAGCCAACAGATTCTCTCTGACCACATCAAGGAATAAATCCCGACTTCTTATGACAGAACACTGTCCTTGGGGAAGATGCACAGCACACTCAACGAGGTGGAATTTTGGTGCTTGCAAATTTGACTGGGAGACTTCCAACAGATAGAACAAGCAGTGTACACAGCTGCTTCCTCTTTTCTTGAGTTTCCTTCCAGTCTGCAAGCTCTTGCTTGCTTTCAGCGTTTGCTTCAAGCCTGGTTCCCATGCCGTCCGCCATCAATGCAGCAGTGGCTCAGCAGACAGCTGCTGGGTCAGTTCCCAGCACTGCTGTCAGCACTACTGAAGGTACAGGTGGGGGCACAGGGGGGATTTATTCTGCTATTATAAGTCGCAACCAGCCCATTATCAAAGTAAAGGAGAAGACCTATGAAGAGCTTCATAAGAAGTGTTTGGAGCAAAACATTCTCTATGAAGATCCTGAATTCCCACCAAATGAGTCCTCCCTCTTCTACAGCCAGAAAATCCCCATCAAGTTCGAATGGAAAAGACCACGTGTAAGTACAGTGTGTGCTGGGGGCCTTTTACTTTCTGGAAATTCAAGTGTGCATCCTGAGCTTACAATGGTGCAGAAAGTGTGTGTCAGGAGAAGGAGAGGGAATGAACTGCAAGTATATTTCCATAGAGCTCTCCTGGAAGATAACTAGCTAGAGCTGTGGAAGCTCAGACAGTGTCTACATAATGACTAAAATACAATAAACCAAAATTAAGGGGGTGGGGGGGAGGGAAATTGAATTAAATATGCAGGAACAGAAACACAGAATTGATTTATTCTTATGCATGATTCACTGAAGATTTTCTTGTCTAAAACTACCAAAGAAAAAAAGATCTTCTCATTCTGCAACAAGTTACTGGGTTTGCTAAGGCTTAGTTTTTAAATGCTACTGTATTTCACTTTGATTTAGAGTCCTGCTGTTTTTCCAACCTGTGAAAAGGACAAATTATGATCTGAAACATGCTTTTATTTAGTAGTCTGTTCTGAATGTTGCTTAGCTGACTTGCAGGGGTTATTTAGGATATTATCAATTTATCATGTATTGAGGAACCACCCCTGCCTACTCAGCCCATTTCTTTTTCCTATTTTGTGGGTATTCCCCAGCCAGTCTTCCTCCCAAGCCTCTCAGGCAGAGGACTAATTCCTCAATTCCCAGTGGATTCTGCATCATATTGCAGGAGAAGTCATCTTCTTTCCATGTTATTTGTGCTGGGCAGCTGCTCTCCCCCAGTGAGGCAGCCCCAAAGGACACTGCCTTAGCCCCTGCTGTCCCCTGTCCAGCAGCAAGGACATGGTTCTGAGGAGCTTCCGCAGCTCCCTATTTCAGGTATTTCTCTCTCTGTCTCTCCTGGGTTCTAGAGGATTCTTCAACCTCTCTCTCCCTTAGATTTCCCATACTTGCCCAATACCCAAATCTGTGTCTCAGTGGTGACATATGAAACTATCCTCAGGAAAGTAGCTAAACAGCAAAAGATCAGGTGTTCTTAGAAGTAGCTGTTACAGGTGCAGAGGAAGGTCATGCACTGCTGTCACAACAACAATGTGAGCAATGTGGAGGGAGCAGCATGAGTTGCCTCTGCCATGCCCTGTGCTTAAGTGCTCTATCATTTCTTCATACCACAGCTGCATCAGCCCCTGGAACTGTGTGAATGAGTTAAAAGCAGACACAAGTCAAGTATATTAAAGGGATGAAATTCCCCCTATTTCTACAGAGAGGAAAGATACATTTGCAGATGACACCAAGTTGGGAGCAGGTGTTGATCTGTTAAGAGGGTAGAAGGGCTCTGCAAAGGGACCTTGACCAGCTGGACAGATGGGCAGAGTCCAACATGATGGCATTTAACAAGTCCAAGTGCCGGGTGCTGCACTTTGGTCACAACAACCCCATGCAGAGCTACAGGCTGGGGTCAGAGTGGATGGAGAGCAGCCAGACAGAAAGGGACCTGGGAATACTGGTTGATATTAGGCTGAACATGAGCCTGCAGTGTGCCCAGGTGGCCAAGAAGGCCAATGGCATCCTGGCTTGCATCAAGAATAGTGTGGCCAGCAGGAACAGGGAAATCATTCTGGCCCTGTACTCAGCACTGGTTAGGCCACATCTTGAGTACTGTGTCCAGTTCTGGGCCCCTCAGTTTAGGAAAGATGTTGAGTTGCTAGAATTTGTCCAGAGAAGTGCAAAGAGGCTGGGGAGAGGCTTCGAGCATAAGCCCGATGAGGAGAGGCTGAGGGAGCTGGGATTGTTTAGCTTGGAGACGAGGAGGCTCAGGGGAGATCTTACTGCTCTCTACAACTACCTGAAGGGAGGTTGTAGCCAGGTGGGGGTTGGTCTCTTCTCCCAGGCAACCAGCACCAGAACAAGAGGACACAGTCCCAAGCTGCACCAGGGGAAGTTTAGATTCAAAGGGAGGATAAAGTTCTTTACAGAGAGTTATTAGCTGTTGCAATGTGCTGCCCAGGGAGATGGTGGAGTCACCATCCCTGGAGGTGTTCAAGAGGGGATTGGATGTGGCACTTGGTGCCATGGTTTAGTAGTCATAAGGTGTTGGGTGACAGGTTGGGCTTGATGATCCTTGAGATCTTTTCCAACCTGATTGATTCTATGATTCTATATACAGCAGTAGAGGGGATGAGCACCAGCACCCTGAGGCAGACAAACTGCAAGTGTGCACATGAGAAAGCTTCAAAACATTAAAACCCCTGAAAGTAACCTCAAACTTGTCTCATAACTGAGCACGTGCAGATTGAGTCTTTGGCTTTGGGAAGGTTCAGACTTCAGGATGTGTATTCCAAAGGTATTTCTTTAAACCACTTGTTGATAAATAAGTTTGGACTCTCTGTATTTGTTTTTCATATAGCAACAATAAGCTGGGGGCTGTGCAAGACTTGAAAGACAACCTAAATGTCAAAAGCAAAGCTGTGTTCCTTTGACACAAGCGTTCAGTCACCTGATATGTCTGTAGTGCCAGCTGCAGGTAGAGTAGAGGCAGGAGATTTAGAGATCTGCAGTCTGTATGCCTAGTATTGGCATGCTGTGGGACAGCAGATGACAGTAGATATGGCTGTCTTGCTGGGGACACATTGTGCCTGATTTGTAGGGGTGCCTGTGCCTGCTGTTGCAAATGTGTTTGTTTTAAAACAAACTCCATAGTTGAGGTTGCTGTGTGCCCAGCAGATCCCCCAAGAGAAAAGAGACTCACATAAAACACCCTCTTTCACAGTGTGTCCCCTACCTTGTTCTTGCCCATACACCAACTACATCTCTTGGATGTCAATACAAAAGACTATCAATGCTGATCTCAGATTGACTCAGGACTTTGGTTCACTGGACTTTGTGATATAGAGGCGATAGCAGGACTTCTCTGATATCATTGTATACATGAATAGACACACCAATGGAATATCAAAGTCAGATGAATATGAAGTAATAATGCTGAGCCAGAAAGTATTTTGCTAAGAGAATCAAGCAGTCATTGAAGCACCAAATACAAACATTCAACTGCACAGGCCAACTATTGCAATAGTCTGTAGATATGGTCAGCTTCTGGCATTTCATTATTTTTTTGGCAAAGAAAGCAAGTAGCTTATAAACTGTAGGCTTGTAAAGTAGCATTTTTTTTAATCACTTTGAAATCCTGGTCAAACTTAAATTGCATCAGGCTTTGTAATTTATTCTGAGAGAAAACAAAATAGCAAACAGCTCTCAGACATCCTGAGAGCACATCCTAACACCAGCTTCACTCTAGATCCTTCCCTGATTTCCATAGCATGTTGTATATGCCCCATAGCCCCAGAAAGAGCAAATGAACAAATCAATGTGCTCCAAGGTTTCATTTAAGCCAGAAAAAATAGACAACCTGTTGCTGGCTGCCTCTGGCTTCCTGAGGCACACTTGATCACACCACCCGAACAGTTTGTATCTAAACTCCCCTCCACACCACATGAAATGAATGTGTGATAATTTCTTGGGGCTCCTGCTATTCATTACTGAGGTGGGGAGAGGTGCCCAGCATTCCATCCCCAGAGCTGCACTTTGCTCCTGTACACCTGGCCCTACAGGCTCTTGTTTTTTGTAGTTGGTGCTACCCAGAGGTCAGGTCCTCCCCTGCCACCACTTAAAATGATTGGCCAGTGCTGCTGTGGGAAGAGTGACAGCTGGAGGGCTGGTCTTGTGCCTTGCCATCAGGACAGCTGCCACACAGGGCAGCTATGAGCCTTGGCATAAGGGCAGTGAGAAGGTCCCTGTCATTCTAACAACCCATGGTAGCCATGCCATGCCATGCATGCAGAGAGCAGACCTCCTAACACTCAATTCAGGCAAAAGCCAAGTGACAGCCCTGAAAGCTTCCCTGAGTAAAGACTGCAGGATCCATTCAACATTTGTGTTCAGAGTACGCATGAGAAGGAAAGTAAAATCCCTCCCAGTTAATGCAAAATATTTAATCATTTCCACATCCATGGCAGGTAAGAGAAGCCCAAAAGAGCCATTCTCACCTGCCCCAGGTTGTGTCCAGCTCAGTGCCATGCAGTGCTCAGCTATTTTAATGGCCTCAGCCTCCCACACCTACACTGCCTGCCAGAGCTGAGAACAGGGACAAGGTCATCAATGTTTGACAGTTGAGAAAAAGTCTATATTGTAACACAATAGAGAGTATCAAGAGGTCCTGCTGTGATCCTGTTTGGTCTAATGACACTAGGACATTGACAGGTAGGTTCTGCTGTGATACAGTGCTTTCAAATGTACCACTGCCATTCTCTTTGCTTACAACTAGCAGATCACAGCATGAACTGCCAGATTCAATGGCTTCCATATGATGATCCTCCCCATAACCAAGCAAACCAGCAGGAGGATCTTTCTTTGATAAGAAATGCAAATAAAATCAAGTCAGGAGTCTAGTGGATTTTGCTTAGAATGAAAATTAATCAGATCATCTGCTGCACAGGCAGGATGCTCTTTGAATGTAGTAATCACAAAACAGAGCAAAACAAAGAAGGCTTCTAGTGCCACCAAAACAGGGCTTTCAGATGAGGGTAATCCAGTTCTGAAACTCTAAAACTAGCTTCTTGTCTAACACTGAGCTCTGCCTTGAAGTCTGCAGCACAGCCATGTAGTAGCATGGTCTTGAACATGAGAGGCCAAAGGAAAAGCATGAGGGTACAAATTATCTTAGGCCAAAGGAGATGCTTCCTGTACTTGAAAGGATCAGTTTAGGGAATTTAGTTAGAATTCCATCATTTATTATCAGCAGTTTTTAAAGGAATGAATACCTTTTGCTGCAACAGTATAAGTTGACTGGGAGATATTTCCCTGACACAGGAAAGCCAATGGTAATGAAACAAATGTCAAATGACGGTTTAGTTGCATGTGGCCTTTGCATCTTCCAGTGCTCCTGTCCAACTGACTCCTAAGTACCCTCTGCCCAGAAGGCAGCATGCACTACTAATGGCTTTTCCCTCTAGGATTCTCTGTCTCCCTTGCTGTAACTTTGACTCTTTGCAATGAAATTACAGTCTGAACTGAGGCAGCTCAGTGAATATAAATGTCCTATGCGTAGCACCCAAGGCAGACTGAGGCACTCGAGTCAAAGCAGACTTCCTAGATGAATCATTGCATCAGTGAGGTGCAGCCTTTTGGGATTCTCTGTGACAGCTTGAGCAAACCCTTGCTCAGCTGGGAAGACTAGAAGGACAGACCTGCAACCTATGTCTTGAACACCAGGTCATCTCACTCTGCTGACTGAGGACTTCTCATCAGCCTTGGACACACTCAGTAAGTCTGCAGGCAACATTAGGGTGGATGGAAGTGTAGATTTGCTTGAAGGTAGGAAGATTCTACAGACAGGATGGATCAATGGGCCAATGATATGAGATTCAACAAGGCAAAGTGCCAGATCTTACACTTGGATCACAACAATCTCATGCAACACTGCAGGCTTGGGGCTGAACGTCTGGAAGGCTGCCTAGTTTTAAGGGACCTGAGAGTGATGATCAACAACCACCTGAATGTGAGCCAGCAGTGTGCTCAGGTGGCCAAGAATGCCAACAGCATCCAAGCCTGTATCAGAAAGTGTGGCCAACATGACTAGGGAACTGAACACATTCCTGTACTCAGCTCTGGTGAGGCTGCACCTCAAATACTGGGTTCAGTTTTGGGCCCCTCACTACAAGAAGGGCACTGAGCTGCTGAAGCATGTCCAGAGAAGGGCAATAAATCTGTAAAGGGTCTAGAGCACAATTCTTATGAGGAGTGGCTGAGGGAACTGAGGTTGTTTATCTTGAGGGAAAGGAGGCTGAGGGGAGACATGATCACTCTCTACAATTACCTTGCAGGAGATTGTAATGAGGTGGGTGTTGGTCTCTTCTCTCAAGTGGTAGAACAACAGGAAATAACCTCAGGTTCCACAAGGGGAGGGATAAGTTGGATATTAGGAAAAATGTCTTCCCAAGAGGGCAGTCAAGCACCAGAACAGGCTGCCCAGGGAGGTGGTGGAGCCACTGGAGGATCTGCTGAAGGACATGGTTTTGTGATGACTTGATAGTGCTAGGTTAATGTTTAGGCCTGCTGATCTTAAAGGTGTCTTCCAGCCAAAATAATTCTATGGTGTGGCTCTGAAGAAGAATCATTGATATACATCTAACATTTGGAAACACGGATGCACCATCTAAGTACCTTCATGTAAGCCACAGCATGCAGGATCTCAGAAGTTAATTTAATAGCAGCAGGACCAAGCTAAAATACGGTAATAGAAGTTGAAAGAACATAATCCAAAACCTTGGTATCTCACAGCTAGTTCTCAGGATAGCACAACAGCAACAGGAGGAAGAGTATTTCCAGCAAAACAAGTGGGTGGAGAAAAGCATGAAGGCGTCTCAAACAGATGCCCTGACACAACTGGACCCCAGGACAGCTGATCAAGGCACAAAATAACAGGACAATCCTTCCATTCCCTCCCTCGAGGAGAATAAGGTGACTCCTGGGAGGAGCCGGAAGCTGATCTCTGTCTGGCTATATGACTAATCCAAATATTTACATCAAAGCAACTCTGCTGATTGCTGTGAAGCAACAAAACTAGTAGGCTCAAGCCAAGTGGATTTACTAGACCTGAAACATGAGTCTGGGAAAATCCAGGGCTACCCTAATGGCATGGGAAAAAAGCTTCAGAATGCAGAGGTAGCATCAGCTGCCTGTACTGCCACACAATCGTCAGTTGTTTCTTCTCTCTGCTTCCCACTCCAGCCCTGCTAACTTCCTTGCAGCTGCTCAAGGAAGTGGTCCTCAGGTTGCAATGTATTTTTTCTTTACCCTCACAAGAAATGGGTCCAAATGTTAAGTGTCTTCTTTTTCTAATAAGGAATAATATAGAAAGTAATAATAAACCAGGATTTTTTGTTCTTTGTAGGACAGGTTGTACCTAATTCTTCCCTTTCTGCTCCTAAACCCTGTAGTTCTCTATCACATATAGTAGAGGTCCTGTGTAACCTTGCAATAGTCCCATCTCATTTGCTGGTAGTTCCTACATCTTCCTTTATCTCTCTCTACAGTGACTCCTTCATTATTTATGCCTGTACAGTATCTTGTGTCCATTCTGTACTGGTATAAATACTGACAAACCAAATACATTGTCTTAAGCCCAGGACAAACAAAGACCTTCCTGTCCTCAGATGCAGATGATATCTTCATGTGGTTCTGAATGCAAAAATGGCAATTAAACATTCCAACATGAGGAAAAGAATAAAGTCTTTTAAGCAGCAATAGATTATTCCTGAGAACAACATATCCAATCTTAGGCAAATATTAATGAGTATTCCTGGGGTCCATTCCTGATGAAAAACATTCATCAATTAGTTACTTCAGCACATTAGTTACTTCACATTGGGCACCTTGAACCTGCAGTCATTTTAAAAGAACTTAGTCTGACGCCCTGATGTTCTATCAACCTGCTCTCCTGTTTCCTCCAGGGGGCTTGTTTACACAACGTGTTGAAAAGTATCACAGTATCACCAAAAGCATCACCAAGGTTGGAAGAGACCTCAAAGATCATCAAGTCCAACCTGCCACCACAGACCTCATGACTAAACCATGGCACCAAGTGCCACATCCAATCCCCTCTTGAACCCCTCCAGGGACGGTGACTCCACCACCTCCCTGGGCAGCACATTCCAATGACAAATGACTCTCTCAGTGAAGAACTTTCTCCTCACCTCGAGCCTAAACCTTCCCTGGCGCAGCTTGAGACTGTGTCCCCTTGTTCTGGTGCTGATCTCTTCTCTCAGGCAGCCAATTCCCTCCTGGCTACAATCCCCCTTCAAGTAGTTGTAGACAGCAATAAGGTCTCCTCTTCTCCAGGCTAAACAATCCCGGCTCCCTCAGCCTCTCCTCATAGGACTTGTGCTCAAGGCCTCTCCCCAGCCTTGTTGCCCTTCTCTGGATACTTTTCCCCAACTCATTTTAATGTCCTTTCATCCTAGGCTAACTATTAGACCCCAAGGACACATGAAGAAAACTTTGGCTGAAATCTGGAACATCCAGATTCCAAAACACTTTCGAAGTGAAACTCTGCAGCTGAAAACTCTGCTAGAGATTTTGCTGTCCACAAACTCCCCTGCAGGAAAGCTTTGTCCTAATCCAGTCTTTATTTCCCTGGCAAACAGGCATCCCGCTGCATGCTTCTCCTGGTCACCCAGATGTTTGTATTTTGCAGGAGATCTGTGAGAATCCACGGTTTATTATCGGTGGAGCCAACAGAACGGATATCTGCCAAGGAGAATTAGGTATGGAATTCTTGCTTCAGCTCTGCACTTTCTGAAGTCTGCATTATAGTTTAAGCCCTCATTTGATTTTCTTTTGCTTCCAAGGTGATACAGCTCGACACACCTATTGATGCTTTGTCTCTATAGCAAATCACTGACATCTCCCTAGTAGCAATCCAGGGAGGAATTTGAAGTGCAAGATACTGTGCAGGGTGTTTTCCTTTTCATGAACCACACTCATGAATGTGTTACAGACATTTTGCCTTTCTTTCAGGCTTTGAGGAGGGACAAAATGATTTAAGATAAGAATAACAGATTAAAAGAGGGAGTTATCTGACTGAGAGAAAAAAAATCTCATCAGCTACTCATTTTTTTTCAGATATTTAGTCCTATTATGTCCTTACAGGAGCTTCAGAAGGCCTCTGGCTAAGTATACCTTGTACTCAAGGACACCCCTTGTATTGAAGACCTTAAGCTCAGATACTCAAAGATACTCCGATACATAGAACCACTGCTTAGGTGCAGGTCATGCCTCTGCAACAGTCATCCATGTGGCACTTGCCTGCACAGCTTTGTAAAGCCATTCTCCACTCAGCTTTCCCATGTCCTTCATGGTAGAACTCCTTCTGTGATCTCTTTCCTAAGCTTATACATCCTATTGTTTGCTGTGCTTATGACTGTCCTCATCAGCTTCCCAGGACTTATTTTTACATAGGTTAAAAAACCACCCAAAACCAAAACCCAAACAAACCTGATGTTCTTTGTGACATGATCAGGACTTCACAGTTACTAAGGTGTGGACTCAAATGAATTTACTTGCATAATGTGTTCCCTCTTTTGCCCTCCCCAGCTAATGGCATTGGTCACTTTTTTTAACTTCTGCCAAACACGGGATAGTTCAGAAAACTCCTGGTCTCAGGGAGTCCTCCTATGGGGAAAAGAGGTAACTCAGACTGTACTACTATATGTATAGAGTTAGCTTTCCAAAATATATACATACACATATTTCTGTGTGTTGTATCACTCCACAAGTTTCATAAGTTTTTCTTACAACTCTCTGCAGTTTAGGTTTCACTACCTTGTATAATTTTCTCATCCCACTAATTCACACTGCTCGGGCAAGCTTACCCTATAACCTCTCCTACAGCCGCAGCTAGGAGGTTTTGATTAAGAATTGAAGTACTGTGGGAGAAAAATCACTTTCCCAAAGCTCCCACAGAGGCAACAAACTTGTGCAAGTGTCTGAAGGAGGAAGTGAAAAGATCTGTGGACAGTGTAACAACAGACCCAGAAAGAGGAAAACATATCACAGCAATGGAGCAGGAGAGAAGTCCCCACTGAACAGTGGTTGGGACTGTTATCTTAAGAGCAGAAGATGAAAATGAGAGACAAAATCTTATCTGTACAGAGCTGCACCTGCAAGAAAATTTTCTCTCATCTGGTTGCTGTCCTAATCTTGGAAGGAGAAATAAGTCAGGGAGACAGATAGGCACTCACATGGGACAAGGAAATCTTAACCCTGGTAAGAGTGCTCATCAGATGTTAGGTTTGTTCTAAGCTATAGGGAACATCATCTATTTAACAGTCCTGTCCCAGACCACAAGGAAATACAGTGCTAAAGTACTGCAGAACACATGGAGAAGCCCCCTCTCCTGAAAGGAGGTGGCATGCTGTACTGAGAATTAAGGGGCCACTTGGCAGTATCTCAGGTTTTCCCTTTAATTCTAACTGCTCTGCCCCTTCAGTTTGTCTGCAGCTTTTGCTCTTTCGCAGGTGACTGCTGGTTCCTGGCTGCCATTGCTTGCCTGACACTGAATAAAAAGCTGCTCTGCAGAGTCATACCTCACGACCAGTCCTTTATACAAAACTATGCTGGCATCTTTCACTTTCAGGTGAGTCCTTTCAGCTAGCAGGAAGTAGATGTAACTGTGTTCCCAAGAGCTCCCAACAGAGGGATTGAATTGCCTCACCGCAATCTCTTCCAGCAGGGGAGTCACAGAAGGGTCAGCCCACACAGGGAATTAGGGAGCATTAACCCACCAAGGAAGCATTTGTAGATTGCTGCGTCCTATGCATGAGAGATAGCAACAGGTGCCCAGCTTACTTGCTGATCAGATGCTACAGCCAGCGTGGGCACATGCAAAGTTGGGCAAGAGCATCTATTTTTAGGCCCACAAGCAGCTGATCTGTCAGAAAAAAAGTTACTGAGGAACCACTTACTCACAGCAGATTGCTTCACACATTTCCCTTGGCTCTTCTAAGAGACCTCTCACTGTCCCTCACGCATTGCCCCAGGGAATTCAGTACAGCTGCCTCCCTCCCAGTACCCACCACTTTTTGCTATGTTATGCAGCAGCGAGTTCCACATTTCTTCTCTCTCAGCTTGGCTTTTCAGACAGGTTTCCCCTCCCTACACCAAATCAACACAAGGTGTTTTTCTGTTTGCCTTGATTCAGTTCTGGCGCTATGGAGACTGGGTGGATGTCATCATCGATGACTGCTTACCCACCTACAACAACCAGCTGGTCTTTACCAAGTCCTCCCAACGCAACGAGTTCTGGAGTGCCCTCCTGGAAAAGGCCTATGCAAAGTAAAATGATCCACCAGGCTCCCCACTGAGGCTTTGGCTGGGGAGCTGGTTAAACCACTGCATGCAATGAGCATCTAGAGGGGCTCTGGACACATGCTTTTCCCTCTGGATTCTCATGTCTCAGAATTGGGGATGGGTGCAGGTGGCATGTTTTATCTTGTGGGTTACCAAACAGATGGTTTGTGGGGGGTTTTGAGCATGTGTGGTTATGTATCTAAATTTATACACACACAACAGATAAAGATACCTACTTAGATATTTATAGATATTTATATCTGTGTAAAAGAGAATCTTTATTTTTTTTCTTCTTCTCTTCTTTCCTAGACTCCATGGGTCATATGAAGCTTTGAAAGGAGGCAACACCACTGAAGCCATGGAGGACTTCACTGGTGGAGTAACAGAATTCTATGAGATAAAGGATGCCCCTAAAGATATCTATAAAATCATGAAACATGCCATTGAGAGAGGATCTCTCATGGCCAGCTCCATCGATGTGAGTCTGTATGACTGTTGCACATAAGCCATAAGAAATAGCAGAGGAGAAGGCCCTCTCCACCTGTAATCAAATATATGCCACCTTTTGGAAATACTTGGTTTAGTCCACATAGCAAACACCCATTTCTAGGAGATGGAGTAATCCCCACTAAACATCACCCATTAGCAAACAACAAGTACCAAAAGAGAACAAAAGTAGAACATGGAGGTGGAAAGCATGGCTGTGACCAGCAAAATCAGCATCCCCTGCTCTCAGTAAAGTGTTGGTACAGAGGTGCTGCAACTCTTTTGGGACATAGACCTTCATATCAAAGATGCTAAGTGTGCAAACCCTTTGATTGCCAACACAGTCTCAGATTGTCTTCATTTATCATTGGAAATCTAAACCAAAAGACATTAGTTTCAGTAAAATTACGGTGTAGTAAAGGCAGGAAAACAACCTGTATATTTTGTACATATTAATTGCAGTCCATATTACTAGATTTTAGTCTGCTTGTAAATATAGCTTCATTTGCTTTCCAACTGAGCTGGTGTAGCAACTTTTATTCTGGGGGGTAATTTCAACCCACCACAGTTGTCAACCACTGCAGATAAGTATGGAGATAATGAGGGAGAAGAGAAAAGTTATCTAGGCTATTTTCTGCAACACATCTTTCTTGTGTTGTCTTTTCTCTCTGTGCCTCATCTTTCTGCCTGATATTTTTCTCCCATTCTCTGTGCCAGGATGACCTAGGCTTTTCCTTTGGATCAGCTCCTCGGAGCCACATTGGAGAACAGATTGCTCGAATGGTGAAGCAGTTAGAAAACGCACAGATGTCTTTCCCCACTGTAAACTACCAGGCAACAGATGAGAGGCCAGCATGGGTATGTCTGCAGAGGCAGTGGACTTCACGCTGCTTGTACTTACAAACAGTTAGAGAAACATAACACCTATGCTTTTAAATCCTCATTTAGATTCACTGAATTATCCTAACACTCAAGATCTGTTTTTATGGATGCTTCTGACACATGCCTTAAAAGATTTCAGTCCTTTAAAGCACAACAATTGTTACTAGAGGGCTTTCCTGATACAGAGACAAAGAGTTGTTGGCTTGTAGCACAGACTTGTAACTTCCAGAACAGAAAATGATTAGTGGATTTTATCAAGTCCCTCACTTATGAAGGATGGAGAGAACAAGAAAACTAAAGTACCATAACAGAGCAAGGTCCCTGAGTGATGGAGGGTGTAAAAGAAAGAAAAAGCAAACTCTACATGGCACAAAAGTCTTTAATGATCTTATTTTGGGACAGTGCTATGGAGCTTTGCCCACAAATGGAAAGGACTGTCCGCTCAGGATGCTTCTTTTAGGTTACTGTCACTAAGAGTCTCGTTTAAAATGTCTAACAAGGAAAAGGAAGTTGTGCTGAGTTTTATGTGTGTGATGAAATACAAGTAAATCAACATACATTAGTATCTAGAAGAATAAAAGGAGGAACGTTGAAACTGTTAAAGATAAACCCCATATTGGTAAACTTATTCAAATCTGTAGAGGGAAGTTGTCTTCTCCTCCTCTCTGCCATACCTTGCTCTTTAGGGTGCTGTATTTCCACAACAGTGAAATTACTTCCCTTGTTTTATGGCAAAAAGGAGAAAGAAAAACCCAAACATACCAAAACCAGCTCCACAATTACATCACCTGGAACTTGTGATCATTCAAACTGCCTTCTGCATTTGCAGCATAAATAGCTGATTTTTCCTCTTTTCACATCCATATTTAGTCTTCTTTAAAGACTGCAATGGTGTAATTTTTCAGGAAAGCCCACAATGACTGTCTTGTTTTGTAAGTGTGGCTGCCCAAATCAACCACATTTGTGGGGAGGGGAATTTCCTCTCCAGTGAACACCTACTGAAAGAAGGTTGCAAAATACTTTCTGTAGTTTCCACCCTAGCAGCCACCATGTTGCTGCTGAGCATTACATAGCTCTAAGCAAAAAAAAACCCAAACAAATAAAAGAAAAAAAAAATCTTGGCTCTTGAGGGAAAGAGGAAGGTAGTACAGGCATCAGAAGCACTTCAGAGAGGTGAGAGTCAATGTTCTTAAACCCAAAAGAGAAAAAGGGTTCTGCAAAGTAAGAATAGCAGCAATGTGAGTGTAATGAAAAACAAAAATTAAACAAACACAGCCCCCAAACAAACAAAACCAAACAACCACCCACCACACTTAAAACAACACAAAACTCTGCCCCTCCTCCTGCCACCCCCCAAAAAAACCAGGAAACAGATATGAAGTTATAGGCATGGAGAGTACAGTTTTCTGCAGAAGGGGAAGAGACACAAAGAAAAAGAAATGTGACATTCAGGAAATAGAATAGAATAGACCAGACCAGGTTGGAAAAGACCGTTGAGGTCATCAAATCCAACCTATCGTCCAACACTATCAACTAAACCATGGCACCAGGCACCCTATCCAGTCTCTTCCTAAACACCTCCAGTGATGGTGACTTCACCACTTCCCTGGGCAGCACATTCCAATGGAAAATCACTCTTTCTATGAAGAACTTCTTCCTAACATCCAGCCTAAACCTCCCCTGGTGCAGCTTGAGACTGTGTCCTCTTGTTCTGGTGCTGGTTGCCTGGGAGAAGAGACCAACCCCCACCTGGCTACAACCTCCCTTCAGGTAGTTGTAGACAGCAATAAGGTCTGCCCTGAGCAACCCCAGGTCCCACAGTCTCTCCTCATAGGGCTTATGTTCCAAACCCCTCACCAGCTTTGTTGCCCTTCTCTGGACACATTCCAGCAAATCAACATCTTTCCTAAACTGAGGGGCCCAGAACTGGACACAGCACTCAAGGTGTGGCCTGACCAGTGCTGAGTACAGGGGCAAAATGACTTCCCTACTACTGCTGGCCACACTATTCCTGATACAGGCCAGGATGCCATTGGCCTTCTCGGCCACCTGGGCACACTGCTGGCTCGTGTTCAACCTGCTATCGACCAGCATGCCCAGGTCCCTTTCTGCCTGGCTGCTCTCCAGCCACTCTGACCCCAGCCTATAGCACTGCATGGGGTTGTTGTGGCCAATGTGTAGAACTCGTCACTCAAATGTGTGTATTGGACTCCGACCATCTGTCCAGCTTGTCAAAGTCCCTCTGCAGAGTTCTCCTACCCCATTTATGGCATAAATGTACATTTCCACAGGAAATTCGGGGTTTTTTTTGAGTCATGTAAGAGTGCATTAAACAGGGTGGGTTAATGTCATTGTCATGAGACAGCAGCCATGTGTAAATATTGAAGTATTACTCTAGGTGTTTCATAGTTTCATAGTTTCATAGTTTCATTCAGGGTTGTAAGGGACCACAAGGATCATCTAGTTCCAACCCCCCTGCCATGGGCAGGGACACCCCACACTAGATCAGGCTGGACAGAGCCTCATCCAGCCTGCTCTTAAACACCCCCAGGGACGGGGCCTCGACCACCTCCCTGGACAACCCATTCCAGGGTTTCACCACTCTCATGGTGAAGAACCTCCTCCTCACATCCAGCCTGAATCTCCCCACCTCCAGCTTCATTCCATTCCCCCTAGTCCTATCACTACCTGAGATCCTGAGAAGTCCTTCCCCAGCCTTCCTGTAGGCCCCCTTCAGATACTGGAAGGCGACAATTAGGTCACCTCGGAGCCTTCTCTTCTGCAGACTGTACAGCCCCAACTCCCTCAGTCTGTCCTCATAGGAGAGGTGCTCCAGCCCTCTGATCATCCTCGTGGCCCTTCTCTGGACACGTTCCAGCACCTCCACATCCCTCTTGTAATAGGGGCTCCAGAACTGGACACAGTACTCCAGGTGGGGTCTCACCAGGGCTGAGTAGAGGGGGAGGATCACCTCCCTCGACCTGCTGGCCACACTTCTCCTGATGCAGCCCAGGATCTGATTGGCTTTGCGGGCTGCAAGTGCACACTGAGAGCTCATGTTGAGCTTTTTGTCCACCAGCACCCCCAAGTCTCTCTCCTCAGGGCTATCCTCCAGGCAGTCACTGCCCAGCCTGTATTTGTGCCTGGGATTGCCTCGACCCAGATGCAGGACCCTGCACTTGCTCTTATTGAACTTCATGAGGTTGGCCTGTGCCCACCTCTCCAGCCTGTCAAGGTCCCTCTGGATGGCCTCCCTTCCCTCCAGCGTGTCTGCTGCACCACACAGCTTGGTGTCATCAGCAAACTTGCTGAGGGTGCACTCAATGCCACTGTCCATGTCCCCCACAAAGATGTTGAATAAGACAGGTCCCAGGACTGATCCCTGAGGGACTCCACTTGTCACTGGCCTCCACTGGGACATGGAGCCATTGACAGCCACTCTTTGGGTGCGACCATCAAGCCAGTTCCTTATCCATCTAGTGGTCCACCAATCAAACCCATGTGTCACCAGTTTGGAGACCAGGATGTGGTGTGGGACAGTGTCGAAGGCTTTGCTCAGGTCCAGGTAAACGACATCAGTTGCTCGCCCCTCATCTATTAATTTTGTCACCTGCTCATAGAAGGCCACCAGGTTGGTCAGGCAGGATTTGCCCTTGGCAAAGCCATGCTGACTGTTCCCAATCACCTCTTCACTATTCTTTTGAGCGAGTAGTGACTCCAGGAGGATCTGTTCCATGATCTTTCCAGGCACAGAGGTGAGACTGACTGGCCTGTAGTTCCCTGGTTCCTCCTTCTTGCCCTTTTTGAAGATGGGGGCAATGTTTCCCTTTTTCCAGTCTGTGGGGACTTCACCAGACTGCCAGGACTTTTGAAATATAATAGAGAGGGGTTTAGCAACCTCATCTGCCAGTTCTCTCAGTACCCTTGGGTGTAACCCGTCGGGTCCCATGGACTTGAACACTTTCAGGTTCTTCAGATGATCACGAACCTGATCTGCACTTACAATGGGCAGTTCTTCCTCCCCGTCCCTGGCTTTGACTTCCATAACATCAGGAGTGTGGCTAGAGGCCCTTGCAGTGAAGACTGAGGTAAAGAAGTTATTAAGTACCTCAGCCTTTTCCTCATCACATGTGACCATGTCACCATTTTCCTTTCTGAGGGGGCCCACACCTTCCCTAGTCTTCTTCTTCCCATTAATATACCTGTAAAAGTTCTTAGTATTCCCTTTAATCTCCCTGGCTAGATTCAACTCAAACTCTGCTTTGGCTTTCCTGACCAGGACTCTTGCTGCTCGGGCAGCTTCCTTGTATTCCCCCTGTTCTACCTGTCCTTCCCTCCACTTCCTGTAGAGTTTCCTTTTAAGTAATAGTGTGTCCAGTACCTCCTTGCCCATCCAGGCAGGCCTCCTAGCATTCTTACCTGCTTTTCTCTTTGTTGGTACACAGAGCTCCTGGACACAGAGGAGGTGGTCCTTGAATACTGACCAGCTGTCCTGGGTCCCTCTTCCCTCCAGGGCTTTGTCCCATGACACTTTGGCTAGCAGATCCCTGAAGCGATCAAAATCTGCATGCCTAAAGTCTAGGGTCATGAGCTTGGAATACTTCCTCCTGATTGCCCTGAGGATGTTAAATTCAACTGCTTCATGGTCACTGCAGCCAAGGCCGTCTATGAGCCTCACATTGCTTACCAGCCCTTCCCTGTTGGTGAGAACAAGGTCCAGCATAGCACCATTTCTTGTTGGTTCCTCCACCATTTGGAGGAGGAAGTTGTCTTCTATGCAGTCCAGGAACATCCTGGATTGCTGGTGCCTTGCTGTGTTGTCCCTCCAGCAGATGTCCGGGTGGTTGAAATCACCCATGAGGACCAGGGCTTGTGACCTGGAAGCTGCTTCTATTTGCCTATGGAGGGCCTCATCTGCTTGGATCTGCTGGTCAGGTGGCCTGTAGGAGACCCCCACAGTAATATCTTCTTCCCCTGTCCTGCCTTTAATTTTGACCCATACACTCTCAACTAGCTTATCATCCCTCCCCAGTTGGAGCTCCAATGATTCCAACTGGCTATTGACATAGAGGGCAACACCTCCTCCTCTCCTTCCCTGCCTATCCTTCCTAAAGAGTTTATACCCATCTATGCCTACATCCCAGTCATGGGATTCATCCCACCAAGTTTCAGTAACAGCCACTATGTCGTGGCATCCCAGCAGCACAGTGGCACTTAACTCATCCTGTTTGTTGCCCAAGCTGCGCGCATTCGCATAGAAGCACTTCAGCTGGGCTGGCCCTGTCCTCCTCTTGTGACAAATCCCCTCGGTTTCCACAGAATGTCCTGGTGGATCATTCGTGGCTTGCCTCAGGGTAGCAAGTTGAGAGCCCTTACCAGCTCTCCTTCTCTCTACTGCTGGTGAGCTGCCCCTCTGTTTGTCACCAGCCAGCAGGAGACTATTAACCCCATCCCCCTTCAAATCTAGTTTAAAGCCCTATCAATGAGCCCTGCCAATTCCTGCCCCAGGATTCTTATCCCACTCTGGGACAAGTGTGTCCCATGAGTTGTTTTCAGCTCAGGTGCCTTGAAAACCAATCCATGATTGTGGAACCCAAAGCCCTGTCGATGGCACCAGCCCCTGAGCCATGAATTGATCTGTCGGCCCTTCCTCAGTGTGTCCTCATCCATTGCTGACGTTAGAGGGATGGCAGAGAACACGACTTGAGCCCCTGATCCCTTTAGCATTTGCCCTAAGTTTCTGAAGTCTTCCTTAATAGATTGTGAGCCTCTCATTGTTACATCGTCACTGCCCACCTGAAAGACCAGCAGTGGGTAGTAGTCTGAAGGACTCACGAGGTTGGGAATTCTATCTACAACATCTTTTACTTGGGCACCAGGGAGGCAGCTGACCGCTCTATGAAATGGGTCTGGTCTGCATATTGGGCCCTCTGTTCCCCTCAGTAGGGAGTCTCCTATGACGATGACCCTGCGAGGTTTCTTTTCTGGGTAAGTTTTGATGGCTGGCCTGAGGCAACCTGTCATTGGTGCAGCTTCTGACCTTCTTGGGTCCTCGACCTTACCAATGACCTGTTCCTCCTGCAGAGCCTCATACCTGTTCTGTAACTGCACTGGAGGCAGCATGCTGCTCACAGGAGCAGACTTCCTTTGTTTGCATTTCTTCCGTCAGGCAGAGACCTGTTCCCATTGGCCCTGCTCATGGGGGTTACTACAGGGAGGTTGAGAATCTTGCTTCTGGGAAGGTATCAAACTCCCTGTTCCCCTAAGTGTTACCCCCTGTTCTGGTTTAGAAGAGATTACATTATGGGAATCGTCAATTTTCTGCTCGCCATCTCTTCTATCTCTTAGCCTTTCTACCTCTTCTTTTAGTTTGACCACCATGCTCATCAGATCACTGACCTGCCCACACCTGAAACAGGAGCTGCTCCCTCCAGCCTCCATGTCGAGTGCCAGGTTCCAGCACTCACTGCAGCCACCTGCCTGAACATCTGCATGCTTGTGTGTGGTCTCTGTTTGGGTGCCCACTGTCCTTCTGCTAGCCTTTGCTCTAGTGGTGACCATCTTGCAGTAACCACCCTCTCCACGCGGCTTTTTTTTTTCTTTTTTTTTTTTTTTTTTTTTTTTTTTTTCCCTGTCAGTGAGCAGGCGAGCTGCGCTGCTCAAGCTGCCTCTCTCCTCAGCCACGCGCTGGGGTCTGTTTGGTTTGCGCGCGGTCTCCGCGGCAACCCCTCCCCCAGCTACGTCACTGCCCTCCGGCAGGTAGGCAATCCGAGCCCGCTGCCCCTCCTCCTCTCTTTGGAAAGTCCCAAGCCACCAGCCCCTTACCGCCTGAAAAGCAAGGGAATCAAAGCCAAAAGCCAAACTCCCAGAGCTGCGCTTCTCAAGCTGCCTCTCTCCTCAGCCACACGCTGGGTGTTGATCTGCTCTGATGTTTCTAGTTAGTATGTAGTAACTTTATTGAGATATAAAAGAGCACCCTAACCCAGAAAGGGCTGAATAGCCCTGCTAATAGAAAACGTAATTATCTTGATTAAGCCTACTATATACAAGGCTCTTCTGAGGGCAAAAAGCAGTAACTTACATAAAGGGAAAAAAGACAGTCACAAAATGTCGTTTCAAATTGACACTATTGACTTCTTTGTTGGTTCATGATTCACTCTAATGACCAACATGAATTCTGTAGGCACTAAGCTTGGCCACCTTGGCAAAGCCAAAGAAGAGAACAAGACAAAAACAAAACCCAACCTTGACAGCTGAGCAGTGTCACCCTCCCTCCAGAAGCCCTGGGTGGCAGCTGGCTGAGCTTTGCATGACTGTGACAAGTTTTTCCTCTTGTGTCTAACAGACCATAGTGCCGATGCAGTATGAAACCCGGATGTCCTGTGGGCTTGTCAAAGGCCATGCCTACTCTGTCACTGCCGTGGAGGAGGTACATACAGTCCCTTTCTTACAGCTATGGGGAGCTGTGGTCTACACTGGCCTAGCAAAGCACTGGGGGGTAGTGGGGTGGAGTAGAAGAGCACGTCAGGAAAGCTACAGGGGGTGGGGCAGGAAGGCAAAATAAATAATAATCTAAGAAAACAAAGTTTGTATTTGAAGAAATTAAAGCCTTGTGGAGAACTAGATCTGTCCAAGTGGGGGCTGTTTGGGAAAATGTATACTCCATTGCTTGAATAAAGATGGGCACCGCCAGCCACTGCCTGGTTTTACAGCCTTTCTATGCACATCAGAAGCTAGATGAAGGCCCAGGAAAGCATCACCCCTAGAAAAACTGGTATCAGAGATTTGAAAGGCAGAATGTTGCCTTTTAAACCTGCTCTCAATCTGTTCTTTTTGTGTTCTTCTCCAACTAGACAATATTCAAAGGAGAAAAAATACGTCTAGTAAGGCTGAGAAATCCCTGGGGGCAGGTGGAATGGAATGGACCTTGGAGTGACAAGTGAGTAAAATGGAGCTTAACCTGATTTGAAAAAAACAGAATAATATTTGTAGCTTTATTTATCCTTATAGTTTGTGCATGGCACTAACATTTGATGATGAGGTAGCTGAATTTTCATTTTGATGCATGCACTTTGAAGGTGATTGTAGTTGAGTGCTCTGCTGAAGCACTCAAGTAGAAGTAAAAACAAGAGAAACTAAAGGAAAAAAAAATTATGTCAAGAGGGTCTTTAGTCAATAGAAATTAAAAGAGAGCCAAACGTAATCACACAGAATCACCAAGGTTGGGAGAGACCTCAAAGATCATCGAGTCCAACTTGTCACCACAGACCTCGATTAAACCATGGCACCAAGTGTCACATCCAATCCCTTCTTGAGCACCTCCAGGGATGGTGACTCCACCACCTCCCTGGGCATCCCATTCCAACAGCTAACAACTCTCTCTGTGAAGAACCTTCTCCTCACCTTGAGCCTAAACTTCCCCTGGTGCAGCTTGAGATTGTGTCCTCTTGTTCTGGTGCTGATTACCTGGGAGTAGAGACCAACGCCCACCTGCCTACAAACTCCACTCAGGTAGTTACAGACAGCAAGAAGGACTCCCCCGAGCCTCCTTTTCTCTAGGCTAAACAACCCCAGCTCCCTCAGCCTCTCCTCGTAGGGCTTGTGCTCAAGGCCTCTCCCCAGCCTCGTTGCCCTTCTCTGGACACATTCAAGTGTCTCAATGTCCTTCTTATACTGAGGGGCCCAGAACTGGACACAGGACTCAAGGCAATGGCACAGTCAATCTAATTTTACTGTCTAGCAAATTCTGCAATTTTCCATTTCAAAACAAGATGTGACAGAGAAAAAAAAAAATTGTTTCAGTTATGAAAGATCTGGATGAAACAAGGTGCCAGTACATGAGGAAGTTTAGATAAAGCCTCTCATTAGGTTTTATTGAAAGGAACTTCAATAGCCTGTATAGCAATGAAACTCTGCAAACAATTTTTACTTTAAGCCAAATAAAATGAACACAGTTCAGCAGATCTTTGAGAGCTGTGAAGAGGAATTCTGAAGAGAAGGCAGAGAGAAGCAGGGAAATAGCTTTATATTTTTCATTTGGGCACATGGAGAAGAGTGTGGTAATGGTTGCAATAAGCAGTGTGTGCAATCTGGCAGTGTAGACCTAGAGCCTGACACGGTGGTAGGCCATGTCCAGCATGGGTGTGGAAGTGGCTAGCAGTGTAGCAGAATGGTGCTGTGCCTGCACCGTGTAACCAAAGCAGGGCACTGGTAGCTATAAACACAGAGAGTTATCTTGCAATAACAGGACGCACACCTGCATCAACAATCTCGCAGGTTATTACTAGTTTAACCAATGGTCAATAGTAGTACAGTGTGTGGTCACTCGTTAGGGACCAATGGAGCCACGCCAGCAATGCCCTCTGAGTTTATATAAGTGTGTATTAAGAAAACCTTTACAACTTCTTCTATGCACTTCTTACTAGCCTGTCAGCTCTACTGTCTGCTCTGTACTATGCTTGCATTATAACAGAACAACGCTGAAGCAATGAAAGAACAATGCTAGATCATATTGATCAGCTGTATTGATTCCAATCTCCGTCGTCCATAGAAGAGAGTAACTTTGAGAACAAAAGGTTGCTAGGCTCACGAAGGAAAAATTACCTGGATGTAACAAGATGATTCTTGACTTTTGACTCTAAGGCTTACAGTAAAGAGTAGAAATTTCATGAAAGCTGCATTGCCAATAGTAATCCAATTTATTCACTCCTTGGAAGGTCAGAGGAGTGGAACTTCATTAATGAAGAAGAGAAGGTCCGCCTGCAGCACAAAGTCGTGGAGGACGGCGAGTTCTGGTGAGAATATCACTCAAAATCCTGTGCTTCTCTAGGGGACATGCAACCACAGCAAATATGAGTCACACTACTCTGATTAAATCTGCTAAAACCATTGCAATAACCCATGTTGCCCTTCATATTCTCAGTAAGTTCTGCTCTGTGATCCCCATCTTTCTCCCACCGCAGTTTACTGAGTGCCACCAGCACAGTCCTTGTAATCGTGCTACACTTCCACAAGCTCTCCATCACCCCTTCTATATACCATCCTCTCAGCCCAGTTTCCCCCAGTTTGGAGTTGCATCTGTGTTAGCTGACCATCCAGCAGACCAGATGCTTTAGGAAACAATGGTACTCCCACTGCAAACCTACCCTCCTAATGGTGGTAATATGGCTGGTCACCTTCTTCCACCTCACCAGGGTCTCCCACTGTGTAAATTCATTTGGGTTCCATTTCCCCTCAATTCCTCCAGGATATCATTTGAAGATTTCATGAGGCACTTCACAAAACTGGAAATCTGTAACCTCACACCTGATACTCTGGAAGCAGATAAACTCAAGACCTGGACTGTGTCAGTCAATGAAGGGCGCTGGGTGAGAGGCTGCTCAGCTGGAGGTTGCCGCAATTACCCAGGTGAGCAACAGGTCTTAAGAGATACAGCTTCTCACAGAGACTGTATTACATCTCACAGGGGAAGTCATAACACAGCCTGTCTGGTGCTCAGCCATAAAAAAACAGCCTTGCCTCCTCAGAGGGCAAGGCACATGATTTTGTGGCTGGAAATCTGCTGTCGCTATGATTGTGATACCGCTTCACAAGCCCAGCAGTTAGGCCTGACAAAGAATAAAATCATTGTTAAAACACTTCACAGTGCCCCAAGCAAGATAAAAGGGATACATTTGATTTGAACCATTTTCACTTGGGAAATCACCTGCTGATAGTTCTAGGTGCTTTGGGAGTTTCAGATGCGCATTCTTCATTTTATATCCTCCTTTGTTAGGCATTTAATTAGAAGTATGTAAAACTCATCATACATACAACCAATATGTATCTACTGGCCCAGCTCCAACCTTTCCCTCACAACCCACAAGCGGGGATCTTAAAAGTTCTTTTTGATCACAACTATTGCTAGAACACTGAAGCTTTACATATTCACTCGGGCTTGTTGGTGGGATTTCACAGACACATTTTGGACCAACCCCCAGTATCGCTTGAAGCTTCTGGAGGAAGATGATGATCCTGAGGATGAAGAGGTCATCTGCAGCTTCCTTGTCGCACTGATGCAGAAGAATAGGAGGAAAGAACGCAAGCTGGGAGCCAACCTGTATACCATTGGCTTTGCCATCTATGAGGTACCAGCTCTAATCTTTGTGCTTTGCACCATGGTTGCAAACCCTGACAGTATCCATACACAAAGAGAGTCACTGAATCATTCAGCCTGATTATATGAATTGCAATCTTTACTTTGCAAGGAACTCAGGACAAACCTGGAAGAAAGGAAGGGAGTTCAGGGCTCTGTAACTATTTAGACCATAGTAACCTCCATGTTTACCCCATCTCTAAGTAACACATGTTTTAGGCTTTTATCACAGAATCTCAGAATATTAGGAAAGGCTGAGGGAGCTGGGCCTCTTCAGCCTGGAAAAGGGGAGACTGAGAGGTGACCTCAATAATGTTTATAAATATGTGAAGAGAAAGTGTCAGGAGGATGGAGCCAGTGATGTCCAGTAATAGGACAAGAGGCAATGGGAGCAAGCTGGATCACAGGATGTTCCACATAAACAGAAGGAAAATCTTGTTCACTATGAGGGTGACAAGGCACTAGTAATAGGATGCCCAGAAAGGTTGTGCAGTCTCCTTCTATGGAGATGTTCAAGACCCATCTGGACACATTCCTGTGTGATTTGCTCTAGGTGAACCTGCTCTGGCAGGGGGGCTGGACTAGGTGATCTTTTGAGGTCCCTTAATGTCGGGTTTTAAAGTATTCTTTCCCATAGGTTCTTCAATCTCCCTTTCATCCTTGCTGAAATCCAACATTTCATTGGCAGAACAACATAAAAAGGGAATTAGACAACCGAGATGCAAACACAGCAATTAACCTCTGCTCTCAGTTTCATGAAGAAGTCAATTTAATCAGACCTTTATACAAACATATTTAGTTCAGATCTTAGTGGATCTCATGCAGATCCCAAGAAATCTAGAAAATAAAAGAGAGAAATTGCTTGTAATATTTATCAAACTTGGGGCATTTTCATTGCTGGTTATGCTCCCAGCAATCCATGTGAATGACCTTCTGTATGCTCTGTTAATAAGTGGACTCAGCTAGCAGCTCTGACAGTTTCCTCTCTTTGTTTCTCCCTAAGGTGCCTAAAGAGGTATGAGCAGAACGGAGGCAGACTGACATCTTGGTGTATGCTCACAGCTAGTGTTACTGTTGTGCCTGTCTGTAAGTCAGCAGGAAACTGTCCAGTCAAGTTTGTTTTCAGGGATGTAACAAAAGTGAAAATGCTAACCTTTCTGCTTTGAGTGTTTGTTTAGTAAGTTTGCAAGTAGTTTTTACTTCCTTCACACCTGCACCACATTTTCACTTGCATCTTTCCCTTACTCCTCCTTTTCCATTCTGTACAAGACCTGGCCATGGGTTGCAAGGTCAGCCAGGGAGCCTGGGCTGTAGGAGGCAGCATCTGCAAGCACCTAGCTTTTGCACTTCCTCAAGAACCACCCTGAAATACTTCCATTTCCTCCTGAAAATAATGCAAATAGCCCATATCCTTCAGCCAGGGAGTTTTTTCTATAGTCCTAGAACTCATTTGGAAAAAATTACTTGTCAGCCATTGAGGAAAACATACAAGTAGTATTATTATTTTTTTCTGAGCCTGCTGGCAACTGAATCATTGACATGACAAATTTTGAGAACAAGCTCACCAGAAGGCTATGTTACCTGGAGACCACGAAGATGACAGTCTGAATATTGTCTGTGCCGACTGCTTTACAGGTGGCCATTTCTGCAGAATACAACCCACAACAGTTCTTGGCCCAGTGCTCATCTTTGAAACAATGCAGCATTTGATTATCACATTTCTTTAGCAGATACAGAATTTGTGTTTTGCCCAGGCAAAGTCATGTTTCCACTGAAAGCACCCTTAACCTACCACACTGGGTGCAAGAGTCTGCATATACCATTCCTTGCCATGCTACTATCCAAGGAAAGCAGCTGAATTTTGGTTACAGACAATTTAGTACACAACAAAGCACTTGGGTAGAAGTGCCTATACTAGAGAAGTCAGCCAACAATCTGCAGAGGGGCCCTGGAGCAGCCCTCAAAAGCCAACTACATCCAGGTAGTACTGACTTAAAAGACTCCTTATCTGTTACCAAGTAGTATCCCTCCTCAGCTGCCTGTTTGGTAAGCTACTGCTTCAATTCTGTTTTCTGTCCTAAACATGTAGTGTCTGCATGACCAGCCACCTGGGGATGGTTAAGCCTTCCCTGAAGACAAATTGACTCATTTGTTCTGCAGATGCATGGCACCAAGCACCACTTGCAAAAGGATTTTTTCCTCTACAATGCCTCCAAAGCTAGAAGTAAGACCTACATAAACATGAGAGAAATCTCTGAGCGCTTCCGGCTACCTCCCAGCGAGTATGTTGTCATTCCATCAACATATGACCCTCACCAGGAGGGAGAATTCATCCTGAGGGTCTTCTCAGAGAAAAGAAGTCTTTCAGAGTAAGTTGTAGCTTCATTTATCTGTCCATAAAGGTGGAGATGATCTCACTAGTGTGCTATAGTGACGCTCCCTGTTTGCTACACTTAGCTTTTAAATTTTCCTAACCTCATTACAAACTCCAAGCTGCAAAGTCATTTCTCCAAACTTCCCTTATATTCTAACAAGAACCTGCTTTAAATTATCTTTGGAGAAGCTCACTGCTTCCAGGATGTCCTTTGTAAATGTACTACTAACCATTTTTAGTAGTGAATATAAATCTGTTTGGGGTTTATTGCTATATGCCACTGGCTGAAGTTTTGGCCAAACAGATCATTGAACCAGATCTATGTTTCAGTCATGAATCTAACAGAGAAATAGGTAGTTATTTCTTTTCCACCTTTGTTTTCAACTAGTTTCCCAGAGCTCAGCAAATTGCAGCCAGTGTCATTCTACTTAGGCTGAACAGCTTCTGTTTTACTTTCAGCTGTCAACGTTCAAAGTTATTAAGGCTCCTAAGATGAATAAAACAGAGAGCAGTCCTCCTGAAATTGGTACTTGGGGTACTCAGCTCAGAGAAAGCTACATCTAGAGCCTGCAGATGTGATGCTAGGAACCCAGCCCACATCACTGGTTGGGTGAGCAGTTCAAGTGGCTGCTTACAAACCAACAACAGAAACATCAACTTTGGGAACAATCAGTTTCCTGATTCATTTACTTTCTGCTTTCTTCTAGGGAGGTTGACAACATGATTGAAGCAGAGCGTCCATCAGTAAGTACTCTCCTGGGCATTTATTGTACATGAACAGGGATAGGGAGAGAAGCGTCAGATCTAGGGAAACCTACAACAGGAAAGCATTTGCAGCCATATGGCTTCTCCTTCAGCATAAATTCCCATATTTTCTCTCATCAAGATACTTCTATTAACACTTCCTTTGTATACACTGCTTTCCAGTTTGGTCAGACCAAAATCTTTAGCCAGATTTGAAATGTGCTCCTGGCACAAAGAAGCTGCATGCTAAGCAGATAATGCCCTTGCCTTCATCAGTGGAGATCATTAACTTACCAGGGGAGGTCTAACTCTGTGGTCCAAGATACTTGGCTTGTGAAATGGACATCTCATCTAATGAAGAAAAAAATACCTTATTTTTCAAATACATGCTTTCTGGGAAGGGACTCTGGCTGTACTCTGATTTAAAGTAGCACCATGACAAGCTTTGACTCTTCACCCCTGGGATTTACACATCTTTGTGGGAATACACTGTAAATAACAATGTAATTAGTCTTGAAAAAAATAAGAGTAAAAATCAGGCCTCCTATGTTGCCCAGGAAGGTCATGGATGCCTCTTCCCTGCAGGTGTCAAAGGCCGGGTTGGATGTGGCCTTGAGCAATTTGATCTAGTGGAGGGTGTCCTTGCCAGTGCTGGGGTGTTGGAACGAAATGATCTTCCAGGCCCCTTCCAACCCAAACTATTCTATGGATCTACAAAAACGTTCTTGCACAGAACTGAGCTTCCTCAAACCTTCCTCAGAAGGGTTTCTCCTGTTTGCTATTATGATAGCAAAATCTTTCCAGATCTGGTGAAATGTAATTGCCACTTCAGGTAACACCGCTCTGTGGGTGCAGAATTTCAGCCTCCACTGAACTGATGGGATGGGAAAGGGAAAAGGAATAGTCAGAGCTAAAGGTGCAATGGAGATTTCATTCAAGCAGACAAAGGCCCAGAGGAGATGGGACACTGTTTTACTATGGTTTCTGCAATTTCTATTCTTCATTATGCAGCTTCTTGGTGGAAGCATTTTCCCTCATTTCTGGAGATGTGAAAATTGTATGAATACAGGAAATGGGGGGGGAACCCCAAATTTCTGTAAATATAGGAATGGGGAAAACAAATGAGAGAAAGGACAAGAGAAAAAAACATCATTGACTCCCCATAATCTGAGTAAAATCCTCAACTTTATTATTATTATTATTTTGTCTCTTTTTGTGCAGAAGAAGAAAAAGGGCAAGGTGGGTACCTGTGCAATGTGCCGAGCGCCAGCAAGGCAAAGCGCATGCGCAGTGCATGCATCAGGAGCACAGCTCCTTGATATCATGATTGCCCTGCATCTGGAAGCTCATTTCATTAATCAAGGGCACTGGATAAGAGGCCATTTGCAGGCACAGCAAAGATTTTGTCTTCCTATACTAAACTCTAAGGAAATAGCATGAGCATCATATAGCACTCTCACTCACAAAAACTTCCCAGCTTCATAAGCTTGATCTTCAGGGTTGCTCAAACTGTCCTTCCCACCTACCCCCTCACAGACACCCTGACATCCCCGTCTAGTGAAAAGCAGCCTTTCTCCAGATATGTGCCTTCACATTTGCTTTCTATTGCCTAATAGCTACTCCTCTTTCCTGAGGTTTCTGCTCACCAAAGTGTTGGGGTTTGTTTTGAGCAAGAGGGGACTTGGGTCCCAGGAACACCTGTGCAATTCAGGCCTTGAAGAATTCTCTGTTGATAATATAGTGGTGGAGTAGGAGCTGTGAGAAAGTGCTGATTGCTTGGTATGCTGAAGTCCAGCTGCCCCTGAGAAGGGAGGCAAGCAAGATAAGGAGGAGGCGAGATCTGGGGAAGAGAGTAATTAGACCGGATAGAAGAATTCCACAGAGTTGTGAAAACAATGATGTAACCTTTTAGAGAGCAACCAATAGTATGTTGCCAAGTGGGCATAATTATAGTAAACTGTATGTAAGATGTGTCTGATGCTCAATAAAGTTGGATTCCGCTGATCACATTGATCGTATAGCGGCCCCTTCTTGCAACACCAAAGTCCAGAATTTTTCTTTTGATTCTGCACAGCACATTTAGGACACTGAAAATGTCATCAGACATCTGACATGCTCATCTCAAGAGAGGCTGATTGCAATTAGCACTGTAGGGTAACACACACCTTGTAGCAGCTTCCTTGTTTTAAATGTCCTAAAGCAGAACAGTTTAACACAGCTGCTTACTGCTGAATACTTCAAGAATTCTAGATGATCCTTGTGGTCCCTTCCAACCCTGACTGGTACTATGATAATTCATATAGAGAGCATAGATGCTTCACAAAAGTACTAAGTTCCTGCACAAATACTTATTTCTCTGTAGGATTTAGGTTTTGCTCACTTTTGGTGCTCACAGAGGGACAGTTATGTCATTTTAACTAAGAACTAAGACTCTGAGAGGGGGAAAAAAAGAAAGGATAAAAGAGAAGGAAAAAAAAAAAATTAAATTTATACTGTCTTTCTGAAAAAGGAAAGCTAAAACCAAGAGATTGCACTACTGCCCAAAAAGGCTTTTGCAGCCTTTTTAGCATGAGGAGAGCAGTAACTTCAGAAATTCCTCTACTTCTTTCCCCCCACCCCCTTCTTTACTTTCGTTCCCAGCTTTGGTTTCCCAGGTAGCTGTGTTGCTGAATGTGCTTTATTACAAAATGGTTGTGACCAAATACTTTCCCTCCCACTATTTCTTGGGTGATTTTTGGTTTTCCTTTGGTGTCTTCCTTCTTCTAGCCTATCATCTTTGTTTCTGACAGAGCTAACAGCAATAAGGAGTTGACAGCAGATGAAGATGCTCGCAAAGATGGTGAAAAAACCCGTGTAGATGAGAAAAAGGTTTCTGCAGCATGTGGCACAAGGGGAAATATTGCTTAGCATGAAATAGTGGCTGGGGAGAGCACAGGAGTGGCACAAAGAAGGGTCATAAGATACTAAACAGCTTCTCATAAAATCTTAGCGTACCTTGCATATGGTTTACATGGATCTAATGAGCATGAGCAAATAGAGACTAGCCCTTCAGTTATTTAATGCCTGTGCTGGAGGATTTGCTTGCTTGAAAATATCTCTTCATTGCTCTCATGCAAATATCTTGGCTGTGAGAGATCCCTTCTCCATGAGCAGCACACCTCAATCCACTCTCTCAGCCCCCTGCTGAAGCTGTTCCAACATAATTTCACTGGGGGGGGGGGGGGGGGGTTCAGGAGCTCCTGGCAACAATCACAACCCCTTCCCGTTACAAACTATGCATGCCCATACCAGTCCTCACTGGCCAGAGGAGAAAAGGATGAGTAATCCTAGGAGCTCCTGCACCACTCCTCCTGTCACTCACTACCAGAGAGGAGGAAAACACAGTAACGAGTGTGGGGTTTGTGCCTGTACCTGGGTGAGGCACTTGAGTCACAGCAGCCAGATCCTGCACTCAAGCTCTTGGCATCTGAAGGCACAACTTGAGTATCTGCTTACAGGGAGTGCTGTAGTCTATTGCCTGACTGCTAGAGCACACCTGTGGCAACATGGGGACCAATCTTCTGCATGTAGACAAACAAGAATAAGACCTAAGCTAAGAAAATAATTTTATTTTGTTACTATCAATTCCTGCAATTTGATACTGAGGTGGGAATAGTTTCCTTTTTCAGCATCAGCCTCAGAGTTTAGGCTTGCTCTTTGCATGGATCTGAAAAAGGTTTGCTTTCATCAGTTCCCTCTGTCTTATGTGCTGCTTGTCTCCACCAAGGGGCTCCCAGATTGAGTAGACCTCTCAAGCCCAAGTCTCTCTGGTCAGCTCAATAGCCTATGGGCTGCAGTGAAGCATATATGCCTCTTCTGCTCCAAACTTCTCCTTCACAAGGTTTTTGGGGAGGGGATTAAAAAAACCAACAAAAAACAACAACAACAAAAAAAAAGGGAACAGGAGGTTGACCTGTTCCTCCAAAGACTCCCAGATTCACAAGGTGAGCAAGCCACCCAGACCCTTTTTCCTTCTCTGCTGGGCTAAGAACATCTCTTCTTACCTTGTCTCTTTTCAGCGTCCTTCAGCAAAAACTCGTGAGGGGAGCGAAGAGGAAAAACAGTTCAGGAATATTTTCCAGCAGATTGCAGGGGATGTGAGTATGCACCCAGTCCCCACTTCTGCCATCAAAGCAGCCTAGCCTAGCAGCACCTAGATCAACTGCTTCATAGATTCAAACCACTGAATTTTAAAGTTTTCTTTGAATTTTCATCCATCAAATATCCCTTGAGATCTGAAGCCAAGCAAAAATCAAATCAAAATCCACCTAAGTATACTTCTATCCCCCCTGTGTGCATATAAGCTATTTCCATTGTGTGCGAGGGATACTTATTTCAATTCAGAGGACACAGTCTTAAACTGCACCAGGGGAAGTTTAGGCTCGAGGTGAGGAGAAAGTTCTTCATAGAGAAAGTTGTTAGCTGTTGGAATGTGCTGCCCAGGGAGGTGGTGGAGTCACCGTCCCTGGAGATGTTCAAGAAGGGATTGGATGTGGCACTTGGTGCCATGGTTTAGTAGTCATGAGGTCTTGGGTGACAGGTTGGACTTGATGATCTTTGAGGTCTTTTCCAACCTTATGGATTCTATGATTCTATGAAATTCAGGCTTTTACTTCAATCACTACTCCCTGATGCTATTTTGCATGGCACACGTAAACAAGTTAGAAATGCACTGTGCACCAGTATGTGATTAACAAGGGAAGCAGATCAAAGAGCTGCATAAATCAGTAGGCTGCAAATGGGTTACAGGGATTTTCACTTTTTGGCTGACACACTGGCTTCAGATTACCACTTGATCTTCTAGTTGTAGTTTAATAAGCACTATATAGACCTAACCTTTACTGCAGCCTCAAGAAAGACTTGGACTCCTGTTTATGCAAACTACATTGCTCTCTAGTTTGACGGATGTATACACCATATTGGAGGGTGGCCAGACGTCATACTTTCAGCACATAAAATGATCCTCAAGCAATGTTGTGGTTGATGATGTTCTCATTTCATTTCCCACTAGGATATGGAGATCAATGCTGAAGAACTCAGGAATGTTCTCAATAACGTTGTGAAAAAACGTGAGTTTGAGCATATTAGTCAGTAATGCCGGACAAAGAACTCTGCAGCGTAGTGTAACCCTCCACCCCCGAGTTGCCCTCTAAAAATCGTTATGGCTTCAAACACTCAAATTCCCTACTTACACTCCCACTGATTTTACACCTGAGACTTTGGTGAGCTGAACTTTTCATAGAGATGCTCTCTAGAAGCTATCAAGTACTGATGATAATGCAGAAACAAGCAAACATTCAGCAGGCCTGGGCTTGCTTCGCTATCTGCAAGTTAGAGCCTTCCAGAGGTTTTTGTTGTATATACCAGGTCAAGAAAAGGAATCTCGATTTCACAAGCAATGACCTTAGAGTCATTTGTCTCTGGATGAAGGGAGTAGGTTTGAGTTCTATTCTGAGTGCTTCCTAGGACAAAGAAGCACTTTGCTGACTTTCATGACCTGTTTTTCACCTTTCAGATAAGGACCTAAAGTCAGAAGGATTTGAACTAGAATCCTGCCGCAGCATGATTGCTTTAATGGATGTATCCTTCACTGGTGAAAGGGGAGCACCTGACACCACACCAGCACACTTGGGTTTTATATCAAACCAGAAAACTACAGAACACATCAGTCATTATGGTACTCCTGCTGAGGTATCAGCAACTGGCAAACTCTCACGTGAAAGCACCAGTTTAAGAGAAATTGGTTTTAAACAACTCACCATGACTACAATTCCTGCCAACAAGCTTACTACAGGTCTCTCTTAACTTTATACATCTCACTGTATGCCTAGCATGCAACACACACTTGCTCATCTCAGAATAAGTATAATAAAAGATGGGGTTACTCTGACACAACATCTCTCAATTTCCCTATTTGACATAACACGTGATTTTGAGAGACCATGAACACACTCAAGGATAACCAGAACAAAATCTGAACTGCAACCCAAAGGCATAATGGTTGGAGCCTAAACATATTTTTATAAACACCTTTAGTGGGCATTTTGCTTAGTTTTCAATTCATTTTAAACAAAGCAGAAAGAACTTCACTCTGTGACAAAAGTTAGTTGTCTTCAAAAAATGGTGGGTAAGATTCACATCAGAAGACATTTAGAAAGAGCCCACTAAAACATCCTACTTGTGTACATCATAACAGCTCCACAAACAAGCCTCTGTCCTCTATCATCTGTTTGCTTCTACACAAAGTACAAATAGCACTTCACGCTCCTGAAACAAAATACTATGCACAACATCCGAGATGCACTTTACTGCACAGCTCAGCCGGCTCTTAGTGCTGAGGAGAGCCTTAACTCAGATTTGTATTCACCCCACCACCAGTAGTTTCAAACTTAATTCATTTTCTCTTTAAAACACTGTGTGGTTTTTACCTGAACGTTGCATCGCAGACAGATGGCTCAGGGAAGATAAACTTTGATGAGTTTCGACATCTCTGGGACAAGATAAAAAGCTGGCAGGTAATACTGGTATCCACGGTGCTGTCCTTCGCAGCTTCTGCAGTGCAAATGCTTGTAGGAAAACCAGAACGCTCGACCTGTACTACAACAAAAAAGAAAAGCTAAAACATATTTACTTCTAAAAAGAAAAGTAATGCCTCTCTTCATCCTACTCACAGCCTAAGCAGATAGCCTAAATTTCTGGAGCTCCAGTACTCACATAAGAACTCCTCCCAGGAGAATACCATGGAAGCATACAAATTGAAGGAAAAGGATGATGGGAACTAGAAGCAGGCCTTATAAATAGCTTAATTAGGACAATCAAGAGAGATGATTAACAACAGAAGCTCAAGTCAAATGAGGAAAGTCTCTAGAGGGCAGCTTTTTGCTTCTCATGCTATGGATCTAAAGTATTTTACTTTGTGCCTGAGGGGAGGCTCTGTGTTAACAACCCAAACTGTTCAGCAGCAAGCTTTTAAGTGAGTAAGAAAGCCTCCAAGCACCTGAGGCACACATCCCCTATCCAGTCGGTGGGTTATTCAACAGGAGGACAAGCTTTTCATTGCTGTTGTGCATTGATCTTTTTTCCTTTTGCAGAAAATTTTCAAGCGTTATGACACGGATCATTCAGGAACCATTAACAGCTACGAGATGCGCAACGCGGTCAATGATGGAGGTACTTCCCCCAGTGCCAAGTGCCCAACAGCTAAAGAAACCTTGAATTGCTTGATGTATCACAGGGGGAGATCAGGAGCAGAGTGCTGCCTTTTACAGACACTAGAGATTTATTTTTTTAAAACCTCTCATTTTCCCCAGCAGAGCTTCTCAAAGATCTAAACAGCAGGCCTCGTATATCTTGCCAATCAAATAGATCTCTTCAGCTCTTTAAAGTTTCCAATCAACAGTGCTCTCCTGTCTTGCGGCTCTCCCACTCAGGGTCCTGCTATTCAGGAGAAACAAGGAGTGCTGAAGACATTTGCTCTCATTTAGGCTGTGGGTTCTTTGTTTGTGTAAGTTAGAACAGAGGAAAACCTTCAACCCAAGTGCACAGTCACCAAAAGCAAGGCAGAGCAGGGCAATGGTTGAGTCTGCTTCAGAGGTAACTGGATGAACATTTTCTGAGTCTTGCTTATATTTCTCAGGCACTGAGCCATTGCAGGCTCAGTCTCCTTTGCTGCCTGCACAGTGAGAAGAAACTGGTTTTGCAAAACATAGTTTAATGACATCTGTCCTGCAAAAACAGGTTTTAGACTTTTCTAGCTTCTTGTCTCAAACACACTGGTGTGCTGCCTCCTCTGCATAGCAGGCCTCACCCAGCAAAGTTCTTTAGCTGCCCTCTAAGGAAGAAGGATGACTTCTTTAATCAAAGAAACAATCTGTTACCCCTGTGTAAGAAAGCAGCTGGACACAGGGAAGCTCCTTATGGCTTTGCTTTATATGATATAGTGGCTGCAGCAGTACCCCACAGCCTGGACCTTGGCAGGGTCTGGACAGAACCTGCTTCCAAAGGCCAAACTGCTTGGGGGGGCCTGATTGGCACCAGTGCTTCCCCTGGCTGTGACCCAACTGTGCCCTATTTGTGTTCCCCTGCAGGGTTTCGGCTGAACAACCAGCTCTACGACATCATCACCATGCGCTACGCCGACAAGAATATGAACATAGACTTTGACAGCTTCATCTGCTGCTTTGTGCGCCTGGATGCCATGTTCAGTGAGTAGCCCTGGTTTTACTGCCCTGCCTCCTCTCATTACCCCCAAAATGTGCTGTTGGACTCAAAGCAAGGTGTGTTTCAAGCAGTACTGACCAGATAGGATATTAATAATCAAAGAGAGGTGCCTGGGGAATCTAAAATATGACAGCCATCTCACACAAACATGAGACACCACTGCATTTACCCATGTTAGCTAAAGAAAAATACAGCAGAAATACTTGCTGCCCATACAAGTAAATACTTGCACAAGTTCTGTGTCCAGTTCTGGGCCCCTCAATTTAAGAAGGACATTGAGACACTTGAACATGTCCAGGGAAGGGCAGTGAGGCTGAGGGTGGGGGGGTGGTGTCTGGAGCACAGCCCTATGAGGAGAGGCTGAGGGAGCTGGGGTTGTTTAGCCTGGAGAAGGCTCAGAGGAAACCTTATTGTTGTCTACAACTACCTGAAGGGAGGTTGTAGCCAGGAGGGGGTTGGTCTCTTCTACCAGGCAACCAGCACCAGAAAAAGAGGACACAGTCTCAAGCTGCACTAGGGGAGGTTTAGGCTGGAAAAGAAAGTTCTTCCCAGAAAGAGTAATTGGCCACTGGAAGGTGCTGCCCAAGGAGGTGGTGGAGTCACCATCCCTGGAGGTGTTCTAAAAAGGATTGGATGTGGCACTTGGAGCCATGGTTTAGTTGGCATGAGGTGCTGGGTGATAGGTTTGACTCGATGATCTCTGAGGTCTTTTCCAACTTTATTGATTCTATGATTCTAAGTTTGCATAGCACAATAGGAGCACAATTTGGTTTGCCACTTGGGATCATTTTTACACATAGAGTAATTCACTCCATTTTTGTTTCCTTCAGGGGCATTCCACGCCTTTGATAAAGATGGAGATGGCATCATTAAGCTCAATGTCCTGGAGGTAAACTGCTTTACACCAGTATTTCTTACACAATGATATACTACTGAGTTTTAATCAAGTTACTCATAACACATGTTCTCAAGACAGCCTATGAGCGATAGTCTGACATTGTTATCCTGTTGGCAATAGGCTGCAAAACCTTCCAAAAATGTTATCAATCTTACATAGAAAATGTCCATGATCAGCCAGCACCAGCTGCTATGTAAGACTCCAGCTGGTGCTGAATGGCACAGCTGCAGACCCTTCCTCTCATCTTTAAAGTGCTTCGAGAATCTTTTGAGATTTGTATGTTAGTGAATTTACATCAGCCCTACTTGCTATGGATTTAAGTGACAATGGGGTTTACATAGTCCTTTGCCTTTTAAAAAAAACTTAAGACATATAAAGTTTCAGCTTAAAAGCATGTCTCTTGAAAGAGAGGCCATACAAAAAAACCCCAAACAACAACAAACAAAAAACCCCAAAACCCCACCCCAAAACAACCCTTAGCTTTTTGCAAGGAGGAATAGGAGCTAGAAGCCCAAGACAAAATTCCTCATTGTCAATGCTTCATACCAAGTGTCAGCAAGCAGCTGCCTTCCAGCTAGAGAGGGTAGTGTCTCAATACAGGCTGTTGGAGTATGCCAACAAGTCTCCTGTTCTCTTACTATTCTTCCAGTGGCTGCAGCTCACGATGTATGCGTAACACCGGAACCAGTGGCTGCCTTCATCAAGAACACAGTCGAGACTTTTGCTTTGAGTCATTCGCTCCATTCATCCCCAAGTGCAACCAACCATTTCTGCATTACATTCTTTGCATGGGGGCTCTAGCCCTTGGAAAAGAGACAACTCTACTCCAGCAGGCAGAGCAGTACGAACATTCTGTGACTACAACTTCCTGACACTCCTTTGGGCAACAAGGATTAATTTACTGATGACTGAACCTTTGTCTGCGTGGTAAAGACACAAAGCATGCAGCTTATTTCTGCTTATGCTAATAATTGGAGAAGTCTTCCATCAACTCAGGCAAAACTGGAACTGCAGCTGAACTGTGAAGGTCAGGTGTTTACTACCACCTTGTAATTAGCACTACTTCATCCTGCTTTTGCTACTATCATTTCAGCCTCTTCCTAGCATTGACTGAGTACTTCACAGGATTGTGTTGATTACACTGAGATAATGCATTAACAGATATAGCAGTGCAGGTTAGTTCTCTGTCATGCTAGGAGCATGGATGCTGTTAAGCACAACAGGCTGCAGGCCTAACTACAGCTTGGTTTCATGTCAAGGCAGAAGTATCAGAACTGAGCACTTTGCTCTCATTTTAGTACCTCCATAGTCTCTTAATTGCACATTGGACCTTTTAAATAGTTTTTATTGTAACTGCTTTCTCTGCAACCTGAAGAAAGTTGCTTCTCATTTAAGGTATCAAACTTCTTATGCATTTAAGTTTATTTATTTACACATGCAGTCCCCTCCAACTCTCCTCAGGGTCCTATTGCCTGACAGTATGGGGTATTCCTTTAGTGCTAGAGGTGATGTGTAGCAGTATTGGACACTGTCCTAGCATGACCACTTTGGGAATATTAGAATATGCAAGTGCAACTGATTTAATTGAACAGGAAATAAAATCAAATGGATTTTGGCCTAATCTTTAAGGTTATTGTTTGGGTTTCATTTGAAAGGAGAGGAGGATGAACCACTGAACACTCTTCCTTCTTTATCCTGAACATACAGCAGCTTTTGGAGTTTTATGGCAAGCATGAAATCAATTTAGCATCTCAAACACTTGCCAGTTTGCTCCGTAAATGTATTAGAGAAACCAAACCCTGGAGCTTGGCGGTTCCACTGTTGGTAGTTTTAAGGCTGACAGGCTTTCAGGACTGGTCAATCACTGACTAATATAAAAATGGAAGTAAAAATAAAATGTGCAAGACAAGATGCAAAGAAACTATCTTCTGGCAGTAGAATCTTCTGCTTACTTCTGTAGTGGTAACAAGTAACAAAGCAATCCACTACTGTAAAGTCTGCAGAAGAGAAGGCTCCGAGGTGACCTAATTGTGGCCTTCCAGTATCTGAAGGGGGCCTACAGGAAGGCTGGGGAGGGACTTCTCAGGATCTCAGGTAGTGATAGGACTAGGGGGAATGGAATGAAGCTAGAGGTGGGGAGATTCAGGCTAGATGTGAGGAGGAGGTTCTTCACCATGAGAGTGGTGAGACCCTGGAATGGGTTGTCCAGGGAGGTGGTCGAGGCCCCATGCCTGGGGGTGTTTAAGAGCAGGCTGGATGAGGCTCTGACCAGGCTGATCTAGTGTGGGGTGTCCCTGCCCATGGCAGGGGGGTTGGAACTAGATGATCCTTGTGGTCCCTTCCAACCCTGAATCAAACTATGAAAGCAAAACTGCAGAAATAAATCACAGCATGCACTCAAAGTCATTCTGGTAGTTGGGACATTGAACTCTAAGGTCACAAAGAAACAGAAAACCTTTTGACTACCAAGTTTTTAATGTTGTCTTGCACTGTAACTTACTCTGAAAGAAAAACCTGTAATTTATTTGAAGAAGAATTATTCTCCTTTCAATTCAACTTTAATCCAAATCACATTGTAATGACTGGAACACCAGCCCTGGGTCACAGCCATGCATTTCTTCCACTAAGCCATCATTTTCCATACAAAAAAAAATGACAGTTTCCATTTTCCCCGACTTGAGCAACTAGGTCTGAGTTTCCTTCACACTGGAAGCAAAAAAAATGCAACATCCCTGCCCTTGCAGAGTCACCTCATGTGTTCAGGAGTGGTCTGATTTTATCCAGCCCTCTTTCAAAAAGGTGAAAAAAATCCAATGCAAAACCAAGTTCTACCAAATCCTGTGAAAGAATCATTCTATTTCTAACAAAGAAGAATCAAGACTGACAAATCATAACAATATAAAGAATTTTTATTAGTGTTTTTTATCTTCTTTTTTTTTTTTTTCTCCTCTTTTTACCATGTCAAGTCTTATTATTATGGCTCACAGCTTTGTACCAAAGTGAGAGAATAAAACCAAGGTCAATCTGTGCACATGTTCTACACAGCCTCAATTACTAAGTATTCCATCACGTTCGTTTATTCCACTTCCATTCTTCCAAAGGACTGCTTAACACTTACAGCAAAGTGAAATCTGAGGAGCTGGCAGGCACATGTAGCAGAATATATACCCACACAGTTTGCTCTTTCACTAATAAGTATTTTACAAACAGTACCTGAACCGTTTCCTTACCCTTCTCCTCACATCTCTGCAAGTCTCAACTGCTTGAATGATAGTACCATACAACCCTGAAAACCAAGATTCATCTGCACTTGTGTTTCAATTCAAAATAAAGGGGTGGAAAAAGATTTCTCAACACCACATTTTTGTGCCTGGGAACCTGCAGTTTATTGCTAGTTTTCATTTATCGTTTACCTTGATGCAGCATTACTACACAGTTTGAAAAAGTGCATTAAGAACTGCACTACTTCAAACACACTGCACAGCCACACCCCTGCTCTTCTGCAGAGTCAGCTCATGTGATGATGATATGTTTAATGTCTGCAATCCACACCTAAGTGACACAGGGCAAGCAGAAGCTGGGACATTTAATGCATCTTCTTACCCATGGATGCAGCAGTTTTCCCACCAGCCCCTTCCACATACAGAAGTAGCAGCTTTGGGCCATAGAATATTTTGCACTGCCAATTAGCTGTTATTTTTCACTCTGAAGCAGAAAGGAGCAATGATAACAGACCAGTCATAGCATTCTCTTATCACTCAACACTTGAGGCTATAGGCATTGGGCAAGGTAAAGCTTTGTACAATGTGAACATTCTATGCTACTCATGCCCTCTTTTGGGGGCTTCAGGCAGGGCCTGGTATGCCCACGGCACAGCAAGCGCTCACACTTTTGAAGAGAATGATGTAACTGATTATAGAAGCACCTGGCCCACTCATTCCATCATAAAAACATACAATGCTTCTGAGTGCTTTCTGCCCACTGAGGAGACTCATGGCTTAACAGGTGCCATGTCAGACCTGCTAAGAGGACAAAGGTGGCTTGCCCCTCAAAGGGTCTGCCATACAGAGTCAGCCATAGTGCAAGTCCAGAGCTCATTTAACATTTAACTAATAAAATGAACACACAGCTAACCAAAAACCAAATCCTTACTCTACTCACTCTTCCACCCACAAGTTTTTACTTGCATAAAAACCAAACTGAAAACAAAAGTAGTCCTGGAAACAGGCTTTGGACATGCAGTACTGCTTTCCTTGAAAATAGTACTCCCTTGAACTTCACACATAATCTGCCTTCCAAAGGTTATTACACTTCAACTGGAGGTATATCAGGAGTCAAAACCCTGAGTTGCAAGACTGGAGAGCATCTCATTAATGGCTACCCAGATTCAGAGAATTAGTTTGCCATCTCTCTTCCAAGGCAAATGACAAAAGCTGTACCAAATTCCAGCTGAACAAATAGGAAGCTGCAGAGAAGCTGTTGCTGGAGATTTCCACAGCTGCACAACTTCATAGCAAATCCTTTTATCATCTCCTCAGGACAAAGCAGTACAGCATTTTCCCCTGAAACCCTGAACAGTTTTAATGTTTCCAAGGACTGATAAGGAAATATCATGAAGTACAAGAAAAGGAAGGAAGTCTGCTTCCACTATCTAGAAGAGATAAACCAAACAAGCAAACGGGAATGCAAATAAAGTGTAATAAATGTGCTTGTTTGCAACACCACATTCCTGAAGTACCAAAATCTACTCTCACACACCTTTTTTCAGAATGCTACAATCACTCCACATGCTGGGGACACACACCTTTCCCTCAAGCACAGTCCATGAATGACAGCTCGAGACATTCACCTTGTTTATGCAGTGTTTTCACATGCTCCTTCATTGTGGTTCACAGCCCTCCCCCCCCCAGAACTCTTGAATATCAATGATTTTGGAAATGGTCTAAGTATTTTGCAGCCTTCTGCTTTTAGGTTATGAAGAAAACAAATAGTCTCAGACTGGGGGGGGAAGAAAGAAAAACAAAAAGGCAAACCCACAAACAACACACTGCAAAATCCAAAACAAGAACACCCTCAAAACAGCCTGGGGTCTGAACCACATACTGGGGGTGTTTTCCTGTCCACAAACAGCTTAATAAACAAACCCAAGCAAATCACCACAAAAGCACTGAAACCTTAATGATTCCCATGTCTGTGAAGCAGAATGCTACTGCATCTCATCCCTATTTTTCTCCTGTCTCTTACAAAAGGAAATAAACCAACGTCAAGGCGACTGCAAAGAAATTCTGCTTGCCCACTAACACCATATAAAAATAGCAGGCTTCAGATAAAAACCTGAAGTTCCTTGATTTGATAGCAGTTGAACATCCATAGGCTTTCCTTGATCACTTTCTTGACCTAAAAAAGCTTCTTTATAGTCAAAGAATGAGGGTATAAAATGTATTTGGTCTGTGGTTGGCATACCAAGCCTCAAAGCAGTGGTGAAAGAGATGCCAAGTAAAACCAGCACACTCAGTCTGTTTGAAAAGCACTGGACTCATCTATAAGCAGCTCAGTTTTGACACCGGGCTGTCCTTACCTTCTCCTCTAGCTTAAGGAAACCTCTGCTTTTTTAACACTGAGTTGTAGTTAGGCAAAAGCGAAGACAAAGCTCCTTGCTAGATTAGTCTCATCATCTAACAGTGCTCTCTGCTGAATTAGTGTCATTGTGGAAGAGAGGATCACAAAGGTAAGTTTTTCACCTCAAGGTGACATCTGCAGAGGAAGGC
This sequence comes from Melanerpes formicivorus, assembly GCF_026170545.1. NCBI lineage: Eukaryota > Metazoa > Chordata > Aves > Piciformes > Picidae > Melanerpes > Melanerpes formicivorus. Next base: position 4,238,801 of record NW_027142414.1, on the reverse strand, counting down.
ATTGAAACAGAACACTTTCTACTGAGTCTTCCCCCTCTGCACTGGCTTTTCTGTGGTATCTTCTGTGCATCAATAGAAACAGGACTCCTACACATGATAATGCATTTTCTATCTTCAGTTTCTGCTTGAGAACTTCAGACACTATAATCTTGCTCCATTCTTTTCAGCTGAGTTTTTGTGAACTTGAAATAGGCTAAGCCAGTTAAGCCAGTTCACAACAGAAACAAAACACCACCTAAGGGGATGCAGTTAGGCAAGCACTGCTTTTGCATTTCTCATGGTTTGCTATGTCACTAAGATATGGGATTGCAAAGCTCAATCACACAGATTCCAAGTAAAATCAGGAATCCATTCATGGTGGTGTACCCTGACAACAATGGCTATGCTGGTAATTAATCAAGACAGAAAATGAAACTACTTCAGTCCTTCCTGTGCATAAGGACCTATATTTGAAAACACTGAGATTGCAAAGCATGAGGTCTTTCCTCCAAATAAACCAAATACTTCAGGAGGGCAGTCTGTCACTGGAGATAGTGTTTCAGTTACAGCAATTTTTACACAAGGAATCAAGGTAAAAAATAAGTTACAATTAACAAAAACATTCATTTATTCCAGTTACCCATAAAATACCTTTTCCTTTTATGAAGGAGGTCAAAATGTACACTGGATCTTAAGGTTACACTGTCAGAATTTTCCATATTTGGGGTTGCAGAATTTTATTAACATTGGCCAAAAAAATTAGACACAGCATAAAAAACACAGCTGTCTTAGACACTTCACAGGCTTCCAGCTGAGTTGGCAAAAACCAGCACCTATGGAGACTTAAGTTCTCAGCACCGCTGTGGACCTCCCAAAGACTCTCAGGCCATGCTTCTTAAAAACAAAGAAACAAACAAACAGCATGAATCTAAGGCAGACAAGAGGAGGGAATATACTTATCTGTCACTGAACTAAAACCTTGCAAGAATCTTCCATTGAGGTCAAGCCTTTATTGACCAGCCTTATTTCTTCAGAGTGCAGCACAACCTGCAGTCTCTGTAGCAAGGCATTTTTAGCCCCACTCCAATTTTGCGCTCTAAGTGGGGAAAGAAAGAGGAAAGACTGGAGTAAGAAATTGATGTTGTATGGAATAATTCTGACACAAAGTTTCTTCCCAATGTGGGAGGTGAAAAGCTTCACGAGTCAATCCTGCTGTCATCTTCAGCATGTCTTTCAATGTGTCCTACAGCATCCTGGAAAAGAAAACGGAGAAGTCAGTGAAAAAACCAACATAACCCCCCCTGCAATATTTAAAACACCCAACAACAAAACAAAAAAACAACCAAATGAAAACAAAAACAACAAATAAAATATTTTTGTGACAGAATCCTGAAGCATCAGGGAAAGTGCCATTTCTGGATAATAGGCATTGTTTTCACTCAGAGCTTCTGAAAAAATAAGTATTAAAATAACATTTACAAGAAATCAGTGCCAAGCTATTTGGTGTTGCTCAGCCTGAAGAAAAGAAGGCTCCAGGGAGAACTTACTGCAGCCTGCCAGTACTCAAATAGGGCTTGGGGAGCACAGAGAGAAAGGGGGAGCACAGAGAGAAAGGGGGAGCACAGAGAGAAAGGGGGAGCACAGAGAGAAAGGGGGAGCACAGAGAGAAAGGGGGAGCACAGAGAGAAAGGGGGAGCACAGAGAGAAAGGGGGAGCACAGAGAGAAAGGGGGAGCACAGAGAGAAAGGGGGAGCACAGAGAGAAAGGGGGAGCACAGAGAGAAAGGGGGAGCACAGAGAGAAAGGGGGAGCACAGAGAGATGTAACACTGGCACAGGTGCCTAGAGAACTGGTAGATACCTGAAATATTAAGGGTCAGGCTAGAAAGGGCTCTGAGCAATCTGATCTAGTTGAAGATAGCGGCTCACTGCGGGATGGTTGAACCAGATGACCTTTAATGGTCCGTTCCAACCCAGACAATTCTGAGATCCTATGAAATCCCCTCTCTCTCTCATACCACATGATTCAAGGCACATGAAACCCATCACATTTCAAGCCAGTGTTGTGTATTTTGAAAAGCTTTCAACAGGAATTTAGCTTACATTGCCAAGGATTTTACCAATCAGTCTAATCAGTCTTCAGGTAACAACTCTCCTTCCTCCCACCCCATAATCCTTCCCATGTTGCTAATCCAATTCACAGTATCACAGTATTGCCAAGGTTGGAAGAGGCCTCAAGGATCATCAAGTCCAACCTGTCACCACAGACCTCATGACTAGACCATGGCACCAAGTGTCACATCCAATCCCCTCATGAACACCTCCAGGGATGGTGACTCCACCACCTCCCTGGGCAGCCCATTCCAATGACTAATGACTCTCTCAGTGAAGAGCTTTCTCCTCACCTCGAGCCTAAACTTCCCCTGGTGCAGCTTGAGACTGTGTCCCCTTGTTCTGGTGCTGGTTGCTTGGGAGAAGAGACCAACCCCTTCCTGGCTACAACCACCTTTCAGGTAGTTGTAGAGGGCAACGAGGTCACCCCGAGCCTCCTCTTCTCCTGGCTAAACAATCCCAGCTCCCTCAGCCTCTCCTCATAGGGCTTGTGCTCAAGGCCTCTCACCAGCCTTGTTGCCCTTCTCTGGACACGTTCAAGTGTCTCGATGTCCTATACCTCCTCCTCCTGTTCTTACACCGCCTTTCATTTTTCCCATTAGTGCTTACACTTACTCAGAAATTTATGCACTACTTAAATGATTGTTCACAAAACCAATCCCAAGAGAAAATTAAACAGCATCAGCATCCATCACAATGAAGGCAGGCAGTGATGGATAAAAATTAAGAGGCTAACAACGTTTGAAGTTTGTTCATCTTAAAAGTAAGATTTTTTAGAATAGAATAAACCAGGTTGGAAGAGACCTTCAAGATCATGGTGTCCAACCTATCATCCAACAGCACCTAATCAACTAAACCATGGCACCAAGCACCCCATCAAGTCTCTTCCTAAACACCTCCAGTGATGGTGACTCCACCACCTCCCTGGGCAGCACATTCAATGGCCAATCACTCTCTCTATGAAGAACTTCTTACTAACATCCAGCCTAAACCTCCCCTGGTGCAGCTTGAGACTGTTTCTACTAAAATGTAACATCTTAAGCACAGTTATACGAATTACCATGTAATATTTGGGATCAAACTATTTTGAATTGGTCCTATCTCACAGAATGACAGAATGCATTGAATTGGAAGGGACCCTTGAAGTCATCTTGTCCAACCCCACCTTGCGGTCAGTAGGGACATCAACAAGATCAGGTTGCTCAGGGCCCCACTGGAGCTTGAATAGCTCCAGTTATCACACTTAGCTGCAGCCTGTCACAAGTCAAACTGAATCCCAGTAGACTTGTATGACTGTAACTGAATGCAGTTAATTCTGTCAAGACTGGAAGAATTTAACCATTTTTAAGAGAAACAGGGTCAAGTTCCACAATTGTGGTGATATAGTCACTAGTGGTGTGCCCCAAGGATCAGTGCTGGGCCCTGTGCTCTTTAACATCTTTACTGATGATCTGGATGAGGGCATTGAGTCCATCATCAGTAAATTTGCTGACAACACCAAGCTGGGGGCAGGAGTTGATCTGCTGGAGGGTAGAGAGGCTTTGCAGCGGGACCTCGACAGGCTGGACAGATGGGCAGAGTCCAACGGCATGAGATTGAACACATCCAAGTGCCGGGTTCTGCACATTGGCCACAACAACCCCATGCAGTGCTACAGGCTGGGGTCAGAGTGGCTGGAGAGCAGCCAGATGGAGAGGGACCTGGGGGTACTGGTTGATGGTAGGCTGAACATGAGCCTGCAGTGTGCCCAGACAGCCAAGAGGGCCAATGGCATCCTGGCCTGCATCAGGAACAGTGTGGATAGCAGGAGCAGGGAGGTCATTCTGCCCCTGTACCCTGCACTGGCTAGGCCGCACCTTGAGTACTGTGTCCAGTTCTGTGCCCCTCAGTTTAGGAAGGATGTTGACTTACTGGAACGTGTCCAGAGAAGGGCAACAAAGTTGGTGAGGAGTTTGGAACACAAGCCCTATGAGGAAAGACTGAGGGAGCTGGGGTTGCTTAGCCTGGAGGAGGCTCAGGGGTGACCTTATTACTCTCTACAACTACCTGAAGGGTGGTTGTAGACAGGCGGAGGTTGGTCTCTTCTCCCAGGCAGCCAGTACCAGAACAAGAGGACACAGTCTCAGGCTGCGCCAGGGGAGGTTTAGGTTGGATGTTAGGAAGAAGTTCTATGCAGAGAGAGTGATTGCCCATTGGAATGTGCTGCCTGGGGAGGTGGTGGAGTCACCATCATTGGAGGTGTTCAGGAGGAGACTTGACAGGGTGCTTGGTGCCATGGGTTAGTTGTTTAGGTGGGTTGGATTGGTTGAAGGGTTGGACGCGATGATCTTGAAGGTCTCTTCCAACCTGGTTTATTCTATATTCTATAAAGTACTTTGTCCTACCAAATACAACCACGTACCTGCTTGGACCCTTTTCTGGAAGTAAAGAAAGCATCACAGTTCTTCCAACGACATTTCAGGGTCTGAAAATTTGGGTTGGTGTGGTCAGTTAGCAAGTGCTGTTTCAGATGGTCCACAACTCCAAAGATCAGGGAACATCCATGCCACTGGGAAAGGAAAAAAAAACCAAACATAAACAACCCACATCAGAATAAGTCAGAGAAAACCACTTTTAGCTAATGCTTTTCCTCTTGGTACTTCACAATATTCTACCAAGTCTTCACACATGTGCCATCCCTTGAAACTTTTTAATCTTCCTGTTCCATTTCCAGTCTCATTAGTCCCTGTTCCTTTAATCACAGCTTTACAGAGATTCTTCCTGCCTCCAGCCAAGCAAGAATGGCAGGAGGAAGAGAGGAACTAAGCTTTTACAAGATGCAAGCTCACCTGAGACAAAGTCATCAGGAATTTAATTAAAATTACTTAGCAAAATACATCAGCTTTTCTATGTCACTCAGGAGTAGTTTATGGTTTTAAACAGCTACATGTCACTACTTAGAACTGTCAGAAGGAAGAGGAATTTAAGATGCAACTTGCCCCAAGGCATACACATGCACTAGTGATATATATCTACACTTACCATGTGCACATGCATTTAAAAATATTATTGAATTGAATTAATGTGAGTAGTTTCTACCCCCAGGAAATCAGTCTGAAAGGAAGGCTAAAAACATTTTGTTCATTACCCAGCAACGATAATTCTGCATTAGATTAAGCCTCACAGCTCTGACACTGCCATCATAGCACCCAGTGTAGATCTGCAAAAGAAACATTTGTGGATAAGCAAGCTGGTAATAGCAGGGAAAAAAAAAAGAAAGAAGGAAAAAGGAGACTTTAGTGTGGAATATGCTAGATAAAACACTCCAAAATATCAACATGAAAGGCTTCTAAATATTATAACAAATGTAACAGTCTAACCTAATTCTTCTAAAACTTGCATTCACAGTTTACAAAACCACATTAATGAGTAAGAAATGTCACTTCTGTAACTGGTAATGTCATGTGTAGAAGTTCCAGGAACTTTGAAATATAAGGTTATTATCCACTGAAGTGGGAAAAAAAATTAGGTGTAAACGTATGTTCCAGAACTTAGCCAGTTATATGGATATCAAAATGGGATGGGGAGAAGGGCAAGGAAGAATGTTGGAATTTCAGAAGGAAAAGACTGATGCACACCCTGAAAAGGCAGGCAAAAGGCATCTTAAAACCCCTTTTGTCGAGCAAACGCTCTAAGCAAAATTGTCCTTTGAAAAGCAAGGATGCTCATAATCCCATGAAGAACATTCATCATTAAACAAATAAAAAGGTCCTCAAGTAATACAGAAAGGTCTGCAAGATGAAGGCTTCACTTGTTATTTTTGTTCAAGTCTGTCTGTCTTTTGGAAACACGTCACTAGGCTGTAACAGTCTGCTGTGTATAAGAGACTACACACACCTTAGCAGTAAGACTACTACAGAAAATTGCCATCTTTCACTTGTCACTAAGCTTCTCATCTGCACAATTCTTTGATTTGAGAATGCCCCAGACTATTGCTGGGGGCTATCTGATGCCCCTGGCAGTAAGAACAAAGCCTGAGTGCACTTCACTCTCCATCCCACTCATACAAGAAACGAAGCTTGGGCAGTTCATATTCCAGTTAGTGAATCAGTTGGGTTAGACTCAGCTCTCTGCTACTACAGATCACTACCCCACCTCGTACTTTACAATCTAAAAGAAACTCTGCAAACAAATTCCTATGTATGTAGGCAAGTAAGTGCTTTTAATGACTATTTTAAGCAACTTATTTATTCAGAAGTGCTTCTGAAACCTATGCTGCAGAGTTGATAAATTCAGAAATTGGTACACCTGGATCAACTGCACACCCAGTTAGTAACCAAAGTTACTAGAGGTTGGCTGTGGGTGAGGTTTTTCTTCAGCATGTGTGATTCTCCTGACTAAAAGTCAAACAGGATTGATGTCTGAAGAGGGAATATTTCACTATTTCTAGATTCTTCACAATCATCCCTGTAAATAGAACTATTGTTTTATACTACAGTAAGCTAGAAGGTAACTTTCCCCCCCCCCAGACAGTAATATTACATCAACACAAAGCTGTTAGAACAACTTGATTCTTTGGCTGACATTCCTAAGTTCTTTTTTAGCCAGACAGCAGGTTAATTTCATTATCTGAAAAAAATTAAACTGCCTTGTATATGCTTATGGAAATTACAACCTTCTCTTTGAGAACAGTGAAAAGAAGGACGTTACCATGCTCTTATGGATGGTCATACACATGATCATATCTGTGTGGCCTCCATAGACTTGCAGGCGGTCATGGGACTTGAAAGAAACAGAAAGAGACATTTAATAGCATGACAGTTAACAGCCATTTTACAGACATGCAAAGGACAATGCTTCCAAGAGCAGGCCCTGGGTAGCAACTAAATCCTCTGGTAGATTCCAAACTTCACAGCCATCAGAAAAGCTTCTACTTCCGTGAGCCTTTTTGTTCAGCTAAGCACTTGGTCTCTCAGCAGGCAAAACTAACATTTCCTCACTTTCCTGAGCTGCCATTGTCATAGGACAGTCCAGGTTCTAAAAAACTGGGTTAGGTCATAAACACCCTTGTATTTTGGATGGTGAGACTACTATATAATCTGAATGACAGGAAAGAGAGGGATGGGCCAGAGACCAGTAAGCAGAAGCATCACTTCTACTTGACTTCAAAATAATTAACACATTATCAGGTGCATGTCATTAGTAACCATCTATTTTCTTACCTGCAGTTCATAAACACGAACAAATTTATCCAGACACGCTGTCACCATCACCTTCCCAAGAATGTTCACAACCGTTACTGCGTGGTTATGGCCTTTATAGATCCGTACCAGCTCTCCAGTCTGCATCAAGAAAAAGCCAAGGCAAACAGCCGTTTGGTTATTTGTTGGGAGTTTGTCTGAAGCAAAGCCAAACCAGAACAGTTTTACCTCAGCCAGATAGGGCAGTCAGCTTCATGCTGACTACTCAAAAAATGGAAACACCTTTTACATTAGACTTCCATTTCCTGTGAAGACGCTTCTAGATTACAATCAAATATTACTTATACTTTTCTTTACCCATGTTAACACAGAGCCACTCCAGTACAAGAGAAATGCCTGCCACTACAAGAAGTACGAACTTCTCTTTCCATCATTTCAGTCTGCAGAAGAGAAGGCTCCGAGGTGACCTCATTGTGGCCTTCCAGTATCTGAAGGGGGCCTACAGGAAGGCTGGGGAAGGACTTCTCAGGATCTCAGGTAGTGATAGGACTAGGGGGAATGGAATGAAGCTGGAGGTGGGGAGATTCAGGCTGGATGTGAGGAGGAGGTTCTTCACCATGAGAGTGGTGAAACCCTGGAATGGGTTGTCCAGGGTGGTGGTCGAGGCCCTGTCCCTGGAGGTGTTTAAGCCTAGGCTGGATGAGGCTCTGGCCAGCCTGATCTAGTGTGGGGTGTCCCTGCCCATGGCAGGGAGGTTGGAACTAGATGATCCTTGTGGTCTCTTCCAACCCTGAATGATACTATGACATTACTGACATGTACCTGCAACTAGTACTGTGCTATTAGTACTAGCAGTAATTATGTAGCCACAAGGATCAGTGAGTTCACAGAAATGAACACCTTTTTTTGCCAATTAAAATTTACCTCCAATACATCTCTTAATCTAACACTGCTTGCCTACATCACTGCTTCTCTAACACAGGGAAAAAATGGTGATAAAAGGAAGAGTGTGTCAGGCTTAGAGATCTAGCATTCACGATCATGTAACAGCTTTTGAACCAGTCAGATTGGAACACTGTGTTCAAGATTTCCCTGTGATAAAAGATTCCTCTATCATCAGAATATCTCATTTAAATCTTTCCACAGTATGTTTATGTATTTCATCCATGCCACATCAGTTAGCTACAGTGCACAGTCACATTAACAAATTTCTGGAAGTAATTTGCCCCACCAGTCAGTCAAAAATTCTGGAAATACTAACTTGATAGCACAGTAATTCACTGCCTCCATAGTAAAAGTCATTCCAGCTTTATACATGAGACTTACATGAATGTTGTGAGCATGGACAGACTGATCACTGGAGCCACTGAACACCAGATCATTCACCACCTTGGGGGAAAAAGAAAAAAGTTTTATTTCTGTAACAGGTAGAGATAAGTAAGCAAGACATTACAATATTAAAGTTGCACTGTAGTATTTCCTAAACTTGACAGTCAAAAATGACCAGAGTATGAAAAATAAGCACACCTTTCTTTACCTAAGAGCTGAAAAATGTACTGTGCCATCCTAATGATGACTTCTGACACTTTACAGTTGACATTAGAGGCTATTACCTTGCACCCTGCCAGGCTAACTCATCCTACCCATGGACTATTTTCAGGGATAGCTCAGCAGCAGATCAGGGCCCAAGCAAACGGAATGCAGACTGCTGCTCTGCACATACACAGTAAAGCATACTTTTTCCTGGAAATATTGGACAGGTTTGTACCTATATTCTGGTCATGCAAGAAAGTGTTCCTGACAAGTAGTATTCCAGAAAGGAAGCTTAGCAGATCATGGATCAAGAAGGGAAGAGAGTATGCTACCACACAAACAGAACTAGGATAGCCCACAGGGCAAAAAAAAAAAATGTGCCACTGCACCACAATATCCAAGTCATAAATACAATTGAGGGAATTCATCCCTTTTTACACAACAGCAGTCAGCCAAACAGCCAGACAAGCACATGTTCCAGCTGGTATCTCAGGAGCCAGAAACCTGTAAATAAGCTGGTGATTCTTCTGTTAAACTTCACTGAAGTTACACTTCATGCAGTTTCCTCAAAGGTTTGTACCATCAGAATACACAAAAGCTAGCTTCATCTTTTCCCTAACTATCCCTTTGTTGGCAAACTCACATTTCAAGTTTCCCTGAATCTTCTAACAAGATGAAATAAACATGCTCCCTACATACAATCCCAACAGTTTTGCTGGGAAGATGAGATACAGCAGCCAGCCAGAGAGAATTTTCCTACTAAATTACTCAATTTTTATCCTTTAAAATAAAGATATTTTCTATTTCCTTCCACAATCTGCTCACTATTCAATAAGAAAATGAAAAAATACACCACGTGAAGCATTCTTTGTCCAAAACATATTTTCAGAGACACTTGCCTTCATGCAGAGTATAGTCTTGCTGTGACCTTCCAGGGTTCTGAGAAGCAGCCCATTGCGCGCATCCCGCACACTGATGGTGCAGTCGTAGGAGCCCACTACCAACAACTTGCGTGCTCCTTCCTGTGCGGTAGCTAGGCAGCTCACTGCCCTAGGGCCATGGCATTCAAAGGTATCAACCTGCTTGTTGTTCTGTTGGGGAAAGAAAATATGGTAACTGAAAATTAAGTTACAGCATTTCAGTTCAGTAACAACTAAACTCCCAAATCCAGGAAATAACTCCTACTTAATTACCTAGCAAAGGTCCAGTAAATCCTCCTTCAGAGTTACAACAATGACAGAAAACAGTGTTATGAGAAAAATGCAGAACAGGATAAATTTGTTGGATAAGTTTGAGAAATCCTAGGATCCATCAAAAAAATTGTCAGAAAAATAATTCACTTAAATAATGATTTTTATTCACTTTCAAGTATCATGGGGACTGCTGATTAAGCTGCTCTGTGAAGGAGTCCCTTCTAGAACTGCAAATGGAACATGCAATTATTCAAGTCTTTCATGCTACTTTGATGAGCAAGAAAGAAGAATTCACAAAAGAGCTGTGCCAGAAACAACTTCTGACACATGACTGGTAGGCCAGGTGAAACTGTAAGGAAAAACATGACTACAGTACAGCAGTAAAGAGAAAGGTAACCACAGGGAAGGGGAGATGGGACTGCTTTGTATGATGACAAAATAAAGGGCCCAACCGCACCAATAGTGACCATTTACACCAAAATACTTATCATAGTATCAGTCAGGGTTGGAAGGGACCACAAGGATCATCTAGTTCCAACCCCCCTGCCATGGGCATACTTGAATTACAGATACACTTAGAAGAGAAAGAATAGCAAGTAACAGAAAGTGGAGAGAAACAGCACTGCAAGAGGCTTTGAAGTGCCAACATTTAAACCAACAAACCTTTATGCTGAAAGTAACCACACTGCCATTGGCAAGGCCTGCATAAAGCATCCGCCATCGACTGTGTAAACACAGCACTCGATCTTCCAATTTAAACTGTTCTACGCACTCTTTGGTCTGGCAATAGAAGGAAACATAGAAAGCTTTTCATTAACTGAAAACAATGGAGAGAAAAAAAAAGGAAAAACATCCAGAAACAAATGATCATTTTCACCCACTAGCTGCATCTTTTCAAGCAACAGAGATGGTACCAAACCATCCGAAAGCCTAGCATCACATGGCAGTCTGGTCCTGCCCTTCATCAGCTCACTCCCATTTCTGAGGCATGTCTGCACTTCAGCAACTAGTTATAACCCCAAAAGCTTTATTCTAGTCACAACCTCTAATGTATACAGAAGTTTAGACTACAGACTATATATGTATGTGAAAAACATTCTGTTACACGCCTGAGTTTGAGGAATCCTCAAGAAGTCCTCCCCTAGGGAAGTGTCAAGAATCATCATCTGAAAAGTGAAAAACCTCTGGCAGTTTGCCTCACAAAGCAGATATCTGCTTTCCAGTCCTTGAAGCCACAGGTTGGACAAGACTTTCTATAATTTATCCTTACAAATCCAGCTTCAGGAAATCTCAGTCTGCACTTCCAAATGCCTTCAAAAGGGTTATCAGGCACTGGAAGTCACCATCCCTGGAGATAGTTAAAAGATGCATGGATGTGGTACTAAGGGGCATGGTTTAGTGGTAGTAGTTTAGCAGTAGTGGTGGGATTGTGAGCTCTAGGCAAGAGGTTGGACTTGACCATCTTAAAAGTCACTTCCAAACTTCACAATTCTAGGATTCAGAATAGCAGATGTCTGTTCACTCTATAGTTGCTCTACAAACAGTGCAGTGCATTCTATAAGCAATGAAGTTAGAAATACAGCAAGACAAATATGATATTCATGGCTGGACAACCATCCTGCCCTTTGGGGTTCCCAATATTCAGGATCCCATTACTCTGTTCTGACTAAATCTCTGCTGACAAAGTAATCAAAACATTAGACAGTAAATCACTCAATGGTTTGTTTGTTTTTATCAACTGCTGCGCTCTAATGAGAAACAAAGTGGAGCCAATGTCCAGCTCCTACAGATCTAAAAGGCTTTTTTCATTTATATTCACAAACAAATACTCGCACAAAAACGCAGCACATGTTAATCAACATAAAGTTCGAGTACCTTAATATTGTAACAGTTGATAGTGTGGTCACTTGAACCAGTGTAGAGCGCAGCATTCTTCCCATTCGTCTGAGTGACCAGGAGGCAGTTCACTTTTGAAGTATGTCCTTCGAAGATGGCCACACGCTTCCTGCTCTAAAAGGAAAGCACAGGGTCTGCCAACATAAAGGCCTATAACACCTCTCGGAGTCTGCACCTGACAGAGTAGGGTAGGACAGCTAGCAAAAGCAGGATACATACAGCACTGTTATCTTCCCTTACCCCGTTCATATGAAGAAGGGGCTCAGGAGAGGGAGAAGATAGGGTTGAAGAAAAGGACAGCATTAAAAAAACAGGAGCTTGAAAAAGCAGTTGTTTCCTTAGGCACATAGTGAAGCTTTACAAAACAATTGCAACCTTGTGACTATAATTAACGTAACACCATTTCCACAACCTTACTTACAACCAGATTGTAGGCACAAACAGTTTTGTCTGCTGAGCAGGTATACAACAAATTCCCAAAAATCTGAATAGCATTCACTGCAGCCTGGTGTCCCTCAAAGTTTCCCTCTGTAGGTTCTTCATCCTCACCTGGCTCCGATGACAGTTCTGCAGGACAGAGACGTGTATTTTGATTATGGGAACACATTCAATGCTGCTGTTCTTTGTATTACCAAATGGTACAACTATTTCATAGGCTCAGCACCTTTAAGTCAGATTTCATTGTGAGTCACAGCTGGAGCCATTAAGTGGCAGAAGGCAATATAAAATGCCAGTAGGGCTTTTATATTATGTTAAGACAATACAGATCTTTAAAATAGCAAAAGGGTTGGTCTCTTGTCCCAGGCAACCAGCACCAGAACTAGAGGACACAGTCTCAAGCTGCACCAGGGCAAGTTTAGGCTCAAGGTGAGGAGAAAGTTCTTCACCAAGTCATTGGCCATTGGAATGGGCTGCCCAGGGAAGTGGTGGAATCACCATCCCTCAAGGTGTTCAAGAGGAGGTTGGACGTGGCACTTGGTGCCATGGTCTAGTCATGAGGTCTGTGGTGACAGGTTGGACTCGATGATCCTTGAGGTCTCTTCCAACCTTAGCGATATTGTGATTGTATTATTGTTTGTCCTACAGCTCTACGGAGACTGTGGAGCAGAAGTGTTCGTGTAGGAGATGGCGAGAGGATGTGGAGGGGTCAAGGCACAAAGCATTCACTGAAAGACATGAGTATGCATCACTTCTCACTTCACTGTTTAATGCTGGGTTTTATCTTCTGGGCAAAATTCCCCTTTGGAAATAGTCTGGTCCAATTAATTCAAAATTCTACGAGACACTAGATACAAAGTATCAGAAGAAAAGCTTAAAAGATATACCTGAGGAGTTCTTTGATCCTCTTAATGATGATATGGAAGTCTGCGTCTCAGCCACACTGAACACAAAGAAAAAAGGAGCAACATCAGACTTTGTAATACTCCAGATTATGAGACTGCACATAGGAAATAGGCCTTAACAAATAAACTGAAACCCAGACTTTCTGTGGAGGGCAGTCTTGCTCTTGTATTAAAAGCTATTAGTAGGTAACAATACAAAAAAATGCAAATTCCATTTTCATTTGCTCTCTTATTTCACTTTCAAATGAAATCAGAAATTAGGATTGTTTAAGACTTTCTGAATAAGGGAAAAAAAAAAGAGGCCTTTTGTAATTACTGTATAATGCTTTTTCTTTTCAGAAATCGACAATAATCTCACCTTCTTTTCCCATCATTCCCATAATTTGTGCCAATCTCACTGGTAGAGCTCACTTCATCATAACCAGAGCAGGATGCCTCTAGGACTGCTTGATCCACAGGGCTGCGTGAATCCCTCTTTGATGGACTGTCTGATTTCTCATCTCCCGACTCTGAAGAATCAACATCAACCACCTCACAATGAGGTGCTGGAACTTCCACTAGTTCCAGAGAAACATCACTGTCATTCTCATCATTATTTCTTGCAGTTTGACCAGTAATTCCTTTCTCCTGTCTTGGAGGAGTGGATGTAGTAACTTTTACTCCTTTAGGAACTTTCCCGCCCTTGACTTTTCGGACAGGCTTAGAGTCAATTACATCCTGTTCTGTATCGCTGTTCTCTGGCACATGGGCTGCTCTCAGAGTTTTCTTCTTCCTTAACCTTCTCCTCCTCCTATTCCCTTTTTCTGCTGGGACTACAGTGGTTGCCATCTGTTGCTTGGAGGGTTCCGCCAACAATTTGGGAGTTTTATCCACTGGCATTTCTAGAAGGGCTGAATGCTTCGGAAGAGAAGGCCTACGCTGAACCTGTAAAAAGCTTTCAGTCACTGTATCATTTGCTTCTCTCTTGCTGAAAACAGACAGTGAATGAGAAGGGTCCTCAGGAAGCCTAGCCTTTCCCCTGTTCTTAGCAGGCTTGCGAACATCTTGATCGGTATTTTGGAAAAAAGCTGCCAGCTCTGATATGGATATGGTTGCAGAGATGACTGGATACACTGCTGTCCTCTGGTTGGTCTCTTCTGAAGAAAAAGATCAGTGTCATATCCAATCTACAGCAATAAATATTTATGCAAAATATTATGAACATAAAACTGCGTGGAAAACTTGATTGTGCATGTGAAGTACATATTCCTAGGTGTTGAAAGCTATTTCAGTCAGCTACCCATCCTTTACAAAACATAGCTGCAAAATGAAACATCTATCTATGTGCCAAGAAGCAAAGAAACAGGGCCCATCATTCATGCTGCTGGCTGACTATATGCTGCTTTGGTGAATCTTTGGTGAAGCCTACTTTGTCAGCTTAATACACCTCCACCCTTTGCAGTGTGGTCCCTTACCAGCTGTGACCACTGCTGCAGGACTGGTATTAACCAATGCATGGCTAATGTGTCTCTGCTGCTCAGTGACACAGATTGAAGACCTTGTGCACAACCCATCTGGATTAATTATTTCTACCAAGTTACTAGTTTAGAATAAACCAAACCAGGTTGGAAGAGACCTTCAAGATCATAGCGTCCAGCCCATTAACCAATCCAACCCACCTAAACAGCTAACCCATGGCACCAAGCACCCCATCAAGTCTCTTCCTGAACACCTCCAATGACGGCGACTCCACCACCTCCCCGGGCAGCACATTCCAATGGGCAATCACTCTTTCTGTATAGAACTTCTTCCTAACATCCAACCTAAACCTCCCCTGGCACAGCCTGAGACTGTGTCCTCTTGTTCTGGTGCTGGCTGCCTGGGAGAAGAGACCATCATCCGCCTGTCTACAACCTCCCTTCAGGTAGTTGCAGGGAGTGATAAGGTCACCCCTGAGTCTCCTCTTCTCCAGGCTAAGCAACCCCAGCTCCCTCAGTCTTTCCTACCCATCATGTAGAGGAGTCACACACAACCCACTCTGCAGCATCATGCCTTCTATTGCAAGAATGGCAGCACTGTAAGCCACCAGAGTAAGCTTTGTTAGTTTATCTGTGGTGGAATAAGCCATGGGGCAAACTGTCCTTCTCATCTTAGTTTGAAGCTAGTATGAACAAATGAATGCAGCCTCTTAAGTGAGACAGGCTAAAAGTACAACCAGCAGCTCACAGCTGTGTTTGTCACATTCTAAAACTCCCCATTTGCATGTGCAGTAACTAATGTCCAGAGGAGAATGCTTCAAATTCACTGCATTTACTGGGTGGGATCCATCAATGTGAACAGGAAGCTGTCAGTATTTGGAACATTTTTCTGCTTTGCTCTCTTAGAAACCAGCAAATGAAACCTACAGCAATACTTAGAGAAAGCTGTTGGACTGTTTAACACATCATAGTACTAACCCGATACTTTGGAATTACACATCCAGCTAGAAAGAGCTTAAGCATGAGCAACCCACACTGCCATCATCTGGCAAGTTTCAAGATAAAAGTAGAAGTGGTGGACAACATAGAGTATGCTGCACGTAGAGTAAACTAATGGCAAGCTCTTTTTCCCCTGACTCCTAACTGCTGTACATGGCTGCAACCTGCTAGAAAACCCTCTATACATAGGACATGAGTGCTTTGATGTGTTGAATTATACTGGAAAGAAAGCACAAAATCCCTTAAACTAGGCACCTGTCTAACATCATGCATCCTTCACACCCTACAAGAAACATGAGGAAATGATTTTAATGTTTGTTTTGCTTTCAAATGACTGATATGAGAGTAATGGGTGACTTAAAGCAAAGCTTCTAAAATTAAAAGTTATTAACTCTCAGCCCTTTGACTACTGCAGATACTCAAAAAGGAAGTAGGAAGTCACCGTGGCAATGCAAGAAAACAGAATCACTCAGTCCCACCAGTGGGAGATTGCACCTTCAAAGTAAGGTTGACCTGATCTCCTGGGGAAGCAGACAAGCCAGATGTCCACCTCTCAAGAAGCAGACAGGCTGCCCCATCAGAAATCCTCTCCTCCAAATTACAGAATTTACCTGATGGCAAATGCTTATTTTCCCCTCAATTTACCAAATTCACTTGATGGTACACACTCATTTTAAATGCAGCGCATACAGCGATTGAGTGCTACCAAAGCCACAGCAGTTTGACAAACACCAAAAGAATATTCTTGCTTTCAATATGTCAGAATTAAGTTTGCAGGAAACAGACAAAGATGCTAATGTGGTAAAGACACTCTTCTGTAAGAAAAAAGAAAAGAGAAGAAAAATTCCTTATTTCTACAGCTAATTCTCTTAAAGCAAGGAGAAGCCAACACATACCATTCTTGCGCTCTACCTCTTCTGCTTGTGAAGCACATGGAGAGCTCTGAAGTACAGAATTCACATTTTCTTCTGAGCCTTTTGGAGACACAGGTTCACATTTAACTTGTACTGAGGAGTCAGGAGGAACAGCGGGTGTGATGCCAGAAGACTGGAATGGTGATGGCACATTTACATGGACAGAAGCTCCCAGTGGAGGTATCGAAGAAGACGAATTGTCCAAAACAGGCAGGGAGGAGCCTGCAGGGGTTAAGTCAGCTGCCACTGGAGATTTGCTATTTCTTCTCTCACTTAGGACACTGCAGGGAAGTTGCTCTGACAGTTCAGAAGGTTCATATGTTTCTAATGGCAAAAGAGAAGACAAGGAAAAACAGAAAAAAAAATGTTCACATTTTACAGTAACATTTAGCGGCGCTAAGAGCTCATTTCTTGGGGTCACACAGACAAGGAAAGGACTGGGAAAAAAACACTAAATGCCACTACCAAAGACAACAGATCACACGTGAACCAAGACCACAATTCTATTGTGTATTTTATAAGAGAATTCCAATTAAATGCAATTTTTACAAGACACTGAGTTCAAAGGGTATAAGAATCAGCACTCTACTATTGGAGTTCTATGGTATCAGGTACCTTGTAGCCCCTGCAAGATCTGGATTCTCTGACTTCTCAGTGTGCTCATTTCCATGGTTATCTGCAAAACAGTTGTAGTTTAAATCAGTCCTACTTAAAGCAGGTTTTTTTCCTGATAACTTGTAATTCAAACAGTCTTAACAATCACTGTTACCTGTTGCTTTAATACAAGGAACCGTTGAACTTCAACATACGCAGCCTGCAGGGCAGCCCTAGCCTGCAAGAGACTGGTGTCCACACTATGCAGGGACTTGCTTAACTCCTCTTCCCTCAGTGAAATCGCCAACAAGTGGTCTACCTGAGAACGTTCTGAAAAAGAAATTAAAAGAGAGTACAATTGTCCTTGACAGTACATTAAGATACACTGCATATTATTTATCAACAAATACTACTGCCTCAGAAAGTAAAAGTCACATAAATTAGGTCAAGCACCAACATTCATACAAGTAGTTCAGAAGAATTATCTACACACAGGAATATCCACATCTACATGAAGAAGAGAAGAGTCAAGTATTCCTCTATCCAGGACCTCAGCCTTCTAATTCTAGTAACCATTTACAGCATAGCTGTGCCAGCACTGATCCAGTTGAGTTAAACAAAGTCATTCTCTTCCACAAAATTCTTTTCTTGAAGCACACATGTGCATGAAGTACAAATATATACTTTCCATGAATGTAATAAAGCAGAGGCAAATTTCAATCACACCACATTTAAATTCTTTGGTTAATCCAGAAGCAAAGGAAATGCAGCTTAAGAGGAAAAAGAAAGGGAACATTTGAAAAAGTTATCTTCTGGACTCCAAAGCTCACTGATGATGATGCAATGGTTTAGCTCCCAAAGTTCCACCTAAAACACAGATAGTTCACTTTGATACACAGCAATGTGGAAGTGGTTGGCATGCTTAAGACAGACCTTGCTAATGCCAGAATAAGAGTTTTCTTTGGTCAATATCAGGAAGGATCGGGGCTTTCCACATTAATTTCCATTAAGGACAGGGAAGAAGTAGTAAAAAGATAAAATGCATTGCTGCAGATGGCAGAAAGAGAAGACAGCCCAAGTCACGCAGAGTACAAGTTTTCTAGTAAGACTATCCAGAAGTAGAAAGGGAAAGCTGCATGGATGAATTATAATGGAGTGATAGGTGCTTCTCCCTTCAGAACTTCCATCCAAAGAGGCAACACATCTCTCTCCCCTGAGCAGGGGAAAGCAGAGGTCCTATTTGTGCAACTGCAAACATGGACTGCAGGCAGAAAGGAAGAACAAAATCTTCTCTTAGGAGTAACTTTCAATAAGTTAAGATGGTGTTCTTCAGAGAACCATGCATTGTAGACTTGAGACCTGTCCACCCTATCATCTTCAATAAGAGCCCAAGAAGCACCAGAGTAACATTAAGTAACTACCATTTTAGTCAAGTCAAAATACCACTAAATATCTATACCAGAAGCACATGCATTATATTCACTCACCTTTTTTACCTTTGATCTTTCTTCTCTTATTCTTTCTTTCTAGACTAGGGATTTCAGGAGAAGATCCCTCCTGCAAATGAATCATTTATTAACCACAGTTACAAGAGCAATTTTGCCTAAATCAAGGTGTTAAAACATCTTTTTTTCCCCCAGCCATTATTGATACCCATAAAGAAGAATACACAATTAGTTTTGCACATTCTCATGTAAGTCATGCACATTCTTCCCTCCGCACTTAAAGAGAGAGAGGGGAACAGAACAAGTGCCATGTTTTCATCTCAGATGGGAAGAAAGATTAAACAAGCCAACAGCCTTCTACTCACTCAGACGTTTAGACCACACTTGGGTCAGATTTTCTGCTCTGCAGTATTAGTTGAATGTCTAGAGGATTAAATGAGTGAGGAATTAAAACTATCACTTTCTGCGCATAACAGAATAATTTTGAGGAGTTTGATCAGAAACTTTTATTTTTTTTTATCCTCTTTGGGTAAGTCTAAGACAGGACAGTAAAACAAATTCATATTTAAAGACATATTTGAAGTATAAAATCTTGTCAAAAGGGTGGTTTTGCCTTGCTTGACCATAAACCCAGGAAAACAAATTTCTACTATGGTCTAGTTTTGAGACTTAGGATCTTTGCTGCAACACCAGGTACTTCCAGAGAAATATTTTAATAGTTCTTGTTTCTCAGGATAGCTTACCAGTTATCAAATCAAAACCAAAGAACATTTGCCCCTAAAAAAGATTAAGCAGAAGTTCTGCAATGCAAAGACAGAATGGAAAAAGAATCTTAAAGAAAATTAAGTTAGACATGCAAATTATTTTGAGGCTCTTGATGTACGAAACAATCAAATGGACAAGGTCCTCCCTACAGATTATTTAAGGTTGCATGGCCACTGTCAGGAAAACAAACAAGACATGTTTAAGTACATCAAAGCTGGCCAAAAGTGCACACTTACTCCAGTCGCCCTTCGTTTCTTTCCTATTCCTTGGCTGTCGTTCTGCTCAGTACCAGATGTACAGCTACTGTCTGTAGCAGCATCTATGTTATTAGACACCACAAGAAGTGAAGCATTATTCGAAGCTGGACAGTTTTCTTCTGAGATTTCCAGTACATTTTGTTTCTCAAGAAGGGGGGTTCTCTTCTCTGGGCTCTCTTGGTCTGGTTTAATGAAGCCTGTAGCCTCAGAGGTGACCTGTAGACTGTGTCTTCTTCCACTTGGCTCAGTTCTTTCAGACATAAACGGTAACAAAGGAAGAGAAGCTGTGTCCCGTTTCAAGTCAGCCTCAATGCCAGTGCTTGCCTCATACCCAGATGTGATGTGATGTGAGCGGCTGGTTCCAATTATTTGCCTTTGCCCACTTTCTTTTATTTTGGCTTGTTCACTGAAGAAGCTATAAGCAGCAGGATTTCTGTCTGCAATGACACTACTTTCAGAAAAGCTACGCTTTCTGGCTGACCCAGGCACTGCTAAGGAAATCCCTTCCCACTGGAATCCTTCCAGAGTAGATAGATCAGATTCTTCACCAAGTTCTAGACCCTCTTGCTCATTTTGAACAAGAGGCACCATTTCAATGCCAAACCTTTAATGAGATAAAAAGAAAAATAAACAGACATGTAACAAGCCAACTAAATCTAGAAAAAAGCCTCCCTCTTCCCCAAATGCACATAAGCCTGTTTAGGAGATCTGGCAATTCATTATGCTGGTATTCCATGCTGTCTGCCTTATCTGGCAATGGAATAGCTTTTGTGTATCACAAAATCACATTTAGGGGCTAAGAAATGACAGCATAATTTCCAAGTCAGAAGTTGTACTGTAATTATTCCAGAACAGATTTGGAACAAGCAAATACAACATCTTTCCAAGACCCCTCAAAAAACTCCCAGTTTAAAGAAAGTTTCATAAATGAAGTATTACAGAATTCGAAGCTTAACAAATTAAGAGAGAACATTTATTCTGCCTGCAGCAATGCAAGCACTTCTTGTGCTTGTCCAACTGTCAGCACTGTTTTCACCCTGATTGCATTTCCATGTTCTTCCACCTAGTAGAACTTGAAAAGCAAATATATTGCAGGTATCCATATTCAGATGCTAAGCAACCAATATGAACAGATCAGAATCTCTTCTGAGTAGCGGACTACTATTACTTATCTATAGGTAAATATCCACAGCAGCAAGCAATCATAGAAACTCTAAATGATTTGTATATACAGAAGACAGTGGTATAGCAACCTTCATTCTCAAGTTTTAGATTTACAATTCTAGAATTTATTTCTGCAGAAGGCTCCGAGGTGACCTAATTGTGGCCTTCCAGTATCTGAAGGGGGCCTATAGGAAGGCTGGGGAAGGACTTCTCAGGATCTCAGGTAGTGATAGGACTAGGGGGAATAGAATGAAGCTGGAGGTGGGGAGATTCAGGCTGGATGTGAGGAGGAGGTTCTTCAGCATGAGAGTGGTGAAACCCTGGAATGGGTTGTCCAGGGAGGTAGTTGAGGCCCCATCCCTGGAGGTGTTTAAGCCCAGGCTGGATGAGGCTCTGGCCAGCCTGATCTAGTGTGGGGTGTCCCTGCCCATGGCAGGGGGGTTGGAACTAGATGATCCTTGTGGTCCCTTCCAACCCTGACTGATACTATGATAAAAACAGCTCTCCTCCCTCAAAACAAACACAAAGAGGTGTGGTTAGATCTGAAAGCTACTAACCTTGGTAAACCTTTGCCAAGTTCCTGTTTCTTCTTGGTCACCTGCTGGATGACTTGATCCCAGTTTACATTTCGCCGGGAAGCACTAAGAATCTGCCTGAGGGTGGGTTTAAGCCCTGACTCCTTCTCAGTCTCACTTTTCCGATGGCCACTCACGTTCCGAATGCGCCGTGCATTATTGAGATTGGGCTCTGGAAGATGCGTCCCAGCTTTACTCTTCAGACTAATATGTCGCGTCAGATCTCTTTGCAGAGAGGCAGGGAGGCCAAGTTTGCTTAAATCAGGGAGGAGGCCTGGCGACTGGCTTCCTCCTTTTTGCAGCTCATGATCAGAAGAATTTTCAAACCCTTCCATTTCTAAGTGATCATGTGATTTGACGTGTTCTTCATCCCCTTCCCCATCCTGCAAGGAGGTTTTTAGATCCATGTGCAAATGGTCCTGAACGCTTGATGGAGAAACCATGGATTCCATCTGAAATGCAGAATCTTTCAGATCAGGAGAAGCAATACAGGAAGCAGATGGCTTTTGGTCTTCCTTTTCAGAGGTAGCAGGTTTACCTCCTGGAGCGTCAAGGGATAAACAAGAACTCACAGAAGTACCCAACTTTGCAACTCTTGCTTCTGACTTCTTGCTTACCGTTAAACCATCATCATTCACATCTTCTAATGAACCTAGTCTGAACTCATTCTTTGGTGACACTTCCCTCATTTCTTCCTTATTCTGGTCACTCATATCTTTGCAAGTGCTTAAGGGATCATTTTGCAAGGAGTGGTTGGACTGAACATCTTTGGAGCTTTGTTCTACTTCACTTAAGTTATTAACAGGGTCTCCAAGATGGCTGCCAAGCACATCTCTGTTGTCTTGTAATTTAGCAGCACATGCGTCATGCAGTTTTGATGAGTTCGAGAACAAACCATTTGTTTCCGAGCTTGGTGCGTTCACGTGATTCTGCTCTTTGCCACTAGTTGAGGATAACAGAAGCTTGACATTTTTTAAGAGACTGTGTGTGTCTTGCTTTGAGGAAGATAACTTTATATCTGTGATATTCAGAAGAGGGGATTTCAGTGATGGCATCTTATTACTTCTGCCATCATCTTTGTCAGGCTTTTCACCACTAGAGCTGTCTTTTATTACCTTGCAAGAATCAAGGTTATCTGACATTACATTAGAAGGGGAAGGTGCTTCCTGATTTTTAAGTTTTGAAAGGCTTACATTAGCTTCACATGATTTTTCTTTTGATGATGAATCAGTAAGAGGCATAAATACAGAATCTATTTTATCTTGAGTTTTAGGAACATTATCTTCAGACCGTGGGAGGGATGGGTAGGGAGTCCAGCGATGTATTTTGTCTCTGGAAGGACTGCCACTTTTCCCACTGGCTCTTGAAGTTTTGCTTTCTGGTTGCTTTGGCATACTGAAGTCAAATACTCCTTCAGAAGCAAGCTGATCACTAGTAAAATCAAACAAGTCTCTCCTGTTTTTTCGATCTCTGTATGGAGGAGCACCAGTGACTTTCTCCTGCCTCTGCCACATGTATCTTGCCTTATTGTATTTATTAGGCTCTACAGAACATGTATCTCCTGAGCCTTCAAAATTCCAGCCATTTGCACCATGAGGACTAGATTTCCAGTTTCCTCCATAACCCCTGGAATTCCAGCTAGAAAACTGACCTGCCCCCTCTGAGTGCCAAGCAGAATTTCTCTCCCTGGCACCATGATGCCAATTTGGTGCTACTCCCTCTCGCCCACTTGGATGCCAAGCATTTCCTGAATTCCCATAGTTATGCCAACTTGAAGAGTTTCCTGCAACATTTTGGTGCCATCCAGCGCGCCCCCTTGAGCCACCTGCACGTCTGTTCATATTAAGGTTCCTCTGAGAGTGTGAAAATTTGCCTTGTCTAGGATTAATATAATCATTGTTGTCCCACTTCCAGTCCCTTTGGGGTGCATTATGATGATGCCACGATGACTGATCATAGGCTTCTCTTTCTTTGTAAGCAGCTCGCTCTTCTCGCCTTCTCTGTGATCTCCTGTCATCACATTCTAATTCTTGGTTTGCACAGCCTGGTTCAGCTTGCCTACAAAACAATTGAGAAAAACCTAAATTCTGATGCCATTCCACTGAAATCCAACTTTACACAAGCCTCATACATTTTATTTGCACTAAGAAGAAAACTTTTTCTCTTCTTCCTTCTTTTTCAATGAAAAGGAATAGATAACTAATTTAGCAGTTTAACTATCCAGGCTTTCCTATTGTTTGACTTTCAAAAGTGCTACTGTACCTTCACTTAAATATGGTATTTCATAATTGCTCTTACAGTAACAACTGATTTGGTGCAGGGACAGTTCAACAGACTGATTACTAATTATTTCTGTTTGACTCAGAAGAAAAGAGTCCTTCCTACTTACTGGACTAATAAGAAACAAGCCAAAAGAAAGCTTATTTCTGTTGTGTAATACTTGTAATTTGAGTAATCCTGATAGATGAAAAATTAATTAGTAGTGAGATAATTATTTTTTTGGAAGACTAATCTGTTGGTGTTAGATAGTATAGCTACAGTGAAGTGATACAAAACAGAACCAAAGTTCAACTGAGAAAAGCAGTTATTCTGCTTATTGGAGAAAACAACTGTTATCATGTTTCACTTTATGAAGCTTAAGTTAAAACACAGATGTAAAACATTACAGAAGTTGTACCTTGGATACAAAAATATTTTGTCTTGTTTTAGCCAACAGACTGGAACAGTCCACAGCAGCAGTGCTGAGTCTGTCTGAGCCTCCCTGAAGCACTATCTAGTGCCCTTTGCGTAGTACATGCGCTTGGCAACTTATCCTGACACGTGGTAAATTATCACATGCACATTTAAAGATAAATGCTACCTTAACACCAACAGCTATTCCCAGGGTCAGCAGTCCCTGGTATTTATTCCACCAAGTGAGTTTTTATTAAAAGTGTTTCCAAAAGCACATAACAGAAAAGCTCTTTCTGACATTACAGAATTGCATTCAGATTATAGATCCCTGGGGAAGCAAGACAGAAAACTCATGCTACTGCTCAAAAGCAACTGATCTGAACTGAAAATTCACACTGTACCACCCTTTAAGTTTTCAACACATTCCAGTTCTGCTAAAAGATGCTTAAATTATTCTCTAATGGGAAATGGTCTACTGTGTAAGATAAAGTGAGCTGTAAGACAGGAATTCAAAGAAACCATGTCTGAGTGACACTGAATTCTAGGAGCTGACTCAACTAGATTATGATCTAACGGAAACAATTTTGCTGTATTAGTAACTTAATCTGTGTCCTTTCCTTTTTCCCCTCCTCCCAAATGGCATGCAGCAGAGAGATTTTCTAACATTTTAGGTGCCTTGGAAAACCACTGCACTGACAACATTGCTCCTTCACCACAAAGCCAGGAAAAGTAACATTGCTGCCTGCTACACTGACCAAAATGAAAACATGATCATCAAGCAGTACAAGGACACCTTAGTATGACAGAATGGCATCAAAAGCAGATTTGTGCATTTGGAAATGCTGTTTGAAATTTCTATCCCCAGCAAGCAAGAGCTTCTTCAAAAAAATTCCTATGTTCCTAGAATACCACCCCCATGCTACTGATCTAGTCAAACAATATATTGCTGTCTGGAACATTGTATTAGCAATTCATGCTTGCAGAGTCACATGGAAGATAGAAAGCAATAGAATTATACTTATTCTCTACAGCCTTCCATTTCATAGTGAGCCACTAGAATTCTGTTTAGCTAATGGTAAGCAGTAAGATAAAACAGGCAAGAAATTTGCTTCAAGGATTAGGGGATTTCAGTGTGACATTGACAGAACAATCCAATAACAAAACAAGTTCAGCAACAGTTTCTTAAAGGCCAGGCTCTTATAGACCCAACCCAAACAAGTATTAGTACTACTGTCACATTTACTAAGCCTTTCAGTTAAATAGGTATTAAATACAAAAACATTAGGGCTCTTGAAACACAAGACTCCACACTGGGAACTGTTCTTATCCATAACAGAGAAGAGTTGTAGCTCCTTACTAGCAGCACATCAACAGACAAAACATTCAGCAGAATTGCATTTACAGCTTGAAACTACAATATCCACACAGGTGTCTTATTCTTGGGGAGTGTACATTTCACAAGCATCTAAGTCTTAGGAGTACATCCTAACTATGTTAAAAGCAATTCTATGACCTAAGGGAAGAAAGGAAAACTCACCCATTCTGTTCCTTCCTTTGCTTGATTAGTTGAATAAGTTCTTTGTCAAGGTATTCTTCTTCTGCCTCTTCTTTCCCCTCCTCTTTTCTGTCATGGGCATCAACATTGTCTTTGTGCAGCTGGCTGGAGATGTGCTTGGCATATGCTGACAAACCCACTACTGTCACCCTGCACACCCGGCATTCATGGTTGCTTTCCCTAGGAAGAGAGGCAGAGGGTGGACTTTCAGCTCTGCCAACAGGCATGGCAGGTATCTCTCGTCTTAACTTTGTTTCCTCTGAATGTGCCTTGAGTTCAAGGCAACTAGGTTTTGCTCAGTATATTTAAGTTACTTGAATTCTCTGGCTTTTTCTTTCAAGGTCTATTTTTTTTGATGGTCAGTTTTTGCGAGATTTTTTTCCAACAATCAAGAGGTAAAAGACTTGGTAATAAAGCTGTGTTAACTGAGAGGAGGAATTCTTCTTGAATTGTTGTACTCAAAATCTTTTCAGAGGAAACATAGTGAGCGAGTAGGCAGAGTGGAAGGCTTACAGAGCTAGCATGAGCTGCTCTGAAGCCTATCCATGGTGCCAGCTGCACTGGGGAAGCCTGGTGACAGCTTCTACATTTAATCCTTGCCTAGAGCCTTCCCCCAGTGAAATTTAGAAAAGGGAGGAGGCAGCACATGGATACAGCCAATCCTGACACAACACAACCTAAACTGGGACAGCTGAGACTGCTGCCTGGAATCCAAAGACTCCACAGCACAGCAAGTGATGGGAGGGTATCTTCAGTTCACTGCACTTTATTTGGTTCAAGAGTGCATGAGGTCTGCTTTCTACTTTGGAGGACTTATCTTAAAAATTACAGAAATTATTTCAGCTGGAAGAAGTTGACAGCTGTGTCAGACAAATGGCTTCACTCAGGTTTCAGTGCACACTAGATTAGTTACAACAGTTTTTAAAAGAAAATAATTTTTAAGAAATGCAGATTTCTTAAAATGCCTTATTGCTTCTCCCAGCAAATTCTTGCAATAGTCCACTGCTAAGGAAATACACTGCTAATAATAAACCTGAACAAGGAAAAGATAGTTTCAACAGTTGAAAAACAATATACAAATAAAAAATTAAGAGAGTATAATTCACTGCAGGACCAAGTTAGGACTCTCTGCCTGTCTCCACAAGGCCATCTCCAGTTCTGCTATTTAATTCATAAAAGCAGATCTGCACATCCCCATGGCAAACTAAAGATGGACATTTTGTACTGGCAGCATCATAACACCAACACACAGTTCATGAATGAGGCACAATATGGGATCCATAAAGGAAAAAGACAAATGTGAACCTTTGTCGTTTTCTTTAGAGAAGAGTTAAAACAAATGAAAAAAGCCTCAAAAGATACACCTTCGCTCGAGACATTATGCCAACATCCTTATCAGAATGGTTAATGGATTGTCAGCAGCCACATTTTATTTATCCTGGAAATCTGTGATTTTCTGGCTAACACTGTTGAGATATTTAACATATGCAGTCATTCAGGCACAGTTAGGGAGGGTTTTATTATAAACAAACTAATGTATCAAAATTACACTTTTTACATTTTCACATTTTGTATGTTGCTGCTGAACTGAGTTCAGATGAAACATTTGGATAAATATAAGTTACACAGTCAGTAGCTTGCAAATTTAGTCTGTATTTTCCAGAGAAGAGGGTACTTCATTTTGCACACTTCACACTCACTATGAATATTCAAAGCCCAGAAACAATATGTTATACTTTTTATCATTAACCGAATATAGATAACCAAATACAATCAGTAAATTTTACTAATGCCACCAGAAGAATCCTCACCACACTCAAAAATGGCACAGCTATGCACTGCTATAAAAACTTATCTTTAACTTGGGTCATTACACAAGGCAAACTGCAAATAGACAGCTGGTTTCTTGCAGAGAAATGTGTACTTCTACATAACATTCCACTTCAATCACATGGACACTTCAACAAGAAAAATACCTCAGAAGTACTAATCAGGTTTTAGAGAACAAACCAAATCCTTCCAAAGACCTGTGCTTCAATCCTTTCATAAAACCTTCACTGTCCTAATTTAGAGACTAACTAAATAAATCTAAAGTTTTAGTTACTTTCCACTAAGCCAGTGAGTTAGCAGCTGGCCTAAGGACAAAGAAGTTGTTTCTATCACTTCAAACTTGCAATTTACTATTTTCAAAGCCATGGACTGTACCAGCTGACAGTCTGGAAAGACTCAAGTGTGTAGTGACTGGACTTCTCTGTCCCACTCCTCATCTACATGAGCCTAAAGAAAAAACATGACTTGACTTTTCTGTATGAAAAACAACTTCAATTGAAGATGAAGTGGCTAGGAGTTAAGACAGTTACACTTAAGAGAATTAGACTTCCTTCAGTTTTTTTTCTTCTCTATCCCCATAAACATCAGCCAGAACTGTGCATACTCCACAACACAAGCTGAGCATGTCTGCGCATTTCCCTTCTCTACAGCAACACCACACAATCAGTTGTTCAGCAAGAAGTTTGAAATAGGCACAGACAGTTTGAAATAAACAAGGCAAAGGTATTGTCAGTACAAAAATACACAAGAAAAATAACACAATGATAAAACTTTGTACTTGACATTCAATTCTTACATATCACATCAAGCAAGACTTCAAGAAGAGAAGAGCCACAGAATGTTTTCAAAATGTATTGTGGCTCTTGAGATCACTAAATTAAGTTTCAAAGGAGAAAACTGTGAACCAATGTGTGCATTTCCTTTACTTTTTCCCTAAAGGAAGTTTAAAAAAAATTACTTATTTGGATGTTATATTTGAAAGTAGTAAGATGTTGATAATGCACACTTCACCAGACTGTTGCTTGTGCTCCACATTTTCTACTTGGACTACCTTTTGCTTTACAAGGCTGTGAGACTCAAAGAATTCTACTAAACTGAAAGGAAGGAGGAGATGCACAGGGGTAGAGAATAAGGCTCCAGCTGCACAATGAAAAACGAAGTTCATCATTCATTCTGAGAACAAACATCTTCTGTGCATTATTCTGCAAGAAGTAATGAAGATAGCTGCCTTAGTAATAAAACAACAAAAAAAAAGTTATTAAACTTCATTTCAGTCTTATGGAAAGGGCAAACCAAGAATTGTCAAATCATTTGCAAGCCACTGCAGACACAACATACAACTACTAGAAATTTGTGTTACCTAAAATAGTAATTTAGAAGGCCAGAAATAAGATACCAAAATAAGTGAAACTTCAAGCTGATTTCAGAGTCATTATCAGAAGTCCAGAACAGAAATGCTCTACAAGTTAGCTGGTCAGAAGCCCCAAGTCAGTGTCTAGTGCAGAGAACAGTCTGGTTTCTGAGAAACCCCTTCCCAGCTGTTCAGTAACAGAACAAATCCTTTTTCACAGTCAACAGGATAGATATTCAACAGCATGATGCCCTTGATCCCAGGCACATATTCAGAATGTTCCTAGCTCCCAAGACCCAGTTGTGTGGGGCACAATAGAGAAGAAAACAAAATTATCTGGGATTTTTAGGTTTTGTTTTCTTTCTTTTTAGTGAAGAGAAGCATTCTGAACACAAAAATCCCCAAAATGTAGAGCTGAGCAAGGGATAGCAAAAGCAAGAGAAAAACAGAAAGAAGAAGGAAGGAACGTGAGGAATTTACCATCTTTATGACCTCCACCTTTACCAAAAAGAATTTTTTATTTGGAAATAAAATTTAAATAGTGCCCTAAAAGCTGCTTTCATACATTTCCTCCATGTGGCACATGAACAATTTTGCTAATCTGGACTTAAAGATTTTCTGAATTCCACTACAACTGAATTCAATTTCAAGAGGGAAAGATTGATTATTTTCTCTCTGATGCACTTCAACATTTTGATAGTCCACACACTCCCAGTCAGGATGATGATGGAGACTCTGAAGACAGAAGTTCTTTTCCTAGTTTACTAACCTTCTGTGAAACTCTAGACAAATAAATCTAATATTAAACAAGAGCAGAAATTAACCAGAGGTTATTTCCTGACAGTTAACAGGCACTTCAAGTGATCTTACTGATCTGAGCCTTACAAGGGCTATGTTTTTATTTTAGAGAGAGTATTTAAAATGTTAGCAGATAAAAGCAGGCATTCAGATTTTCTAGATGTCAAAACCTAAAACCAGCAACACTTAGCAATTATACACAACAATGGTATCAAATAAAATACAGCTGGCTCAGACAAGTGCCTTCATCTGTGGCACCTATCTGACACAATCTTGTATTCCAAACATGAACACTTCTCTGTATGCTTTGCATATAAAAAGTCACCCAAGAGAATAAAGTTTCTAACTTCCTCAGGTTTTAAATTTCATAAACCAAAACAGTTTAAGAGTTTCACTAGTGTTCAACCTGGCACAACTTAACTACATTGGCATTAGTATCCATCAGACTATAGATCAGAGGCTTAATTTTACTCATCCTATCTTTTTAAAAACAGGTTTGGAGCTCTAAGAGCTGCTTTCTCACCTCTCCCAAAACAACAGAATAAAAGCAAGATAAATGAAAAGCTACTATATGAATAGTAGTAATCCAAAATTTTTCTTCCCTGGATACAAGATCAACATCCTGACAGAGTGGATCTCCCACATGTCTGTGAGCTGAGGTCCTTTAAATGAGATTTGCCAGTTTCATATAAAGTGTGCATTGCAAGATAATTAAAAATTAGTCTGCAAATCAAACACTTAAATGCAGACTTTGGCTACCTCAAAACTCATACATCTGAACAAACTTAAGTACACTATGGTTACAGTCTGATTCCACATTATCAGGATGATATTTTAACACCCCTTCATTCCCTCCTCTTGCTTTTCAGAAGTTGCAAATAAACACAAGGAAACCAGAAGGAACCCACCATCCACCATGGTTAGGTCCTTTCACCAAACAACTGGACCAGGGTGGCAGAAGACAAGAGGGTCACTCAAGCAGTCTTCACATCCAAAATACCAGTCTTCTCACAGTGATTTAAAACATTAACAACTGTTGGTACATAACTGGAACATAACTTTTTTTGAAGAATAAAAATATATTTTAAAATGAAAAATACTGGTGTTCATAATTATGCAAAAGCCTAATTCTAGTGCTTCCTAGAAACCAAGCATGAGACTGACAAGACCTAAAAAAACATGCTCTTTCATTTTATTCCATTGCAGTCCAAGAAATACAGAAGGGCTTTCCTCCATATCATTGTTTGCCTCTGCATTTTTGATGTTAAGAGAATGTGTTTACTGCCAGCTTCATCATAAAGCATGCAACTAAGTGATGCGTAAGAATAAACTGGGAGATTCAGCTTGTATGGGAAATGGGACATCAGTTCTTCTAGACAGTGACATACGAAATGCAAGAGAGAAAGGATGCAAGACTGTTTTCATACCTTCCCTTCAGGTTTTCAAGTTCTCTGTGGTGAAGCATGCTTCGCATGTGTTCTTCCATCTCCTTCAGCATAGGGAAAAAGGCAAAATTAGTCAAAAGAGTGCACCATATTTGAAAAGCTTGCTTTGGAGAACTCTCCTGCCTTACAGGAGGTTGTACTCTACTCCTGCATTTGTTTGTATGACCATGAAAGCACAAGCAGTCACACTCTCAGGAAGGCATATAACGTTGCCTTTCCTGAAAAAGGATGCATAGAATTCATCACAATTCAACAGAAGGGGAGAAGAACTCCAGGAGAAAAACAAACACGAGTGCACGTAGCAAAGCTTATTAGATTGATTTTTGCCAAAATACTGTTGATCATCATTTTTATTAAACTTCTCATTTACACCACTCTTCAGGATCACAGTATTTGGAAGATTGTTTCCCTGTGCTATCTGAGCAATCTCTCTACATCTGCATTATGACACAGCTGTCATTTCATCATCACGTACATGCTTACTCTACTAGACACACTTCTGAAACTAAGGTGTATGCATCAGGTCAGTCTGTTGTTTACAGCACCTTTGATCCCTGAACTGCAGTGCTGTTATAATTAATTGCTACTGAAAGAGAGATGTTTAAAAGAAATAATCACCCCAATTCAGTGAGAAGAAGTTCAGATGATTTAACTTCCTCTTGATGTTTGTGCCAAAATATTTGAGCCACAATCTTCAAAGGACACTAATCACTATCTTGTTTGCAAAGGAAAAGCAACATCTTCAACCTTGAAGAGTTGTGTGAACTAACATTTACAAGATATCCATGTGCCATGTGGCTAAGTGATATATGAAGGTTTATTAAGAAATCCTTAGCTTCAGCACAGGCTTTGCACAATACATGGTAGACAGAAGATACACACCAAATTGTCATATAAAAGAACACACATCTGTGCTGCTTAATTCTACATTCTCCTTCTATATAGAAAGAGAGGAATTTTTACAATGTGTATTGAAGTATTACTAACATCTTGCAATTTATAGCCAAACGAGTTTGAGTGCTTTTCACTTCAAAAATCCTTCTACAACAGCATAAAAACCATCTAAAAATCTCAGTATTTTTAACATTTAGAATCAAGTGTCACGCACAGCTCATTTCAAGATACCCTGAAGCACATGCAAATATATTCCTAGTAGAGGGAAAACTCCTCATACTTTGCACAATTGAAAAATGGAAGCACTTCTTACAGGCATTGCATATTAGTGTCTACCAAGAGATGTAAAGTATAAATTATTTACCTTTTTTGAGTTGTACCCAATGTGACATAACATGCATTTTCGCTCTCGAACCATGCTTATTACTCTGGAAAGATCTTACCCCATACCTGCAAACATAAATAATTGAAAAAAACCCAAT
Organism: Melanerpes formicivorus; assembly: GCF_026170545.1. Classification (NCBI taxonomy): domain Eukaryota; kingdom Metazoa; phylum Chordata; class Aves; order Piciformes; family Picidae; genus Melanerpes; species Melanerpes formicivorus. The sequence goes on along the minus strand of NW_027142414.1, from coordinate 4,206,369 downwards.
ACATTAAGGACTACTATTTTTTTTTTTAGAGGAAAGACAAAATAAGATGCTTGTGCTGAGTTTCTTTAAAAGAAAACCAACCACCTGTGCATAGTCAATATTACTCAAAAAAAACCATCAAAACCAACTAAATAGTTTATAAAGATATAATAAAAGGTAGCTTTCCCCTTCTTTTATTTAGTTCCTTACCCTCTAAGACATGGCACTCATTCTACAAGCAAACAGATCTCTAGGAATCCTTTCGGCTACTCAAACCAAAATAAAACCAATTTTCAACGAGGATAATGAGAGTGACATAAGGAACTGGGGAAACCAAGCAGGGCAAACTCAGAGTTTTATTTTGGTCTCCAAGGCAGCTCAAGAAAGATATTTAAGGCCCTAAGAAAAATAAAATGAAGGTCATTCATAGTATCAAAGACTATCTGTCTTCAAAGTTTAGCACACAAAATAAAACCTGAAGTGACTTAAATTCAGTATTTTTCTCATTAAGAACTACATATAAAAATGTACTGAAATAATTAAGACAGAAAATTGAGATGCATGCTCTAGCATCATGCATACATACAGCTCTAACATTATGGGCACCTTATGGATCTGAATCGTTAATAAAAGCTATTGCTTTTCAGCAATTATTTCCAACAGTAGGGTATTATTCAAAATGCTGCACCAGAACATTAAACATTTTCATACTTAAGACTTGCATATATACAAATGAAAGACGTCAAATTAAACACCCTGTGTCTTTTATCATATTTAATTTATATGGAGAGCAATTTACAGAGATACATAAAGGTCTAAGTCATAATACAAAGACATGTCTGTGTAAGTAAGAGGGTAGAATCTTTGCCATTGTTTCTCTTAAAAGACACTAAAATGCAGAATGATCAAAGATTACAGCAGTTTTTTGTTGGCTTGGAGAGGCAGTTCCTCACCCTAAACTGGAAAGAAATATAGAAATGCCTATTAGTAAAGAGATATGTCCACACAAAAAGACAAATTCCTCCAAGCTTTGCTATTGTACCTTCGTACTTCAGAGTTAACTTTGTTAATAGAATTACCCTTAACTGGTAAGAGACTTCTTCAAGAGATCATCCCCACAGCTTACCCTACAAAGTTAATTCTGTCTACCATCAACTTTCTGTATCAGTGGCATCAAACTCTTCAAGTCTGGCAGTGACTAGAAACTATGAGCAAAGAACAGGAACTGGATTTTCACCAAATCCAGATTACCTCAAGTTTAATCAGCTCTGACATTCAGTGGTACTGTACAACTACAAACAAGTTTGCACTTGACACTGGCAGGAGTGTACCTTGAATGTTGTTCAGTTTTGGGTCCACCAGTACAAGGAAAAAACAGAGGTGATAAAGCACACGCAGAGAAGGGCAACAAAGCTGGTAAAGGGTCTAGAGAACAAGTCTTACGAGGAGTAGCTGAGGGAACTGGGGTTGTTTAGTCTGGTAAAAAGAAGACTCAGGAAAGATCTTAACACTCTCCACAAGGGAGCCTGTAGCAAGGTGGGTGTTAGTCTCTTCTCCCAACTAGCAAGTGACAGGACGAGAAGGAACAGCCTCAATTCACACCAGGGAAAGTTTGGCTCAGATACTAGGAAAAACTTGCTCATTGAAAATGTTGTCAGGCATTGGAACAGGCTGCCCAGGGAAGAGGTTGAAACATCATTCCTGGGGTGCCTAAAAGACACATACATGGGATGAGTGACTTGGTTTAGTAGCAGACTTGGTAGTATAAGGTTAATGGGTCAAACTCCATGAACTCAAAGGTCTTTTCCAGCCTAAGTGATTCTCTGTTATCAGTGATGTGCATGCATGTGCACCTACTTTTGTGGAAGATCAGAACACACAAATACCAAGTTTTGGAACAAACTATTTTGAGATGACATATAAAGAGTATAACTTTCTACTGAGACAGCAGTTACAGAAAGTTTAAGCTAATATGAGACAAAAATTAAGATATTTCAGCCACGTGACGTTCCAGCTGGTTATTAGGTGAGTGCAGGAGCACATCATCAACATACTGCCCATACACTGATCTGCACAGTTGCAACAGATCTAAGGGAATTAATTATGATTACATGCAAATGACAGGTTTGGATGCCCACCCAATGTAGGAAAGCTGTTTTAATGGGATTAATATGGAGTTACTCCTAAAAAGTAAGGGTGCTAATCCTTGCACAATTCCAGATACTTCCTTTTCTCACTAAAGTATTCTGTACTCCCCCAACATTTTTCTCTACCACTACTCTGTAGTCCAGCAAAGTAATAACCAACACGTGTTCAGGATCTCATTCGAGAGTACAGAATTCATTCAGCACAAGGGTGAAAGAGCAGCATGGGACTTAAATCAGGAGAAGTGGGCCAGTGAAGTCTTGTGACTTGCTAACACTGGTTAGCACATAACATTAAAAAGCTCTCACAAGTAGAGATAATATTACACCTGTTTAGGCTAATTAAAACATATAGTAACTATACACGATTACAGGAAGGGTTTTTGGCTAACTGCCCAATCAACTGGGCACTACTTTTGACAGAGTACTAAAAATACTAATGGAATTCAAATGCTATTGGTTGTCACTAGGAAAAGTGAAACTTTTACCTCCAGAGAGAAGTCCTTAGAGGCAAGGACTCTGAAGTAAAGGGATTCAAGGAGATACTACAGGGTCTGGTAGAAGGCACATCCACAATCTATTTCTAGATCACCTCTTGACTTACTGTCTATAGAGATAAACAACTTTCCTTCATTCCTAGCTTTCTCCCAAATTCTACTACAAAACACATGGTCACTTTGACAAAGTACTTCAATTTCACTGCAAAAGAACTTTCATGAAGTACTTTGAAAAACATAAATCCAAGGTATTCTCTCATTATGGAACAGTAACAAAACAAGACAGCTTTTGAGCCATGTAATCAGTGATGGCATTTCATCTCAACATACTCTGTTCAAGCACAAGAAACTTCAGAGAGCCTTTTCTACATAAATGCAGGTATATTTGAATTCTTACCAAAACATAAATAAACCACATACTTCAAACACTAAACAACCTTCAAGATCTTATCAGTTTTAACAGTTCGTGCTTTTGAAATCACCATCTTGTGGAAAATGAGGTACTCTGTAAGTGAGCAAACTGCAGGCAAAGATAAAGCTTTGCCAAGAAGACACCACCACCACCACATAAGAGAGAAACATGTCACCAGCAAAATGTAATTTCAACTTTCTATTCTAAGGGAATGTATCTGCTCAGGAGGTGATTTTTCATTTGTTTTCAAGGGAAGGGATGCATTTTACGACTATGTGATGTTGGAACTAGATGATCCTTGTGGTCCCTTCCAACCCTGAATGAAACTATGAAATGCAACTTGCCCATAGCCTGCACCTGCTCAAAGCTTGGAAACACCACACAGTTTTAATTAACTTAAGCAAGCATGCTACAGAGATTTTGGAGAACACTTTTCACAAGTAAAAATAGTCTACAAAGAGAATCAGGCATTAGACTACTTCCTGCTGCAACACCCATTTGTCCACAGTTATTCAACCTTACCGGATAACATACATTAAAAATGTATGTCAAAGTTAAATCTGCTACAGATCAGTGGCTGAACACTCTGACTATATAAAGCCACAAGTGCCACAGAGTGGGGCCAGCAGCCTGACATTCCAGCTGCCTAGAAATCCTCAAGAGGCCTCAAACGGATCAGCAGCACTAGCTTGTCTAAAGGCCTGCCTAAATGCTGCATGTCCCTACAGATTGCAGTGGAAACTCTAGACTTGACAAGAAGAGGACCCTAGAAGCTCATCATGGCAGAATGCTCTGTGCAGTAGCATGCTCCTCACAGGGATGTCGTTCCTTTTGCTTTAGTGACTTCTCTCTTGCAGCAACTGGTTGCACACATCCCACTTGAGCTGTAGAGCAGTAATAGAACTGCCTTAGGCAGGGGGAAGAAGAGCAGAGAGGAAAGAAGCAATTCAACACAAGGTGCCTTCAAGAAATCTTTAGTTGGTTGATGGGAGCAAGTGGTGGATACAAGGTCATTGTGAGTTGGAGAGAAGCCTCCTCTTGCTCAGAAGAATTTGGAACAGAAGCGTATTTAGGCCCTCAAAAGCACGCAGCCACTGTTGGGCTAGAATGTATGTAGTTTGATTAGTCTGCCAAGATGTCTGGTCACAGGAAAACCTGAAGAACCCCACATATATCTTCAAAAGCTATATCCAACTGCCTAGTGTGATAAATGAAAGCAGTTAACAACTGTTAATCTAATTAAACAATTGTTTATTAAAGCCTAGTAATAAAGAGAGGTTTTCTTAAGGAAAACTTTTCTACCTGCAAAACCACTTCCCTGTATTATACACTTTCCAAACATCCAAGCCCTGTACTGCTGTGAGAACGCCGTATAAAACCAACTGATTCATCATAACAAGGCAGGGGCCTGTGCTCAAATTTCATCACCTCAAGCAGAATTTATGTGGGATAAAGCAGGAACATTCAAAGACTATCTTTCCTTCCCAGATTTATTGCCCTTGAGGCATCTGAGTTCTCCATGCAACTCTGCCAGGCTGCAATTTTTACCTATTACCTTGACATTACTTCTGGGCATATATAGGAGGCACTTTAACTTTCCAAGATGTTGATCTGAGCAACCTAACATGATCAATAGACAGAAACTTAAGGACTTATTAATGTTAAGTGATGGCTAAGAGTATTATTCTCCTCTAGCACACTATTATTGTATAAACTACTTTGTAGTCAAAGGGTTGTTTTTTTTTTAATGTGGCAAAGGAGATAACTAGTCATGAAAACACCTAGGAGACAGTCCAGTCATGAAAACACCTCATACCAGAAGCAAGACTTTTAAGATAAATTCCTTCCTGCTTTTCAAGATTTAACTTCATCCTCATGACAGACTGACAGTACTCTAGACCCCTCAGCATGGTAGCACCACTACTGCACAGCAGATGTCGTAACCAGATGGCCAGGTGTTCAACTGTTGATACTGAACCAGGAGAGAAGAGTTATTTCACAGATCAAAGTTCTTTAAGTTCCTGTTAAAAGCAATGAACTTGACTCCTCTAACTAGCCTAGAACGCATCTAGTAGACATTGTCTGCATTCCATCTCATGAGTACAGCTGGCTTTCTGCAATATACAGGGAAGATATATTGGAGATAAGGAGACTGTAGACAAATACTTTAAACAAACCAGTGCAGGAACACCTGGCATGAACACAGGGGTTTCATTTATTTCAATTAAATCTAAGAATGGAGTAGATTAGAAGAAAATACACATTCCAAATAACAGTCAAACTGCATCTTTCCAATTCCCTATATATAAACAATACTAATAATTTCCTAATACCCAAACTAAGTTTTTCTTGCTGTAAATCAAGATGGTAATTCCTCCCTAGTTAATGTAAATACCTTATTTCTATCTTTCTTACGTTATCTTTTTACATACCACAAGACTGAGGGATATACACTATCCTGATTGGAATGGAAAGGTGTTCAGCCATCACAGCCACATACTGTTACCTAAAATCCACACATCTGGAAATCTTGTTTTCCCCTATACTCCCAGTTTGCTTCTTAGACAAACGCAAACTATTTTTCCTTAGACACTTTCCTCAGATACAATATTTCCTGAGCCTATTAAAACTGGTACTCCTCTTTCCAAACTGTCCACAGTGCTCAAAAGCAATGTCCAAAAGTGGTCACAGTAATCCAGAGAAAACCCCTATTAGCACCCTTTGGAGTCAGGAATTGTCTTTGTAACTCTACCACCATTACAGTCTCAAACATCAGCTTGGGATCAAAATGTAAAATAGACTGTGACTAGACGAGAAAAATCCCTTACACTACAAGTAAGAAAAATACTTTGGTAAACCCAAAGAAGTTATCTGCAATGCAAAGTATACTCTCTATTTTTCTATAACTGGCTTGAGTCAGAGTGCATATCAAATCCTAGGACACCATCTGGTGGCAGAGTTCACAGAAGATTATTATCAGATGTCAAACAGAATTTTATCAATCTAAATTTGATTCTGGTGGAGTTTAAATTTTATTCCAGACAGCTTTTGAATTTTACAAGATGAAGTGGAAAACAAAATCAGTGCAAAAATACCTTAATTTTACTAGATGAAGTTAGGGAAGTATTAGCATCTCTTCCCACGTTATGGGTATGTATTTATAGGTTAGTGACTGCTGTTATTCTTTATACTTGGGTATCACAGCCCTGCATAAAGTAAGATGCATTTAGTTGACATATTCAAATGTATGACATTTTTAGACATATGAGCCAGGAGTTTCCCAAAATTTGGTCACAGTGACTAAACTGACCTGGATAATAGACTGACATAGTTTGGCTAAAACCAATGACTTATTTAAAATTGAAAATGCCAGAACACACCTATTTAACAGCTTTTATCTACAAAAATCAATCAACAATGGAACATATGAGTGGTGGAGCGAATAGAATAGAATAGAATAGAATAGAATAGAATAGAATAGAATAGACCAGACCAGGTTGGAAGAGACCTTCAAGATCATCGTCTCCAACTTATCATCCAACACCACCTAATCAACTAAACCATGGCACCAAGCACCCTATCAAGTCTCTTCCCAAACACCTCCAGTGATGGTGACTCCACCACCTCCCTGGGCAGCACATTCCAATGAGCGATCACTATCTCTGTGGAGAACTTTTCCTAACATCCAGCCTAAACCTCCCCTGGTGCAGCTTGAGACTCTGTCCTCTTGTTCTGGTGCTGGTTGCCTGGGAGAAGAGATCAACCTCGGCCTGTCTACAACCTCCCTTAAGGTAGTTGTAGAGAGCAATAAGGTCACCCCTGAGTCTCCTTTGCTCCAGGCTAAGCAACCCCAGCTCCCTCGGTCTCTCCTCATAGGGCTTGTGTTCCAAACCCCTCACCAACTTTGTTGCCCTTCCCTGGAGACGTTCCAGCAAGTCAACATCCTTCCTAAACTGAGGGGCCCAGAACTGGACACAGTACTCGAGGTGTGGCCTAACCAGTGCAGTGTACAGGGGCAAAAATGACCTCCCTGCTCCTGCTAGCCACACTGTTCCTGATGCAGGCCAGGATGCCATTGACCCTCCTGGCTGCCTGGGCACACTGCAGGATCATGTTCAGCCTACCATCAACCAGTACCCCGAGGTCCCTCTCTGCCTGGCCGCTCCCCAGCCACTCTGACGCCAGCCTGTAGCACTGCATGCAGTTGTTCTATACAGACAATTCAGTCGAAGGGTTCAGGTAGGGGTTAATAAAAAAAGATAATACAGATACCTTTAACAGAAGAGACTTCTGGACAGGAGTCTACTTGCTACAAAGTTACAAAGCCACATTGCAGTGACCCTTAGAACCTGCAACATTCATCCCAAATATTGCAGTCCTAATGAGGAGATACTTTAAAACTTCAGAAAAATTATTAGCCAAAATTTTTGAAGCTTAAGTGTTGGGGAATTTTTGCTAGAATCTATCAGTTCAGCAAAACAGGCAATTAACTTAATATAGTAATTGAGACCTGACTGAAAGAAGCAACGAATATGAAAGAACAGAAATAGCTAGCAGAGATACAGCATAAGCAGACCCAGGAACACATGCTGAAAACAAAGTCCATGAAATGCCAATCTCAGAACTCATCTGTTCCACAGAACTCTTTAAAGCTGCACTTCAGAAAGAGTATATGAGAAAGTAAAAAGCAAAATTACTTGCATGAGACCATTGCTATCAAACCACTATCAATAAAAGCATATTGAAGTATGAACTTTAACCAATGCCACTTCTATCCAATATTCCTACATTTTTCCAAGTTGAAATTCATAAGCATCCCTTAATATTAATGAAGCTTGCATGTGAACTACTCCACTTGCAATGCCGGATGATTACTTTTAATTACCTCCAGTTTCTCTGTATCACTAAAACTTGTTTCATGCCATTGGCCCCACTCTTTTTAGGCTACCATTTATCACTGGGTTCCTGCATGCTTTGTCTACCACTCATTTTTATCTCTGTAAGGAAGACAACTAAGCAACTCCATACTCAAAGCCGTAAGTCAACCACTGAAAGGGTTCTGGCAGGTATGAAGAGGCAGCATGGTAGTTACACACCCGTAATACAGAACTTACTCTTACAAATCTTGTATTTAACAGGCCAACTAAGTTTAAGGATCACTGCAACAATAAAGGATGCTTACAAAGCAAAGCAAAACGTACGCCCGCCCCACCCCCTCCAGGGCAGGACTGCCTGGCTCCCCTCCCTAGGCCGCCCCGTCCGCCAGAGCCGGAGCAACCCCTCAGCACCTCCACTGCCGCCAGAGAGCTCACCCCAGGCTCCTGTTCGCCCCCAGCCCCAGTACTCACGCATCACACCCTCCACGAGGGCAGCAGCCCGGTGACCCATCCCCAAGCCGGGACCGAGAAAGCCCGGCCACCACCTGCCCCGGGCCCGCCACCCTCACCGAACGAGCGCCGGGCTGACCCCACAGAGACCCGCGGCGCACGGCAGGGCGGAGCAGAAGCCCGGCGCAGCCAATGCGCCAGCAGAGAGGCGGCCGCGCTGCACGCCGGGAGGCAGGGCCGCACCCCGCAGCGCATGCCGGGACACACAGTCCTAGCGGCAGGCAGGTTTCACCGCGAGAGCTGCTGGGGGCTGGGAGTGTTTATAAACCCAAACTGATAATAAAGGTTATTACCTGTAAACATAGCGCTATAAACACACGAAGTGCAAGCACACCTAATGCCACATGCTACTGCTCTAAAAGGCAGGTACTGAAGATAGCAGGCACCTCAGCAGTGACAAACCACTGCTGTTGTGCTAGGACAGCCCAACTAGGACTGCTGCATCTGGACCATGTTCCCAGGAACGATCTAGAAGACAGAAGAATAGCGTGTGCTTGTACATGGGTTGTGCAGTGTGCAAAAATAAGCCTTAGTCCACTGGGACACTTTACGAAGCCAAAGACCACATGCTCTGCCCACCAAGATGAATATCATAGAATGCTTTGCATTGGAAAGGACCATTAAGGTCATCTAGTCTAACACAACTACAGTAAGCAGGAACCTGTTCAATTAGATCAGGTTGCTCAGAGCCCCATCCAACCCAAACTTAAAAGTTTTCAGGGCTGGGGCACCTATCACCTCTTAGTAACATGTGCCTGCATTTCACGCCCCCATCATAAAGTTCTTCCTTGTATCTCGTCTCCTACTTCCATTTAAAACCATAAGCCCTTATACTATTGCAAAAACACCTGCTATAAAGTTCCTATCTTTATTACAGGTGTCCTTTAAGTACCGAAAGGCAACAATAAGGTCTCCTCAATTTCTCCAGGCAGGATGACCCCAACTCTCTCAGCCTTTCTTCATAGGAGTGGTGTTCCAGACAGCTATCTAATAACTTTTGTAGCACTCTACTGGACCTTCTCCAATAGGTTCATGTCCTTCATGTGCAGAGAGCTCCAAAGATGGACTCAGCACTCCAGATGGGATCTCACAAGAATGGAGTAGAGGGAATCATCTTCCTCAACCTGCTGGCCTTGCTTCTTTTAATGCAGCTCAGGATTCAGTCGGCCTTCTGAGCCAGGTGCTGCACTTTGGCCACAACAACCCAATGCAGAGCTACAGGCTGGGGACAGAGTGGCTGGAGAGCAGCCAGGCAGAAAAGGACCTGGGGGTGCTGATTGACAGCTGCCTAAACATGAGCCAGCAGCGTGCCCAATGGCATCCTGGTCTGTATCAAGAATAGTGTGGCCAGCAGGAGCAGGGAAGTCATTGCACCCCTGTACTCTGCACTGGTTAGGCCACACCTTGAGTCCTGTGTCCAGTTCTGGGGCCCTCAGTTTAAGAAGGACATGGAGACTCTTGAACGTGTCCAGAGAAGGGCAACGAGGCTGGGGAGAGGCCTCGAGCACAAGCCCTATGAGGAGAGGCTGAGGGAGCTGGGATTGTTTAGCCTGGAGAAGAGAAGGCTCAGGGGTGACCTCATTGCTCTCTACAACTACCTGAAGGGGGATTGTAGCCAGGAAGGGGTTGGTCTCTTCTCTCAAGCAACCAGCACCAGAACAAGAGGACACAGTCTCAAGCTGCACCAGGGGAAGTTTAGGCTCGAGGTGAGGAGAAAATTCTTCACTGAGAGATTCGTTCACCATTGGAATGGGCTGCCCAGGGAGGTGGTGGAGTCACCATCCCTGGAGGTGTTCAAGAGGGGATTGGACGTGGCACTTGGTGCCATGGTCTAGTCATGAGGTCTGTGGTGGCAGGTTGGACTTGATGATCTTTGAGGTCTCTTCCAACCTTGGTGATACTGTGTGACACTGTGATTTTCAGCTCAAGTCCAGCTTTTTATTCACCAGTATCCCACAAGACTGAAGGGAAAACAAGTCTGGTTCCAAGATCACCACACTTCCATTAAAAGGACCCTGCACGCTCAGCAAGCTGTGAAAGCTGCTGTGGGCCTCGATGCTGTGAGAACTCCTGACAGCAATCCAAATGACTAGCCTTATTAGCAGGAATGGACCCTAAGAGCAACCTGAACAGTAAGAAGTTATCCACACCCAAGAAGGAAAATGTCTCAGGAAGGGCTACCCGTCTCAGCTCCAAAAGAAGAGGTCCGTGATTCCAAACAGCACTTTTCCCTCCCTACGCTCATTCTCTGGTAACAGAAGAGGGGCTGACACTCTTCCTCCTAACGTAGACTAACTTACCCGCAGCAAACTCCCGCTGATATGGACAGGACTATTTCTGTACCGCGCCGTGTTAACGCAGAGCCTCTAGCAAAGCCCGGCCGCGCTAACCGCACACACCGCACCGCCGAGGAGCGCTGAGAACGAAAGAGCACAACCCCTCCCCTGACGCCATGATGAGTGTACACGGGCTGCACGCGGCGGCTGACCTCAAGCCAGCGGTTCCCGCCATCCGGCGGGCCTGAATTTGGCGAGGGCGTCGACTTTCCCCCGCCATATTGGATGCGGCACACAGCGCCGCTCTCGATAGGTGGTGCTGGTTTCTGCTTCCGGGGACGGGCCGTGACGTGCTCGCACTGGGGCTGAGCGGGACAGAAGCTTTTAAAGGGGCGGCGCGGCGCAGCACGGGGCGGCTGGGCGGCGGCCGGGCTTGAGGCGGCAGCGGCGACGACGACAGCGTTGTCGGTAGGTGTACGGTGGTGGATTGGGTTTGTCCGTCCACTGCGCTCTGGCAGCCGGCTGGTGGGTCTGGTCTGTGGTCACGTCCCTGCCGCGTAGCGCTCTGTGCGGGGCGGGCTCTGCTTCTCTGTGGCCGACGGGGGCCTGTGTGGAATGATCCCGGCCGCGCTGGCCTGCCTCGGCTACTGGGCTTGCGAGTCATCGCGGGGTAGCGGGGACGCGGCCTGGTGCGGGTCTGGGTGGCCGCGGGCTGTGCCTGTCCCCTTGTGTGCTGGGAGGCTTCGTCCAGCCGTCTTTGCCAGTGGTGTCAGTGCCGTGTCCAGGTAATGTTGCTTGCTTGGTGAGAACTCTTGAACTGAGCTGTTAATAGCATGCAGGAGAAAACTCCACCCTTGCTATGCTTGCTTAAACTTGCACTGTGCTCTGCTACCTTTAGACTGACCGGTAAGGGGCTGTTGTGGTACAAGTTAACAGTGAGTATCAAAAATAACCCGTGTTTTTGTGCTTTTCTTAAGTTTACATTTTGAGGCCCTTGGTACTTCTGGGAAGCTTAACAAACTTAACTTTATTTTTCACTTTTTTGTTTTTCCCTCTCCTTAATTTGTTTTAAGCAACAGAAGTTAACAATGCACATGATGTGACAACCCAAGCAAATAAGATAAAGAAACTTCGGAAATTTCTTTATGTAACTTCTCTACCTCTTTACCTTCTTCCTCTTTTTGCTCTCTTAAAGGGCAATAGATGCTCAGTGTTCAGAAGCAGCTAGGTGTTGCTTTACTTTTTCCATAAACAAAAACTAGTAAACAAGTTTGCTTTATTTCAGATGTAAACCTGATCCTGTGCTCCATAGAGAACAGCACTGTTGGAAAGTATTTAGGGACAAAGAGAAAGTCTCCTATGATGTCAGTGCCTTGGTTACCTGATTTGAGCAATCAATTGCTTACTGATGGTGTAGTTACCAACCTATATATCTGTTGTCCCCTGCTCTGCTGATTTTGAGGTAGCTTATTACATAGCAAATTTTTTTTGGCATTAGAAGAAATGGAATCTGTTGCTATTTGTGGATATAGGGTTGATGGTGAATTTGTGTTGGCCAGTGACTAATTTGAAAGACATATCATGAGGCTTTACTAGGACATAAGCTAACTGTTGAGAGTAGTATAGAGTTGCAACACACTGCACAGAGGAGGTGGCAGTGCTAGCGCCTATTCTCTGCTATCATCTCTGTGCAGTGTGTTCAGGAAGCTGATAAGGGAAAGCAGGAAGCACGCAGAGTAGTGTCTTGTTCTTGAGTTCTGGCCTCTTCCCCCAGGGTCACAGATGCTTTATTGATTTATCTTGTGGGGATCATATGGGGGAGTACATTCCGGTGCTGATACCTTGTACCGTCCTGTGTTAGCTGGGCTGAATTACAGATGACAAACAAGTATGACAAGTGTGTTTAAGGAGTGGTTTAGAAAAAGATAATTCCTCCTATGTGTGCCTATGTAAGTGATATGAAAATCCACAATCTTCAGTGCAAAGCCATCTAGTTTGTGAACTGCCTAACTTTTAATTTGTGCAAGAATGCACAGAAATTCATCATCAACGTTCACATTTTCCTAAGTATATAGTTTCATTAATTGGTGAAGGCAACTGCTGGCTTTACAAGAGAAGGATCTGAGAGGGCATCCACTGTCATCTGAGGCTGTACCAATTTGCTGATGCCTAAAAGTATAACTCATGAAATACTAGCTTTTAGTAAGTTACTGCAACAGCAGGGTTGTGTCATCTCCTAGTTCCTACCTTTTTGTTAAGATTATCCAAAAGGAGGCACAGGCTGCATTTCTCAATCAGACTTTGAGATGCATCGGTTAGTATCTATTATTTCATATTTTGTGCTTGGTGTGTATATAAAACATGCAAGATAAGAACTACTGAAATGGGAATTGTAGGATTTTTAAGGTTTAAGACTTTGATATTCCTACTGGTGGATTATGTTGGAAGGGTAAAGTGTAAGTCTTACTGATTTATCTGAAATGAACAGGGGTTCAGATGCAGATATTTGGATATAGAAAGGGTAACAGATTCTTTCATATCATAACTTCATTAAAAAAAACTTGAATGTGTACCTGTGAAAGTTTTCCATTCAACTCTTCCAGACTGCCAAAAACTCTTAACTGGATTTTGAAGAGGAAAACATGAGATAAAAGCATAGAGGCTTGCTAAAAAACTTCGTAAGAGTTGCATGATTTTTATTCACAGCTTGGAAACAGCTCTTTTGGTAGAGAAAGAAATTGTTCTAGAAGGCAAACTTGATAAATCTTATGGTTTTGGCCATAAAGAGATAATCTTAGACTATTTTTCATCTGTCACAGCTGTTCTCTTCCATGGCCAGAAGTATTATGCTGGCTGCTGCTTCTCTCACTTTACTTCCTATTCAGATGAAAGTTCTAGGCAACTTATGTATTCCGCATTTATGGAACCAGACACCAAGGTACAGCTTGCTGTGTGCTCTTGCTGTTATCAAAATATTTAAAGGGGGAAAAAAAGGAACCATTTGTGCTTAATGTGACCAATAACTCTGAAATAGGAGGAAGAAAAGTTTATGATACTGAATAGAAGCATAACATGATAGAGAAGGGGCTTTGTTCACATAGAGCACATTCAGATGGTGAGTGAAGAATTAATTTTTGGTGTTTAGCAAATGTAATGGATGTATGACAAATTTCTGAGAGGTTCTCAGTCTATCAGAGGCACAAAACTTGTGCATGTTAGCCAGAGATGTAGAGCAGATGGTTTAAGGTGCATTTGTGAGCATGTGAGAACAATTTATTGGTCTGGTGCAAGTAATTTGCTGCTTTGACAGCTTCTCCCTGCTTAGAGCCCTTTCCAGATGCAGACTGCAATTGCAGCGGAGCAAGCATATTACTAGGCCTTGTGGCACCCTACAGTTGGTTTAAATTGCCAAAAATTAAGAGGGAAAAAATGCCTGTGTTTTGACTGTTTTGTAAAGCACAGCTTGAGTATGCCATCACTGTTATAAAAGAAGAAAGGAAATATTCTTTTCTTTTTAATTTTTTTGAAAGCTAATAAGCCTTAGAATTGCTTCACAGCTAGTGCTGAAGAAAAGGTATTCAAACAGCATGTAAGTTAGTTGCCTGCCATAGCTTTCTTTATCTTTCAGGTGTTTTATGAACTTCAGAAGATTATTGGGATTGAAAAGCCCTTGAAAAGGCTATGTAATATGGCTGTTATAATGCCTTTTGAATCATGTTTGAATCAGAGATAAATCTGAGTGAATAAGTAAGCACTTGTAAGAAGAACCCTTTAATGATGAGGAGAAAAATCTTGGATCAACAGAGACAACAAAGAAAGGCTTTATGTTGTTTTCCCTGTGTGTTTTGGGAAGATGAGTAACAAAGGTGACTCTGCTGTTGCTGGCTGCATAAAGCAGTACTTTGATCTTGAGGCTCTGTCAATTTAAATGCTATATCTTTTTCTTTGATTTTTTTTGATGTGCCTATTGTGAGAAGCCCAGCCAGAGAGCTGCTGTTAGATAAAACGATACTAGCTTTCTGATCACAGGCAGGTAACTTAAACTGTGAGACTTGTACATCCAGAAACAGCTGGTCACTGTGTTTGCTCCTATTGTATTAGGTCTTAATGAAGGGTATGGCTTAGAAGGTGTTAGCTCTCAATTCAGTAGTTGGAACTGGGCAGAAACCTGATAAATACTTACGACATCTGAAATGTGGTGGTGTGAACAGCACTTCCCCAAATGGAAACAGCCACTGTGCTCTCACATGGTCACCCTACTGTTGACAGGGGAATGGTTCACATCAATATGTGCCACCTTCCAGACTTTTTCCAAGTTAGACAAAGAATCTATTAGAAAGCATCAGGAGCTCTGTGGGTGTGTTGATTAAAACAGATTAAGATATCTAAGCCAATGATGCTTTGGATGGGTCTGGCACTGTGTGAAAATTGGCCCCAACGCACCTGTCACATCCCTCATTGTTTTGCAGGAGATGCCTTGAGAATTCAAAGTTCTGTAAAATCACCTTCACTGTGTCTTTTCCTCAATTTTCTTCAACCTAACTGCTTCACATAGAGGAGTGAACTGAAGTTTTTCAGGGCTTTTGAAGCCATGACTAAATGCATAATGCTTGGAAAAAGTCTATAAAGAAATACATTTATTTCCCTGATCTCAGTATTCAGTATTCCTCTTGTCCAAGGGATTGAAATAGCTCGAGTCTAATCTATCCTCAACTGATTTTTATCTGTAATATCCTAATTTTAATGTTATAATAATAGGAGGAGTCTTGTAAAGGGATACCATCTTACTTGCTGACCATAACATCTTATGGTCAGAATTGGAATTTCAAAGTAGTATATTTTTTTTTGTCCCTGCATTCTCTGAAATAACACATGGCAGAACAGACAGATTCCTGTGATTTGAAGGCCTTGAATTATTTTCCTTGCTGCTCTCATTTCTTGATGAATTTTCCTTCTTATGAGACAGTAATGGCTGGGGCGATGGATGTGTTGTAATCTTTGATGTTTCCTGGTAGAAAAGTTTCATGAGGCCAGTTAATTCAAGAGAATGTATTTTTGTAGGAAGTTTGGTTCTGCATAGTCTGTAGGTGTCAGGTTTTCCTGTGCAGGGGCTAGAGAGGGAGTTGCACTGAAAGTGTTTAATCTTTGTAGTATGGTAACTGAATAAGTACTGCAGAGTACTTTTCGATAACAAAAAGTAAATACAGCTGCCATTACATCCTTCTTTGAAGGAGTTCCACTTTGTATTTAAGCACACTAGTTTCTCATTTAAAACTTAACAACTGTAGAGAGAAAATAGCAGAATATTGTTGTAATTGTGAAATCTCTTTATAGGCTGTCTTGTTTTTTTCCCCCAGCATGTCATTACCATTCATAAGACTTTGTTAATATTGTGTTTGCTAAGCTTAGGGTGAGTTCAGTAGAGCGAGCTTCAGTCGCTAAGTTAATTCGTGACTGTCAATTTTGAGTAATATGTTACTTTCCAAGCTATACCACCGAAAAATACTAGCTTGGGAATGGAAACTGCTGTTTGTCAGTTACTTTCATTTCCACTCTCGCCTCTTGTATGCTTTTCAGTGGCGTCTCCACGATCTTGTGGTTCTAGTAGCACAGGATAACATTCTTGCGGTATTGAATAAAACACAAAACCCATGTGTGGCCCCAAAGTACACATTATTCAGATTCTGGGTGCTTTCTTGATGTGAAGGCAGGAGTGTAATGCATTTGAAGAGTCTTATTACCCATTGCAGACTTTCTTTGTAAACAAATCCTTCTTGTATGTGTTTGAGAATATTGTCATGCCCTTGCCTCAAAAATAAACAAACTGTTACTGTAGTGTTGTGTTGGCTGTGATACTGCTCTTGGGTAACTCAAATGCAACTTCTGAGTTTGGGTTACATCATCTGGCCAGCAGTTGTTTGTCATGGAATGTGAACTCCTGGGTAACCTGAACCACAGCTGCAAAAGGAAGCAGGACACTACACTGCTGAAAAATCTCCACACTGCTCTGGGAATACAGCTGCAACCTGTTCTTCAGTTACAACGGGATTCTTGGATAGCTGTTGTATTCACAGGGTGGGAATATGATGTCCTTTTTGCCGTCCAAGATGAAATTTGTTTATGGCTCCAAGCTGCTGAAGTATCTGATCGTGTTTTGACTAAAGTAGGGAAAGGCTAGCCAAACCTGTGACTATTACAGTAACCCAGATACTGCTTGTTCACTGCACTATATAATCAAAGTTTCACATAGTTTCTGGATATTAAGCAAATGTGAGATTCTTCACTCAAAGAATCAGCTTGATGTTGTTTTCCTGTGCTTAATCAAATTAAGTGAAAATTGGTCCTTTCCTCCCTGTCCTTGCTGTATTGGTCCTTAGCTGTGCAAGCCAGCTTGAAGGGCATTCCCACACTCCAAGCTGGTGTTGAGCTGTCCTAAATAAACCTCATGAATAAAGTTTAACACTGCAAACAAGTTGCTGATTATGTAGCAAAACTGAACTACTGCAAAATGAGCTGTCAGAGGCCTTGTGTGAGAATGTCTGAGAATGTATGTTAGGTGATAAAGACCAGACATGCTGAAATATCCCCAAACTCCGAAGCACTTCTGTAGCAAGGGATTAGGTGTCTTGAATTCAATTTGCCCTCAGAGGTGCGCACACTTCCTGCAGTGAGATGTGAACAGAGTCCATTCTCTAGCCAGCACCTGGGTCTATGTGAATTTGACCTTATAGGAGCAGTTACTGATGTCATGTCTTGAAACACTGATCCTGTAGGGAAAAATGGAACATGGTTCTGTTAGTCATTTGTTGTGATCTCAATGAATTATGTGGCCTTAATTGGAAGCTACTCAGGTGAAAGAGCAAGGTTTAATCTAAAGTGAAGGAGATTATTAACTTTTTAAAATCCTCTTACTGTCCAGGTTATGTGCTGTTAGTAAATTCTTTTACAGCCTGGGAGCTCTCTTCTCGCATTGCTAGGAGTGCCAGCTGCTTTGCCATTCATTCAAAAGCAGTGCAGATTCCTAGCTCAAAAAAACCCTGGATCTGATAAGAATACACTCATTGGGCTTGCTCTTTCAAAAACTCTTTTGTCTTTTCAATATATCTCCTGTTTAAAGCAAAAATTTAAATATTGGTGTGTCGAGGTTTCAGTTATGAAAAATCTTGACCCTGTCTTTGTTATGGGAAAGGTAGATTTAAAACCCTTTGCTGGAGTTGCATATATATAACTTTAAAACTTTTGCATTTGAGGGATTTTCCATTCTGTAAGAATAACTATTTCTAGACTGTTACTGGAATAATTTTGGTGCTACTTAGTCTGTGTCTGTTTTCCCTTCTGATTGTTGAAATCCCTCTAAGGGATAGGAGAACACTTAAGGCTTATGCTAATAGAAGAAATTCCTTAAGGCATTTAATTCTGGATTACTGGATAAACCAGTGTGTAGAGAAGCTTTTTTTTATTTTACGAGGTCATTTACTGATTTTTACATTAATTTGGGAGGAGGTGGAGTCACCATCCCTGGAGGTGTTCAAGAGGGGATTGGATGTGGCACTTGGTGCCATGGACTAGTCATGAGGTCTGTGGTGACAGGTTGGACTCTGATCTTTGAGGTCTCTTCCAACCTTAGTGATACTGTGATACTGACAGTGGATAGAATTTTCCAAAAAAGTTTAGGAAGCCAAGTCTTGGAAAGGAAGCTACTTCACATATTGATTGTTTCAGCATTTCTCTTCGTTTCTCGGAGATGTCATGACTGAATAATTCTTTTAGTGCTTTTTAGTCCTAACCAGGTGTTGCGCTATCAAAACTAAAATGTGTAGGCTTTTATTCTTTGAACTGTCTTACAGTTTCAACTCAAACAACTGATAAAAGGATAATTCTCCTGCTTAACCGGTGTATTTTTTTATTTTGTTTCTTTTTACAGGGAGAAGATTCTTGTTGAAGTGATTACTTAGTTCCTCATCATGGATGACTTATCGCCTGAAGAAATTCAGCTGAGGGCCAACCAGGTCACGGATGAGGTAAATGCTACAGGAAGCCATCTGAGATTAGAGTACTTACTTGCCAGGATTACAATATCTTTTAAAAATTAAGCAGCCTAGGGTAGTGATTCTGCAAGGGTGTAGTAGGATATTTCAGACTCTCACTTTACATGATAAATAGACCAAAGACTACTCCTAAAAGTGAGTACAGATTTAAATGTCTGAATTGTAAAGACACCCACTGAGTACTGATCACCCTGTCCTGATTACTAGTGGTGCAGGCTGGGTGCCTGCACTATTCTCAATCATGTTGACACTTCATGATTTTTAACTAAAATTCATTTGACTATATTTTATTTTATAATGACTAGGAAGTACTAAAAAACAAAGGTTTGCCATCTACTGAAAAATCCTCATATGCTGCCACTTCTGCCTATGTTGTAGCATGTGTTGCATATAGACAGGCTGCTGCTCTTTTTCACACTTGTTTTGGGGTTTTTTTTTGTACATTGCCTTACTGCAATAAACTGGTGAAGATGAGTTTCTGACACTGATATATACTGTTAATACATCCACTTAATTTTCTTTCTAGTCTTTGGAAAGCACAAGGAGGATTCTTGGCATGGCTGTTGAGGTAAGAAACAGCTTTTGAATTCCTAGGGATTTATTAATTAAAGTATAAGCAGCATGTTAGCTATCACAAAGTGGTCTTAATCAGTTTTTTTTCTTTATCAAATTTTCTTTGATACATATACTTCATTATTAGAAATTGTTGCTTTCATTCAGTGGCAAAGTCGGAATGACTTAAACGTGATGTTCTTCACATTATCAAGTCTGATCACAGAAGGATCAATATCCTTTTTACCTGTTTTCTCTAAGTAAAATGGCCTAATCACTAAGTGTTACTGATGAGTTAAGAAAAATCTTCTCTGATGGTCAGCTATGGCTTTGGTTGCTGCATCACTTGCTTTTCATAACATCTTCTGTTTGTCTTTTAGCTCACTTTTTCTTGTGCACAATGCACATATGGTTTGCCCTGAGGAGGGGAGTAGGGCTCAGTTGGGTGGGGTCATAGAAGGTAGGGCTGCTTTTGGCTTTAAACAACAGTAGTTCTGTTCATCAGTTTTAACTTTGAAGAAAGTGAAGTAACCATGAGACACAACTTGAAATAAATCTGTTTCAGGTGATCTTTGAGGAATGTGTGTTAAGGCTTACATGCTCCACTGTAAAAATACTTGGAAGTGTACTTTTGATACTGTCATTTCAAAAAAATGTAGAACATCCTGTTGGTAGGGAGTAAGATAAGATGGCTTATAGTCAGCTTTGTTAGGTTTAAAGCCTGACTGGTTTAGCAAGGCAGTTTTGCTAATAATTGGATATGCTGCAGACAAATGGGAATTCAGAGATGAAGCATTAATGCTTTTCAAAGATAATGCTTAGACTTTCAGTGCTGAGAACTTGAAACAATTTATTGTCAGTGTTAGAACACTAAAATATGCCATGAACAAGGACCCTAAAATGCCTGGGCTCTCCTGCTTTAGAACCTGTATTCACTGCCCAGATGGTAGCAGGCTGATGTGAAACTGAAGGTGCTTGTGTTATCAGTGAGACATTTGAAACATGTAATGTGCCAACATAACTTCTTGATGTCATAGTTTGCTCATTCGTAGAAACTAAAGTAACTCCGCCTACCATAGACAGTTCTAAGCTGGCAGTTTACAGTAAAGCATGGGTGCAACTTTGCATGCTGGGCTCTAGACTCTGAGCCAGCAATGAGTTGTACTCTGGTATATTTCTCACTGATGATTTCTTTTTCTTGGTTCTAAGACTAGTGGTGAGGTAGTCTTTTTCTGATAGCTTCTGTTGCATTCTCAAGGATAATATTGCAGGGTTTGTTTTGCGTTTTGTTTTTTGTTTGACAAGACTAAAGGCCCTATTGAAAAGTGTAGGGTTAAGAACTTAACTAAATGCTACTTTTCACGTGGTAAATGTAGGTCTTCTTTTTTAGCTTAATGTTGTTATTGTTCAATCTGAGT
Organism: Melanerpes formicivorus; assembly: GCF_026170545.1. NCBI lineage: Eukaryota > Metazoa > Chordata > Aves > Piciformes > Picidae > Melanerpes > Melanerpes formicivorus. Next base: position 4,185,656 of record NW_027142414.1, on the reverse strand, counting down.
GTTGCAATACGTTTTATCTTGTGCCCTCACTGAAACAAATGAACCAATCCCAAACAAAAAAAACCAGCACTAACCAAGTTAGTGTGACAGGTGAGATGATTATTAACCTCACATAGGATCTAATCTGCAACTTGGAATAGCACTGCTACCAAATTTATTCCTGCACAGTGGTTTATGAACTTGGTTGGCTTATCAAATTTACTATAGACACCTGATTCTGCACTGCTGAATTGGAATCTGGTTTTATGTCTGTGAATTACTTTCTGCAGGCCCAGGATGTCGGCATCAAAACTATCACCATGCTGGATGAACAGGGAGGTGAGTTTGTCCCTCTCCTCAACACTAAAAATAAGTTTCTTGAGTGAAAGACAAAGGGCAACCATTCAAGAGTGTTTGCTGAAAGTAAAGGTTAATTAGAGACTACTGATCTGAAAATGACATTTGCTAATTGGTTATTTCCTTAGAATTTTAGTATTTAAGAGAAGGTTTAAAGTAGTTGAGAGACCATGTCAGTTAAAATGAGTACAGGAGGGGATCCTTCCCATAGTAGTGTGAATGTAATTGCATTTATTCTAAAAGCAGCTGCTTTAAGGGTATGGACAACATTTCTAATACAGTAACTAAAACATATCATGTCACCTTTTTCTTAAACATGAATTACAAAATTGATCTCAGAATGCAGGAAAAAGTAGGCATTAGTCCTGGTATAAAGATAGAACTGAAACTTTCCCATTGGAAAGAAATGTTTATATCTGATCCTCACCTTTCCTCAGTCTGTTTATCCAGGTTATTTGTTTCTCTTCCAGAGCAACTAAATCGCATAGAAGAAGGCATGGACCAGATAAATAAGGATATGAGAGAAGCCGAAAAGACATTGACAGAGCTCAACAAATGTTGTGGTCTCTGTGTTTGTCCTTGTAACAGGTCAGTTAAATTGATAAGTGGGTCTGAAGTTCTGAATTATTCCCAATAGCTGTTGTACTTGGTGATGGTCTGTAATAAAATTGCTAACTAAAACATGCTGAATCTCTAGGAAAGCTAACTGTTTTGGTTTGTACAAGTGCAACCTTTGGAAATTGCATGAGAGCAGCTAAAGCATACTTGCATCTAATCATGTATTGTGCCCCCTTAGCTGTAAGTATAGCTGCTGCACATTAAATGTAACAGCCTGCACAGTTGTGCTCTAATATCCTCAGAGGTTATCTTTAGTAAAATACTTCGTGTCCATACAGATGAGACCAAACTGGTCTGTGGGTAGCTGTATGCCCTAAGAGACAAAAAGAAGTCTGAGTATTCCCCAAAATACTCCTGTACTAATTTAATAGTAAGAAAGCTTCTGGAAGTAATATTGGTTCCCTAGGCATTTTTAAAATGCTTGTGCATTAGGAAGGAAGAGAGGGTAGGAGAACAGACTTTGGTGTTGCATTCATTTTTTCACTAGTGAATACATAAATACTTGCAGACCTGCTTCACGGTGTCTTTATAACATCAGTGTTGCATCTACTGTATCCCAAGTCAGTTAAGAGTAATCTAATCTTTTATATGGCACTTCATGTGTGCTTTTAAACACCCTAAACAACCAGAAATCAGTATTATAAGGAAAAGAACATAAGATGTACTAGCTTTATCTTTAAGCAGCAAAGTATCAAATTGGTCTGTATGAATTTAATGTGACCATAGTTCTTCCAAGTGAAGAAGAAAACTTACCTCAGGAGTGTGACCTGTTAAGTGCATAGCCTGTGAGCTAGTGTAATTTTACTTCTCTGCATGAGCAAAAAAACCTTTTATTCAACTGAGAGGTAGCAAAAACTTAGGTAAAATTCCTTGTAGTAGCTATACCTTGAGGGTGATTTAGGATAGCTATGAATGTGGCTTCCAAGGCTGAAAATACTCAAGTTATAGTACTTGGAAAAAGCCCTGACCACTGGATAGGTGTGCTTACTACTTCACACTAATCTTATCAGGTTGATGGACTTTGTACTTTTTTACACACTCAGTCTTTGTTTGTTTTCTGTTGTTGACAGTCATATTTCACGCAAATTAAGCAGCTTATTGACTCTGAGCAGGCTCAGAATTAGACAACTCTTGTGGCACTCCAAATACACACATAACAAAATAAATTCATTGTGCACCAAAACGGGCAGTAATGTGCAGAAAAATCTACTGGAGAAGTGGAAAGCAGTGCAGGGTAAACTGAATGCTTTCCATATATTTACTGGTACATCTGTTTTTCTGTCATCAGTTATCTCCAAAGCCTTTTTCTTTTTTGTAAAGCTAAATCAGAACACTTGTTGAATCAAATATTGCTTTTCTTATTTTTCCTGAGCTTAGATTGTTTATAAAAGTCTGTGAAAACACAAAATACTGGCAGTATTCCAATATATTAATCTGTGTACTAATAATAATTTACCTGTTTGCTGGTCTTTACTATTTTCTTCTCCATTCTCTCCTAACACTGATGCTTGCTATCTAAAAATGAAGACTAGGATAAGAAGCTGTATTCACTTAACTGGTGAGAGCGGATTTTAGGACAAGGTCAGTCTTCTGAGCACAGATGTACATTTAACTGGCTGGCTGAAGTGGTGCTTCTCTTGGCTTTGTGCTTGCAAGTGCATGATGTCTGCATGCAGGTCTCCTTGTGACTGTGATGTGTTGAAATGAAACACGAGAGAAGTTGATGTGTTGTAATTGGAAAAACAGCTCCTAACCAAAAAAAGGAAGCAGGTGTCGAAGTTTTCTTTGTAACCATGCTTTGTTTGAACAATAGTTCTGTTTCTAGCTGCCCACTTAAGGTGTGCAAGTAGTTTGCAGGCCACTCATTTTTATTCAATAAATTCCTCATGGTTACCTCTGGCACATAAGTCTTTGCTAATCCTGAAGCTAAGCTCTTCTGCTGTTCAGCTTTAGTATGAAAAAGATTACAAACATAACACTCAAGCTAGGTGCAGTAAACATACAGATATTTTAAGCCTGTGTATGCACAAGGAGCTGGAATTGACTAGGTCAGGTTTCTTTGGGGCTCTGCTGGGTATAACAGTTCCATTATGAGCTGAGAAATGAAGTAGTTTCTTCTGTTTGATGTATTCATACTAGATTACTTTTCATAGCATCTGACCTGTGAAAAACAATTCCCCATTTTTATACCTAAAAGCCAGATGAATGAGGGTAATACTTCATTACAGCTAATTTCATACCTATTAATTGTACACATACAAGTAATCAATTACAGTATCTATAGTGCCTTTCAGTAGCCCAAATGTTTCACACTAGAGATTTCCCTTCACAGGCTTTTAAAGAAATGGAAAAGTGGCAGTAAAGTCTGGATGATGTAGCTTAAACCTGAAAATGCCACATACAAGGTGAACATGATAATGTTCTCCTCCAAATATGTTCTTCAGGGTTTGTGAGAACTGACTCCCAAGTTAGAGCAGTTGTTTCTCTGTTATATCTTCGTCCTCTCTTGCTTTTGTGGGTCTGTGATTCTTGATTTGCTTCATGTCAGTGTGCATTCTTGAGTTTCTTCCTCTTCTGAATTGTGATAAAAAGTGTAATGGTAAGTTTGTTGCTCTAATAAGGTTGGTACAATTGAATTGCAGAATAAAGGAGGTACTTAGACATGATTACTGTGATTTCAAAATTATCCTGAGAAATGCTAACTTTAAAAAGAAAGACTTGGAGACAAATTGTGTTTGACAAAAGCCACTCAAGATTAATGGCTTTCTTGCATAGTGTAGATATTTGTATTTGAGGGAGCTTTCTCCTTCATCTTCATTTCTTTCTTGAAAAGTAACTAGTAGTGACTAACTGCTGTTGTAAACGCAGCTGTATCTTATGACACTGTAAGCTTTCCTGTTTAAAGTCATAAGCTTCCCTTCTTCTGGTAATGTGACTGAGAAAATTACTGTGCTTGCATTAAAGGTTAAGACCAAATCACTGTCCCTAGAGTAACTCGATGTTTGTTCTATCCTGATAAAAGATACTGTATTGTATAGACAAGGCTCTGTCTATACAAAATCTAATCTTTCAGGCACAAGACAAATGCTTCTGTAAATCCTAGATTTACAGAGAACTTCAGTCAGGAAGCCATATTGAAGAGGTAGTAGTTCATGTTTCTTATTTTTATGGAGTAGGACGAAGAACTTTGAGGCTAGCAAGGCATACAGAACAACCTGGGGAGACGGAACGGAGAACTCATCAGATCATGTGATATCCATGCAGCCAAGAAGAATCAATCAGCAGCAGCCTCAGATTTCTAGAGGACCAAGCAGTGGATACATTACAAGGTTCACTTCTTGATATTCTTCAGTCTGTAATGGAAAAAATCCTGAATTGCCAGTTGTCAGCTTCTTTCAGCTGCGTTTTAGGCAAAGTTGGTCAAGAGTAATTGTTGCAGCTTTGAGAGGAGATGGCTTAAGCCATCAAGTGTTGCAATGCTCACACCTTTTTTTGAATAGTGGGGGTATTATCTGTCTGTTTCTGGATGTGAGGACTGTGGAGTTTACTTCTTGGTTATTGAAGGAACCAAGGGCTTTTATTGTCATAACATATATTTAACACTGACTAATGTCTTATTTTGATGGGTGGTGTTTTAAATTCTAAGGCAATTTTCATAACAGCAGCTGGATTAGCACCTTGTTGGTGGGCTGCTTGCTTGGAATACATGGGCTTCTAGAAGAGTGAAAATCTACCTTGTCTTGAAAGCACTGCCTGTCAGAAAACTGTGCAATGAACAATTTCTGCTGAAGTAAATTTAGGGTAGAGAAAAGCAAGTTCTTACTTTTTGGAAACATTGTCTCACTTGTTTGAACAGGATAACAAATGATGCCAGAGAAGATGAAATGGATGAAAATCTTGCTCAAGTGGGAAACATTCTCGGGAATTTGAAAACCATGGCTTTGGATATGGGCAATGAGATCGATGCCCAGAATAAACAAATAGACCGGATAAACGTAAAGGTAAGCATCCAAAGTGATCTCTGAAGGCAGCTTAGGGCTTCTTACTGACCTGTTGTAAGGAATGACTTCATTCTCCTGTTCACTGCATTTACAGTAAGTATGCATTAAGATCATACTGTCCTCTAGGTTGCAGTGATTTGAACAAGAGAAGGACTGATGTTTTGCTAGGTAGCTGAAAATTCAAATGCTTCAGCTTCATGAAAAGTAAAAATACAGCACAGATCACTGCTAACTGAAATTAACTAAACTTGATTGGATCAAAAGAACAAATGCTGGAAGTATAACTGGGGAAGTGTGGCTTGTAGGGAATCCTCTGTGTGGTAGGGAATAGGTGTTTTTAGCAACATCAAGACTCTCCTAGAATTCCTAAAGCTGCTATCATTGAATGTAAGATAACCTGTAAGTAATTCATTGCCCTAATTCTTGTAGACTTTAATATTGGGGCTGGGGAGACTTTTGAATAATTGGCTTTGTAGGTGCACAGGGACATGGTCTGCTGTCATATGCACTTGAAGTTAGTCATAGAATCAATCAGGTTGGAAAAGACCTCAAAGATCATCAAGTCCAACCTGTCACCCAACACCTCATGACTACTAAACAATGGCACCAAGTGCCATGTCCAGTCCCCTCTTGAACATCTCCAGGGATGGTGACTCCACCACCTCCCTGGGCAGCCCATTCCAATGGCTAACAACTCTCTCTGTGAAGAACTTTCTCCTCACCTCAACCCTAAATTTCCCCTGGCACGGCTTGAGACTGTGTCCTCTTGTTCTGGTGCTGGTTGCCTGGGAGAAGAGACCAACCCCCTCCCATAACCAGTACATTGGGGTTTTTACTGCTTTAAGGATGAATTTCCCCAAACAAATGAATCATATACAAATGCTTTGTTTTTCCTACAAGTGGCTAACTTAGGAGGAAGCTAGCTGCATTTGAGAAATCCCCATATTCTTAAATGGCATCCTGCCTAAAGGAAATGACAGCTTTAATGAACAGTGTGCATGAAACATGTGAAAAAGCAGAAGTGAACACCAATTACTGCAAAGTCATAGAATTAAGACTAAATGGGAATTTTTCAGTATCACTGAAATGGCTAGTAGGATTAAAAGCAAGAAAGGCATTTTCTCAAGTACTGAGCTACTCTGATTTAAATGCTGATTATACCTATGACAGCATCTCAGTTTTGTCTAGTAACTTACGGGTGGTTGTGCTGACAATGCCAAACAGCTTGATCTTATGGAGGGTACCTCAAGTGTCTTGCACTACTCCCTTAAAGCGCAGATCTGAGGTGATTGTAAACAACTAAAAAAACAACCATTTTAAAGAACATGAGGAAAACCTAATTGGAGATTATAAGCTGTAAGAATTTTACAGCTCATTTTAAAGTAGTCTGAAAGTTTACCTGTCAAAGTAACCGCAAGTGGGAATTACTGCATTTGGCAGTAGTGTTTCTGATTATTTCAACACCTGTTTTGGTGCTTTATTATTTCAGAGGTCTGGGGGGAAAACACACCAAACTTTGCTTACCAGGTCTATCAAAATGTGGTGTAGATAAATTAGAATTACTAGCGAAACAGCAGTAAAAGAAAGTGCAGTTCCAGGCTCTGAAGCTGGCAACCTCTCTCAGGATATTAAATTAATCCTTTTCTACTGGTAGCTGTTTTCAAATATAGTGAACTGTGTGGGAACCAAATCAATATTTTGAGGATAAATCTCCAAAGAACAGCCTCATACCAAAAAAAGCAATATTAAGCCTAACTGCAGTATGGTTTTGATGCTTTAAATGTTTATTAAAAAAATCTAACTCAGTTCCAACTTGCCTGTAAAATACAGAGGCTTGGCTGGGTGACTTTTGGTAGCCTGTGTTGTTATGCAGGGCTACTAACCTGAATAAATCCCTCATAAAAGCTTGTGTTACTGGTGTTTTCTTAGATGATCAGTAGCTGAGTCAATATGTTTCTGAAGTGGTGTTAAAAAGTTAGATTCTCACTTCTCTGTGCAGTAGATTCCTGCCTCTTCCCTAGCCCTTCACCCCTGAAGCACAGGAAGGAAAGAACAGGCTTGAACTGCCAGTGTCCTCTTCCCAGTCCACTGCAGTATGAAATGGCTAATATTGGGCACAAGTGAAGTTTCTCAGGAGGTTACCTCACGGTGAGGGCAGAGGCTGGTGGTGTTCCTGTTCCTTCCCCACTGCAGGGTGGATAATTGGGGAATTATCCCCAAGCATCTTATAATTCCTTTTGGTAAAACTCATACCTTCATACTTGCTCAGCCTAGATGCTGTGGCTGACTTGTGAGGCTTTATAATAGTAAAATATAAAATGAAGTGTTTTTCTTAGATACCAGACTACTATGACACTATGATATTGAAAGGTGTGTGAATGAACAGGGATTTGCACTGAGCAAAACAATTCTGACCTTTATACTCACAGGTCACTTCTAGTTTTGACTATTACATCTAGTTCATAGCAATGAGGCTGCTCTGTATGATTCTGAAGATGTCTAAACACTTGGAGAGGGAATTCTTACCACCTTGGTCTGTTAATACTCTTCCTCACTTGCTGAGGCAAGCTGCTGCATGTTTTGAGTCAGCTGAAGATTAAAAACTTTTTTCTAATTCTATCTGCTGAGATCATATGCTAGCTATAGCGGGGGGAATTACTTCCAGCTTCAGTTGTTCTCCTTTTGTCTACCACAGTGGTAATAGCCAGCAATTCAGAAGTTTGTGTCAGCTAGCTTGACTTTTTTAATTGTTTTGCATGGTGAATTTCTCTTTCAGGCTGATACAAACAGGGAACGCATTGAGCAAGCCAACGTCAGAGCCAAGAAACTAATCGACAACTGAAGCCTGCTGTCATTGTTTAATGACACTGTCTCTCCAGCTGCAAGCCACCATGTTCATGGATCTGTGAAACTTCTCCTATTCTGAAATAAGAGGGGCTGGGAAAAATGAAGCAGTACCCTTTGTATAGGGAACTAATTTTCTTCTATTTTTTTATTGCTTCATGTAAACATGGCCTTGACTTCAGAAAAGCAGCCAATATAGCTTCCTCCTACCCATCTGCCTTCACTTCCTTTAAACTGCTCAGGGCTAGAAGTATTACAGCTTTGAGAGTCTTCCTGCATGTTTTATTTCCCCCTCCCAGTCTTTTTTTTGTTCTCTGCACCCAAAATACAGTCCTTTTACTGAAGTTGAACAAGCAGGGTAACCTGAATTCACAGTTATGGAAGGTTGGAGAGGGCACTTTGCACTGTTTGAAATACCTCATAAATTGAGTGTCTTCACTAAAATAGGGACTTGGTGAGTATTGTCTGACTTGTATCTCTAGCAGGCTTAACCATAGTTTTCCAGTCTGAACCGCACGATCAGTGTGGGGGTGAGTTTGTGAATGACAGAATTGAAAAGGCCCACTACTTAGTACTTGTGGGTTGAGGGCTTTAAAACACTTCCTAACCACATGAAACTTAATGTAAAGGTCACTAGAGGGATATACAGGTTTCATCACTGTGAATTGACATCGGTTTGGTGGCCACAGGAAATTATGCTGTGTTGTTCTGGTATTTGTTATGTGTATATGTACCTGATTTAAACCCCATGCACATGTGAGTAGAAGAAAATAAAACTATCTCCCTAAAGTATTTATTTGATGGAAAATGTTATGCCCCTCATTTTTGAAGTTAATGCTGAAGTGTTTGATGCACATGAACTGGAAGAAACTGAGAAGAAAAACATGCAGCTTTTCTTGCACCCCATACCAGATTCTATTTTGGCCAGTTTTTACTGGAATTGGATTTATGCCTTTCTCCAGTGCAAAACCATGACAGATCTGGTGCAGAGTCTGCTCTCTGCAGTGACTGCAGGAGAGCTTCTTAAACCTACTGAAAATAGAGAAGTTCATTATGAAACTTTTTGTTACAAGTCTGGGAGAAGCAGTAGCTATTGAGAACTGTATGCTGGTTCTAAACAGATTCCTGACCAATTTATCATTGCAGGCTTTAGGACTGGCAGTTGGAAATACTGTGTGTCCAAGTTCCTTGAAAATGAAAATTTCCTGTTGTATTGCAGAATAGAGGAGTTCCTGCCCAGGTGAGGTAAAGCTCACTTCATGGGAAGAACATTGTGGTTTCACTGTAATATGATCAGATTTAGCTCCAGGATTTTCTTGATTTGTTTTTTACCTTTTTGCAAGGAAACTGCAAGTGACCAGTATAACTTCTCCCAGTAATATATTATGCCTGTTTTAAAGATGAAAATTGCTTTGTGCTGAGCTGTGATACTTCATGTTGGGTGGCAAAAATCTTCAAACCAAATTGATTGGAGGAGTAATTAAAGCTAGTAGCATTATAGGGTGTTGGGGCTTTTTTTTGGAAGGACAGTCTACATGTGTCCTGTAGCCTTTAATATTCCCAGGGCTAGTGAGATGACACTAATCTGCTGAAATATAAGACAAACTGTTTAGTACTTTATTCTTAGTAGAAATGCAATCAGTTTTATGTTCTCTGTTCATGCCCAGGACAACTTGATAGTTAAAGAAAATTAAAAAGAAAAACAAAACGAGAAACCCAAAAAAACAAAGCAAACACACCAAAAAAAAAAACAACAAAAAAATGACCAAAGGATGGAGCTGCTGCATGTAATAAATAGGCCAGTTGTAGAATGTCATCTGTGAATAAGGTGAAGTCATTTTTAGGGGACTGTATACTTCAGAGGTGTGTGGTGGCTTCTTTCTGGCTTCCAGTAATTGTTGGAAAGCGAATTAATCTGTCTACTCCATTAGTAAATGATGATTATGTGCTTAAAAAGACAAGTAGCAAAGAACATTGCCTAGTGATTGTTAGAAACTTATTTTGATGGGAAAGTATAGGGAATTTGTCTGCTTGTGTTGTGTTTTTCCTTCTTACAGACTTCAGGTTGACTGAAGGAATATTTGCTGCTAGTTTTGAAAGCAAAGTATACATTATTTAAATTAAGGTTTTTTTCTCCTGAAACAGATAGCTGAAGTGGTGACCTTATTCTGCTACAACAGTGCAAACCTGCTCTGTAGCATCTGGACATTCCAAACATTGGAATGTGGGGTTTTTTCCTCCCTTGTCATTACAAGTCTCTGTTCTTGACTTCCCTGAGCTATAACAACAAATTAGCATGCTGACTGAGAGAATGCTGTGACTGGTATTTCAGAACCATAATACTGCAATGAATACCACACATGGATATAACTTCTGAGACTCTAAGGTTGAGTATTAGTGGCACACCAGTACGCACCAGAAGGGAGTTGGTGCCTTCATGTTAGTGAACAAGTCTGCTTCTTGGATTGCCTTACTGTTGTCTGTAGAGTAAATGCTCAATTTCCACATCTATGGGATGGAACACTTGTACATCTTTGTATTTCTGAATGCTATTAAGAATGAAGGTTTACAGTTTCTGCTGTTGATTGTTAAACTATATATTGTGCACACAAAAAATACATACTTTTATAACTGAATGTGTTGTAGAACTATTTTCTGTCTTTTGTTTAGTTTCCTGTCCTTGAAAAACTTGGCAGAACTAGTTGCTACTATGCAGTTAGGAAGTTTCCCTTCTATTTTTGTTTCCCAGAAGTGCTAATGCTAACAGGAATGGGTGTGGTTGGGAAGAGAGGAATATTCTGCTCTCTTTTTTTAGCACACCTTGTTTTTATCCCTGCATAATCAACATCATCTGGCTTCAAACTATGACATGTGTCCATCTCTTGAAAGACTGTCAGTTTCACATAAGATGATGCTTCAGGATGATGGACTAAGTAGAATAAACTTTCCAGCTGAGTATTAGTAACAGATGCCTAGCAAATACCTAGTCCAGTAGGTGAAATCCAGTGACTTAACCTACTGCCGAAGCAATTTCACTTGCATGGCAACTTAAATTATGTTTTCTTGGATGCTAGAGCCTCAGATTCCAGAGTGCTCCAAGAGGGAAGGAGTATGTGGGGGAGATAGTTGTGTTGACTTGCAGTTTTGAGCTGCAGGAGAGGAGTGTGAGTAGCATGAAGAAAGTGCTTTTCATAGGTGGTGTTTTGTTTGAGTGGGTTTTCTTAATAGTTACTGGTAGAATGAGGGATGGCTGAGTACATAGCTATTCTGAGCTACTTTTCTACCTCAAGAATTCTAAGACTAAAAAACTAAGTGTATGGAAATAAAATTGTTTCATGGCCACTTGGGAGTGAGGGTGATAAGAATGGAAAACTGAGAAACTTCTAGTATTGAACTAGTATTGATGGATTGCATACAGTGCTGAAATACACCAAGCAGTGCTCTACTGAGTGACTCAGGCACAGTTATTTATTGCTGTGAGCTAAAACGTGTGAGGGTATCACCTAGGGTTTTTTCCTTTAAATAGTCTTCCTCTGTTAGGGACAAATTTGGTTAATTCAGCATTTTGCCTTTGCTTTACAGAATTTTTGGTAGTTGTGACAATTCCAAGATAGCAAAGGAGCCTTACAATGAGTAACAGAAAGGTGTGTGGGTTTTTTTTACATATGCTAGTAATATGTCAACTTACTTTCTCAGATGCTTCCAAAAGCAGTAAGAATTTAGTAGCAATGCTAATTGCATTGAAATGTCTTGCTTTACTGTATCTTCTTACATATCTTTTTTGAACAGATGAAAGAATCCAGAAAAGCAAATAAGAGAAGCAGCATGTCAGCCTCTTCCACTCCTCTAATAATTCTTGTGGCCCTTCTCTGGACACTTCCCAGCCTATCTGCATCTTTTTTTTGTACAGCAGGTACCAAAACTGCACACACTACTCCAGGTATAGTCCAACCAGCATTGAGTAGAGAGGGAGAATGACTTTTTTTATTGCTGTTGGTGATGTCCTTGTTGCTGCAAGCCAGCATCATGCTGCCTTTCTTCGGTGCTGCAGTACAGTTTGCTTATGCTGAGCTTGTTATGCACCAAGACCCCCACCTCCCTTTCCGCAGGGCTGCTCTCCAGCTGTGGATCCTGCTCTGAGCTGCCTGCACTCCTGGGTTATGTATTCCTAGGTGCAAGACCCCACATTTGTCCCCATTGAACTACATAAGGCTTTTGATAGCCCATTCATTCAGCCTGACCAGGTCTTCCTGGAGCATGGCTCTCCCTTCTGGACTGTCAACCTTCCCCCTCATTTTGGTCTCATGTGGAAACTTAATTTCTTAACTGCAGAGGGCAGAAGAGGTTGAATACACACAGTGATTACACCAACTTTAAGGAGTTTGCTCTCCAAATGCCTTTCTGGTTGCTTGTAGGAAAATAATAAGCGTAGAACAGTAGCTCCTGTAAGACAGTTTCATTAGGAGTGGATGCATCCATGCTTATCTTGCCAAGAAGTGTACTTAGTACAGCTTCTGCTTCACTATTTTGAGCACAAAAGACATATTACCTGGATTGATACCGAAGTGTTGACATACCCAAATCCTCTGCATTCCCCAAGAAGTTGAAGTGTAGCTGTTACCAACAGCTTAGTTCACCACGTACCCAAGTGATGGCTTTCAGTGATAGCTTAGTACTACCTCTTGAAGTGACAACAGCAGCAGTTACACCAAATAAGCCTCTATTGTTTTTTTCTTTTGAAAATTATTTACTAAAATAAACAAGTACATTTTCCTTTTCAGTATTAAGTTACATAATTGCATATATTTTAGCTCTTTCTAGGTGCTTTTGATAATAAGGCAGCAGCAGTAGGCTGACAACTCAAACTTTCAGTATTGCTCTGTACAGAGGGAGTCAGTGCAAGGGTATTTTCCAGTACTATACATTTTTACAGAACACACTGAAGATGAACCTCATTTTGATTTGATACAGCTCGAGCAGAAGTGGACTGTAGTGCATAGTGCAATTCTTGCTTACGGGAAAAGAAAGCCCATAGAGGAAAACAGGAATGGAGAGTGCTCAAAGCATTTCTTTACTGGAAGCAGCTCATAAAACACTTAGCCACAACTATTTGTGTTTCATTAAAAAAAAAGTATCCAAGCTGTAAACTAAAACCTCCTCTGTAAAAGCTTTGTAGGTGGTAGGGCTTTCTGCAAGACATACAATGTTTCAGATCTGCTTTGGTGGTAGAACTTCCATGTGCTACCATGGAAAAATGTTTCCAGAAGAAAGAGTTCTCTCCCAAGTTAACAGGCAGCTTCCTGACAAAAGAGAACTTACTTTGAAAGGCTCCTTCCCTTCCTCTGTGAAAGAGCAAGCCCTGCCAAAGGAGAACGTGTATTGTGTCAAAAGCTATAGTGGCACAAAAACCAAAACTGGCCCCTGGACAGGTTCAACAGTTCAATACCCGTGGTCTCTAGTTCAAGTTTATTCAATGTGGCCTTGACAGACCATATCAGACTACCAGAGGAGGAATGCTGGGTTCATCTCCTTCATCAGTCTAGGTTAAAGTCAGTGAAGTAGGTGCTTCAGTCAGTAACTCTTCTTACTGGGAATATGTGGGGGTAGAATCACGCAAACTTCTTCTTTGTGGCTGTAAATCGTTCCATGTACTGCAAACAAAATCCAAGATTCAGAAATTAATACAAGATTCACCACTTTTGAAAGCAGCTAAGCTTCTACTCTGATGCAGAAACACTCTGCATATAAAGCATACTTTCATCTCCCAGCTGTAACCACTAAAACTTGACTTTCTAATGCAAAACCAAGAATTCAGCCACTTGCTGTAATTCAGATTAATGTTGGAAAGTCTTCACAGCACTGAACAGTCAAAGCTCAAGTGTTGAGGATGAAATGACCTTGAACAAAGAATGCTTCCTAACAGGAAGCATCCGTGGGTTTTTGTCCCTCAGCGGGGACACAATTGTCATCATTAACCACTCTTCCAAAGATGCTGATGAAAGAAAGCTTATCCTGAAACCTATGAGAAAGTTACATCTTTCAAGAACTTTGAAATTTGTTACAAATCCAGTACCAGTGGCAGTATCAGTAGAGAGTTTGTGGTTTTATTCACCAGCATGAAAGCTTCATGTTCTGATGAGGTACTGGGAAAGGTACTTCACCATAAGCTTCTTTAAGGAAAAAGACACAAACCTTGTCATAACCTTCCAGTTCTCTGAGCTTCTTGATTTCAAAGAGATTGCCTTCCACTGCAAGCAGTGAGATCTGGGAATCACTGAGGATACTCTGAGGAAGCATGCTGAGTTCTAGACAGTTTTCTTCTAAGCGCAAGACTTTGAGGCGTGGACAGTGGGATATCTGCACTGAGATCTGGGAAATCTGGTGGAAATAAAATAGATTAAAATGAAATTACTTTAAGTGACTTGTTTCAGACTAATATGGAGCAACTACCATGATACAAATATAAACTATGTTAACAGTAACTACATAACAATATCACAGTATCATGGTACATTATAGGTTGGAAGGGACCTCTAGAGATCTTTGGGTTCAACCCCCCCCTGCCAAATCAGGATCCCCCAGGGTAAAAGGAAACCTTTGTAGCCAAAGCCTAAACCCACGGGCGGGTCCATAAATGACCTAAGTGACAATCAGGTATCATTATGACACCAAGTACAAAGTACTTATGAACTGAAAAAGAAAGGAGCATGAAAATAAAAGTACAGATTAAATGCTTCTTGGAACTGCATGTTTTTTGATCGTCAGTGTAAGGAACACTGATGATCAAAAATACAAGTAACTATTTTTCTTTTCCATAATGACAGGCAACCTACACATCTATTTATCAGATTCCTACTCAACAACTGTTCAGATAATTTTCTGCATTACTGTATTCAGGATTTGTTAGTCAGATCAGGCAGTTGGATATATCAGTACATAAATTCTAGTTACGCTCTCTCAGTTTTGTTGTGTCCTGGAGATGTATTTTATCTATAAAGTTTTGATGGTCTTGGCTTTTGTTAGAATAGAATAGAATAAACCAGGTTGGAAAAGACCCTTGAGATCATTGAGTCCAACCTATCATCCAACACTATCTACTCAACTAAACCAGGACACCAAGCACCCCATCCAGTCTCTTCCTAAACACTTCCAGTAATGGAGACTCCACCACCTCTCTGGGCAGCCCATTCCAATGATAAATCACTCTTTCTATGAAGAACTTCTTCCTAACATCCACCCTAAACCTCCCCTGGCACAGCTTGAGACTGTGGCCTCTTGTTCTGGTGCTGGCTGCCTAGGAGAAGAGACCAACCCCCACCTGGCTACAATCTCCCTTCAGGTAGTTGTAGACAGCAATAAGGTCTCTGAGCCTCCTCTTCTCCAGGCTAAGCAACCCCAGCTCCCTCAGCCTCTCCTCATAGGGCTTGTGCTCCAAACCCCTCCCTAGCTTTGTTGCCCTTCTCTGGACACGTTCCAGCAAGTCAAAATCTTTCCTAAACTGAGGAGCCCAGACCTGGACACAGTACTCAAGGTGTGGCCTAACCAGTGCTGTGGATGTACTAAGTCCAAGAAAAACCATGTCCTGAATCCACCTGCCCACAGTATCTTAGCAGACCTGATTCTGATTCAAATTGAGCTCGATAGCCTGCAATTCTCCCACAGTGTCGGGCACGTTCTGAATCTGGTTTTTGGAAAGGTCTACTACATCCAAATGGCGAAGACCACAGAGTTGTGTAGGCACAGTCCGAAGCTGGTTTCCAGAAAGGCTCAGGGTTTTGAGAGCTGAAAGTTGTCCAAATGCAGCTGGTAGCTGCCTCAAGTGATTGCTGTTCAAGTGTAGCGTTTCCAGTTTTTTCAGCTTACACAGCTCCTCGGGTAAAGCAGCTAGAAATAAATCACAAAACAAAGAGATGACCTAAACAAAGAGCAGTAAACATTCCTACCTGTGGGAAGAGCTATCTATACTATTACACATACCCATTTAATTAAAAAAACCTTCTGCATGAAAAACCTTGCAGTAATTTCTCAGAGGACTTCCGCCCCCATTTCCCAATGAAGACACAGATCCCTGCACAGAACTTTAAGCCCACTGGCAATATGTGCTTTTTAACCACCTCCCATAAATAACTTAAAAATAATCTGCAGATGAGACAGACCTTCAAATCACAGGCTGAGAACACTACATGAGCATTTTAGCCTACCAGTTATACTCCTTACTAGCTGCTTTGCCAATGTATTCTATGACATTTGAAGTACCACACAATTCACAGCTTCGGGTCTGCTGCTGCCCTTAAAAGGTATTACTCAAATCACTCATAAGTAAGTTCTCAGGTAATTCATGCCATAACATACCAGCACAAAAGTCTCACCAGGTAAGCTCTGCCGGCCTTCACTCAGCCCTCATTCTACCCTCACACATGTATAACCTGTAGCACTCCTGAGCTGCCCTTCAGAGTCAAAGAGGTTTGTAAATTACACTTGTTTTTCAAAAAGGCAGTTCACATACAACACATTAAAAAGTCAGTTTCATCACCTCATCCTAATTTTTCCACAAAGCTGGACGTTTGTCCAACAGAAACAGTCACAACCACTGAATGCCCAGCAACATTTTCTGCAGGTCATCTACATCACTTGTTCTCTATTCAAGTACTAAACCATCTGGCACTGCTAAACCTTCAGATCAGACAAGTCACAGCACAGAAACATTAAGGCTTTAAGTACTTGCATGTTATTGTAAAACTGATAGTACAACTAAGTTGGCAACGAGTTCTGAAGAACTTATGGGTTTGGGGTTATTTTTAATCCTGTACGTGAATTCCAAAGAGCTCGGTTTAGGTGGCTAAACGCCCCGCTTATATCCTGTGGGAGTTAAATCATTGAAAAGCATTAAATGGTTTGGCTATTATTTTAAATATCTGTGGAGATATTAGTTAGCAGACATACTCAGTTTGTTGTTGTTTAGAGCAAGGCTCTTCAAAAAGGAAAATTTTCCAATGAGCGGTGGCAAGACCTCTATTTTGTTGCTCGACAGGTCTATTGTCCTTAAGTTGCTTGTTAGCTTCTGCAGATCTTCAGGAAACTATGAAGGGGGGGGAAAGATAAAGTGTTTAAATAGTTTATACAACTTTGAATGTTCAAGTTACACAGCTTAAAATTTTATTTCAGATTTGCATGGTTATTACATGCTGTCACATGTGTCCCACAGCATCCAATCACGACAGCACGCAACCGAGTTGGCAAATCATATTTTTTAGACTGTTTTCTCATCTGTGGAAGGGAAAAGGCAGACAAAGGAGACAATCTGACATCTAGGAAGAGGATTTTTTAATCCAAATAATTAAAAAGGGAGAAGGAGATATGCCATGACACAAACTTGTTTATGTTTTATTCCCCTTGTGTGTTTTCCTTAAACATGCTCGTCATTCCACAGCTAGGTAACAACTCTATGTTTTAGCAGAATAGGATTAGGACATTTTTTCCTTGCTTTCTGTTTTAAATAATTATGTAAACAAATTTCTTTACTCTTATTTACATCCTGTATCACTTTAATCTGCACTTGATGATGAGCAGAAAACGAGAAAAACCTGACAAATGCCATAAGCGAGTCCTGGTCAATAGGCCAGTGGTTTTGATTCTCCTTTGGTTAGGGAAAGGAAAAGGGAAGAGAGAAGGTAGACAGTGGAAGAAGATACTTTGGAGAAGTCTTGGAAAATTACTGCAATATAGAATTATTTTGACTATCCAGTGAATTGTGACTTGACTTAAAAGTTCCCAGCCATTCTGTGTTTTTCTGTGGTTGAGCAAGTCAAGACAATTTTCGACACAATAAACTTCCAGGTGCCTAAAGCCCAGTGAACAGCCTGTACAGGCTATTCATATGACTACCATTACATCCAGCATAATAATCTAAACATGGCAAATTGTGGAGTATCTTTCTAAGTGACAATATGGATATAACATTTGCATGTTTTCCCTCAAGTTTACAGCTTATGATCAAGTTTATGATGTGTAACATCATAACCAGTGCTTTTTGAACATACATGCACTCGAAAGCATAAGCTCATATGCATACAAGCACCTTGACTCCTCAACAGGAAGACAGTACAAGCAAGTCTGCTCTGCAAAATGAAACAAAAATGTACTCAAAATAATATTATTCATCACTATTTATAAGAAATCCATGCATTAAGTACATCATGACAACGGGGTAGGAACTTCTCTCCAAAAGTGTCAGTCACACACACATAAGGCCACATCTCCTCTACAGTTACAGTACCTCCGTCAGTCCTTTTCCCGTCAGCTGAAACACACCCGTTTTCTGTGCAGTCTCCAGGTGGGCTTTTAGTGCACTGTTCCCCATCCTAACAGTTCTCTGTCAAGCATACAGTTTAAGTGACAGTCTCGTCCAGTTTCTCTGTTATTTTGCCCTGGCGAACTGCAATCCGAAGCCTCTGTGATAAAGCAAATGCAAGAAGTCATTTTTGTGCGTACTGTCTTCAACACTACAAGCATTCAGTATTCAGCATCACTAAGCTTGGAAGCGACCTCAAAGATCATCGAGTCCAACCTGTCACCACAGACCTCACGAATTTCAACACACTGAACTGTGCCACTGCTGCATTTCATCTTCCTCAGAACCAAAACCTTGAACTTAAAAGCTTGGGGTGTCTTCCTTAGCAGTTTGAATATTGAGAAGAGACAAGTAGAGCTTAAACTAAGTGGGAAACTTGCATGCTTTCTGCATTGCTCCTCTTTCAAGGCCCAGAAGCACAAGGAGATTCTCCATGGAGATTGGCCATGGTTTTAGTGGCATCTACCAGCACCTATTTGCTGTTGCTGCTACAGCTTTACGTACTTCTTCAGGAACATTTGTTCAATTCAGAGGCTTCACTCTTTGGCTGTGACTAAACGCACACAGACATCCACCACCCACACCTACAGCGGGCTTTAATCCCCAGGATTAACGACTCTAGCTGACAGGCCGAATGATTAGTGTCAGGTTCAAAGGTGGGGAAGAGAGACAAATACAGCAAACAAACAGCCGGGACGAGGAGTCCAAGTGATGGAAGCATTTCCCGGTGCCACGGCTAGAAGCGGGTCAGCAGAACTCCCGGTAAGGGAGGGAATCAGCAATCACCGGCTGCAGGCCCCGCTCTACCTGTCTCAGCTCCTCCAGCCCTACTACGGCCGCCTGGCCTTCGCCCCGGTCCCGTAGGCTGCTCCAGAGGGGACAGCCGGGCGCAGCTCGGCCCGGCCCAGCCCACCTTACCTGTCCAGGCTCCGCGGCGCAGACCCGACCGAGCCCGCCCCCGTGCTCGTCTCCGCCCTTCGAGAACCAGCGCTCCAGCGGCAGCCGCCGGCTCCCCCGGAACCGGACGCAGGGCACCTCCTTTCCTGTCACACCCAACATGGCGGCCGCCCACAAGCCGCCGGAGTCGCTGCTCCAACGGCGTTCCAGGGTAGCGAGAACGGAGGAGCGTCAGCGCTCTGAATCCCCGGTCGGCACATCCAGGCTGAGATGGGGGCAAGGCCGGGAGGGCAGTTGGCTGTGGCGCGGCGCGGCGCCTGCCACCGCCCGGCCCTGGACGGTGGGACAGCCCACGGCGGCAGCCGCCTTCTTGGCACGGTGTCTGGAGGCGGGCGTCGTCAGCCAGGTAAGGGTCCGGGGACCGCGATGAAGATAGCAACGTGACAAAACCTCGCTGCCGAAAAGGTTTGGAGAAGCAGTGGCTCAGGTGCTGTGCCGCAGCTCTCCTCTCCCGCCTGCGCCTCTCCTTCGAGTGCAGGTGCCCGGTCAGCCTCCTGCCGCCTCGCCTCAACCTCCAGGCTGGCAAACCTCTGCTTCAGAGCCCTGCCCGCTGCAGGTCCGCCTCTGCGTTGTGAAATTAGCGCTGTGCCGTGGCACTGGTGGCTTAAACGCCTTCTTATCTGAAAGGCAGAGAAGTTTTTTCTGGGTTTTGGCCGATGGTAGCTTTCCTTACTAGGAACAGCCATACCTACATACCTACATACAGCATGTGTGTTTCTGGAACGTAGGCGTGAGGGTTTTTTCCTCCACTAGTATGATCCGGTGGCATGCAAGCCAGTACCATTGAGAGTGGTCTTCTACTGCCTTCTAACAAATTCTCTTTTCAATTGTGTTCTTTTCCCTCAAAATAGTCCATGTATTTTATGATCTTTCGGATTAAATTTACTGTGTTACACTTTGCAGTAATCTCAGGATATGAAAAGTCAGTCTTGAGAATTTGTCTGGTATATTCTTGCTGCTGACTGCGTTTTTACCCCGTTGTTTTCCGTTCACAGGAGGCATTGGATCTAACCTGTAGAAAAACCCCATGCTTTGTGAAATTCTCAGAGGTGGAAAAAATGGCAAACATGCAAGCTGAAATCAATGAGGTACAGCCTGTACTGTTGTCAGTGTACACTCAAGACTTGATTGTTTAGAGGTAATCCTTGGCACTCAATGAGATACTGTATTGCCCTGTGTGACTGTTTCACGTTTGTGGTGTTTTTCAGCAGTTTATCTAACAGTTGGCACTTTGTCCCCAGTTAACTGAGTTGTCATAGAGAAAATAAGAAAACTATGGAATAAAAATTTGTGTTGAAACTGGAAAGACACAGCAGCCTGCGTCTTTGAGTGAAATTTTCCAAAGAAACTGAAGGACAAAGCATTTGCTGTTGAATTCAGTTCACAACACTTTGTTTCTTTATAGGCAACCAGACCATTTTGTTGGTTAGCAAGAAGCAGTCATTTCCAAGTGTTTGAATTGTTTGGTTAGCTTGTATTTTATGATGGTGGTTTTTTGCTCACTAGTACAAAACCTGCATTTATTAAGTTACACAATGTGAATTCCACCAGCTACAAAGTTGAGTGCACCCTCAGCAAGTTTGCTGATGACACCAAGCTGTGTGGTGCAGCAGACACGCTGGAGGGAAGGGAGGCCATCCAGAGGGACCTTGACAGGCTGGAGAGGTGGGCACAAGCCAACCTCATGAGGTTCAATAAGAGCAAGTGCAGGGTCCTGCATCTGGGTCGAGGCAATCCCAGGCACAAATCCAGGCTGGGCAGTAACTGGCTGGAAAGCAGCCCTGAGGAGAGAGACTTGGGGGTGCTGGTGGACAAGAAGCTCAACATGAGCTCTCAATGTGCTCTTGCAGCCCGCAAAGCCAATCAGATCCAGGACTGCATCAAGACAAGTGTGGCCAGCAGGTCGAGGGAGGTGATCCTCCCCCTCTACTCAGCCCTGGTGAGACCCCACCTGGAGTACTGTGTCCAGTTCTGGAGCTCCTATTACAAGAGGGATGTGGAGGTGCTGGAAGGTGTCCAGAGAAGGGCCACGAGGATGATCAGAGGGCTGGAGCACCTCTCCTATGAGGACAGACTGAAGGAGTTGGGGCTGTTCAGTCTGCAGAAGAGAAGGCTCCGAGGTGACCTAATTGTGGCCTTCCAGTATCTGAAGGGGGCCTACAGGAAGGCTGGGGAAGGACTTCTCAGGATCTCAGGTAGTGATAGGACTAGGGGGAATGGAATGAAGCTGGAGGTGGGGAGATTCAAGCTAGATGTGAGGAGGAGGTTCTTCACCATGAGAGTGGGAAGCCCTGGAATGGGTTGTCCAGGGAGGTGGTCGAGGCCCCGTCCCTGGGGGTGTTTAAGCCCAGGCTGGATGAGGCTCTGGCCAGCCTGCTCTAGTGTGGGGTGTCCCTGCCCATGGCAGGGGGGTTGGAACTAGATGATCCTTGTGGTCCCTTCCAACCCTGAATGATACTATGATACTATGAAAGTTCTACTGCAAAGCACGATGACAGATTTACCATGTAAGTCCTTAGAGAATGAGTTTAAACAGCTGGCATCATTTTGTATTGGTATCAGAAAGAAGGAACAGTTTTCAGTTCTGAGTATGATGGCTTCTTGGCCTCCTTTGTTGGAAGGTTTCACATACAAAGTACTCTGACGTGCTCAATGTGTTACGACTTAAGCTGGTTTGGTTTTGTCCTCTCTTCAATGATCGTGGAAAGGAAAGCGGCACTTCTCTCCATGTCCTGAGAGACTGTCCTCTCCTATACTTCCCTCAGTCTTGTCTAGCTAAAACAGCCACAATTATTTAATACACAGGAAGCAATCTCCTGCTCTTTTGCTAATTTATCCTTGGATAGAATTAAACCCAGAAGCTTCACCTGAGAATGCTTCTCCCACAGCAAACACCGCAACACAAAACAGTCCTTGCCAGAAGGAGGCATCCTGGGGCTGTGAGATGTTCTTCAGTAGAATATCAACTATGGAAGTGCTTTGTAGGCTGTGTAAGTTTTTGTGTTTTAGGAAGTAATTGCAGGATTTGTCTTTTCCAGCACAAATCTCCAGTAAGGCACCACATTGTTTAGGGTTTTTTTAAGCAGTCTTTTTTTATTGACAAAAAAATATCCCTTGACCTAGTAGTAGAAACATTCCAGAGAGCAGACTAACATTTCATTTCATTTGATGTTGCTATTGTAGAAGAAGCTGAAAGCTGAAATTCTGCAGTTGGAGAAGGATACAGCAGACATTACTCACCCTCTTTACTTAGGTAAGCGTGGCTGCACTTTAGAAGAATGACAAGTGTTAAATGACTTGAGCAGCAGATTTGTTTTCTGTCTGTGACACTTCTAGAAGGTACTGCGGCCTTCTCCACTAGGTAACTTGTTAGAGGTGGCAGGTGGTTTATTAGCCCCTGAAGAATGCTTCCATGCTCTGAGCTTGCACACTCTGCTGTCTCACTAGAAGCTCCATGCGTAACTCGCTCTCCAAAAATAATGGTCTTTGTTGTCAGCACCCCACAGTCAGTGAAGCATCAGGGGTTCCAAGATCATCAGGAACTTGATTTGCTTCTCTTGGCTTGTGTGCTCCTTTGCTGCTCTTCCAGTACCTTGGTGATGTAACACATCCAAGTGCTGGTTTCTGCACTTTGGCCACAGCAATCCCAGTGCTACAGGCTGGGGTCAGAGTGGCTGGAGAGCAGCCAGGCAGAGAGGGACCTCGGGGTACTGGTTGATGGTAGGCTGAACATGAGCCTGCAGTGTGCCCAGGCAGCAAGAAGGCCAATGGCATCCTGGCCTGTATCAGGAACAGTGTGGCCAGCAGGAGCAGGGAGGTCATTCTGCCCTTGTATACTGCACTGGTTAGGCCACACCTTGAGTCCTGTGTCCAGTTCTGGGCTCCTCAGTTTAGGAAAGATGTTGACTTGTGGGAACGTGTCCAGAGAAGGGCAACGAAGTTGGTGAGGGGCTTGGAACACAAGCCCTATGAGGAGAGACTGAGGGAGCTGGGGTTGCTTAGCCTGGTGAAGAGGAGGCTCAGGGGTGACCTTCTTGCTCTCTACAACTACCTGAAGGGAGGTTGTAGCCAGGTGGGGTTGGTCTTTTCTCCCAGGCAGCCAGCACCAGAACAAGAGGCCACAGTCTCAAGCTGTGCTAGGGGTGGTTTAGGCTGGAGGTTAGGAAGAAATTCTTCATAGAGAGAATGATTGCCTGTTGGAATGTGCTGCCCAGGGAGGTGGTGGAGTTGCCATCACTGGAGGTGTTTAGGAAGAGACTTGATAGGGTGCTTGGTTGCATGGTTTAGTTGATTAGATGGTGTTGGATGATGGGTTTGACTCGATCTTGAAGGTCTCTTCCAACCTGGTCTGGTCTATTCTATTCTATTTCTGTTATGTCTGTATGCCCCTACAATTATTTGGATCTTTATTATAGAATTTTGGGACCATATGTTTTGATTTTATTATTTTCCTACTACATTTTGTTGGATGCCTCAAAATATTCTAGCTTGCTGCTACCATGTTAGGCTAGTGAAGTGTACCATAGTACTTCAGTGCTATGGTATAGTTTAAGAAGTCAGTTTCATCTCTAAGACAATTGTTTTGCATTCTCTGTAGTGTTAAGTAAACTAACCAAGATATGTCTCTAAAAAATAAGTATTAGGACTTTGAGGTGCATGCTAATGTTAAGTCCTTTACACTCCAAGAAAAGCCATTCTGGTTAATGGTACCTTTCTTGAGTGTACATGGATCAGACTTCTTTCTATCTATTGCTCTTGTTGTAGCAGGACAAGAGATTCAACTTTGCAATTTCATTTTGTAGGCAAAAAATGCGAGATGTTGCAAGATATGAACAAGCACTTGGAAGCTGTACTGAAAAACAAGAAGGCTCTTAAGAAGATGTTGGTAAAGCCCAGGTGTCAAAACAGCCTACCCATTGAAGCTACCTTCCACAAGTAAGCATATAGAAAATAATTATTCTTTGTTTGCATGAGTCCGTATCAATTTGATCTAATAGGCAGTGAAAATCACATGCTTTCATTCTGTGGTGGGTTGAAAATTCCCCCAACACTAAATTTTGCCAGACCAGCTCAGTTGGAAGCAAATGAAAGCTGTATTTACAAGCAAAACTGCAGTCTACAATGAAATGCAATGATTATGTACAA
Organism: Melanerpes formicivorus; assembly: GCF_026170545.1. Classification (NCBI taxonomy): domain Eukaryota; kingdom Metazoa; phylum Chordata; class Aves; order Piciformes; family Picidae; genus Melanerpes; species Melanerpes formicivorus. Next base: position 4,161,404 of record NW_027142414.1, on the reverse strand, counting down.
AATACACAGTGTTTACAATATCTACAGATATTTACACAGCACAAGAACCCCCCTGGCCAAGGACTAGGGCAAGCTAGTAGCATCTCCCTTCCTGCCTCCCCCTTGCCCCCTTGTACAAAAGGGACAAGAGACAGAAGCAGAGAACTTAATACCAGTCACAACAAAAGCAGTGCAACCAAGGTCAAGCAGAAGGAAGTTACTATCTCCCAGCCCAAGCAAGGAGAAGAGAGGGAAATTGTTTACATTACTTGCTTAAGCCATTATCTTTCTAATGGGATTGTTTAGAATTATCATTATTTTCCTTTTTACACCCAATAGTGACTTATTTGCATCTTTACTACTTTTTGTTCAAGATCTGTGAAAAAAATTTCAAAGGCATAGCCTAAAACTACCACACATTCACTTCTCTAGAAATAAAAGAAATGCTAGCAGAATCTCAGCTAAAAGCTAGTAGTGTATTCATTGCTAAATGCATTGGAAGATAGTGATACATGGTCTTTATCAGTATTTGCTTAGGTTATTTGCCTTCTGAAGATTACAGAATAATTTGTGATGTGTTGTTTTAGGCAAATGTGTTAAATGCTTGAATTGTTACTTCAGCATTTGGTGTTTTGCTTCCACTGTGACTTGCTCAGAACAAGTGTGTGAGTGATTTCCAGACATACATAATGCATAGTTTAAAAATACAGTCTTTACAGCCTAACATTCTAGTCCAGCTACTGAAGGAGCACATGTTCACTTCTGTAGTTCCTGCCCTATTTATTGGTGAGAGTCATGAAGGAAGTGTAATTGAAGAGAAAGCAATTAGGTGCTTAGGAACTTGCGTAGATGTGGAAAGGAGGACTAAGTAAACCCCCACGGGAAAGACATAAGAGCTTGGAAGCATTAAATCTTTGTTGTCTCACACAACTTTGGAGTAAGGGTCTCATTTTTGGTTGTAGGGATGTAGTGCAATTGTTGACCGAGGCTGTGACTTTCATTGAGAAGCTTGAAAGCCATTTACAGGCCATAAGAACCATCCCTCAGGTGCCAGACATCATGAAGAATATGGTGAGTAGCAAAAGACCAGCCTTCTGTCTCTTCCATCATTAAGAATTCAGTGTTTGGTTCTTTGGGTTGTTTTTACGTGCTGCTAGATTGACAGGACGTATGGAAATGAAATCTAACTCTCTTTCTGCTTCAGGACACTGCTTTGACAAAAACAGAAGTGCTTGTGATGGACCTGGAGGACCTGACAGACCAAATAGTGAAATGGAGAGACACGCAAAAACAAGTGTATTATGACAGCCTCCACAACACTGCTGAGTTGGACTTTGGACTTTCTAGTTTGTACTGAAGACAAATACATGTGTGTTTGCCACATCCCAGAGAGCTGAGCATACTTCCTGTTTTGCTGTATCCATTATTGGAGGACTGGCTGTGGAGATAGTAGAGTTTAGCTAATACCATTTGCCATTGGTATGCCAATTCATTCTTTTGGATGGTTAAAGGGATACATTTTTTGAAATAAATACTGATTCCCAGTTTGTAATTATTTGTTTTATCTTCTCTGTGGTGGATCTTGAACTGGGAGAAGTGTTGGGTCCAAAGGATCAATCCCATACCTTACTCAAAGGTATGTGTGGTGTGGTATCATTGTAATTTTGATTTAATGTTTCTGGAGATAGAATAGAATAAACCAGGTTGGAAGAGACCTTCAAGATCATCGCATCCAACCTATCATCCCACACCACCTAATCAACTAAACCATGGCACCAAGCACCCTATCAAGTCTCCTCCTGAACACCTCCAGTCACAGTGACCCCACCACCTCCTCGGGCAGCCCATTCCAATGGGCAATCACTCTCTCTGTATAGAACTTCTTCCTAACCTCCAGCCTAAACCACCCCTGGTGCAGCCTGAGACTGTGTCCTCTTGTTCTGGTGCTGGTTGCCTGGGAGAAGAGACCAACCTCTGCCTGTCTACAACCTCCCTTAAGGTAGTTGTAGAGAGCAAGAAGGTCACCCCTGAGTCTCCTCCAGGCTAAGCAGCCCCAGCTCCCTCAGCCTCTCCTTATGGGGCTTGTCTTCCAAGCCCCTCACCAACTTTGTTGCCCTTCTCTAGACATGCTCCAGCAAGTCAATATCCTTCCTAAACTGAGGGGCCCAGAACTGGACACAGTACTCGAGGTGCAGCCTAACCAGTGCAGGGTACAGGGGCAGAATGACCTCCCTGCTCCTGATGGCCACACTGTTCCTGATGCAGGCCAGGATGCCATTGGCCCTCTTGGCTGCCTGGGCACACTGCAGGCTCATGTTCAGCATACCATCAACCAGTACCCCCAGGTCCCTCTCTACCTGGCCGCTCTCCAGCCACTCTGACCCCAGCCTGTAGCACTGCATGGGGTTGTTGTGGCCAATGTGCAGAACCTGGCACTTGGATGTGTTCAATCTCATGCTGTTGGATCCTGCCCATCTGTCCAGCCTGTCGAGGTCCCTCTGCAGAGCCTCTCTACCCTCCAGCAGATCAACTCCTGCCCCCAGCTTCGTATCATCTGCAAATTTACTGATGATGGACTCAATGCCCTCATCCAGATCATCAATAAAGATGTTAAAGGTAAGTTGTCTTCCAAGAAGAAATAAAGACAAATAAATAGTACTGCTAACGGGCAATTTGAACAGAACTTCAATATTCAAGTATAGCTCAGAATTTCTCATAATTTGAAATGCAAACCCAGAAAAAGCTCAATTAAAAATGAGTAACAACACTGACAAAAATCAAACAGGAATTGTCTGTTGAACCTGGCACTTTGCCTATGCTGATGCTGCTTGCTCTCACATCTTCACAATAACGTCAGTAGCTGACAGGGACAATATTCTAAAAGCATATTTTTTTCCCCCAGTTTTCAGTGCCTTCTGTATTTAAGTGCAAAACTTCTATTGGTGCAGGAGTGATGCTGATTTCAGTTACAGTGCTTTGGAAGTTTCACTATTTTATTTTCTGCCACAAGTACAACCTACGTAACTGCAGACTTTCAAAGGAATTTAAAATGCTTGCTTTCCTTTAGCACTACTAAGGAAGGGATACCGACCTTCCAGAAATTACTGTGAAGTTAATTAAATGTGGAGTGCTGTGCACTTTAAACAGTGCATCAGGCATAGTGGGGCCAGCAGGAACAGGGAAGTCATTGTGCCCCTGTACTCAGCAGGGGTTAGGCCACACCTTGAGTACTGTGTCCAGTTCTGGGCCCCTCAATTGAAGAAGGAGAGTGAGACTCTTGAATGTGTCCAGAGAAGGGCAACAAGGCTGGGGAAAGGCCTTGAACACAAGCCCTATGAGGAGAGGCTGAGGGAGCTGGGATTGTTTAGCCTGGAGAAGAGGAGGCTCAGAGAAGACCTTATTGCTGTCTACAAGTACCTGAAGGGAGGTTGTAGCCAGGTGGGGGTTGATCTCTTCTCCCAGGCAACCAGCACCAGAACAAGAGGACACAGTCTCAAGCTGCACCAGGGGAAGTTTAGGCTTGAGGTGAGGAGAATGTTTTTCACAGAGTTGTTGGCCATTGGAATGGGCTGCCCAGGGAGGTGGTGGAGTCACCATCCCTGGAGGTGTTCAAGAGGGGATTGGATGTGGCACTTGGTGCCATGGTTTAGTCATGAGGTCTGTGGTGACAGGTTGGACTTGATGATCTTTGAGGTCTTTTCCAACCTTACTGATTCTATGAATTTCTAGTACAAGTTTTAAAAATGTGATCAAACACGTCGGACTGCACTGCCAGTTCGTTGTGAAGCACACTGGTTTCTGGCGGGTGGACCCCAGCGAGTATCTTCAGGGCAGCACCCATCTAATCGGACCGCTGTCATTCAAGTAAAACCCGGGCTGTGATGTTGCTGCAAAAGGGAATGCGGTAGCGCTGCTGGGGTACCAAAGGTATCCCCGGCGACTTCTCCCGTGAAACCATCGGGTTTTGGTTTGGAGGTCCCGCTCGAACCTTTTTTTAGGTGGAAAACCCCAGTTCGTGTGCTGAGGCTGCCGTGGGACTGCTTTGGGAAGAGTTTTCCTGAAAGTCCGGGGAGGTTTCCCGTCTGGGAAAGTTTCTCTTCCCCTTCCGCGGGGGCTGCCCAGGCCAGGCCCTCTCTGCCCTCCCTTCCGCGGCGGGTCGGCCGAGCCCTCCTTGCCCTCCTCCCTCTTCCCCTTGGCAGCGGGGCGGGCCAGACCCTTCTCTCTGTGACAGGCCGGACTGGACGCAGCCCTGCCATCCCCACCCTACTATCTTCTGTCCCCCCTCACCCCCCCTCCAAGGCTGGGCGGTGGGGCGGGGCGGACGGCTCCGCTCCTCCCCTCCCCGAGCACCGGGGAGCCTAGGCGGGGGCGTGATGCGGCTGCGGGGCTTGGGCGGCCGCCGCGGCGGGGTGTGAGCTGGATCATGGCTAACGTCAAGGTGGCCGTGCGGGTCCGGCCTCTGAGCAAAAGGTGCGGCGGGGCGCGTTCGGGGAGTGGAGGGAGGACAGAGAGGTCGCGGTCACCACAGCAGTTATGGGGCAGCTGCGAGGGGTGATCGGGTGCTGCTGGTCCTGTCGGCGGGGATGGGGAGGGCGCCGTGCGGTGGCTTCGCTGGGATTGAGAGAGGGACAGCAGGCGCCTGGGCAGTGTAACGGTGAGGTACGAGGCGTGGCAGGACCCCTTTCCGGCTCACTCAGGACTTGGGAAGTTTCTTGGAGAAGTCACGCACTACAGCTGTTTGGCTGACCTCCGCCTTCCTGAGCTCCCCAGAATAGGACAGTTGCCATCCAGTGTCAGGGAATCTTCCTTTCCCGTCTGTTGCGGCTGCTTTTTCCAGCGGGAGGTAGGGACGGATATTCCCCGTTTCGCTCCGCGCCCTCCCGGCTTGTTTGGCTCCAACAGAATCCCAAAAGCTTAGTGGGACGGTTGGAAGACAACTGCCACAAACAAGAAGATGCCGTAACACTGTGCTCTGGTGTTGTTTGAGTATAACACATAATTAAAACCTTAAAGACTGGAAATTCGGGGAGGAAAAGGAAGAGGAAAAGCAAGCAGCCAAAATTTCAATGAGTGGTAATTCTCTGTTGGAGCAGTGCTGTAGCACTTGAGGAAGAAATGGTCTGAAAAGAGGTATGAGCGCTGGGGACAAGGCTTTGATTGGATGCTGCCTTTCTTTTTAGCCTGAACCCCTCACGTTGTCTTCTGATTGCATTGATTTCAGTGATAAATAAGTCTCTCAAGCAATGAATGTGATTCTTGAAGAAATGCTCAGCCAGAAAATTTAGCCATTGGTACACTAGGGCATTTTTGAGTCTTAAATGTTCTTACTCATCTATTTTATTTTATTTATTTTATTTATTTAGCCAGGAAAGACACCACATTTAAAAACTAAAAACCAACACTCAACCCAAGTCTGATAATCTTAATTAGGAAAGACAAAGGTAGAAAGTGATTTCCAAGTTTTCCATGTGTTTTACTTGTCATTCAGATTTTTAAAAACACCGTGTCCATAATTTAATTTTAAAACATGTTTGGTTAGCATAGTTCTGATTTGTTGTACAGTTGTGAATGGAACAGATTTTAATGGATACTGGCATATTGTAAGAAGAGTTGTAGCACTGCAGTGAGCAAAGTTTAACTTTTCATTGCTTAGTGTTGCTTTAGCTTTGGGGGTACTGTTTGGTTTTTGTTTTCTTCCATACTGTTGCCTGTTCTTGGCATTTGCTGGTTGAATAAATTGCTGTGATGGTCTCTAGAAGTAAAAAGCAGTACCCAAGTGCTGAGTATTGACAGTAAATGACAGTTTGGTAATGATAGTAAGTTATCCAGACAACAGGACCCTTTTGCTTCAGTCTTGCAGAGTTTACTGGAGACGGAAAGTATTTAAAAGTATGGCTTGGCAGTATATTTCATGACACAATTGATGATGTGTTTGTTGCTCCCACAAGAGCATTTGTCTGGGAGACATAAGTTAAGATGAGTGTTTCTTTAATGGTCAGGCTAGAGAGGCCAGAGACTGAGGCCAGAACAAGAGGACACAGTCTCAGGCTGCACCAGGGGAGGTTCAGGTTGGATGTTAGGAAGAAGTTCTATGCAGAAAGAGTGATTGCCCATTGGAATGGGCTGCCCGGGGAGGTGGTGGGGTCACTGTGACTGGAGGTGTTCAGGAGGAGACTTGTTAGGGTACTTGGTGCCATGGGTTAGCTGTTTGGGTGGGTTGGATTAGTTGATGGGTTGGACACGATGATCTTGAAGGTCTCTTCCAACCTGGTTTGGTTTATTCTAAAGGTTTATTCTGAACTGGCAGGTAATCTTCCCTCTCACCAAGCTCTCCTTGGTGAAGAACTTTGTACCATGTCTGTCTTAATGTGTTTTTTTCCCCCAATGGATAGAACAAAATATTGCATAACAGTCCATATATCATTATAGCATTATAAAGCACCTATAAGTCTGTCAGGTAAAGTATAGCAACAAGAAAGCCTTCAATATGGTCAGTGTGGGCCAGCTGTTTGGGAAGGTAGTTTGGAGAGAAGGGTAAGATTGAGTAGGTGGACAGCCTTCTGCACATGGGAGGAACTAATCTGGTGCTGAAACAGAAATGTTTGTATGGAAGTGACAGTGGAAACCCTGAGGGTTAAGTGCTAAGAGACTGTTAAGTAATTCCATCTGCTTGTCCTGTGGCAGTGTAACAGATGTAATAGGGAGGAGAGACCCATCTTGTAGTGTTTGACCACGAAGTACAAGTTCCTTGTACTGTTACTACACCTGAGGTCAGCAAAAGCATTTCAAGGTGGATTTTTGTCTTTTACAAATGGGAATGGTAAGTGATTGGATATTCTCAGTGATGACTCTGTCATGGGAACTTGCTTTCTAGCCTTTACCAAAGTTGTCCAAATATAAGGACTTTGAGGCAAATACTGAGCATGCGAAGACTTACAGAAACCATGACAGACATTGGAAGGACTAAAGCTCTCAGTGGAAAGAAAGGCCTGCTCTTTCTATTCCAGCTTCTTATAACACTTCCACATTGTGGTCAGACCTCTTGCTCTCTTTGTACACACACTGTGATTGCCTTAAACAGGTGCCCATGTTGCCAGAGCTCCTAGGATCTCTTGGGTGCTTTAAAAAGAAAGTTTCCTGTGGAAAAACTTCAGTTCAACTGGATTGGAGCACTGTAGTTTGTATATTCACCAATCCAGCCAAAAATATTAGACTTTGCTTTTGAAGAGTCCCAAAAGTTGAAAAGCTGCAGGCAAAGGCTAGAACTAGAGGGTTAGTTGGTTGTTTCTAGGCTTCACTTGCTCATTGCTTCATTTAATTTAATTTACAATGGCAGATGAATGTTTGGTTTGCACCTTAAAATGTACAGAATGTTCAGATGTTAAAAGGTGTTAATTTTAGAGTTCATAAAATCCTGCTTTCTGATTAAAGCTTCCATTTTTTATAAACCACGTTTATCACAATTGCAACTTGTCATTTAGCATAAGGCAGAGAGTGGTCTTTTTGTTCCATGCCTTTATGGCGCCCATCATAATGCATTCTTTGACAAAGAGCTCCTAAGCACAAATAATCCCTGACCATTATAAAGCCAGTACAGTCATACAGAATGCTGAAGTTTTGCCTAAACTTTAAATAACTTACAGCCAATGTTCTCCATAATGCCATCAGTCTTTCTGTAACAGACTAAACAAATTTTTTATCATCAAAATATTGCCCTGGGGATAACTCCCCTCAAGTATGTTCCCTGCAGTGACAGTGCTTTAAAAATATCTTTATTACATGCTTGCTATTCTACATACTAAAAAAGAGTTGTTACTTTGTGGTTACATGGATACTTGTTCCGTGTCAATACATTTCCACCTCAGGATGAAATATGGAAGCTTGAATGGGTGCTATAAATTGACAATAGCAATAGGTAATCATCAGATATTAACTGGGAGTTGATGAAATCCCTCTGTGATTTACTTCTGGGCATCTTTGTGCTCAGTCTATTAGGTATTAGACTTTGGAAGGAAAGCATAATGTTATTTTTGGCTGTCAGTCAGAAGCTGTTGATGGAAAGACTTTCAATGCTAGCACGTAACTATGTGGACTAGGAGTGTTGTTTCTTTTGCTTTCTTGATTTCTGCTGTGGAGTATGCCAACAGGGTGGTGTGCAGAGTGGGTGCTCTGATAGCAGATCTGACTTTTCAGACCTGGAAATAGTGTGAGTGGCTGAGAAAGAGCACACATTACCTATCAAGTATTTCAGGACTCTGTCTAGGGCTCCCTTTGCACCTGGGTTGCTCCCTTGAAGCTTTGTTGGGTGTTTGTAGGCTACAGAAGCACCTGCAGCATTAGACATGCCCTTCTGATGTTTATTTAGGCCAGGAGAAACCAAAGCTAATTTTCACGTGCTGCTAGTTTCAAATATGTTTGCTCCTGTGGTATCCCTTCACAATTCTAGTAGCTAATTGTGGCTGTGGATTGCTCTTAGGGTGAGTGCCAGCCCTGTGATACACGAGAGGAGGGAGGGAGGGCTGTGTTTGTGCATGGGAGGCCCTCTGGGAGGGGAGCGGTCAGTGTGTCCAGGCCAGTATGGTTGGGACCAGAAAGGAGCACAGCTGCCTCATGCCTTTTCTTCAGTGATCCACTCCAGCTGCATTTTCTGCTTTTTATCCATCTGGTCTTGCTTCACTTGTGCATACCCAGAATGCATTCCTTTGTCAGTGATACAGTTTGAGAGCTGCTATGTAAGCAGTCTTAAAGATATAAAGAAGGATTTTAAACAGCAGTGTTCTACACCACAGCAAAAAGCCTTCTGCATTACTATAGGATTCTCTTTTGGGCATGCACCAGTGACTAGAAGAGATTGCATTCCTTCACAGATTGTGGATTGACAACTGGGTAAAACATTTCACAGCAAGTTTGTTTACATGAATTGTAAAATTATAGTTGTTAATGACTTGATACTATGGCATGCAAGTTCCCCCAAAATGCTTTTTGAGAGTTTAAAGTACTTTGCTGGGCCCTGAAGTTCAAAAGCTACTTGTGTAGGACCCAGCAAAACAGAAGACGTATTCTGCTGCTGAAAATAACTTCTCCACTTCTCATCTGCCTGGGAAAGGAGAGACTAGCAAGGAGCTCTTTATGTGAAAGGGTCTTTCCTGGTGTCTTTAAGAACTCATAGAGGAACTCTCCCATCCTCTCATAGACATGTCACCGGAAAGAGTCACAAAACAGATCTATTAACCACAAAGCTGCCCATTGAGTCTTTCTGCTTTGCATTATTTCCAAGCTGTATCTTGAAGCCTTCTGACCAGCAGTTTAGTTCTCAATCCCCTCAGGAGTTCCTGAGTTTGTCTTCCACACTCTGGCAAAGGAAAATGTCAAAGAAATGTCTGAGAAGTCCCAACTGGCAAAGCTGAACTGTCCTTCCGGCTGTGCAGATGTATGCTATCAGTCTGAGGTGCAGGAGGTGCATTCCTCTTCACTGCTCCTCTGTATGGCTGCTCTATTTGCCTTGCTGGGGTGCAGCAGGTAATGAAGCTTGAGGATGGGATAGGGGTTGAGGAGTTAAATTTGAGGTCCTAAGAACTTGGGTGACAAGTGTGAGGATGCCCAAGGCAGGGAAAGAACTGTAGGAAAAGTTTCTTGCTTGTGATTTCCAGAATCAAGCAGGGTGTGCCAGGCTGACCTGAGCAGTACGATGAGCATAGCTGAAGTGGACAAGTGGGAGAGGAGCTCAGCTGGTTGGTGCATTGCGATGTGAATATTTAAAATTCATGGCTATTCAAAAGGAAAGCTATGTAGAAAAACAAAACTACTTTCAAAATCATTCTGGAAATGTTGGGTTTTACTGCTGTAGGGTCAACTTTGTTAACTAGTCTCTCTGCTGTGGTCTACCTCTGTTCTTTTCAGTCACCTTGTGGTAAGTAAAAGGAAGGATTATTTTGTAAGCAAGACTTGTTGCTGTTTTGTAGACTGTGCTATTAGCTATTTTACATGCTCATGTACAACCACAAGAGCTTAGATACAGCCATGTGGCCTACTGCTGACAAGAGCAATAACTTGTAACAAATTGTATAGAAAACATTCCTTGGCACTTATGCATAACATGTTAAATGCTGTATCAAAATAAAATTGAAGCAACAGCAGAGTGGAGATTATTGCTCTTCTCCCTCTTACTCCCACTCCAACAAATTATTCAAGTGTACTCCTTTTATGCCACACTAGTTGATCACTGCTGCCCTTCCTAAGCATTCTCTTTTTGACCAGCCTTGTTTAGGGTGTTCTGTTTCTCTCTTAAAACTTCCTAATGCCACTGTTAAGAGGGACATGTTCTGAGGAAACATAGCCATAGATTAACATTCCAAAAGCTTTTCCAATTAGATATATGTGTTAAAAAAACCAAAAACCCCACAACAAACCAAACCAAACAACCAACCCAACAAACAAAAACAATCAACACACCCTCCCCCCCCCCATGACCTTACTTTATTTAACTTATTGTTGTGATAAACTGCTTCAAATGTATTTGCTGCAGGTGGATAATGACACAAGATACTGGCATCATTAATATTTGTACAGTTTATTTTTGTTTAGAACTTCTCATGTCAGGGTTTCTGTGCTTTTTTGGATAGTGTTTTCAAATTGTTTGTATTTAACTGGCTTTGAAGAAAGAAAAAACTATAACATAAAGACCCCAAACAAGCAAACAAACAAACAACTGAGTGTCTGCAAGGAGAGAAATGTCTTTTCATCTTTAAAGTACCAAAATCCCAAAGTACTTTTCCTGAGCTGACTTAAACTTTGTTTTATGACCCAAGCGTGCATTGGATAAATGAGCTCTCTCTCCATGGAATATTGCTATTGTCTCCATTAAATGCTTTTCTGGATGTCATTGGAAATAACTTCTTTAGAAACCTGTATTTTCCATTAGCACAAGAAATATATTAGACAAAAATTGTCTGGAAAATGGATGCAGTATAATTTGATTTTATAGGTATTCAACATGTGCCCTGTATGGATGTGATTTTCAAATGCAAAGTAGGACTTTGGAGAAAACAGCAAAATTGTTTCTGATTTTAGAAGGACCAGAATGCATCTGTGAAAAGGTTTAAATATAGGAAGAAAAGAGGTAACAGGCAAGAACAGAAAACACCTTTCAGGTTGCTTAGGACTGTTAAGTACTTCTCATGCTATTCCAAGGTTTAGGCTAAGGCAGGCCACTGAAGAGTAAAGAATCTTTGTTCTACTCTGACTTTCTATCCTTACCCTTCTCAGTTGTATGTTTTAGTAGATATAGTCCTCACACCTAGAGAAAAGGCAAACTTTTATCTACATTCATCTGCTGCTCTGATAGTTGAGTGAGTGTTGTCCCTCTGTAATACAACAGTCCCTTTCTTTAGGTGGTGGTAGCTGAACTCCTCCCAAAAGTCATGGGTTTTGGGCTTGGTACCTGATGGTGGGAAAGAGCTGTCTCAGGCCTCCAAGAGTTGCTGTCTAAAAATCTGTACAAACTTCATCAGTTATGCATTGCTCACGATTTCAAGCTTCTTTTTCACAGAAGAGCTGGGATTTGTAAAAGAAAAGTTGAGCTTCTATTTTTGTGTTTAAAAAGGAGGTCCCTCTCCCAAACAAAGGTGTTTTAACATTTGTGTATCCTGTGTTGTAACCTAGCCTATTGCTAAGGCTATCATGACATCTTTTCCCCTCTCAAATTTAGTATTTTCCTTTGCCTAGTCAGTTATTTCAAGTTTAATGTAAACTGTCACCAAGATGGCTGCTGTCTTCCCTTAGTATCCGAATGTGGCATTAGCAAGTGGTTTTCATAAGCCACATCTGTTTTATGAGGGTACTGCATGAGCAACCTTCCCCACATGTATTCTTCTTGCAGTGTCAGGAAGCAAGCTTTCTGAGTTTGGTAAAGGGGAGACTTTCTAGCTCCTCAAAAGGGCAGGACTCTGAATGTCCCAAGTGGCCCCTACCATCTGTTCCACAGAAGATGATGCTTATGCTGATGTTATGTAGCAATAGTGTGCCTGTACCTGTTTCAGTCAGGAGCACAAGATGCTAGCTATTGACAGTTTGCCTCTCAGAGTAGGAAGCCAACTGCATCTTCCCTTCTTTCACTTCCCTTGTTGCTCATGCAAAAGCAGCTACAAAAATGTCCTAAACCAACACAGCAAAAAACCAGGTTTTGGAAGCCTTCTAACTAATCTTTTGCATCTTCCTAGAGCACTTTTCTTCTCAAGTCCTAGGAATACCTCATGAGTGTCAAAACATTTTGGAGAAGGGATCAGACCTTTGTATGCAACAAAGGAAAATAGGGCACATCATCATTGAATAATCTGATCAGAACCATGTGTTTGCTGGGCAGTTTGTCTGAGAGAAGTTGCAGTAATGTAAGATGACGTGACTGCATGCCTAGAGATCACTGTGCATCTCCCCTGGGGAATGGTTCAGTGGTTGGATGCTAGTACAGTGAGACACCACCACTGTGCACAGAGTTTATGCAAGTTTTGGGTAGCATTTCCTCAGTTTCCTCTAATGTGAACTTTAAAAATTATTGCACTTAGAATTTTTCTGTCCTCTTCTTACAGTATCACAGTATCACTTAGGTTGGAAAGGACCTCGAGGATCATCGAGTCCAACCTATCAACACAGACCCCATGACTAGACCATGGCACCAAGTGCCACGTCCAATCTCCCCTTGAACGCCTCCAGGGACGATGACTCAACCACCTCCCTGGGCAACCCGTTCCAATGACGAATGACTCGCTCGGTGAAGAACTTCCTCCTCACCTCGAGTCTGAACCTCCCCTGGCGCAGCTTGAGACTGTGTCCCCTTGTTCTGGTGCTGGTTGCCTGGGAGAAGAGGCCAACCCCCACCTGGCTACAACCTCCCTTCAGGGAGTTGTAGATGGCAAGAAGGTCTCCCCTGAGCCTCCTCCAGGCTAAGCAACCCCATCTCCCTCAGCCTCTCCTCCCAGGGCTGTGCTCCAGACCCCTCCCCAGCTTTCTTGCCCTTCTCTGGACACCTTCCAGCAACTCAACCTCTTTCCTAAACTGAGGAGCCCAAAACTGGACACAGGAGTCCAGGTGTGGCCTAACCAGTGCTCAGTGCTCTCACTCTTAGTGCTCTGCTCATTGCACCTTTGGTCTCTCAACAGATGTGTCCTCAACCCATTTTGTCTGGGACACTGTTCTCTGAAGGCTAGCAAAACTTAGCAAATACATCCTGCATTGTTTGTTTCTTTGTTTTTATGGCCAAGGTTAGTCACTCAAAAGGTGCAAAGGTGGCAGCTCTCCCAAGGCCAGCAATAAACAAGAGGCAGAGACACTGTACAATATACTGTTAATGGAAAGGAAAAGATAAATCTGTCTCCCTGAAGTTGCCCCCATAAAAACTTTAGACTTTATGACCAAAGGAAGCCATGGGTTGGATTTGCCTAAGCATTATACTTAGCTGCTGGCATGGTGATTGCATAGGTGTGCCTTTAGAAAGAATAAATTGTCCGGGGTACAAGTGGAGCTAGGTTGGTAACTGTTGTATCTCCCTTAGAGGTCATCATTGGTCTCATCCTGGGAAGTGATAGTATCAGAGACAGCAGCAGTGATCACTGGCATGCATTTTGCTGTGCTCACTGCAAGTGTGCTTCTGATCTGTTTGTAAGCTGTGTGAAAATGGTCTCCATCACAGTAAGCCACAGACAGCTACTTCTTTCTACAAAAGTCTAGAAAAATAAAGGAGGCTGAAAGAGCAGACAAGGTGAGTCATGTACCTGTGAAGCAGAGACATCAGCCTAAAACCAGTTGCAAAGCAGTAGCAAAAGGAGATGAGACCTGCAGACCACTTAAAGACCCTGAACGTGGGCCTGTGGACAAGATGTCAGAGAGAACAGACAGCATGTACCTGCAAGGGGTGATGTATGTACATAGGGAGAGGAGAATAGGAACCTGGTGAGCTGTAAGTAGGGTGATAAAACAGGATGATTAACAGTAGGACTAAAAACCAGGCAATACTTGAGGGATTAAGAAGCAGGATAGGGCCAAGATCATTCTAGAATAGTGGAGGAAAGAACAGGTGTAACTCAGGCAAGTTCCATCCTAAAGGATCCCTTCAGTTTTGTCTGCTTTGCGCCCCTGTGATACTCATGTGAAATTCTCCATCAAAATGTCCCATTTCCTCTTAGATCTGTTCTGCTGTGTAGGGTGGCTGTCAGCTTTGGGTTTAAATTTTATAACTCACATTTTATCTTACCTAGGTTTTAACTGATTTGATAACACTGATCCAGCTGATTATCCACTGATATTTCTACAGCTAATCTCAAATGACAGCGTCTTTGCCTTCAGCTTAATTTGAAACAAAATGTGACAAAACTGCACAATTTCTTCCAGCTTGGTGAAGGCATGAGGCTTCATTAAAATAAGTTTGTGGCAGAACTGCAGCCTACAAGATTTGTCAGAGTGCAAAAAGGAGTATAGAATAAACATGAAGGATAATAAAATCCCCTGTTTTTAGCTTCTCAGTAGCAAAGTGTTCATTTATTTTTCTGCTGTTAAAGCCTCAGACCTCTTCTTCCTCATATTTCTCTTGCTATGTGTAAAGAAAAATGCATGATGATTATTGAGAGGGATGTGAATCAACACACCTATAAATAAGAATGTCTTTAATCTCAAGTTGCTGTCATGCCATTGTCCCAGGAATAAATTGTGGTTGTTTTTTTCCTGTGGCCACAGCCTTTTTTTTTAATTCTTTCCTAATAGGACTCATTTTGGAAGTGGAAGTTGGCTGTAGTAGCCAGTCATAGCTGTCTTCAGTGGTAATTTTAGACAGTGTATATGAGTGCATGGGCCTTTGCACTGGGGAAACAATCTCATCCATTTACATTTCAGGATAGTTTTGGTTTTGTGATGAGTACTTTTTTGAGGACTACCACAAACACTTCGGGTTATGGGGTTAAAATCAGATGGTGTGACCTGATGACACTTGTGGTTCAAGTCTGTGATGTGGATCTGTACTCCACAAAGCATAGCCAGTCTACCAGTGCTCCACATAAATGTAATTTAAAACAATAACTTTCCACGAGTAGTAAAATCTTAACAAAGTATTTAGGACAAGCACATGGAAAGTGTCTAATCACCACAATCCTGGCTTTTTTTTATCCCCTCTCACTACTGAGATACCTGTCTGCAAATCTGCAAAGGCTGCTTCATCTCACAGAGTGTTTTATAAGGAAAAGTAAATGGTTTATAAGCTCTTATTTGCAGGTTTTTTTCAGTAAACATAAGGTTTACAGATTTGACATGCACCATTCTGTGTTTTCATCTTATATATGTGTTCTATTTCAGAGAGAGCGCAGAAGGAGGACAAGTGATTGTAGAAGTTGAAGACAAAGTAGCAAAAGTGAGAAATATAAAGGTATGCTTGTGTAAACATCCCAGTACCCTGATACTTTTCTGTGTTTGCTTGGCTATTGGATCTTCCTAATAGAACTATTAAGGGAAAACTTTAAACCAGCACAGCTCTGGAATAATTGCAGCAAAACCATGTGGGAGGACTGTTTTGTTTTGGAGTTGGTTTGTGGTATTTTATTGGTTGTTCCTGTTTTGGACAAAGGAATGAAACAAGTGTTGTGTTTTGTGTATTTTGTATGTGTCGAAACTCCTGCAATCTGGCTGCATGCCATCATTCAAAGCTGTTAGTAAATTGTTTTGGATTCTGTGCTTATCTTACTGCTGCTAAGACCTGGATGATTTATTTCCTTGCATCTCTCCTGCTCTCATATTTGCACTCAGAGTGCAACTGCCTTGCATGAAATGGAGCTAAATGTGTTCAGCTATGCTTCAGGCCTTGGTAAAAGACCAAGAGCTATAAGAGTAAATTGATTGTAGCTGTCATCCTCCCCGAGAGCTTTGGATCCAGTGTGCATGGGAACCAGACCTCTGGTTTAGACTCTTGAACTACTTAAAGCTGCCACAGCCCTTCACTGAATTAATAGAATGGGAGCAAAGCAATTCTGTGTTGTCAAACATGTTTCTGCTCAAAAGGCAAATAAATGAACCATGAGATTACTGTGGGGATCCTAGAAGATGGATGCATTTTCTATTTCTTGTCTCCTTCTGCTTTGTATCTGCGAGTGACCTGGTTATAGCAGATTACTGGTTCAAGGGTAATAACACATTAGGTTTTGAAGAGAAGCCTTGGCAAAAATTGAATGAGAGGATTTGAGCTATTTACCTTTTTGCAGTATAGTTATTTATTTATTTTTTTTATTGATTACAAGGACTCCTTTTTAAATGAAGAAGAGGGAAAAATATTACTGGCATTGATTTTAAAAGATCAAGGCTAAACATTTGTTAAGAAATTTTGACTGAAACATGGTGGAGGCATCACAGTGAGCACCTAGCCTTGAAGAGGGTGTGAAATGAATATCTTGTATTGTTTTGCTGTTGCTGATTTAGACATAAGTTAAAATATATAACTTCTGGACCAAGGACAAGCAAAGAGGTTGCCTAAGTAACTTTGGGTAATTATAATGCTAAAATGCACACCCACAGGGGAAAAATGATCATGCTAGTTAAGGAACCTCCCTAAACTTTCCTAAAATGCTAAAATATTTTGATCATGCATGTGTATGTTGTAGGGTAGACAGGGAAATATGACTAACCAGTCAAGTGTATCATGCTAATTATAAATATTGTGTGCATGGCAGTGTTGGATGTGCTGGCTGGTTTTAGATGCCTGGCACCCTGTTCTGCAGAGCAAAAATAAAGACAACTCACTGTGTGGACTGGCATTTTTGCACTCCAAGTGAGGAACCCTTATTAGGGATGACTGTGTCAGAGGTCTCATGGATGTAAAACATTGCTTATGTTCTGTACATTTCTTCCTCAAAGGCTGCGTTTTGCAGAATCTGAGACTCTCACTGCTTTCTGAAATTATTTTCCCCAATTCCTTGTGTGACAAAACTCTCAGAGACACTTCTCTTCCAGCTGTGACACCACCTGCTCCTGGTGGAGGTATTTGGGCCTCTCCCCGACACCTCCTCACTCCATCACCTGTGGGGGAGCCTCCCTCCACAGGTGGAGGCCTTGGTCATTCAGCTGCCTAAGTGGCTGCAGCTGAGCCTTGTTAGGCTTAGAGAGGGTTTGGTTGGTTGGTTTGTTTGAAGAGGAGCTGTGCACTGCCTTGGCATCCTGTGGAAGTGGCAGGGCAGATGGCACAGCAGGCCCGGGTTATTTGGAGCTGCAAGGGCGGGCTTGTGAGTGTTTTCTCTCTTCAGGTGTCCTAATTGGTGAGTGTGAGGGGGTGAGTTTGTTTTATGATAAACTGTATTTAGAGAGCCTTTGAGGGATCCGAGTTAGTGTGTAAATCTACGTTCTCATCGTTGTATCTGGTGAAGGTGCACTTGGTCGTTCAAACCTTTCCTCACCAGAAGGGTGATCAGTTCTCTAACCAGGGGCTGCCTTTCCTAAGCTGGAGTGGTATTTAGTTGATGTAGTTTTGGTTTTATTGTTACTTATTGCTGTGCTTCAAGCTAGTTTTTGGGGTTTTGTCTTCAGAAAGCCTATGATAACAAGAAGTAGTTGAATAAAAATCTCTGAATTACAACATGCTGTCATTACTGAAGATGATAAACAGGCTCATTAAGATGCTCATTCTGACTAAAGTACTTCATTCAGTGTGGCAAGTTGAGAGTCATGTGGGGTTTAAAATACATGCAATTTTTTTTTTTTTTTTTCTTCAGTGAGACTTATAAATTATTTCTGTCCCCTTTCACTTAGTGCTTTCTAGGTTTAAAGACACCCCAAAAGCACAAGACTGTCAGGTGGGCCTGTAAATTACTTTTCCTTGTAAACCACGCAGCTGGTGACAGAGTTCAGGCTTACAGCGTCCTTTATCTGCTAATTAGGTAGACAGCACTTGCCACCCCTAGGGTTTTGGCACCATTAGTGAAGCAGTTTGTTTAGGTATCAAATTATAATGAGCCTTTTTTTGTCTGCTTAGGTTATGGCAAATGTAAAGGTTACGGCAGAGTTACCAATTAACTCAAAATTGCATGTGGATCGTGTTCATTTTGTGTTCCGACTCATTGCTCTCCTGTGAATAGAGCAATGTGTATTTCCTTGTTCATAAGCTCACCTGTTTTATTATAAATCACTTGGGCAAGATTATACAGAAAGACTTACACAATTCCCTTCATTTCAGTCACTGTTTCTGATCACTCTGGTTGAAAGCCTTCCCTGCCACTGTTTTTAACCCATAATGGTTAGATTTGTTGCGTGCAGTCCCAGTGACAGGAGCATTAGCTTGCAATCATGCTGAAGCAAAGGGGAAATGGTGGCAGATACCTGCATTTCCAACTATGCAGTGAAAAACATCAGTTTTGTTTTCTGAGTTGGGGCACATTTCTGTGATACAATTCTCACTGAAACAGAAGAATGACAGAAATATCAAAACAGTTGTAGAGGTTTCCTGCCTGTATGTAGGTGTTGCAAAGATTAACTAAATAATGTTTACTGTAATAGGCCTGGAGAACCTTAGCTGTTATAAATAATTAATCCTTCAGGAAAAAATGCTTCAGCAGTTCTGTCATGGATGTCTCTACCTCATTCTAAGCATCAAAGGAAATTGAATAAAAAGGATAAACTATTTGCCATTCCTTTTTCACAGTACATATCCTTGATAGACTTCCTGTAAGTTTTAAAGTGCTTACTTTTTGGTCAGCTTCAAAGTGAATTGGTCTTTCTGTCTTTTTATTTCTGTTGTCAGGTTGACAGTAGGCCTGATAGCACTTGGGATTCAAGAGAAAAGACTGTGGCCTTCAGCTTTGATTACTGCTACTGGTCAGTTGATCCTGAAGATCCAAAGTATGCATCTCAGGAAATGGTAGGTGATGCTGTTCTTTGTGTTGTTGTTCCCATCCTGTTTTATCCTTGGTAATCACATCTACAGGAAGAGTTTGGAATGTAGGATACATGAAACTGTTTTCATTTCTGTCCCAGTCTTTGTTTTGTATCATCAGGTATTCAGTCCTTTTGCCTTAACTAGGTGCTGTAGGATTGCAGTACTCTTGTTTGTCAACTAATGCATGCCTTCATTAGGTATATTAACTTGGATAGCAATCATGAATTGTGAAGATCTGAGGACAATAGCTTAGCAATGAGGTTTTTGGGGTTGGGTTTTGGTTGGGGTTTTTTGTTTGGGTTTTAGTTTGGTTTTTTCTTTTGTAGGGCATCAGTTTTGAAAGGGAGGAAGCTCTGAATTGAAAGGAAGAGTGTTGAGGTGATTATGCTGAAAGAATCAACAGTAATCATATTTTAAAATAATAGGTGCATATTTTGCTTATACTATATTCTGAGGATTTTTCCTTGATAAAGCATCTTAAGTGTCTCATAATCTAAGTTTTTCTTAGATTGAAGATCCAAGGTTTGATTTAAGAAAGAAGATTGAAGGATTTGCTAGTAAAATAGGGTGTGATAACAAATTTTTCTCAATAAAATAGGAATTATTAAATCTACTATAAATAAATATAACAAACATCAAAGCTATTCAAAAGTTTCATACTGCATGTGTATAATCACATGTTGGCATGAAAAAGGGTTTTAACCTCTGTTTTGTCTTCAGAATTGTGCCACTCAGGTTTTGTCTGCTATCAGTGCCATCATTCCTGGTATTTCAACCTGTATAATTTTGTTGGTTTTCATCGAAAGTATCACTGAAGACTGAGATAGCTCTATGAAATTTGTATTTCTGGTAGTGGTGAGCACAGGATTATTTTTGCCTTTGGGAGTTATTACTTGAAAAACTACCAAATTTGGTAACTACCCAGAACTATAAGTGGCATTCTTTGACTTTGGTCCATTTTCTTCTAGGTTCAATAGTGTGGAAGATGTTTTAGGAACATGGAGTGTGTATTTAATGTTTTAAAAATGAAGTTGTCTTTATCTAGTGCTATGTACTTTAGAAACTTCCATTTAAGGGTTACAAATAACAGATCTTTAAATCCTGGACTGTTTGGGTTCCTTCTCCCACTCCCAAATTGCTTTACTTATTTTTGTTTTATATTTTTTGTTTCATAGTACACTTAGAAGCATTCTTATTAGAACTGTTAACAGCACAGTTGATTTTTCTAGCTGAAAAGGTTTAGCAGATGCAGGGTTGATAAATGCAGTCTGCCAAGTCAGCCTTATCTCTGCTTGGTTCAAAAAATTATCATAGCTGCCAAATGGAAAATATAAATATTGGCTACAAAGTATAAATTTTTGTCCTTGTTGTTACTAAATACAAGTGCAATTGGAAAAGAATGTAAAATTCAATATAAACAGAGCAGCTTCCTTGCTGGGGCTAAGTGGGCACTTCAGACACTGCGGTGAGTGTTATCAGTTTTATCCAATAAAAACATTGAGGGGGAAGACATGAACTCTCTGGCCAGAGAAAAGTCAGTCATGGGCTACAGTTTCCTTATTGGTGCCTGATGCTGGCTGACAGAGCATCCAGCATTGCTTCATGTAACCATTGGGTTACTGAACCTTAGGCATGCGTCTTTCATGAGTTATGGAAAACTTAAAGATGGACTCGTGCTTTTCAAGGCCTGGAGTCATGAGTGAATTTCTTGGGCTTGTTACCGGTGTTGGTGATTTTAGAACCAGTAAAACATACATTAAAAGTCCTTAGGAAGAAAGCCACTGGAATACTACAGTCTTAACCATGCTTTTGTGCATTTGTCTGCCCCCTTACACTGTATGAATGAGGCTTATTGTACTAATTCCATGTTTTGGATGATTACTTTGGTGCTGAGCTTGAAGTTTCTAAGCTTCCTTCCAGCAATGATGCTATCAGCAGCCAGAAGGGGTTCGGTAGCACTGTCATCCAGTAAAAGCTTTCTTTCATAAGATGACCTTGAATTAATTTTTCTTTGAAGATGTGCTGCCAACTGTTGTCATATGTGATAGGTGTATTGGTTGAGGATGAAAAGTAGATTAAATTACCTGCCTTCAGGTCCTTTTTTGTAGAATCCTGTCTTTTAGTAAATTGTCTTTTTTGTCTTCTGGATGTATAAAACCCAAGTCCTAACAACCTCTGCAGTTATTAAGGATTCTGTGTCAATGAAACAATAGTGAGACAGCTGCAGATTTTAGTGTTGAGTAAAAAATATTGTTTTAAAGATACAAATGTGCTTATCTGAATACTTCTTGCCATTTCTTTCAGAGGTTAACATTCTTCATGTTCCAATCCTTTGCATTGCATTTAAAACATCTGAGGAACTAAGTATGAGACAGAGTTCCATTTTTTTCCCCTCTATTCTATCTGTGGTAAAATACAAAGCTATACAGTGTTCATAAGCTTAATTTGGAAGTCGAATGGTAGTGTTCTGAATTCTTAGTCTTCCTTTATAAGTTACATAAATTCTTCACAAAATGTAAGGTTTTTGAAAATAGTTCAGCTGTGCAGGTATTCTGTTCATTTTCCAAATAAGCTGGATATCAAGTTTCACAATGTGAGCTCTGGAAGGAAGAAGTTCTACACAGAGGGAGTGATTGCCCATTGGAATGGGCTGCCCGGGGTGGTGGTGGAGTCACCGTCATTGGAGGTATTCAGGAGGAGACTTTGATGGGGTGCTTGGTGCCATGGTTTAGTTCATTAGGTGGTGTTGGATTAGTTGATAGGTTGGATGTGATGATCTTGAAGGTCTCTTCCAACCTGGTCTGGACTATTCCTATGGCTCTTCCTATGGCTATTCCTATTGCTATTCCCTGTTTTTTCAGAAGGCCAATCTTGAGATCATTTGGCTTCTTGTGTTTGTTTTCTCCGGCTGGGCGGCTGAATACCTAAATATTTGAGCTGAGGTTTTCATCTGCTTTCACAGATGCACAATTCTTTCCAAAGGGGACTTTATCTTCTCTTTTAATTTTCTTTTTTTTTTTTTTTTTTTCACTATGTGATTTAACTGGGCATGAAGAGAATAGAGGAATCAAGGAATACCCTAAGAGTTGCTGGCTAAATCAACCAGAGCTGCCAGCCAGCCACTAAAGGAAGAAGAAAAGGAAACATACTAAATCTTTCCAAGTACAGCTAAAAGAAACTGAGTGTCCAAAAAATGGTTTGGGCTTAAAGAAATAACAGGTAACAAATAAATATATCAGAACAGGGACAGCCCGTTTGAAGGGCAACATAGGAAAAGAGAAACAAAAGGAAATTCAGAACAAGAGGACACAGTCTCAAGCTGACCCAGGGGAGGTTTAGACTGGATGGTAGGAAGAAATTCTTCATAGAGAGAGTGATTGGCCATTAGAATGGGCTGCCCAGGGAGGTAGTGGAGTCACCATCACTGGAGGTGGTTAGGAGAAGACTTGATGGGGTGCTTGGTTGCATGGTTTAGTTGATTAGATGGTGTTGGATGATGGGTTGGACGTGATCATCTCAAAGGTCTCTTCCAACCTGGTTTATTCTATTCTATTCTATTGGATTATGGGCATTTAAAAGGAAAAGGTCATGATTTTGATTCTGACTTTGCAATTTGTTTTCCATAGTCAATGATGACAGAATGCATTTCCAAACCATCATTGTCAAAATAGTCTTAAAGAACCAAATCAAGCCAACCAACAAAACCCAACAACAACAAAAAAGCAAAACCAACCAACCAACCAAAAAAACTACAACAGCAGCAACAAAAGCAAAAAAATCTAAATGCAAAAGAGAAAACCAAAACCCAACCAAACAAAGGAACCTCACCCTAGAAAACCCCACAAGAAACTCTAATACTTCTGGTAATGTTCCTTTTCCTGCCATATTTGGGACAAACTTGATTTTTCCTCTGAGCTATGTTGCTGCAGTTAGTTTAACCTCATAGAGGGAGGCTTGCTTAGTGCCTGCACCTAGACTTTACCATTTGCATACCTTGAGGTAGTTTTATCATGTATTCTTGTATTAAAGGAGTTTTAAGAGGTAAATTTGGTACTATAGAAAACCTTTAGTATAGGGGGACATACTGTGCTAGAGTGACTATTGTTGCTTCCTTGCCCACCTTTTTCCTCCACAGAAACCTTTGGGAACCTCTGTGTAACTCAGGATTGTTTTCCAAAGACAGTGTTGGAAATCCATCACGCTTGCTGTTGTATAACTGTGGGATAATTCTTTGGCATACTTTCATTACATATATCCATTTGCAGTAAAAATACTGTGTGATTATTATATTGTAATGATATTTAGGATTATACTTCCTATTCTTACAGACAGATTCATTGTCTTAGTTGAATACAATAGTTAATATGTTGGTGTTTTAAAACCACTTTGGTTGTCCCACAAGCAAGCATCTAAATTTAAACTTATTTAGATTTTTGTCTGGTGTAGAGCAGTCTGTTTCAGTCTCTAGAGTTGCCTTTGTAAAACCTAAAATAGCTCTTAACTGATCTTTCCTTAAGTCTGTTTTAGCTCCACTAGGCAAAGGAAAATATTTAAAATGTTACCCATTTAAATCTTGTTGACAAAAATACATCAGCTTGATTTAATGCAAGCACAGTTAAAATCTGAAGGGTGTTCTGCACAAGAGTTTTCTTAGGGCCTCAGGAAGACATGTAAGCATTAAGTATTCTTGTAGCTGGTTGTTACAGCTTCAGACTTCAGCTTCCCTCCAGCCATCCTACCCATCCGGTTATTGTGCATGCACAGTAACCATGGTGGGCAGACTGACCCACAGGATGTACAGGCAAGTTATTTGCACACAGCAGTTGCCATAGATAGCTGATGTGTAGCAATCTGTTCCTTTTGATAAGAGGAATACATCACATGACTAACAAGCTTTGAATGGTAGAGACAGTGAAATCCACAAAGGTGTTCAAGTGCCCAATTTGCACTGGTTTCAAATCTCCAGCTGGGTTTTTCCTCAAACATTTTTTGTATATATCAAGCTTAGGTATTGAACCTCAGTACATCAGTTAAATGGAGATTACAGTGTTTGTAAGGGAAATACTAACACAGGCTTCAGAATTTTTACCTCAGGCTTTGAAAAAAAAAAAATTAATCAATTATATTCATATTAGTCAAGGAATTTCATGCATCTGGGCTTGACTTGGTAAGGATTTTATTTAGCTTTGGCATAGTAAATTAGGTTTATGCAGGTACGAATATTCCTTCATTGTCCCTCTGAATATCATTTTCAGTCACACTGTGACCCTCATTGGACCTTCTAAAACACAATACTGAAAGCACTCAACCAAAAAGGTCATGGCCAAATAAAAAGGTGACTGTCTTTGAGGTAAATCTGAGAAACTTGAGAGCACACAGAGGTGCCTGTAAACAGCTGAGTGATGACATACTCTGGCATCTTTTTCCCCAAAAGATTACATTGTCTGTGTTGAGAAGTGGCTGCCCATAAAGAAGGGGGGCGGGGAACAACACTTGGTTTCAAGATTTTGTGTGGCTTTCCTCGTATGTAGAGGTTGCACTGTGATGTGTCACGTGTGAAAAGTAACATCTTGAAGTTGGATGGCTTTACAGTGAGCAAGTAGTAAAGAGATGAAAACAAATCTAATTGCAAATGTCAGTAACTGCTGCTAATTTCTTGATGTTCTCACCTCCTACCCCTCTATTCTTCAGCACTGGCTTATTAATGTAAGTGAAAGAGTAACTGTGATTCTTTTCCTGATGCACTTCCACTGTGCACTTGAACCCCTGAGGATTTGGCAAGGCTGATCAAAAGCAAGACAATGTATTAAATTCAAGGTAGTTTATTTCTAAACTTCATGTAACGAGTGAGACAGGTTCTCTTTGTCTGCTGCAAATGTGGGCTTAGGAACAACTCATTTCTGTTCAAACACATCAATTATTTCTGTCTTTGTTTATAAATAAATTCTTTGGGAAGATTGAGTTTTATTCTGTGTTTTGAAGGCAGAAATAGAGGTTACTGATGGCCCATGTGAGTAAGCTTCACATCACTCATGTAAACAGATGTAATTTCTTATTTGAAACATACTCATTTCTTACTTGCCTTAAAAGTACGATAATTGCTTTTTATCACATTTGACTTCCCATTATAGTTGGGTTTTATACTACTTCCAACTAGGAACAGGCTAGATGGATAGGTGATTTTCTTCCCTCCTTGTCAGAGTGTAACTGAAAAGCCAATGGAACAAGAAACAGACATGTTTGTTTTAATACTCAGGATCTCCAATATGGCACCAGGATTGTTGGAGTTCTTTTTTGGAGGGTTTTGTTTGGTTGTTTCATGTGTGTGTTGGAGAAGTTTAGGAAAGTTACACAACTGTATTGTTTGGAAGCAAAACATTGCGACATACTTTCCAACTCTTCATCAAGCTACACCACTGTACTTGCTCCTCTTTTGTTTTTAAATATTTAGTCACACTTCTGAAGAACTTTTAACTGAGAGACCTTCCCTTTCTAAGCTGAGTTTGTGACACTTCCACACCTCCGCACATTCCCTGTGAAATGCAAGTTTTTGTCTTGTGAATTCTCAAGACAAATTCCAAATCTGTTATCTGACATGTGTGCTTAATTCTGAAACTTCTGACATAACAAAGCTCTAAGTTAAATCTTTTGAAAAATCTTTTGGTTTGCACTCTCCATCTCTCTCTCCTCCCTGCCCTGCCTTGGAGCACAAGGAGGGAGAGGCAGAGACAGTGGGTGTAAATGGCATTTTTGCATGAAATACTTGAAAAGCAGTAAGCATTCCATACACAGGATTTTTTTTTTCCCCTCAACCCAGCATGATACAGAAGTGAAAGTAGAGCATGCTATAAGAAAAAGGCTTTTTGTGCAATAATTGGATCAGTATGTAATGGACTATGACGGAGGGAAAGAAACCACCATATAGTGCACAAGCCAACCTCATGAGGTTCAACAAGACCAAGTGCAGGGTCCTGCATCTGGGTCGAAGCAATCCCAGACACAAATCCAGGCTGGGCAGTTACTGGCTGGAAAGCAGCCCTGAGGAGAGAGACTTGGGGGTGCTGGTGGACAAGAAACTCAACAGGAGCTCTCAGTGTGCACTTGCAGCCTGCAAAGCCAATCAGATCCTGGGCTGCATCAGGAGAAGTGTGGCCAGCAGGTCAAGGGAGGTAATTCTCCCCCTCTACTCAGCCCTGGTGAGACCCCACCTGGAGTACTGCCTCCAGTTCTGGAGCCCCTATTACAAGAGGGATATGGAGGTGCTGGAAGGTGTCTAGGGAAGGGCCAGGAGGATGATCAGGGGGCTGGAGCACCTCTCCTATGAGGACAGACTGAAGGAGTTGGGGCTGTTCAGTCTGGAGAAGAGAAGGCTCCAAGGAGACCTTTTTGTGGCCTTCCAGTATCTGAAGGGGGCCTACAGGAAGGCTGGGGAAGGACTTCTCAGGATCTCAGGTAGTGCTAGGACTAGGGGGAATGGAATGAAGCTGGAGGTGGGGAGATTCAGGCTGGATGTGAGGAGGAAGTTCTTCACCATGAGAGTGGTGAAACCCTGGAATGGGTTGTCCAGGAAGGTGGTTGGGGTGCAGTCCCTGGAGGTGTTTAAGCCCAGGCTGGATGAGGCTCTGGCCAGCCTGATCTAGTGTAGGGTGTCCCTGCCCATGGCAGGGGGGTTGGAACTAGATGATCCTTGTGGTCCCTTCCAACCCTGACTGATACTATGATACCATGGTACAATATACCTTCTGCCAGCAACACAGCTACTGTGTTTAGTTCATGATGGAATAAGATCATTCCTTCTGGCTATACCAAGATATCTGAAAAAAAAAGCCTCCTCTGGGATTTATTCTGAATAATTGCAAGTTTCAAAACGAGGCTTATTGGAAGACAAAACCAAATCAAGTTCACTTTCAGTTTACTGTGCCTAACATAAAACCATTTTTTTGGTTATGACAAAAATATGACAAAAAAAGGGTTGTAGACAGGTGGATGATGGTCTCTTCTCCCAGGCACCCAGTACCAGAACAAGAGGACACAGTCTCAGGCTGCGCCAGGGGAGGTTCAGGTTGGATGTTAGGAAGAAGTTCTATACAGAAAGAGTGATTGCCCATTGGAATGGCTGCCCAGGGAGGTGGTGGAGTTGCCGTTATTGGAGGTGTTCAGGAGGAGACTTGATGGGGTGCTTGGTGTGCCATAGGTTAGCTGTTTGGGTGGGTTGGATTGGTTGATGGGTTGGACGCGATGATCTTGAAGGCCTCTTCCAACCTG
This sequence comes from Melanerpes formicivorus, assembly GCF_026170545.1. NCBI lineage: Eukaryota > Metazoa > Chordata > Aves > Piciformes > Picidae > Melanerpes > Melanerpes formicivorus. The sequence goes on along the minus strand of NW_027142414.1, from coordinate 4,134,265 downwards.
GTTTGGTTTATTCTAAATAAAGGTCTATTCTATTCTAAATTAGTTTTAAATAACTGAGGCATTGAGATACTTGAGAGAAATATAGTCACATATATTTACATGAACTATAATTTAATGCAAATACATTTCAAATATGAAGCCTAAATAGGAGTACATGAGAAAGGATTAAGCTGAATATTGGTAACAAGTTGAAAGACATCAATAAACCATTTCACAAAGAATGAAATGAGATATTTTTCAACTCTTAGTGTTCATACACACTCATCGTGTTTCCCAAATAAGTGCTGACCATTGCTTACTGGATACACAGGGCACATTCTTTACATTGGGCAGGCAGTACAATTTGCTAAATAATTTTGAAAGGATCTCTAAGAGCATTCAGCAGCTTAGAAGAGAATAACAAGTTCTTTTGGCTGCCTTTTGTGCATGTTGCCGTGAGCTTGCACATTCCCAGTCTGTGTTAGTTCTATAAACCTTGTGATTTTTGCCTGTCCTACAAGTAAAACTAAAAGATTGACACTGGTGTCCTGCAAGCTTTCCAAAGCAACTTGCTGGTATATGATCATTTGGAAGGATGATGGTGATTTTTTTTAGACTTAATTTATGATGATGGAGATTATAACAAACGAAACAAAACCAATAAAACTCTTATAGAGGTGAGCTGCATGCAGGTGTTGATTGTACTTTATTACTTGCAGATGACCATTCACGATTTAAATTCCTCTGTATAATCATACCACAGAATTTCCTCCATGCTCATAAAGCAGTAATATTATTTTTCTTCTCCTTTTCATGTGAGGACCATTCCTTATTCTTTCTGCTTTGTTTTTGTAAAGGGAAATTTGGGGGGGAAACTACTGCAATAGGGTTTTTCCTAGTAGGTTGATATAAGAAATTCTTCACAGAAAGAGTGAGTGGTCATTGGAATGTGCTGCCCAGGGAGGTGGTGGAGTCGCCGTCATTGGAAGTGTTTAAAAAGAGACTGGATGAGGCACTTAGTGCCATGGTTTAGTTGATTAGATGGTGTTGGGTGGTAGGTTGGCCTTGATGATCTCAAAGGTCTTTTCCAACCTGCTTAATTCTGTATTCTGTAAACCTAAAAAAAACCTGAAAAAAACCCAAACAGACATTGCAAAACAGGTTCCCTTGCTCATATACAAGTATTTCCACAGCATGGCTGAAAAGAGTGGAAAGTCATATTCATGTTGCTTCCAAGGTTGATCCAAGATTGGTTTTAGAATGGTTTTCCTCTGATTTTAGCATTATTTTATGAATAACTGCAATTAGTCTTTAGGCAACTGAAATCAATGAAAAATTAGTCTGAATTTCAAGTCTCAGGATCATATTGGTCTGTGAGTTCTGTAGTCTCTGTGTGGAAGAATGCTGATAGACTTTCGGTAGGTGACTGGGCCAGGTGGGGGGGGGGGCGGTGTGTGTTTTATGGGTTTGGGGTTTTGTTTGATGAAGGATTTTGTTGGGCAGGTCTGTGCTGGCACTGAGTAGTGAAATGCATTTATTGTAGCAGCTATGATGAAGTTCAACACAGTCATTTTGCTTCTTTATGAAAATGTGCCATGTTTCTAACATGCTGCATCCCTGAGACTGGCCTTGCATGTGTAACTAGCTAAAACCTGGAAAACACAGTATCACAGTATAACTTAGGTTGGAAAGGACCTCGAGGATCATCGAGTCCAACCTATCAACACAGACCCCATGACTAGACCATGGCACCAAGTGCCACGTCCAATCTCCTCTTGAACGCCTCCAGGGTCGATGACTCAACCACCTCCCTGGGCAACCCGTTCCAATGACGAATGACTCGCTTGGTGAAGAACTTCCTCCTCACCTTGAGTCTAAACCTCCCCTGGCGCAGCTTGAGACTGTGTCCCCTTGTTCTGGTGCTGGCTGCCTGGGAGAAGAGGCCAACCCCTTCCTGGCTACAACCACCTTTCAAGATGTTGTAGAGGGCAATGAGGTCACCCCTGAGCCTCCTCTTCTCCAGGCTAAACAATCCCAGCTCCCTCAGCCTCTCCTCACAGGGCTTGTGCTCAAGGCCTCTCCCCAGCCTTGTTGCCCTTCTCTGGACATGTTCAAGTGTTTCGATGCCCTTCTTAAACTGAGGGGCCCAGAACTGGACACAGTACTCAAGGTGTGGCCTAACCAGTGCAGAGTACAGGGGCAGAATGACCTCCCTGCTCCTGCTGGCCACACTATTCCTAATGCAGGCCAGGATGCCATTGGCCCTCTTGGCCACCTGGGCACACTGCTGGCTCATATTCAGGTGGCTGTCAATCAGCACCCCCAGGTCCCTCTCTGTTTGGGAGCTCTCCAGTCACTCCAACCCCAGCCTGTAGCTCTGCATGGGATTGCCATAGCCAAAGTGCACCTAGATAACCTAGATAATATGCATGTGTTCTGTATTATTGTTTATTCAAGTGTTTGGTATGACAGCAGTTGTTCATTTATATCAAAACCCAGCTCTTCTCTTTTTTATAGATGTGTGCTTTCTTTCTTTATCTCCCCTAGTAGTTAACTTTCATATTTTTCTGTTAGCTAAGATGATACACCCTAGAGAGATGTGTGTGTGGCCTTGATCACAATCTGAATGAGTCATCCTTTTGGCTGGATCTGAGCACCTGCACGCTGACTCCAAATTCTGTGTTGCTTTTAATCAACAAAAAGTCTGCCCTTGAGAGCTCACATGTGAAAAGCAAAATTATCATCTTTGTGCAGTTGTGGCTTTTCTGCTAAAGCAGATTCTGTTAGTGCATCTAAATTGCCTGAGTGCATGAAGGTGAATCAAGTTAATTCAGTCTAGAAACATTTACAATAACCTCAGCACATCAAAATTCTCATCATCAGCTTAGGGTTTATCGCTCACGGAGGTACATGCTATTATGGATTGGTTCTCACCCTTTGTAACTTCAGTGCCATAATGTCAGGGTATTCTAAGCTCTGAAGCAGGGGATCTGATGCAAGATGTGTGTCTTAGCAGACTGTCACTGAAAAATAGTTGATCAATAAGCTTTGGAATGGACCATTTGAATCAATCCTTTTTGGACAGGTTGTATTCCCAAGATGCTGAACAGTAACTAATGCCTTCCTAGAACTGGGGGTGTGTGTGTTTGTTTTTTCTTTTGTGCCTGTAAGGATTGACTTATTTCAGATTACATCCATTAAGACAGGTCTCGTCTTCTTCTCTACTGTTATTAAAAGTGTTTTCTGAGTTCCCTCTCCTGCACACAGATATATGTAAGAGTGTACACATGGATTGTATGGATGTATGTACATGGATGCTGTGTGCCTTTACAGTAATGTTGGCGGATTTTCTTATGAAGAGAGTCAGTCACTAGAGAGCATGTACATTGTCCCACATGACAGACCTACATTTAAAGTATTAGGTCTGAAAAAGTAATCTAAGAAACTGTGAGGATACAGCCCAAAATTAATTAATCTTACCTAAGTTTCTTTATATGTATAGATCTTTAATTAAAAAGAATATTCTTATTTCATAGGCAGAGGCAAATATGTTAATATCAGTGAGCAAGGAGAGGCTTCTCTAGTTAGCATCAGAGAAGCAGAGACAGAAAATGGCAGGGGGATATTTATTCAATTTAAAGCAGGCTGGTGTTTAAAAAGCTGTGTAGATGTGGTGCTTGGGGATATGGCTCTGTGGTAGACTTGGTAGCATAGGGCTAATGCTTAGACATGGTGATCTTGAAGGTCTTTTCCAGCCTAGGTGATTCTGTGATTCTGCAGTTCTTTCAGGGAAGTTATACAGAGTTTCTAAACCACTTCATATGTGGTTTTGATAAATCACTGCCCACCCTTAGGACTTTGTTTCATTTGGGATATGACTAAAAATAAGATGAGCTCAAATTACTGGTGCAAGACTGCTTTATGCTTTTTGTCTTAGTAGCTTAAGTTTTCTGAGACCATAAATATTTTGCAAGTTTTGACCAGATTAATTGATTTTTTTTTTTTTTTTTTGGTAGTAAAACATCTTTTAGTTTGTTTAAATTGGTTTTCAGCAAAGCAACATCCAGGAAAGAACCAATTGCTTTGAATGAGAACAAAAGAGAAGGTGCTCAGCCACTTGGATCCCCAAAGGCCCATGGGACTGCATGGGATCTATCCTAGGGTACTGAGAGAGCTGGCAGATGAGCTGGCCAAGCCGCTCTCCATCATTTTTCAACCGTCCAGGCTCACTGGAGAGGTCCCACTGGAAGCTGGCCAATGTGGTGCCCATCCACAAGAAGGGCTGGAAGGAGGAGCCAGGGAATTCCAGGCCTGTCAGTCTCACCTCGGTGCCAGGCAAAACTATGGAACAGGTCATCTTGAGTGGAATCACACAGCACTTACAGGGTGGCCCAAGGGATCAGGCCCAGCCAGCATGGATTTAGGAGGGGCAGGTCCAGCCTGACCAACCTGATCTTCTATGATGAGGTGACCCGCCTGGTGGATGTGGGGAAGGTTGTGGATGTAGTCTACCTGGACTTCAGCAAGGCCTTTGACACTGTTCCCCACAGCAAACTCCTGGCCAAGCTGTCAGCTGGTGGCTTGCACTGGAGCACTCTGTGCTGGGTTAGGAACTGGCTGGCGGGCCAAACCCAGAGAGTGGTGGTGAATGGTTGTCTACAACTACCTGATGGGAGGTTGTAGCCAGGTGGGGGTCAGTCTCTTCTCCCAGGCAATCAGTGACAGAAGGACACGGTCTCAAGCTGCAGCACAGGAGGTTTAGGCTGGATGTTAGGAAGAAATTCTTCACAGAAAGAGAGATTGGCCATTGGAATGGGCTGCCCAGGGAGGTAGTGGAGTCACCATATTTGGAGGTGTTTAGGAAGAGACTGGATGGGGCGCTTAGTGCCATGGTTTAGTTGATTAGATGGTGTTGGATGGTGCGTTGGGCTTGATGATCTCAAAGGCCTTTTCCAACCTGGTTAATTCTGTATTCTGACAGAACGAGACATGTCTTGCCTTGTGTTAGATTTAGCTGAGTGTGTTGTGTTACGATAGCTGAAAATGGATTTGAGCAACTGCTCGTATAATTAGGAGTAGATAAGCTCTTTTTGGCTAGAACATCGATGTCGAAAGCTTCATGGGTAATACTTTTTGTTATCCTCATTGTGGAAGAATGAAGTTTCCTGATGAATTTTAGAAGCCAAAGATCTCTCAGTGCAATGATTCCCAGTCTTTTGAAGCAAGATCTCTCAGAGCTGTCTATGGCCTTTACTGTAAAGACCACAACAGTTTTGCCATGACCTATAAATGTAACCTGACTGCTTGGAAGTGTGATCAAAATAACTTCCTTGTATTGTCCTCTGAAACACAAATCCCTGTGGGACTAGGAGAGGTGCATCTGCAAATTCCATGGAAAAGTGCTCCTTTAGCTGTTAATGTTGTGACCCTTATGCTTGGGCTCACCTTGGCTGGGCTTTGGACTTCTGCACTCCATCTCACACATCATCTTCAGGACCTCCTTATACAGTGTTATTGGTGATGGTGTGTGACTCAGGCTGCCCCGTTAAGTGATGGTGCTGTGAGGCCATTTTCTTTTCCAGTCTCTATTATTTTGGTGCTATTAGCTGCACCCTGTTTCTTAATGGCTGAAAGTAATGGCCAGAGTAGTTCACTAATGACTGATAGATAGACTCTGTTGTTGTTGCATATTGTACCCCCTTTCCTGGTAGGACACAAGTTCTCCTTTGAGGTGTTTGAGTGTCTCAATTCACTAACCTTTTAATAAGTGTGAAACCTACTTGCTTTTATCTTCTTCCTTTTTTTTTCTTGTGCTATTCCATTTGATTTTTATTAGAACCAAAGGCATATCTCATAGCTGCTGTTAAAGGTCTAGAGAGAGTGAACTGCTGTGAATTTATCACTGGAGCAGTGAGGTTTTCTCATATTCCAGCACATATTTTTAAATTGCAATCAAGTGGATGGGTTTGGTGGAGCTAGTTTAGCATTTTAAAGCAAAGAATCACTTCACTTCTCTAATGACTGGGAAATGTTCTAGTCCACAAGCTGAGGCTATTGTTCCTTTCCATCATCAGTAAACTTGCAGACGACACCAAGCTGGGGGTAGGAGTTGATCTACTGGAGGATAGAGAGGCTCTGCAGAGGGACCTGGACAGATGGACAGAGTCCAATGGCAGGAGATTGAACACATCCAAGTGCCGGGTTCTGCACATTGGCCACAGCAACCCCATGCAGTGCTACAGGCTGGGGTCAGAGTGGCTGGAGTGCGGCCAGGCAGAGAGGGACCTGGGGGTGGTGGTTGATGGTAGGCTGAACATGAGCCGGCAGTGTGCCCAGGCAGCCAAGAGGGCCAATGGCATCCTAGTATCATCATAGTATCAGTCAGGGTTGGAAGGGTCCACAAGGATCACCTAGTTCCAACCCCCCTGCCATGGGCAGGGGCACCCCACACTAGATCAGGCTGGCCAGATCATCCTGGCCTGGATCAGGAACAGCGTGGCCAGCAGGAACAGGGAGGTCATTCTGCCCATGTACACTGCACTGGTTAGGTCACACCTCGAGTACTGTGTCCAGTTCTGGGCCCCTCAGTTTAGGAAGGATGTTGACTTGCTGGAATGAGTCCAGAGAAGGGCAACAAAGTTGGTGAGGGGTTTGGAACACAAGCCCTGTGAGGAGAGGCTGAGGGAGCTGGGGTTGCTTAGCCTGGAGAAAAGGAGACTCAGGGGTGAACCTTATTGCTCTCTACAACTACCTTAAGGGAGATTGTAGACAGGCAGAGGTTGGTCTCTTCTCCCAGGCAGCCAGCACCAGAACAAGAGGACAGAGTCTCAGGCTGCGCCAGGGGAGGTTTAGGCTGGATGTTAGGAAGAAACTCGTCATGGAGAGAGTGATTGCCCATTGGAATGTGCTGCCTGGGGAGGTGGTGGAGTCACTGGAGGTGTTCAGGAGGAGACTTGCTAGGGTGCTTGGTTGCATGGTTTAGTTGATTAGGTGATGTTGGATGATAGGTTGGACATGACGATCTTGAAGGTCTCTTCCAACCTGGTTTATTCTATTCTATTTTTTTGATTTTTTGGCAGCTAACATTGTTATATTTAGTAGTTACTTTTAATGTGCCTCAGAACTCTAAGCCAAGAAACTGACACTGAATTTTCAGATCCCGTTTAAAAAATCAACAGCTTTCTTGACTTCTATATGTGGAGAATGAGATAATTTAAAGCCTAGGCTAAAATTGCTTTTAATAGTTTTAACTTAAATTCATCAGAGACTCAGAGGACCTATGACTGCCTTCAGGATGCATTTAGTCTGAAAACACAGAGATTTCAGAGGACTGTGGAAATTTGCTTGCAGCTCTTCACATTGTCCTGCTTTACGTCACTTCTGTGTGTTTGAGTCTCCTGGTACCGCACAATGCTTTTATTGTCTTGCTTCCTACTGCATGTAATTTGCATAAATTTATTGCTTATTACAGTATATGGAATGCAATCTCTTTCTATTCCATTTATTATGAATGTAAATGGCTTTCTACAACCGAATGTCATTGGCTTGTTGAGTTGGAATAGCAAAAAGGACTAGAAGGTCATCTTTTGCTACTCATTTTATTAGTCTGGAGTCGATGGTTTTTTCCCCTCTTAGAAACTGAGACTGTAACTGTACAAGTAAAGTGGCTCTATGTAGTTCCAGGGAATATTCCCTGAGCACTGAAGCTTGGTCATCTATATCACTACATTGTGAGTTGTTTCTGGTGCTGGTTGGGCTGGGGTAGCTGTTAGTCCGCCTGACAGTTTCTAGGCACAGTCCAGCAACAAACTCACTGGAGCAGGCTGCCCAGAGAGATGGTGGAGACTTTCTCTAGAGAGATTCAAAACCCAACTGTGCAGCCTTTTCTGGGTGAATCTGCTTTAGCTGGGGGATTGAACTAGATGATCTCCAGAGGTCCCCCCAATTCCTCTCATTCTATAATTCTGTGACCTAAAGCTGTGATGACAGCTCCCTGAACAGCTCTGCTCCCAGCAGAGGCATTAGGGGTGGAGGGTTAATTATGGGGGCTGAACTTTGCTACAGACTCTTTAGCCCCTTTGTTTCAATGGCTATGCTCCATACTATGCATCAAGAATGCTTTTTCTTTAAATATGTTGTCTAGCAGCATGTTCTGGGGATGACACAGTTTGTAAGAATCTGGAGCCACTTTTATGGCTAGACTCAGTATAAATCCCTTTTCTGTGTCTGTGAGTCAACCTTTTAGAGTCCCTGCAGCTTTTATTTTAAAGATGGACTCACCATTAGAGCTAGTTCTGTCCAGAACACCTTCTGCACTGTGCCATTTTGTACACTTATTCACTGATTTGGGCACCTGACATCACACCCCAGAACCTGAAGACACATTCTTTAGCGTATCTGTGCAATGTCAGAGAGCTCTGAACATTTCTAGAGTTTTCTTTCTACCTTCTTTCTGTATTGTTCCATCCTCCTTATAGTTCTGGCTGCTGCTGCTACAGGTAGAGAAGTATTTCTCAGACCCCTTTTTGCCTAAAGAAAATGGGAAGAGTAGGCAGGAAGAGAGATGAGACAGAAATAGGACTTGATAGCACGTTTGAGGTAATGAATGCCTGCTGTTTAAAATAAGAATGTTTGTTTAAGGACCATTAACTAAGAGGCCAGGCAGGGCACAGAGACAATTTGTCACTTGAAGAAAAGAGAATATCCACTAGTTCCTTTGATTGTTCTGAGACCCAGCTATGTGAAAAAATTACATAAGCTCAGGTTGCAATTAAGTCTTGACATCCATTTCTCTCACAGGTACTGCTTGCAGGTAATCTACCTAATCTCTTTGAAAAACAGAAAATTATGAAGTATCCCTGCATAGAATTTACCCTCCTCCCAGTTTTTCGTTCCAGAAGGAATGACACAAGTTGAAAGCTGCTTTTAATATAAAAGATTTTTTGGACTTCAGAAATATATTGCAGTCAGCAGCATGCTGCCCAGGGAGGTGGTGGAGTCACCATCAATGGAGGTGTTTAGGAAGAGGCTGGATGGGGGGCTTGGTGCCATGGTTTAGTTGATTAGGTGGTGTTGGATGATAGGTTGGACTCGATGATTTCAAAGGTCTCTTCCAACCTGGTTCATTCTATTCTATATGCTGAATTAAAATAAGCACTTTTATTTCCAAAGCATCAACAGAATTTACTTTCCAATTTGCAGTGCACTTAGCAACTGTGTAATGATATTAATGAAGCAGCATGAGATACAAACCTTTATTCTGAGAAAGAATCCATATAGGAGTTTGAGGATGTTTTCAGTAGACTGGGCTGAAATACGTTCATGTGAAGTATTGTTGAATTTTAGATGGTGTAAACTTGGTTAAAACTTCACAGCATACAAAAGTTATCTATGCTGTGCTTGCTGAGCATCCAATATATTATATATATATATAATTATATATATTATATATATATAGCATCCAGTATATTATTATTATTCATGTATATTATTCATTATTCATGTATATTCATGAGGGCATTGAGTCCATCATCAGTAAATTTGCTGATGACACCAAGCTGGTGACAGGAGTTGATCTGCTGGAGGGTGGAGAGGCTCTGCAGAGGGACCTCGACAGGCTGGACAGATGGGCAAAGTCCAATGGTATGAGATTGAACACATCCAAGTGCCGGGTTCTGCACATTGGCCACAGCAACCCCATGCAGTGCTACAGGCTGGGGTCAGAGTGACTGGAGAGCAGCCAGGTGGAGAGGGACCTGGGGTACTGGTCGATGGTAGGCTGAATATGAACCTGCAGTGTGCCCAGGCAGCCAAGAGGGCCAATGGCATCCTGGCCTGCATCAGGAACAGTGTGGCCAGCAGGAGTAGGGAGGTCATTCTGCCCCTGTACTGGTTAGGCTACACCTTGAGTCTTGTGTCCAGTTCTGGGCCCCTCAGTTTAAGAAAGATGTTGACTTGTGGGAACGTGTCCAGAGAAGGGCAACAAAGTAGGTGAGGGGCTTGGAACACAAGCCCTATGAGGAGAGACTGAGGGAGCTGGGGTTGCTTAGCCTGGAGAAAAGGAGACTTAGGGGTGACCTTCTTGCTCTCTACAACTACCTTAAGGGAGGTTGTAGACAGGCAGCGATTGGTCTCTTCTCCCAGGCAACCAGCACCAGAACCAGAGGACAGAGTCTCAACCTGCACCAGGGGAGGTTTAGGCTGGATGTTAGGAAGAAGTTCTATACAGAGAGAGTGATTGCCCATTGGAATGGGCTGCCTGGGGAGGTGGTGGAGTCACCATCATTGGAGGTGTTCAGGAGGAGACTTGATAGGGTGCTTGGTTGCATGGTTTAGTTGATTGGGTGATGTTGGATAATAGGTTGGACACGATGATCTCGAAGGTCTCTTCTGGTCTGGTCTATTCTGTTCTACTCTGTTCTTTCCCCCAACAAACATTAATGGTGTTTTCGAGATCTTGTAAATGGGAAGACCCAGATTATTGATTTGCTACAATTGTGCTTGCAATGTATTAAAGATGATGGTAAATAGTGAATAAGGAAGCATCTGGATATAATGAAATAATTAATGACATTTGAAATGACGACATGAAAAAATGTACTTGAAAAATATTTTGCCATAACCTTAACTTTTTTGCCTTGTTGCATACCTTATAATAAAAGCATAAACATAAGGAAAAGGACCCATGGTGAGGAATTAATTGACAGTGGAATTCTGGAGGAAACATTTATGTGCATAGAATAAAAAGCCAAAGCTTAACTTGAAAAGAAATTTCTTTTATTAAAAATGGTTGAGAAACTGATAAAAAAATGAAGTGTTACTCATTAAATGCTCCGGTTTGTACAGAGCACTGTGCTGCTTTGACCTGTTTGTGTAGCTTTGATCAAAGCTGGCAGCCATGTTCTAAAAACAAAGAATTTGCAGATGCTGGGGCCTTTTTTGTTTTGAGGAGGGCAGACTATACAGATGGTGAGTGTAAGAAACACCCAGTGTTTCTGCTGTAAGTCATTACTCTGAAAAGAGAGAAGCCTGAGATGAATTCCTTTGGAGATACATGACTGTCTTGAACAGCATGGTTGTCTGACAATCACCCAGCAATTCTGGCATGTGGTCTTTATATTCCATAGGCTTCTGGAACAGAAACAACATTCTCTAATAACTGAATTCTTGGTTGGGTCAATGGATAGTGGAGGTAGAAATACAGATATTTAGGTTGTCATATTTCAGTAGATCCTCAGGTTGTGTGTAAATCTGTCATTTTTCTGAGGGAGTATATTTAAAATAGCTCAGTGCAATAAGCTTACTTTGGGAGAAGAGACCAACCCCTTCCTGGCTACAACCACCTTTCAGGTAGTTGTAGGGGGCAATGAGGTCACCCCTGAGCCTCCTCTTCTCCAGGCTAAACGATCCCAGCTCCCTCAGCCTCTCCTCATAGGGCTTGTGCTCAAGGCCTCTCACCAGCCTTGTTGCCCTTCTCTGGACACGTTCAAGTGTCTCAATGTCCTTCTTAAACTGAGGGGCCCAGAACTGGACACAGGACTCAAGGTGTGGCCTAACCAGTGCAGAGTACAGGGGCAGAATGACCTCCCTGCTCCTGCTGGCCACACTATTCCTAATGCAGGCCAGGATGCCATTGGCCCTCTTGGCCACCTGGGCACACTGCTGGCTCATGTTTAGGCGGCTCTCAATCAGCACCAGAACAAGGGGACACAGTCTCAAGCTGCACCAGGGAAAGTTTAGACTCTAGTTCAGGAGAAAGTTCTTCACCGAGAGAGTCATTCGTCATTGGAATGTGCTGCCCAGGGAGGTGGTGGAGTCACCATCCCTGGAGGTGTTCAAGAGGAGATTGGACGTGGCACTTGGTGCCATGGTCTAGTCATGAGGTCTGTGGTGACAGGTTGGACTCAATGATCCTCGAGGTCTCTTCCAACCTTAGCGATACTGTGATACTGTGGATAGAACTGGCAATATACTTCACCATAAAAAGTATTATACTGATGCACTGGAAAGTTTTTATAAAAGGATGGATAGTTATTTAAACTTAGTATAAAAACATAATGTCTTGTATTTCAGTCCTTTTGAAGTCACTTATTTTGAACTTCTAGTTCTCTGCCTGTTGCTTCCTTATTTCTTGCCCCTTTTAATGTGCCACCATAGGACAAAAATTAAAGAGAAATAAAATTTAACACATCTTCAAGACGGGAGCACTTTAAACACTGATAAAATTGATTTCTTCTGTCTTGTTTCAAAAGGAAAAAATATACCCTCTGCATGTATTTTAATATATATATGTATATAATAATTTTTAAATGATTTAATATATTTTATTAGTTTATGGGCAAATTTATGCTGTGCTCCTTAGACAATCATATGTGTTCAACTGAATATTTTTAGGGCTTTATTTATTTAATCCCAGAAAGCATCTCCAAGAGGGAAACTCCAGTATTGTCCTCACAGGAGATGTCTTGTCATAATATTCTGAATAACTGGGGGGTGGGGGAGGTTGGCAGTTTGCCAAAATGTTTTTGTTCATCTTGATGATACAAAAAAAAATCTGGTTTATTGTTGTGGTTGTAATGACACAGAAATATTTGACCTTAATTGGGACATGGGAATTCCCTGGGTTGGATGCAAGTTTGTTTTATGATCGTTAGCAGATCTGCATCCTTTTCTTTATGAAAATGTATTGATGTTATCTTTGCATCATCCTGTAAAAATAAATGTCAAAAGCAGATGTAAAATACCTTCAAGATCAACCAGCCCAATACTTCCATAATGCCAATTTTGCTTTCTGTCTTGTTAAGCAAGCTGCACTATGAAGCACTGAGCTATGGTCACGTTAAGCTTGGTTTGCTTTTGTGGTGTGAAGTGAGTGTGGCAGAGGACCATACAAAAAAGTAGTTATGTCCAGCCTAGAGTGATTTCTGTCACTAGGAGGGCAAAAATAGAGGATACTGATAGTCCCTGCAGACTCTTCCATTTAACATTTCTGATTAGATGTGCGGTGACTGTTCGTTGCACCTCTGGCTGTCAATATGCAGCCCCCCCAGTACTTGCAAGCTGGGAATGAACAGAGGATTCTGACCTGGCAAGAGAGTGGAACAAACAATTTATTCAACCATTAGTCCTGGCCAACTTTGCTGGCATCATATTCTCACCAATATATTAACAAGAGCTCTGTCCATGAGCTCAAAAGTGACCCTAAATTACCTCCAGTTTGTATTCCCCTGGAAACAGGAGAAGAACAGGGTGAGGAGTCAGGGCTTCTCAGGGCAGGCACTGATACCTTTCTTTCTTTCAAGATACTATGATAAACTGCTAAAGCTATATGAATTTGGAAAGAGCATCTTTTCCTGAGAAACCTGTAGAGCTCCAAACCTTTTTATCTTTTTTTAAGCAACTCTGTGGCACATGCTGTTGACAGCATTCTTTTTTTGTGGATTAAAAAACATCCATGAAATTGTAATGTTGCAAGAACTTTTGAAGAGTTGCACCACCATCAAGCTACTCACTTGGGGATTTGTCTGCTGGTTCTTGATCTCAATAAACATTGAGATGATATCTGAATTCACCTAATGTGTAAATTTTTCCTTCACAACCTTTTTGTGGAAGTCAGCTACATGTTTAGTGCTTTGAGCAGTCAGGTAGGTGTTTTCACAAGAGTGAAAATAGTCCCGCTGCTGAAAAGGGTGGAAACATCACTGTTGTATTACTGTTCCCTGCACGTTCCGGGAGGTTGGACTAGATGACCTTTAAAGGTCCCTTCCAAGCCAAACCATTCTTTGATTCTGTGCATGTCCCCTGTGTCTGTGAGAATAGTGATTGCAGGTCCCTCCCTTGAGAACCATGCTTAATGAAGATAGCTGAAATTTCTTTTAGGTGTGGGATGAAACCTGCATGTATGCAAGTAGGGTTGATGGAATTGCTGTTTTCTTGGCCTGCTGTTTTGGCAACAAGTGCTGCACATGTTCTAAAAGCTGGCCAGATTTTCCTATCAGAAGGCCTGTACTTATGTCTTTATTCTAAGCAAACAAGCAACAGAAAAAAAATTTCTTCTAATGATTAAAACAGATACAGTCCTAAGCATACTGCCTGAAATTAGCAGTAATTTGTTTGTGTTTGTAGTTGTAATTGGTTTGTGTTTGGTTTTTTGGGGTTTTGGGGTTCTTTTTTTTTCCCCCCTTCTTCCAATGAAGTCTCCTCCTGAACACTTCCAATGATGGTGACTCCACCACCTGTCACTGTGCTGTTGTCTGAGTCTTACAGATGATTGTTAACCTTTACAGAATTACTGAAAGATGTGGACCACTACTTTTTCCTCCTGCCCCCTCATAATACAGTCAAGCAACAGTCTTTTTTTCCCATCTCCGTCCTGTCTTCTCACCAAATTAATGGGCAGTTATTTTCAAAGACACAGCTGAAGATTGATATCTGTTCCTGCTGCCTCAAACAATAAAACTTACTAATTTTATGTTGTTTTTCTTTACTTTCTTTTCACATGGAATTACAGACATCTGCTAATGACCTGGGATCCTAGCCAAGAGCTAGCAGTGGTGGGAGAAAATGCAGGATATTTATAACTTCTTTATAACCCATTACTTATTCCTTGCCCTCTTCATTGCAAGAGAGAGAGAACTCAGTATTTGAAAAAATAATAATTCAACTAACAACTCTCACAGTGTTTATTTTGTGCATTTTAAGAGGATATCAAGCTGCTCTGGTTTTAATTATTCTTTTGTTCTTTAGAAACACATTCAGGCACAGATAATGATGGTATCACAACACTTGAAGTGACAATTTCTGTTATTTTTCTGGTGTGAACTAATATCTGGGCCAGAGGAGTGGGATGTCTAAATCATTTTCTGGTCCTGCTGATGTGTAACAGTACAACTGTAGGGAATATTGTACTGCTTCTTCCAGCTGTGACCTTAGCCTTTGCTAGACCTTGAGAAAAGCTGAAGTTTTTTGTTTCCCCTGTGGTTCCATTCTTGCATGGTCTGGCTGAGAATTCATTCAGGAAATATCTTCCTTGCTCTGTATCGCTGGCACTAGTATAAATCAGTGTGTTACTGTTCTGGTGGTGAAGATGCACAGCACAGTAATGAAATCTGTTCCTCTGGCATCCAACACAGCAACCAACCACCCTTATGGACTGAGCAGCATTCCAGCCCACAGTCCCCTTTTGTTGGGACAGAGAAATAAAAATACATAGTTGCCCAGCTGTGGTTTGTAGCCACACTGCTGCAGGTTGTGTGTAGGTAGGGATTTACTTGTAATTTTCTTCTTCCTTTCTCTAAAGATGTTAATTGAAGTTTTTCTCTAGTTTTAAAGAGCTGGATAATGCAGTGATGCTGCAAAGGAGTCTTTCATTGCCTTCTGCAAGTCATTCACTCTTTTGCAGAAAGTAGACATAATCAGAAAGTCCTCTGGTTTTTGAGCATGTCTGGTCTTCTGTGTATACATGGATATGTTTGGGTTTTTTTTTTTTATTAACAGATGATCAATTTGACTCTGCTGTCACTATAATTTTTGCAATTGTATCATAGCAGAAGTTCTCATACCAAGGGAAATGAATGGCTCAGAATTAGACAAGGAATGTTCTTTAGCTGGGAAGTAAGCAGGATGTATTCCTGAAACCTAGGCCTGAGATCCAGGATTATACAACTACTCTGAATTTTCCTTTGACACACAGAAGTTATGTATGTCCAAGTAATTGTATCTGTGAGGACTATTTTACATAAATTAAAGGGGACCCTTGGGGAAATGGAGCACCTGTGACAATTTGGTTTTACAGAATATCTATACAGAAAGAGGATTCTGAAGTCTGAAGCTGGACTTCTGCCAAGTGTTCAGCAGGTTTAGGTCAGCAAAACAAACAACTCCCCAAGGAAAACAGTCCTTTTCCTGAGATTCCTCTTAAATTGTGTCAGTTTGTAACCATTTGATTTTGAGGAAAAATGGAGTATGTCTTCATCCTGTCTCCTTAAGAAATACTGCTGCTGCCCTGGAGAGGATTACCAAGCCTGACATCTACTTCACAATTCACTGAATGAAAGGGGGTTTGTTCAGTTCCTAATGGATAGGATTTGCCTATGATTTGATGGGCAGATGAAATACTGAAATAAACCACAAAATGTAATGTGAAAATCTTCAAGTATTCATAAATCCAAAAAACATGTCCTCTTTTTGTCTGCATAGAAAGCTTTATGATGACAAGTATAGCTGGGCTGAGGGAAGTCAGATATTGGCAGTGTCAAACGCTGTGAGGTTTGGATTGTATGGCTGTTGCATTCAAATTTCTCCTCTATAATACAGTGATAACACAACAGGAATCCCTGTCTGGCAGGCAGAGAGAGACCCCAAAACAGAGGGTGAAGTTGTGCCTTTGGTGATAGAGCACCTCACAGCATTAAAAAGTTCAAGATTTCTATCAGAACATGTTTTAATTACAATCATGGTTTGGGGGGTTGTTTTTTTTCCCCAAATGAGTTTTGGTTGTGTATTTTTGTTGTGGTGTTTGTTTGGTTTGTGTTTTGGGTTGTTTTGTTTTTTTTTTTAATGAACAGATAAGGTATATTTTCCTTATTGTACAAATCAGTACAGATCAGATTTGTAGATAGATATTGTACAAATCAGATAAAATGGCAGAAATCAGATAAAATGGCAGCAATATAAAGCTACCACTCAGCCTAAGCAGTGTTTCTCATATTCCCTTCCTGCCCCACAGCAGAACAGCATATAGTTCTCATGTTCTCTGTGACTCTTTCAAGTATTTTACAATTTCACCTAAATATTTTAATCAAGATTGAGCTTTCATGCTGTTGAATATAGTGTGTGTATGTACATTACCACACAGAGCAGTTTTTCCTCTGGATTACAGTTGATAAGATTAACAAGGAAATCATTGTTTTGTCTCAGTGGGAGAAGTAAAACACAAAGGGCTTTAAGGACATGCAGGAAGTCGCTTGGCAGAGCCAAGAGCTGAACTGTGTCTTAAGTTGTGGTGCAAATGCCTCTGCCACAGGCAAGCTTCTTGAGCTGGAGAGAAGCCTTCCCTTTGACTGCCCTGCTTCCGGTTGCACTGGGAAAAGAAACAGAAAAGGCTGGAGAGAAAGAGAAGGAAAAGAAGTAATCCTGGTTGTGAAGCTGCAGCTTCTTAACAAGAGAGAAGAAGTGTTCCCAAACTAACCAACCGATGCCTTTTTCTTTATCCCCCCCCCCCCCCCCCCCCTTCCTCTTTATCCCATTCAACTTAGAGTAATGTTGCTGAAGTAATCCAAATGTCACAACAGAGGGTTCTGTGTGGCTGACCAGCATAATGTGCTTCCCTTTGCTTCTACTTTCTCTGGCTGTGTACAGAAAGCCCTTCAGCTGACTTTTGTTTATATTCTTTAAGAGAAAACATGTGTGGAAAAAGCATTGCATTATTGGAACAAACTTCTAGATTTATTTTAAGATATTCCTTTCTGGTATCCTCTTTCTGTCTTGGTTTGTTTAGATTAATCTTAGGGGGTGCCAAGACTTTAATTATTTTGACAGGACTTGTTTAGCTCTACATAATTTTATTTCATTAAATGTGTTTTTCGTATTAAATCCAAGTCTTGCATGCCACATCTGACATGTACCAGCAATTTAATTAAACAAAAGTTGGTTACTCCCCAAACAGCAACAGCTTAAGGGGAACAAGATTCTATAAAGAAAGCACACCAAGAATGGGATGCTGTATATCTGCAGTTCATAGCGGAGACGGTGCAAGAGTGAGCCTCTGATGTTTCATGCAGTTCCTTAAACTGCCCTGACCTATTAGTTGAGAGCAATTTTGTTTGTATAGTAAATAACAGCATCTTTTTTTTTTATACTAAGTTAATTTTGTACCTGGATCTGCTGCAGTTGTCTTGATGCTTTTTATCTACTGATGGGAAGTTTTCAGCATTTATGAAATCTATTTTTCTGGTTCTGTGGTGAAAAGCAGCTGCTGACCACATGCCTTACTTAAATTTCATCTTCTTTCCTTAAGTCAGTGGTATTTCAGAGGCTATTTTTAAATGTTGCTGGTGCTGTACAAGAAGACAATTTTCTTCTACTTTTGATCAGAGTTAACTGTGGGAATTTATCTTAGTATTCTAACTTCAACCTAGTATTTTGCAGTACAAATGGTTTGTGTCTGGTGAGCTATTGGTTGAAAAGAGGAGGCTCAGGGGAGATCTTACTGCTGTCTACAACTACCTGAAGGGAGGTTGTAGCCAGGTGGGGGTTGGTCTCTTCTCCCAGGCAATCAGCACCAGAACAAGAGGACACAGCCTCAAGCTGTGCCAGAGGAGGTTTAGACTCAAAGAGAAAGTTCTTCCCAGAGAGTGTTGTTAGGCATTGGGATGTGCTGCCCAGGGAGGTGGTAGTGTCACCATCCCTGGAAGTGTTCAAGAAGGGATTGGACGTGGCACTTGGTGCCATGGTTTAGTAGTCATGAGGTCTTGGATGAGAGGTTGGACTTGATCTTTCAGGTCTTTTCCAACCTTATTGGTTCTATGACTTTCTGACACTGCCTTTGCCTGACTTTGCCTGTAGCAAATAACAATCTTATTTATATCAAAAAAAAACCCCACACAATTTTATTCTTGTCTATTTCTTGCCTTAGCCAAATAAACTCCCTTGAAATTTCTGAAGTTGCCAAGATTAGCTTAGTTTCCAAATGATATTAAACATTGACCATTTCAGACACTTGCAAATAAGCAAATGGGTACTGTACTAATATGGTTTGATAAACTACTCTATTAGCTCATTGATCCTAGAAGGTGTAGCTCCCTCTCCTTCTACGCCTTCTGTTCTCTTCTCCCTTCTCCTCTGTTTCAGTCAGAGTTGGTCTCAGCCTGTTAGCTCCCCAGGGAAGTGGTGGAGTCACCATCATTGAAGGTGTTTAGGAGAAGACTGGATGGGGTGCTTGGTGCCATGGGTTAGTCGATTAGGTGGTGTTGGATGATAGGTTGGATGCGATGATCTTGAAGGTCTCTTCCAACCTGGTTTATTCTATTCTATTGTAGTCTAACCAAAATGCAAGTGTTATTTACCAGAAGTTACTTAGAGCTCAAAAGCACACCAACAACCAAACACAAAACCCACTGACCAACCAAAAAAAACCCCAACAATAACAATGCCCAAACAAAACCAACAAGCTCTCCTGTTGATCAATGTTGTTCACTTAAATTTGAAAGCTTGGCATTATGTGCTGTCCCTGGAAGTTTACTGGATTTTTTTTTTTGTCTGTCCTGTTACTTTTAGACTTGGCTTGAATGATTTGGAAAAACCTTGTTTCCCAATTTATTACACCCCAAAGCATAATAGACATTTTACTGTAGTTTAAAACAACTGCTCTTTGTTTCCTTCTGCAGTTCAGGTTCTGAACGCATTAAGGAAGGGAAGTTTTATACTCTGGAAATTCATATTGCCAAAACTTCATTTCTGATAAAATGCCCCCATTATCTTCAAAATTAAAGCATGTTTTACTGTAAGAGGGATATGATCAAAGTTGTAGCCAGGTGGGGGTTGGGCTCTTCTCCCAGGCACCCAGCACCAGAACAAGGGGGCACAGTCTCAAGCTGCACCAGGGGAGGTTTAGGCTGGATATTAGGAAGAAGTTCTTCTGTGGTGGTTTGACACTTAACTGGGGCTTAAAAGCTCAGATGGGGGGCAAGGCTGAAAATTCCTTCCCTGTTTCCCCCCTCCCCCCCCTTCCCCAATAGAGAGAGGGGGGAAAAATAGGGAGGGGAGCAAATCCACCAAGAAATAATTTGGGTTTGGCTTGGAAATAGAGAGGAAAATAATTTTCTTTAAACAGTGTGTGTGTGTGTATTTATATAACAATGACAGGCAGGGTTCACAAGGGTAAGGAACAAGGATGGATGGGAAAAGGGAAAAATGAAAATATAAGATACAGAACCAGTCCTTTGCAAAGTGTGGAAGCAGCAGGGAGAACTGTGTGGCAGGGGAGCAGCAAGCCAGCAGCAACTCTTTCATCCCCACAAAGCAGAAGGAAGAGAGAAAGCAATGGCTGCAATGTCCTCCCTTTTATACCCCTGCTGGACAAGGCAGGGGGGGAGTGGAACAGACCAAGTCAGATTCCAAAGGGGGAAACCACCCTCCAGGGAGGGCAAAAAACTCTCACAAGCCCTCCCCCCTGTTTTTCAGGATGGGCGTAGCCCAACACATCCTCATAGAAAGAATCATTGGCCATTGGAATGTGCTGCCCAGGGAGGTGGTGGAGTCACCATCACTGGAGGTGTTTAGGAAGAGACTGGATGGAATGCTTGGTGCCATGGTTTAGTTGATTAGATAGTGTTGGATGATAGGTTGGACTCCATCTCAAAGGTCTCTTCCAAACTGGTTAATTTTATTCTATTCTCTATATTTTGCTGTCATCAACTGGTCTAGTTGTATATCCAATGCATAGTAATTCAGTGAAAAATGTGGAATGATCTCACATTACATTAATTTGAATCTTCTGCATTAGAGGAGAGTTTAATTATCTCCAACCTTTTGTTAAAATCAAAAGAAAAACTGATAGACAACACATCTGTCCATGTGTCTGACACATAGAAAGGTTATAGACTACAGGAGTTGATAGTAACTAAGAGGTCAAGGTATACATAAAGGGGGAAAAAAAGGCTTCATAATAGGCATAGGCAATAGGGAAAAGTAGAACACGACAGAACTTTCATTGCAAAAATAAATACATCTTTTAAGAAGAAAAATCCCTTTAAAACCAAAAGGCTTCACACTTCTAATAATCAAGCAAAGATGTCAATGTAAAATAACAAAGTCCCAAATCATCTTTGTTAATAACAAATCTCAGTCACGTATGGTGTCCGACTGGATGTATCCTATGCAATATTTTATTTCTTCTTGTCACTAGCTCAAAGCCCCTCATATGTTTCCATTCCAGAGTGGAAAAAAATATGTGTTTAAAGGGTATAATCACATGAATTGTGAAAATGGCTTCAAAAATCATCAAGAAAACAGATCATAGAATCAAAGATTTGTTAGGGTTGGAAGGGACCCCAAGGATCTTCTAGTTCCAGCTCCCCTGCCATGGGCAGGGATCCCTCACACAAGATAAGATTGCTTAGAGCCACATCCAACCAAATAAGATCAGCCATTTTTGACTGAATGATAGTAGAAGTGACCTCCCTGTCATATAAATCTGCCGACCTTCAACTGATTTTTAAAAACACATTGCAGTTCCAATGTTGTGGCTTTCTGGTATGATCAAGGGGCAAATTACAAGCATGGTAACTTTTAGAAATTAATTTCTGCTATTCTTTGAATTAGGACTGTGACCTGAAACTTACGTTGCTGCTTAAGTGTTAATAAGCCCTTGGCCGAGAAGGCCAATGGCATCCTGGCCTGTATCAGGAATAGTATGGCCAGCAGGAGCAGGAAGGTTATATTGCCCCTGTACACTGCACTGGTTAGGCCA
This sequence comes from Melanerpes formicivorus, assembly GCF_026170545.1. Taxonomy (NCBI): domain Eukaryota; kingdom Metazoa; phylum Chordata; class Aves; order Piciformes; family Picidae; genus Melanerpes; species Melanerpes formicivorus. The sequence continues at coordinate 4,112,817 of NW_027142414.1, read as the reverse complement.
CACCTTGAGTACTGTGTCCACTTCCAGGCCCCTCAGTTTAGAAAAGATGTGGACTTGCTGGAACGTGTCCAGAGAAGGGCAACAAAGTTGGTGAGGGATTTGGAACACAATCCCTATGAGGAGAGGCTGAGGGAGCTGGGATTGTTTAGCCTGGAGAAGAGGAGGCTCAGGGGTGACCTCATTGCCCTCTACAACTACCTGAAAGGTGGTTGTAACCAGGAAGGGGTTGGCCTCTTCTCCCAGGCAACCAGCACCAGAACAAGGGGACACAGTCTCAAGCTGAGCCAAGGGAGGTTCAGACTGGATGTTAGGAAGAAATTCTGCACAAAGAGATTGTGCATTGGAATGGGCTGCCTGGGGAGGTGGTGGAGTTGCCGTCACTGGAGCTGTTCAGGAGGAGACTTGATAGGGTGCTTGGTTGCATGGTTTAGTTGATTAGGTGGTGTTGGATGATAGGTTGGACACGATGATCTTGAAGGTCTCTTCCAACCTGGTTTATTCTATTCTATATAGTTAGATTCTCTTTTTCATATATTCTATTATGGTTTCCTAAAGGTGGGATTCCTGTTGCTGTTTTACTGTATGCTTCATATGTAAGATTTCATAGTGAGCAGCTTAATCTACCTGATCTGCAAATCTGTAGACTATTGCTTGCTCTTCTGTTGGAGCATTGAAATAGGTTTTGAAATGTTTAAGAGATGAAGTAGATGATTCTTACCTAATATAAAACAGTTTCAGCCCCACATATGTTCATATTGCAACAACTTGGACAGCATTGTGGTGTGCCTGAGCTGCATGATTAGGACTTTTTAACTACATTTTAGACCAAATCTTTCTCTTTCTCCCATCTGTACTGAAAATGTTGTAATGACGATTAACTTGTATGATACAGGATTTGTTGGGTTTGAGCCAGAGCCAGGTCACTTTTGTAGTGAGCATGCCAGCAAAATACCTTGAATGATCACCGTGGTCTTAATGCCCTCTCATAACTTCTTCAAAAAGATGCAGTTTTTTCCACTATTAGGATAGTTGACAAGTAATAAATTGTAGAACGTTTCACAGATCATCGTGGGATATGGGCCAGATGTCGCTAGGCAAGCGCAGGAGCAAGGCACAGCAAAGCCAGTTAAGGTTTTGTTGAAAGTAGCGTGGAACAAACTGAGCAGTGCCAATCACGTAGAGCAGCCATGCAGGGAAGACATGGTTGTCTTGGCCAAATGGCATAGAATCACAGAATTGTTAGGGTTGGAAGGGAACTCAAGGATCATTGAGTTCCAGCCCCCCTGCCATGGTCAGGGACTCCTCACACTAGATCAGGTTGCCCAGAGCCACATCCAGCCTGGCCTTAAAAAAACTCCAGGGGTGGGGCTTCTACCACCTTCCTGTGCAACCTGTTCCAGTGTCTCACCACCCTCATGGTGAAGAACTTCTTCCTAACACCCAATCTGAATCTACCCATTTCTGTTTTTGTTTTTTTTCACATTTCCCCTAGTCCTATCACTCCCTGACACCCTAAAAAGTCCCTCCCCAGCTTTCTTGTAGGCCCCCTTTAGATACTGGAAGGCCACAAAAAGGTCTCCTTGGAGCCCTCTGTTCTCCAGACTAAATAGCCCCAAATCCCTCAGCCTATCCTCATAGGAGAGGTGCTCCAGCCCCCTGATCATCCTCATGGCCCTTCTCTGGACACATTCCAGCACCTTCAGATCCTTCTTGTAACAGGGGTTCCAGAACTGGATGCAGTACTCCAGGTGTGGTCTCATCAGAGTGGAGTAAAGGGGGAGAATCACCTCCCTCAACCTGCTGGCTATACTTTTCTTGATGCAGCCCAGGATGTGATTGGCTTTCTGGGCTGCAAGTGCACACTGGTGGTTCATGTTGAGCTTCTCATCCCCCAGCACCCCCAGGTCCTTTTCTTCATGGCTGCTCTCAAGCCATTTGCTGCCCAGCCTGTATCGGTGCTTGGGATTGCCCTGACCCAGATGCAGGACCTTGCACTTGGCCTTATTGAACCTCATGAGGTTATCATGGGCCCACCTCTCCAGCCTGGTAATGTCCCTCTGGATGGCCTTCCCTCCCTCCAGCGTGTCTGCTGCACCACACAGCTTGGTGTCATCAGCAAACTTGCTGAGGGTGCCTCAATGCCCCTGTCCATGGCATCGACAAAGATGTTAAACAAGACTGCTCCCAGTACTGATCCCTGAAGGACTCCACTTGTCACTGGCCTCCACTTGGGCATAGTCTCATTGACAGACACCCTTTGGGTGCAGTCCTCAAGCCAGTTCTTTATCCACTGAATGGTCCATCCATCAAACCCATACTGCACCAGCCTGGACACCAGGATGTCATGTGGGACAGAGTCAAAGGCTTTTCTCAGATCCAGGTAATTGATGTCAGTTGCTCAGCCTTCATCTATTAATGTTGTGACCTTGTCATAGAAGGCCACTCACCATGCATGCTCTCTGCAGGAAGCCATATCCAACTCATGTTCTTTGAAAAACCTCATCTTCCTAGAGTTTCATTTCAAAAGTGAGTTTTGGGAGAAACCCAGAGTAATTTTTTTCCTCTCATGATGAACAAACCCCATGATTCAATCCATTATATCATGAAATATGTTAGTGCATATGTCCAGAATGAGTTATTGTTGTACTTTGTGTATCTGCAGCTGTTGATGCTGATGGGTATTTGGACTAATGCCTCTCATTAGCACAAAAAAAGCTTTGACTTCAATTACCTTATTTATTTTATTTTCAATCAAGCCATACATTCATGGCTGGGCTTCAATTCTCCATATTTTATTTTTTTCTGCAGCACACTAAAACAAAGAGTTGTTTTTTTATTATTATTAAATTGAGACTACATTAAATTAAAAGAATTGTAATTTATTCTCACCAAAAAAAAGAGAGTAATCTACTGGAAAAGACAAACACAAAGCAGTACAAATCAGCTTTGAATAGGAGTACAGTAAATATTTCTTTTCTGTTATTCACATTCATTGTCATCATAGGTTTTTGGCACTATGTTCAGAGGTATCCAATTTTGTTTGTATAATATCCCTTCTCTTGAGGCTTAATATAAAAAGGATTGATTTGAAACGTATCCTGAATGCAATCACACAGCACTTACAGGATGGCCAAGGCATCAGGCCCAGCCAGCATGGATTTAGGAAGGGCAGGTCCTGCCTGACCAACCTGATCTCCTTCTATGATCAGGTGACCTGCCTGGTGGATGTGGGGAGGCCTGTGGATGTAGTCTACCTGGACCTCAGCAAGGCCTTTGACACCGTCCCCCATAGCAAACTCCTGGCCAAGCTCTCAGCCGAAGGCTTGGACGGGAGCACACTGCATTGGGTTAGGAACTGACTGGACGGCTGAGCCCAGAGAGTGGTGGTGAATGGTGCCACATCCAGCTGGCAGCCAGTCACTAGTGGTGTGCCCCAAGGATCAGTGCTGGGCCCTGTGCTCTTTAACATCTTTATTGATGATCTGGATGAGGGCATTGAGTCCATCATCAGTAAATTTGCAGATGACACCAAGCTGGGGCAGGAGTTGATCTGCTGGAGGGTAGAGAGGCTCTGCAGAGGGACCTCGACAGGCTGGACAGATGGGCAGAGTCCAACGGCATGAGATTGAACACATCCAAGTGCTGGGTTCTGCACATTGGCCACAACAACCCCATGCAGTGCTACAGGCTGGGGTCAGAGTGGCTGGAGAGCGGCCAGGTAGAGAGGAACCTGGGGCTACTGGTCGATGGTAGGCTGAATATGAGCCTGCAGTGTGCCCAGGCAGTCAAGAGGGCCAATGGCATCCTGGCCTGCATCAGGAACAGTGTGGCCAGCAGGAGCAGGGAAGTCATTGTGCCCCTGTACCCTGCACTGGTTAGGCCGCACCTCGAGTACTGTGTCCAGTTCTGGGCCCCTCAATTTAGGAAGGATGTTGACTTGTGGGAACGTGTCCAGAGAAGGGCAACGAAGTTGGTGAGGGGTTTGGAACACAAGCCCTATGAGGAGAGGCTGAGGGAGCTGGGGTTGATTAGCCTGGAGAGAAGGAGACTCAGGGGTGACCTTCTTGCTCTCTACAACTACCTTAAGGGAGGTTGTAGACAGGCAGAGGTTGGTCTCTTCTCCCAGGCAACCAGAACAAGAGGACACAGTCTCAGGCTGTGCCAGGGGAGGTTTAGGCTGGGTGTTAGGAAGTTGTTCTTCATAGAGAGAGTGATTGGCCATTGGAATGGGCTGCCTGGGGAGGCGGTGGAGTCACTATCACTGGAGGTGTTCAGGAAGAGACTGGATGGGGTGCTTGGTGCCATGGTTTGGTTGATTAGATAGTGTTGGGTGATAGGTTGAACTTGATGATCTCAAAGGTCTCTTCCAACCTGGTTAATTCTATTCTATTCTAAACATCACAAGGGGTTTTATGAACACTAGTGAAAACATCCCACAGTTTTCTACTAATGGATAGCATTATTTCTACTTTATCTGTAGGAAAATCAAACCATTGAAACCTGAAGTGAATTGCACAATGTCATGTGAAAGTTTCAACAGCAAGGCAAGAAATAGAATGCAATTTTTCCAATATTCCAACTTCAATGTCCAGTTGACATTTCTAGCATTGCTGTTCTGAAAGCTTGCCACCTTGTGAAGATTTTATTATTCCTGGATCAACTAATCCAGCCCGAGATCTAACTAATCTATGTCCAAGATCTGTTAGGAACTTTGAGAAGGGAAAACAGCTTTTCATGAGGAAACAGTCATAGAATCAAGATGCTTCCGCCTGCATTTATCCCTTCTACCATGTGGAGCACAGGTTTCTCAATTGCTGTGGAGTACACAAGGTGGTTTTACCACTTCTTTGTACAATAAGTCCTGAATTTATTCAACATGGAGCTCTGAAGGAAAGTGGGCACAGCCTCACCTTGCTCCTATTATGTCCTGTTGTCTATCAGTCCTCTTCTTTATACTGCTTAACTCCAAATCTGCAAATGTCTGCCTTTTACACTTTGATTCCCTGATTTTTGTCCCCTGTATTAACCCAAGAATTTCCTGCACTTTGACTTTCAAGCCCAATCTTTCCCACTGTTTTGTTGCTCCCAACAGATAGTGTTCTTACCTTGCCTCTCTTAACCATCCAGTTTGACTCCTTCACTCTTCTCCTCATTCAGAGCCACTTATTGGTCCCATTCTCTTTTGATTCCTTCCATTCTGTATTACTGGTTCTCACTGATTGTTATTTTTGCTCAGTTCTCTGTCAGTCTTCACATCTGGTTCTCAACATTTTTAATTTAGATCAGGTTCTTTCCTTCTTCCTGTGTTTTCATTTGCAGCTACTGACAGTCATTGAGCCACTGACACAGGAGGAACTTTCAATTTCTCCTGCTTTGATTTGAATTGTCCTGTCTTAGAGGTTTCCTGGTCCAGTTTGGAATCTGGGTGAAAGTTCTTCTCACATCACGAGGTGGAGCATGTCCAGAGCAGGAGTGCTCCGGTGGTGGTCTGGTTTTAGGCTGTATTTTCCAATAATTATTGAACAAACTGGCTGGGTTGAACCAAATTTGGAGGAGCGGCAGGGACATCCTACAAGTCTTATGTGTCCACAGATTAGGCAAGAGACCCTAATGGTCATCTACTGTGGGAAAGTTTGGTGTTCACTGGAGAATTCATGTGGGAGCACAATCTGAAGAGGAAAGCCTTAGGCAAACAAGTGAGGTGGCTCAAGAACTAAGTTATGATCATTTTGCCAGTATTACTGAAAGAGAAACTTCAGAATCATACTCTCTACATGTGGCCAAATGTAATTAGGTTACTGAAACAAAAGCAATCAGGAGCAATGGAAGCAATTGCAACATGTCACAAAAGTGAACCCTGAAAGACATACAGGGCTGGTTTCTGCAGATGTTCTGCAAGGAAGAAAACCCTTTACAGTCAGTCCCACTGAATCCCTCTGGTAGAGTGAAATAAAAGCAACAGGACTAATTGCACAATTTGATACATTTATTCCATGGTTATGGAGCTCCCATACATGAAGGGAATGTAAGCAAAACCAGATGTTGAAGCCCTGCTATGAGGAAGCTCCAAGAAAACCCAACCAGCAGCCTAATCCCTGCAGTTACATTTTCCCACAACTTGAAAAGCAAGACTCAGGATCAAAGTGCTGCCTATGATTTTGTTTCATAATTTCCAGTATGTACACAATTTATAAGGAACAGTATTCTTGAGTTCTGGTTGTAGAATTGGGAAATGTTTGTATCTTGAAGTGGGGAACTGAAGCACCACTTCAGTAATGGCTCTGAGAGATGTAACCCCTTTCTGCCACCGGAAGGAAGAGACTTGCTTTTTTCCCTTACCATATCAAACGCACCTTCTCCTTCTTGTCTACGAGGTTCAGAAATCACTTTGTAATTGTTGCTGGTTTTTCATCTTTCTTTTTCCTGGTGCTTTGAATATGTAGCTTTCCTAGTTGTCCTTCACTTTGTTTTTTTTACCTAGAACCTTTTTAAGCTCTCTTTGATGCTAACACTGAAGCTATGAAAAATTCCTAGGGGTAAATTTCTCAACTCTTTTTAACCCATGTGCTTTCCTTCCACAGTGACACCTTAAAATTACATTTCCAAGTGCTTCTCAGTAGATTTCACACAGTATCACAGTATCGCCAAGGTTGGAAGAGACCTGAAAGATCATCGAGTCCAACCTGTCACCACAGACCTCATGACTAGACCATGGCACCAAGTGCCATGTCCAGTCCCTTCTTGAACACCTCCAGGGACGGTGACTCCACCACCTCCCTGGGCAGCACATTTCAATGACAAACAACTCTCTCAGTAAGGAACTTTCTCCTCACCTTGAGCCTAAACTTCCCCTGGTGCAGCTTGAGACTGTCCCTCCTTGTTCTGGTGCTGGTTGCTAGAGAGAAGAGACCAACCCCTTCCTGGCTACAACCACCTTTCAGGTAGTTGTAGAGAGCAATGAGATCTCCCCTGAGCTGCCTCATCTCCAGGCTAAACAATCCCAGCTCCCTCAGCTGCTCCTCATAGGGCTTGTGCTCAAGGCCTCTCCCCAGCCTTGTTGCCCTTCTCTGGACACGTTCAAGTGTCTCGATGTCCTTCCTAAACTGAGGGGCCCGGAAGTGGACACAGTACTCAAGGTGTGGCCTAACCAGTGCTGAGTACAGGGACAGAATGACTTCCCTGCTCCTGCTGGCCACACTATTCCTAATGCAGGCCAGGATGGCCTTGGACTTCTTGGCCACCTGGGCACCCTCCTGGCTCATGTTTAGGCAGCTGTCAATCAGCACCCCCAGGTCCTTCTCTGTTTGGTAGCTCTCCAGCCACTCTGACCCCAGCCTGTAGCTCTTCATGGGGTTGCTGTGGCCAAAGTGCAGCTCCTGGCACTTGGATTTGTTGAATGCCATCATATTGAACTCTGCTCGTCTGTCCAGTCTGTCCAGGTCCCTCTGTAGAGCGCTTCCATCCTCTAACTGACCAACGTCTACTCCCAACTTGGTGTCATCTGCAAATTTGCTGATGACTGTCTCAATCCCCTCATCCAGATCATTTCTTCTCTATCAGTCATTTCTTGAAGTCCTTCTCCATCTTTGTGTGCACTTCTGATGTCTTTATACAGATGCTAAACCTTTGTGCTGGCAAATAGTGTGTTTCCATGTCTCTCTCTATACTGATATTTGTAAAAGTAATGTCATAATAATTTGTTCTCCTTTAATTCAGGCAACGTTTCTTAGGTGAAAGTGGTACCTTGGCCTCTTCAGCAGAAGTTTTAACCATCATACTAATATATCTCTTATTTGCTCACTTTTTTATCAACTATGCACCACTGATTGATTTGCTGATAGTATCACCTTTTCTTTTTCTTTCTCTTTTTTTTTTCTCTCCTGCCTATAAAGATTGACCTTTCAATTGGCATATTGTCCTTGGTGTGGGATTGCAAGGTAGATGTGCTGACTAATGGGAATGTTACTGATTCTTAAGCTAGGAATCGGCATCTTGTCTCAAACTGAGTTGAAATACGATCTGGAAATAAAAGTCACAGGAGGTGATTTTTAATCTCTTTCTGGGCAGTTTAGGTGAAGTGGTGATATTTATGAAAACTGTTTCACTATTGATTTTTATATCATATTTAGTACATTTAGCTGTGCATTGAAGAAGCAAATGACCTGGCGGTGGATGAGATTACACAGCAGTGAAACTCTGAAATCATAGACATCTCTCTGTATATGCTAGCTAATTACCTATATGGATGGCCAAGCCATTAGTGCTTGTAATATCTCTTTCAAAATGCCAAAGCTGTGCTTAGGTGCTGGCAGCCTGCCTGCTAGAACATTTTGATCCACTGTGCACCACCTAGTAAACCTTGCAAGGTGTCCTTTTGGCTGGACTATGGCAGGGCTTTGATGTCATGGTCACAATGTGGGTAGCTGTACGTCAAAAAAATCAGCATGGAGAGAGGAAGAAATTACTGTTCTGATCTCACTGTCTGGATTGTCCGGCTGCAATGGTCCAGCCTTTGCAGTCATAGGGGAACTAGTGCAAGTTTCCCAAGTGTCTAGAGGCTGACACTGACTTGATGGTAAAAGTTTCTGGCTCTATTTTATGATGAGCAAAAGGTGGCACATCATTGTGCATGTGGCATGAACAGAAAATGAAGTATTTCACCTTTGGTGATGTTGCTTGTTGACCACACGGGTCAGACTGGTATTGTGTGTGTGAAGTCTGCTTGCAGGCTGTGGGTTAGACTTTGCTTTGGTTTTCACCTGTAATTCTGGTACCTAATACTCTTGTTATTGTCATTGTGTCAAAGAGCCTTTTCAATCAGATTCATGCTGAGGACTATAGAACCTTGGGGGCAGGGAGATCCTCAAGAATTCAGACAATCTAAGTATAAAATAAGTAACAGAAGGTAGGGAAGCATAATTAAACACAACTGCTGGGTATGAGCACTGTTAGGCACGTTGGCATTTCAGGGAAGATCTAACCAGCGAGTGCCGGACACTTAATGTGATATTGAGTCTGATAAACCAGAAAGAGAAATGCTGTGAAGATCTTTGATTCCATGGAGTTACTAAAACTACAAGATCCACAATTAATGCAGTGTGTTTATCAGGAGGCATATTGTTCATGGACTGTTTTGTTTGGTCTTTTCAGGTTTTCCAGGACCTTGGCACTTCCGTGTTGTCAGGTGCATTTAGAGGATACAACATCTGCCTCTTTGCATATGGACAGACAGGTTCAGGAAAAACATACACAATGATGGGAACCCCTGTGAGTTACAATGTTCATTGTATGCTGAGGGCCCAGCAGAAACATCGCTTTGTTTTTAAACTGGGATCATGGTGCTTGTTGAGCAGAATGCTTTTATGTGCTTTCTTTGATGTTTTTATACATAAAATGAGAGTGAAGCATTTACATTTAGGGAAATAATGTACCATCAGCTGAAAATACCAGAAAGTATGGTGCAGTTTCTATATTTATTTTAGATAATCTTCATCTTACTATCTATTAAATTTATTATTGTGTTAAAGGGGGGAAAAAAAAGGGGGGGGGGGAAATCTATACCCCTGGTTCTTCACCATGAGAGTGGTGAAGCCCTGGAATGGGTTGTCCAGGGAGGTGGTTGAGGCCCCATCCCTGGAGGTGTTTAAGACCAGGCTGGATGAGGCCCTGTCCAGCCTGATCTAGTGTGGGGTGTCCCTGCCCATGGCAGGGGGGTTGGCACTAGATGATCCTTGTGATCCCTTCCAACCCTGACTGATAATATGATAATTCTGGGGTTTAGAAAGTTGCTGCTCAAAGTAATACAAAGTAATAATTCTCATGCAAATTTCTGGCAGTCAGAGCTATGCTGCAATTGAATTGCTTTCACAAATAAAGCTGGATACAGTTCACAGGAATACTTTTGTATCAAGCCTCATTATCTGCTTAGGACTTATATGGTGCAGAAGTTGTCCTTTGGCCTGTGGAAACTAATATTTGCTCCCAGTTTTGAACTGATTTTGAATATTGTTTGCAGAAGCTGTTACGTTTTAAGGTGCTTGTTTAACAGTGAACCACTTCAAATGCATTTTAATCTTGGTACTCAAATCGATGGGGTCATTTGAGGATTTCCTGCATTTTGCTGCAACACAAGGCAATTTGATCTTTATCCATAAATATTCTTGACTGTTGGTGAAGCATTCCCCTGAAAAAGAAAAGTTTCATTTAATAGTTTACGTAAGCCAGCCACTATTTCCTACCACCTTGGGATTCAGTTTTGGAGGTGAAAGAAGGGTAAAAATTGCTCAAACCCTGAAGACACACACAAAGAAGGTTCTGGTGTGGCTAGCAGGTCGAGGGAGGTGATCCTCCCTCTCTACTCAGCCCTGGTGAGACCCCACCTGGAGTACTGTGTCCAGTTCTGGGGCCCCTATTACAAGAGGGATGTGGAGGTGCTGGAACGTGTCCAGAGAAGGGCCACAAGGATGATCAGAGGGCTGGAGCACCTCTCCTGTGAGGACAGACTGAAGGAGTTGGGGCTGCTCAGTCTGCAGAAGAGAAGGCTCCGAGGTGACCTAATTGTGGCCTTCCAGTATCTGAAGGGGGCCTACAGGAAGGCTGGGGAAGGACTTCTCAGGATCTCAGGTAGTGCTAGGTCTAGGGGGAATGGAATGAAGCTGGAGGTGGGGAGATTCAGGCTAGATGTGAGGAGGAGGTTCTTCCCCATGAGAGTGGTGAAGCCCTGGAATGTGTTGTCCAGGGAGGTGGTCGAGGCCCCATCCCTGAAGGTGTTTAAGCCCAGGCTGGATGAGGCTCTGTCCAGCCGGATCTAGTGTGGGGTGTCCCTGCCCATGGCAGGGGGGTTGGAACTAGATGATCCGTGTGGTCCCTTCCAACCCTGACTGACACTATGATACTATGGTATGGTTTGTGCTTTTGACAGGAGTCTGAATTTTTAAAATTTTGGTTTACCCACTGACATCAGCAATAGAACTTTGTTACATTATGAGGTGATTTTCCATTTATTTCATGCAAAATCCATTTTAACTGCATGAAAACCTGAAGAATTGTTGAAATTGGGGTTAATGGTTGACAAGCTAGGATATTTGTATTACTTTATTTTGAAAATACCTTAGCAATTCAGAATGGGCACCTCTTGAAATTACCATCATTTCCAAAGGAAAATTCCAGGTGTAGTGTCTCTAAGAGACTTCTGCCTTATAAAGTTTTGTCTCTCTCCAGTGGAATCCTGCTTTGATCTGATTTTCAGTAACATGCATTCACTGTGCAACAGTGTTCACAACTAGGAAGAAACAAGCTTTTGATATAAACTGAACTTTCGTCCGTGGTGGTTCGCTTGATGAACCTGTGCTTTCTTCGCCCAACATCATTCCATTTGTACCTTTTAAAAGGTTTCCATGCTGCTCAGCAGGCAGATTCCACACAAGCCTTAGAATTTAACTTACAGTGTGTTGGTCGTAAAGTATGAACAATCATCTCCAAGAAGAGTTCATCACACCTAACCACACTGTTACTTCAGTGTGTTGTAGGGTGTTAGCAGCAGCCCATTCCCACATGAAAGACCAGATTTATAAATCTAGAACATAAAGCTTTTCCAAGTCTGTTTTCTGATGCCATAGCATAAAGAAATACAAGTAATATAAGGAAAACCAAGAAAAAAATCCTGATCCATCAAGCTAGTTCCAGCGTTGATGTGGTTTCTTTTAGACTGCAACACCTCTGATGTAGGCATGTCCAGGATGCTTACATCAAAAAGCTCTGGAAAGATCTTGAATTTAACCCAAGCCTCGAAACTTGACATTGATGCTGTATAAGGTGCTCTAAAATGACTTTTTCTGTAAGGAGCATTTGCAGTGAAGCTAAACCAGCTGATGTTACACAGCACATAAGTTCCTGCAGTGTTTCCCATGCAAGATATTTTAGCTGGAGTAGCAGAGCATTGCCGTGCTGTTCCGGACTACACTCCAGCGTGGTTTGTGTTGTAATCTACCATGCAGTCATTATTTGAATGCCTACTGTGATTCTGTCCTTTTCTTATGACCTGCTTTTATTTAAAAAAGCAGGGGAGGGGGAGAAAAAAAGAAAAGAAAAAGAGTGATTAGATTGTCTAACTTTTTTTCTTGTCTGTTATTTGAAGGCCTCCATTGGGTTGACACCTCGTATATGTGAGGTACTTATTTTTTTATTTCACTTGCATTTGTTTAAGCAGTTAGACTTTTTCTTGCTGGATTTAAAATTTGCATGAACTTCTGGCTTGTGCAGGGTCTCTTTTCAAGGAAGGATGATTACTCAGACCAGCCAGCATCATGCAGAGTAAAGGTCAGGTAAGTGTGTCACTGTCTCTGGCAGTGGTATGAATGCCTTCAACAGCATACTCCTGTGATCAAGCAAAGTAAAGACTTGTTGATGTTGTTGGTGTTTTCCCAGATGATAATCATTTTGGGACAAGGGGAAGAACACAGAGGAAGGATTAGAAAGTGCTGGGTTTAATGTTGCATCTTAGTATAGTTCTGCGGATGCTGTCTGTTCACTTTTGTATGGACAGCTGACATAGGATGCATAAGTATTTCCTGTTTGTGTAACTCTTACATTTGAGCCATAACCCTATGTTCTAAACTTCTTCCTTATTCCCATTTGTCCAATGGAGCATTATGTTTAGAAATCTAGAGATTTGAAATCACTACTATTAAAAAAAGCTTATTTTAGGACTTCTTAAATAAAATGCTGAATGCCTTCTGCTTCTTGGAAGTTTCCTTCTATGAGTTCTTTCTACATGCACTGCAGGGGAAGTAGCAGTGGCAGAGATTATGAAAATAAAGTACTTAATTCTGTAATGAAAAATCTATGAAAGATTCATGTAGAATGGAATTAACCAGGTTGGAAATGACCTTTAAGATTGAGTCCAACCTCTCATCCAACACCATCTAATCAACTAAACCATGGCACCAAGTACCCCATCCATTCTCTTTCTAAACATCTCCAATGATGGTGACTCCATCATCTCCCTGGGCAGCCCATTCCAATGGCCAATCACTCTTTCTATGAAGAGCTTCTTCCTAACATTCAACCTAAACCTCCCCTGATGCAACTTGAGACTGTGTCCTCTTGTTCTGTCACTGACCGCCCAGGAGAAGAGACCAACTCCCACCTCACTACAACCTCCCTTCAGGTAGAGAGCAATAAGGTCTCCCCTGAGCCTCCTCCTCTCTGGACTAAGCAACCCCAGCTCCCTCAACCTTTCCTCATAGGGCTTATGCTCCAAACCCCTCCCCAGCTTTGTTGCCCTTCTCTGGACACGTTCCAGCAACTCAACATCCTTCTTAAACTGAGGGGCCCAGAACTGGACACACTAGTCAAGGTGTGGCCTAACCAGTCCTGAGTACAGGGGCAAAATGATCTCCCTGCTCCTGCTAGCCACACTATTCCTGATACAGGCTGGGATGCCATTGGCCTTCTTGGTCACCTGGGCACACTGCTGGCTCATGTTCAGCCCACTATCAACTAGTACCCCTAGTCCCTTTCTGTAGCTGAACTGTCTAGATACATGCTTTCTCTTTTTTTTTGTAGTTGTTTTAATTTATGTACATTTAACATACTTTTTTCTCCTCAGTTTTCTTGAAATCTATAATGAGCGTGTCCGAGATTTGTTAAGGCAGTCAGACCAAAAGAAGCCTTACACGCTTCGAGTCCGAGAACACCCTGAAACAGGACCCTATGTGCAAGGTGAGAGTGAGCTTCACAAGTAGCATCAGAATTTCAAGTAAATGTTTATTAGGCCTGTATGCATCTTTACATATATTCTTGGCATGATCCGAGTCACTTCTACTCTTCAAGAGTTTCTTTCCTCAAGTGTTTTGCTTGTTAATACAAACATTGGTAATACACTGGAAGCTTTGCCTCTGTTACCCCACTGGCTGGACATCCTGCACTTTTCTGTTTGCCTTTCCAAGCATAGATCATGTGTGATCTCTGGTGTTTTGCTTTCTTTGGTTTTAAAGAAATCTTAACCCAGAAATCCACCAGCATCAGTTCCAAGTAGATTCTCCAGAACAGCCTAATATCCCTCCATGCCCACTTCAGGCTTTGGCAGCAATATATACATAAACTAATAATTATAATTTAAAAATAGGTAACTGCTTGATTTTGCAGCCCAGGCCATGACAAGCAATTAAAATCTGGATTACTTAAGTGAGAACCCAATAATCTTCATGTTCCTTCATTAATCTGAAAAAGCACTGATGGGTAATGTAGGTGTGTTATATGGTTTAAAATATCTCGCACTTTTTACTTCATATCATAGTATCAGTCAGGGTTGGAAGGGACCACAGGGATCATCCAGTTCCAACCCCCCTGCCGTGGGCAGGGACACCCCACACTAGATCAGGCTGGCCAGAGCCTCATCCAGCCTGCTCTTAAACACCTCCAGGGATGGGGCCTCAACCACCTCCCTGGACAACCCATTCCAGGGCTTCACCACTCGCATGGTGAAGAACCTCCTCCTCACCTCCAGTCTGAATCTCCCCACCTCCAGCTTCATTCCATTCCCCCTAGTCCTATCACTGCCTGATACCCTGAGAAGTCCCTCCACAGCCTTCTTGTAGGCCCCCTTTAGATACTGGAAGGCCACAATTAGGTCACCTCGGAGCCTTCTCTTCTGCAGACTGAACAGTCTCAACTCTTTCAGTCTGTCCTCATAGGAGAGGTGTATTTGCAACAGCAGCCCCTCAGGTGGCTTTGTGTTTTCAAGTGAGCCACAGCTTATCAAGTGACACAGAACAGATGAAGAAAACCAACAAAACCAAGCAAACAAGTATTTTAGTGTTTCAGTTGTCTTGTTTTAATATTTTGTCATCTTTCTCTCATTGTTTCTGTACTTCCAATTAATTTTCCACTTTTGATTGGTACCTTCCCTTCAGTGTCTTATATAGCTTTAATTTGGAATTTGGCCATTGGTGCTTTGTAAATTCATGAGCTTCTGGTGTAAAGCTTGCCAGCTACATTACTCTTCATCTGACCAACAGGTGACAAAAGGCATGTCTCTCAAAATCAGAGCACCAGGGCAAAATTATGCAGAACAGCTTTACAGAGGAGATCAGAAGTAAAAGACATTCCCAGACTGATGCAGGTTTCAAAAATTAGTGGTTTTGTTTAGAAAGTAAATGCATATGTTTGCTTTTCAGTGATTCCTTGTATCCAGTGGGTAGAATTCCAAAGTTGCTTCTGGTATCACTGACTCTGTGACGTGCAATTTGCACACTACGTGCACACTTCCTAGGTGTTACTACCCGCTGGGTGTCCAGACAAGCAGTTGCAAAGTGTTTAATTGTTTCTGTCACATCAGATTAAATACTCGTTTGGTCTTCTCTCTCTTCTTTGTGAATTCTTTTTGTTCTCCCTGGCTCACATGTCTCCCTCTCTTTTGTCTTTATCACTGAATTATATATCACTTATATTTATGTCTCACTTCACAGATTAGGTCAAGATTTGGCAATAGGGTTACTTGGTTGAATGGAGCATGGGATTCCCAGTTCTCATTCCCTGGACACCTGCACTATCAGTCATAGTACATCTAACAAGCAACAGTTGTTACCAATTTATTCTTTCAAAAATGCTTAAAATAAGCACTTGGGAATCATTGAGCTTGCATGGTCCTGTACACAAGGGACTGTCTGGCATTCTGGTTATTTTTGCTGTGCTTTCCCAGCACATCAGCATGCTGTATAAGGAGGCTAGGAAAATAGATTAATTCATGGTCTCATTAGCATGGCAAACTTACCATTCATTGAAAAGCAGATTCATAGACATTTGGCCTTTATTGAGGTTTTTCCAAGATTCTTTTTCTACCTGCTTGTTATTGGAGAACTTCATTGTTGTGGGAGTACAGATACTAATTATTTTCTTTTAGCAGCTGCTCATTCACCACACAAGAAAAGGTCTTTAAACTGCTTCCTTCCTTGGCAATCTCCATCTCTTTTCTCAGGCTTATATCTCCAGTGATTCCTTGGCTGAATGTAATGGAGTTTCCTTGCTTTAAAAGAAAATGAAGTTATAGCTTTTGCCAATGGGCTGGCTTGCTTTTTGTCACTATTTTGTCTTCATCTGGAAGCTTCCAAGCCAAATCTGTCACTTCTTTTCCAGTCCTGTTTGGAGTTTTTTGTTTCATTAGAGAATTTGTTTGTTGTTGTTTTGTTTGCTTATTTACTTTGTTGGGTTGGGTTGGGGGTTTTTTGTTTGGTTGTTCATTTGTTTGTTTCTTTCTCAATTATTTTTGAATAAGGATGTTATATTTAGACACAACTAACAATTTTAAGCAGAATGTTTTTAGGCTGAAATAGCCCATAAAAGTTCCCAGTGGATTACATTTTGTAAAATAGAGAAAAGGAGAATGGAAAAACATTAACCAAAAAGACCTATATGCTGGCTTTATCCACATTTGTAAATCCAGTATGAACACCTTATTTCAGAAGATTCTGTCTCTTATGACCACCTCCAAAAATCATTGTGTTAATGCCTGTAAGAAAAAAATTAATGATAAATGTGATTCACATTTTTAGAAAAGACAAATCACATGCATGGCAAATGAAGTAATTTCCCTGCTGAAGACATCATGGGGTGTGATTAGGTGCTGTTGTGAGAGCATGTGAACAGAAGTGATTTCAGGCTGATGAGTCAGTGGCTTAGGGCAACAGATGACATAGTTCTGTTTTTCAGTTGTGTGTACAAAACATATATCAATAAACATGCTTATGTGCAGGTTACACAAGTACCAACTGTAACATTTTGCTTTACTTTGAGAGTTGGTGGCTTTTGAGCAGAAAGAATAATAAATAGGGGTTTGATTACACTGTCCCTTTTGGAACTGCACTCATTAGCTCACATCATTAATAAGCAGGAGTGAGAAAGTACAAAGGTCTTTTGAATGCAGGTGAGGAGAAGTGTCAGCTTGATTTTCATTGCATCAAATGAAAGAAAATGAAGTGCTTCAGAATTCTGGAACAAAATGCCCTTCTCAACTACAGTAATGTATTGCTGCAATCAGCAATGGCTGATCTCTGTAATTAGAGCCTTCTACATGCTGAAGTAGTCTTTGGCAGTTTTACCTGTGGGCTCTCCCTGTGCAGGGTCAGAGTGCAAAATCTCATTTCCAATAGCTAGATGGCCAAGAGCAGATTTATCAGCAAGGTTATTAGGAGGGCAGTTTATTCTGCAATTCTCTCCCAGGCAATTTGCTGTATGGGAGAAAGAAAAATGGTCAACATCAGCAAAGCTCAGAAATGTCCCATTATTTCCCAGTGTGTTAAGGAATAGCATCTGTATTTGCATCACACTTCTCGTAAGCCATCAGCTTGATCAGGAGGTTCCCAGTGTGCCATTAGTGTGTCAGTTGTGTGGTTAGTGTCAATGATATCCAGAGTACAGTTAGCACTGGATGAAGAATAGAGAGGTAATCAGAAAGCTTAACCCCTTTAAGGATGCATAGAAGTTCTGGGTGCAATGCATTTTCCATTTGCAAGTCTAGCCAGGAAATCCCATCTC
Organism: Melanerpes formicivorus; assembly: GCF_026170545.1. Taxonomy (NCBI): domain Eukaryota; kingdom Metazoa; phylum Chordata; class Aves; order Piciformes; family Picidae; genus Melanerpes; species Melanerpes formicivorus. The sequence continues at coordinate 4,095,282 of NW_027142414.1, read as the reverse complement.
TGAGCACTAAGTATTTTGAGTAGTTTCCAGCTCATCATTTTTCACCTAAAGGCTGTGAGATCGTGGCCTTTAAAATGCTGAAAGTGTTTCAGTGCTTTGGGCTGGAATTGTTTCAAACTTCTCCCTCACAGATGGTTGCACTGTTAAGGAATCAGCCTCTCTTAAATCAGGAAATGATGCAATCTATTTTGTTACACTGAGACGGCTTTCTGGGGAAGATCCTTTTTTACTCCAAGGCGGATTTCTAGATGAGCAAGTGTTTCTGATCTTTCTGTGGGATTTGAAAATGACCTTTCTTTTTCCTAGCAGCTAACAGAACACTGATAATTCTTTTCAAACAATATTTGCAATTATCTTCCTGAAAAACAAAATGTTGTGAACTCTGTGCTGGATTCATTATTCTGTTACTCAGGGAAATGTAGGTAGATAAGAATTTCTTCTATGCCTTCATTTTTATCAGTGGATTTTTATTCAGTTAAACAATATCCTGAAAAGGATCTGGGAAAAGAATATATGATAGTTTCCATATTCTGGTCTTTGACGATCCCAGTGGTGGTGGAAAAATAAAGGGCCTCTTTCTCAAATGGAAAATCTGATGGCTTCTGGAAATAATGTGTTGTAAAGAGACACTAGAGAGCAGAAGAAATGCTTTTGTTTGAAAGTCATCCTGCACTTTGTGTGTGCATGAGTGTGCGTGCGTACGGGCTACAGCCCAGGGTTTCTTAAAAGGGAGGATGATCCAACATTTTTTCTTTTCTTTGTGTATCAGTTGTTAAAGGACTAAAATAATTCCCATCTTTGGCCTAGATTTGGCTTTCATTTAAAGTTCAGCAAAGTGCTGTCATGTAAGGAGAGTCTGTAACAACGTCAGAAAGTACTTTTTTCAGTCTTGCTGAATTTTCTATTCATCTTGCCTTACGTTTCTAGCAGTAGATAAATTATTTGATCCAAATAAATCACATTTTTTCTGCACTCTGCTTTCATCCATGCTTCAGTGGCCTGCAATGAAAGAGACCTAACCTAAATCAGTGCAGAGGGAAGAAGTAGCCCTGAATTCCAGCTGTGAGATAAAACATTTCACAAAGGAGTGTTTCACAAGGTGTCGAATGACAAAGACTTGCTTCATGCCCAGGTGGGATTTTTAGGAGTCACTGCAGTACAAATGATAGCTAATCATCACCATAAAATGCAAACGAGACATATTAAACTGGATTTATGTGAAACACAAGACTGTTGAGGTTAATTTTGTGTCCTGGAATTTTCATTTTCCAAGAGGCTGGCAGCACAGCAGCACACTGCCCTCCACTGGGACCTTGTCAGTCACAACCGCTGCTCCAACAGCAGGCTCTGCAATGCGGTACCTGTCTCATTGCTTTTCAGTGGACTTCTTACTCCTTAAGAGCAAACTTAAATTAAAAAAACTACACAACACAAAACAAAACACACAAAAAAACCCTAAAAAGCCAAAGCCAACAAAAAAACCTGAAGGCAGTAGACATGCAAAGACCATAAATTTCATTGGGTACTAGGGAAGGCTTAGATTTGATATTGGGAAAAATTTCTTCCCCAGAAGAGTTGGCAAGCCCTGGAACAGGCTGCCTGGGAAAATGATGGAGAGCCTTCAATCCTGAAGGGATTTAAAGGACATGTAGAGGTGGTGCTGAGGGACATGGTTTAGTCACGACCTGGAGGTGCTGGATTAATGGGTAGACTTGATGGTCTTAGAGGTCTTTTACAACCACAATGAGTCTCTGTTTCTGTGAAGACCCTTAAGTGTTGCAGGCTGAAGCCTAGTTAACTAAATTACAAATGTTCAGAGAGATTTGGTTTCTAATTCTGTTAGGTATGTGAGCAGAGCCATTATCCAGAAGCCATGGCAAAAAGCTTCTTTACAGAACATAGCTGAACATTTCTCAGGGAGTTTCAGTTTTACTGTTTTGTTGGGTTTTTTTAAATACCATTGCTCTTCAGACAGGGTGGAATAAGGTCTGTACTTTGAGGGTAGAAGGAGCTTTTTATAGTTATGTCACTGCATCTGAAGGATGAACTTGATTTTTTTTGAAGCAATAAAATACTTACCCTAGTTAAGAGACTGCTTGTAGAACAGACTGGCTTCCCAGCAGAACATCTTTGTGCTCCTGATACTGGGGCAGTTGTTGGGTCAACTGACTTGAAAGTACCTGAGGAAAATATGCATTTAACTCTTTTTTCAAATCTTTGGCAGGACTGACTCAACATCTAGTTACAGACTACAAGCAAGTTGTAGAACTTCTAGAAGAAGGAATAGCTAAAAGGTATTTTATAAAACAAACCAGATCCCTCTTTCTTTACCACTTCTTTCACTTTGCATTGATTTCACTGACATTTATTTTACTGACATTGTTGCCAATGCTTTGTCATGACAGCGTCAGATTTGCTGCTGCTGCTGCACACAACTACCCATAAGATGTTGCCTGTCCTTATATCATCCACAGTGGAAGCTACAAGCACTCATGAAGTTTTTTTTCTTCAAAACTGCCCCCATGCTGACTTACAAACAAAATTCAACCAGCTGTCTGGGATAAAAAATTGCATGCCAGGAAAATGTTTTGCTGTAAACCAACTTCTGGTTTTCTCCTCCATTTGCTCATGACACTTAGACTCCATTGTTAGAGTAACTTAGTGACTTAATGCTTCTGAAAAGGTAGTGCATTTTTAATTTAATTTCTAAAGGTATGGGTATTTTTTTAAGTTCTTAGTCCAAATCATGCATGTTTGCCAGGAGAGAACTGGGAACTTGGCATACCAGTGAAGCTAATGATTTCAGCTCTTCTTAGTTGAGACACTTTTCTACTTTTTTGTCAGAGAACCTTGGATATCAATACAATTACCATTACAGTGGTGGGAAAGAGTTAGATTTGAAAGGATCCTCCAAATACAAGTCACAGCTCCAAAGTTAATATTATGCCTCACCATAAGACAGGTTGAGATTTTAGATTAATTAGGGCTAAAAAAATAATTAGGGGCCTAGAACATCTCCCTCACGAGGAAGGACTGAGAGAATTAGGTCTTTTTAGTCTGGAAAAGAGAAGACTGAGGGGGGATCTCATAAATGCTTGTAAATACTTAAAGGGTGGGGTGTCAGGAGGATGGGACCAGCCTTTTTTCAGTGGTATCCAGCAACAGCACAAGGGCTAATGAGCACAAACTTGAGCATAAGAAGTTGCATCTAAACATGAGGAGAAACTTCTTTCATTTCATAGTAGTAGTATCATAGAATCAGTCAGGGTTGGAAGGGACCACAAGGATCATCTAGTTCCAACCCTGCTACCACACTAGATCTGGCTAGCCAGAGCCTCATCCAGCCTGGTCTTAAACACCTCCAGGGACGGGGCCTCAACCACCTCCCTGGACAACCCATTCCAGGGCTTCACCACTCTCATGGTGAAGAACTTTAGGGGTGACAGAGCACTGGAACAGGCTGCCCATCCATCTCTGGAGACATTCAAAACCCACCTGGATGTGTTCCTATGTGACCTTCTTTAGGCAAACCTGCCTTGGCAGGGGGGGTTGGATTTGATGATCTCCAGAGGTCCTTTCCAACCCTTACCATTCTATGATTCCCAGCAACATGGGGAAGTAAATAAAAATTAAAGTACATTGTCACAAAAGTCTGGAATGTACATCAGGATTAAGTTTTGCCTCTTCTTGTACTAATGAATTCATGCAGCCCTATGGTAGGTAGAGCCTTTTTGAGAGGAGTGATAAAATTCCAGTCTGTCTACTGGTGGAATCCTACACTTGACTTATTGCTAAGGAAACAGAAAAGGTAGAGAAAACAAAATGATGCTGAAGATTTCAACTTTGTCAGTTGCATGAAACCAAGCACCAACATCTTGTTCTGATTAACTTTTAAAAAACATAGTTGGAACATAAAGGAAACTCCTGTTTGCCTCTAGTCTTTATTTTTATGAAATATTCTGCCAAGTATTTATTAGCACATCATAAATGCAAACAAACTAATTTTAAACATCTGCAGCTTAGGAAATGATGCCCAATGAATATCAACAAGATCTCTAGGATAAAGAACGTGGCAAACAGGTTGTAACCGACACACATGGCTGGAGCCAGAAGAGGAGCAGTTGGGGCATGACAGCTGTGACCATATAGGAAAGATAGGCAGGGAAGCTCCTCTTGAACATGGGGTTTTCCTGAGGGAGAGGGCAGCTCCTGTACTAACAACAAGCAGATTTTACTGAAGGCATTTTTTCTGTCCCTTGGTTTTATCAGGAACATCACCAGCCCTACTCTTGTTTGCATCCACCCATTATAAGTTAAACAAATACAATTTTCAACATGCAATCATTTTTGTTGTAACTCTCACTGCTATGTTTTTTTTTCTCTTTACACTTTGCAAGATAAAACGTTTAAAATGCAGGAAATCCCAATTTCCACATTTCCAAAACAGAGCCCTAGTGCTGTGTAAAGTAAACACCCAGTGGATCTAGATAATAATTTTGACCATCCTAATATTATTAAAATGTACACAGCATGCTGTGATGACGTAGAATATCTGAAAATCTAACTCACACATTCTCCCATAAAAATGCTCACAAGAGTTGGGAGTAGTTGAGATGTGAACTAGACCTCCAGTTATCTTTATATTCTCTGTACACAGCAGAGCTGTTTTCTGTCTTGTGACTTACCTGAATGTTTGTTTTTTTAACTCCGGTATAAAGAGCTTAGTTTATATTCTCCTGCTTCTTCAGCTTAGCCTCACTTACAGTTATGATACACTAGTCTGCCTGTATCTTTTGACAGTGCCCACTCACATGACGGTGAAGCTGTAGGAAGCAGTAAGCAATAGAGAGGCGAGTCCAGGCTTTGGACTCCTGCAGCAGGCAGTTGGAGGCATGTGCAAAGCCTCAGCTCTCTGCCGTCCAGTGCAACTGGTCTCCATGCTACTCTTGACAGCTGGTCTTAAAACAAAAACATGGTTCCACAGTCCTTTGCACAACTAAAACTGCCTGCTATTTTTGAGAGTAGGCATGAGGAAGCTGATGCTAAAGGCTGCACACCCAGCTGATACTCAAGGCAAACTGCAAGAGTGACAAAGGAAAAGACCTGTGACCTGGCTTCTGGCCTAGGCAAAGCCCTGCTTTCTTTGAGTTTGTCTAATCAAAGCAATACCAAAGAAAGCAGAATTTCCAAAAGTTTGTGTTAGAGAGATAGTGGGAAAGTGCTGTTGCTACTCCTCCTCCTGTGCCTGGTACCAGACCAGTTTTGTCCACATGGTAAAGCCAAGCACTGATTTGCAGTATTCATTTGGTGTGCATGTGAGTAGACCAGCTAATTTCATTAGACTCTTCTAGCAGTGTGAAACTACTGTGTCAGCCCTGAGGCAAAAGGGAGCCCCAGCAGAGGTGTATGAAGTTTTGGGTTTTTTTTGTGGGTGGGTTGGTTGGTTGGTTTGTTGTTTGTTTTTCTTTTTGTTTTTACCTTTTGGAGTGCCAAGAAATAAAAATGGGGACAATATGGAGAAAATGTACCAGGGGGTGAACTGCACAATGCTGTTGCTGGCTGTCCTTCTGTGCTGTGTTCTACTCTTATGCAACACCTTATACCTTTGCTGTAAGGCTGTTTTAAGATACTTCTTCAGAGTGCTGCTAGTGGACAGAAACAGCTCTAACTCACCCTCAGTTTCCACTGTTGCAGATCCTTTGCCAAACACTCTGTGATCAGATCCACGAATACAGCCTACTGTACTCTCCAAGTTTCACATTCCTTCATCTTCATTTGTTTGCTGTATTTGTTATTTTGCTTCCCCTAAATACAAAGAAATAAGCCTTTGTAATTAAGTGGTTTGTTCTTCTTTCTAGAATCACCGCAGCTACACATACTCACAATGCCAGCAGCAGATCCCATGCTATCTTCACCATCCATTACACTCAGGTTAGCTAAAAATAATCCAACTTCCTTTTCTCTTCACTCTCAAAAAGCATTGTTCAATATGTTGTGCATTGTTTACTTGTCACTGTTTTGTGCTGTTCACAACAATCTCGATGGAAGCTGTTACTGATTTCCTTTGAATCACACTGCAGATGTGTTGCACTTCCTACACTGCCTAATGTGTTGTGTGTTTACTGAAATACCCTTGTTCTTTTATGCAACCTTACAGTCAGAAGTGATGCCAAGGACTTGCTGTAAGAAGAAAAGTTTAAAGTTTTAGTCATCCCTTTGAAATGCAAAACCCCTTCTAGGATGCTGTGAACGTTACGTGTAGTGTGTTTGAAGCTGTGTTTTGTCACAGTTGTTTAGGATCCTTAATTACAGTATTAGTTTAACACTAAAATTTTGCATCTGCCCAGCTTTTCAGATGTGCTCATCTCTAGCATTTGGCATCCAGTACTCTCCCAGACACAATGCATCCTTTCTCTGGAGGAATTATATCCTTCCCTGGCAGGGAAGTCGTGCAGTGATCCAATAGACCTTTTCTATCTCGCACTTCTAACATCCTGTAATCACAGAACATTTTGGGATATTTTTCAGTAGTTTCACAAAAGACCTTTGGAATACATTAGTGGAAAACAGCTCTGCAAGATCTACAAGAAAGCCTTTCACAGTCGCTAGGCAGTAAAGGTTTTGTCCAAGAGGAAATCAGTGTAAGGGGGTAGTTTCTCTGTTGGGTGAGAAAGCTGTTCAGTTAATGGTTTGAGCAGAGTCAGTGGGGCAGGGTCAGAAAGAAAGGCAGTCAGACAGTCATATGTACAACAGTCTCAAACAAAAAACATCTATTTTATTTTAGTTAATTAAGAAGAATAAGTTTCCTTGTTTACATTTTTCTCTTCAGGCTATTTTGGAGAACAATCTCCCCTCTGAAATTGCAAGCAAGATCAACTTAGTGGACCTTGCTGGAAGGTAATTATATAATCAGAAAAAAAATGGTGATTTTCTCTGAAGATGCTGGTGATACTGCCTTAAAAGATGAATTTTAATATTTTATAACATCATTAAACTCACACTAAGCCTGACTTTTCTATACAGTAACAAGGAATAGTGAGCTAATACATCCTCTGCTATCTGTTCCTCTGTGTTGGGTATTGGATTTCATTGAGGAAGGGAATTCCTGGGTCCCCAGATCCAATACTGTGCTGTAACATACATTTAAGGTAATTCCATTCAACCCTGTATTCTTATGAAGTGGCTTTTCCAGTAGCTGTTGGTGGAATTGTCAAATCTGAGCTTGATAAGAGAGAGTGGAAAAAAAAAAGAACCTATTTCCCCTAGTGGGAGTGAGGGGAATGGTCGTATCTTACTGTTTGTTATTTGTGTTCCAAAAATTCCCAAGTCTCTGATTTTAGCTATGCATTTCAGTGAGGAACATGGGATTATGCTGGATGTGACAGATGGAACAGGAGAACAGGACATTTTTCTTTCTCAAGAGTATAATTCTGCACTGAGCCAGTCTACCCTTGCAGAGTTGTGAAATGTATGGATTTAGTTTTTTGATTCAGAATTACTGCCCAGTTCAAGCTTGAATTTATGTTTAGCTGGGTCTTTTACATTAGTTTGCACCAATGCTTGTTTGGACTTTCTGGACCAGAGGGCAATATAAAGTATTCAAAGCATAAGCTTTTTTAATTGCAAAGCTTGCAATTTCTGTTTTAGAATCAACATAGAATCAACAAGGTTGGAAAAGACCTCAAAGATCATCAAGTCCAACCTGTATGTCAGGAAAATACACATCATTTTCCTATTGACTGTGTTTTAATCATTAAGCATTTTTGTTTGGTTTGCTTTGTCCTTTCCATGCTTGTGTGCTACAGTGAAAGAGCTGATCCAAGTTACTGTAAAGATCGAATTACCGAAGGTGCCAACATTAACAAGTCACTAGTTACACTTGGAATTGTCATCTCCACTTTAGGTAAGCACAGTAGTTGTTTGTATAGAAGAGTAATGATAAAAGCATAGGACTTGCTCACCTTGTGATGTGTCTTAATGTTTATTTACAACCAAAAGCTGAACAGTTGTGTGACATCTTCATAAACTGTCATGACATCTACAAAAATGAAATAGCCATGAGAGAAAATGATAAACCCTTTCCTAAATTCTGTGTTTTTTCTCCTTCAGCACAAAATTCACAGATGTTCAGCAGCTGCCAGAGCATAAACACCATAACAAGTGAAGGGGAGAGCAGTCACGCGGACAGTCCTTCCACAGTCAGTGTCAGTGGGGCCAGGCGACCAGCTTACATTCCATACCGTGACTCCATCCTCACCTGGCTTCTGAAGGATAGTCTGGGGGGCAACTCCAAGACCATTATGATTGCCAGTGAGTTTGGTTTCTATTCATTGTTAACATCTGCACTAAGTTACTCCCTTAGAATCTGTCCTTATAAAGACTTTCATAAATACTTCATGGGATACTCAAGGAGATGAAAAGGCGTGGTGATTGTGCATCAAGTTAAGCTTAACAGTCTCTCCAAGGCCATAGCTTTAAAGTGATCTATTCAGTTATGAGTATGTTGAGATCCACTTGAGCTATATCAATCCTGGCAGCCTTGCCTGCATGCTCATTGTTTTGATGTTCATTAGCACGACTTCTAGGTACGTGAGCATCAACATGACATACCCTCAGAGTCATGTTCTCCACCCGAGTGGCAATGTCTTGCCACAATGAAGCAGCCCAAATAGTCTTGCCCCTGCATTGCCAGTTGGTGGTCTTCCACTGCTGTAGCCATCCCCACAAGGCATTAGCCACCATCCAAGAATCTGTGTAAAGATAAAGTACTGGCCACTTTTCTCTTTCAGCAATCTCTAGAGCCAGTTGGATGGCTTTCACTTTTGCATATTGACTTGATTCACCTTCTTCTTCAGTAGCCTCACAAACTTGTCGTGTAGGACTCCATACAGCAGCTTTCCACTTTGATGGTTTCCTACCACACAACAATATCCATCAGTAAACAGAGCATAAGGCCTTTCATCTTCAGATAATTTGTTGTATGGTCGTGCCTCTTGGGCACAAACCACATCCTCAGGCGATGCTCCAAAATAACTGCCTTCTGGCCAGTCCATAATCTCTTCCAGAATTCCTGGGTGGTTTGGTTTCCCCAGTCAAGCTTGCTGCGTAATCAGTGCTACCCACTTACTCCATGTGTACTACAGGGACTTTATCTCCCCCTACAGTGTGCAAGGGTTCTGTTTGGGCAGAACCAGGATGGTTAGCAGATCCTCAGGAATTAACCAGCCAAGTGGCTTCTGCTAAATTTGAATCCCAGTGCCTCCATGCCCCATTACCCAATGCTTTCAGCATTGTCCATTGTATCTTTCAACCTTCCCAGAGGCTTGTGGGTGGTAGGGAATGTGATACACCCATTTGATGCCATGTTTCTTGGCCCAGGAGCTGATAGTATTGTTCCTGAAGTGAGTCCCATTGTCCGACTCAATCCGTTCAGGGGTACCATGTTACCACAGGATTTGCCTTTCAGGGCCTAAGGTGGTGTTCCGGGCAGTGGCATGTTGAGAGGATGTTCTCTGTGAGCTTGTTGAGAGATCCCTGAAGTTACTATTTGTTTGGGGGGTTTTGTTTATTTGTTTGGTTTGATTTAGTTTGTTTTTTAAAGAAGCAAGACTTAAAATTTTCACCTTTTTGAAAAGTGATGAGTTAAACTGATTGCTTTTAATATAGTGTTGGTTTATGTTTGTTTTCCTCCCATAGCTATCTCCCCTGCCAGCTCTAGCTACAATGAGACCATGAGTACCTTGAGATATGCTTCAAATGCCAAAAATATTATTAACAAGCCCAGAGTGAATGAGGTGAGGCTGTGAGTTCTGCTCTTCATTCTTATTCCTTTTTGTTGTGTGTACTCTTTAAAGTGTATTCGGTCTATTTGCTCTCTTAATAAAATTCATATCTCTTTTTTCCCCTATATTAATGAGAGATAAATAGGAGCCTCAGTAAGATAGAAATTATTTCCTGGATCCCCTGGAGCTTAAGCTGTTTAGAGTTTCACACCTATTTCACATTCTTTATCTCTGCCCACTGAGTTTCAATCCTCCTTATCTTCTGTTACTGTCGTGGTTTGAACTGAAACGGCTCTGGACAGAATGAATTTGTCCCAGAGGAGTAAAGAAAATCACTGACACAGAATTGGAGGTTAAATAGAAACACTATTTACAAAAGTATCACAGTATCACCAAGGTTGGAAGAGACCTCAAAGATCGAGTCCAACCTGTCACCACAGACCTCATGACTAGACCATGGCACCAAGTGCCACATCCAATCCCTTCTTGAACACCTCCACGGACAGTGACTCCACCACCTCCCTGGGCAGCACATTCCAATGGTGAATGACTCTCTCTGTGAAGAACTTCCTCCTCACCTCAAGTCTAAACTTCCCCTGGTGCAGCTTGAGACTGTGTCTTCTTGTTCTGGTGCTGGTTGTTAGAGAGAAGAGACCAACCCCTTCCTGGCTACAACCACCCTTCAGGTAGTTGTAGAGAGCAATGAGGTCTCCCCTGAGCCTCCTCTTCTCCAGACTAAACAATCCCAGCTCCCTCAGCCTCTCCTCATAGGGCTTGTGCTCAAGGCCTCTTCCCAGCCTTGTTGCCCTCTTCTGGACACGTTCAAGTGTCTCAATGTCCTTCCTAAACTGAGGGGCCCAGAACTGGACGCAGTACTCAAGGTGTGGCCTAACCAGTGCTGAGTACAGGGGCACAATGACTTCCCTGCTCCTGCTGGCCACACTATTCCTAATGCAGGCCAGGATGCCATTGGCCTTTTTGGCCACCTGGGCACCCTCCTGGCTCATGTTTAGGCAGCTGTCAATCAGCACCCCCAGGTCCCTCTCTACCTGGCCGCTCTCCAGCCACTCCAACCCCAGCCTGTAGCTTTGCTTGGGGTTGCCATGGCCAAAGTGCAGCACCTGGCACTTGGACTCCGCCCATCTGTCCAGTCTGTCGAGGTCCCTCTGCAGAGCCCTTCCATCCTCTAAATGACCAACGTCTACTCCCAACTTGGTGTCATCTGCAAATTTGCTGATGACTGTCTCAACCCCCTCATCCAGATCATCAGTGAAGATATTAAAGAGGATGGGGCCCAGCACTGATCCCTGGGGGATGCCACTGGTGCCTGGCCGCCAGCTGGATGTGGCACCATTCACCACCACTCTCTGGGCCCTGCCCTCCAGCCAGTTCCTAACCCAGCACAGAGTGTAGTGGTCCAAGCTGCAGGCTGACAGCTTAGTCAGCAGTTTGCTGTGGGGGACGGTGCTAAAGGCCTTGCTGAGGTCCAGGTAGAGCACATCCACAGGCCTCCCCACATCCACCAGACGGTCACCTGATCATAGAAGGAGATCAGGTTGGTCAGGCAGGACCTGCCCTTCCTGAATCCATGCTGGCTGGACCTGAGCCCTTGGCCATCCTTCAGGTGCGCAGTTATTGCTGCCAGGAGAATCTGCTCCATCACTTCCCTGGCATTGAGGTCAGGCTGACTGGCCTGTAAAAAAAAACACAGAAAACCAAACCCCGCCAAGGCCCTGGCACCCCCCTAGGAGCTGCCCCCCGAGAGGCCTCCCCGGTGGCGCTGCGCCGCAGCTGCCCCAAGCCCAGCCGGGCCCCGGGCTGCGGCCCCCACAAAAAGTAAATCAAATACAAAAGGTAAAGTGGCAAAAGGAGATATGTATATGCACTCATACACACACAATCAAAACCACTAGGCCTCAGCTGCACAGCAAGAAAATCGTTTGCCATCAAGGCTGAACTCCACAACAAACCACACTGATAGCAGCAGTCACTACACACCTGGAGCAGAGAGGAAAGAGAAAAGAGTAAGAACTGTCTGAAGGCCCCCTTATATAGGGAGATGCAGGATTATGGGATGGAATAACAAGTTGTCATATTCTGTGTCCACCCTCTGGAACGGACTGTCCGCCCCCTTGGGCTCTCTGGTCTTCTGGAGGAATTTATGCCTGTCATAGGACAATTCATTCTTAGCCTACAATGGTTATGATGTGTATGTTTACCTTACACATTTATTCTAAGTGCTGTCAGAGTTACTGAACTGTTAAGATTGTTATTGCTGTTTAACTTGTTACTCTGAGTGCATAACCCTTTTGGTGTGTTAAATGAACTCTGTTAAAATCTGCCAGAATCAAGAATTCAGAAGTTAATATGCTGGGCCTAAGATAGCCTCTGTAGTTTCAATTTGTCTTATTTTCAGTATGCAAAATGAAGCACTTACATACTTGGGAACAATTTTTGCCAAAGAACCCCAACTTCATTCATTGCACAAAACAGGCCTGTTGCAGGTATGAAGCTCTGGCTGTATGGCAGATTCACCTGTTCCACTGTGCAGGGGTCCTTCTCAGGTTGCGCAAGTCGAAAGCTGGTAGAGTGTTTAAGGGGAGATACTGTTACTGTCTCTGCTAGAGTATTCTTGTTCTCCCCTGACTCTTGAAGCAGCTGATTTCATTAGCAAAGATATTTTAAAGAAGGATTTTTCTAACATCTGCCTCTCAATGTTTCAGGATACAAATGTAAAACTGATCAGAGAACTGCGAGAAGAAATTGATAGACTGAAAACTATGCTGATGAGCTTTGAACTGGTATGTAGGAACACTTCCCAGCTAGAGCTCTGATGGTGCTTTACGTAGCTACAGTAGCCTGTTTCTGTCTTACCTGTTTGTCCATCCATGTTTTTTTGTAGCTGGAAGGAAGTTAAACTGTTAACTGAGTGATTTCACAATAGTTAGAAGGGTAACAACATTTCTGTCATTTCTGCTTTTCCTAGCATTATATTATAACTGTGAAGTATAAGCAGTTGTGTAATGATTAGAAAGGATTTCTTTGCCTGTCTTTCATGGAGTCAGATTGTTTTGTTGCCAAGAGTACTGTGAAGTAGAAATATTTTATTTGCTGTACAGAAGTACCAAAATATTAATTGTTCTTGTAATTTCCCTGCCAGACTTGTTACACTTCTCTTTCCCAAAGTGGTGAACTAATAGACCTTAACAGAATTTTGGCAGTTTTACCCAGCCTGCACAATCTGTCCCCCAAAAGATGTTATGAACATCTCTGAGTCCTCACAATACAGCTGATATGCTATGCTTTTCTCCTTTGGGATAATTGTGTCTTGGTTTTCCATGCCATGGAGAACATGTTTTGCAGAGAGAAAGTAGAACTACAGCCCAGGATTTATTTACACAGAAGAGTCTTGTTGTCAAGGCTCTTTAGTTAGTCACAGAAACTCGCATGCAATAGCTGGAGAAGTGTAGATAGATAGCAAACAAAAGGCAGTATCGAATGTCTGTGTATTTTACCTTGCCTTCTCCTTAAAATCCTGGAGATTGAAAGAACACACTTGCCAGTTGTGAATAAGGAAACTAACATGCAGATCCTGGTGGCTGTTTATACAGAGGAATTCCAGTCCTTCTTGGAGTGATGACAGGGATGGAAATCTGACCGAGCTGGTCCTTCAGAATGAAATGAAGGTGTGTATGATCTATTTGATGCTCTAACTCCCTCCTCTTTTACTGGGTCAGGAGGGCTAGCATTGCCATAGCTCAGACACTACAGTGAAAATGTTTTTGTCCTAATCTTTTCCTCTCAATATGCAGGAAACTGCCATCCTCACTGCCTGTTGGGTGCTCTCTACCAATTTGTGATGAAAGTCTTGTGTCCTTAATGAGATACTGTCCACTGCATATTACTAAGCCTGCACAATCTACTCCTTGCTGGGAAAAAAATGTGATATATCACAGTAATTCATTATAAAGAGCCTCTCTTCTAAGATTAAACTCCTCTAATTTATTCAGAGCAAATTGTTGTGCAGTCACCAAATTACTAAGATGATTTGATCCCTGGTTGCCCTGAAAAGTTTTGGAGATCTTAAGTTTTGCTTGAAGCCAGACAAAATAAGTATTTAGTATGACTGTATATCTTCCTGACATTTTGGGAATGAGTCTTCTTCAGCAGGTGGCACTACTATTTTTACCCAGTGTTTTGGTGTCACGCAAGTGTGCTGTGATTAGACATACACCTGCATTGCAACTGGTGAAATAATTTTGCATCCACTAACTGGAAAATACTGCTGTTCTTTCTGAAGAAATTTATGTATGAGAAGAATTAGCTGTTAAACAGTTTCCTGTCTTATTCTTTAAGATTGATCAATTGACCAAAGACTGGACAAGTAAATGGACAGACAGGAGAGCCATCATGGAAGAATACAGTGTGGACATCAACAAAGAAAAAGCTGGAGTAACAATAGATTCTAGTTTACCTCATCTGATGGCCATGGATGATGATATCCTCAGTACAGGAGTGGTGCTGTATCATCTCAGGGTAGGATAGTGTCATTTGTTTTATTTTTCCCTTGAATTTGAAACCATTTGTTTTCTTTGAAAATGAAAAGTGGTGAAGGTGGCATTACAACAGCTATGAAAAAGTAAAGCCCACAAGCCACAGGTATTGGTGTAGCTTCTCATTTCAGGCAAGGTTTTCACCATGAAAATTTCCACCATTTTATATATCTTTCTATGTTGCAATGTGTGGTGTGCATGGCTACAAGAAATAGTTTGAGGGGATTTTTAGTAAGTCACTGCTAAGCTGGACTTTGACTTTTTCATGTTGCTTAAATGAATACAATTCACTGAAGTATTGATGTCTAGTGTAAAAGAAGTGATAGATGGGGACCTCTACAGGAATGCACTCATTAGCAAAAAAAAAATGGTTGAAAATCATGTGTCTGCCTACTAATAAAATATCTTAATCCAAATCGAGGTTTTGTAGCACCTGTTACATACAGGTTAGGGACACAAGATTTTGTTTTTCCTTTTTAAAACCCACAACAAATACTCAAAACAAAAATCATGTTGCTCATTATCATATCAAAAGAGAAACCTTTCTCTTTTTTCTCATTCAAGCACAAAGAAATTGTACCAGGTAAGAACTAGGGAATAATGTCCAGTGCTGGTCAATGTGAAATTTGAACTACTCAATCCTACATTAACATGAAATATTTATTAAAACTAATTGCTACTACTTAATTGTTTTTCCATTTTAGGCCATTTTGGAAGCAGCAAATACTTTCACATACTAATTCTGGCAACACCTGAATTAATTAAAAAATACTCATTTTAATGGAGGAACCTAGTTTGAAGGCTCACCTGGAGTCATTAGTGTCTCTCTGTAACACTAACATCTTTGTCCCCTCTTTCTTTGCTCCTAGATGCTGCCTTTTCTTTTCTTTGTGCTTTGCATCTTTTAGACTCTGGTGTCTGTTACCTTCATCTGAACAGCAAGAAGGTAAAACATTAGTGATTCCTTACATGGTAGGGCCTTGACATATAACAGCAGCATTTGGCATTGTACTTCTAGGGCAAGGTCACAGCAGCTATTTTCAGATCACGTAGAATAAACTTTGTGTTACTCTTTTAGTCTCTTGATACTCTGTAGTATTAATTGCACTAATCAATGCTGTACCTTTACTTAAAGAACCATTCTTTATTAAGTTTTGTTCTCTCTTTTTTTTTTCCTGGCTTTCATTAATAAAAATGTTTTCCCTATAATTTAACTGACCTGTTTGCATAGTTTAAAAATAAGGGGTTGTTTACGTAAGTTTAGAAAAATATGAAGGATCTGGAGCTGTTGGAACATGTCCAGAGAAGGGCCACAAGGATGGTTGGGGGGCTGGAGCACCTCTCCTATGAGGACAGACTGAGAGACTTGGGGCTGTTCAGTCTGGAGAAGAGAAGGCTCTGATGAGACCTTTTTGTGGCCTTCCGAATCTTAAGGGGGCCTACAGGAAAGCTGGGGAGAGATGTTTTAGGGTGTCAGGTAATGATAGGACTAGGGGGAATGGCAAAGTAAGTAGAAATGGGTAGATTCAGATTGGGTATTAGGAAGAAGTTTTTCACCATGAGGATGGTGAGACACTGGAACAGGTTGCCCAGGGAGGTGGTGGAAGCCTCATCCCTGGAGGCTTTTAAGGCCAGGCTGGATGTGGCTCTGGGCAACCTGCGTGAGGAGTCCCTGCCCATGGCAGGGGAGCTAGAACTAGATAATCCTTGAGGTCCCTTCCAACCCTAACAATTCTGTGATTCTATATACATCACAAACGTTTTTGAGAGCTGGACTACTCCCAAAATTGCAAGGGGAAAGCAGTCTTATTCTTTATGGTTCTGTAACTGCCTTGAGGATTCTACCCTTAGTCAGGAAGCACTGATGGAACAGGGTAACAATGTAAAAGCACTGCAACAGATATGAAAATGTCCCTCAATTTGTTAAGGTAAAGTTGTGCAGTCATTTCATCTGAGTCATCTATCTATCTTCCCACCCCCCATAGAATACTCAATATTAAATTAGGAACCAGTATGAATAATTTATTAACACAGTAACAGCTCGTGAGAAAATGAAATCAATATGGGCTTGGGCTATAGGTATTTTTGTGTTTTCTTCTTTAGGTTCAGTTCATTTGTTTATATCTTATCTGTACTAATGATCTCAGCTGCAAATTTTAGTTGTGCTTAATCTCACCCAGAATCACTCTGCTAGGATATTAATGTGAATTTCATGAGTCAGTGCTGCTGTAATATCCTTCCCTGAATTAACTTGTATTGCCAGTTATATGAGCACATTGGAAAGAAGTATCTTCTGAAATCACAGCAACTATTTCTTTGCTTAGTCAAGAAAATAAATGATGAAGAGGCCTTTTAGGTGTTGGTTTGCTTCTTTTTGTATAAAATACATGTTGCTAACTCACTTGATTGTGTGAGGTGAGTCAAAACCACATGGATCATAGATTTTCTACAAGTTATGGAAAAATGGTTGAGTCCACTGCACATTAGACTGGCATGTAACTTGGTTACTCCAAAGCAGGAGCAGTGGGCACAATCCAGCTTTGAGCCTCTCCAGAAAGGTGGTTCACAGCAGGGCTTACAGCAGGGCTCTGTTAGTTGATTCAGATAGCTGAGCTCGATGAGGAACAGAATGGTAACCATTCCCTTTCCCTCTGATGCACAAACCCACTGTGATTTACCCGTTGTTACCCTGAACTGCATCAGCTTACAGTCATGCACAGCTTCTCTTTTCATATCTTTAGGCTTCTGATGACTATTTCTTGCTTATAATATGATTGGAGCACAAAGTATATTCAATTTATTCTAATGAGAATACAAAAATTCAAGTATTTTAATGACCACAATTAAATTTTAATGTGACTAAAAGAGTTGCTACTGAAGTAATTTCAGAGTGTATTCTCTAATCAGTTTACAATAATCAGGTATGGTGTCTCTTCAGAGCTGGGAAATGATCTTGCTTTCTTTTCCTAAGGAGAAAGATAGAACAGGTAATGGAGCATATGAGACAGGTGATAAAATCATTGCTTTTGTCCCCCCCCCATAGTATTGATTAAATGACTCTGTTCTATTGATTATTTTTGAACTGTGCCATAACAATGCTGTATCACTTCCACCACTGGCCCAGTGCTTGTCCTGGAGACTTTGGTTCCTAGACAGTTCTTTGCTTTGAAATTATTGACTCTTCAAGTGTGGGAACTTGTGTGTATAATATAATCACCAAGAAGACTTGTTATAAATTTAATTTAAGCTTCAGAAAATAAGTTTCCCATTAGTAATTAGTTTGAAGGATTCATACTCTATGATAAAGTTCCTAATAAATAGGAATTCTGCTACATTTCATATCCAAAAAGCCTATTTAACTGAACAGTCACCATACAGCTGCTTTCCTCCTGCATGGACTTCCTCCTGCAAGTCTCCCTGTAAAGGTTCACAACATGTGTTTGTATTCTAAATATTTATGTCAGGCACAGTCCAAAAATCATCTGGTGAGGGTTGCTTCATATACTGGAGTCATAATATGAGGCATTGCATCACTGTGAGGGACAACAGGCTGAAGTATTATGAAGTAGTAAACAGATTTTGCTCTGTACAATTCAGTCATTCAGAGGTGATTCATTTCAGGTATTTGCTAAGATGCTGTACCACAGCTTTTTAAATTACTGTGTATAATCCACTTTCTGTAACCAAATCTTAGAGTTCTTTTTGTTTGTTTTAGGAAGGAACAACCAAAATTGGAAGAAGTGATTCAGACCAAGATCAAGACATTGGTAAGAGAGTGATATTATAGTCTCAGGCTGCGCCAGGGGAGGTTTAGGTTGGATGTTAGGAAGAAGTTCTATACAGAGAGAGTGATTGCCCATTGGAATGTGCTGCCCAGGGAGGTGGTGGACTCACCATCGTTGGAGGTGTTCAGGAGGAGACTTGATGGGGTGCTTGCTGCCATGGTTTAGTTGTTTAGGTGGGTTGGACACAATGATCTTGAGGGTCTCTTCCAACCTGGTTTATTATTCTATTATTCTATACTATATTCTACAAATTATTTTATGATATGGTCAGGTCAAACCAAGAGGTTTTCATTTATCTTGTGTGATAGCTAGGTACTGTTTCTCTTTCTCAGCTCTTTTTATAGAAGGTGAGAAAAGAATAATGAAGTTGCCTAAAGTCTTTCAGTTATTTTTGTATTTGAAGAAGTCAAGAAGTCAGTGGTCTTGACCTAATTGAGATCTCTTAATAATTGTCTTCCCACTTATGAAATGCTACACATAAAGTTTAAACGTATCTTTGTCCAGTATTTAAATCTTGATATGTTCTATCCTAAACTAGTGGCAGAAATGATCACGAGACTGAAAATGTTTTTCAACTCTACTTGAGCAGAGTATTTCAGACACAAAATAATTCAGAATATCTTTTATTTCTTTTCATCTCTGCTCTTAACTTTATCAAACAATCTCAAGAGCTACAAATTATGATAGAGTGTCGAAACTTTATACTGAAAGTGGAAACTTTGTGGAATCCCATATTTGGTTACTTCTGCTTAAAAAAAGGTCAAGGGAGGTGATTCTCCCCCTCTACTCAGCTCTGGTGAGACCCCACCTGGAGTACTGCCTCCAGTTCTGGAGCCCCTATTACAAGAGGGATATGGACATGCTGGAAGGTGTCCAGAGAAGGGCCACGAGGATGATCAGAGGGCTGGAGCACCTCTCCTATGAGGACAGACTGAAGGAGTTGGGGCTGTTCAGTCTGCAGAAGAGAAGGCTCCAAGGTGACCTAATTGTGGCCTTCCAGTATCTGAAGGGGGCCTACAGGAAGGCTGGGGAGGGATTTCTCAGGATCTCAGGTAGTGATAGGACTAGGGGGAATGGAATGAAGCTGGAGGTGGGGAGATTCAGACTGGAGGTGAGGAGGAGGTTCTTCACCATGAGAGTGGTGAAACCCTGGAATGTGTTGTCCAGGGAGGTGGTCGAGGCCCCGTCCCTGAAGGTGTTTAAGCCCAGGCTGGATGAGGCTCTGGCCAGGCTGATCTAGTGTGGGGTGTCCCTGCCCATGGCAGGGGGGTTGGAACTAGATGATCCTTGTGGTCCCTTCCAACCCTGACTGATTCTATGAGTCTATGATTCTTTTCTGCCTTTACAATAGTAAAATGCAAACAACAAATGCTGTAATAGCAATAAGAAAATGCAGCACAATAAAATGCTTTGCACATCAGCTCACAGATTAGAAAGCAGTGCATAGTTTTCCAGGACCAGAAATACTTCAGAAGAACAATCTTACTTTTTTCTTCGAAGTAAGTTTGTGTGGTTTTTTTCCCTGTGATTGGGTACTTGGTTAGCAACCAAAGAAGACAATTTAATCTCCTCGTTCTGCATGTAACACAGATCTCTGAGATACAAAGTATGCAGTTAATAGTGTCAAACAGAGTGTGGTACTTCATTGTGAGGAAAACAGTGCAAGCCCAACCCCTTCAAGAGGTGAGGTAAAAGAAATGTGTACATTGTAGTTTTGCAGGGGCGGTGGATTGAAAGGGATCACTGTATGATAGACAACAACTGTGGAATTGTGACTCTGCGACCGGTTCAGGGTGCACACTGCACTGTAAATGGATGTGAAGTCACTGGATCATGTCGTCTGTCACAAGGTGAGGCTTGCTTTCTCTGTGAATGCTGCTTTAAAATCAACTTTGGAGTTCACAGACAAGGGCTTATGGAACTCATGCAGATTGGAGAAATGCATCTCTCAGTCTCCTCCTGCTGCCTAGCACCACAAAGTTTGATCCATAGCTAAAGCTTCCAGAGTGGAACAAATAAATTAAGTACCTCATAGAAAGTAAAATGAAGACATAGACAACCATATTAAGCAGTAGTCTGTCACTGCCTGAAGAGGGACAACCTGTAGTCAGAAGCACTGATGTGGAAAGCAGTGGAGACCATCTCTAAGCCACCAGTGGGGGGTTTTGGCAGTTATGTAATGTGCTTGGAATGACCTTCAACGTTTTCACAGTCTGTTTAGGTAGATGCTGCTTAGGCCCTGATGCACATGCTATAGTGAATGAGCCCAGTTCAAATGAATCAGGCTCTCTTATTTTCAGCTTGTCTAAAAAAAAAAGAAAAAACGACCAACAGTCTTGCAGTCATCTGAACTCCTAAAAAGCATAAAACCAAGTTTGTGGCAGTGGGTTGGTTATGTTTTTGATATGAAGTCATGCTGGCCTTTACTACAAAGAGGAAATTTACTGTTACGCAGAGTTTGCAGAGACCACCAAGATTAGTTTGCTTGGATGCTGTTATTGCAGAACAATAACCCTGCTGTTCCAGAGTGGCAGATTTGAAAAACATCTCTGTTTTGTGCCATTCAGAAAGCTGTTGGGCAGAGTACTGGTTTTTTAAACACACAGTTATGTATTGTTTAGTCCATTCTGTAGTTTGTACACTGGAGTTAAGAAACTGCAAGATTCCAACCGCTTGATGAGTCGTGTCTCTGTAGATTTGTAATTTTAATTCTTCTTTTTTCACAGGGGCCCTTGTTGTTCTGGGCAAGTCTCATAAATTTAGATTCAATCACCCAGCAGAAGCTGCTATCTTAAGACAAAGAAGATCAGTAAGTTATTTTTCTCTCCTAATTCTCCATTGGTTTTCCTAATTATTTTCCTCCTTTAGAGCAAGCCTGATTTATATAATATTTCTTCTCATGATCATAGTCACTTGCTTCATTTCCTCCATCTAATGGTCTGTAATGACACTAAATCTCTTGTGGGGAGGACACCAGCACTTCTTTCAGATATGCTTAGCAAAAGATGATGTGGATCCCTTGAATAATTTAGTATTTCCTATTTCTAGTCATGACTACAGTAGGATTGAAACAGAAAGGCAGAATGACGCAGCAAAAAGACCAATTAAGAATCTCTCTGCATTTGATAGTGTTCTGAATTATCTTCTGTCTCCTAAATGAGGTAATGGAAAGGAGAAATAGGAGAAATGGAAAATTTGTGGGATTAAGTGCTTGAGTGTTGTTGACTCTGAAAGCACTTAATTGTTACATACATCAGAAGCAGGCAAAATACTTCCCGGTATATTAATCTCAGGAACTAACTACTGCAAGATATTATTTGGTCAACCAGTTCAATAATGTTTGAAAAATATAAACTATAACTAAAAAAAACCCCTTGACTTAAAGAATGTAAATGTTCTGCTTTAGGATATAACCCTATTACCAACTGTTATTGGAAAGAATCTAACTTTTAAAATGGATTTTCATAAAGCAGCGTTTTTGTACTGTCTGCTCAACTGTCCCTGTGAGCTCACTGTCATAGTGGAGATAAGGAGCTTAACTTCCATTTGTTTTCTTTCTTAATTTCTTGATTAATGAAAGAGACAGTACATGAAAACAGAGCTGCACTCAGTAACAACTGCTTAGCAATTTTGCAAATTAGGAAAGCCAGAGGAGGAGTGTAAGTGAGATTATAAACTCACATGGGAAGTATTATGCAGCATTGCACGCAATAGTTAGCAACTGTAGTATTAATGATAACTTGGAACCTCCTGGGTTGCTTTATTACTTTTTCTTCCTGCTCTCTTGTGTGTTTTGTAGATTAATGAAACCCCACCTCTTCTGAGTTGTGGAGCTTTGGACTGGCTCAACTTGGATGGAAATTGTACCCATTCTCACTATATCCTTTCTTCTCTTGACAAGTAAGTGTAAAAAAACCAAACACTGGTGGCATCTACAGCCGGGGCTTGTGTATAGCACAGGTCACATCATGTCTTCAGGTGATCAAATGAAAGTATCCAAGAAAATGCATTGACCAAGTGACTAATATACAGGGTTATGCTAGCCAAGCAACAAACCTGAAAAGCAATCTATTGATGCACAATGAATGTTTCACCCCTGTGAAATCAAGAAACTGCCTTGGATGTGACTGTCAGGCAGCTTTAATTCAGTTCACTTGCACATCTGCATTATAACCGTTCTGATTTAAGAGCTAATCTTTAGTTTTTGCAATATTCTTATTTCAGTGCACAGAATGGACTTTTCTAGATGATTTAGCCAAGGTAACTATTACCAATTCAGCTTCCTTGCTAATTTGTTATGGAAATCAGAAGGTGTGCTTGTTCATAAACTCCCTTTAATTTAAGTCCTGGTTGAACCCTGCATCTCAGAAAGCTATTGTGATTCTCTGTTTTTAAAAATCTGAGCAGCAAATACAGCACAGGCTGCTTCCAAAACACTGGAGAGCTGCTCGTGGTCACAGTGTCTAGTGTATGCTTTTCCTGGCAGAGTCTTTCTGAATAGAATAGAATAGAATAGACCAGACCAGACCAGGTTGGAAGAGACCTTCAAGATCATCGCGTCCAACCTATCATCCAACACCACCTAATCAACTAACCCATGCAACCAAGCGCCCTGTCAAGTCTCCTCCTGAACACCTCCAGTGACGGCGACTCCACCACCTCCCCGGGCAGTCCATTCCAATGGGCAATCACTCTCTCTGTGTAAAACTTCCTCCTGACCTCCAGCCTGAACTTCCCCTGGCACAGCCTGAGACTGTGTCCTCTTGTTCTGGTGCTGGCTGCCTGGAAGAAGAGACCAACCTCTGCCTGTCTACAACCCCCCTTCAGGTAGTTGTAGAGAGCAATAAGGTCACCCCTGAGTCTCCTCTTCTCCAGGCTAAGCAGCCCCAGCTCCCTCAGTCTCTCCTCATAGGGCTTGTGCTCCAAGACCCTCATCCAACTTCGTTGCCCTTCTCTGGACTCGTTCCAGCAAGTCAATGTCCTTCCTAAACAGAGGGGCCCAAAACTGGACACAGTACTCGAGGTGTGGCCTAACCAGTGCAGTGTACAGGGGCAGAATGAAGACAGTGATTAATGTGTATCAGGAAAATGAGTTAGAATATCTCCTGGTTTTCAGTTCTGATTTACATTTCATCCTTTAATATTCTATTGAGTCCTTTCTCTTTTTTTAAATTCTTCTCAGCCTGGCTCATTCAATTTACCTGTTAAAGGCAAGAAACAGCCATCTTCTCATTCATATCTGCTGATAGTTTTGCTTCTTGCTGGAGTGGTTTTGGTGTGGTGTAACATACTGAGAATCTTTAATCTCTTTCTGGAGGAAGTATCTCATCTTGTTTTTATGAGCAGAAAATGTCATCTCTGTTTCAAACATCTCTTCATGCTTCTAGTCAAGTGGCTTGCTTTCCATCTTGAATAGTGTGTTTCTGTGTGCTGTCTTTAATGTGTCTAATCTCTGCATTTGCTTTTCATTCACTGCAGTGATGCCTTTCTGTATAAAATGGTATTTCATTTTGTTCCTTTAATGAGGTATCTTTTGCACATCGCTGCTGTTATTGTCTATTTATTTTTTTTAATCATCAAGAATTTTAGAGTAAGCCTTTGTGAAATGACTTCAAAACTTGATTCTGAGTTGCTTTTTACATGTCGTAAACATCAGAGGTGGAGCTTGTCATAAACATCAGAGGTGGAGCTTTCGTCACAGAAATTCGTTGATAGTCCTAGAAAAACCTGCAGAAACCTCAAAGCATTGTCCACGGTTCAGCGCAGAATTGCACATTGATTTTCTCCTCTTTGACTGGACAAAACTGAAAAACATTTCTGGTTGATTTTTATTTCAGACCATGTTCAGGGAGCAGATTTTCTTGTGCTGATTAACTTTTTAATCACTTGGACAAGACTATGCCTATTACACTGCTTAACGTTGCTCTTATACTTGCCTAGAGTGTTTCAAATTACTACAGTGAAAATGAAAAGCATTATGGTATTGCATTTGCTTGATGTATTTCAGTCTCCATCTCTATCAGGAATAAGGTGTAAACTATGTCTAATAGTACTTGACTTTCATTTTACATAATCCAGTGGTCTTTTTTCCCCTCTTGAATATTTTTTTGGCTAGGGTAAACTGAGTTATCCACTCAGCCTTTCTTTACAGCAAGCCCGTGCTTCTGTCCAGACAGGTAGTTTTGCTCATGGAGGGGGCTATGATCGAGGCATCTAGTCTAAGATCTATAATACAAGAATAACACAAGATACATGTGGTTTCTCAAATGACCAGCTTTCATAAAGAATACTCAAGGTCAAGTACTAAAAGGTGCATCTGATGTACTTTGCCAACAGTAATACAGGACTAAGTGGACTATGGAGATTTGTTCATCAGTAGAAAGTCCATCTACTGCAAGCTCTTGTCTTTGTCAGAAAGAAATGGTTGCAGGAAAACATAAGAACAGGACAAGCTGTGTGTGTGATAGTTCTTGATATTCTCTCAGCAGCTAACAATGTGCATCTTAGAGCCTTCCTCTCCTGAAAAATAAAGTAACATTTCTGTGTATAGTAGGCTTCAGTGAACTTTTTTTTTCCTTCTTTTTTAAACAATTTTATGATTTCCTATTTTTATTTTGCAGTCAAAAGTGTAGAAACTGTAAAGAAAAGAAATGTTCTCCTGAACCAAGGTAAGAATATCAATGTGTCTAAGTCATGCTGATTTATTTTTTGGCCCTTCTAGCTTTGTCTTTCTTCCGTGCCACACTTATTTCATCCTGAAGAAATGCAAACTGGGCTTTGAGCTTTGATTTGATTTTCTCATATTGAAACAAGAATCTGTGTGTGCAGATGAGTTAAGGCAAAGCCTCTGCAACCATGTTGTTTCCTCATACTTGATCTTGGTCAAATTGTTTGCAGCTTTGGTGCATATGTAAGCTGTATTTTAAAGCCATGACTAGAGCAGGGTTTACACTGAAGCTGCCACCAGGTTGCAACACAGAATCCTAAAACATGTTATGTTTGGTGTGAGTAATAGGTACTGTGAATACTCATGAGTTTATTGAACATTCCTTGGACAAATTTTGGTTTTCTTTTGGTGAAAAGAAAATGGCTTTGGAAGGGTCTAAAAAGATATTCTGCACACAAAAATCATTCAGAAATAGTTTGGCTTCCATGGATTTGAGCACTCTTTAATTAGGAACTGATGGTACTTTGCTTTCTTTGGGATTTTTTTGATTAATTTCAGAACATATGAACATACATATTATACTAATGATTGCTTACAGCCTTATCTTCCTTGCTGTCAGTGTGATGGCGTTTTTCTCATCTGCCTTTCATGGGTTGAATTACCATTTCAGCCTCTAATTGCATGTTAAAATATTTTGAGAAATGAGAATGAAAACAAATTTCTACCATTGCATACAAATATTACCATTTTAGGCAGCAAGCTTCTCTTGAAAAGGCTGTGATTCATTGCACTTTTACTGGGCTGCTTGCTTGTACATCCTTGTTAGAAGAGCCCCAGCACTTTGAACTTAGGTTTGTTGTCAGCCAGAAAACACAGAGAAGGCTTGTGACTGGCATCAGTCGTCACATGATGGCATCGTCTCACATGAAGTTCTTGCTCCTCTCATTGCCTTAATACCATACTGCACATAAATATAACCCTGATTTCATTCTCTTACTAGTTTGAAAAACCCTGGTGGTGTTCCATTTAGAATCCAGTGGCATAGCAGTACACCAAATTAATTTTAGCTGCTTGAAGCATGTTTAAGCTCCCTTTCCTTTAAAATAGCAACATTGTTCAACCTTGGGGGGGAAATCTCTTAAAGATCTATGAAGTCCTACTGAACTAGAAGGAAACAATGTCCACAGCTATGGCATCTGATGCTGCAGAACACAACACAATTATTGGTCTACTGTGGTGTAGTTAACATGTCCAACTCATATTTGCAAAAATAATACTCTGAGTTCCTACTAACAGCTCTCAGTTGAGAATTTCAATGTGCTCTACAGATATAAGGCAAAGAAATCTTTAGCAGCTCTTAAAAGATCCTTCAAATATTTAATTTCACAGAGCAGCACACTGTCAGTTATAGCAGCTCTACAACTCAGAGCAAAATCTTGTGTAGTGGGTTAAGAGGAGAACTGATTGATTTGGTATGTAACTGGAATAGGATAGAATACAATAGGGTAGAATAGAATTAACCAGGTTGGAAGAGACCTTTGAGATCAAGTCCAACCTATAATTGAATTGTGAAGGGAAAAACCTGTGACAAGTTTTAGTTCCAGCTAAACTGGAATTTAGTAAGGCTACTGGAGTTTGTGGCTGTCTATTTCATGTGACTCCTTGTCAAAGAGAGGTTTGTTTCAGAAGTGTAGTTAAAGGGTTGCCTGAAATAAGTCCTTACCTTACTGTTGTTTGGCAGGGGGGCTTAGGGGGGAAAAAAAAGGAGGCTTCTGTAAACCCCCAATAACAAAAAACAACTGCAGGTGTGTTTTTTCTGAAAGTAGGCCATCTAACCAGAAATTCAAATGATACTTCACCTGATGGTAACTTCCGTGAAAGGGATTAGTCTGTGTGTACATTTGCAGAGGTCCCTAGTTTCTAAAGGTTTCTGGCTGATGGCTGTTTTGACTGATTTCTGGTTCCCACCTCTTGTCCACCACTTCCCACAACATTTTGCTATGAATAGTGTGAGTACCATCCTTCAGGAGCCTGGAGGAGGTAACAATACAATACCTTCATATCTTTTTCATCACTTTCTGCTTGATGGAGGAGAAGGGAAGAGGTAGTGGAGTCACCATCCCTGGAGGTGTTCAGGAGGAGACTTGGTAGGGTGCTTGGTTGCGTGGTTTAATTGATTAGGTGGTGTTGGATGATAGGTTGGACACCATGATCTTGAAGGTCTCTTCCAACCTGGTCTGGTCTATTCTATTCCTATTCCTATTCTATTCTATTCTATTCCTATATTCCTATTCTATTCATGCCTCTGTGCTAGGCAGAAGCAGTTGTATGGTCTTGTGGAGCTGCACGGTGCCTGTTCTGTGATGCTCTGGAGCCCTGCGGGAAGGGCCCCGGATTGGGCACAAGTGGAGGCGGGGAGGATGGAGTGGGGTTGGGTGTATATCAGTGGGTAGGCTTGTAACCCTGGCTTGTGATTGCTCTCAGTGCTGGGGTTTGCAAGGGTGCAAAATTCCTTGCCAACATCTTTTTTTTCTTTCCCCTGCTTTGTTTTCAATTCATCTTCCGCTGGAAAAGGATAATTTTTAAAAGAAAGATGGACTTGAACTAGGTAGTCAGGACAGGGAGGATGCTGACTTGACATATTTCCTTTGGGAAAACTAGCAAATTGCAGCCTTTAGCAGCAGTGGTTATTCTCAAATGAGTTCCTTTATTTGAGCCTTGAGATTTTGTTGCAGAAGGCATTCAGCCTCACCGCTGAGCTATTGCTGCCATAGTTACTGAAAACTGCATTATGCTGTAGCAGCCGCCAGCCTCTGCATCAGCAGAAGTGTTTGGGGAAGAGGGGAGGAGAATTGCACAATAGGATCCCAGAGAGCTGACGACAAAACAGGCTGGAAAAAATGTGGATTTACAGATGGTTCATTTAGCATGCATCATGCAAACTTTGTGGAGAGGAAAATGAGATGGAAAAAGAATCCGGCAGCATTGGTACAATATGAACATTTTCTCAGCAATTTGTGATGATCCTTAGTTCTAAGGTTGGTGTCTTTCTGTCATTGTAATATTATTTGCTGTTTTTAAAGGTTTATGTGGAGGAGGGGTAACTGTTGCCACTTCTTGCTGCATTTGGCACACCTGGATATCTGCATGCATTCATCAAATTCTGTGCTTATTTTACATTCTGTTTGCTAGAGTATGCCAATCCTGTGTAACTTAAGATTTTATATGTGTCTTGGTACCTACAGAAATGGAGCTGTTTGTCTTATGTTTGTCCTGAGGTTGTACTATTTCCCACTACAACTATATTAAGAGTAGATTGCTTATGTGGGAGGGCAGAAATACGAGCAATAGCAGAAATTGGTCAATGAATCCTCTTTCTCGTGGTATTTGAAGTCTAAATGTGACATTACATCTCATTTAAGATGTTTCAGATTAAATCAGTGAGTGATCTCATCTACTTAGTAAGGAATATAGCTCAATTCTTATGTTAACTGGGATAGGTATTTGCTTTCAGTTTAATGATTCAAAGATGTCTTACATAAACTGTTCCTTAATTTGTCTGTGAGGTGATTTAGCTATGAAGTCTGTGTGAATCTGTTATTTTCTTTCTGGGCCAATGTCACATCATTTTTTAGTTTGCTGTATTATTTTTACAAATCAGCAAGAGTGCGTTGATGTGACTGACATAACACTCTTGAAGGTAGAAAGGGAGGGTTCTTGGTTTCAGCAGTTTCTGTGAGAGACAGAGCTGTATCCCAAGCCAGCCAGTCATTTTGCTCTCACAGTCAGTAGTCTCAAAGACAGAGGAAAAACATCTTCTGGCAATACTGTTATGTAAGTGGCTCTGCATGAATTTTCATTATCTTTTCATTCTGCTTGAGAGAACCATCTTTAAGGAACAACTCATAGCAAGGTGTTTGATGTTCAATCCCTGTGTTCAGACCTATTTTTTACTGCCTTGCCTGTTTTTTGGTTTGTGCTATTAAAAATTAGATGAAGCAGAAAGGCCCTGGAATAGCAGCAGAACTGCAATTTGTATATATACTTTAAGCAACAGTCTTTTGTTACAGAAACTTTAACCCTGGAGCAAGAGAGAGACTTGTACCATCTAGCTACAGCATCAGAACAAAAGCAGTAATAATAGTGCAATGGTTGCTGTGCTGTGGTTAGTGTTTTTTTCCCCCAAGGTTTAAAGTGAAGTATGGATATGCTTCTATACTCTCTGCCTTTTTGGAGTGCAGTCATAGTATGGAGCTGTGATTAATAACATCAGTTTGGCCTGCACGGTGTTCTGCTCTGTGTGGAAACACACGTGCCTGTTGGAGAGGATCTTACAGTTTCATGTTAGTTCAGCAAAACATCCATTACTGTACACATGAGGGAGTACATGAGTGCTGCTGAGAACAGCAAACCACATTCTTCTGTGTGCATTGTTTGCGTTGCTTATTCTCTAGTACTTTATAATATATGTGAGTGGGATGGTTTCAGCATTGTTGGAAAGGATGGGAAGAGTTTGTGACCCTCTCCCAGCTGTAAGTAGACATTACCTAACCACCTCTGCAAGTGTTCTGAGGTCTTTGCATTGAAATGCAACACTGAGTTGTTTCATATACTTAAGTGTCCTGGGGTTCATTTCAGCAGCTTGAACTCTGATAGGTAAATGTTATGGAAAGGCTGGCTGAGAACTTAAAGTCATGATTAGGAAGAATATGAGACATTTAGAAAGAGGATTTTTATTATATGTAACTTTAGTAAGCAGTAACCGAACAAAGGTTCTTAGTGTGCCATTCTATCTTACTCTGCTTTCCAGCCTTACTGACAATGATATATTCAGTTTCCTCAGTCTCCTACAGAATGGTGTTAATAATGAGAAATTAATAGAAATCAGCTCTTCTGATACTTTCTGAAATTTGGATCCTCATCACCCCTCTTGGATGAATGTACTTTGCTGCTTTTACATGTGTCTCAGACTAAGCAACTTACCCAAGGTCATGCAATTGACCAGTAACAGATTTAGACTCACATCATCTAGCTTTCATAGTACCACAGAAATCAGTTATCGGTTAGCAAAACAGGTTAAAGACTACCCTGTCATCAGAGTATGCACAGAGACTTCACATTTATGGTTGTTAAGGTTTATTAGATTTAGTGTAATCAGCAAGAGGCTTCAGCTGACATCAAGGTTCTGTTAAGTTTAGCACATGGACATCCAGAATCAGACTTCACTCTGAAGACCTTGCAGTGTAAGTATGTGAAAGCACAGAGGTGATAACTGCTCCAAAATCAGAGAGCTTTTTGTCTCAGTTCAGTACTTTAACCTCCAGATTTATATGGCTGCTCCATTATGTTTCCCTTGGAAAATATGGGAGATAACCTGGAAGCTACATCTAGGGAAAGCCTCCCTCAGAGTAATTAAAACCATGGGAGCTTTTCCTAAACAAAATCCTTCACCTTTAATACTACATTTGAAAAGAGATTCTTTAGGTAACCAGTCTGGTTTTAGTCTCTGAGTTTGTCCCCCAATAGCTGGTGAGATTACAAATTCATGAACAGCTGGAGATTTATAATGGCCCTAGGAACATTACAGTGCTGCAATGAAGTATCAGTTCAGACCTACTCCAGCTGAATGAGAAATGAGGCATCCCACTCCTGTTTCCTGGGGTCAACCAAAGTTTATCTGAGAGGAGAAAATTGCAAATCACAAATTGTTGGCATCTTTGTAGTCAAGCCAAGGACAAGTATATGTGGGAGCTGCCTGCTCTTGTAAATTGTTTCTGTGGGTCCCAAACAGACACAAACCATTTAGCCAATGACAGTAGCAAAATTTGACTGCTTGTGCCATGCCAGACAATCAAACAGAAGACATTATTCTGCAGTTATTCTCACCATTTATTCCATAAATGTTAAAAACCAACTGAATTCTGTTTTCTTCAGGTGAGCAAAAGAGAGTCACAATAATATGTAAAATATAAAAGCCTGATAATTCTCAATGTAGTGAGGTTTTCCCACTGCTCCCAAAAAAAGTGAAATCTATGTTCCATGTAAAGGTACTGCAGAAGGCCTTGGCTGCTGAATTGTTGGGGTTTTTTTTTTGCTCAGCTTATCTAGCTCACAGAATTAAAAGTTGATGCTGTAGAAATGATTTCTTTGAACGCATGCTTACGGTTTAGCATAGAGATGTCAACTTAATTCCTGTGTAGCAAAGGTCAAAAGCTCTTTTCATGGAGGTGACCTTGCATTGGTCACGGTTTTACAGATAACACGATGTGTCCAAAGCACTCCCTTTTGAAATAATGATCTGGATGAGGGGGTCGAGTCAGTCACCAGCAAGTTTGCAGATGACACCAAGTTAGGGGCAGATGTTAGTCAGTTAGAGGGTAGAAAGGCTCTGCAGAGGGACCTCGACCGACTGGACAGATGGGCAGAGTCCAATGGGATGGCATTTAACAAGTCCAAGTGCCGAGTGCTGCACTTTGGCTACGGCAATCCCATGCAGAGCTACAGGCTGGGGTCGGAGTGGCTGGAGAGCTCCCAGAGAGGGACCTGGGGGTGCTGATCGACAGCCACCTGAATATGAGCCAGCAGTGTGCCCAGGTAACCAGGAGGGCCAATGGCATCCTGGCCTGCATTAGGAATAGTGTGGCCAGCAGGAGCAGGGAGGTCATTGTGCCCCTGTACTCTGCTTTGGTTAGGCTACACCTTGAGTACTGTGTCCACTTCTGGGCCCCTCAGTTTAAGAAGGACATCGAGACACTTGAACGTGTCCAGAGAAGGGCAACAAGGCTGGTGAGAGGCCTTGAGCACAAGCCCTATGAGGAGAGGCTGAGGGAGCTGGGATTGTTTAGCCTGGAGAAGAGGAGGCTCAGGGGTGACCTCATTGCCCTCTACAACTACCTGAAAGGTGGTTGTAGCCAGGAAGGGGTTGGTCTCTTCTCCCAGGCAACCAGCACCAGAACAAGGGGACACAGTCTCAAGCTGCGCCAGGGGAGGTTTAGACTCGAGGTGAGGAGGAAATTCTTCACCGAGCGAGTCATTCGGCATTGGAACGGGTTGCCCAGGGAGGTGGTTGAGTCATCGTCCCTGGAGGCATTCAAGAGGAGATTGGACATGGCACTTGGTGCCATGGTCTAGGCATGGGGTCTGTGTTGATAGGTTGGACTCGATGATCCTCGAGGTCCTTTCCAACCTAAGTTATACTGTGATACTGTAATGTTTTTGTTTTCTTTTGACCTTCAGGATCTCCTTAGTGTTTTCATCCCTTTTCTCTATTTGAAAGTGTAGTAAATACCTCATCCTAATAAATACATCATTTCCTTGATGAGTAAAACATACTCATATTTTTTTTTCAAGTCTTAAAGATTTAGTTTTCTGAGTTATATTTAATGTTAAATGAACAATGTGGTGTTTAGAAACAAAGCAACAGGCAAAGTTCATATGTCATGTTTATAACTTGTGATATTAAGAACTCCTGATGTAACGTGTGGACAAGTAGAATACATATCCCCTGTCAGAGGATTAATGTATTTAGTGTGATCATGGATCACACTGAATATAGACAGTATTTTGATTGTTACCCTTTCTGTCTAAAATTTTGGCACAGAATAAGGAACTCAGCATCTGGGGGGGGCCTAGGGCAGGTTTGCACAGGTTAGTCACTTTTCTGGTCACAATCCTGCTACAAATATAAAAGTAACCTAATATAGTTGTGCCATCCATCTGTGATCAAGTTCTTCCCTTGGTACTGCCAGAAACTGTCAGTGTAATCTCAGCAATGCCTGCAGCTCTTTCTAGGTTGGAGATTTTTGCTCTGAAAACAGAGAATGTTTGTCGTTTCTGTAAAGCACTTTGAAGTACTTGGATGACAAATATCCTATCAGATTCTGGGCTGCATCAGGAGAAGTGTGGCTAGCAGGTCGAGGGAGGTGATCCTCCCCCTCTACTCAGTCCTGGTGAGACCCCACCTGGAGTACTGTGTCCAGTTCTGGAGCCCCTATTACAAGAGGGATGTGGAGGTGCTGGAAGGTGTCCTGAGAAGGGCCACAAGGACGATCAGAGGGCTGGAGCACCTCTCCTATGAGGACAGACTGAAGGAGTTGGGGCTGTTCAGTCTGCAGAAGAGAAGGCTCCGAGGTGACCTAATTGTGGCCTTCCAGTATCTGAAGGGGGCCTACAGGAAGGCTGGGGAAGGACTTCTCAGGATCTCAGGTAGTGATAGGACTAGGGGGAATAGAATGAAGCCGGAGGTGGGGAGATTCAGACTGGAGGTGAGGAGGAGGTTCTTCACCATGAGAGTGGTGAAACCCTGGAATGTGTTGTCCAGGGAGGTGGTTGAGGCCCCATCCCTGGAGGTGTTTAAGAGCAGGCTGGATGAGGCTCTGGCCAGCCTGATCTAGTGTGGGGTGTCCCTGCCCATGGCAGGGGGGTTGGAACTGGATGATCCTTGTGGTCCCTTCCAACACTGACTGATACTATGATACTATATAGTGGTTGTAAAATTTTGTTAACATCTAAACAACCCCCCTCCACAACTTCATTTTGGGAAGATCTACAGCCAAATGAAGTGACAACATTTTAAGAATTCTTTATGCTTGTAGTTTTTCTGGTGGTGGAATTTTCTGGTAAACCATAAGGGCATTCATGTTTGCTGGCATTTATGGTATTTATGATTGTAACTGGCTGTGACATGCATATACACAGCTACTTTACATCACATGTGTCTGTCATAATGCACCCTTTTTGATCAAAAAAACTATCTTGAATGCTGTCTGCTTGTTTTATTACAAATGTTTTGATACTTGTTTCTGGTTTAAATTCACTGTCAACATTTCTAACAGCAGAGAAATAGATGCTGTACATGAAGAGTACAAGCAGAAACTGAGAGACCAGGAAGCTTTCCACAGAAAACAAATTCAACGACAGCAGCTCTATGTCGAGGATTTAAAGCAGCAGATCTTGAGAGGACAGATCAAAGCAGAGCGGGAACTAGAAAGTGACCAAGCACTAATCAACCAGCAGATCCAAGAAAGTGGGTACCTGCCTCTTCCTGTCTCTCAATTCCCTTCCATTATTGCATTCTTTTATCCTCTTGATGTTAGTTACTCTATGTTATGGGTGGAACTTCTGTTACAGCTTATTATTAATTTTCTCTTATCATTGCCTTGCCCTTGAGAATGGGCATTAAGCCTTGATTAACAGGACTAAAGCACCTCTTTCACAGTGCACCAGCAGTACTGTTTAATTAGCTCTGCAGGTCACTGCTAAGAGACACACCACCAGTATGTGCCACTGCCTGGTGGCACTGAACCTCTCCTCTCCCATGCTGCTCCCTGTCCTCCCTCCCTGCAGCTTTATTCTGATCATGTCTGTGGTGCAGCTCTGCTGTGTTGCAGTATAGAGCCAGTCTGCTGTTGTGTTTTAAGTTACCTGTGCTTCATCCAATGAACTGTTCTGAGAGACTGGAACTGAGGTGACTGTGG
The DNA here is from genome assembly GCF_026170545.1 of Melanerpes formicivorus. Lineage (NCBI taxonomy): Eukaryota > Metazoa > Chordata > Aves > Piciformes > Picidae > Melanerpes > Melanerpes formicivorus. The sequence continues at coordinate 4,061,019 of NW_027142414.1, read as the reverse complement.
CAGTTCTTACCATAAGCTTGCAGGAGAAACTGTTCTAACATCAAGATGCAATAGGAACCAAGCAATGCTTCCAAGACAGCAATCTGTGTCACTTGTGGTAGTCTCTACATGTTTCACTGATTGTCTCTATTGTTACAGGTGACATCATTCTCATGTGCTTTTAATGAATTTCATTCATTAGGAAAAATAAGGCCATGGTGTAAGACCACATCTCAAGCTGAATTTTCTGTGGTTGCTATGTGAGCTTTAAATAATGAAAACAAAGAAAACACATCTAAATAGTAGGTGGAACACAAGTTCAGAGCTAAAATCTCAGACCCAGTTAAAGGAAAGAGAGTTTAACTAGCTTTTATATAGTAAATATTTACACACACTTTTGCAGTATGAAGAAAAATGTATGCAGATATTCTTTGGTAGAAACTGAAGTGCAAAGAATTAAGACTGAAAATAAGATGTGGGGTTTATTTACCCTAAAGACAGTAATTAATGATACTGCATCCTCCACCGCCAAATGTATTTTAAACCAAGATTTGATTAGAAGAAGAAACAGGAGTTATTTGTAGTAAGTTCTACAGTACTATGCAAGAATACTAGATCATCATCATGCTAGGTCAGTTACTAGATTTCAAATGGCAAAGAGCTGTGTCAGAAGATGGAGCCACAGCATGTTTGGAAAAGTGGTTTTTATATGTCAGTGGCTCCTGGCTGCCAGAGGTGCTGTTTACACACAGGCAAAAATACTCAGTGAGATGTCTTGGTAGACTTGGGCTGCCCCTTAACAAGTTCACTGACTGATCCTTTTAATGGCTGAAATTGACTGGTTATAGTGTTCTCTAGTTTGTCTTCTAATTAATTATTTCATACAGGTTTCTTGATAAGCAAAGTACAGCTGTTACAGAGGCACTGTTGCCACTTGGCAAGACATAGTAATTGGTTCTTGGAAGAAGAAAAATGAATGTTTGGACGCTTTTCAGACCCAAACTTAAGCAGTCTGCTATCTTTTTAGTTATGTCAGCTCCAGTGAAGAGACTAAAAGGAAATTGTGCTGATGGGATGTAATAGAAATGGACTTAGAATACACAGAAAGAAGAGAGAACCAGGGGAGCTCCCTCATAATACCTTTTTTTCAAAGCTCTGTAGACTTGTTCTCTGTTTCCATCTATTTCTGCTGGGTTTGTTGTGTTCATGCAAAGCTTAGCCAGGCAAGTAGTTTTTGCCAGCTGAATACAAATACTTCACTTGGAAAGCCACCAAAGTTTTCCATGTTTTCTGTGCCCTCTGTGTCTCAGCTCCCATCAGAGGCAAGTTTGTGAGCAGATATTAATTAGCATCTTAGAGCTTGCAGCTCCATTACAGGGAAATGCTTATCTGCCAAACATTGTGCTTGCTTAATGCATGCTAAAGAGGACAGATCTGGAAACAAAGACTTGTGACAACAGCTTTGTATGTGAAACTTTAAAATATTATTAAGAAAAATTAACTAACATAATGCCTAAGGTGCTGCTTCTTTGTCCATGCAGTAGCCACAGAGTTAGAGTTCCTACTTCTGTGCAAGTGCTGTGTGCAGAGTTACCAACAAAAAGAGGACAGGAGACACACTGTGGTAGGGATCACTAACGAAGTATGTTTCGTAGGATCAGTAGTCTCCAAGCAAGTGATGCTGACAGTGTCTACGCACTAATGATTTCTTACTTCAGGGAAACTTCCACAGACCAAAATTATTCTCTTGCAGCTCAGCTGTGCAGAGCTGTGAGTAGCCCTTCTTTATCATATCAGGCTTACACCTCTTAATTCTTAACCCCCTGAATAAGCAACAAAAGGTTGTTTATTCAGTAGACTGCAGACTGAAGGTAAGACCAGCTAAAAAAAATGTGTTGCTGCTAGTAAGATAGAAGTACTTTAAAAAATAACTGGTTAGGCCACACCTTAAGTCCTGTGTCCAGCTCTGGGCCCCTCAGTTTAAGAAAGATGTTGACTTGCTGGAACGTGTCCAGAGAAGGGCAACAAAGCTGGGGAGGGGTTTGGAGCACAGCCCTGTGAGGAGAGGCTGAGGGAGCTGGGGTTGCTTAGCCTGGAGAAGAGGAGGCTCAGAAGAGACCTTATTGCTGTCTACCACTACCTGAAGGGAGGTTGTAGCCAGGTGGGGGCTGGTCTCTTCTGCCAGGCGGCCAGCACCAGAACAAGAGGACACAGTCTCAAGCTGTGCCGGGGGAGGTTTAGGCTAGATGTTAGGAAGAAGTTCTTCATAGAAAGAGAGATTGGCCATTGGAATGTGCTGCCCAGGGGGGTGGTGGAGTCACCGTCACTGGAGGTGTTTAGGAAGAGTCTGGATGGGGTGCCATGGTTCAGTTGATTAGATAATGTTGGATGATAGATTGGACTTGATCTCAAAGGTCTTTTCCAACCTGGTTTATTCTATCCTATTCTATCAGTTTAGTCCTTTGAGGAATGCTCCACCTGTCAGGGAAAGGTAGGGGTTTATTAGCCAGAAACTCATTAGTGTGTGTGTGAAATTCTGCTTGCTGCATTAACATGGAGGCTCTGAGTTAAGCTCTGTACAACCTCTTGTAGTTCTTTTTTTAGCTCTGCTCTCAGTGAACATATCTTCACTCCCTAAGTCAAACATACAAAGTTTAATGTGTGACATCAGAATAATTAAAGCAGAAGTAGTAATATGTTTCACAGTAAAAAGCTAATCAGGTGGTACTTCACTCATGTGAATATACACTGTCTGAAAAGTGCAGATAAGTGAGCTCAGGCCTTTTAATGCTTCCACTGCGTTTTAACAACAAAAATGAGGTGATGTTTGAGTGTAATATTTGAGAAATTGAAATGTGTTCTACTTTTTGCTCGCAAACAAGGTCTTACCAACCAGTCTCCTTAGCTGTATCAGTCCACCTTCTGCTTGTATCTTGCAGTTGTTACCCAAGTCCCTATCCCAGTGGAGAGGCTATTGGTTAAATGCAGCAACGATATCTGTTTCCCTAAATGGTTTGTCACGGGTTGCGGCACTAAGCAAATGACAGATACTGTCCATTAACCCCTCTTCTGTCCCAGAAGGGAAAGGGCATGAGGGAGAGAGTCTTACCAGTTGGAACAAAAAGCCCTAAAACAGCTTTAAAGAAAGAGTAACAATGAAAAGAAAAAAAATATTAATAAGAAAAGAATGAAATGTATACAAACCCAATAGTGAACTCCCTGATGGTAGTCATGCCACTTCTGATGCTACAGGATGGGCACTGGGAAGTCCTAGCTTGCATCCAGTGGGAGATGGGAATGGAATTCAGGAACTGTATTCAGAAATTTACTAATTGGGATCAAAGGCAGAAGAATAGAGTCCCCCTCAGATGTGAGCCACAGAAGAAGAGGGATTAACCCTTGTGACCCCTGGACTTTATACTGAATATGACATAGAAGGAATGGAATACCTTGTGGTCAGGTTTGAATCACCTGTCCTGTCTGCTTCGCCCAGCAAGGGCAACTTTTCCCCCTTTTTTGTGACCATTTCACTTACAGCACTGCAATGCGGTACCCTCGATTTAGCAGTGAACTTGTTCTGCACAGGCACAAGTATAAGCAGGACTCTTTCTGCACTTATTGATCCTTGGTGGTAACTATAGACATTGAGCTTTATCACTCTAGAACCAGACAGTGCCTGCAAAAACATGCAGTTAACTTCAGAAAGTGGTGTCACTTAGAAGAGACTGAGCTGTAAAGTAAAATCACTGAGCAGAATTAGTTCTGTTGTAGCACAAAGCAGGACAATAGTTTGTCAAGACTCTGCTCTATGTGCATAGATATTCTGTTCTCAGATGAGCTCTCAAGGCTAATTAAAATAAGAAATAAGGCAGCAAAGAACAATGTTTTTCCTATGATTTTTTATTTCTTTCAATTGTGTTTTGGTTTTATTCTTTTACAGACCAGCAGTGGCTTATAAATGAGAATAAACGTCTGACTGCCCTTCAGCAGCAGCAGAGGGAGTTTGCAGTGCAAACAGAGTCCACGCTGCATGCAGAGGCTGAGGTGCAGAGTACCCTTGGGCTGGAAGTCTGCCCTTCCCTGCTACAGCAGAACAAGAAAAGACTGGTGCAGCTAGAGCTCTTGCGAAGACACTCCTTACGAAAGGCAGAAAGAAACATAAGACGAAAAAAGGTCAAATTCCAGCTGGAAAGGATAGTCAAGAAGCAGAAGTTATTGGAAGCCAAGCAAAACCTTGAGCAGCTGGAAGCCAGCTGCTGTCTCAATGAAGAATGTGTGAAACAACCCTGTGCCCTATATGAAAATATTGCTGTAGGGTCCTCTTCAGATTACCAGCTGCAAAAGAGAAGAGGGTCACTGGGTTCAAGTTCCTTGCAGCACAGGAAGCATTGGTGCTGTAACCCACATCTGTCCCAGGTACCCAGGTAAATTAACATCTGCCTGTTTCTCTGAATTTACAAAAGTAATTAAAATTCAAGGTATTTTCAGTGGGCACCTATAATCCAGAATGCCTTTCAATGTGTTGGAACAATCCCAAAACTTGCAAACACAGTGAATGTCACACTGGAGCTGTTGGCCCTTCTTCCTTGGATCTGTACAGTGTGTTCCCTGCTTAGCTCTCTTTGACATGGTCTTACTCACTGTTGTTTGTATTTCTCTCTAGAGCCTTTCTGCACCTCTTTGTCAATGCTTTTCAGAACTGCCTAAACTCTCGTTCTTATCTTGTTCAAACTGTTGGTAAATACTAATTTTTGCATAGCTGTATCTTTTTAAGGGCCAAACCCTTCCTGCAGAATATTTGTAACATTGGGGTGATTCTGTATTGAACTTTTAGGTTGGTTTGCCTTTCTCAAGCTAAACATACATGTCTGTGTGAGGGTGAAGCATTGGGATACCAGAGTGTCTATCACAGCAGGGTCTTAGAGGCAGGACATAGCTAACTGCTGAGTGGATTTCTTTGACTTAGAACTGTCCTTTTGTTTTTACTAATGTTTGCAGCTACTTAAGCCTACAGAGACTAAACACCAAGCTGTGCCACATAGCATCCAGCAATTCTTTGTGTTGCAGAACATGTTTTAGGATACCTAAGGGACTGACAGGTGTTCTGTATTCTTTGCTAGAAGTTGCTTTTGGAAGGCATTAAGACTGTCTCTTCAAGTGTTGTTAATCTCAAATACAAGACAATACTGATGTGGAAGCACTGTTAAATATGTTATTCAAACAATGATTGGGCTTTATTTCTTCCTTATTTCCACAGCTGCTTGTTGAAGAGAGAGACTGTCTTGAAGTTATCTACCTCACCAAATACTGATCAATGCTGTGAAGGCAGTACAACAGGGAGGTTGTCATCTGTAGAACAGCTTTACAGAAGAAGTAAAGACACTTCTGGGAAAGATGACCTTTATGATGAAAAGGGGATCTCCTTTTCAGTCCAGAGGCAGCTAACTGAAAAACAAAAGGCATCTTCATTGGGAAATAAAGAAGGAGCAGAAAAAGGCTCCAGTGATTCAGCTATCATGGCTTTTATCAGTAAAAACAATCCAAAAACTGGAAAGTTGGATGACAGCCCAGGGCAATCTAGATCTCAAAAACAGACCTCTAAAGGCTCCTCTCCTGATATTTTTAAGGGAAAAGATGAACCCGAAACCTTTATTGCAGGGACAAGAATGACAAAAGCAAAGGTGCTAGGAAACTTGAGTCAGCCTTCAAGTAGCAATCTGGAACAAAATAGAGCTCAGGTATCCAATCAAAAGACAAGAATGGATATCAATGGAAAAGGCCACAGGTCTTCTCCAGAAAATTTTCCTCAAGAAATGAAGAAAACAGTCTTTGGAAACCCACTATCAGTGCATCTAAACAAAACAGCTAAGAACTTGAAGGGAGAGTCACACTCAGCCTTGCCAAGTGATGAGAAATCTTCAGTGGAACGGCAAGAATTTCTGATGGTGGCAACATCAGTAGGAAATCTCACTAAGATGAACACACAGGCACCACTCTTCTATGTTGAAAAGAAGTGGCACAGTGCTGAGATGCTGAGTGCTGGAGTGTCCAAACCAGCCACAGATGTGCTGGGGAACTGGCAAGAGGATGATGAAAATGAGATTTCTGATACTGACAGTTCCTATTCTGTCGATTCTCTCTCCTGCCCTTATGCAAAAGCTTTCACAGAGAAACCAAAGCAAGATTTTGACAGAAATAAGTGTCTTGCTAACCCAGAAGATTCTGAGAGTGATGATAGTCAAATGTCACAAGACTCCTTGGTAGAAAAGGAAAATAAAGCCAAGAAGCAAAATAAAAACCCATCTCACAAGTCAAAGGCCCACCTCGAGCCACCAAAGCTTTACAAAAGCAGAACTGTTCACCGTAATTCACCTTTGATGACGTATGTATCTCGTAGGGGACTGGGAAAGCCTGAAAGAAGCTTTTCTCTGGACAGCTTAGGTGATGGAGAAGAGATACCAGCAGAAGATCCAATAGAAGAATCCAAATCTGATTCATCTGAAGAAGTGCCAGCAGAGATTTTTTGGAAGTTACAAACTCCTAGATCACCAACTATACAGGCTGAGGAAGATCATGAGTCCAAGTCCTGTGACAGAGGTACAGAAGGGACAAATTATGATCTGAAGCTGAGCAGTTCCTTTTATTTGGACACTAAGCCACAGCCTGCTTCCAGTAACCCTTGCAAGCAGTTGCTGAAGGGGGCAGAAGTCTCCTTTGTAGAACAAGAAAGGTCTTGTGACAAAAGACTATATTGTAAAAGAGGAAATCCTTTCCTTACTAAAGATGCTTGGTCCTCCTGTGACACAAAGGCTGATGTCAGCAGCCCCCATGTAACAGCACCTTCTTCCCATGAAAATTTTTCATTTCAAGAAGCTGATTTGTGCTCTTTGAGCAAACCAGAGCTTTGGATGAAGAAAGATGATCTAAAGCAGTCAGCTGCTGAAGTTTCTTTTGTTTCTGGCTCACAGCAGATACACAGCTTTACTCATTTACCACATCATATAGAAATCAACACTGTCTTCTCTTCTGACCCATCAGAGGTACCTTTACCTGAAACAGCAACAACTGTAGGCAGAGTTTCTGCAAGTGGATCGTTAAATAAGATCCTTAAGGGATGGACAAACTCTAATGACAATTCTTCCTTGGAATCTCAGGATGTAATGTCCTCATTTGTTAGCTCAGTAGGACCAAGCTCCTCTTTTGTTCCTGTTTCAGTAAAGCATGATTATTATGAACATTCAGCATCAAATCATCCTGAACAAAACCAACTCAATGAATTATCTGCTTACAGGTCCACCAGTGAATGCACAGAAACATTTCACTGTTTGGAAAGTGCCTCCACTGCAGACTGCTCCTCACTGGCATCTAGGAAAGAGGAACATTCTTTCCCCACAACTCATCCAGAGCTGCCCAAAGATCACAATCTGAAAAAAACACCTTTTGTTTCTGTGTTGCCTGTGCAAATTTTGGGGCAGAGGAATGGCTGTGCAGATGCAGATCTGGAAGGTGATTTCTTTAGACCTTTTGAAAAAGGTGACCTTGATGATGACTTCAGTAACCTGGTGACAAAATCAAGTATGACGGATTCGGGCAGTGGAAGTGCATCTGTCAGTGTACCTGCTGCTGAATCTTCTACAGGACCTCCTTTTAATATGACCTCAGCACAGACATCTGCAGTGAAACAAGTCCAGTTTGGAAACCATGGGCAGCTTTTTCCAAGAAGGGAAATACCAACGTGTAGTGATGAAGGTTTCTTTCTCAGTGACTTAATCAAGAACTACTCACTAGTAAATAGTTATGAACTTCAGACGTTGCCTGGACAAGGAGCAGAATCAGTTGGGACAGAAGGTATTTTCAGGTCTGGGGAGAATAATTTGGAAACAATGCAAGAAATGGATTACAAGCAAATATCTGCAGAAGAAATAACAGCAGAGACAGATTTTTTCTCGCAGAAGACAACGTATCGATGTAACCCTTTAGTCGTTGCTCGCAGCATGAGTTATGATCAGTCTGCAACACCAATAGAGATGACTCAGAAAGAGATGATCTGTATGGAAACTAGCACAGACAGCCTGGCAGAGATTTCACCAGAGGTGCCTTCATTCAGAGATACCGAAGAACATGAACCACAGGATGAAGACTTGTCTGCACTGAATCATCATGAATTCAATAGCAAACCTGTTTCTAAAAGTTATTCCCGTGAATGTGCTGCAGCAGACAATCAGACAGGATGCTCAAACCAGCAAATTTCAGAAAATTCTACATTGTGTGTTGGTAATGGAAGAGAAGAAAGCAGTGAGAGCAAAGAACACAATGGCCTGAATTCTCAGGCTGTAGTTCAGAAAGACTTTTCATCCAAGTATGAATGCTTAGTGGTAAATGAAGTGAGTTACCTTGTAGTGAATGGGAATGGGAAAGACACAGAGTCCTTCCCTGCTGCTGTTTGTGAGAGTGCAAATGATTTTCTCCCAGAATCCAACTCAAGCATGTTTTACAAAGCTTCAGCTAAAGCTCCTCTCTTTCAAAGTGCATCTGAGACTGAAAATCACAATAAACTGTTGCAGCATGTCACAACAGTGAAGGAAGGTCACGATGCTACTTCTAATCTTACTGTGGGCATCAGCGACACAGAAAGTTGTTCCCATGTGAATTCTGGCTATCTTGGCACAACGTGCTCTTCTATGGGTCAGAAGAACAGTGCACATAAGACAGCTGACATCTCCATGGAATTTGATGCAACCATTCTCTTGGAAACAGAAACACAGAACAAATCTTTACCTGAATCCAGAGAAGGGAAAGAAGCTTTGTTTGAAAGCGATTGCCCAGAGGATATCTTGCTTGTCGAAGATCATGTGCACTCAGAGTCGGGAAAAGTATCTGAATACAACACAAGTACATCAGATACTGTGTCTCAAGAGAAGAATGAAGAATCCAAGTTTTTAAGAAATCCTGAAACCGATTCAGAAGAAATCTGGGTTCCTTCTCAGAGAACAAAAGCAAACACTGATGAAGAAGTAAAAAAATTAACCAATAGCGCAGTCAGCTTAGGAAATAATGCATTGGAAAGTAAATCCAGGCAGATTGAAAGTTTACCTGACAAAGTCCAAAGTGCAAATGAAGACAGGAGCAGAGAGGATTTTAAAGGCATTAGCGTATCACAGAATCCAAAGAAACCTATTGATATTGTAGGCTCTGAAGTTCAGTGTGAGTTTTACACAAATCTCTGCTTGACACGTGAGGAAGTGGAGAAAGATGAACTGCAGGTAGCCTGCAGCAGGGCAGAACACACTCAGGAATCAGAAACACTCCTGCATTCTGGTAGCCAACTTGAAACAGGCAGCTTTTGCCAAAAAGAAAAAAGTGAGCAAATGGAAGTGGGTTTTTATTCACCAGAGTTTCCTGTTGCTCCCCAAACCACTCCTTCAGCGGTGTATTCCCACACCACAGATTCTATCACTCAGAATACTTCAGTTGCTCAGAATACTTCAGGCTTCCTTGATACTTGTGAGGGACTTCTACAGACGAGCAGAAGAAAAGATGATGTGCTTAATACAGAGGACATGGCTGCAACAGTACTAATCACAAGTGGGCAAGGAAGTATTTTATCCAAATCTGAACACAAAGGGCAAGTCAATTCTAGTACCTTAATTGAACCTTGTGTACCAAAGCATTTGGCCCAGGAAGACAAGCTTAATGAACACGAAGTCACTGTGAGTGAAAAACAAATCATGACAAAGACTGAGGGGCTGACTATTACAAGGCAGGAACTTGTACACACAGATGAAAAAGTTTTAGTTACTGAAGAGTCTCCAACTCTACATCAGATGTATTGTGACAGAGAGGACAAAGGGGAAATTTTAGATCAGTTTAAGATCCCTGAAAAATACCTGACAGCTTCTAGACTAGAAGACAATATACTGTTAGATGATTCAAGTTACTATGATCCTACTGAAATGAGTGAAGATGGTGGCTCAGTGGACTCTCTTACAGATACAAGCAATGCAGTCATGAAAGATGCTGATGCATGTGAATATTCAGTTGATGATAGTACTGCTATTGACCAATGCAGAACTGAACAAGAATGTAAAAATCTCCACATTAAAGGGGACAGCCATATGTATATGAGCTGCTCTGTGCAATACCCTGAGCTGGGCACTTCAGAAAACTTGAATGTAAGTAATGTTCGAAATGGACCTGACACTTGTGAATTGGATCTAGTAGGCTCCAGAGCTGAGGAGGAGAAAGTGCATTTAATGGATGTAGGACAAGTGGCCAGAACAGCCAAAGAAAAGCAGATGTTTGTAGAAAACTCAGAGGAGGTAGAAGTGATCATTTTACAAAACCCGAATGAACTATTCCCTGAAAACAGAGAGAGCTGCAGAATGACACACAGTGACAGCAGATTAAATGAGATCATAAGAGAAAGCCAGTGGGTGTCTACCAGCTTTTCTAGAAATAATGAAGATACCAACAAGCAACAAAGTCCAGCAGCCACACTGAAGTCTATTGAAAAAAACCAAGAAGGTTCACTTAAAGGCTCCTCATGCCAGTCTGTAAATCATGTTTTATACCTTGGAGTAAGCGATGATTCCCACCTTGCTCAAGACATTCCCACTGCGTTGAAAGGACACACAAAACCATCTAACAGCAGTGCTGGGACTGGAGCTCTTCTGCCTTACTATGAAACACTAATTGAGAGTGAGGTCTGCACTGATGCACCTGCTGCAGTCCACACAAATGGAGAAGAAAAATGTCTTTCTGATAAAATGCAGAGTAGGAGTGTGCCACTTCTGCAGACCAGGACCAGAGAGGATAGGCAGGAGGAAGAATCCTTTTTATTTAACACTGCACCTGACTATGCTCTATCTGGCCACCTTGTCAATGAGAACAGCTCTTCCACTTCCTGCAGCACAGGCCATCCCGAGTCTGAAACTGTTGTACTTCAGCAAGGGGCCAAAGAAAGCTCATCTTCCTTAGAAAAACTGGATTCTTCTGAAGCTGCCATTCAGAATGTTAACAAAGCTCATGAAGATCACAGTGTGGATTTAAGGGTTAATAAGCTATCAAAAGATAGTTTTGATTCCATAGAAGATACAGCTGAAGAGGAAGAGGGTGCCACCATGCCTTATTCAGTGCTCTTGGATAGTTCAAGCCTGCTTTCTTCTTCGGAGAAAGAAGTGATGGAACATATAGGAGAGGGGGAAATGTGTTCTTTACTAGAAATCCCTTCACAAAAATCATTTCACAGTAATAATACCACTCAGAGAGTACCTCACTCAGGGAGTTTATCTCAGCATGATCAGAAGGAGAAAATTTTAAGCACAAGCTATACTGCAACAAACAGTAAAAATGACAGTGCAGAGTTTCCTGGTGTAGATGGATATCTATGTGAGCTCAGCAAAAATCAAGGACATGTGAACTTGGAAGAGCTCTGCCTAGACCAGCCAGGCAGCACTGTTTCTGGATTGAACAAGTCTTCATGGGGAAATCCACATCATAGTAAAGAGTTTGTAAATTATAATAGGAACTTGGGCACTTCTGAATGTTCTGCTGGTCTCCTGAACCATCCAGCATCATCTGCAGATGTTTTGATTGCCAGCAATAGAGACAAAGGTAAAACCAATGCTATTCTCTGTGAGGAAACAAAATACTTTGAAGGTGAATCAACTGATTTAAGTGTATCTGAAACCTTCCCTGATGCTTCTCAAAAAGGAGATGAAAAGAAAACTAATTCTGCAGTTGCAGAGACCACATACAGTCAGGATAATAAACTCCCTGAAAAAGTTGCAGAAACGTATCAAAAGGAGAAAGTAATTCAAGGGTCTTTCCAGGAGTGCGATGAGATAAAAGCAAATAAGGAGTACTCAGAACACTGCAGGAATGCTTCTAGTGTGACCGTACCAGAATCGAGCTTGCTTACTTTTCACAGCCAAGGACAGACTGGCAGTAAAGAACCAAAGTCTTTTCCATCCTACTTTGCAGAAGATTCTCCAGCTGCTACACCATTTCAAAGCTCCAAGAACTTTGGTGCTTTTGACACTTCTTGTTTACTTGATGACTCAGAAACTGTAATATTGACTCAACTTGAGGACTCACTCCAGGGCACTCGTTCGATTGAGCAAGCATCTTCCCGTTCTGCATCTGTGTGCTCTGTAAATGAAGGAGATTTTCCTCAAGCATTTGCAAGTGTCAGTCACCCATCCTTAACACCATTTCCAGAACCTCCTTTAACTGCAGATACAGGCCATGGGGAAACTGGCAGGCAAGGTATTTCACACACAGGTATGCTGGAACATTCTCCATTTGCTGTCTTGCAAATACAAGACACTCAGTCTGACAAGGCTGTGGTATTTGATGAACCAATATCTGCTTCAGGGAGTATTTTACTTGTGAAAAACCCCAGGCATTGTCCAGTATCAGACACAGACTCTACTTCATATCAGCATTCTGCCTTAGAGGGGGAACCTGTATGTGAAAGTAATGGTCAAAAATTCAGCAATGATACAGAAGTTGATCAGCACCACTGGGTTAAATTTCCACCACAAGAAGCTTGCACAGAAAACACAGAGAAAGTACTAAATGAGAATTCTTTTTTATTCCCATCATTACATTTTTGGGGTACTGGAAGGGCAGCTCTTGTTAAAGAGGGACAAAGGAGAAAAATAATGAACAGAAATGAGGAAGAACTGCATTCTAATACTGAGGCTGAACATTCTGCAGTAAGGACAGAGCAGGGCAATGCAGCAAGTAGAGAACCTGTTCAAAAGCAAAGTAATGTATCCCCAAATACTGCAAATGGATTAATAGGCTCAGAAGTGACAGTGCTAGAAAATCTGTGTCCAGGAGTTGTCAGTGTGGCTTCTGAACACACCTGCAATTCATGTAGTCCAACATATCCCACAATCAGCAGAAGCACTGATCCCAGGCAGCTGTATCCCACGGCCTTGGGCTTTGAACAAAACCCTGCAGATCTGCAAGATAATTGTCAATTTGTGCCTGTGGGTGAACAGGCAGAAAGAACAAATACAGATGGTGGAAAAGAGATTTTGCCTTGCAAAATTAATACAGGTTCAAGCCCTGATATCCCTGCTGCTGCTGCTGCAAGCCGTTGTTCAACAACAGAGGAGTCTATAATGAGGAGTAAGGCTATGAAATCGGAAAGAACAACATTTTCTGTAATGAATAATGAAAGTACCTCTGTAAAACTTTCACTGGAAAGCTATGGTTTGTCTCCTCAAGAATCCAAATCAGTGCAATTCAGAAGCAAAAGGTCATATTGTACTACACAGCATACAAAGAGCTGGAAACAAAGTCAACGCAGACCTTGTTTACACAGCCATAGACTATCAGCTCCAGCTATTGCTTCCTTCTCTGATACAGAATATACTTTGGAAGCCTCACCTAAGGCAGATCCTCCTTTGTTGTGTTCTGCATCTAAATCATTACAAGATTTAAATATGAGTGTAGAGCCTCCATCACCAACTGAAGATGATCTTCATGGAACTGAAAGATTTTCAAAACAGGAATCAAAGAACTTTCTGCAGGTTGAGTCTAACCCCAGATTTCAGCAAAGAATGGCACAGATTGCAAAGCTTGAAAACTATGATCCCAAAAGTGCACAAACTTTTGCAGCAAGAACCCAAAGCAGTCACTCCTTAAAAGACTCTACTGCTCAACCTCCATCGTCCTTACTGCACACAGCTCACAGTTCTCTGGGTACAGATGCAAATTCCCATGCAAAGAGTAGTTCTGTAGCTCAGTGTAGTGAAGGGAAAACTGAAGAAGCTGGATACCAGCCAGAAACAGACTTATTTTTGCAAGACAATAAGGATACAATGCATTTTAGCTCAAGTGATGTCAACCCATATATTCATCCATGGCAAAGAGGGGAGTCTTGCAAGATTGGCTGGAAACAGTATGTTTTTGGAAGTGCAAGTGATGTCTCTTGCAATCAAATTCCTTTAAACCTGGAAAGTTGCAAAGTGATGAGATGTTCTAGTGTAGACAATGGATTGAATTCTCAAAATTCTCCTTTCCATTCCCATCTCAGTTCATATGCTACAGCAAAGGTTTTATCAAGTACTTTGAGCAGTATTGAAGGTCTTCAAGGATGGGACAATGTCAGACAAGACTTTGGATCTGCAGGCTCAAGTGACAGTACCAAGCAGCGTGGCAATGTATCCAGTGAGACACTGAAAACTAATCCAGAAAATTATGTTACTGAATTGGAGAATCCTTCTGCACAGCCTGGCAACTCTTCAGTGCAGGTTGATGAAATTGTACTCTTGTATCCTTCTGAGTCTGAAAGGCCTTCCAAAAAACTACCAGGGATTACCTGTGAGCAGGGAACACAAACAGCAACTACAGGAAGGTATAAAAGGCAGAGGAGACACCAGAGAAGCTATACAGATATTTCTGCAAGAAACCAGGAAACAAAGAGAGATTTATTTCATCAACCTTCTTCTTGGACAAGTATGCAGAACTTGTCCATGCATCTGTCACAGCTTCTTCAGAACACTTCTGAGCTGTTGGGAAACCTCTCTCAACAGAGCATCATGGATAATGAGCACAATGCCAAAATCAACCAGAGAGGAACAGAGGCTGTTAAGGCTACTAGATCAGATAGCTGCACTCAGACTACAGCAGATGTAGGCACTCAGACTGAGATTTTGGAAGAACCTCAAAGCAAAGCAAAGCAAGTGGAGGCAAAAATGGAAACCGAATTGAGGGCAGCTCAGGCAGTAAATGTTGACTGGAAAGGAAAGGATGAAGATGCAATAGGTAAGATTCCCCAAAGAAAAGATCAAACACTCTCTCTTGAAGAAAGAACACAAGAAGAGGCAGGGATGAGAGACCTGAGCAATCCTGACTTCTGTGACAGTCTTGACAGCATTTTGGAAGACTCCTTTATGCGCCTGCCTCTCTTAGCCAGGACATCCACTCCTGTCCTAGATTTTCAAAAAAAGCTATTAAATGCACAGCAGAATGTTGCTTTTGCAAGTGCCAGAGTTTCATCTGTCACATCATCTTCTCTGAATTCAGGGAAAGATAGTTCTTCATGCACTGTAGTTAGCAGCCCGACTAATAGCACCTCTCAGTCTCCAGCAGCATCTTATGGCCAGGATAAAAATGTTAATGAACTGGAGGTTCCAGCAGAAAGAAAATGTTGTTACAAAACCACTCTGCTAGTCGATAGGGCCTCTTCCCCTATTCTTACTCTTAGTGCTAGTCCCAGCAGCCAGACTGCTTTCAGCAAGTCTGCCTGCCCTGTTAACGAATCTCTTGGGTATTCCAGTGATGCTTCAAGTCCCCTTTACAACCAGAGAAGACATAGGGCAGGTCTGCAGACCAGCAGGCAATCCCACGTGGACAATTTTTCACAGACAGAAACAGACACTGAATCTGGCGTGTCTGGAGAACTTAAGGGCATAAGAAAGAAATCTGAAAGCTTCTCAGATAAGAAAGCAGCCAGAGAGGCTTTAGGACAGGAGAGATCGAAAGATTTGGAACAGCAGCGTAGACTCGTGGTTGACACCCACATTACCACCAGTGCCAAAAGACTGTGTCACTCCAGTAGCATGCTGGAGATGTCAGGCCACAGGGAGGCTTTAACAGGTGATCTCAGATACCACAGCCCGCTGGCACGTTCGCTTCGTTGTATGTATGCCCCGAGGGGAGGAAGAGGTTCTGCAGCTGGAATTAGACATGGAAAATATGTTGGTAATTCTGATACTGCTTTGAGTCATAACTCTTCACCTCAAAATGCTGACTTGCTTTATAATAGAAAAATTAGTGCCACTTCTTCAGCTGAGACAAATGCTGGTGCCTCCTCAGAATCTCTGGTAGAAGCATCTTCCCTACCATTTCATGATTTCTTCTGGAGAAATGAACGCAGCTGCCCTCCCCTGCTCTCCGATGGAAGTGATGTGCAAACTTCCTTTCAAGATGACCACACAGGTTCTGTCACTGGAAGTGAATGTGACACTGAAATTCCTCTCAACAGAACTACTCCTTTTGCAAAGCCTTACAGGCCTCGGAGCTACAGTCTCCGTGACTTACCCATACACAACAAATTCAGCAACTGGTGCGGTGTTAAGGGCAGCCCCTCTGCTTCCTTGCTCAGCTTGAGCGGCAGTGTGACTGATTTACAGAGTCAGGCAGAAAAGAAACCTAGAAGCACACAAGAAACAGAAGTAGAAGGGAAGTCCCAGCTCTGTGACAGCAGGAGCAGAGAGATTGAGAGGCTTCAGCGAGAGCGTGCTCAGATCATGTCTGGCATTCACCTGGATCTGCATCAGCAGCCCCTCACCGTGGAGCTGGCCGAAGCAAAGCTCAACTACGGCATTGGGGAAACAGATGCCCTGCTGAGGGTTCTTCAGAGTGGCACTGCAGATGACCCAGTGGCCATTCCAGTGAAGCAGCAGCTTTATGAAAGGTAAATTACTTAAAGTAGTGTTTCATTAAGGCTTTCAAGTATGCTTCATGTGCACTTCATGCAGTGTGAATAATGTTTAGTAATGAGCACTTCACCACTTAGTCTCTGAGTGAACTATAAGTGAAGAGAGAGAATATTAAGCTTATCTTATATACAGTTAAGTGAGGCATTTAAGACAAAATTTTGGGGTTACTTCAACAAAATGGAGAAAAGTATGAGCTTCAGTGAAACTCACATCTAGTGTCACCCCACTGGTATAATTTCTAGCAGCTATGAGGGTGGTTCTGTACCCAGTGACTGCAGGAGTGCATTTCATTAATTTATTGCGGTGCAAAAACACCTGATACACCTGATAGTCCCATGAACAGGATCCATCTCATTCATGCCTCTGTGAATAAATGCTGTTCTGTGAATATGCAAAAGCAAACTTAAAGGAAAGAAAAAAATCAAGATCCTTGATTCTTACAGTTGGATTATAGAACTCAGTTTAGGAAGCTGAGGAATTTATGAGTAGCTACATTAGTCTCTGGTCTCAATTTGCCTCTCAGCCATCACAACCCTGTGTGCATTTTCTGCTGTTACAAAAGCAGTGGAGTTCTACATCTGGGTTGGGGCAATCCCAAGCATTGATATAGCCTGGGCAGTGACCGGCTTGAGAGCAGTCCTGAGGAGAAGGACTTGGGGGTGCTGGTGGATGAGAAGCTCAATATGAGCTGTCAGTGTGCACTTGCAGCCCAAAAAGCCAACCGTGTCCTGGGCTGAATCAAAAGAAGTATGGCCAGCAGGTCGAGGGAGGTGATTCTCCCCCCTATACTCTGCTCTGGTGAGACCCCACCTGAGTACTGCATCCAGTACTGGAGCCCCTGTTACAGGAAAGATCCGGACATGCTGGAGTGTGTCTAGAGAAGGGCCACGAGGATGATCAGAGGGCTGGGGCAGCTCTTCTATGGAGACAGAATGGGAGAGTTGGGGTTGTTCTGTCTGGATAAGAGAAGGCTCCAAGGTGACCTAATTGTGGCTTTCCAGTATCTGAAGGGGCCTACAAGAAAGTTGTGGAGGGACTTTTCAGGGTGTCAGGGAGTGATAGGACTGGGGAGGATAGAGCAAAACTAGAAGAGGGTAGATTCAGATTGGATGTTAGGAAGTTCTTCCCCATGAGGGTGGTGAGACACTGGAACAGGTTGTCCAGAGAGGTGATAGAAGCCCCATCCCTGGAGGTTTTTAAGGCCAAGCTGGATGTGGCTCTGAGCAACCTGATCTAGTGTGAGGTGTCCCTGCCCATGGCCTGGGGCATTGGGCATTATCTTTGATGTTCCTTCCAATCCTGACAGTTCTGTGATTCTGCCATTTCTGCCTCATCTGTCAGCATGTGCCTGCAGGGCTGTTTGCAAGGGGGGGGTGTGGCATTGAGGTCCTGTACATTTTACATTACAAAGCTGCCTGACAGCTGTTTCAAAAAACAGCAAAAAATGTAACCTTTCAGGGTGTGTTCTGCTGGCTCTAACCACATTTGCCTTCCAGGCAAATGAAGACTATTGAAACTCTGAGGAAGGAAAGAGAAAAAAGGCTACAAAGGTACCAAAGAAGCCGAAGTTTGAGCCCTCAGAAGCATCTGAGCCTGTTGCAGACACTGGATGCAAGTCAGAGGGATCTAGATCTCCCCAGCAGGCGCCGAGAATATCTGCAACAACTGAGAAGAGACGTGGTGGAAAATACCAGGTAGGGTAGTAGAAACCTCTCCTGTGGCCTGATGCAGAGTAGCAGTGTTCCAGTGTGGGTGAGCATTAATGGTTCTTGCTGGCACTCGAGACTTCTGTGGCAGAATTCTTAAAGTGGAAATGTTAAAGTTTGGGATAGGAAGTGCTTTCAGGAAAAACAAGTGCCTGATTGTAGAGAGCATTCATTAAAACCACCTGTCTAGTTTCTTTCAGTCCACAGCTATTTTATGTGCATGATGGATGGGGACAGTATTCAGTCTTGACTCATTATGTAGAACACAGAATTAGCCAGGGTGGAAAAGACCTTCGAGATCATCAAGTCCAGCTTATTACCCGACACAGTCTCATCAACTAAACCATGGCAGTAAGCGCCTCATCCAGTCTCTTTTTAAACACCTCCAGTGATGGTGACTCCACCACCTCCCCGGGCAGCCCATTCCAATGCACAATGTCTTGTTCTATGAAGAATTTCTTCCTAACACCCAGCCTAAACCTCCCCTGGTGCAGCTTGAGACTGTGTCCTCTTGTTCTGTCACTGGCTGCCTGGGAGAAGAACTCCTGCCTGGCTGCAACCTCCCTTCAGGTAGTTGTAGAGAGTAATAAGATCTCCCCTTTGTGCTCCAAACCCCCCACCAGCTTTGTCACCCTTCTCTGGACACATTCATTGAGACTCTTGAATGTGTCCAGAGAAGGGCAATGAGGCTGGGGAGAGGCCTCAAGCACAAGTCCTATGAGGAGAGGCTGAGGGAGCTGGGATTGTTTAGCCTGGAGAAGAGGAGGCTCAGGGGAGACCTTATTGCTGTCTACAACTACTTGAAGGGAGGTTGTAGCCAGGAGGGGGTTTGTCTCTTCTCCCGGAACAAGAGGACACAGTCTCAAGCTGTGTCAGGGGAGGTTTAGGCTGGAGGTGAGGAGAAAGTTCTTCACAGAGAGAGTCGTTAGCCATTGGAATGTGCTGCCCAGGGAGGTGGTGGAGTCACCATCCCTGGAAGTGTTCAGGAGGGGATTGGACGTGGCACTTGGTGCCATGGTTTAGTAGTCATGAGGTCTGTGGTGACAGGTTGGACTTGATGATCTTTGAGGTCTTTTCCAACCTTACTGATTCTATGATCAGGTCACAGAGGCTTGGGAGCCTGTGGCCTGCAGGGGACATCCCACTCCACTTGCTGACATGCCATTTTCCCTGGAAGTGAGGGTTCTTATCCTAAATTCAATAAGAAATAGAGCAACCAAACTGCAAGTGGTCCCTAAATCTGGCCACAGGTTACAGGACTGTGGTTCACTAACTTGGTAGGAGGCCCCTTCGACACCCTGTGAGATCAGTCTGTCGTCTTACTCCTTCACTAACTTAACAGCCACATGAAAAAGTTCAGTTTCATGTTAAGTATTGTGGTGGGTTGAACTTGCCCCCCCCAGCATTAACTTTGCCAGACCAACTCAGTTAGAAGCATATGAAGCTGTATTTACAAGCAAAAACTACACTCTATGATGGAATGCAATGAATATATACAAAATATACAGTATTTACAATAACAGACAGATATTTACAAGTAGCAAACAACAGGAAAACCCTCCTGGTCAGAGCCCAGGGAAGCCATTCCATTGCTCCTCTCTCCCCCTTGTCCCAAGAGAGAAAAGGAGCAGAGAGAAAGCAGTGGGAGAGAAAGCAGCCCCTATTACAAGAGGGATATGGAGGTGCTGGAACGTGTCCAGGGAAGGGCCATGAGGATGATCAGAGGGCTGGAGCACCTCTCCTATGAGGACAGACTGAAGGAGTTGGGGCTGTTCAGTCTGGAGAAGAGAAGGCTCTGAGGTGACCTAGTTGTGGCCTTCCAGTATCTGAAGAGGGCCTACAGGAAGGCTGGGGAGGGACTTCTCAGGATCTCAGGTAGTGATAGGACTAGGGGGAATGGAATGAAGCTGGAGGTGGAGAGGTTCAGACTGGATGTGAGGAGGAAGTTCTTCACCATGAGAGTGGTGAAGCCCTGGAATGGGTTGTCCAGGGAGGTGGTTGAGGCCCTGTCCCTGGAGGTGTTTAAGCCCAGGCTGGATGAGGCTGTGGCCAGCCTGATCTAGTGTGGGGTGTCCCTGCCCATGGCAGGGGGCTTGGAACTAGATGATCCTTGTGGTCCCTTCCAGCCCTGACTGACACTATGATACTATGGTTAGACTTAACAAAGCAGCCAAGGCCAGCTGACAAGCAGGTTAATCTCTCCTGAGCAAAGCAAACAGCAGAGATAAAGAATTGTTTTGGTACAGCTCAGCTTATTCCAGATATTTATCCAATGAATTTGTTTAGCATAATCTTTTGTTGTCCTCTGTACACCCAATAGTGATTTGTTTATAGTTTTCTGCTTTTCTGCTCAAAATCTGTAACTAAAATTTAAAGGCGTAGCCTAAACCCATCACAAGTAACAAAAAACTTCTGCAGTACTGTTTTGAGCTTCTCATACCCCACAGCCTTCCCTCATTTGACTTTGGCTTCCTTTGTGGTAGGCCAAGAGACAGCAAGAGACAGTTACTTTCCCAACACAGTTGTTTTGATTGTCATGTGCCAAAGCAGCAACCTTTGATCACGTGGACAGCTGACTTGGAAACCAGTGCAGTCACTGGAGTAGTCGCAGTGGTAAACTGGAATTGAATGATTTTTGCAAGGTTGATGCCCATGCAGGCTTTAGTGAGCAGAGAGAAGCTTTTTGGAGGTTAATGGGGTGAGGTTTGATTGCTTTGCTGGCAGGTTGTCCTGTTCCCTGCTGAAAGATGATGCTCTTGTGGCATTTTGTCAGGTGACCCAATTGCAAGCAATGATATGTGTTCTCCTCTCCTACCTAACCTTACAGAGCTCAGGAACCAAAAAGAAGAAGCATTCAGCATCCTTCAGACATTGAGCTGTTGCTCCGAGACTACCAGAGGGCACGCGAGGAAACCAAAACTGAAATTGCACGAGCGAGGGACAAGCTGCGGGAGAGAGCTGAGCAGGAGAAGAGGCGCATACGGGAGCAGATGCTCGCCCAGCTGCAGAAGGTGAGCACTGCACTGCAAGCTGCTGTGCGCTAGAAACTCCTAAGGTTTCTCACTGGATTGAGCTTACACAGCCGTCCTCTGGGGCATCTGCCCAGGCTGTGGAAGAGTTTGCTAAGGTGAACTGGGTTGATTTCAGTAATTCCAGTATGTACTTAAACACAAAGGCCTTGCTTTTTTTTCCCCCTGCTTCCTTCTCCCCCCCCCCCCTTCCCCCCCCCCCCTTCTTTCCCCCCTTCTCCCCCCCTTCCCCCCCTTCCCCCCCCTTCCCCCCCCTTCCCCCCTTCCCCCCTTCCCCCCCTTCCCCCCTTCCCCCTTCCCCCCCCTTCCCCCTTCCCCCCCTTCCCCCTTCCCCCCTTCCCCCCTTCTCCCCCTTCCCCCCTTCCCCCTTCCCCCCCTTCCCCCGCCTTCCCCCCCCTTCCCCCCTTCCCCCCTTCCCCCTCCTTCCCACCCTTCCCCCCCTCCTTCCCCCCCCCTCCTTCCCCCCCCTTCCCCCCCCTTCCCCCCAAACCAAACCTCTCCCAATCTCCCCAACATGACCCTCCCCTCCCCTTCCCAACCTTTCCTTTTCTTTTTATTATTCTTCCTGGTTCCCTCCTATTTTTGGGGTGTCCTCCACGTGTGCATTTGTCCTGTACTTTTGCATTTTTCTTGCATACTTTGTTACCCACCATGCACAGTCCCAAGTGTGAGCCTTTTTCTCCCAGAGGCAAGGATAATACATTGTTGGGATGTGTCTGTTCTGCCCAGTTTCTGATTGTGCATTTATGCAGTAACATCTGTCACTGTCTGACAATGCAGCTGCAGACCTTCTTTCACTTCTGTCTGGTGCATTTCATTGCTCTGCACCCTCTGAGACACCTCCACTGGAGGACTGGGTCTTAACACATCTGCTGTCATGTTTTCCTTGTGAAATGAAGACATACTTGACGTAAACCCAAACTTAATTTTGCCCTTGAAAATATAAATTATCTTGAAGTTCTCAGTATTTTCTTATTCTGCTTTCATCTTCTGGGCCGACATTGGGCAGTTGCATTGGTCTTTAGCAACTATATCTATGCTTAGCCTGGAGAGGAGGAGGCTCAGAGGAGACCTTATTGCTGTCTACAAGTACCTGAAGGGAGGTTGTAGACAGGTGGGGGTTGGTCTCTTCTCCCAGGCAGTCAGCACCAGAACAAGAGGACACAATCTCAAGCTGCACCAGGGGAGGTTTAGGCTGGATATTAGGAAGAAGTTCTTCATAGAAAGAGTGATTGGCCATTGGAATGTGCTGCCCAGGGAGGTGGTGGAGTCACCATCACTGGAGGTGTTTAGGAAGAGACTGGATGGGGGCGCTTGGTGCCATGGTTTAGTTGATTAGATGGTGTTGGATGATTGGTTGGACTCAATGATCTCAAAGGTCTTTTCCAGTCTGGTCTATTCTATTCTTATTTTATTCTATTTCTACTCTATTCTTATTCTATTCTATTTTCCCAGACTGTCAGGTGTTACAGGGTGATTTGCTCTATGGCTTATGTAATATTAGTCTCTCAAATGAGCCTCCTTACTTAATACTTTCTGTATGGCAACAGCTTCTGTCCTGCAAGCTGAGGTTTGTGTGGTGGTTGTTTTGGTTTGCAATACTGTGGTGCCTATTACAGGAAGAAGCAAGGCTAAAGACTCTTGCAAGTACCAGCACTTTATGTACAGACTCCAGCCTCAGCCTCTCCTCTGGCCCATCATCTGGTTACAACAGCAGCAACACTGCTACATATACTGCCAGTAACCTCAGCAGCCATGAAGGACAGGTGAGAAACTACTGGCCTGTGAGACTGATGTCTCCTGATGCTTCAACAGTAACAGAGAACAGAAGAGCAGAATGTAGGAACAGAAACATTTTTATGGCTGGTGTGTATTCTGTCAGTCACAGCTATCAATCAGGACAAGTCTCTGTCACTAGTACACAGAGGGCTGACATGGGGCAGAGGGAGCATAACCATGTAGTCCCCAAGGACAGTGACACAGCTGTTTCTTCTGAGTGCTTTTCTTTTTTTCAAGCTGGTTGATAAAAGCCAGAGTGTAACTAACGCCAGTAATGCCACTATCTGTCCAATGCTTTAGAAACAAGCCTCCTCTTGTGATAAAGCCAACTGTACTCTCAGTGTGCCTCCCTCAGTGGTGCATGCCTTAAGAGCTCATGTGTGAACAAGAACTTCCCTGAAGCGACTTTTTGTAGTGTGCACCTGTGCTAGCTTCTTAAACTGGGTTTGCTAAATTTCCTCAGCCAAGGTATTGTTCATAACCAGGGCAAAGGCAAAGCAATGATGGTAGGTTGGACTCGATGATCTTAAAGGTCTTTTCCAACCTGGTTAATTCTATTCTATTCTAAACTACTGTAGGATAAAGAGATATTTCCAGCCTTATCAAGCAGGTTTGCTACAACTCTTCCATTTGCTCTGTAGCACAATTTACTTCTCCCAGTTCAGACCAAAAGCTCTCACTTCTGCCTTTTCTTAAATCAGGTTTCTTCTGGAAATGCTTTGCTGTCAAGAGACACACGAGGTCGTTCGGCTGTCAGGAACAGCCAGCTTCATGTTTTAGAGCAACTGCAGAAGGATTCACCATTTGGTAAGTAAAACATGCATCTGCAGATGTTTGAGTCGTATCCCGAAGTAACTTCAAAGTACAGTGTTCTGGGAGTGCTAGGTTAATGGTTGGATTTGATGATCTTGATGATCTTAATGGTCTTTTCCAGCCAAAATGATTCGATGGTAGAAGGATAATGCTTTGAATGAACCGAGGAAGTCTGGGGTGCTGAAGGTTCTTATTTTTATTCTCAAAACCAACTCTGCCTTCTTTTTTAGGTTTATTAGTTCATGTGTGGTTGTAAGTGTAACACCTGAGTAATGCAAGATGTAACTGCAGTGTAACAGCAATCCACATATTGTCTAGACAAGGGATGCTTGCAGTTCCTTCCCAGGACCAGGTGGTTGGGTGCTCTAACAGCAATGTTTAAGTCCCTAAAGCTGCAGAATAATGCTGCCTTTCCTTTTCTCCCTGATGTTTTGGGGTTTTTTTTGATACCTGCAGAAGCCACCAGAATTCAACCAGCCCTTCCAACTAGTAGCAGCAGCTGCAGCTTCACTCATGGATTAACTATTTCCCTCACCTCCTCTTCGACAAAAGGATACCAAGATTTATCCAAACACATCCTGGCTAATGCTACCACTGAGGTAAGCAAGCAAGCAGACTCTGCACTTATACCTCCCCCTCCCCTCCCCTTACTCTCCCCTCCCCCACCAGCCAGTGTAGTAAACTCAGCTTTACAGTTTATGTGGGAGGCAAGGCAGCAGGACCTAAGCTTAGCACTGCAGGTATTTTTCACATCTGTCCCTTACCTGTGCATCTGTTATTGTTTCCTAAGGTGATGGCTGCATGCTCCCAGAACCTGAGGAACCTCTACACCTGCCAAGCAGCAGCTGGCTGGAAGTAAGTTTATGGCAGGTCATTGTAAGGGGAGATCTTTTGATGTACTTGGTCCTCCTGTGTGCCCACACCATGCCTTTGTCTTTGGCAGGTATCAATGTACAGAAAAAGAGGTGCTGGTTTACTACAAAGTCTTCCCCTCTGCCACCAGGCATGGGTTCTTGGGTGCAGGGGTGATAGAAAGACCTCTTCCCTATGTGTGGGGACTGGTGAGAGATCCTGGCAAAAGGCACCTGTATGACAGATCCATCAACACGGCTCGAGTCCACAAGAAGGTAACCAGCCACATTCAGCTGGGTGAGTATCCATGCTAACAAGTGGCCACCAGTGACACTGCAGACCCTGTCAGCTCACTCTGCCAGCCAGGAAGAAAGGTAGAGGCAGCTTATGTAATTTCTTTAGGTCTCAAGAACAGTTTCATTACTTGCTGTAGGGACTTCAGTTTTGCAAGACTCTCCCAAAGCAAGGATAATGTAAAACACACCTTGCTGCAGAAGCACCATTAGAGACAGGGATTTGAAAGTCAGAGTCGAGCTTCTGGGGCTTTCAAAAAAAGCATCTGAGTGCATCTTACAGCATATTAACCAGAGGCCTCTCCCTCAGGCAACAAGAGGTTGCAATAAAATATGCACATGCATATTATAAGGGGTGGAGGGGAAACTGTGACAAGTTAAAGTTGTCCAAGTGTAATTAATGTCCCTCTCTTTCTCTTTGGTGCTCTTTACCCAGTGTATTTAGTGACTGATGCCTCCCTCTGTTACCTAAAGCAGCCCCGGGATTTCTGCTGCATTACTGTGGAATCCAAAGAGGTAAGGTGAACCTTCTCTCGGAAGCATGGATCAGTAACTCTTCTGAACTCATGGGTCAAGGACAAAGGACTCATGCTCATACTTGCCTAAACAGGAAAAAAACACTGCTGATATCACATGAGAGTGGATTATGTGTAAAGCCCTCCTGTGAATGACAGGTGTCAACCAAGCCCCCTCAGTTACACAGGGTTACAAGTGTGACACAGTAGGTTCTGGTTAAAAACATGCAAAATTATGACAAAAAAATACTAATAAATAGTATTTATTATGAAAAGGTAGGTAGGTATTTATTATGAAAAGGCAGGTGTAGGTAATATGAGCAATACACTTCATGGCAAACAAAGAAAACATGACTATATGCACACTTCAATTTTTTTCCACTTGACATCTTCCCACTTTGTCACATGCAGGAGAACTTGTCTGTCCTGGCTATTCAGTCTGTCTATGATGCATCCATGCCTCACCCCTGTAAAGAAGTGGTGAGAGGGGAGATTTTGCCAAGTGCTTGGATACTGGAACCTGACATAGTGAATGGAAGAGACATCACCAGAGTTATTTACATGGCACAGGTAAGGTTGTGCTCTGTGTCCAAGGATGAGTGTAAAAAGATCAGAATGCTTAAGAGCTGCTACGTAACAAAATGCAGAGTCCTTATGAAGTGACCATATGTCACCTCCCTTTTACCCTTACCTACAATGCACAGCAGCAGAGAAAACCGTATTAGGATTGTGCTTAAGCACACCATCCCTGGCTTTTACAGCTTCTAAGGCAGCTCCTTGGGTGCCAAGGTAAAGGTTTCTTTTGGCACACGTCGTGTTCTCAGGCAGTGAGCTGGTACCCAGGGTCATGTTTATATTTTCCACCTTGCTGTAGACAGAGGAAGGCCACCTCAGGTTATGCTGTTTTCAGAAGTGCATGAAAATACTTAACAACTTTTTCTAACTGAAGTTATGCATTGTTCATACTTAGAGATACAAAAGAGATTAAGATTCCAGTTAAGAATAAGATTTATTACATATGCCTGTGAAAAGTAGGCTCTCTTTGAGACAGTAGTACCAAGTACTTCATGTCCAGAAGAGGATGGATACCTTCATGTCAAATGTTTTTTAAGTGCTCATCTGAGAGACAAATGGTATTAGTCCTTTCAACTGATCCATATCAGAGTTTTAAGGTACAATTTAACAACTATTATTTTTCTGGTTAATTAAGATATGTATTTTGTGATGCATGTATGTCATGTATATGCATATACAACTTCAGTAACACTGTATCTGTCCCAAACCAGTAATGTTTAATCTAAGCTCAACCTCAAAAGCAGTGGGGCTCACCCTTGCTGAAAGCAACACCCAATAGCAGAGCTTTGGGAGGCTGTGGAAAATGTGGAAGGAAGAGGTACGACAGTAGTGATGGCATTTGGCTGTGAAGTGCTTCTGTGCTTACACACTCACAACAATCAGAGCTGTTCCAGGCTGGAGAAGTGTTTTGTTCAAACCCAGATGCAGACCCCAACGTGTGGCCTGTCTTGTGATTCCTGCAGGTGGACCTTGGTGCCCCGGCCATCCCCGCACGGCTCCTCAGCTCCCTGGCCAAGCGGCAGCCCCTGGTGATCGCTCGGCTCGCACACTTACTTGCTAGTTAGTATTTGGTCCAAAACCAGACACCTAACAGCAGCTGAAAGTCCACAAAGAGATGCAAGTACCTGTAAGGGTCATGTAAAATGCTGGTTCACAAGACAGTGATGGTCAGGCCTCACTTATGGAGCCTAACTCAACTAACAAAAGTACAGTTAGAAAAAAAAAAGAGCATTTTAGCCAACACTGCTCAGAAGAAACCCAGCAAGTTCAATGGTGAACCTGCCCTCCTGCAGACAGTGTTGGAAAGCCACCATGGAGCAGCAGGAAGATGTGCTGTCCTGAAGAGACTTTGCTTTAGCACAGCCGGCATCTTACATGCAGAAGTATGCTATCTAATTTCTGTTTCCAGGGAGGTTCAAAAGTCAGCCTTCTCCCTTTAAGAAGGTTTAGGCAGCAGTGAGGAAAAAGCCAATGGAAGCAATGGAATGCACCACAAACTGGAAACAGTCCACATATGACTTGGACCTTTTACAAGCTCTTGAGTAGAGCTGCAAGGCCACTTTTTAATGTTGAGGTAAGTGTCAAATGCAGAATTCCCAACAGTGTAGATAAGTCATGTAACTTAGCAAGCTGGCTGTACTTCCCCTGGAGAAGGGAAGTTAGACCAGCAGGATCTCCACTAGTCATCCTGCACCCCAGGTAAATACTTGGCTGACTGCTTGCAGCCAGAGAAGGTGTCTCAGATGGCCACTATACTATGCAGCATCAGTGGAAACCACCACACCTCAGGACACAGTTTTACTGCACTGCAGAATTAGGTGCTTTGAAATAAAGAAACCAAACTGACAGTTGTAAACAGTGACACTTTGCTGTTAATAGGGAGCAGTGCTGAGGAATCAGCTTGTTTCCAGAATTTAAACCCTGCAAGCTAGAGTAGCTCCAGCATTTTTCCACGATGGCTTTTTCCATCAGCCCTTCCAAGCCTTTCCCAAATGCATTAAGAATTTAAATTCTCACCTGGCCAGAGTCTTCCTACACTTCCTTGTCTATACCATGACCAGCTGTCTTGAGGCAGTGACTACAGACTCTTCCTGTTCCAGTTACCTCACGGGACTACTGTTGAGCTTAGCCCAGTATCCTGCTGTCAGGCTTTACACCTTTGTTCAGCACACTCTGGTCTGGTCACACATACCTGAAATTAAACCAACCCACAACCAACCTCATTTAGTTCTTCAGCACAAGGGTAAAGAATCACTTTAGATATCTTAGATAAGCAATAAAAGCTACACTATGCTTTCTTCAGCTCAGCAAAGCCCACGTTGTTCATTGTCAGGTGAGAGAAGTGTATTCAAGCATCCCCCGTACCAGAGGCAGCCTCTGCTGCCTGCCTGTAGCTGCTCCCGGTAAAAGCAGAGTTTTCCCAGCACGCAGTGACATTGGCTGCACTCCCCACCTTTGAGTTCAAGAGCCAAGGTTTAGTCTGTCTTCACACAGGTCTTAAGTGTGGCTCTCAGCTTCTGTGTTACTTCCTGTTAATGTGTTAATTTTGGGGAGAAAATAGCTATTTTAAATTGGTATTTAAGAAAATAGCAGCTTCGAGACATAGCAGTTCAAGGCTTTCCCCCCCTGCCCCAAACTATACCAGCTAGGATAACAAAGCCTTTCACTTAGAACTTTGCTTTGTTCTGTGTTCAGATGGTCATGGTTACAACCCTAACACCAATCTGTTATCATTCTCTTTTGGTGAGGCTCTGCCTTTTCTTAAAAGCCTGGCCAACTGAGTTGTGGCATGGTTCACATCCACTGTCATACATCATCCACAGCCCCTCCAGGAGAAAGAGGCAACCCAACACCAAGCTTTCTGCAACCAAACGAAAATGACAGGCTTGCAACCTGTCACACAGTCCCCTCCCCTATTTAGTAGAAACCAAGAAAGGAAGAGCAAACAAACCAGTACAGAAAAGACCTAGGAAACATGAAAGAAGCAGCAACACAGGGTATTTGCTATTATCCCAGTGCTGCTCCTGTGGATTGCCAGAGGAGGTAGGGGAGGTGTTCATACAACCCACAAAAGATTTGCTCAGTGCTTCACTATTTTTCCCTTTTGTTTTGGGCTTGGCACTAGTGGCAATGCAGTCTGTGTAGGAAAACCATCTAGGAGGACTCCTGTTGATCAGTGATGCCAGTGCCTGTGAAGGACAATGTCTTACTGTACAGTGCGTCAGATGTTTATTTTTATATATACATGAGATTTCTTTTCTATGTTTACAAATTAAGTTATTTATATATGCTTGGTTTGAAGCATTTTTGTATGCTATCAAAGCTAAGTTTTATTTTTATTGGTATTAAATTACTGTAACTTTTTTTTTTACTACAATCTCCAACTGATACTAAAAAGCCTATTTATATGAAGGTTTTCTTTTGCAAATGTAACATTTGATGGTACCTGTTAATGTTTGCAATTGGTTTGTTTGAAAGGAAGAAACAAAAATGCAGCAGATACCTGATTTGTTAATCTACAGCAGGCAAAACCCAACTTCCTGTAAGTTACTGCTGAGCAGTAGGGATCAAAGCAGCTGTGTTGTACCACCTACTGTTGCATCTCTGCTCTCAATCAAGATTGCTATTTTCATATCCACAATAAATGGTATTTTCTAAACAATAAAAACCCCCTGCCCTATGTTATTCTGCATGAGCTAAGGCAGATACCCATCTGTGCAGCTATACTGGATGGAAAAGTAATAAAGCCAAGCTGGTGCTAGAAGATGTGCAGCTCCTACTTACCTGCCAAGGAATGTGCACACGGTATCCATTTGAGGCGTTAAAGTCAAGCAGCCGCTCCCCTGCTTAAGCTTCTGTGACCTGGGGCCTTGTCCAAGAGAAGGGCTGGGTTTGGTTTGAAATGAGGCACTGGCTGAAGTTTCTTCCTGAGTCCACACAGCTCTACAAGCACAGCCAGAAGGAAGCTAATAAAATTCAATTTTTCTATATTGTCATTTGAGAGTTTTGAGTTCACAGTAGGAAAGATGGACAGAAGGAAGGCCACACAGTGACCTAGCTTGCTGTGAGCTCTCTCTTCTGCTCTCTTTGGCAGCACAGCTTGCACTACAGCTAGAGGCTGTGCACAAAGGAGCAGGGATGATGCTCAAGTCAGCCATCCCAGGGACACTGCAGTTGTGCATCCCCAGGAGAGCAATCCCCCTGCTGAGCATCGCCAGGAAGAAAGCAGTGTACCACACAACTGCTCCCAAGGCTTAGTTACAGTCAGGTGTCTGGCTCTAGAGAGCAGCCAGGGCTGAGGATCACGGGATGCCTAGGAATGAGAGTAACTGCATTAAGACACAAGCACATGGAACTTTCTTACCTGCTTGTTTGCATTCCAAGAACTGGCTGCCTTCTGCCCTAGAGGGCACAATTATGCTCTCTGGAAGTAAACTGAGCTTGGGGCTTGGCCACCTTTTAAATAAACATTTCCAAGCATGTTATATTAGACAACAATTCAGGTGTTTTGGTGTCATGGAAACATCTATGGATAAACAGATGCAAACCTGACCGAAATAAAGGCAGTTCCAGAGCACCTTTTTAACTGTTATGGATTCCAGCTGCTTCTCCTCCTACCACCATCACCTCCTCTTATATAACAAAATAAAGTTGTATTCCAGTGTAAGCACACGGGACATTACTAAACTCTCTCTGCCCCGTGCTTTGTGACAAGGCACCTGTGTACTTCAGCCCAGGACAGAGAGGTTACATAGTGACAGCTTCAACACAAACCAGGACATTGAATCATGTTTATTACGACAAACAACTCCAGATGAGTTCTGCAGCAAAATGTCACACAATACTCAGCCACGAGGAGCAGGTGTGCTAAGATGTGGTGTACTTGCTACTTCAGTTTGTATAACCATATCCTTGCTGCATGCACAACATGCCTGCTTCTAGGGATCTTCTGCTTCAAGCACATCAGAAAACCTGCAGCTGCACAGTGCCAAATCATACTGCAATGCTTAGTAACCAAATGAAGAAAAAGCTCAGTCCAGTTCAGGCACTGAAGTTTCTCCCTCTGCAGCAGCTATATTTTTAAACAGAAGCTGCAGCTCTACCCCAGTAGGTCTGTTTGTGGTTTTTCTCAAATCACTGACTCCCACACCTTAACTTTTCTCACCTTACACAAGGAAGAGCTGAAAAGCTTTGGGCTTCACCTTGTCCAGATGTTCTGAAAAACACCCTGCACTAACAGGACACTCCTAGAAACAAGGAAATAATGTCCTCCCTCATACAGGGAGGGGAAAAACCCCTGTGAGGCAGCTAATGAGCACCTAATCATACTCTGCTACCTGCCAGGATTCCCCACCACAAACCCCAGTTTAAAGAAATAACTATGTGGTGGGGTGAATGGGAGGTCACACTCACTGTCCTCCACGGAAAGGATTCCTTTCACAAGCAGCTCTCCAGGGAATGTCACAGTGCTTCTGCACTACCATTATGTCTGCTCTTCCAGGCTGTAGTTTTCTTGCTGCAGCATGTCCTGCCTGATAAAACCCAAACTCAAGGC
Source organism: Melanerpes formicivorus (assembly GCF_026170545.1). Lineage (NCBI taxonomy): Eukaryota > Metazoa > Chordata > Aves > Piciformes > Picidae > Melanerpes > Melanerpes formicivorus. The sequence goes on along the minus strand of NW_027142414.1, from coordinate 4,029,463 downwards.
AAGAGGGATTATTACAAACAGTGAGTAGCAGCCAGCTGTCATCTATGTTCACGAACTATAAGAGTGTCTGAAAAAATACTGTCTTCAGTAAAAAATATAAAGAGGTATTTCCTCCCTTATTTCTGTTAAAAACCTTGGGAAACAATTACAAATTCTGGCTCCCACAAGAGCTGCAGCTATTACTTGAGAATAATGCCATTAGCCTTCTGGTGTTTATATTTAATATGGTTTAACTTTTAAAACGAGTCTTAAAAAAAAAAATTAAAATCAAACCTTCAAAACTTGAGCTTACAATGAAAAATAAATAATAAAGGCTCATCTTGGTGTTATACAGGTGCCCCTTTTCCCTCCCCTGACAATACAGTCTTTCTTAAAAGACAGCATGAAGAATCACATTAAGAGAAGAGGCAGCCACCAGGAAACCATCTCTCTGATCATGAAGGTGTCCACTTGAGCTGACTCCTGGCTTTGGTTGCAGCCTGTTGCCGCACAATACACAAAGTGTCTGTGAGTCTCAAAGATGGCTGCTCTGAGCCATGATCAAGGTGCTTAAAGGACTTTTTTTTTGACTTGGGAGATCCACTTGATGATGTAAACCCTCCAGCATAGCCACCATGGCAAAATGTCTGTGAACCAGTGTGGGTTTTGCACAAAGTGACCTCTTCTCTGCAGGGAGCTCCCAGCAAAGAGCTGGCACTGCATTCAGGGACACTAAAAACTCTGTTTGCATCTTCCTTGGTGATTTTTGCCCCGTTCACCTCCACTAACTTTGTGCTGTCACGGTACCTGGAGATTGTCTGGGCAGCTCACACCGCTTGGTCCTGGGCTCTTCTCTGTGATGTTCTGATACAAATCCTCTGGACAGCATTTCCAGTTCTTTCAAGAAATCCTGTCTCACACACACACCAGAGAGCCTGCGTTAGCAAATGCCAACAGAAAGCCCTGGGTAATTTTTCTAGTGAAGAACTTTACAAGATTAAACCTTTTACTGATGGTTTTCCAGTGCAGAAACCTAGACAAGCTAGAAAACTGATTGCAAAGATGAATGCCTGTAAGTCTGCATGTTCAGTTTCCCCTCCAATCCCCACACCCTGCTCAGAAAAGATTAGTGCCACAGTTCAAATGGCTAAACATCTCCAGCAAGCAAACGCTCACAGCCATAAAGTACCGTCCATTTTTAGCAAGGCAGTTGGGCAGCTTCTTGCATTTCTGACTCCCACTCTGGTGGTAAGAGGCTAAGAGGCTCAAATGCAAGTCTGGTTGCAGTTAAGACCCTTGCCAACATGTCATTCGTGGCTGAAGCGTGGCAAGCACATTCAGGCTAGAGGTCAGAGCTGCTAAGTCAGTCAGTCTCTTAACTGGTTACCATTTTCTTGGAAATGTTTCCACTGCACAGGCAATGCTGGGACTGACACCAGTACAGCTTTCAGCCAGACCCCACTGCACAGGCAGTGCTGGGACTGACACAAGTACAGCTCTTAGCCAGACCCCACTGCACAGGCAGTGCTGGGATTGACACAAGTACAGCTCTCAGCCAGACCCCACTGCACAGGCAGTGCTGGGATTGACACCAGTACAGCTTTCAGCCAGACCCCACTGCACAGGCAGTGCTGGGATTGACACCAGTACAGCTTTCAGCCAGACCCCACTGCACAGGCAAGGCTGGGATTGACACCAGTACAGCTTTCAGCCAGACCCCACTGCACAGGCAGTGCTGGGACTGACACAAGTACAGCTCTCAGCCAGACCCCACTGCACAGGCAGTGCTGGGATTGACACAAGTACAGCTCTCAGCCAGACCCCACTGCACAGGCAGTGCTGGGATTGACACAAGTACAGCTCTCAGCCAGACCCCACTGCACAGGCAGTGCTGGGATTGACACAAGTACAGCTCTCAGCCAGACCCCACTGCACAGGCAGTGCTGGGATTGACACAAGTACAGCTTTCAGCCAGACCCCACTGCACAGGCAGTGCTGGGATTGACACCAGTACAGCTTTCAGCCAGACCCCACTGCACAGGCAAGGCTGGGATTGACACCAGTACAGCTCTCAGCCAGACCCCACTGCACAGGCAGTGCTGGGATTGACACCAGTACAGCTTTCAGCCAGACCCCACTGCACAGGCAGTGCTGGGATTGACACCAGTACAGCTTTCAGCCCGTTGGAAGCCAGTCCTGCTGCATAAGGTGGGAGCTACAGCTAAGAAAGGTTATGGGCTTGACTTACATGAAACAGAACTACAAGTTTAAGTAGCTTTACTTTATATCTCACTGTTCACACACATCTAAGTACTTACTGAGGGCCAGGGGAGCTTCTCAAGACTATGCAAGCAACTCTTTATTTCACTAGTCCTCATTAGTTCATGTTCTGCAAGACCATGAAGCATGAAAAGGAACAAATCCCACTGCAGAAGAAGAACAAAAAAAAATTACTAAGTATCAACATATTAATTTCTTGACCCCTACATAATTCATGGCTTCCTTCTTGGACCAGAATGTGGAGGAAGAAAGTTATCTGGCTGTGGCAACAAAGGACACCAGACAATCCCATGGAAAATTAGTTCATATGTCATATCCCACCATAAAGTCTCAAAATTTCTCATTCTCTGTTTCCAAACTGTGTGTTAATTCCTGTGTGTTCAAGAAAAATTTGTTCCTGGCCTCCCAAACTAAGCTGCATAAAGCTTGCAACTAAATAGGGCAATTTTCAGCTTCATAATTGATGATCTTACAAGATCTAACACCAACACACAGGCAAAAATGAAAGCTGGTACAAGACACCAATGGAAGAGTCCCCTGTGTGCAGTCCTCGAACTCCCAGGCCACATGGGCCAATTTGCTATTTGTTCCTAAATTAAACTTGCGCCTTTCTGACCACCCTCCAGGGAGGTATCAACACTGACAAGCAGCAGCAGTCCTCTGTCTATGCCCCTGCAGAAACAAGGTCAGCTACCAGCAGCCCAAACCCTGCTGGCCTCATTCACAAGAGCAATCAGCTGGCACTGCAGGCAAGTGGAACTGAACAGGAAGGTATGAGATCAGAGTGGAAACCTGCAGCTCCACAGGTTGCAACCAGCTTTACCTCTCGCTGCTTAACTTCTGCAAGATATCCCATGTTCTTCTTGCTGAAGATCAGCTGCACAGGGACAGGTATCCCAAAGTCCTCCTTCCAGATGGAAAGCAGCAGTTTTAGAAGGCCATATGTGGGACTACTCTTCACACGCAGCCTCTCGGAGCTTTTCTCTGGGGACTTGATTCCGACACTCAAAGGAACGTGATCTGAAACTGTAAGGAAAGGAAGCAAGCTGAACTTCTACAGCTGCATTATTTTCCTTTTGCAGTCATCTTCTTGTTCCAACAACACATTTGGCATAGCTGGTACCCAAACAATCACTGGATTGGAGTTTAGAAACATGCAGAATTCGGAGCTTTGAAACTATACAAACGAGTACCACACAGAAGAGATTTACAGTACTCAAACACCACCACTGGCTGGCATGTAGCCCCAAGTCTTGAAAGACAGCTGACTGAATAAAAGCCAGCCTAATGTTTACCAAATGACAAAGAGGAGTTAGACTCCAAAGGGGAGGAACACACCAAAACAACATTTAAATCTATACACAGATCAAATAGTTGTTTATGGTTTTAGCTACAGGTGATGTTGCAGAACCTCATACAGCTGAAAGCAAAACAGAGCAGTGTTTAACTGCAGCTAAACACTCACAGAGGGAAGACACCAGATCTTCCTTGGTACAGTCTAATGGAATGGGGTAGGTTTACATTGCTGCCCTCCCAGAATGAAACTTCACAACATTCAGCTCAGCTGCTTTTTGAAAGAATGAACCGTATGTGTAACTTCTTAAGAAGGTTCTAAACCCATGAAATTAGAAGGCTGCCCAGGGAGCAAACACCTGCACCCCAGATCACTAGCTCCTGCTGAGAAAAACATCTTTCTTAACACGTTGGAGCAAGAGAAAACAAAACAAAAGCCCACACGACAAAAACACTAAACAGAAAATGCCCACAGGAGTCTCAATTTAAGTGAGCATACAATGTAAAGCCCTTACTTTCAGGGGAAAAACCCCCAAACCCTAAGCTGGAACTTTTCAGAGGCAGAAGTACTGGCAAACACAGAATGTATTTCAATGAAGGGATCAAGAAACAAACCCCACAGGGTGTGAATGAGCAGAGCTGTCAGAAGGTTGGCTGGTCACAGCACAAGGCTGTTTTGCAGCAGGTGGAAGGGAATAAAGCAGCCACTCAAACTGACAGAAAAAAAATCTGCAGACTCAATGACACCAAAGAGAATCAAACATCAAACACTGAGGTTTCTGAGCACAAGGATTTAAGAGAACTATAATAACAGCTATCGTTCTTAAATAGCTTATATCATGACTGACTTACCCAGCAAAGAAGCCAACTCAACTGTGCACTTTGCCAGCTGCTGTTCTGATGTAGGACACATGAACTGGAAAACAAACCAAGTTTTATGTTTGTCCCCGTGCTGCAGACCAGACAAAAGCACACTTCACATGGGACAAAAATATCAGAAGAGAGCAAGGTATTTGCAGCATGAAGCAGGGAGCTGTCATCAGAAGACCATTAAAGATGGAAAGACAAGAAAAGATCATGTGTGAAGAGGAGGTCCTCAGAGGCTGATTTTAATAACCACCAGATCTGCACAGTATAAAAATTGCAAAGCAACTTTGTGATATTTAAGCTCAGATAAAAACCATTCAACTGAACTGAACTGTGAGACAAGGGAAACTAACAAGTATGAAGACAGCTTCAAGTTGTCCAAAGGTTTTTTTGTTGGTTTTGGGTTTCTTTTTCTACCTTTCTGCATCGAAGAGTCTGACTCAATCTTCCCAGCAAGCACTCCAGCCAGATGCAGTCAATCACTTCACCCTCATCCCGTGGGCCCACAGCAACACAGAGCACATCCTTGATGAAAAAGAGAGCAGTAATTGACCCATTAGTATCCTGCATTTCCACAAGCAGATCTTTTACCTGTGACAGCACAGTACCTGGACAGTTCTCAGATCCTCATGAAAGATACTACAAAAAACTAAGCAGGTATCCTCTACAAAAAACAGATTAAAGCTGATTTTTTCACAGCCTTACCTAAGTCTGATTTTCTACCATAGCTCTCACTAATGTTATGCAGTTGAAGTCAATGGGGGCAATCAGTTCATCCTTCTTAGCAGTAACTAGCTCTGAAAGTTCTAGATAAATCTGATAGTGCAGCAAGCAAATTCAGGGTAGAGGTGCTACAGAAATTATACCTTACATTGTCAAGGTAGCTTCAGTGTTAACTCAAAGCTGAATACAAAGAGCACTGAGAGGGTTATGGTACGCAAACTGGTTTGGCAATTTACCACCATCGGAAACCCAGGATGGAAAACGAAAGAAAACAAATAGAGATTTGAAAGTTCTCTCTCAAGACACCAAACAAAAATATCTTCAAATAGCAACAGTGTACAGAAAAAGTCCCTGGTTTCCTCACATACCTTACCCTCCTCTTTCTATTTTAGCTCAAGAAAGAAAGCAAAAAGCAAGCAGGGGGATGAAAAGCATGAGACCTTTCCATTGTGCCTCCTGAACACTCCTCATGGCCAGATCCTTAGAACCAGAACATCCTCTTTAAACAAGAAAATCCAAGAAATTCCACTGATGTGAAAAATCAAAAGGCAGTTAGGGCAAGCTAGGAAGTGAATGTACCTTAATCTCATTGATGATCTGGGAGGGAAATGGAGCACAGTGCTGGCAGCCTGGAGGGCAGTCCCTTCTCAACTCCAGAGCATCCTCACTGGCCAAGGGAAGCCCTGGGACTTTCAGCATTCTGTTGAAGGTTGCCTTGACTTCTCTTTTGATGAGCGCTACAAAGAACAGGGAACAAATCCTGTCTAGTCCAGCTTTTCTCTCCAGTGAGGCAGACAGCTGTTTCCAAACACTACCCATATTAGCCTCTCATTGCAAGAGCCATGGCAAACGAAGAAAGGACATTTATGTTTTCAAACCCCTCTCACTCTGAGCTCCCATGGCACTTAATGGGCAGAGGCACAGGTGCAGAGTGTTAACCCACGGCTTTAAAAGGCAGCCAACCATTACCACCAGGTACCACTCATCTCCTTTTCCATCAAACTATTTCAGCAGATTTAATGCTCACAGTGGCTAAGCCAGAAAGCAAAGCCAAAGCTGAAAGCTGACTCAGCATGGTCTCACCAGTTCAACCACTGTGCCCATGAAAGCCATATGCTTACTACCAAAATAAGTTTTGACCAGCATCCAAAACACTAAACTCCTGCTGCTGCAAACAGTGCTGGATATTCCTCCCTGGATTCTTGGCATAGCCTCCTGAAGCAGTGGGTTTTCACAGATTCTGAGGCCTTGCCAGAGCACTATTACAGAGTAAAAGGCCTATAGTTGCCTTCAGCCTGCTGAAAATACAGCCAGCCCATGAAGTGTTTGTTATACAGAAGACTTCAGAAGCACTCTGAACATGTGGAATACAAGGTGGCTTAAGAGAGCAGCTGTCTGTACCACACATCTGAAGTGCTATGACAGCTTCAGCCTAGGTAACATTTTCAGAAGCAGCATTCACTGTCACCATCCTACAAGTCTCCATAGCTAAAAATCACTTACGTGAGCCAAGCCTGAAAAATCCCTGAAGAAGATTCTGAGAGCTAGAAATCATTCCTCTTATTCCTAAACAAGGAAGGACAGAGCCACTGCATGCTTCCCACTACCAAAAAAACACACACCACCCTAAGTAGGACCAAGTACTTTGTAACACTGGACCAAATTATATCTCTTGATCTCAGAAAAAGAGAAGAGTACAACACAGGTTACAAGTGCCAGCTCAGGGTGATGAGACTCACCTGCAATGTTGGCAGAAAGCCAGCCACAAGCTTTCTCAGTAGCCAGTTCCACTGCAATGTCTTCTGCACTACTTAAAACCTTTACAGGGAAGGCAAAAGGAGAAAGATTTACTACCAGTCACAGCAGTATAGTCAGTGAGATCTCAGAATTAGAATAGAATAGACCAGACCAGGTTGGAAGAGACCTTCAAGGTCATCGTGTCCAACCTAATCAACCAATCCAACCCACCTAATCAACTAAACCATGGCACCAAGCACCCTATCAAGTTTCCTCCTGAACACCTCCAATGATGGTGACTCCACCACCTCCCTGGGCAGCCCATTCCAATGGGCAATCACTCTCTCTGTATAGAACTTCTTCCTAACCTCCAGCCTAAAACTCCCCTGGCACAGCTTGAGACTGTGTCCTCTTGTTCTGGTGCTGGTTGCCTGGGAGAAGAGACCAACATCCATCTGCCTACAACCTCCCCTCAGGTAGTTGTAGAGAGCAATAAGGTCACCCCTGAGTCTCCTCTTCTCCAGGCTAAGCAACCCCAGCTCCCTCAGCCTCTCCTCATAGGGCTTGTGTTCCAAACCTCTCCCCAGCTTTGTTGCCCTTTTCTGGACACGTTCCAGCAAGTCAACATCCTTCCTAAACTGAGGGGCCCAGAACTGGACACAGGACTCGAGGTGAGGCCTAACCAGTGCAGTGTACAGGGGGAGAATGACCTCCCTGTTCCTGCTGGCCACACTCTTCCTGATGCAGGCCAGAAGGAAGGCTAGAGGGGAAAAAACTGAATTCTGACAGAGCACCACCATCTCTGTATGGGAACTGCTGCTCTGGGTAACAGGACAGACCCATTTTGACTTCCCAAACTTCCATAGCCCCATACAAACCCCATCAACACTTGGGGACATTGATGATAAAACTAAAGTGTCATCCTAGAAAGATGAATGCAATTGATATACCATTTTAGTCTCAACAGTTAACTACTGGCTGGAGTATCACTTGAGCCTGAATATCCAAAGAAGCCTGGCAGAGGTGACTCTCCTTAGCTATCAGTCCTCAAATGAGGGCATCAATAGATTCCATTGTCCTAAGCTATTCAGGGATAAGTGCAGCACCAATAGAAAAAATGGTAATGATGTAGAATTGAAGTCAAAGCCTTTAGGAAGTTTTAGTGAAAATACATACTGCAGCAGATGTCTCTTCTGGTAGTAACACTCTTACTGCCTCAGGACCTTTCTTTTTGCAAAACCTGCAAGAAAAGAAAGAAAATGTGCCACAGGATTAGGCAGAGCTCTTGGACAAGCCTCAGAGGTTCATTACTGTAGCAACTTTCACATGCTCTCTTATAGTCAAAACCAGTGGCAGGAGTACAGTGAACTCAGAGCAAACAAACCAGACAAGGACAAAGCAAGTACAAGCCACCCAAGCTGCAATACTCCATTTTCCAAAGAGGAAAAACACAGTGGCTGTGGTGGATATCCATTTGGAGGTGGATGCAGAGGAGCACACAGCACCTTTACTCCTGCCTACAAACAGGGCATTAACTGGTGGAGGTGCAGCAGACCTAAGAAGAGCAGAAGTCAGGGTTGATAGTTACCAGCACCCAAGTTTGAGAGGCCAAGCCAAGACAGGCTTACAGATTCCACACTAAGAGAAGAGAAGAGAAGGCACAAGTTTAAATAACTTTTCCTCCTTACTCTCTGCCTTTAATGAGAGCCTGGGCCCCTTCCTCATACAGATGAGCGCACACCTCTTCAAGCAGCTTGTCATGGTTAGCATCCTCCTCCTTCACTTTATCCTGCAACATGACTTCAGCCCTTTGAACCAACTCTGCTACCAGTGTTGCCCTGTAAAAAAACCAAAGACAATCAGTCTGAAATCAACACAGGAAACAGCACACACTAATTGTAGCCATCCTCCCCAGTTTAGGAGGATACCCATCCCATATGCTAAAGAAGAATTAACCACACCTTGTTTAGTGCTGTGCTATAATCCTTCCTTGTTTTGTAAGGAAGAAAGACACCAAACTAACAATCAAGACTGGAAAGCCTTCAAACAGATCTACACATAGCTGCTAGAAACAAACATGGCTACAAGTATCTCTTCTGGTAGCAATACCCTCATACTCTGAACCCGTGGTCAGAAGTTCTAAGATGCCAACAGCAGCCACCTACAACCAGCATTCCTTCTGGGCTTACTTTTTAGCGTCTTCAACAATTAGACAAGGAGACAGTGCAAACTCTCAACCAGCTCATGAGTGATATGCCAGAGGGCAGGGCTGCCATTCATGACTGTGACAAGATGGAGAAATGTGCTGACAATGGGGTGGTGACTGGGCACCTGTACCAGCTGGGGTCTACTGGCTAGGGAGCAGCTCTGCACAAAAGGATCTGTGGTTCCCAGTAGACAAGTTAGGTAAGTTAGCAGTGCCCAAAGAAAGCCAACTGGGCTCACATTAGGAACAGCACAGCCAGCAAGTCAAGGGGAATTGCTGCTTCCCTCATCTGATGAAAGCTGACCCTGCACTGAGGAGGAGTCTGGATCAGGTGACCTCCAGAGATCCATCTGACCTGAAATTTTCCCCATTGTTTACCAAGAACATTCTGAAAGGGATATAAAGTCTCAAAATGCTACACTATCTTCATAATCCAAGTGTCCCACACCCTCCTCTGTGCATCACTTCACAAAATTCCCTCTATGATGGCACTGAGATGTTGCTGGACCCTACTGGCATAGCCATCCATAGCCTCATACAGCTATACAACACACTCTGAGGGAAGATTTCTTTCCCCTATAGACACAATTTTAAAGGATCAACTCTTTTCCTCATTAGAGTTAGCTCTTAAGTCACAGAACAGATCCCCAGCACTTACTTGATGTGCTTGACACAGTTGGATCCCACCCTCTCTGCCACAAATTCGACTGTTCTCCGGAGGGAGGGAGGCTGGTTGTGGAAGAAGGCCTGTTCCAATTCTGCCTGTTCAAGATAAAAGTGCTACAACTGATTAGAGCACCTCACTTCAATGCCTTTCCTCAACACAGGAATGCACATTAACCACCATCTGGAATTGTGCTGTAAGTCAGGCAATTTGCCTACACTAGAACTTTCTGCTACTGTAGAATTCAGCAGCCCTCTACAATATTTGCAATTTCCTTCACACTATTTAACCTAAACTTCAGTATCAGGGTTTATGAAGCTGAGGGAGCTGGGGTTGCTTAGCCTGGAGAAGAGGAGGCTTAGAGAGGACCTTCTTGCTGTCTACAACTCCCTGAAGGAAGGTTGTAGCCAGGTGGGGGTTGGTCTCTTCTCCCAGGCAGTCAGCACCAGAACAAGAGGACACAGTCTCAGGCTGCACCAGGGGAGGTTTAGGCTGGATGTTAGAAAGGAGTTCTTCACAGAAGGAGTGATTGGCCATTGGAATGGGCTGCCCAGGGAGGTGGTGGAGTCACCATCACTGGAGGTGTTTAGGAAGAGACTGGATGGGGCACTTGTTGCCATGGTTTAGTTGATTAGATGGTGTTGGATGATAGGTTGGACTTGATCTCAAAGGTCTTTTCCAACCTGGTTAATTCTATTCTATTCAAAAGCAAATGGCCACTAAAGGCAAGAATGGTAAAGTTCTGACAGAATTTGCTCTTTGAATTACAGGCTGGTTAATCCTGTAGGCTCCTACTCAGTTCACTCTGGTGGAAAGCATGGCTGCAACCTCACCAAAAGAGAGTATGAGAAACAGCAACATTTTATGCTGGAGAAGAGGCAGACAGAGCAACAGGCTAGTTGTTCCAGTAGAAAGAACTTTTACTGAAGTCATCTCAATCTCAACACTCAGCCACATAACAGAAACAAAACGAAGGGCAGTCAGAATACCCAACTGTTAAACACCATGCTCCCTGCTGCCTAAGCCCATTCTCTTCTTTTGCATACCGAGACAGACACTGCCATGTGCCCTATCCTCACGAGTAACTGCTCGTGCCCCGCTTTCCCCCTCGTGACTCCCTCATTTCATTACCTGCAGTTTCCGCTGTGTGACAGAAGCCTTGGACACTAAGGACTCTGCAGCTGTGGGAGTGATTTTCCTTATGAAGCCACCGTTTTTTGCTCCGCTGCCAGCCACAAAAGAGGCAAGGAGCTTCCGCAGCTCACCTGCACGAAGACACACAGAAAAGCATTCATCAGCCCCGTGAGCAAGGGAACAAATCCAGACTCTAGAGGGGAACTTTCACACTGTCAGTCCTGTTTCTACAGCAGATTCTCTCAGCTTCTGTAAAAGCTGAAGTTTCAGAAAAGCAGAAGGACTTTCCACCCATTTAACTGGCAGGACACAGCAAGGCAGGCAAAGCTCTGAAGATAAAAGAAGAAGCTTCCAAGAAGCTCCCTGGCACACAGGACTTGTGCATAAGGATCAGGGAGCAGCCTTTTCAATGCATCCATTTTTAGCATGGCAAGCAGGAACTGTAAAGTCTACAAAGGACAGCAAAGCAAGCAGAGTTACACACAATTACAACATGGTCAGGACTAAATACCAAGGGAAAAGTGTAAAAACATGTTCAACCCCTAGGAAACTTTCATGATGCAGAGCTAACACACAGTTTTCCAAGAAAAATCCCAGGAAGCAGAGCACCATCCCACCATCTAGGTATTTGTTGTCTACAGAGAGATGTTTCACCAGAGATCTCTCAAACAACCACCTGATAAAGCACCTGAGTACAAAAGGATCCCTCCCCTCTGCCTGGAAGAAGATAAATGCTCAAGGATCAAGGCATTTCTCTCAGTACAAACACCTCTCCCTATACCTATGATGGGGAAAAGTGATACATGTAACTCCTTAGAATGCTTCCTTCCAGGTGATGTCCCTGTCCCTCCACATTCCAGCTCTCTAGATCAACTATTCTAGCTATGTAGCCTATCTCCCCCAGCTTCTCTAGATACTACTCACAGCTGCATAGCATCTGCAATACAGCTTTTTATCAAGAACTGAGAACTGAAGTTGTGAGGAGTGATAAGGAAAATTCTGAGGACTCACAACATCAAATGACCAAAAGAAAAAGCACAAAATATAATAAAACTAAATATATAGTAATAAACTTCCTTTATGTAGCAAATACAGACAAAATACTCACCAAGATAGGGGCAGCAGGTGTAAAGCAACTGCTGATCCACCAATGGTACAGAGTCCTGGTAAGAAAAGGAAGTGCTGAGAGGACACAGTGGGAAAGAAGCAGTCTTCTCAAAACAGAAATCCCATACATGTGGTCACAGAGGCAGGTTTCAGAGCTGCCTTCCAGGAAAACAATAAAAATAAATGAATTCCAAATCCACAGTAAAATTATGAACTTTGCAGCCCAAGTGCTCAGTCCAGCCCTGTAACACACAATGAGCTGCTCTACACTGAGTATAGCTCAGCCTCTGCTTGATCACTGTGAAAGCCCAGCTGGCAGCTGATGATTGCAAAGGGCAGCAGGGCTGTTGCCACAGGTGCTATTTGTAAAAGAGAAACCTATCCATGGAGACTAAACAAGGCACATCTGATATGCATTACACCTCCACAGGTGTCTTCACTCAGACCCACTGCAGCACCACACTGAGGAGTACTGTCACCCCAGTGATGCAGAGCACAGCTAGAGGCATAGGAGGGAAAGCTCCTTCAGATCCATCCCCTGGGCAGTGAGTACTGCACTTACCTTCATCTCATCCCTGCCTCTGAAAAGACAGAGTGAAACAGAGTTTTCTAATTACAGTAAGACACATGTAAACCTGAGCAAAGATGCTGCTCAGACTTCCAGGTATTCTCTGGGAATTAGGTATGTCTGGTAATTATCTGAAACATCACACATGCCATAAACTCACCTCCTTTTCTGCTTGCTCGTGCTATTTCCAGTTGCCCTTTAATATGCAGATGGAGAATGGTTGCCTCCAAAGACATAAACCTTGCTCTTACAGTCTCACCTCACTGTTTCTGTTGAGTTCACCATTACTCAGTTATTTCTATGAAAAACTAACAGTTCTATCAGCAATCCCTTTCCTGCAGTAACCTGTGAGCAGGAGAACAGCATCTGATCCTTCAACAAAACTTGGCACCTCTTCTGCAAGCTATGGCAGCAAGTGAGATGGCTCCTGCCTGACAAAAGCCCTAGAGCTGCAAGACTTTAAGCTCCAGAATGTGCCTGATGCACCTGGGACAGGTTGGGGCACCACACCCATTGGACTATATATGGCCAACACAGCTGCACTGAAGCCAAGATCCTGATATAATTTTAAAGAGCTGAGGCTGTGGTGGGTCCACCCTCATCCACAGATTCAGAGGACATGCTACTGCACTAACTTACCAAAGCCTGAGCAGATGTCACAGTATCCATCATCAATCCCTCCTGCTTGACATCAGTGGTAAAAAACAACTCTTCAGGGACTGATGGAACCTGAAACAGAAACCCCAGCAGTTACAATCCAAACAGCAGTTAGCAATTCACATGATTTCTGATAAAGACAACAGTAAAATCTCACCTACCTGCCACCCACAAGAATCCCCTAAGGATCCTCTCTGCCCTAAGCAGAACCTTCCCATAAAATTAAAGATTTATATGACCACAGCAACATAAGCCACCTTCCTCACCCTCTCCATCCATCACTTTTCACCTCTCCAATGGGTTTCTTCTAAGCAGCTACCTGACTTCTAAGTGGAGGCATAGAAGGATTTTGAAGCTTCATCACTTTAAGAGACATAAGTCATTCAAAGCTGCCAGCCTCCTGGACAAAACCTTTTAGTTCTAACAGGAATCAGCTGTCAATTTACTTACAAGGATGCAGATTTTTAAGTCAGAAGGAGTTTCAGCAGGAAAAAAAAGAGAAGTTGCTTCACAGAATTCCACTACAGAAAACTAATTTTCCATTAGAAGAACACAAAGGATTCTTTAAACTTCATACTAATGTAAAAAAAAAAACCCACCCCAAAATAGCTACTGTTTTACAATGTTTTCACTCATTTCAGTACTATTTTCTATTGAGTTCTGTGCCCTGCTTGCCTTCAGGCAAGAGCTGTGTGCACAGGAGACTCTACCTGAAAAAGCCAACCCAGAACTGCAAGGATCAGCAGCTTGTTCAGGAAACTCATCTCCTTATCTTCAGAAAGGACCATTAACCTGCCATGAAGCAAAGGCAGCAAGACAGAGTGTGTTAGATTTCAGTAGGTCAATTTTCAATAAGGAAAAATATCCCAAACACTCACTTTCTAATCAGTTTGCCTCCATGTACACATTTCCTTACTTGTCTGCCTAAAGAGCAGAGAGCAAGCTCTACTGCTTTGTACATATGCACCTGAATGAAACACTGGTTTAAGTTTACACTGGAAAAGTCACTGTTCAGTACATCTCTAAAACATGCTTCCATTATGGGAAAATACAGCATTAGTTAGGGATGGCCTAAGGTTCAAATTCAAGGTTTAAGAGTCACAGCTGCAGATGTGGAATGAGGGAATAGTGATTTTAGAAGTGTTGTTCACTTAAAAAAACCCACATTTTTAAACCAAATATTCACCTCAGAGTTTAGGCTATGCTCCCTCTGCAGCTTTATGTGAGACAAGAAGTGTTGGAGAAAACGGTGAGGAAAGCCCGCAGCAATCAATATGATTGATAAGCAAGCTTCAACTTTATTGTTCAAACACACAGCTTATAAAGCATCTCAGCTAAATATGCACAAGTGTCATCATTCTAATGGCTATTAGTCCAGGGTTACATTATAATATCCAGCCTACATACAGTTAGGTCTACGTGCAATTTCACAAGCTCCTCTCTAATTAGTTCTCTGTTTTACTTACACTTTGTTTCAATGCTGTTATCTTGAAGCAGAGCTGCAAGCATAGCTACTAGGCCACGATGAGCTGGCTACATCAACATTTTGGCTAACTGTGAGCAGTAAACAACAAGATGGAGTGCGGCCTACACTTTTTGTTCAAGCAGCTGTTCCATAGAGCCATGTCCCTTAGATTCAAGCCATTCCTCAACAAAGAAGTACTTGTGATTTGCACAAAAAAAACCCACAAACTCGTATAAGAAGGTCAGACTAGGTCCAGCACTGTCAGACACCAGGCACCTCAGCTAAGCAAGCAATCTTCAAAAAATATCCTTTCCTATGCTCTTACCTGTATACCTGCAGCAACAGACAAAATACTTTCCTGTAGTAATCAAGGAAAGGTGCAACGTGATCCACAAGGGAAAGGTACTCCACAAGCCAAGGAATAGTGAGGATAGAACGCTGATCCCGAATAGATTGTCTCAGAAGCCTCAATACATCCAGTACAGGCAGGGTCTTAATGGACAACAGAAGACAAAGCAGCAGCTTGATGTCACCTTTTGATACTTCAAGAAAAGCTTTACCTCTGTCTTGCCATTTCTTTCTAGGATTTCATCTTCTGTACAAATAAGAGGTGACTCACTGGCTAATGAAAACATTTCTTTGCACAAGAGCAAAGGTAAAAACCACACTATGGCAGTGACCAGACGTCCCACTGGGGATTTCACAAGTAAGACTGCAAAGCCTGACTATGTGCAGGTGGTGTCAAGGTGTGACCCCTGCCTCCTCACATTCAACACTGAAGGAGATGGCTGCAGAACTAACAAAAACACTCCTAGCTTTGTACCTGTGGATTTTACACTACAAATACAAGTCTTAGCTAGGTCAGCATTCTGGAATGACAGCCCCAGATATGCAGAAATAGTGGAAGGCTAAAAAGACCTCAGCAGCAGTGCAACTGCTGCCTTTTTCTAGCACTTCCTTCCTTAGTTGCCAAACCCAGAATATGCATTAGAGGCACAGAACTGTGCATCATCATCCCAGGAACCACTGGCTCACTTTGAAAGGGTGTAACTATGCACAACCCCCTCCTTGGATCAGAAAACCTGCCTGGCAAGCAAAAGGCCACGTTAAATGTCTTAGAAGAAGAGTTTGGTCTCTTACTTGGTTCCTTAGTGCTACTGCAGAGTCTTGCAAGTCTCTGGTTGGTTGCTCCACAGTGCGATATGGCAAGAAAACAAGAAACCCCAGGAACTTGGCAAGGAGTCGTAGGCTTAACAGGACCACAGTGAAACGCTTCTTTTCATCCTGAAACAAAAAAATCCAAGCTGAGGTAATGCTGCCCTAAACTGGCAAAGCTCCTGCATGCACTGACTTCTACTCCCTTTATGTTAAAGGGACACATAGCTTCATTGCTGCTTCTCACCAAGGGAAGTTTCCAAAACCATGCAATTTTTAATCGAGTTTCCAAAATACAGGTTCAGCAAGCATTTAAAACTGCTTCAGCCTCTACTGCTTCACTTACAGCAAGAAAATGCAAATTCAAGAGCTTTCTAAAATAAGCAGCTGCTCAAATTAAACCTTCATATTAGCAACTTTGGAGTCACTCAGAGAGCAGATAGCTGATCTCACATCACAGAATCACCAAGGTTGGAAGAGACCTCAAAGATCATCAAGTCCAACCTGTCACCACAGACCTCATGACTAGACCATGGCACCAAGTGCCACGTCCAATCCCCTCTTGAACACCTCCAGGGATGGTGACTCCACCACCTCCCCAGGCAGCCCATTCCAATGGCTAACAACTGTCACAGTGAAGAATTTTCTCCTCACCTCAAACTTAAACTTCCCCTGGCACAGCTTGAGACTGTGTCCTCTTGTTCTGGTGCTGCTTGCCTGGGAGAAGAGACCAACCCCTTCCTGGCTACAACCTCCCTTCAGGTAGCTGTAGAGAGCAATGAGGTCTCCCCTGAGCCTCCTCTTCTCCAGGCTAAACAATCCCAGCTCCCTCAGCCTCTCCTCATAGGGCTTGTGCTCAAGGCCTCTCCTCAGCCTTGTTGCCCTTCTCTGGACACATTCAAGAGTCTCAATGTCCTTCTTAAACTGAGGGGCCCAGAACTGGACACAGTACTCAAGGTGTGGCCTAACCAGTGCTGAGTACAGGGGCACAATGACTTCCCTGCTCCTGCTGGCTACACTATTCTTGATGCATGCCAGGATGCCACTGACCTTCTTGGCCACTTGAGCTCACTGCTGGCTCATGTTCAGGCAGTTGTCAATCAGCACCCCCAGGTCCCTTTCTGTTTAGCAGCTCTCCAGCCACTGACCCCAGCCTGTAGCTCTGCATGGGGTTGCTGTGGCCAAAGTGCAGCACCCGGCACTTGGATTTGTTAAATGTTGGACTCTGCCCATCTGTCCAGCCTGTCAAGTTCCCTCTGCAGAGCCCTTCTACCCTCTAACAGACCAACACCTGCCCCCAACTTGGTCTCATCTGCAAATTTGCTGATGACTGTCTCAATCCCCTAATGCAGATCATCAATGAAGATATTAAAGAGGATGGGGCCCAGAACTGATCCCTGGGAAAGGGATCAGGTGCTTCCTTTATCCCATCACTGCTCTGCAAGTCTTCATGAACCTCTGGCTGCTAGTTTGCTAACACACTGTAAGCTGTGACACCTCTGATAGGCAGAGGGAAGTGAAGAAATGTCTGAACCGGTATGAATAGGCATGACTACAAACCCATTCAAACTGAAATCTTACTACATGGAAAAGTACCAGGGGACTATTGCAACTGAGTGCAACAACTCAACCTGGTTACCTCATGGGTCTAATACAGGGTACTAACAACCTACAAAGAGGCTCTCATATTTCAAACTAGTCTGCATCATCTCTTTATGGCACAGTTCCACGAAGTGCCCTGAAGCACACAAGTAAATGTCAAGGGGTTCTGATGTCCATAACCAAGTTGCAGAGTAATGACAAAACCAAATGAAGAAGCTCTTGTCCTGCAAATACAGCAGTGTAAACTCCAGGAAACTCACTATCAAGCCAGTCATTCTCAGGATACTGGGAGAGTTAGGGGAAATTCCTGACAGATGTGCTTGCACAAAAAACCCCAAACCTTACCTGTTCATCCATATCAGCATCTCCATCACTGTGCTCATGCTCCACCAGAGAAAGACCATTCAATTCAAGTATCTTCAGGCACAGACTATCCATCAGGTGCTGATTGAACTGGTAACTTCAGCAAAACATGATGATGAGTCAGACTGGGCTGAAAACAGCAGTAAATATTCCACTAACACACTGCGAAATTTCAAGCTTGTTTCATGAGTTGTATCAAGCATCAGCAGACATCCAGTGTAACAGACTGACAGACAAGAAAGCGAGGGACAAGACTGGCACTGGCTGACCCCTTCTTTTTCAAACAGACACTAGCAAGTCCCAGCACAAAGATAATGATACAGATCTGTTGAAGCAGGAAGCTGTAAAATAACTGAACTTAAGATTCATATCTTGCGTAGATCACCACTCTTCCATGCTGTGGACTTGGAAAAAACAAAACCATGAACCTGGTTCATCCTGCAACTCCTTAGCTTCATGGACCACCACACAAGAAACTCATGGCCAGTCCAGTGCCCTTGCTAGGCAACACTGCACAGCTTGGCACTGGGAAATGCTGATGGCCTGTGAGAAGATATTATGGTTTTATAGAAGGAAAATTATTACCATGTAGCCTAACCTAACGTAACACACACACACACATTCCATGCTCCACAGAGAACCTGCTTGATTTAGATGTTCACCATGTGAGCTGGGCAAGAACAGTAAGCGTGGTATCGTGAGGCTTAAAAACATTTCTTATACACTCTGCCTAGGTCACACCATTCCCCAAGCTCTCTCTGCAGCTCCTTGCTGTAAGAGCGACATGCTGGTCTTCCCCACTCGCCCACACATTTCACGAGGGAAACAGCAGCCACAGGCAGCTAACCTTCCCGCACTGAGGATGAAGTCCCTGAAGAACTGCTGGCACCCTGGGAACGAAGGGGGTGGACAAGGTCCTCTGATGCTCTGAGGAACAACAAATCTTTCCTGCAGCCTCTTCAGACGGTTCAGATTATCAGAACCCAGCATATTAAGGACATCCTGGTCTGGGGTGTCTCCCCAGCTCGCACCACCACCAGTAGGACCTTTACACATCTTCAGGAGACACAAAAAGTAGTGAAGAAAAGAAAACTTTTAATAAAACATCATTTCACTCAATTTCCCAGCCCACATATTCTTCTTTCCTCAAGAACTGTTCTCCAAGTAAACCAACCATGACCTTTTCAGGTGGCCCACATACAGAACACTTGCTCATGCCAAAACATGCTACCCACCATGGCCACAAACAGCCTAGAGATCTTGAGATGGAATTCTGATCCTATACATCTAATTCAGCACACCTAGCAGGCTACATATAGATGTGTGGAGAAAACACCTATCAGTTACATGGTCTTCATGAACCACTCAGCAGCATCTTTAACCCAGCCTCCACAGACCACAACACTGCACTGTACATTCCCAAATGCTCCCCTCCCTCAGACACACAGATACTACTCAAGACTCAAAGAACCACAGAACTGCAAAATTGTTCAGGTTGGAAGGGTCTCTTGGAGCATATAATCCAAGCCTCTTGATCAATCAGCATTATCTATAGCAAGGCTGTCCAGGACCACATCCAAATGAATTTTGAATATCACCACAGACTGGGACTTCACAACCTCTCGGGGCAAGCTGCTTCACTGTTTGATCACCCTCACAATAAAGTGTTATTATTGTTGTCTTCAGGTGGAATTCCCTTTCTCTCAATTTGTGTCTGTTGCCTCACATCCTGTCAGTGAACACTACTGAAGAGAATTTGCCTCCCTCTTCATTACCAGTCATCAGGTATTTGTACACAGCACTGAGATAGCCTAGAGCCTTCTCTTCTCCAAGCTAAACAGTCTCAGCTCCCTCAGCTTTTCCTCATATGAAAAGTGCACCAGCCCACTTTTTTATGTGGATCCTATGCTGAACTCATTCTAGTAAGTCCATTAGCCTCCTGTACTGGTGAGCCCAAAACTAGGCACAATGTTCCAGATGCAACCTAAGCAATGCCAAGTAAAGAAAAAAGATGACTGCATATTCCCACATCTAAATCAGGACAGCTTTAATGAGAGGTCACACTAAAAAGCAACAATTAACTTTGTATATCAAGCAAACTATTACTAGGTCCATTTATTCCAAACTGAGCAACCTCCTTTCCCAAAAAATCATCTTGTTACACTTCCCAACTTGTGAATTGTCAAGCCTTGACACAAATCCTCAGTCTAGGTTCTTTTCTGCATCAGTGTCATAACATACTCAAAATTCCACACTCACTTTCTAGTCAGACACATTGGACGAAGTGGAGACTCCTAATTATCAGTTTAAATGTGTGGTTATCAATGTGAAACTCTGCAGCCTTCATTAAGAAGGCACAGATGCAAAGGAGAAATACAGCATCTAGGACTAATTAAACCCTGTTCATGCAACAAAAGCCACCTCACCTCTTTTCCACAATCTCCCTGAAAACACACACACACACACACACACACCCCAGACAGGACACTAACACCAATTCAAACTGGCTGCTAGAGGAATTTTCAACATTCCAGCAGCTCAGAGCCTCCTGGCTGTTTGTGGGGGCTAATACTCAAGGCAGGGCTTTGCTAAGCAAAAAGAGCCCACCAAAATAAGCCAGACATTTATAGAGTGTACAGTGAGTATCTACACTCCAACCTTTTTTCCCCTCTTCATTTCCTCAATTACAGCAAAGTCATATGATTCTTGAAACTGGCTGAAAAGCCTTACAAACTTGCACAGCAATACTGTATCAAGAAGAGGCTGTTGCAGTGTTATACAAAATAACCAGAGACTTTCTGCAGGTAGTACATTCCTATTCCTAACGAAGGTAACTGGGAACCTCTGCATTTGATACATGTCAAAATACATCCTTCAATTGTCTAAAAATCTTAGCAGTTCTGAAAGTCAAAGCAAATATGAAGAATGAATTCTCACAGCTCATGATGTGCTCAGTGTGTCTTTATCTCTGACTTACACAGAGTTGATCAGTAAGTTACTGACTTATATTGCTGGAAAACTAAGGAGGCTCTGGCCAGCCTGATCTAGTGTGGGGTGTCCCTGCCCATGGCAGGGGGGTTGGAACTAGATGATCCTTGTGGTCCCTTCCAACCCTGACTGATACTATGAAATCCCCATTCTGATAACTTGGCTCTCTCAAGAAAGTTTCAAAAGGCAAATCCCACAGAAACTTGCAAGACACAGTTTGTTTCCTCAGGCTAAGGAAGGATCAAATCAGCTTTGCACCATATCTTAATTAAAAATACCAAGCAATTTACCTGAATAAGCTGTTTCTGAAAGAGCCTGGCAAAATGGCTGTAGTTGCACGTTGCAGATAAGTGAGCCATCATGGCCCTGTGAAGGGAAACATTACAAAATGCTGACTGCATCTCTGCCACAAAAAAGGTGTTCTAACTTCAAACTACATCAAAAGTGTAAAATAACTGCTTTTTAGAAAGGGATCTCTAAAGGTCCCTGTAAAAGAGCAACAACTTCATAACCAGGTTCCCCAAGTATTGAGCCCCATCTGCAGAATAGGGAAACAAAAACATAACTCTGAGCACCTGCAGAGCAAACAGTTCTAAAGATAAAACAACTTTCTTCCTGCAATAATGATGCTGCTTTGAAAGAAAATTAACTTATTAATCTCCCACTCCCCTGTGAGAGCAGAGACATGAGAGTTCACACACATGCAAGTAAGAAAGGAGCAACAGATGTACTTTAGAAGCCCAAGAGAAGGAAAATTTCTCCATTTAAACTCAGCCTTGTTCTGCTGCTGTGATGAAAAGTCACATGTAAGTTGAGTAGGCTGGTAGTTAAGACATAACAGAAACTCACATGGCTGCTTTCAAAACCGTAACAGTTTCTTTAGATATACTCTATTTTGATAAAGCAATAGATGACTAAAGCAGTTTCTTTCCATAGAAGAGAGTCACAGGTGTCTTGTTTTCAGTGCCAGTACACTAGAACCCCATGAAATAAACAGAAAAGCTAAGAGCTTCTGAACATGTGACACACCTCTCCATGCTTAAGAGGAGTGTGGCAGTGGAAGCACGACATGCACAAGCAAGTGTATACAACGGCAATATTCAGACCATGACATACTGGTTCTGAGTGGCTCTTTTTGTGATTATGAACAGGGAAAGAGCTACACCACAAATTATCATATTAAGCCCTTGACACTTGCAGCTTGTTTCTTTAAGAAAAGAACTGATACTTCTAAATATAGAAACAAGTTGACATGGACAACAGTATCATCCAAGAAGCACAGCTCTTCAACAGATCAGTGAAGAAGACAATTAGAGAGAACATGGAACTTACAATATTGAGTCTCCTATGCTGCACCAGTAATTTATCTGCATTAAAGTGGTGACTGAAGTTGTGTAAGAATCCTACCTGATCTTGCTGCCCAGAACTCTTTCAAAGTCCCAGCCAGTTTTCTCATGGTTATCTTCCCATTCCCGCAGCAGTTCATAAAATATATCCCTGTGAATCAAGATATTCAAGGGCATTCATTCCCACTCCTCACAATTTGAAGTGACATCAACTAAATATTCAGTCGCTCCTAAGTTCCCCAGCAAGCATCTACCTCACATGAGACAACTCAAGCCTCTAAGCATTCAGATACCTTTGCAAAACTCATTACTGTTAGTGGCACTTCAGTGAGTTTCCATTTCCCGTGTCTTTGACAGCAAGTGCTTAAGCTTGTTATGCCCAAGCTCTGACGGAATGACCACAATACACATTACCAGACACATGAAGACTGAGAGGCAGGAAAGAATAAGCCACAAGAAATAATACCTATGAGGAGAGAAAAAAGGACCAAGACAACTTGCCATTCTCCCCTCACCCTGTTGCTGCAAGCATGGAGGGAGGTGGCAGGTAGAGTAAGAGCACACCAGATTCACATGCAGAAGCAAGCCAGTAGGGTGACACACCGTACTGGCATTTACCAGAAATCTCAAGAACTCCTGAAAAGTAAGGCTGTTCTTCTCTAAAGACATTAAGCATTTAGCTCCTGCAGTTAATCTGGACAAAGAATTTTTTTTTTCTCCTTTCTCTTTTTTATTTTATTTCTAAGAGTGAAAATCTTGTTGTTTTTTTTTTTTTACAGCACGTAGTATACATGAGACATTCTTAATATCCTTTGCTCACAGTCAGGGAGAGGTTATAGCCTGAGAGCCATAAAGTAACAGTAGAAGAAACTTACCTTTGTTTCTTAAATATGTGAAATGCTCTGTCACTGGGAAAGTTAGAGCGATTGTCAGTTTCTGGCTGGAAAGAAACAGACTGTACAGAGCATGGCAGGAGGAGAGACACCTGTTAAAAACGTAAAGGCAGCTATTAGAGTAATATAAGCCTCTAATTTATCTAGCAATCTGAGACCTAAAAACAACAGTGAAAAGACATGATGAGGACACCACGGAAACACTTCAGTTGTTCAGCCACTAGCCATTTCCTAACTGCTAAGTGATAGTAAACACCAGGAGTTTTGCAACTTACATTATGCTACAGTGACAGAATAACTCAGCATGATGAATAGAAGCCTCTTGTCTCTCTAAGAAATCTCTGCAGAATAGATTGCAACCAGAACTGATACACTGGAGAGAGATCTACAAACAGCCACTCCACTATAAGGCCCCAGAAAATGCAGGACAGTGGCAAACAACTCCTGCGTGGCTCTTTTTCCTATTCAAAAAGCCTATGCATTCTAGTGACAAGAGACCTTTATTTACAGCTTTAAAGCTCAGTTTTACAGCTAAAAAGTTCAGCTATCAATCTCAGCCAGTACATGGTACTTTCTTTGCCAAGAATAATTTCCATTTTTAAAAGATGGATGAAACAAGACACAAAATACATTAAGGCAGGCATTCCTACCCTCCAGCTTCAACTCCCTAACCCAGATGATTAGATCAGGAAACTGGTTTTCACAAGCTGCATTGTCTCCTCTCAATCTTCATTTGCCTAAAAGGTGTCTGAGGCTGTCAAAGAAAACCACTTCCTCCAAACTACATTCTGATATTGCATCTCACCAATCATTCTTCTGTAATGGATGTTTGTTAGGCAAGAATCTCAAAGCAAAACATGACCCTGTCAAAGTCACTGGTTGAGGTCAGGGCCTGGAGCAAGGCCAACCAGTGGTGATTTGCAGCTAACAATCACCAGCCCTAGCAATTCATTCATCCACTGACAAGAAAAAAAAGCAGCTTTCAGACTCCTGTCCAAGATGACATGACAAGCTACTCAAAGTATAAGGAATGAGATTTAATATCAAAGCCATCACAGAGAGAAGAGCAACACCGCAAAGGTTTGAAGCAATGTCAGTTGAAGTCTGCCAGTTCTTACCTTAGCTGTACTGCTTTCATAAGCCTGCCTGAGCCTCTCATGCAAGGCAGGAGAAAAAGATGCAATCCTTTCATTTTCGGCCAAAAGCTTCAGCAGTCCCTTCTCTAAATGGGAAATAATTCTGGCAACACAGACAGAAGCCAGACAGACATAAACAACACATGATCAGACCTTAAGAAATGCTTATGCTCATTTTTTATGAGGCCAGCAAGTAAAAATTCTAAGCCCCAGGCACCCAGCATGAAATTCTGCATCTGTAGGCTGGTTTTTTTATTGCTCCCATCTGATGACCTTCCCATTACAGATCAGTGCAAGGAGAACTTGAGGACATTCAAATCCAGATCATGTTTTGAGAGAAAATTAACAAATCCATGCCTGTAAGCTGTAAAGCTCTAGAACCCAAGAACACTTGCTTAATCTCACACCCATCTGCAGACACAAGCAGAGAAATGAAAAACATACACCTCAACTCACTCATACTGATAATCCAAGACTTGGACAGCAAAATAAACACAGTTGTGCACGCTTCGGAAATGCTGTCTCCCTGATGCATCTAAGGGGGAAGAAAAGAAACGTGATACAACAGCACCTAGCACCATTTACCAGCTGAAATATCAACAGCTCTCAGTGTAAGTAGAAACTGCCATATCCAAAAATAGTCTCCTAGACCAGTATCCAGTTTCCAAAAGTTCTTATTCCCTGCCACCTGAACAGACAAAACCTCTCACCCCTATCCTTCCTATTCTAAGGACAACTGCATTGTTTAATGCTTTATGGAAAGAAATGATTCTCAGTGCTCTGGCCAACAATGAGGAGATCCAGGATAAAACACAGACCAACTGCAAATAGCCATTAGGTGCTGTTCCTGTAGCTGCAGACTTCCAATTCCTACCCCCAGCCCTAAGAATCAGGCAAAACAAATTGGGGCATCTAGAGTGGGGGTGTGTCTCATCTTAAAGCCATTCTTTTGTTTTTATTGTCAATCCATGGCAATATCAAAGTACTAACTGCATTGAGTTGAAGTGTGAATCTGCCAAAACCCAAATGCAACAATGATGCAGGTATAAGAAGGATCCTGTGCTCCCATAATCCAACCTTACATTTTAAAAACACATAGCAGGCCAATGGCACCTTTGTGCTGCAAGGACAAAAGGAGGAGAGACTACCATACTCTTCTCCCTGAAAGTGAGCTTTAGCAAATCTGACAGAAATAGCAGAAAACCAGATTCAAACAATACCAAGGAACCCCCACTTTATCATCATGTTGAGGAAGCACTTCCTATACATGAACAATTTCTGTCAGTATCTCAGACGAGTTCCACAGTGCTAATAAGGTGGTTTTATGGAACTGAAGACTAACAGTTACTGCTCACCTTTACTTCTTTCATTGTCCTCAAGGTCACTATCTCCATCTTCTGCAGTAGAAGTGCCTTTGGATGTCAACAGCTGCAGAATGAAAAAGAGCTCCAGGAAAATATTTGGTACCAGGTTTTCTGGAAGAAAGGAAATGAGATACTGAATATCCCTTCAGTATCGACCTGCTTTAATCAATGAAGGTAAAAACATAAATACCTGTTCTGTGACAGAGTCAGCATAGAACTCCCTCCCCACTCACAGCCACAGTGTACATCAGTATGGGAATTACAGGAAAAACATGTTAGGGTTACTGGTTTCAGACAGGGTCATACAATTGCATCTCAGAGTACTGCATCAGGTTCATCTTCCCTAAATTTTTACCTGATTGCAATTTATTCTAATAACTGTGTTGGCTTAGTTTATCTTTCCAGATGTTGTTTGTAACTGTCCCACAACTTTCATTTCTCATCTACCTCCCTGTCAACACATTCACAAATTCTTAGCTCAAAGAATGATTAGTCTCACATCTTCTGGGTCTTCACCTGCTATACATGATGAATAAAGCTGTGCCAGACACTCCAACTGTTTCTTGCAGGAAACCTTAGTAGGATTTGCACAGGTCACCAGATGGCTTTCAGCAGAAAGGCTAGCACTGCGAGAGTAGCTAGGCTTAGTAGGAGTACCAGGATCAAGAGATATCCCCGCAGGAGAAGGCATCTGGTGCAGCAATTTGCATCTGAAATTCAAGAGCAGCAATATATCATGTGACAGAAGATGATACGCAGCAGTCATGCAACCAGAAAGTCTCTCTGGAGCCTAGCATGAAGGAATTCCTGCAGTGACTACCCTTGTCATTCACACTGTCTAAAGGTGCTTTGAGCATTATAGTTATGTAGCTCATCTTCCCCTTAATGAGAAAGGACCTTGGTGCTAACAATCAAAAGAATCACATTCAAATTCCAACTCAGCTAAAATGCTGCAGCAGTTTGACCAAATTATGTATGTTACTGCTGCTCACCTAAACTGATACTGGCCAAGGATGTGGAACCTCTTAGAGACCAGGTGGTAAAAAGTCCTTTTGCACGTACAATTTCTGACAGCTAGAGGCTCCATGAAATCTGTGAAAACACAGTTCACACACATACCTTCAGCTAAATTTGTAGGTTAACAAAGCCTCACTAAGTGGAAAGGCAATGAAACAACTGATGAAATCCTACACTGGCAAGTTAAACAACAGAAGGCATGAGCTACTTTAGTTGCTGGATTTTAAAACAACAATCACTCAGCTAGATACACAGATATTGTAATAAATAAATAAACAAACCTACAGAGGTCATCCAGAACACAGCAGCAGTGTGGCATACTTAAGACCCATGAGAAGCAAGAAAAAAAGCCAGTAACAACCATATCAAATCATGGTAAGTTAAAGATCTCAATGACACATCATATGACCTCTTACCACATTGTCTTAAAAGCACAATCTTTCAAAAGTCACTTTGCAGGCTGTGAAGAAGACAAATGCTTTTAATTGCAGCAAAAATAATAAATTCTATTGGCCTATTTCTAGTGGAACTGCTGCAATAAAGAACAAATTAGTCCCAAAATGAGAGTAGAAAGGCTATTTAGTAACATCTCCCTTGTAATGAATATAAATCCCCACTGACAGAAGAGAATTATTTATTAAACGCTTTGTAGACCCACCAAGGTAAGACACCTTGACTTGCATCTTGCCCTTGCTCAAAGTGACCACTCAGTTGGCTGGGGGCTATTAGTTTCATACCTCACTTCACCACTGCTGAGGACAACAGCAGCTCCCAGCTCTGAGCACCAAGCGCTTCCCATTTCAAGCATGATGGGTCAGGTCACCTCACCGGCAAGATCCAGCCCATATGCTGCTATTTCACTGACTTCAGTTCACACAGATTAATGGGACATTTCAGGTAGAATTCAGACTGGCATAGGTGCTTCACAGAAGCACAGAGGAGCAGGATTGAATCCAGAGCAGTTGTTACAGGTCTGGTAGAAATGGCAACTCATGAGACACTACTGAGTCTGTTTCAGCCAGTTCTGGTCCCACTGAAGTGAACTGCAAGGCTTAGCGGTAAAAGATATCCACCCACATATCCTGAGGAGTCTCCCCATTAACAAAATGAACAGCAACAGTTCTGTCAGCAGTTACAAGCAACAGTTTCTCTGCTACTGTGATTTGCTTTTTTTCCTGAAGTATCAATCCTAAGAGACTAACAGTGATAATTTTACCCTGTGACTAAATAACTGAAACAAAACTATAATCCAGAATTCACCTTGTCTCGCAGCACACAATTTTCAATAGTTTTAAAACAGAACCTCACACTAACCATGTGCTGCCTTCTCTTACTGCAAGCTTGTGTTATTCTGAAGAGTTTGCAAAATCATTGTTTTTTTCAAGCCAGACTACACCTTCCATCACAATCTGCAATCTGCAAACAGCCTAATTACACCAGCCCAAACTCACTTGCCTTCCCAGTGCAGTCTAAGGAAAGATGTACAGGAGATGGCCATGTGTGCAAACCCATGAAGAAATATCTTTTGAAAGCAGCAAGAACTGACTGAACGTCTGAAGAGAAAGTGAGGGTCACTGTTCCAGAGTCAGCACACCTCTAAAATGACAATTATGAGCTAGCTGCATTAATATTGTCATGGTAGGGCCAAATGGCCCCAGCACAAACCCAGACACTAATGTGTCTAGACATGGTCCTACGCTCCCTCCTCCTTCCTGCAGAAAGTCAGGGTAATGCAGGGAAAGGAACAAAAGGGACAGGACCGTGCATGTCTGGTAAACAACCCTGTGTCTATGGTAAGAGCATGTGTTCTGGCCGCAGCCTGGCAGAACCCCTTCTCATTGGGTAACTATGTGCTGGTTTCAGTGCCCTATTGGCCCAATTGAATCTTGGGCAAGATCTATATATAGACTGATTTCTAATTGCCTGTCCCTTGCTCAAGCTTTGCTCAACCCCTGCTCAAGCCTTGAATACTTGAACTTCCTCAGACCTTGTCTGGCTTGAAGTTGCCTCGAGTTGCATAGCCTTGAGTTGCCCGGTCCAGAGCCTGGGGTAAAGCCACAAGCCTACACCCCACATGCCACAAGAAAAGCCACGACCTTAGGAGTCAGAGCCAAGCCTGCTTCCTCTTGCAACCAGGATTTTGCTGTGACTCAGTTTCCCCAGGACAAAGCAAGCACCTGCCACGAGAAGCGTCGTTAACAGCCCGCCGTCTGCTGAAGCCAGACCAGCCATTGACAACCACGTGGCAACCTGCCATGCCTGGCACATGAGCGCCCCAAAGTCTCTAATACACAGCAGCAGCACTCCCTACCTGGGTACAACCAGCTGTGAATAATTAATTCACTGCCTCTTTGGCATACCAGTTCTTGTTGAGTCTCCCCCACACTGTGGTCGAGCACCATTTCGCTCCCAGGATATTATCTTTCTGTTAGTTCCTCCCAGTTGGCACAAAATTGTTTGAATTGCTGCAGTTGCCCAATTCCCATTGTAAATACATTCTAACTGTACAGCAAACCTTTCGATATGTTTTGGCAATTTTCCTATTCATAAAACTTATTAATATTTTGATTAATGCTGCCATATCGTTTATAAATAAAGGAAATACTATTTCCTTCAACAAATACCCAGGTCTGATACTACTCACACTTGGATTTAGGCAAATTATAGCTTAATATCACTAATATCTTGCTTGAATATTCTCCTGGTCATTTCATACTATAAAGTCATAGAATGGTTTGAGTTGGAAGGAACCTTAAGGATCATCTAGCTCCTGATACTTGTACCACCTTAATACAAGAGAATTAAGAATCAACACAAGTTTATTACATAGAATAAACCAGGTTGGAAGAGACCTTCAAGATCATCACATCCAACCCATCAACCAATCCAATCTACCTAAACAGCTAACCCATGGCACCAAGCACCCCACCAAGTCTCCTCCTGAACACCTCCAATGACGGCAACTCTACCACCTCCCCGGGCAGCCCATTCCAACTAACCCATTAACAACCACCCTGCTCAGACTGTACCGTTCTTTCTTCAGCATTTCCCTCTCCTCTTGAAGGCTGTTGCTTATCACAGATGTAAGGTTTCCTTCCTGGGCAGAAGTAAAGGCCTCAAGACTTGACCCGGGTGAAAACTGAGCAGCTGGAGACTGGCTGACAGGTGTAGAAGTGAAGCACATCTTTGGTTTTGAGAGGGGGCGCTCAGCACTTACAGGGGTTGGGTTGATTCGCCTTGATGGTTTGCTTTTGCTGAAAAAGTGAGAAGGGATTCCACTTAAACCAAGCTAAACAACAACAAAACAATTGGGTCTCAAGACAGATACATATGCAACTCTCAAAGAACCACCTAATGCTAAAATAAATGGATCTGCAGTCAGGACACTGAACTTCTAAACTCTATGTGGAGTTACTGACTTTATTCCCAGTTAGGGAGTTAGCAACTGCTAAAAACAGCCTGCTGCCTCTTGTTGCAGAACTAATTATCAGCCATCAAGCCACAGAACAGATAACACAGTGCCACACAACTCTTCCAATCATTCATAATTTGAGAAGACAGGACATGCCTTATTTTAGTAAGAAACTAATTCACCAGCAGTTTCTAATATGAACATGAGAGGAATAAAAACCACTAGCAAAAAATGATCAAGCTGCCTTTGTCTACCAGTAAGAGTCCAGGCTCCCCAGTTACCACAGGTTTAAGGGAAACATCCTTTCTGCATAAACTATCTGGATTTGCCCTTCAGGAAGAGACTCTGTAATGCAGTAAGAGACATTCTGGAATTGAGATACAGGGACCTAAAGTATTTTAGTTATCAAGGAAATTCTGGCTGATACATATTAACTGCCATGGTGTTGTCAAAACTGCTATAGTGTTGGCTTCCAAACACTCTGTGGCCTTTCTCGCTCTTTTAGCTGGGCATAGAACAACTGAGGATGAGAGACTTACAATCTATGCTGGAAACACATCTTATCTCCCTTAGCCAAAACATCATCTAGAGCATTATCTAAAGCCAGCTTCTGGATCCACCCTACAGACTTAGCAATTTTCAGCTGGAATTTTACACATCCAACTACATAATGCAACTTTCAGAGTCCAGTGCCTGATTCATGGAGCAAACAGGCTGACATGAAAGCCCTATGTTTGGTAATGAGGATTTTTTTAAAGAGTAAAATCTCCAAGAGAAAGAGAAAAGGAGTGAGGCAACCACAACACAAACAGCTGCCCAGAAGCTAAGCCAAAGTCACCAGGGAGACCAGGGCTTGCTGCAAACCACAGGGAACATAGGCATCAGCATGCTATTTTGTCCATGACCACATGGCCCAAATGAAACTGCACACTAACATGTGATATCAGAAGACACACAATGTCAACCCAAAACCTTTTTTGCTATCATCAGCAAAGATAAAGAGCCTTCCAGGACTGCTCTTCATTAGCAATTACTATTGTGTCAAATGAGAGATGTGAAGAGCCAAGATAATGCTGACTTGTTAGAACATGCAAGGACAAATCTGTGCTCATCTCCCTATCAGCTGGTCTGTGTGCCAGTATGCTGCAGGCAGCAGCACCACTGTGAGAGGCTAAAGAGGCACCTTGGGTGAGTTCACAGAGTGTAAACCTGACTACCTGTTGAAGCAATATTCCTCTACAGGGAAAATATAACAAAGCAGTTCTGACCAAGGAGCCCAGAAGCCAGGCCCCAGGTATTGTTTATTATAGCATTTTCTGTATCTGGACACGCATAACAGGATGAGCTAGTCCAGGAACAGTAACCTGCAGCACAATCCAAATGAGACAGCAAGGCAGACTGGCTCTTACTTTGTGCAGCCAGAGGCAGCACCCATAGGTGGAAACTCTTCCAAGTTGTTAAGATTTAGCTGGCTGGGTGGGGATCTGGCAGAAACAAAAGGCACTTCACTTCGCTTCCTTCTCCCTCCGCTCCATGGTACACTGTCATTCTTTCTGTCTTCTTCCTCAGCAAGGGCACGCCCCAGATCCCGAGCTGCCTGCCGGCCAGAAGTACCAACTGAGCTGCTGCCTTTCCTTCGGCCTCGTCTTGCCGTCAGGGCTTCAGGCGTACCTGTAAGGAAGCTCCCCAAGCTGGCCTTCTGAGATGACCGCTTCTCACTGTGGTTAAGCACAGGGCTGTACCCAAAGCTTGGGCTGCTACTGGAGACCATGCTAGGGAGGTCCCCACAAGGGCTAGACAGGTTTGACCCAGAAAAAGAAGAGGAGCCACTGGATGCTGCAGCAGAAGAAAAGCTGGTGTCTGTTGTGCAGGTGGTCACTGAAGTCCTTTGGGAAAAGAGCTGCACTCTACTGCTGGTTGCGTGGCCTGGCCTCCTTTCTGATCCTGTCCTTTGGCTCCCTTGGGCCTTGGAATTAGGAGTTTTAGCAGGAGTAGAGGGTCCATTAGTCAGGATCTGGCTAGTCTGCTCCCTTAAAAAATTCAGCAGAAAAGGCACAAAGTCTTTCTGAAGCAAACTGAGAGGTACCAACTTGTCATGGATGTGGTTCTCCTACAAGAGAAGAGAATAAAGCATTAACATAAAGATGCTATTTGAGTCTTTCTTTCCATGTGCCCAGACTCACTGAAGTCATAGTTGTGGGACTGCAATACACAATAAAATCCAAGATGACTTGCCAAAGCAGGCCACCAAAATTCTAGCGACCTCAGCACTGGTCAGAGATCTGAAACTCAGCCTCCACACAAGACATTTTGGCAGAATTTTCCAGATGGGAGTTTTACTCTTTGGTCTCTGGCTGGGAGACAGGGGAACTGTTGCAGAGAAACACCAGCAATGCCTACTGAAGCTGCATCCAGAGAGAACTGGGAACAACTGGCACCCCTAAGCCCATCATTTCAAATACATCAATACCAAAGTAGACAATTCCAGCAGAAAAATCTAAAATCTGCAACTTAGCCATCCCGTGTCTGTCTGTGAATGCCACCTGCTTCCACAGAGGGGGGCTAGAACAACTCTTCAAGAACTTTGTGAGTCTTGAAGTACCAAACACAAGCCCAAGGCTGTTCTTCCATTTCAATTTAACAATTTTGCTCTCTTGAGACCTCACAGAGGTCTGAACAAAGACAGTGCACCTTAAGTTTATGTTAAAGAAAAATGAAAACCCACCACAAACTCAACACATTTAAAATCTAAGCAGGTGGTGGTGATCTTACAATTGCAAATCTGGACACAAAAAAAAGACCTCTTTACCTGCATACTTTCAAGTTTTGTACACTGAGTAAAAATCCTTTTGTTTCTAACACTGCACCGTGTTTCTGTCTCCTCCCAATGGGATTCAGCAATACTGGCAACAACAGCAGAAGTAGCTGTTACAGACAGCAACTTACTCCTTACTAATATCAAGATCATGGCACATGTTCCTGTTCATTTACATTCAAACCTCCACTAGATGAAAAACTAAGAGAGAGGACTCTATTTTGCATGAAAGGTGCATTGAAAGCACGGCTGTGACTGGACTCCCACAGCCCTCAACACCTATGGCTGAAACTCATAATTCAAAGAGTGAGACTGACATAGCCAAGCAGCCAACACTGTTCACAGAATGCTTCAACACTGTTAACACTGAGTGAAAAAACACACACCAGAGAACAAACCCTGTGAGCCATCAGAAGACCCAAATTCGTACCAGGTCCAGCCCAAAGCAACCCCGAAAGCTAGAGCAAGACGTAGCATACCATTTCCACAGCCACCCCTCTAGATTTAGCAGGAGGTTACAAAGACAGTTACAGCCTGTGCTGTGCAGAAGGTCAGGTAGTTTCACCAGCTTTTCAGAGTATGATCTGCTTTCACTCATCTTTCTCTGTGCACGTTAAGAGAGATTTGGCTCCTCCACGGGTGGATTACAGTAACTTGTCCACAGCTGCCAGTTGCAAGCCTCTCACTTGCTTTCTCATGCTGAAAGCCTGAGTTACTCCCAGCAGCAAAATGCAATTAGTAATTCCCTTGCAAGGGCAAACTTTGCCTCCACACCTTTCACACATGCAGTGCCAGTTGAGCTACTGCTGTCTCAAACTTCAGTACCTCCACAGATCGGCTTCTGGAAGCCACAGCTTAGGAAATACCAAACAAAGTGCTAGTCCTTTCTTCCTGTAAAAGTTTAGAATGGCAGCAACACCCCAGTAATTCATGTGGGTAACAGCAACGAGTTTCAACTTTAATTAATACTAGACAATGCACTCTGAGGGCTTGAGGACGAAAACGCTTTAAAACCAAACTGTTTCTCTAGGTTATCAGCGAAATATAAGCACCCACAGCCCATCTATGGTTACAAATGCTTTTGTTACCACATGAACCCAAACTGGACAGCCACACCCCATCCTACAAAACTCAGCCTACTCAAACTTTCTCCCAGCCCCAACAGATTCTCCTCAATGCATCAGTGGGATGAGCTAACAGTCGGGAGAGGTAGCGGCGTCTGCAGAGTGCCTCGCACCGAGCCCTCAGGACCAAGCCACGGCAAGGAGCACCAGGCCCCAGGCTCGCACGCTGGGCTGGTGACAGCTTCGTCAATCTCTCACCGTCACCATTCCTACTAATGTCGCGGGAGCGTCACCCACTCGGGACTTCAGCTGCCCTCCCGTCCCCCCTTCTCTCTCCGGCCTCAGCTGGCACACGGCAGCCCAGGGCCCCAGGCACCGCCTTCACGCCGCGATTCCCGCGCAGTGACCACAGCCCCCCCCGCCGCCTCAGCCCCGCCACCGCCCGCTGGAGGCCGCGACCGCCAGGCCCAGACGCCACAGAGCTCCCGGTGAGCTCAGCCCTGCCGATATTAACGGTTTTCACACCACCGGCGCGCCGGGTGGCAGCTCCCTGCCGGCGGCCTCGCCTTCCCGCCACTCCACTCAGAGCCCGCCCGCGGCGGGGGCGGTGCTGCCGGCTGCTAGACTCCAGCTCCCCGGCGCACACGGGTCCCTAACGGGGACCCCGGGTTGACCCACATGAGCTTTGCCCCTCACAGTGGCGCGAAGCGGCCGTCCCCAGTGCCAGGGCGAACGAACTTTCCCGCACAGCCACGGCCCGCCGCGGAGAAGGGAGCTGAAGAGATCGGGGGGGGTTGCGGGGCGACAGGCCCGACCCCGCCAGAGGCAGGGCGCGGTGGGAGGAAGGGAGGACGGCTGGGCGAGCGAGCGAGCCGCCACAGGTTACCTCAGCTGGGCGGTGGCCGGGGCCATGCCGGAGCCACCGCACCACAGCACTGACCGGCACCTCCTCCTGCAGCAGCAGCTCTAAAACAGCCGCCATTCCCGGCTGCTGCCGCCGCCACCCCCGAGCACGCGCACAACCGGCGGCAAGGGCGGGCCAAGCGGGGGCGGGGCGGGGCGGCGGCGGGATTCCCGCCGGGGAGGCGGACGGGGGCGGGGCCAGCGCGGACCGGGTCGGGCCGGGGGCCGGACCCCCTCCCCATGTCAACACGCGGGGCACGGGGCGCCTGCGCCGGTCCGTGCGCGTCTTTTCCTCTCATGCGCGGTATTTGCTTCCCCGGCAGGGCTCGGGGCCCGGCTTAGCGGCGGCGACCAACGACGCTCACGGGCCGGGTCGGGGGAAGGGGCAGCGGCGCCCCCTGCAGCTCCGCTCCCTCCCGCCCCGCCCCGCTCCCTCCCGCCTGCCCGGAGGGGGCCGGGCTGGCCCCCAGCGGCGGAGGATGGCCGAGGACTCGCCCAAGCGGCGCAAGGCGAATTTCAACGAGGCGGAGACGGAGGTGCTGATCGAGCAGGTGCTGAAGCACGAGCAGCTACTCTTCGCGGCCGGGCCGGGCCGCGCCTCCCCAGGGCAGAAGCGGAAGGTGTGGGAGCTGATTCGGCACAAGGTGAATCCTGTGGCCGCCTGCCCCCGCGACGTGGAGGATCTGAAGAAGCGCTGGAGGGACCTGAAGCGCCGCGACCGCAGCAAGCTCTGCCGCCTCTCGCAGGGCTGCGGGCCGACGGGCCCCGCCGCCGCCCTCGGCCTCCTCCTGGCCCCCGAGGAGATGCCGCCCGCCGCCGCGCCTCCTGCCCGCCGCCGCCACCACCAGCGCGCCTACGGCTCCCTTTTGCCCGCCGAGGCCGTGCCTATCGTGGGCGGTATCGACACGCTGGAGTTGCCCGGTGCCATCGTGGGGGACATCGGTGAGTGCGAGACCGACCCCTGCGGCGCTGCCCTGGACCCTCCGCCCGGTGTCTTCCCCGCCGTGGCCGCGGTCCCCGGGGGAGGAACGGCGCTTAACTGGCTGCCGTGGCAGGCTCCCCCACGCTGCGTGTGCGCAGAGGGCTGAGGGTACCAGCCCCGTTTGAAAATGCCTAGTTCGGCTAACTGGATGCTCTGCTTGGAAACGCCATGCACACAGAACTGGGGGATTCGTGTTGTGGGTCATCGAAGTGAATCAAAACAGCACTTAAGAGTAAACCCTGTCTGGCAGTAAGTGCCCATCATTGCGGCACTAGGCGCAGCCGCTGCCTTCACCTCTATAGTACCTATTCTGACAAACGCCAAGAGTCAGGCTAGCGAGCAGCTCTAGGCAGCGCAGAGTGCGACGAGTACGTAACTTGGCATGTACCAGGCACACTGCGTTACTACGCTGAAACCATCATCTGCCACACCAAGGGGTGGCTTTGCTTTCACAGTGTTTCGGCAATGCTGCTACTGGTTACGCCATGCATGGTAAAGCATGAAATGAGCTTACAGTGAATTTTGACTCTTGGAACCTAAATCTTGTTTTCTGTGGTGGGCTGGTAAGGGATCTGTATTGTGCAAATGTATGATTAACTGCTGAATGCACCTTTTAGAGTTGTGTTTTTTTTTTTAACCCACCTGTCAAGGTAATACTATTCTAAAAGCATCAAAGATAACAGTGCAGCTCGTTGAGTCTTGATTCAAAGACCAGTGTCAGTAGTCAGTGGATGAGAGTGCCATTCACTGACTATAGAGGTCATTAAGTTTTTCACTGTCTCCCCTTTGTTTTCCTCTCCCCCTTCTTCTAGGGTTTAATGATGATCCTGGCCCTTCTCATCAATCCAGTCTGCAGAAGATGAATCTCAAAGAAGAAATAGTAGTGAAAGTGGTAGAGCCAGAAGAAAGTTCTGAGGACATGGCAGTGGTTCCACCTAGCCAAGAGCAACAACCTTTTCTGGGGACATCAAGTGGTGGTTTCTCTGGGAAAGTAAAAGCCAAAACAAAAGCCAAGACTCATGTGGACCAAAATGAAATAACTGAAGAGGACCTACTGCAGATTCAGCAGACCCAGATGCAGGTGATCCAGTCTGGCTTTGACAGTGTCAACCACAATCTTCGGCTGCTGCAGCAAGGCATGCAGGATCTGAGTAACAGCCTCAGCATCATGGCACATACACTTGTTGCTATCAAAAATGTCTATGTGAAAAACAACACTGGTCCAACCACATATGCCACCACCTCTACTCAGACCACAGCTGGGTACCTGAGCCCAGGTTCCCCACAGGTCTCCCCTGCTGAGGACAGAGGTAGAATGCAGGTGGCTGGAAGCAGCAGCAGAAGCAGCAGCTGCAGCTCCAGCTCTCTGTCACAAGAACCAGGTCCTTCTGAGTTTCCTAGGCGCCCTGTGAGAACCATTAAGAAAGAACATCCAAATGGCTGCTACTACTTCTGCTTTGCAGATGTGTAAAAATTTGAATATATGTAAAATGACTGTGGTGTTAGGTGCTGTTGTATGTTCTGCTCCAGCCTAAGACTTTGATGGAGCAAAGTGGACTTGCCTACCATGTTTTTCCCAGTGGGAAACATTTCACTACAGGTGGCATTAAACACTAATCACCAATCTTCTGTTTGTTAACTGTGGTGCAGTTGACTAACAATTTTATTTTATCCTCTTTCTTAAAAAACAAACAACCAAACAAACATACATTTTGACTAAGACCTTTGTCCACACCATCATCTGTTCCATGTGACCTTTTGAAAAATAAAAGGCATGAGAGTGGGGTAAAAAAAATTAACATTATGGTTAGTGGCTGGCAGGAGTTGTCTAACACAAGTTGCTTAGCTTTTTGATTAAACAAGCCTCAGATGTAGTTGGATTCATTTAAGTAGTTCCTTTGTCTAACAAGTACAGTGTCAGGGGTGTTTGCTTGTTTGTTGTCAGAGCTGTAAAAGGCATCTCAGGAAGAGTGTGACATACCTGCTTACTCTAGGAATGTTTTAGGCCTTGAGCTGTCGATTCATGAATGTGCTCCTCAGAATTCTTAACAGCATTGTTCCATTTGGCTCTTGTTCATTCCCAGTTTGTCAAACCTCCTCAGAGGCATTCTGGTTTACTGTGCTAGCACAGGAGGCTCGCTCTTGTCACATGATTAAAACAGAAATGCTGCAAAAAATAGTAATTGACAAGTGATGCCTGGTTTTGACATGCAATAATTTTCCCCATATGATTTGCAAGCAGGCTGCATCTTAAGCAGCTTCTTGCAAGCCTGTGATAGTTTATGAAGCTTTCCTCTTCATCTGTGGGGGAGAAGAGTCAAATCCTCCCTTCTCAACCAGACTTCTAAGGAAGACTAGAAAGCTGGAACAAAAAGTACCCCATAGTGTTAACTCTGAAGCAGGCACCAAGGAACTATTTTATCCTAATTTGAAAAAAAATATAAATCACATTTAGATAGAAGGAAACTAGCACTACTCTTAAGATGTGCTTAAGGCTTATATATTAGAGTCACCCTACTTGGCACAATTCAAATAGCAGAGGTGGTCTGTTCATCTGTCCAGTGCCCATGCTTGAGGGGAAACAAAAACCCTCTCACCTGCCACCTGAAAAATCGTGCAGGCACTTATTTATCATTGATACAGGCCTTGCACACACCCCTCAAGTGTGAGCACAGGGTAGTCATGGTGCTAGCGTTTCCCTGCAGTATTAAGGATGAGTAAAATATGCAAACATCTTGCAAAATTAAAACATGTACAGCACATTGTTAGTTGGGATTCTGCCTTGAGGAAGAGGGGATTCTTCTTTTCAGCTCTACCTTACTAGAAGGAGATGGTGTAGGTGACGGGTATCATCTCCTCATTCATAAAAGCTGGTTTTAAAATGGGAAAGAAAGAGCCTGAAGAAGGCACCCTTTGTAATTTGTTCTCATGGACAAAGAAGCCAATTAACACGACCATGACATTCCAGGTTAGCAGAATGTGATCTCAAGTTTTCCTGGTCCTTCTGGACAGCAGTTTGAACTTGTGCAGGTTCCAACAGCCAGTTATTTGTCTGACTTTCTTTCAAAGTTTCAATTATTTCTCCAATTGCTAATTCTTATTTCACTTACTACAGCATCTCTAGGGAGAGCTGACTTGTGGGTACCAGGGGAGGTTTTAGGCTGGATGTTAGGAAGAAATTCTTCATAGAAAGAGTTATTTGCCATTGGAATGGCCTGCCCAGGGAGGTGGTGGAGTCACCATCACTGGAGGTGTTTAGGAAGAGACCTGACGGGGTGCTTGGTGCCATGGTTTAGTTGATTAGATAGTGTTGGATGATAGGTTGGACTTTATGATCTCAAAGGTCTCTTCCAACCTGGTTAATTTTATTTCTTTTCTATTCTAATTCTATTCTCAAACAGTCTCATGCTTAAGTGCAGATTTAAATGAGAGGCAGCTACAGTGCAAGTACAAAGAAGTGCAGCAAGATCCTAAGAGCAGAGCAGGCAGGTTGCATCTCCTGTACAAATGAAGACACCAAGCCTGGCAAAGCTAAAAGACAGCTACCAGACCTCAATCTGCCACAGCATCTTTGTTCTAGACTTGCTCCTTTCTCACAGTCTGTCAGTTGTTCTGCTAATGTATACTGGAGCCAGATCAAACCTGGTCTTCTGGTAAAATCTGGATTTACATGATATTTTAAACAAGGAAAGACACTAAGATAACTCTTACCAGTACAGGGGGCACAGATTTGTTATTTTCTTCAGGCTAATACAGCTGCTCCTTTAGGCACACTTTCTGTCATCAAACATTAGTTCTTTCTAGAGTACCAGAAGCACACACCATCCAGAATCACATTATAAAATTTCTAGCTACTCTTAACAGAAGAACTAATGACCCAGTCATGAAGCTTAATGAAAACACTGCCAATGATTTGAACAAGGGCAGAGCTGGCTTTTAATTTACCCTACATATGAGGCATAACAGTAGTAATGCCAAGAAAGATACAGGGGATTTTCTCCAACTCTTCTGGACTTGCCTTAACACCTTCTGCTGCACAGAGCAGACAGTATTTTCCACAGCATAATCATAAAACATGCAGGTAAATAAACCTGGAATAGAAATTGTGGTGATATTACACTCTACTTTGACCTAGTTTCACTAGCAAGAAATGCAAAGATATTGGGATACTGGAGGAAACTGGGGCAACTGGTAGCTTAACATCGTACTTCCACATAGCACAAAATGCAGAGAGTCAGGAACAACTTCATAAATTTCTTTGTTATCTGCCACCAAATTGTATTGCAGAGAGGATGGAAGAGCTCAAGAAGTTGTAAAAGCTCAGTGACAGCTGATCATCTCCAAAGGAATCCATTACCATGGTCTCTGACAAAATAAGAACTTAAGAGTTTTGAACAAAAGAGGAAGTAGTTTGCTTTTCAGAACAACAAGTCTAGAATCCATCATATTGTTATTAAAATTGCTATGATCTGGCTGTGGCAATCATTTATTGTCTGGGTGAATACAGACAGTATGGATAAAAGCAATAGCAAATAGAAAGGGAGGTTTCTGATGAGGCCTGTGGAGTTTTTCTATTATTATTAATACACAACACATGAAACCACTGAATCAGTAACACTTCCACTGATCCAACCATCCCAACCTGCGATGTGAACATCTGACTCATGTGGTAGAACCAACAGACACTGTCAGCACTTTCTCCCTTTATAAAGTACAGGTAGTAAACACTACGGGGGGGGGGGGGGGGGGGGATTCCCAACTAAAGCTTTATAAATAATTAAATCACTATACAAACACAATTGAGAATTGAAGTTTTGCATGCTGAATGAATATTTTATTTAGAACCAGTTTATAAAAATAAAATACAAAATAATTTGAAAACAAAACTTAAAACATTGTACAAAGCCTTGATATGGTACAAATGAGAAAATAAATAATTACAGCTTTATGTACAAATGACCATTACAAGGGCATTAACTCTATGTTCTTGGGTGCCTGAGCAAACTTAAAAGGAAAAGAATGGCTTAGAAGATTTCCAAGGAGGGGAAGAGAACTGCAATTACTGAGAATTTGAAGGACTCAACATTTGTCTTCCTCAGTGGTAACAATCTTGGAACGAATTTCCACTTAATCACACTGCAGGTTTTACTATTGAGTGCGTAATGTCTTACGGGGTGGCAACGTTGTGTTTTTCATTAATACACAGACTTCATTCTTTGTGGTATTGCACAGAGATTTCAGATCAGCAGCCACTGCTTGGCAGCTTTAAAAAAATCAGTACTTGTCTGAAGGCATTGCTGGTGATTTCCTTAACTGACTAGTTTGGATATTCGTAGGAAAGCACTGAAAACTGACATCTCTTAGCACAAGCCCTGAAACTTGTCTCTGGGCTGGCTATAGAAAGAATAAACTTGGGAAAGAATTTCAAATCTTGCTTTCTAGCTAAACAAAGAGGATGCAGAGAAGGCTGCTAGGCAACCAATCCGGATCACTGGACAGAGGAGTAAGATCTGAACTAGCCAAAAAATCCCACCTGATGTGTCTCCAAATATTTCTCACCTTACCTGCCACACAGCAGAGAGGGATTTAAAAGGATTTGAAGACAGTCAGGCCAAACTAACTACACTGTATCTTCTGAAGCAAACTGGTCTGCTGTTATTATAGGTCCTTTATATAAGAGCTAGATCAAAGATAAAGTAATCTCAAAAAGGAGCAAAGATGTGTAACTCAGATTAACTCCAGCTGAACTCCCACTGACGGCTGTGGATGATCAGGACCATTTATGAGTAGCCCAGCTGGGGTATTGTTTCAGAGGAAACCACTCTGTACTCTTGGCCAAAGCTGGCTCTCAGCAGTAATTTCTACAGAAAAGTAGGGATCAAAAGGCATGTTGTATGATAATAGTAAAATAAAAGAAGCTACTTCCATGTTAAAACACATCAAATGCAAATATGGTATTTAGTGAGAGTATTCCTACAGTCCCTACACAGGGGAAAAAAACCTCAACAAAACAAGACCCAATACTGATTTTAATGAAAGCTTCACCTGCACAACAACAGCAAGAATTCCTAAAGATCCAAGGGAGAGAAGAAACAGAAGCAAAATATGTGAATGGTATATGCTAACATTTGGCTTTGTCACTGTTAAGAGAGAACGTGTTACAAAAATGGAGAGTCAATCAGCCTCCACATTCAAACCTGGATGGTTAGAATAATTGCCAAGTGAATACATTAGCCTTCAAAACAACACACTCCTATATACTTTTTCCTTTAAAAAAAAAAAAAATTAACCAAAACTTTCAAAAGTTAATATTCAAAAGCCTGATTATTTAAACCATTGGAAAATGGATTAAGTTTTGGGTTGTTTTTTCTTTTTTGGCATGTGACAGTATTTTAAGATAATCCCAGGCCATTATTACATAATCCAGGCTGGATTTGATATAATTTTCTCTTTCACAAATGTTATATGTAGGCAAAAGGAAGACTGACTTCAAGCAGACAGCTGAGGTGTTCTTGTGAGAGGTGCATGTTTATGCAATTTGTATGTATTAGCCAAGAAATGTATGACCTATGCCCATGTATTGCATGTAGTCAAAACACGTAAACACTGCTTCCATTTACCAGCACTATTGGTTTCTGGAAAGTGCAGTAATTGCCACCAATGAAATTGGAGCCAAAAGCAAACCAGCCAACAAACCCCTTCAGTTTACTGCCTAACACGATTAGCTAAAAGTAGAATAAAAATATTATGCCCTGTTCCACGAGTTTCACAAACAGGAACAAGCATCCAAAGCTTTTCCCAGCTGAAGAAAGGAACCAGAGGTAATCGCCAGGGCTTTTATTTATAGAGTTGACAGTTCCCTGACCACTCTGTGCAGTGGAACCATAGAGAACACGCTATAAGGGAATCACCGTGTTCACCTAAACAGCCTCTTCCTCTCTGGAACTGACAAGGCAGGCACGACTCTTGTCACCTCAAAGATCAGTACTGCATGAAGAAAATTACAATCAATATATTTTACAATCAATGTATTTCTCATATATCTCTGAGAAACCAATTTGAATTTGAGCTCTCATTCTCCTGTTCCTTTTCATAAGATTCCTCTCTCTTCTAACAGATACATAAAATTCGGAGGCACATAACACTAGTTTGCCATTAAAGCCTTTTAAGAAATTGGAATAGTCACTGTCTTCTTACCAGAATGTGTATCTCCAAGCGTTCCACCAGAATGTCAAATTCATTATGGAATAATTCTGTTTACAGGAAAGAGTCTGTACAGTAAGCCCGGCTTCGTCTACAATCTCATCAAAGAGAAAAACAACATACTTTTGATAAGCATTACAGTCGAACCTTGCATAACTTTGCAGTAAGAAAGACTTAAGGGAGTTTTGCCCAAGTAGGACTATAGGATCAGGCCTTGGAATATGGAAAAGACACAGAATCAGAATTAGGGCAAAGTGAAATTATGGTAGATGAAGAGGAAATCAGAGCAAAACAGGCCTCAGCTCACTCTGGCAAATGAATTCCAGTAAACAAGATGCAACAGTTGAGGCTGTTCCTAAGTATATGTATATACACACATATGTATGCATGTATATCTGTATGCTTCTATATAATATACAGTATCTATATAAGTGTATATATACACTTATATACAAATGCGTATTTATATATATAAAATCAAAATTGTGTCTCTCCCAACTATAGGTCATACCATAATACTACAAATTGTGAATGATAGAGCTCTTGCAAGTCTATTTCAGATGAAAAATATTTCAAGCTATTTTAAAATATACAGGACCAGATCCTCCCCTTTACATTAAGAGTGTTTAGTGAGGTATGCGAGAAAGCTTGATCTCAATCATGCACACTTCAAGGCAAGAACATGTCCAGATTTCCCAAGACAGGATGTGGCTGGTGGCTATAACAAATGCCCCGTGTCACTCCCCAGGGGTTTGCCTCCTGAATCATTGTATGTAACTAGCAGTTAAGACCTCATATTGCTCCTGCCTTTGAGCAGTGAAAATTTGCTATGCTTACCAACCCTGCTGAAGTAGTAGATACGTGCCTAGCATCATACAGCACACAGCTTGCCAGTGCTGCTCTACTGTATCACACCTTCTAACACTTTTAACAGGGTTTTACTTAAGCAGTAATTGGCATTTGTAATTAATGAGATTAATATAGATTTTTGAGGTTGAAATGCAGATTGATTACACCATGCAATATTGTAGCACAAAAGTCTGTGTGAAATGTTCAGTCATTTCAATTTCTAATTGAGTTTAAAGGCTTTATGTTTCAATTTCTCTACAAAATACAAAGCACTACAAAGTGCTGGCCACAGTATGGGGAACACCATAAAGAGGAGATGCATGTGCAGCATCTGCATCTGCTACATGTCATGGCTCCAGTGTGCTGGTCCCCAAAGGAGTGGAGGCTCAAAGGGAACAAAGCAACAGCTCCTTGGTTTATACTGTTTCTCAGCTAAAATATCTGTGTAGGCTGCTGTGTGCTATGCAGAATAACTGTAACTGTTTTGTACAATGGAGAAAAATCTTCCCCATCCCTGAAAATTTGTTGTGGATAATCCTCCATAAACCATTCATTCACACCCTGCACAAGGGCCACACACATGTACATTGGCATTTTTATGCAGTCAGTTGCATATTCAAATATTGAAGCTTACAGAGTTTTTGATGATTATACAAGCCCTCTAGAAATATTAAGCTACTATTGATGTATGAGTTGATCAGCTGACTACTACCTAACCACACTGACTGCTACATTAGACTACAGTAAGCGATTCTGTAAACTTCAGGG
Organism: Melanerpes formicivorus; assembly: GCF_026170545.1. NCBI lineage: Eukaryota > Metazoa > Chordata > Aves > Piciformes > Picidae > Melanerpes > Melanerpes formicivorus. The sequence continues at coordinate 3,984,923 of NW_027142414.1, read as the reverse complement.
GGGGAGGGCATTAAGCAATAAAAAACTCCAGAAGAGCGGATAGTTCAAGGTAAATTATTCACAATCACTCCTCCATTCATTTCTTCATGACTTTCTCACTAGGATCCTGTTGAATCCACAGCAAAAAGCAGATGGAGATACACAGTCCTTTTACCTTGTTCTGGACTGAAAGAAGCCTGGGTCATCAATCACAAGCGGTATCTCTTTCTCTATTTTGGCATAGTTTACTATTTTTACATTGGCAAGTAGTTCAAGTACAAGTAAATTTCTACAGCAATGATTTATTTTACATAGCAATGTGTAACAATGGACAAGTCTAAACTCTGAAGACAGCATCAAAAAAATCCTTAGGTGCTATATTCTTTCTCACCTGTAAAGCAAGCCTGTTCCTGGATCCTGCTACACTGGAGAGCAAATATAAACACCTCAACTTCAGGATTTCAGGCAAGGATGCATAAAGCTGGTACCTATTAAAACTGACCATGTTAACATAGGAATAAGAATACAAGACCACAATAAATGCTTTTCAGAAATAAGGGAGAAGGGGGAGGAAATAATCAGAGGATGCCACACCACCTTAACACAATTCCAGCAGTACCTAGGGCAAAAGGATCACAATGGGACCAAATTATTTTTATGATGTACAGGTAAGGAAACATGAGGACAAGTGGAAGAAAAAGATGATTTTGTCACATTCATCTGGTATTTATCGACTGTCACTGCTCCTATATGACAAGTATACATAACAATTAAGAATCCACAGTATGAAGTAAGAATTGGTAATCACAAGCCCTACTTGTAATAAAAAATAACAATACCTCTGAGTCTCTGTTCTTGTTCCATAAGCAAATGCACACACAAATTATAAATTAAAAAAGCAAGCTGCAAGACAAAACAGGCTGGTTGAGAAAGCAGCAGTCCTTCAGTCTTGTACCAAGGTATAAAGGCTATTAGAATTTGTGCATTCCGTAATTTTTCAGGGGGAAATAGAAGAAGTAATTCCAGAGGTATTCAGGAACTAACAGAAAGGGAACTGTATCATTTATGGGCCATAAATTACAAAGGAAAAATGAGAAAGAATGATTTTATATAAGCATATACATATATGTATATATATAAATATTTATATTATATAATTTACCATGAGGACATGCAATTATTGGTATAGCACCTATCATACAATATAATACAAAGGAATAGGACTTTCCAATGGTTCAGTTTCTTCAGAAAAAGCAGGTATACCCTACCTATTGCATTCATCTGTAGTGCTTGAAACCTGAATGAAATTGAGGTTCCACACTGTGCTACATTACACATGGGAAATAATATACATAGTCATAATAAGGAAATAAAGAAGAGAAGAATAAAAATAATCAATATCGTCTGACAAAGCAAGTGAAATTCAGTGCAGCTCCAGGGCAGCTTTAATGCAGCATTAGAATATGTTAGCTCAGAGACAAAATATTCCCTTTTTAATCCAAAGGTATTCATTTGGCAGAGGTTAAATAAAAAAAGCACAGATGCTGGCTGGAGAGGAATATGACTACAGCAAGCAGATCAGTAACTGACAAGTCTCCTTTGCATCCAGCGTCCCCACAACAGGCATAATTAGGGAGAGCTGCCTGCGTCTCTCCCAGGCTTGCGTTTTTGTGTGCGACTATTCTGACCCACTGTTCTCTTCTGAATATTGCAAAAGGTGCTGTACCATTATGTTCCCTACAGAGATCCTGTAGAGCAAAAGAGATTATTAAGTAACCCCCAAACAAAGTTGGAGGAATTAGACACCATGGACTTTACTGACAGACAACAAAGCTTGGCTGACAAAAAAACCCACAACACACATTTAGGCAAAAGAATGACAAGAATTACAACACAAGAAAAGATCTCAACTCACTTTCTGTGTGTTTTGCTTTGGGGACTAATATTCTTACACAGATTTTGTAAGAAAGTTAAGCATATTTCTGTCACTTAAAACCTACCAGGATCACAAAGCAGACAATCTCATCTCTGTCTCATCTTTCACATTTTTATAAAACAAATGACCAGAAAACCCCAATCTCGGTCGGTAATCATCTCTGTACAGTAATATCTGTGCTGGAAGTGGTCCAAAACTAATGGGAAAATGAAAGCCAGTAAAAACAAGAGTTCTTTTTGCAGTTAAGGGAGACAAGAGACTTCTGTTTTCTAACTTACTTTCTAATTTGCATTGCAATTTACAGTAAATCTGAAACATTCGGTGAAGAGCAGGCATCTCCTTTCTATTGCTGCCCAGACAGAAATACTTTTCTAAATGTTCCTGCATGGGGTTTAAAGAACCCCACTACGACTCCCACAGAAGTGTACTGATTAATTATTAGCTTATTGAATCCTAATCAGTGCTAACAAATTTATGAAGACCACGGGTATAAAATCATCTTAATTTTTTACATGGCACCAGTGTCAAGAAAGGGCAAAGGTATAGGATACTTCCTTAGGTGAAAAAAAACTATCAGTGCCATGGTAGGTAGGGGACAAGATGAGCATTGAGTGACTCAGAAATGTGTGCAGCTCAAAAGAGAAAAGACTTTTAAATTAGAAATGACATCATCTTCTACATCGTGTGCTTTCTGAAAACTACATAGACATGCTTGAGCAGCACTTCTGTCCCAAATGGTGATATCATTTTGTGATTAACTGTTTCAGGTTTTCCTACATACTCCTCTAGTATGCAAAGCCTTACATAATTTGGCCAAATCTTCTACCTAGAATAGAATAGAATAGAATAAACCAGGTTGGAAGAGACCTTCAAGATCATCATGTCCAACCTATCAACCAATCATCCAATCCTATCATCCATTGTAGGTAAACTACAACACAAAACACCCTTTTAAAATGCCCAACTTAGATATATTTTTTACCCTAAATACATTGCACATCTTTGACTACCTAGTCATTTTTATCCTGGCCTCTACTTCTCCCCTCACAGATCTGCTTGCTGCCTGCTCTTAGGCTGTACCTGGCCACTTATTTACACAGGATGCTTTCTCATGAATGGTTTGTGACGCTTACTTTCTTTAAAAAGCACAGATTCAACATATTTGTTTTTTGATATAATCTTTTTTTTTGTTTTGTTTTTTTTAAATCCACAGTACACAGACACAACATGCATCAGATTTAGGAGGAGGCTTTATACCTGTCAAGGCCCAGTTCCTATCTGCTAAGCTTAGTGGTTGATTTATTCTTTCCCGTGGAAGTCTTAGTGTTTGAGGAATGGTGGAAGGAATTGCTAGATCCTTTTGGACCATTCTTGCTTGGTTTGTTGCAGCAGTGCTCTTGTTGGCAGGATCTCCTAGATGATGAGGAGCCTGAATGGCTAGGAGGTGATTTACTCCTCCCAAGATGTGGAGATGAACTCCTCTGATCGTGATGGGTTCTCCCAGCCCGGGATGGAGAAGAACTGGCAGTACGGGGTAAAGAAGAGCTCCTAGGGGAGGCACTGGGACTGCGTCTGGGGATGACAGGGCTTTTGGGTGGTGTTTTTGGACTATGTGGAGATCCTGGACTCTTACACTGGGTAGAACTCCTTGGTCTTTGAGATCCGTTCTGTAGGATTTGAGCCAGGCGAGAGATAAGATCTGAGTCCGAGCTGCTACTCCCTAGGACTCTGTATCTGCGTAACCTTAAGAAGAAATGAAGAAAAATTATTTCTGTTCCCATCTACTCACTAAAGTTCATGCAGAAACACAGTGATTATCACCTTTGTTATCACCACTGTCTCAAAGGGGTACATCCATTCCCGCACACCATCAACATGCTCCTACACACAATTTTAAGGGATGACCACGTACACTACTACTTCCTTCAGGGGATTTCTCTCCACTGTATCAAAAGTATCCTTATCCTGGTAATGCAGGCACTGAAGAAATTAAGATTGTGGTTTCTGTATACAGAGTTGGCGAATTCTCTCTGATCTCCTTTAACTAGTTGGTTTTACTTAGCCATGAGCTGAGTGTACCTAACTAACTCAGTACTGATGGTGGGAGTCTCCAAACCCAAGTACTTAAAATGCCTACAACAGTTTAATTTTCAAAGGGGCTGCACATGACAGATCCTATCAATTTCTCTGGATTTGTCAATAATCAACAGCTCCGGAAACATGATCCCGCTTCAAAAAGAGGTGTAAAGATTTAGATATAGATTGACAGGTTTCAAAATATTGAATACGTATCTATTTATGCATAAGGTTTAATGGTGAAGCAGGCTCTTTCTTCTGTAATAAGCCTCTCCTCATTCATTCTCCAACAATGTAAGGTTCCTCTGAGCCCAGCATTTTTTTTTAAATTAGGTATAAAATGGAACTGCTACAGGATTCCACACTGCACAGTAACTGCAGTCCAGCTCAAATCCATTTTCAACTGGAAAACCTATTTCTATTTTCTTTGCATTACCTAGCTTCTAACCCAGGTCTAGCGGGCGGTTTTCCTGGTGGTGGCCGTGGAAAGAACTGAGCTGAACTTGAATTGGTGACTTGATCAGTGGTTGCCCAGGATACTGGCCTTGGAATCTTGCTTTTTCTGGTCTGAGGGCTGCTTGGAGATAAAGAGCTATCTTCTGTCTGCTTGCTGAAATGAGAGTCCAGTGTCAGCCTAGAAATTGAGGATAAGACATCATCCTCAGAAAATGGTACTGTAGCAGCAGCCACTTTTTCTTCCAATGACTTATCAGAGGCACTTGAGAGGTCACCAAGGAAAGACTTGAGCTGTTTTTTTTCCATAAGTAGTCTGACCAAGTCTGTCTGATGGGCCTTTTTTAGAAGAAGCTTTTCCTTTGCTGAAACAGGAGAAGAGGACTCTGATGTGGAGTCTATCTCTTGTGCTAAAACTGGGATTCGGCTCTGCCTGAATACAAAAGGAGATTTAACTAAGTCCCTCCTAGATCGATGAGAACTCTCATTTTCTGAAATGCAGTGGAGTAACTCTCCATTTCTGGGACTATTTTTCTCCTTTTTGTCCTCCTGGTGCAAAAACGTAGTAAGGGCCACTTGGTGGCATTTCAAGTCTTGGATATGGACTTCTTCCTTATTAGAATGAAAACCGTTTTCCTGAACTGGTGCTATTTTGCTTGCCTGCCTATTAACATGAGAGTTGGTAAGTTGTGAGGGAGAACATTCTGATGTTTTAGGTTCTATCAGCTTCAGAACCTCATCTTGATTTGGCCCCAAAGAGGCAGGCCTTGGCTTTGATTCTTCAGCAGCTTCAGTATTTGTTAGAGGTTCTTCCTCTGCAGATTTTGAGTTTCCTGGCAAAGAAGAATTCTGTTCTTTGCTTAACATTTCAATGGCATCCTCAGAAACCACTGGAAGCCTTTCTTCCTCAGCCTCCTCTACAGCAATATTTTCAAGTTCTTTCTCTTCCTGTATCTCATTATATTGTTCAGGTAGGTCCTTTTGGCCACAATCCAGAACGTTGACACATTCTTTGACAGCTCCTTCCCTGTCAAGCACCTCTTGGCTGATATTAAGTACCAAATCTGGTCTGCTGGCACTAGCTGGACACGTGTCGTCTGTCACAACCAAACCTGGCAAACTTTCCTTTGGTGAGGAAAGTTCCACAGTGTGTTCCATAGAATGAGCATCCTGCTCTCTTTTCTCTAGCTGGTGGCCATAATGAAAGCTCTCTGAAGCAGACTGTGTGGATGCTACTGAAGGTCTGGGTATTGTTACCTGCATTGGAAAAATGAGAGAAGGAAAAGGTGAGAAACTCAGGAATGTTACACAGCTAACATTCTTTAAATAGCAGTTTTGATTCCATGTCTTCAAGATACATTATATAACAATTCACAGTGTTCAAATAATACCTAACTTAATCGTTTACATCTAGAAAACTAGAAAAAAAACCCTATTAACTCTTACCATCCCCAGACAGAAATGAGTTAACAGGTGAAAACAATCATAATCCAATGGAAAATGTTGCAATTACCAAGTAACCCTCCTGGAAATGAGATCTTTATTTATTTTGCATTAGTTTGCCTACTCCTAGAATAAGTTGTATACAAATGTAAAATCTTTCACTTTTACAGAGCAGTATTTTTAGACAAGTACAGAAGACAAAGAACACAGTCATGTCCAGCTTCAGAAATGGACTTAAATTTCAATGTAATCAACAAAAAACTTTATTTACCTAATTAAATACATCCATACCCATAATACCTACATAATTGTCCAGAAAAAACTTTTCTGAGTACCAAAATTTAGCTATTACCCTCCCTATGGAAGCTTATGCCTTGTTTTAAGTAAGCAGCTTGGTTTGGACATCTCCTTACCTAAGGTTATTAAGAGATTCACAAACTAAGTATTCACACCTAACTCCCTTAACAGATCTAATCCAAGAGAAACACTTAAAGCACTCCTAAAAACTGTAAATATCATTGAGCCAGAGTCCTTTTGAAAAACAGTTGGCTATGATGAGGACTACCTCTAGTACACTGTTTGTTAGAGCACATGTCCAAGAAATGGGAAGTCTGCATCCATGTCTGTCTCCATCTGAGGGACCTAAGCCCACTACCCCCCAGGTCCTGTCAAGCATGGGCAAAACCAGAATGGAGTTGCTCCTCACATTGTCCACTGAAGTTAGGCCATTGCACAGACAGAAATGCAAGAGTTAAGAGGTCAGAGGGTGAGAGAGAACACACTACAGTCACAGGAATTTTACCTCCATGTCCAAGGGAAGAACATACTTTCATCTGAAGATGAGTCCTAGATTCTGTTTTTTACATATTGGATTGTGGAAAAAAATCTGAGAAAGTGTGTGAGAAAATAAAACTTTTATAGAACTGAATCCCCCTCAAATCACAGAATGGTTTGGATTGGAAGGGACCTTAAGGATCATTTAGTTCCAACCTCCATGCCATGGGCAAGGTTACAAACACTTTTGTTTGGAAGAACAGTTTCTAAACAAATGGAATAAGCTTGTAGACGATCCCCCTAAGGTTCCTTATGGCTTATTTGGGAAAAATATCATTCACACTACACAGGATTCTAAGTAAAAAGACTGGAAGAAAGCTTGCAAAACAGAAGTTGTAATTAAAGAGTCCAAGGAAGTGCTGATCTTGAGACATGCAAAACACACCAATTTAAATTACCTTTTAGTCTAATTCAGGGAGACAGAAATCTCAAGGATATGCAATACACATCTTGTTGCCAAACAAAGAATACATGGTTTGATATGCAATTTTTTCTTTTTAAAGCACCACATTATAAACATAAATAATCCTCACACTTTCTTTTCTTCTGACACTAATTAAAACCTTATCCCATGATTTTCATGGCTAATTAGGTCAATTTTGTAAAACACTGATCCTGAGAAACAAAGATTACAATGTGATGTGGCCAATTAATCTAAAAATAAAAACATGGGGAATAGAATATAAAATGCTGCCTCTCAGCTCACTATGATAAGCAGATTATAACACTATCTCAGCTCAGGGGAGACCTTATTGCTCTCTACAACTACCTGAAGGGAGGTTGTAGACAGGCAGGGGTTGATCTCCTCTTCCAGGCAACCAGCACCAAAGGACACAGTCTCAAGCTGCGCCAGAGGAGATTTAGGCTGGATGTTAGGAAGAAGTTCTTCATAGAGTGAGTGATTGGCCATTGGAATGTGCTGCCCAGGGAGGTGGTGGAGTCACACTCATTGGAGGTGTTTAGGAGGAGACTTGATGGGGTGCTTGGTTGCATAGTTTAATTGATTAGGTGGGTTGGATAACAGGTTGGATGCGATGATCTTGAAGGTCTCTTCCAACCTATTCTATTCTATTCTATTCTATTCTATGCTATGCTATGCTATGCTATTCCATTCCTATTATCATGTGTGAAGGCTGCAACACCACAGTGTGGTGGGTTAACGCCCATTCTGAAAACAAAAAAACAAGCAGGGTGGAGGACTTGTGGGTACTTTGCACTCCCTGCACGGTGTTCCCCACCCCTCCCACCCCCCCAGAAGCTGAGTCTGTTCCACTCCCCCCTCCCTGCCCAGTTAGGGTATAAAAAGCAGGGCATTGCAGCTATTAGCTCCTTTTGGCTCCTGCCTCTCCTGGATGAGACCTACTGCAGCTGCCCTCCTGCTCCTCTGCCATGTGGTTGGACCTGATCTTTCTTCCTGTTGCTTCCGTGCCTCTTCAGAGAGAGACTGGCTTTGTATTATTCTTTTTTTGTCCCCCTCCTAACCATCCTTGTTCCTTGTCCTTGTAAACTTTACTTGTAATTGTTATATATATTGTTTGAAGAAAACTCTTTACCTCTCTACTTCCAAGGCGACTCCAAATTATTGTTTGGTGCGTTTGCTCCTTCCTTTTTTTTTCCGCCTCTCTGTCAGGAGGGAGGAGGGAGGAGTGGGGGAAGAGATTCTCAGCCTTGCCCCCATCTGAGCTCTTAATTCCCAGTTAAGGCTCAAACCACCACACACAGCAACTTATTTTCAGTCTAAAATTTATTGAAGAATTAACAGCTATCAACAGTTACCCTGTCATGAATGAGACAGTGTAGCTTCTGCACATTTTCTCTACTTAACAAAATCAAACCTGCTGTGTATGAAACAGGTCCAGTAGCTATGAGCAGGACTATCTCACTGAAATTTCTACCTTAATTAAACTCAACATTGCAAACAGTACTAGCAGCCTCTTGAGGAAAACCTAACTTAAACCTCATGCTGGCTCAATATAGTTTCCATCAGTAGGGTGTAACAATTCTGTAAACCCTGAAATCAGAACCCTTTTTGCTACAGCAAACTTCAACCATGGCAGCAATAAAAAACCACGACTCACTGAAGAGAGAACAGTTTTACCCTCTTTTCCTTCCAGGATACATCTATTTGGTAATGTACTATGACTTGAAAAGGAAGAGGATTTGGGACAATTATATCCATTGTTGACATTTTTAACAGACAGGTACAATGCTACCCACATTTTTAACTAGCTGAGCACTAAGGTAATCATAATGCACATGACAACTTCAAGTTAAAGCCACTAACAAATTAAAAACAATTTAAAAGAATACTAACAAGAGAGGAGTATCTTTGGGCTTTTATTTGCTTATTTGTGGTTCTAAGAGGGATTGTTATATGTGAAAACCACTGTAACCATTCATCTCTTGCTACTGCAGACTACTGAAACCTGCCAAAATTAGCTCATAAAAAAAAAGGCAAAATGTACAACATTTACTTGCACTCCTGGCTCATAAACCTAAAACATCCAAAATAAAATGACAGTTATGAGGGATATGCATTCTTTCCCTAAACACCCCTTAACATGTCAAGAAGTCTTACCTTATTCTTCCATAGGTCCCTGAATTCCAGTGAGATGCTTAAAAATTAAGGTAAGTTTTCCAACTCAGACCAGTTTATTATTTCTCATTTTGGCTATGAACATGAATGTGAATACGATGGCTTAGATGTCCATCTCTTGTCTGAGAAAATTTCACAGCATTTTGTAACTAATAACACAATTATATCACTACAAAATATTTTTAAAATGTTCCAATAAGGTAAAAATTTGAGAAGATTAAGACTGAAAACATCTGTAATAGTGCCAAGTAATTCTGATTGTTAACCCGAGAGACACATACTATCCTTCCCTAACGCAACAAACTACCCTAAAAATCATAGTATTAGCCCACTTGTATGTGTCTCCTTGAACACACAGAAAAAAGGAACTATGCCAGAATGACACACACACAGCTGCAATCCACCTTTGTTTAAGGGCCAAATCTCACCATACAGCAGCAGAAGTACTCTAAATAGCTGCCATGGGTAGAGGAGGTATTTGTGATCTTATTAAAGAACTGGAGTTGAAAAACCACAGAGATCAAAGACTGAAGTCACTAATTTTGCATGTTTCTCAAGAAAGAGTTATACATTTAGTACAACATCTACCTAATCAATCTCGTCATACAGATCCCTGGACAATAGTTGCTACACTCACATCATCTTTTCCACTGACCTCACACAACATTCTATGAAGTCATCAAGTAAGCAGAGTTCAGAGAACTCATCTGGCTGAAAAACTCACAGAAAGAAAGGAAGAGGTTGGGTTTCAAAGAGATTTGCTGTACATTTTGATCATGCTATAGAGGAAAATGATGCTAATAGTATTCTAGCTCCACCCTTTAGATTCAAGTACAGTCAAAACATTCATTCTAGGTTTTGTCACCTCTAACACTGTCAGACTCTTGCTTTACACTACAAATTGTATAACTAAGGAAAGCTGAAGCAAATTCTTCAATTCTACTCCATAGTATCTGTATGGCGAAGAGGAATTATCTTCATCAAACAAATAAAGGTTGATCAACATCCCCCTCTGCACTCGTGAGCAGACGCAGAAATTTTGTGACCTCCCCAGTCTGATGTCGAACTAGAGGAGTGTTATAGTTCCTGAACCTTCACTTGTCAACCATCAGGGAAGAAAATCAGGAATTTCAGGAACAAAAGTTTAATTATTTGTTAATGTGTGAAACTAAATTCAACAAAAATTCTTGGCCTCTGCAATTCAATAGTTAAGGATCTTGAATCAAATTGCAAACAGCATGAAACCATTGAAAATATATTCAGTAGAAAATATTTATGCATAACACAATAGAATTACATTAAAATTCTTCTTAATATATAACAGCAGAAAAGCTTCAAGTTCTCAACATGCATATTCACCTTTCAAGCTGCTGGAACTTCTAGCTTGCTAAGTACCTAACATCGCTGCACTGTAGAAAAGAAAAGGGCTTGCAAAAGTAGTTCAGTTCTTCAGTGAGCCATAAAGTACAAGAGGCCTTCATTGGTATAATGAACTAAAGGATCACGTGCTTGTAGTTTCCATAGCAATTGAAAAACTGGAAGTCAAATTCTCAGAGTTAGGACTTTCAAAATCACAACTTCAAAAGGAACACAGCAGTCATCAATTTATCAGGCAGAAAGAAAGAAGAGGCTGAGAATGCTACATAGAGAATCCTCACTCCAATCAGTAGCAGCATCTGGCACAATACCCATTCTTTTCTGTATGGGTAGGAAGTACATCACTTTGCAGCCCCTATTAATATTGCAGCTGTATTCACTTGTGGGGTACTAAAGAAGCCAGAGAAGACTGTCTGTGCCAACCTACTTACTCTGAGCAGGTTGCTAATTATACCTGCAAAACATTTTGACTGGAAAATTTAAATCACCAATTAGGTCATTTTGCAGCCTGGGATACAAACTCATCCTGACCAATACTGAAGCTCAACTTCTAGTAACTTAATTTCTTCTAAGTAGTCTTCCTTAATCAGTAAGTCAATCACCATGTAGTGTTTTGGTATCCCATCAAGTTCACAATAATGAGTATCTGGGTGCTATTGTTTGATTCCATACCTTGAGGGCAGACCTTTGGGGTTTTTATAATATATTCAGATAAAAAGCAGCCAGGAGTTGCAAGTAAAAACCAATGGGTTTTGAGTTAACAGACAAAATGCTCACCCCTAAGTACATTAGCTACTTACTTTGCCTTGTTATCACTTACCACTGATCCTATGGAAGTTTGAAAGAAGCTAATGCTGATGGATTACTTTTAGTATCAATATTCCTGTGCACGCTTCACTGAAAAAGGAAATGTCTTTCACACTGAAATATTTATACTGAAAAATGCACTGGAAATAGAAGGCAACACAAAACATAATCCAAATCAAATATTAATGGTAAAATGATGATGATGTGTTATGGTCTTATGCATTAATGCTGTCATACTGCTTTACCAGTCGAGGTAAGATCATGCTGCTCAGCAAGTCTCAGTATTGTTGTGGCTAATACACAAATTATGGTTAACTTCAATCACAGTTCTATGCCTTCATCTTTTTCATATTGAAATGAAACTGGGAATAAAAAATGATGAAAAGTTCCCTTTCTCTAGTGACATTTTCCATTAGCTATGACCCCTGATAATTGCCATGTTTGCTTCTGTTCCACTGCATGCAGTGGAACAATTCATTATTTGTTCATTCCCAAAGTACCAATTTGACTATCTCCAGATCCTCTTTTCTCACAGTGAAGTAATTTAATGTGGTTCAAATTTGAATATGTGTTCCCAATTCAAAATCCATCAGGCACTGATTACTGGAGCACTTTTTAAAAAAGAGGTATTTTAATCTTAAAGAAGCCATCAGTTCTCTAGATTTCATAATCCTAAATTTTTGAAGACAAAAATCCCTCTGACAAAGTGAATCTATTTCCCAGAGCATCCAGAGATGCTTGGTACTCCAGATCATAATTTCAACAGCAGCTCTTTAAATATTCTTCTCTCTAATTTTACCTCTATGTGGGATAATATATCCTCTTCAGCATATTCCTGACTGTTCCTGAGCAAGATCCATTTTTATTCCTTAAACATATTTAGGATGTTGTGTATAGCAGTATGACTAGCACATGCCTACTACCGTACTGTGAAGAGCAACTGAGCATGTTAGACTTTGCAGATGACTGCTACAACAGCAGTCACTCTTAGGAAGACAAGGCTTATTCACCTGCTGAAGTGGTGCTTTTGAGATGCGAATGACAGGGGGGAACCTGTTGCCACAGGGAATGACTGGAAGCTGCCTACGACCAGCAGAGCGGTGGGAGGAAGAGGAGTGGCTCTCAGCTGATTGACTCCTTTGTAAACCAGCCTCTTTCAGAGGGTCCGAGTGGATGGACAGATAGGCTATAGGGCTCATGCTGCGGAGGATGGGGCTTGAAATTCTTGGAGTGGAGAAATGCAGCAAATGAGATGAGTTGAGCTGTGAGAACAACATGGCAGGGAAAAAAACAATACTTTTTTTAAATTAAAATACTGATTTTTTTTAAATTTTTTTTTGTAAGACCATATTCACAACTCCTCACAGGCTAAAAGATGGTCATTTAAGAGGAACCTTAAGTCTAATCTTCACATTAGCCATCAATGTTTAAAACTCCAGTATCATAATCAAAAGTGAGCAGGCACCTACCTTCAGTCAGTCAGCAACAACCTGGGGCAAATTTAGTGAAGTAACACAGTCTGCTCCAAGGACACAGTGTGTGTACAAACTAGCTGCCTCGTCCTTGCCAACACTTAGCATGTACACCCATTGCAGGCTTTGCAAATGTGAGTGCACAGCTATGGCTACAGCAGCCTAGACTAAGAACTGCAGCTGACAGGATTAGTCAGTGAGATCAATGCTAAACAATTATGATGACATTTTCCAAATATGGGATTGAACTAGAACGATACATTGGCCTGAAAAACTCCACAAAGTCCTTCATTTTCAACTACAGCACTCCAGCATTTAGAAAAGATCAACCAAAAAACCCAACAAAAATAAGAACAGGACTGTAGAATCAAGGCATTTCAAACCAACAGTGTCACAAAAGTACATTCTTTTCAAGTTGTTTATTGATGATGCTAACAAACCTACAACTCTGACATACAACTCTGGAATAAACTGATTCTTTGCAAGAATTTTTCCAGTGCTGAATAAATCTGTGATGGTGACACATCTGAATACCTGTAAAGGAGACTGCTATACACAGCTTACAATTCTTTGTTCCAAGCATATTTAGACAAAACCATGAAGAGTAGAGAGGAACTTCATGAAAGCTTTGTGATGGCCATTGTCTGTTTTCTGTCATGGTACTTGCAATTCTAACCTATATTCCTCGCAAGAAGAGAGCACCTATTAAGCATTTTAGTTTCCAAAGAAAAGGTATTTTCAATTGTGCCACTCTTAAAGCTCCAGTCCCCACAATGCATAACTGTCAATCAACTGGGGGGAAAATAAGAGTATTTCCAGTGTCCTATAAAAGCAGCAACTGAGGAGAGAAGGTACATGAAAATTACATTACTTAGAGCTTGTAAATAAATGGAAATTTAAGAGCAGGGTTTTGATAAAATGTAATAGTACCTTCATATACAAAATGGTAATTTCAGCAGTATTTCTAAATAATAAAAATAAACAGAGTCACACAATCAAACCTCTTCTATAACCACACATCCATCTAGCCTCCATCCATCCCTCTTGTATTAGGCTGACAACCAACTCTGACCAGAGCAAAATGCTGTTTGAACTGATGATGAAAATGAAATTTGCTGTTACATGCTCAATTACTTCAACTCCATTCTTTTTTTTGCTGAAATATCTGCTTGACAAATACATGTTGCAAAGTTTTGTGCGTGCACTGTGTGGAGCTCACTGCAACTCAATACAAACACAGTGAATTAATGAGCAAGTCCAGTTTTTGGCTCTTCACCCCCCACCAAGGAGAAGAAAAACGAGGAGGTGTCTGATGCAAAGTGCTGCTCCAGTAGAAATTCACCATTAGTCGAGATCAGTTGAAATTCTTTTGACAGATTAGCTTAATACCAGCAGATATTAGAGCAAATCAAGCACTGTTTGTTCTCCTGCAACCAAAGTCAACATAAAGCCATTACAACAGCATAAAGTCAGCATATATATCCTAGCATGTTCTGAGCAGTTCGACAAGATGTGATCATGTGCCCAGAGCTGAGCCAGATGAAACTGGTATTTGCTGATAGCACACTGAATCTGCACTGCAACTGGAAAACCATGACTAATAACAAAAATTAATTCACTTACCTGTAGGTCTTTTTCATAATAGACAGCATAATTTGCTGTAATTTTTTTTATGCCTAGAACTTATTCACCCCCAAGCCAAATAACTGACAGGTTTTTCTCTCATATTTTGGCTTCAGGTTTCCTCCCTGAACTGCTACAACTTTACATTCCTGTTAGAACTCTGATGCTGTGTGAAATAGGTGAGAAGTTATATTATCAATTATGTGCACACATCATTTCAGGAAGAGCATTCATCTACAAATGGAAGGATGGCAGACCAGCAATTTCTTTTATTCAGGAGAAAATTAAATCATGATGAACCTTTAGGTTTTCATACAGAAACAACCTTGCTACTACTTAACTGTTTAAATAGTGAACAATAATACCTTGAAAGAATAAAGAGGAATAATCAAAATAGAAATGAAAAATAAAAAAACCCCATAGACTAGGAAAACTCTTTCATTCATCCATCACTTGATATTTAGGTTATCAGAATAAGCTCAACGAATGTAATTTGTCCTACTTAAGGGACAGTAAAGCAGGTCATAGTATCATAGTATTGGTCAGGGTTGGAAGGGACCACAAGGATCATCTAGTTCCAACCCCCCTGCCATGGGCAGGGACACCCCACACTAGATCAGGCTGGCCAGAGCCTCAGCCAGCCTGGGCTTAAACACCTCCAGGGACAGGGCCTCAACCACCTCCCTGGACAACCCATTCCAGGGCTTCACCACTCTCATGGTGAAAATGGTCTCATGGTCACTAGAAATCCATTCAAGAGGTGTATTGATAAGCAAAATGACCATGACAGACAATACTCCCCAGAGTTTCAAGTTGTTTGAAATGAGTAAACTGTTTCAGAAATTAAATTAAGCTATTATGTTATTAAGGTTTCAACATCTTTTAAGAACACATAAGTCATTCTACTTATGGTCCAAGATTTACATTCTTGGATCTAAGCCTTCTCTTAGTAACTGGTGAAATACCACTGAATCAGCAGCAAAGTATGACACTTTGCCTGTTATTTGTATTGTCAGGAAGGCATTACCTAGATAAAATTACTAAAGGACAAGGATACCTGATCCACTAACAAGGATCACACTCAAAGAACAGTTTCAGATGGGTAAATGCTTTAAAATGAAAGAAAAGCACTCCAGCAAACAACTCCGTAAGGTCACCAAGACTCTGGAACAAAGAGAACTACTGTATGAAGAGACATATAGATACTGTCCTCCCATGAACGTTTGTTTCCTTTACAGTATCACAGTATCACTTAGGTTGGAAAGGACCTCGAGGATCATCGAGTCCAACCTATCAACACAGACCCCATGACTAGACCATGGCACCAAGTGCCACGTCCAATCTCCCCTTGAACGCCTCCAGGGACGATGACTCAACCACCTCCCTGGGCAACCCGTTCCAATGACGAATGACTCGCTCAGTGAAGAACTTCCTCCTCACCTTGAGTCTAAACCTCCCCTGGCGCAGCTTGAGACTGTGTCCCCCTGTTCTGGTGCTGGTTGCCTGGGAGAAGAGACCAGCCCCTTCCTGGCTACAACCACCTTTCAGGTAGTTGCAGAGGGCAATGAGGTCACCCCTGAGCCTTCTCCAGGCTAAACAATCCCAGCTCCCTCAGCCTCTCCTCATAGGGCTTGTGTTCAAGGCCTCTCACCAGCCTTGTTGCCCCTCTCTGGACACGTTCAAGTGTTTCGATGTCTTTCTTAAACTGAGGGGCCCAGAACTGGACACAGGACTCAAGGTGTGGCCTAATCAGTGCTGTGTACAGGGGCACAATGACCTCCCTGCTCCTGCTGGCCACACTATTCCTAATGCAGGCCAGGATGCCATTGGCCCTCTTGGCCACCTGGGCACACTGCTGGCTCATATTCAGGTGGCTGTCAATCAGCACCCCCAGGTCCCTCTCTGTTTGGGATCTCTCCAGCCATTCTGACCCTCCCCTATAACAAGAGCTAAATCCCAGTACACTCTCTGATGAAGACTGAAATACCTTTTATGAAGCAGGATACCATCAAGGAAGGACATAAAGGACAGCTGACCTTCAAATATCTTCCTGGACTTCGGGTTTCAAGGGATAATGAAGTAGATGAAGACTACCACAAATTGTCATCACACTTGAAATATATAACTGCACAGACACACTCTGTTCCTAGTTTCTAAAATCAGCTGAATAATTTCTATTTTCTTTATTTCCAGTTCAGTTTGCATTTTCTATCCACATGACTCACCTTCGAAACATCATGTTCCTTCCTGCCATTCAACTTACCCTCACAGCACTACTTGCCCTCCCAGGATAATATAAACTATACTGATTTCCACCACTTTTAAGGTCACAACAAATAGCCCTTAATTGCCTGAAAATCTCACCCCAGCTTATAATTAATTGACCTTGTTTATAACTATTTCTGCTCCCATGCTCAGAAACCTCTTCCTTTCTGGATATTATCCACAATTTGCACTGTAGTACAGGGTACTTCTATCACTTCTACTTTAATTATACTTTTTTTTAAAAGCCAGGTTTGTTTAAAGTGGGACAGTGCACTTGAATTCAAAATGGAACAATGTTTTTAATGCCTTTCAAAATAAAAACACCTGATAATTAGTATCCTGTAAGGGACTAAGAATTTCTCTTTGCTATCTGTTTTACTAAAACTAACATTAGACTAAAAAAACTGAACGAGTGAAAACAACTGAGCACTTCCAATTAATTATTTGTTTCACCTTTACAAATTTCCAACCCATTAAAAGCACTTTCACACAACTGGTTTTTATCTCAAAAAACTTCTGTTAACAGAAAGGCATCTTCTCTATACCACCTAATTCACAAGTATCATATTGGAATATAATCTTCTATGAAAGATAGGATCTTGCACTTTCATGAGAATCTAGCTGTATTTGAAATGTTACCATAGGTAATTACAGTGAGTAGTTCATTTTCACCACAAAGGATATTCCACACCCTATAATAAATGAGTGGTTGCTGACAAGCTTCTTTTTCTAATGAGCTGGCTATGGCTTTCACAAAGAATGGTGTTAAGTGAGGGAGAAGTACAGCCAGGTTTCTTGAGCTTTAAAAGGAGCTTGAAAGGATTGCCCTTTATTATCATACAAGACACAACCTCTACTGGGAAAGTGAGGGAAATAAAGCCAGGAGCTGATGCCTAGTCACTTAGCCAGTAATCTCACTTCCCCCTTAAGTAAAGCCAAGGAAGCCTTTGTTTAGAATCAGTGACCGGGAACAAAAAAAGTAAATGTTCCAAAACTATGCAAATGAAAATCCTTTAGAGAAGATGGAGAAACACAAAAAGAAGAGGATGCAATAGCAGCGAAGCAACCTTAGTGACACGAGAACTCTAAGCACGAAACAAAGCTGAAAAATTACCTTGGTATTGAGAGGTAGCAACAATTTATAGAAGTCAACAAGTTGTATAAGAACCATTAGAAATTTCAGAAGAAACAGCAAGAAATGAACAGAATTCCAAAAGGAAATACTACACCAATGACAGTGACAGCAAATAACTCTTTGTTTGATTTTGACCATTTAGGCTTTTCCTAAAACATATGAAACATTGCAGCACAGTATTTTTACTTATAGTACATTTATGTTTTATGTACTGCAAATACAATAAATATACATGTGATATCACTGATTAGGAACCACTGCACAAGTAGCTTCTTCATATATATATCTATGTGTGTGTGTGTATCTTTATATATATGTGTGTGTGTATATCTTTTTATATATACTATTTATTTCTTTTTAACTGAGGCCAGTTCTGTGGATCATACCTGCAGAATTAATAGCCACTTCCATGGGAGAATGTAAACCCTCATACAACAGGAGGGGGAAGATCATTCCTCAAGAATCAGACCCCACATCTGATGAAACTAGGAATTTATGCTGCATTATTGTATTTTAGTCACAGCCTTTTCCCTTGTTATCTCCTCACATAACTGTGAATAAAGAAAGGTTCAATAAAACAGTGACTGTTTCTCTTACCGGAGTGAGTGCTCCTTCTGCTTGAGCTTCCATAGGACTTGTAGGGGTGGCTGCAAGAAGCTGTCCAGCAGCTCCGGACAGAAGTTCCAATTTATCCGTAAGCTGTTCGGAAACAGCAGGATGACACTCCATAGCCAGAACAAACTCTGCCCCTGAGGTTTGGTTCTTGGCATGGACATTGTTTCCTGCCCAACCACCCTGTTTGGGCTGCTCTTCTGGAGTGGACTCTTCTAGAACTTGTAGTACCTCTGGCTCTTCATCTGAGGGACTTCCAGTCATTTTTTGTCCTAGCGCTTCATTTGTCCTGAAGTCTTGCAAGTCCCGTTCCTTATCTATTATCACCCATTCCTTAGAATCAACCTCCTGCCTGCAGGAGTTTAAGTTGACAGCTACAAATCCATTGCTAATAACACCATCGACATGTTCCGGAGAGCTCGCTGACACAGGCTTTGAAGCATCCGGAAGATATTCTTCATCATAGTGCCAAACATGGTCCATGCGGGCAGGAATCGGTGTTTTCTGAGAAGGAGGAGGAGCAGCAGCAACAGGAGTCTCTGCCACAGCATTCAAGTCTTTCTGCATCTTCTCCAAGCTTAAGAGAAGAGAGTATCTAAATTAGTTATGAATTAATTAAATAATGCAAGCTACATTTGAGGTTTTTCAGTGGAGGAAAACTACATTTATACACAGATTTGTTGTCACGTTTTAGAACAATCCACAGTGGCTGAAAGATCCTTAACTTGAAACAAATCACTCTGCTGTCGAGTAAAAATGGGCACATTAGAAATTTGCACATCTTGTAAGTGCAATTACAATGCAACATATTGTATTGCAAATGTAATTACCAGAAGGGTGAGTAGTGTGTGGATACCAGCTCATGATACCACCAGATGTCCACTGTACTTAATTTATGCTGCAAAGCAGAGACTAAAAGTAGGCCAGAGATAACAGATGTCTCCAGCAGCAGTTAGTAGGTGCCCTCAAGAATGTTATTGTTTTGATTGATTCCTTATTTATGCTTTGCATAACTTGCTTCATCAAACAAAAAGATTCAAATTACTAACCCAAATATGACATATTTAGAAGGATTTTGCTGTTACCAGTGCTTCATCTTTCTTCTACTGTTCTCACTAAGCCTCTGCCTCTCAGTCCTATTTGTGACCTTCTCACCTTATTTTTTCTACACAGAGGCCAATTGATTGAATCAGTTCTCACAGAATTGTGTATGGAAAGGACCTTTAAGACACACGAGTCCAATTGTTAACCTACCATTCCCAAGTCCACCACCAAATGATTCTATGAAAAAGTGATAGGACAAGAGGATATGTCTCCAAGATGCACCAGGGGAGATTTAGGTTTGGTATTAGGAAAATATCCTTTACCAAAAGGGTCATCAAGCATCCATCTGTCTCTTCTCTACCTTCAAATTCCATTTTAAGATCTGTCCTCTAACAAAACTTCTTAGAGTTGGTGAACCACCCTAGAGATAACCAAACCTGCTGCATGCAGGTAGATATCTGACTTTACTTCTTAACTCCACTTCTTGCAAACTGTCCTTCTCATGTCACATAGTCTAATCCCATGTTACTTCTACTGGGCACCTGATGTCATAGTTTTTATTTGGATGAGTTGTATGGACTGTCAAGAGTACCCCACTGAAGACAAGCATAATAAATATCAGTTTTTCACACAGTAGAGGAGAGATGGTAGTATCTTAATTGCATATCCTCAGAAGACTGAAGCACAGGAATAAAATACTGTCTTTACCAGGTCTCAAGAAATTTGTCTGTGTCTGGCTTTGACTCCAATGTGAGACGTTTCTCCAGCTCAAAGCTGTGAATTGAACGCAACTTTCGCACCAGTGGAGCGTCTCTCTCTAGCTGTGTGGTCTCTGAGCGAACACGGATTGGAGAACCAAGACTTGGTGCATTAAGCATTCCATTCACTGGCCCATGGCTGTTTTCTTCCTCTGTGGCAGTCTGTGCAAAAAGTAAAGTGAAAATATAACTCACTAGGAGCAGTAAAAGAGAGGAAGACAGGGTATAATGTGAATAAAATTCAGGGGTTTAGCCTATGATGAGATAATTTGTATTAGGAATGGTCCTGAGTTCATGCCACAGTTAAGGTGATTTAGATACGATCTTCAGCACACACCTGCAACAAGCGAAATACTAGTAATATACTAGTTCTGAATGGGTCTGAGAACAGGAGTCTCAAAAGCACAGTAATATATTTAATTTACTTTGATATTTCACACCCATCTCTGAAATTTTCTTTTAACAGTAGTCTGATACCCGGCCCTTGGTAGCATCGTCAGTGTGCTTTACAGTCAGGTGCTCTTACTAAAGAGACATTTGCTTCTGAGCTGTCTTTATGATTCTCTGGAGCATAGCTGACATTGTTATACACTAATCTACTAGATATTTCTGTGACTTAGACCTATGTTTTAGTCTGCTCACATTCTATCTTATACAATCACTGCACAGAATTTGGAGCTGGGAAATCACAAGCATCCTTAGTTTCAACAGGTATAACTACCATGAATTGACTTTACTTAAAGCACCACAATCTCCTTTTCCCCCTCTTTGGTTAAAAAAAACCAAAACAAATAAGAACATTTGAAAATAAACACCATGCCTTATTCTTTTCCAGAATACATTTGTTTTCTAATAAAGAAGTAATAAGCCTCAAAACAAGAGAGCTCTCCTAGATAAAGAATCAAGAAACAGGGCTACACTTGCCCAAGTATGAAATACTGTGATTGTGAGCAAGGGAGGCAGGAACCACATCTCAGAAACCTTTTTTTTTTAATTAAGCAGCATTCTCTTCTAAAGACTAGCTCACAAACTTGTTTGGATCACTACAAAGGTATTGTATCTTACGCAGACAAATCCACCAAGTGAATTAAATGGATACTGCCTATGACACTGCCAGTCTGTCAGTTGAAGAAGAACATTAAACCGGCTTTTGTATGTTCAGTATCTAACTTCTACACATGCAAAATGCTTTGGTGCCATTCAGTGAGCAAGAATCAAAACCCTGTCTGAAGAATGTGGATATCAATAAACTACAAAGAATCTCAAATTATCAGTAATCCTCTATTCATCATAAAGACCTGATAAGGTAAACCAGTTGTCTGCTTGTTCCGGTATGTAAATTGCTCTAATAAA
This sequence comes from Melanerpes formicivorus, assembly GCF_026170545.1. Taxonomy (NCBI): domain Eukaryota; kingdom Metazoa; phylum Chordata; class Aves; order Piciformes; family Picidae; genus Melanerpes; species Melanerpes formicivorus. The sequence continues at coordinate 3,963,160 of NW_027142414.1, read as the reverse complement.
ATGGGTTAGCTCTACCATAAATCTTGTTTTCTTAGATCATTCTGACTAATCAGTATTAGTAAGATTGCATTATTAATCCTATTTTATGTGCACTATGAGGTATTCAGTATTCAGTATTCCTAAGGTTGGAAGGGACCTCAAAGATCATCGAGTCCAACCTGTCACCACAGACCTCATGACCAGAGTAGGGAGGACACTACAGCCCACTGCAGGCTTTGAAATCACGACCTTCCCACTAAGGGTCTGAAGCTCTTCAAAGATGGTCTTCTCAATGCAGATTTTTAAGTACCTTGCAGATCCCCTGTTTTATCTTGTTCCTATTTGCATCCATTTCTTCCCAAACATCTTTTTCCTGAGGACGCTGGTGCCCAGGGGATCCAGGCAGTTTCTCTGGTGAGACTCCAACTGGAATGCCATTCTCTCCATCACTGAGCTGTTCATCAGGGAACACTTCATCTGTGTTTTCACGCAGCAAATCTCCTGGGATAGGTGTGGCATTGGCAATGCTGTAAAGGTAGTTTAAAAAAAAAAATCAGAAAGTTAAAAATGTTGAGGCTCTGTTAAAAGAAATAAACAATTACAAGCAAAAGCATGCCTCTGTAGAAAACTAAATCTTAAAATTCATTTAGCATAAAAACTCCTACTTCCTGGCCTTCACAGTTTGTGTTTCTTTAATTTAGGCACACAACAAAAGCTGTAAATCATAAAACAATCACATAAAAGCTGGGGATTTTAACATTTGCAAAGCAACTTCTGAGAAAATTTGCTAGTGATCATAACCGGGCTGACAAAAGAATTAACAGCCACTTTCATAATACATTCCTTCTCCTCAAGATTTGGTAGAATAACAAAATAAAGTCTGTGAGAAAGACAGACCATTCAGCAAATTAAATGCAGTTTTAATAATTTTTCTTATCCAAGTGCTGTTTTGGTCCAATTATTGATAATCAAAGCATGATAATAAGACAGTACATTTTAATTGTGTTCTTTAGTCCCACTGACTTGAGGCTATGTGGGGCTAAGAGGTGCAGTTCAGTGTCTGAAACTGAAGCAATGTTATTCCTAAAAGTGAATGGTCAGAAAGACCATTAAAAGGCATTCCTTTACAGTCACCAGAATTGTTAACTGCAGCCAAGACAGTCTTTGTCAATAACTCCATTGTGATGCTAAGCATGATAATGGGTCTGAATCATATGCAAAATCCCTTACAACTTCAGTGTGTTCACCAGTGCACACTGTACACGTGTGTAATATTAACGCATTTATTTTAACACTTTTTTTTTAATTACCTTGAAATAATGGCTATTTAATATATTGTACATGAAATTCTGCTGACATGCAGCTTCACTACACTGTCTAAACTCGCATAACACAACCTTCATGCCTCAGATAAAAAGCTGAACTTCTCACGGCCTAGAACAGGCAGAGTCTTCCTCCTCACCCCCACACAGCTCTTATAGCTCCCTGAGATGAGTACAGTTATTACTACACATCCCATCTCCTCCAACACACTTAATTACAGAAGGTGTCAAAGACAACATTAACTATTATTTTAAACATGACCAAAATAAAATTTCCTATAAAAGATCCATTAGTTATTCAAAGTTACAAGGGAACTGCAGCTAGTAGTTTACTCCAAGGTACAGAAAACAATGGGTTTTGTTTCCAAGCAGTTAAACTCAGGACACATTTAGTTCCACAAAATATGACTTAACAGAGAAGGGACTAGCAAATTTACATGCAACTTCCTGAGCTACTACCTTTTATTGCTATAAATTTATGACTGCAGCACTGATCTTTCAGGATACTATAAACAGGAACCCTAAAAAACGAAATACTTCAAATGCTTCCAAACCTCCACTCCTCTCTTTATTCAAAATCTTGCAAAAAACCCCAACCTAAATTATGGAGATAATTTTCCTTTGGTTCACTGTGGCTGCTTTTTAAGTGACCCCAATGTGCAGACATACCCAATTGCAGCTGGAGTAAGACGAGTGTGTAACTGGGGTGTGGTTGAAGTTGTTGTTGTTGTCAGAGAGCCATCAGTTCCACTCTTCTCCCAGTCAAAAGGGTCACTTTCAATAACCCCAAATGTTTTCATGCTGTTGTCAAACACTGACATGAGAAGCTAAGAATGAAGAAAGAAGTTAATAAGCTTCATTTCTAATACTTTAACATGTGTCATCTTTGATTTTGACTGACAATTTTCCCCAAACCAGGACACAGTTCTCATGTTCCAAGGTTTCAAAGTCAAGTTATGTGAAATTCTATTTTTAAAAATACCCCACCACTCACATCTGTGTTTTTGTCAGTACAGAGAGGCAAAGATACACCATAGGCTTCCACGAAAAGACAGAAAGGCACACACACACGTCAGCATGACTACAGTGATGCAGAATAGTATCCAACTGCTCCCCAGTAGAGACAGAAATATATTCAGTAACCCCATTAGAAAGCAAGGAAATTAATGACAAATATGTAAGGAAGAAGACTGATCTGCTACTTCACACATTTCTGTTATTTAGAATCATGCATCATTTACTTTAATGCTGACATTCATCCCACAGAAATGTCACACTGGAAGCTTTCCACCCTCGTTTTATGCTATGAAAATCATCTAGAACAATTTATGTCCATGACAGAGAAAATGCATCTACCTCCCTCGCCCTGTGGAAAAGAATTTGTCTCATTCTAGTCACTGGTGGGAAGGTTGTGTCCATATCTCATCACTGCTTACTTTGTAATGGTTCTAAAAATAAATTTAAAAAAAACAAACCAAAACTTAAACCACCATTTTTTCCCCAAAAAAAACTAGAACCGTAGTTTTCCTTCATTCTTCCAGTTTAAGATGTTGATTTTTTAACTCTAGCCTCCTTTAAAAAAACATTCCCTTGGGCAAGTTAAAACAAATGGGAAGCTTGGATCATTTTTTTTTGCTATAAAGTGGCCATATCCATTTTGTCCTTACTCTCAAGAATCTTTTCTGTGCCTGCTCAGTTCTGAAACCCTACAGAACTGCATAGAGCTATAGTTCACTCTTTGTCCCCCCCATACTCTCCTCAGTGTGCACTTGCAGCCCACAAAGCAAATCAGATCCTGGACTGCATCAGGAGAAGTGTGGCCAGCAGGTCGAGGGAGGTGATCCTCCCCCTCTACTCAGCCCTGGTGAGACCCCACCTGGAGTACTGTGTCCAGTTCTGGAGTCCCTATTACAAGAGGGATGTGGAGGTGCTGGAACGTGTCCTGAGAAGGGCCACAAGGATGGGTCAGAGGGCTGGAGCACCTCTCCTATGGGGACAGACTGAAGGAGTTGGGGCTGTTCAGTCTGCAGAAGAGAAGGCTCCCAGGTGACCTAATTGTGGCCTTCCAGTATCTGAAGGGGGCCTACAGGAAGGCTGGGGAAGGACTTCTCAGGATCTCAGGTAGTGATAGGACTAGGGGGAATGGAATGAAGCTGGAGGTGGGGAGATTCAGGGTGGATGTGAGGAGGAGGTTCTTCACCATGAGAGTGGTGAAGCCCTGGAATGTGTTGTCCAGGGAGGTGGTTGAGGCCCCGTCCCTGGAGGTGTTTAAGCCCAGGCTGGCTGAGGCTGTGGCCAGCCTGATCTAGTGTGGGGTGTCCCTGCCCATGGCAGGGGGTTGGAACTAGATGATCCTTGTGGTCCCTTCCAGCCCTGAATGATACTATGATACTATTCTCTTCTTCTTATAAACCATATGTAATCTTAAGGTCACTTTCCTTTAAATCTTTTCTACAATTTCTGGTATAATGCAAATAAGAATTCAAATGCTTCATGATGTCAGGAGGGTGGAGCAAAGTGTGCATAAATACCTGAATAAAATAAACACACCTGACATCATGAACATTTTAGACTGTAATCTCTTCAAAGCAGGGATCCTGACCATTCTTGTTCAGTCCCTAAACGATAAACACTAACAAAGAAGGATACATATGAAAGGTACGAATAACAGTGCTTGTTGTGGTAGGGCCAAATGGGCCCAGCACAAACCCAGACAGGCCCCAACACGTCTGGGTAAACAAGCCTCCTTTTGCGGTAAGAGCATGTGGACTGGCTACTGCTTCTCCCTGACCAGGTCTATGTTTCTGCCTTGTATGGCCACAGTGTGACAGTGTCCCTTTTCATGGGGTTACTATTTGCTGGCTTCAGGTGCCCTATTGGCCCAATTGAATCTTGGGCAAGTGATAAATAGAGGCTAGGTTGTAGTCACCTTGCCTTGTCTGCTTGGACCTGCCTTGCTTTAATTTGCCTTGCCTAGACTGCCTTGCCTCAAGTTGCCTGGTCCAAGACCTGGGGTAGAAGCCACAAGCTTCCTCCCTGCAAGCTTGAGAAGCGTCGAGCCTTAGGACCCAAGCCTTGCTTCCCCTTGCAACTAGAATTTTTGCCGTGCCTCAGTTTAACCAGGAAGACGCAAGAGCCCTTTGTGGAATGCATCGTATCACCCGCCATCCTGCTGAAACCAGACCAGCAGCGAGGCATACCTGCTGGCAACCAGCCATGCTCGGTGCATGAGAGCGCCTCAAAAAAGCCTCAACAGCTAATACAGCAACAGCACCCCCTATTTGGGGTAGAACCTTTTGTGTGCAATTAATTCACTGCCTCCTTGGCTTAACAGTTCCTGTCGAGTCTCCCCCTGCCCTGTGGTTGAGCACTGTAGCAGCACCAGGGAATTCTCTCTTTCTGTTATTCCTCCTGGCTTGCTTATAGTTGTTAAAATTTGTTATCTTGCCTAAGTGTTGTATGCACCCACTGTAAATATATATTCCAGCTGTACATCAAACCTATTTGATACAAGTTTGGCAATTTTTCATATAAATAAAAAGTTGTTAATGTTTTCATTAATATTCATACTTGACACAATATTAATCTCATAAATTCACACATTCTGTAACAGTGCTACAAAAAATACTAGTTAAGAGAGACCAGAGCTTAAATGATAATGTAAAATAAAGCACTTTCTCACCATCCTAAGTAAAATCACCTTGCCCTGGTCTAAAGCACATGAGCAAGACCGTGTCAGATGGCTTGTGCTGCAGCTACACAGCTGCAACATTCCAGAACCAGCTGGAGGTCTGTAAATTACTGGGCTGTTTGTATCATGGATCAACTCTGTCCTTGTATCACATTAATCCCTGAGTATACATGCTATGTTATACACAAGCAAACCACAGTAAAAGTGTTGGTAAAGATACCTCCGTATATATATTTTATCATTCAGGATATATATTTACCAGTCGACAGTCAAGGCATTTCTATACAACAATTAAATTCCTCCAATCAGTAATTTTTACTATAGAACAATAAGAATCTTAAAATCTGATTAATCTTTATAATTGGGCACACAAATCAAACACCAAATTTTCTCAAACATTTTCCTCACGTGATAGGATAAATTCCATGAAAACTTGTAATAGAAAAGGAGAAAAAGCCCACAAACCAAAGTAATACTTTTTCAGGAAAAGTGAACATTTTCTGTATAGATAGTAAGAAAATTTTGTCATATTCAAAACAGGAACATCTTCCACTAAATCAGGTTACTCAGAGCCCAGTCCAACCTGACTCTGGGCTGTTTACTACCTTGCCAGGCAACTTGTGCCACTGTTTTACCTCTCTTCGTCTAAAAGCCATCACCCTTTGTCATGTCACAACAGACTATGCTAAAAACTCTGTCCTCATCATTCTTACAAGTACCCTTTATGTACTGACAGGCTACAATAAGGTCTCCCTGAAGCCTTCTCTTCAGGCTTAACAATCCCAACACTTTCTTGGTAAGAAAGGTGATCCTTCCCTCTGATCATTTTTAAGGCCCTCTTCTGCATCCACAATCTTACAAAGTAAAGCACAAGAATTATTCTTATCAAAGCTACAATTCCAAAACCAGTGAGAATTACGTATTTAGTCAGTTGAACCAATTCAGCTTGCACACCAACAGCGAGGCATTCTTCTTTGTTTTCTGAGTTAGTCAGAGAAACAAATGCACAGAGGCAGACTGGTAAGGCAAGTGGGAAGCTGGCAGGGATGTTGTCGTTTGTGTTCCTGGATGCCAGACAAAAAGCACACAGGGGCAACGCAGTTGTGATGTCATGTTTGATCAATTTGATCAGTTTGTTTGACCAGTTCAACTTCTCCCCCAGTTTGAGAGACAGAAAAAAGTCTCTGCCTCTTCCTCCCTTCCTGAGCATTCCTCTGCTGCTTTCCACATACTAGTACAGAATAAAGTTCTATCATTGAGTTTTATTTCTTGTTAAATCATGGGTCAACACTTAGTGAATGAGGCACATTCTAGAGCATGTTCTCTTGACACCTATTACCTTATCACCAAGCTGAAGCTGTCCATTTCAGTAGGCAATACTCTCTTAAATAAAATTACTAGTTTTCTGGTTATCTCTGTAGGCAGTAATTCAGTCTTAAAAAGCCACCACAGCTGCACGTTGTGCTTTAGCTGTATGTATTGTAGGTGCTGCGCTCCAGATTTTGGAAAACTGCCAGAATGGCTATCACTGAGCAAACAACCTGATCAATTTAACTTAGCACCCACTGGAGGCTAGGAGGGCATCACTCAATCCTAACAGAATACCCACTGCAACACAACTGCCGACTATTTTTAGAAACTTAACTGCTTTACTCTTCCCAAATGGGTGGGGGGGGGAGGGGGTGAGGGAAATCATTTTAAGAAATAAAAAAATCACATCTTTGAACTGCGAAGTTGCTGTGGCACTAGATGGTCATTAAAATAACTTCCTGGTGGCACAATCCATAATCACTGCCAAGATTACGCAATGAAATCAAAGGAAATGGAAGATGAAACAGCATAAAATTCTGCTACTTAAAAATCAGGAAGACAAAATAGTCCAAATGCTTACCTGGTAGTCAGGCTTTGTAAAGTAATCTAAATTAGAAATGTGCTCCAGAAAGACGTTAAATTCTTGAGGAAGATGTTTCAACATAAGTCGGTGCTCGTACCTTTCCTTAATGGAGCCCACTTGCTCCTAGGAGTAAATAACACACTAAACATTAGCACACTGTCGTTCTGTGCTACGACATATTCACCTTGTATCTTACAGCCATTCAATACACTACTTGCCAGAAAGATGGCCAAGTACATCACACTGAACAGTAGTGAGGAAGGCTATTCTGCATCAGACAGCAAGATAAAAGTTTCTGTCATTGCCCTCTCAGTGCAACAAGCCAAATAATGTACAAACTTCACATTCAATATGAAAAGCTATTGAATTTTCTGCTGCATTTGAATGCTGCCTGATATCAAGAAATGTCATTAGGCACTCCAATCCTTCTAAAAAGAATGTGTTAAGGATTTAAATATCCTCTTGCATCACCTGAAGTTCAGAAGAGAAGGCTCCGAGGTGACCTCATTGTGGCCTTCCAGTATCTGAAGGGGGCCTACAGGAAGGCTGGGGAAGGACTTCTCAGGATCTCAGGTAGTGATAGGACTAGGGGGAATGGAATGAAGCTGGAGGTGGGGAGATTCAGGCTGGATGTGAGGAGGAAGTTCTTCACCATGAGAGTGGTGAAGCCCTGGAATGGGTTGTCCAGGGAGGTGGTTGAGGCCCTGTCCCTGGAGGTGTTTAAGCCCAGGCTGGATGAGGCTCTGGCCAGCCTGATCTAGTGTGGGGTGTCCCTGCCCATGGCAGGGGGGTTGGAACTAGCTGATCCTTGTGGTCCCTTCCAACCCTGACTGATACTATGATACTATGATACTTTTTGCTACATTGTGTATGACTAGTAAATCCTGTTTAGTGTAAGATGAGTACATCAAAACTGAGATGCTACCTATATACCACACTGTCACCTACCAATGTGTGAGTCACATCAGAGAGGATCGTTGTTGCAATCTCATTTCAAAAGAAGTTGAAAGGAGCAATAATCAGCTAACTGGATGTTGTTTCATACAACTGGATGTTGTTTCATACAACTGGATGTTGTATGAAACTGGGGGAAGGCTGTGCTGCCATCCAACCACACCTGGACAGGCTGGAGAGCTGAGCAAAGGTGAACCTCGTGAGGTTCAGTAAGGACAAATGCAGAGTCCTGCACCTGGGGAGGAATAACACCAGGCACCAGTACAGACTAGGGGCCATCCTGCTGGAAAGCAGCTCCGTGGAGAAAGACCTTGGAGTCTGAGTGGACAGCAAGTTCTCCACGAGACAGCAATGTGCCCTTGAGGCCAAGAGGACACCCTAGGGTGCATTAATTAAAGTGAGTCCAGCAGACCTAGGGAGGTTCTCCTCCCCCTCTACTCTGCCCTGCTGAGACCACACCTGGAATACTGTGCCTAGTTTTGGGCTCCCCAGTTCAAGATGGACAGGAATCTGCTGAAGAGAGTCCAACAGAGAGCTACAAGGGTGACTGTTGGACATGAACATCTCTCCTATGAAGAAAGACTGGGAGAACTGGGGCTGTTTAGTCTGGAGAAGGCTTGAGAGGGGCTCTTATCAATGCCTGACACTATCTGAGGAGTGGGTGTCAAGATGAAGGCAATAAGTCTTTTTTTGGTTCTGCCCATTGATAGGACAAGGAACAACAGGTGCAAGCTAGAACACAGGAGGTTCCACCTCAACACAAGGAGACACTTCTTTACGGTGAGGGTGATAGAGCACTGGAGCAGGCTGTCCAGAGAGGTTGTGGAGTCTCCTTCTCTGGAGACTTTCAAAACCCTCCTGGATGCATCCCTGTGCAGCCTACTCTAGGTGATCCTGCTTTGGCAAGGGGATTGGACTTGATCTCTAGAGGTCCCTTCTAGCCCCTAATATTCTGTGATTCCAAAAATAAAAGCAATCAGAAATTCTAAATGTGTGATAAGGGTAATCAAAATGTACTCAAAGTGAAAACAGAAAAATGCAGTAAGGGACATGCTTATACTTACTTTTGCCTTGTAAAATGTCTGCAAACTAGAAGGGCAATCCAATTCCTGCCTAGAATAGTTTGTAAAACTTGTTTTCTTTTTACAGCATGACACTGGCAATGAGGACTAACACTAGAAACCACTGGAAAATGTAATGTTACAATTCATGAACCATAGTTGCATCCACTTGCAATGAAGATGTAAATCTCTCTTGGGTTTCACTTCTGGGTTTACCTTATCTTTTATTTTTCTCCAAGGCAGTTGACCAACCACAAATTCCACCAACATGTAGAACAGGGACCAAAGGTCATCATGCCGACCCATTTCCTGTGGGGGAAAAAAAAAACCAAAACAAAATTATTCTAATGTATCTTACAAATACCTATATGACAAAAAAGAAGTGATTCTTTACTGCTCTGGAGACAAATTAATACATATAAAAATTCATGTAATCAGCACTGCAAAACAAGTTCACACAATTCAGTCCAGCAACTACTTTAAGTAGAAACATAGAAGTAAATTTCCAAAGAAGACATAGAGAAACAAAACAGAAACTGAAGTGTGTTAAAATAATGTTGGAAATCAAATAGGGCTGTTTATCCCAACTTCAGTTTCTACTGAATACTATGAATTTTATACAACTCAGAAACTTCACCTTCTTAATTTATCAAGATACAATACAACACACCAAAGGTAACTATTAAAAGCCACTATTATTGCTACAACAAGAATGTCCTTATCCTACAGTAAAGTATATTGTCCTTTCCCAAAATGTATAAGCATCAATTTGTACATAATAAACACATAAGAACACAAAAAAAGGAAGTCAGTAGTAACTGCACTACTGACTGCTTTCAGCTACATGATATAGATCTGATACAGACTAGGGTACTCACTCTGTTTCTATGAGCATTGATTGATGCGTATCGTACTGTTCCTCGAAACCCAGCAACAGCTCGTGGCTGTCAAAGAATAGAGAAAGGAAAAGATTCTCATTGTCAGAATTAAATCAGGTGACTTTTAACTTGGCACCCACAAAGTGAGTATGGAGTCACAACAAATACCATCAGAGACTTTTTGTCCTATTTTAATTTACCGTGTTTCCACAAGCTCTCAATGGAAACAAGCAAGCACCACAAAGTAATACACGTCTTTTTGTTTTTGTCTGTGTGAGTTTGTGCTGTCCACAAGCATGAAGTCCTGTTTAAATCATTGCTCAAAAACCTATAGATCAGAACCGCTCCTCTTTTCTCTAGTAATGAAATTATTTCTTGGTTTGAGTTTTTAACTTGTGACAAGAGCTAAACCACAATGATTTCTTCCACTTGACTAAAATACAACAGTATTATGTGGCATGAACAGAAAACCAGCCATCTAGTGAAAATGTGCCAGCAACAACTTCACTATCTTATTGTCTGAACTAGCAAACTATCATTTTTTTGAGAAATTCCAAAAGCAGGAAAAGCCACAAGTAAGTCTCAATGCTGTGGCTGAGCAAGACATAGCAAGAGCTGCACTACAGGCACCAGTTAAAAATATTTCTGTCCTTTTCTACTTTCTGAATACCAGCATTCCCTCCCTGACACTCTAGATAGTGCACAATTGTAAATCAGCTGGTGGTTTACAATCACAGAGTATGTTTTCCCATCCTTCTTTCCTTCAAATAAAGCCTTACAAAGACTTATATAATTTGCCCTAGTCAGGATTACTATGTATTTGCATTATAAAAAACAGTAAGATCAAACTGTGGTTTGCCTAAGACATAGCTCCAATCCATGCCACCCCCTTAATGAATCATTCTATATAGACACAACTGCCAGAACTGCTAAATTTGCTTTATTTTATACAATCTTATTTTCCTAATCAATAATTCTCTTTGTTTCCTTTAACAGTAATGTGAGAATCTTGAATTAGCTTTCTCACATCTGACTTGTACTTAAAGGGGTATTGGCAATCTGTCTGCCTGCCCCAGACTCATGACAGTTGTTAGGACTTTGAAACATTTTGCACAATACAATGAAAAGTCTGGTCTGATACATAGATAAAGTACCTGCAATACAACAATATTACTCTATTAAAATAAACCACTTTGGCCTCTCTCCATATCTCTCTCTCCATATATACACATATATATAATTCCTTCCATATGGGTGTAATTTCTTCTTATCCTCAAGAGACAGACACTACACTGAGAGCTGTCAGTAAAGTACATCAGGAGCTGCCATTACTGTCAGTAACCCTACCAATTAAACCCAGCAGGATTATGCAGCAACATCTTTAAAAAGGATTCAACAGCCCAAATAATCAATTTCTGCTAGAGTGGTATGATAAGAGCTGAACCAGTGTTAGTTGAGAAGGAGATTATTTTCCAGGATGCTCTTATCACAGACAAGATCTCAGATGACATTCCTTAAATCTTAGGTTTTGCACATTGGCATAATGTTTCAGTGGTGCTTGGAACACATTTTGTGTTCAGACAGGACAGACAATTGAGTTATTAGTAAGTACATCATACTCCATACCCTGCAATGAAGGATGAACACTATAGTTGCAGAAATTTCACAGCACCATGTAATTATAAAAATAATAGCTTGAAATGCTTTGGGACTGCTTATTTTCAGGAAAAAAAAAAACCCTAAATTTTCCAAAAGAGAAACATTTCCTACAGGACTTCAGTCTCCTTTTTAGTACTTTGGAAGATTAGCAAGCCGTCCAATTAAGAATAATACAGCACCGCTGCCAAGGCAATCAAAACACAGGTAAATTTCTGAAAGGATGCAGTCTGACAAATAGCACTTCATCAGAAGGGGGCCAAGAGCTTAACTTTAAAACAACTGGAAATACAAACTGAGTAAATTCCAAGACTATGAAGTTTCAGAATATGAAACCAAAAGCTTCAGGTTCTGGCCTGGATGTTCAGAAGCAAGAACTACGCTTAGTTTTACTAAGTATTTCCATTCTTTTGAAAATAATGAAAAATACAAAAGCAACGTGAAATGAGGCAAATAGAATAGAATAGAATAGAATAGAATAGAATAGAATAGAATAGAATAGAATAGAATAGAATAGACCAGGTTGGAAGAGACCTTCAAAATCATCACGTCCACCTATCATCCAACACCACCTAATCAACTAACCCATGGCACCAAGCACCCCATCAAGTCTCTTACTAAACACCCCCAATGATGGCGACTCCACCACCTCCCCGGGCGGCCCATTGGAATGGGTAATCACTCTCTCTATGGAGAATTCCTTCCTAACATCCAGTCTAAACCTCCCTGGTGCAGCTTTTATTCCTAGAGTAGCAACTCTGTTTTCTAGCTAGCACGAAAACATTACAGTTGCTTAACCAGGAAGGCTATTGTGACACTAACTACATGAATGAAGACTCTACTATCTCAAATCAGGTTTGTCCATTTATGGACTTCCAAGCAGTTAGAAAACTTCTGAAACTTTTTCAGAGCTCTTTATGCATCTCACAATGGCTCATGCAGCAAAAGAGAAATACTACAGGCAATAACAGCAGCTTCCTGAATGACTCACCACAATTTTTCAAATAAAATTCCTCTCTGCTATTATAATCATGCTAATTTGTTTTAAAACACCTCCCATTTTTTTTTCCTGAGCTCACCTGTCACAAACTGAACAACAAAAAAAACCTTAAAGCACTTTGCAGAAACATAGTTTATAGTATTATCTTCCAGATGCCTTCCCTAAGAAACCTGCTACCACAGCAACTGAGCTTCATTAAAGCAAAGTAGATTTCCTTGCTGAGAAAAAAGCAAACATCTTCATAGGACCATTCTTCCTGTCATCACAGGTGACCTGTTAAGACAACCAAGAGAATCTATGGCATTTTATAGAGCCCATAGATGTAAAGGGCATTTGTACTAAAGAGATGGTATGTCCTATCTTTCAATACAACTGTGAATTTCAACCCACCACAACACCCTTTATTAAAATGGATCACATTTGTGTTCCTTTCCATGGCAAATACCATAATCAACATTCTCCTGTCTTTTCAGTTAAATTTGGTGGTGGTGGTGTTTCCTATCAGTCATAGACTGGAAGCACCCACCATTTCCAGGTGCTATCTCAGTTGCAGAGACCCACCAACAGTCCACTCACCAGTGGGCTCCATTCATAGTCTCTTCCACACTTAACAGCTTTATTTATCTATTTATTTATCATCCAATTTATTTATGGAAATTATCAGTGCCATGTTTTTCCTTCAGATAAGAGTAAGAAAGCTTTGCAATAGACAATTCTCAGATTGGCACAGGAAACCAAAGAAATTAGGTAAGAGCTCTTAGGGAAAAATAAATCCTACAAAACTTTGCCTTAAATCCCAGATATTAGATTAGTAGCAATGGCCACACAGGTGGCAATGTTTATTAGAGTAAGGGATATAATTTCTAGGAAGACCAGATTTCTTCCATACTTGTATTTGACACAAAACAGATTGCTAGTCTTCTACAAAACTGTAACTTGTTTGCATCAGTTTAAAATAGTTTTTCCGAATAGAATTAGCTGAAGCACTGATCTGGAAGCCAGAGCTGTCTCAGATTTGATTGCTATCCCTAAATTCTTCAAATGTAAGTTAAAATAAATTATTTTGAAGATACATTCATATGAAGCAGAGCCAACAACTCTGAAGAAATTTTCTCTTCATAGAGGTATTTTTTCATGTACCATTAGTTTTCTTCGGAGTGGCCCTGCCCTGGGAACATAGGACAATGTCTTAGATAAACTACATGGAGGAAATTAAGAGTTCCTAAAAAAAACTGAACTATTTCCTCTAAGCACAACAGGTTTGCCAATTCCTTAGAGACACTATGCTCACAAACCTGTCTACCACTGTTATTTCTTTGGAGGGGCTGTGGAAGAGGCAAATCACACTCCTTAGTTTTGTCTACTATCCCTAGATAAATGCTCTCCATTTATTGCTCTGAACAAGGCTGGAAACATTATGCAAAGCAAAAAGTTAGCTTTTTACTGCAGTCATGGAAACCAGACAATAAACATGAAAAAAACCAATAATTATTCTTCACATTATATCCAACACGCACCACCATTCCTTCTATTAGTCAGGCAATGACTCATAATTCTTAAGTGTCTCTAAGTTCTGGATTGAGGAACCAACACAAACAGTGAACACCACCTTCCTGGTGCTGCCTCCAAAGGCAAGTTCTCAAGTGTATAGGGGTGTGGGCAGAGAAGTAGCCACTTCCATTACTCTGTCTCCATTTGTTAAAGGCAGAATTCTTATATTTTCTTTTTATAAAGACAATTTCCCACCTCTTTTACCCAACAGGAATATATTTCTGGGATTGGAACTGTACTCAGTTCCAGTTCTTTGGAACCTATTTTCATAACAAATGGCTTCAACAATGCACGTTCTGATGCCCCTTAGCAATCTAACTTAATGCCTAGCATGTGCTAGCTCCAGTTTAAAGTAAATGAAAAATTCAGGGATCATCTATGTAAGGAAAGAGCGAGCAGATGAAATACAGTTGCCATTATAAGACATTATACATCTCAATCAGTTTTCATGTATGGGCAGCTACTCAAACCCACACTTCTATCTCTCTACAGAAACCACGTCAGACATTAAAACCCAAGTACATGCACCTAGAACTCTTTATTGACCCCCCTCCTAGAGTTGTCAGCATGATGCATTGTTTGGACTCAGATCTACCTAAATAGAAGCTGTGGTTTCCAAAAATTGATTGCAGCTCCCTGATCCCACACTACCTAGTTCCAGCAGAAGCTGGGTAACAAGCAGTGTTGACGTCTAACAGTACAATCAGATTTTGCTATTGAGGGATTTAACAACAACGTGGTGACAAATGAAAATTTAACTCCAACTGCCTGTGCTATAAAGAGCATCACCATCTCCAAGGCAGTAATATCTGATATATGAACCAGCTCCTAAGATACTCAGTTTTCAACCTGGTGCCTTTACTTCACCAATGTGATACACGAGCTGAAAATGGCAATTGTTCCAAAGCTGATTCACGAGCAGACAAAAAGTCTGGTGGGCTGGAAGTGGTAACAACCTACTAACTGTCTGTCACAAACCTGAACTTAATGCAGTGTAAAATATCACACAGGATAAATCTGCATTTACATTTTTGCTTTGCCCTGTGCAATCCTTCCTCTTCCTCCTATACTGGGAGCTAAGACAGCAATTACTGTAAGAAGACGACTGACTACCTACACAAACCAGCTAATGCACTGGCAGATAATTTCCCCAGACAGCAGAGTATTGTTTTACTGATCTCAGTAAGTAAAGATTTTATGGTTGCTCTGCATTATTGAAAGTCTTGTGCTCTTAGCAGAATGGAGAACTAAGGCCTTAATTTTTAACTGTTTTACACATATCATATTTAGTACTTATAACGATAATACCATAGAGTTACATCAATCCAGTAGTACTTATTTCCGTAGCAGACTTACTTTCAACTAAGAATAAGAAGCAAAATATCTTAAGCAAGCTGATGTACATAAAAACCCACACTTTCCTCCTTCTCTTTCTCTTCTAATTCTTCCAACTATTCAAAACAAATTTTCATAACTCAGCAGAGAATTCAGCCCATAGCTCAGAAAGAATTAGCAGATAGTTTCTGTTTAGATTTTGGTTTGCTTCCATTTTCACAAGGAAATTAAATTTTACTGGACCAAATCATCTGTGTTTTAAGCAAACAGGACAGCTCTCAAAAGCATCCAGTTCCTGCAAGTCTAATGGAAATAGGTGATTAAAGATAGAACCCAAATTAGCACCTTGACACAGAGGCAGACAGCTAAAATTCAATTAAAATGGCTCACATCAATTTTAAGAGGCACCAATCAGTTGGTCAATCACCATGTAATTTAGATGGTAAGTAAGCACATCTCCAGTCCCAAAACTGCAAGTTACATACTGGTCAGAAAAGTTGGGTGTAGTATAAAGCTGAGAATATTAAGAAATTTGGAGGGCATGAAGGAAGCAGTACAGAAAACCATAAGAAATAAGCAAGTTTTACCATTCATAGAACAATTTGGGGTTTTTCCAAAGATTAATATTGAATCTCAGTGGAAATATCATTTCTCAATTTTTTTTTAGAAGGACTGTTACAGCCCACTCCCCTGAGCTTCTATCAGTTCTATACAAAGTAAAGGAATTGCTGTACCAGAATATGGAATGGCTACACAGCACACAGGAATTTCTAACTAAAATTGTTCAATAACGTTTGGATATGGTATTGGTGTTCTGCACACTACACAAAAGGAGTAGGAAAATACCAACAATACAACCCAAAAAAATCACAAAGTATTGCATTATGACAATTTAAGTCTTTTTCATTTCTCAACTATTTATCAACATGTTCGATCTGACAGGATATTAATAGATTGTGTATTCTTATTTTTTCATCCCAAACATCAGGTCACAGAGATTCTTCTTCTCAAAGGAATAATCACACGTGATTTTCTCAAGTTTTTAACTTCATTTAATTACTGCAAGACTATTCCATAGAGATGTTACCAAATAATATCATACCACATGAAATTCATTTATCTATTCTTACTTGTGTTACCTTCTAAGTGAATTCATAATGCTGGGGGGGTTTATTTTTTGTGGCAATGCCAGCGACGAGCAGTGTGTGCAATCTGGCAGTGCAGGCCTAGAGCCTGCCATGGTGGTAGGCCATGCTCAGCATAAGTGCAGAGCCAGCTAGCAGTGTAGCAAAACAGTGCTGTGCCTGCA
This sequence comes from Melanerpes formicivorus, assembly GCF_026170545.1. Taxonomy (NCBI): domain Eukaryota; kingdom Metazoa; phylum Chordata; class Aves; order Piciformes; family Picidae; genus Melanerpes; species Melanerpes formicivorus. Next base: position 3,946,530 of record NW_027142414.1, on the reverse strand, counting down.
GCATGTAACTAAAGCAGGACACTGGTAGCTATAAACACAGAAAGTTATCTTGGGACAACAGGACATGCACCTGCATCAACAAACCTCGCATGTCGTTAGTAGTTGGCCCAATAATCTATAATAGTGCAGCGTGTGGTCACTCATAGGGAACCCATGAAGCTATGCCAACAAGGCTCTCCGAGTTTATATAAGTTGTAGAAGTTCCCTTGATACACACTTCTGCCTTTCCTTTCTCTTCTTCTTCTTTGCTTTACTTTACTGTGCTATACTCACAGTATAGGCCTACAATACTGGAACAACAAAGGAACAATACTCGATCATATTGGTCAGCTGTATTGACCCCAATCTCTGTCATCTATAATCTTTTACATTAACTCACTACTTGCTGGTTTTGCCTTGCACTATCACACACGAGACACCAGTTGTCTGTCTCTAGAACACTGACTTCCTTCAGTTCTTCTTTGTCAATACTAGGATCATGTTCAGAGGATGCTAAAAATGCTAGATAGATACATTATAAGATTGTGCTTTAAATAATTTTGTTCTATGTCCTTGAAGCAAGTTATGACAGGCAAGCAAATAGTGTTACACCAGTAGGTATAACAAAGCTGTATGTTTATAGCTGCCTATCACTACATCACATACTATATCACTGTTAGGTATATCACAGTTATGTAGTACTTCAAAAACTTTTTAAATGTAAGAACTCAATTTGTTAAAAATCTCTTGATTCGTAAATAATGGTTACACAAACCTCTCCAAACTAACCCTCTTGTCTTGCCTATATCACTAACTCAGAAATGGAGCCTGAAATGACCTGTGTCATAATTCTCACACAGGTTTTTGCTTAGAAAACAAATAAATGAAAGGGTGCTTGGCTTAGTCTCTCCAGCAAATTGAGATTTCCATGTAGGACATTTTGACATAAAGGTCAAAACCTTCTTCAGTTTCTCTGGGATTTAAGAGGAACAAAAAGAAAAAGAAGGATGAATTAGGCTCCAGTCTTTATTGACTTGGATGACACAAGGGAAAGAATGAAGGTGTTATGTATAGCCTCATTCTCAAATAACCTATATGTTTGCATCTTGCATTGAATAGCTTTGGTATTATATAATAATTCTTTGGCAAAACAACTGAGATTCATAAAAAAAATACAAAGCTGTAATAATTCATCTTAGACTCTTCAACACAACTCCATTTACTGAAACAAAGATTATTTTTTTTTCTTTAAAGTAGTTAATTTTTTAAAAAGCTATCAACTACAAATGCTTAGCTCTGAATTTTGAGGGCAATCTTGCAAACCACGTTTCCAAAAATACATGCAATGTAGTCTGACTGATGCAGATTTAGTGGGGGAAAAAAAGCTGAAAACATAGCTTTAAAATACTTGCTCTTTAGAAATTGTTGTTGTTGTTGTTCTACAGTAGAAACATGCACCAACATTAACTTTACAGACATGGAAAGACAGAAGTGAGCTGTGACAGGAACAGACACTCATCACTATTTCTGATTCATTATTTATTTATACTAATACCTATTTTATAAAAATGAACATACAGTAAATACTTTCCACTTTCCACCTCCCTTTTGAGGAGCTTAGTGAATTCTGTTTGGCAGGTGAATTATATCACATCTCTCTCTATTGCTCCTTCCTTTATTCTTTTATTTTTATGCCATAATAGACTGTCTAGTTACAGACATTTCATCCTGGAAACTTCTCACACCGTGTTTTAGCATGCATAGGTGTCTGCTTTGTAACCATTAGCACTGAGCTGTCCAGTACATTAAGAATGACTCTCATGCCAATGCTGAGGAGGAGAAGTGACTTTTCACTTCCCTGCTCCAAAACATTATGTTGCAAGATAGTGGTGTGTTCACTCAAAGAGATACCTTATCAAAGTTCTACTTTAAAGTATATCAATGTGTAAAATCCCCAGAGGACTATCATACAGATCTGCTTTCTCTATCATCCTTCCCATAATTTGAATCTTTCTTTAACAGTAAAGAGGAGAGGGGTAATGGTGTCCTAGGTCTGGTACAGTGGTAATGAAGAGAACCCTTCACTGAGTATGAGCAGATTTGCCCTGTGGGACCACTGAAGTGCTTCTTGTGCCCTGCTTGAACAGAGCCCTTGCTCTGTGTCACAGGGTGCCTTCAGGCTAAGCTTGAGAACACACACTGAGCTATTCAAGTTCTTGTGATTTTCAGAAACAGATTAGCAAAAGAGTAAAAGGGAAGGATAAACCAGGATTAACCTAAGGTTCAAATTCCACACTGCACCATATCATGTAGAGCACCTACAATTCAGAAATACTTCTCTGTCACATTCATCACCTGTGGCCCAGACAACATCACCCTAGCTACACAGTAGTGCAATTATAAGCAAAACATGACTCCAGTAAATGCTACTCATACAAGAGTGACAATTTAAAAAGGAGGCTAAAAAGAAGGGGGTGGGGGGATGTGGATAAATTTTAGAGAAGTCTATGTAAGCTTCAGTGGTAAAATAATAAGAGCTACTGGCAACTTGAAGGTAAAAATGAAGTTAAGAAAAGCTCCAAAACTGTATTGCAGTTTGAAGTGACAACACATGTTAAATATGAGACAGGCATTACACAGCTGAGGAAGATCAGAAGATTTCAACAGGAAAAATAATTATGGTATTAGTTGTTTAGGAGCGTGCACATAAACCTCAACTTATCATAGCCATGTATAAAGTCCTGTTACGAACTGAGAGAGATCACTACTGAGAAATGATAGCATAAGGTAAATGACAGCAACCAAATGCTTCTCAACAGGATGAAACAATCTCTGAACAGTACATTTAACATAATGACATGGACCATTACCTCACAGCATCTGGCTTTCAACAATTTGGAAGAAAGGTCTTGTTAGTGCAGTTAACATATTTTAGCAAATTATTTACTTTAATGTGGAGCATTGTGAATTCACACAGCTCCTTGGACTTGGGTTTGGTCTTTTTACTATTTGATTATGACCTCAGAAAATCCACGCTCATTTAATACTGTTCTCATAAAATGTGTCCTAGTTGTCCCTGCATTTTGCTTTAACCTGTGTTACTCAAAGCAGAGAATGTATCAAGGAACTCCCTGCTTGTTAAATGAAACCCAAACCTGACAAATTTCACAATTTTCTGGAGTTGACTATAGTGCTGCTGGTAGTTTAAATTTAACAAGGGGTCTCAGTTTAATCCACATGCAATGTTCAGTAACAGTTACGGAGCAACTTCCAGCATATAGAGTCATGTTTATAGTATGTGCATACAGTCAAGGTATTACGCAGGAGTTTGTCGCTGATACAAATTCTAAATACTCAGTGGCACTGAAGCAAATAAAGAAAAGTGCTCCAGTTTTACTCAGTACCATTTGTGGGCCACTTCTGACACCCTTTTGTTATCAGTATCAGTGTTTGCACACTGATATGTAACAGCATTTGCTCAAAAAGATTCATGGTCATCTATTTTCCTACATCACCACAGCTTTACCGGCGCTCCTTTAGCTCTGAACATTATCCCATCTTTTTGCCCACAGTTAAAACATTTAATGAATATACTTCCACTCTATGTTTTCTTCCACAGAATCACAGAATCACCAAGGTTGGAAGAGACCTCAAAGATCATCATGTCCAACTTGTCACCACAGACCTCATGACTAAACCATGGCACCAAGTGCCACATCCAATCCCCTCTTTAACACCTCCACCACCTCCCTGGGCAGCCCATTCCAATGGCTAACGACTCTCTCAGTGAAGAACTTTCTCCTCACCTCCAGCCTAAACTTCCCCTGGCACAGCTCGAGACTGTGTCCTCTCTTTCCAAACACAGAAATAAACAATCTGCAATTCTTTGGTCAAGATGACAGGAGGTAAAACACAGTAAAATGGAAGTACTCTCTAGTCCACCTCAGCAATTCAAGATAATCCAGAATATTAAAAGAAAAAACAACCACATGCCATTCAAATGCATAACCATTCTCAAATTGTCATAAAGTAAAAAGCAATCCAAAAGAATAAACATACAAGAAATTGATACTAACTATATCTATATTTAACTGAGGTGCAACAGACTTCAGAAGCCTTCAGAGTATTTAATACTCTGCTTTGATATTTACCAACACATTTCTTTGCAGCACTCTGTGCAAGGTTTTTTGTTGGTTTTTAGGGGTTTATTTTGGGGGTTTTGTTGTTTGGTTTTTTTTCTTTAAATAATTCAGTTTCTTCAAGTATATTTCCAGGACACCATCTGTCATCCTGAAGATAAAAATTCATTTGCTGGAAAATCCTCAGAACCTGAGGGCACTGAAGAAAGGCAAGCAACACTTCCCTGATCTGGTGCATAAACACCTGAATAGACTAACATGTACAGTATTTGATGTGAAAAGGTTTGTGAGTGCTTCCCTAGACAATAGAAAGATCTAAACATTTGCATTCACAATTGCTTTCACTGCATTTTTCTAAGGGTCAGACTGTGCAGCAGCTGGTGCATCTTACATTTTAGCAGGAGCCAAGAGACAATTTTGTTACTGCCAGGTCACCAATAAAGACAACGTGGAACTCCTCTGGCTTTCAATACTATTTTTGTTTTGTGACTCCTTTAATGCAAAAAGCTATCAGAAAAACACAGTGCAACATTTCCTGTTGATCTAAAAAACAGGAATTCCCAGCTTGGTAAGCATAAGATTTCAAATTTCCAGGTTAAAAACCAAACAACAACAACAAAATCTAGCAAGTTGGAACTAAAATACCATAAACCTCTTTAATGTATGTTCAAAGAATGCAATTTTCATTTTTTACTTAGTTCAAATAAATACATGAGAGTTCAGACACTTGAAATTAAGGTCATGCTAAACAAACCCATGAGGGTGGGAACTCTGTAGGTCTTCATTTTGTTTGAAAAACAACTGAGGAATGACCCAAAAGTCTAGTCACTGGGAAGGGAAGGAGAAGGGAAGGGAAGATCAGGGAAAGTAGTCTTAAGGTAACTCTTGCTTTGACCCAAAAAGCCTTATTTATCAAAAAGACAACATTTCCACAGAAGAAATCAAGTCTCCTCAGAACATATTTTAATTCAACAGCTAGAATGCTGCCAAAGAGGAAGCCCATGTTCCAAACTGAGCACCAAACTAGGAAAAAATGGAGTTTTCTCCTTTATTCATCTTTGCTGAGTCCAAATCACCAGACTCAGGGGACTAGCTGCTAATTTGAATGATTCTTTAGGCTGCCAGTCAGTGAGACCTGTACACTGAGTAGAAAAACACAGATGTTTTAAGGCAAAAGGTTTGACCTGAACATCACCTTCTTATGGATAGTTTTGCAGTTGTGTGCCTTGTCAGCTGTTTGCATACATGTTACACTACCTTCTTTGAAAAACAAACACAATTCAGTTATTTGAAGTCCACACAAATGAAAAACCAAACCAAAATCAAGCAAACAAAACACAGATAAAACTTCTCAGCCTCTGATAATATATGAGACATAAATGTATGCATTTTTAAAGGCTTATGATCTCAGATTCCTTTTTAAAATGTAATCTAACAACAAAGACTAATTGGCAAAGCAGCAAAGTGGCTCCTTTTTTCTTTGATTTTGCTTTCTTTGTATTAAATGCAATAGTACCTGAAAGAACAGTGGTTAAGTTTTTGAAGTGCTCAAAACAGGAATGATGACAACTGCCCAAGAGCTAGCTGTAGTACTGATAATGTTACGAATGCAAATGTCCTTCGCATCTTGTCCCTCAAGGTTTTCTATTTCTGTACCACAGCTGACACCTTCACTTTCCATTATCACCATGTGAATAGAGACATGTAAGCTGAAGGCTGTATGAAGTTAATGATTTATTCTTTGTCTTAAGCAAAAACAGATGCTAGTAGTACTCACTTCAGCTATCACTAAACAATGGGAAAGGAAATGGTAGATAAAATCACACTTTGACAACACTCAAAAACAGTAGACTACGGATCTGATAAATACACTAAATTTGTGTCCTGCTAAATGTATTTGCCTGATCATTATAAAGTCTTCCCACAACTGAGTTCTAATTATCCTACTTTGCAGTAATCAATTCTTAGCTACACCGTAAATTCAGTTATCGGTTTCCAATCTCCAACTATTTATTCCCCTGCTCTTTTATTCTCAGTCTGCATCATCCTTCATACTTTTTGTTCTCCTTCCCACACTTCTCTCTTTCAAGCTTTTCCAACACTAGACAAGGTTCCTCCCACCAATGACTCCTTCCTTATCAACTTCCATTCTAGAATTTAATTTTACACCTATCCCAAACACCTGCATTCTAGTACCCAACATGCCCAACATGGAAAATTTAGTTTCTGAAGTTTATGCATACACACTACTGCCTGAATTTCCACAGTCTTCATCCTATTCCCAATGAGATTCATATTGTTGTTTGAGGTTTACCAAAAGCTTATGTGGTCTAAAATATTTTCCAAGCAAACAAAAATAAAGGGGACAAAGAGCTAAGCTAAGCTTCAGATCAATGAAAACAACTGAAGAAAGATTTGTTCATGTGTGATTTGTTTATAGATGTATTTCACAGTTTAAAACAGATTATGCTAGAGACTGGTTTTTCACTTTTTATGCACTGCTTTTGGATGGTCAGAACAACTTTGTTCTAATAAAATAGCACTCTACATCTTGAATGCACATGCTTCCACGGACAAGGGGAAAAAGAAACATCACCCTCTGTAATTAGTGAACTATGGTAATAGAGTGAATACATTTCTAAATATCATATCTGCAAGAGTTATAACTTTTCCTATTGCTCATTAAGTGAATACACCATATATAGATAAAAGTGACAGAATTTCATTTGTACTCTGAGGTACAGAATGCTACCTACATCTAGCATACAACATGGGCATTTGCATTGAAGATCTCCCCTGAAATGTTTGAAGTTTTGTCATTATATATTTAAGTCAGACATCAAGTTCTTTAGCTAATAAAACAAAATTATGTGAATTGAATGGAAAAATATATAACATTACATAAGCTCTTGTTTTCAAACAAATGTCAATCATTCGACACCCTTCCAAGCAACCGTACAATAGGCATTTGTCATTACTTCCTTTCTTACATCCTTCACAATCTTACAGCTGCAAAAAAAAATGCTTGTCCTGACTTTTAAGTTTAACCAGATAATAATGCCAGATCATAAAACTTAATGACCTGCCCTTTGCTACTCTTTTCATCATGTTCATACATGTTACAAATATCTTATACTGAAATACAAGGACCATATGCCTCTCTGAAGTCAGCCCCTCACAAATACAGTCACCCAGACAGCTGCAAGACAGGACAAGGATCAATTTCAAAATCAGCAAGCATAAGACACTTTATTTTACAGTAATGTTTCTGAGAGAGAACTATTTGTAGCATGAAAGTTTGCAAAATTGGTGGAGGTTTTTTTTGCTTTATATGTAATCTATTTTTCTTTTCATTTTTAAGATTTACCAGTTGACGCAGACCACTGTAGCAGAACGGTACCATCATAAGAAAACTGCAACTACAACTGATCATTTGAAGGCTAATACCTGGAACAAGTGGGAAACTGTCTCTGCTCACTAAAAACCCCAAGAGAATCTAAAAATTCTGGGTCCTGAAGATGAGCACTGAAGGCATTTCTTTCAGCATAATGTTCAGACACCAAGGCAGACTAATAAAGGTAGAACACAAATCTTTGTTATACAAAGTCAACTCTCAAAACACTCCCTCCCATAATTTCTTGAAATGAACTCATAGAATAGAATAGAATAGAATAGAATAGAATAGAATAGAATAGAATAGAATAGAATAGAATAGAATAGAATAGAATAGAATAGAATAGAATAGGAAAGAACCAGGTTGGAAAAGACCTTTAAGATCATTGAGTCCAACCTATCATCCAACACTATCTAATCAACTAAACCATGGCACCAAGCACCCCATCCAGTCTCCTCCTAAACACCTCCAGTGAGGTTACTCCAACAGCTCCCTGGGCAGCCCATTCCAATGGCCAATCACTCTTTCTATGAACAACTTCTTCCTAACATCCAGCGTAAACCTCCCCTGGTACAGCTTGAGACTGTGTCCTCTTCTTCTGGTGCTGGTTGCCTGGGAGAAGAGATCAGCCCCCACCTGGCTAAAACCTCCCTTCAGGTAGTTGTAGACAGCAGTAAGGTATGCCCTGAGTCTCCTCTTCTCCAGGCTAAACTCTTACTCCTCTTTGTAAAGACAGGTGACATTTTCCTATAAGTAAAATACTGAATTTAAAGTTACAGTCCAGACAATGGTTATGGAATACCAGAAAATACTTTGGTATGGTTGCTGCATTACACTTAGCATCAATTCCATCCCTTTTTTCCCACTTTATTACAATGTTGGTAGCCAACCAACATGCAAAAATAAGACTTAGAAACTCTGCAGTCAGTTTGTAGGAAAAGGGAATAAAGGTAGCTACGACTGAAATATTTGGGAAATAAAATGGAGATGTATTATTGCACTCTTTTCCAAAAGAGGGTTCTGATAGTTTCCAAAAGGGTTCTGTTAGTGCTGGGGGAAGAAATTGTGTGTTTCTGCAGAGAGGCTATAAAAGGCTATTCCAGCTGCAATGTAGGAAAAGACACTTACGTAAAACAGAAAGAAAAGGCAATGATGAAAGCACAAGGGAAACCAGTTAGAGCAAGGAAGAAAATCTGACACTAGTTTTTAAAACAAACCCCATATGATTCTATGTTTGTTAACAATTTATTCTCAATTTTAAAACCTGGTGGAACTCCTCTGCTCTAACTCCATGACATCCTTTGTATTGAAAGCTTAGGTCACATGGAATGGATGACTCAAACAACACATCGCTAGCTGTGTCCCCGTGTTAATAAATAAGGAAAACCTAACTGATCATTGAGAAGAGAAACAAATATTTCATGTGAATCATTTGTGTCCTTCAGTTATGTAATCCAAGGGTGAAAAATCATGCTATTGCAAATCCCACTGGGAATTATCAGTGCACACTGTAGCAGCAGTTCATATGGAAGCTGCTGCTTGCTGACTTCAAAAGCTTAAGCTTTGTGACTGTTCTGCACTTTTCTTGAAATGGAGGGTTTGATGGATACAAAAATGTGGCAATAAACAAGACATTAATACCTACAGAAGCAATTTCTTAAGATTCCATCATATTCTTGGAGTATGAGCTACAATATGACTCCTTCAAGTCTTATTTTTTCACTTTCAAAATCAAAATCAGTCATGCTGTCAGCTGGCTGCTGCAAACCAAATGAAGGTCATTTTAGATAATGTAATCCAAGGGTAAAAAAAATCATGCTATTGCAAATCCCACTGGGGGGGAAAACAAAAACAAAACCAAAAAAACAGTGAAATGGGCTGAAAACTGCTTGCTCCTCAATTCTGTGAGCAGGCAGTCCACATGTGACACTCCAAAATGCAATGAAAAATACCATAAGCACTGCTAATGCTGAACAACTGAATTGCTCACTTGGGACTCTGCTTTCTGCTCTTTAAATATTACTTTCTGAGAAGCTCTTTATATTAAACCTGCATTTTTCAAACCAGTGTTTACATAGGAGCAGCTACAGCTGGACAGACTCCCCAGTAGCATGGTTTTAATGATGCTAAATCACCAGGGAGTCTGACATTAAGAAGGGTAGTACAAAGATGAACATCTCTGGAAATGACACAGAGATGTCCTAGGATCTGACAAGCATGAAAACAAAACTCTGGGGGATCCTTTAATGCAGAAGTATAGCTTGAAACCTTCATGGAATTAGTTGGGATGATCTTCAAGAAAAGGTTTCTAATTCTAAGCTCTCTGCCTTGACTATTCTTTAAGGTAAGAATTCTAAGGAGACACCGTACCTTCTCAGGGAAAAAATAACAAATTACCATAAAAAATCCTTCCTCCAAAGTGAAAGGGAGCAGCCAAAGTGAAAATGCAGTCTTGAAACTACTGTTTTCAATAATTCAAACTAAGAAGCCAGTAATATGTACACAGCACATGCATAAATAAGACTTCCTATCATTCATGGATAGTTTCTTGTATTAGAAGATAATCTTTTCCATATGCAGTATTATCTCCACCTCTGTGTAGGTCTGTACAGACTGGCACCAAATTCTGCTTTTTGCTGTTAAGCATGCCTTCCACTTAAACTTTAAATAATAATTAGAGTCACAAGAGACTGTATTAGAAGGTTTAAGGGTCAAAGAAAGATTATTTGCAACTCCTACCAAAAAGAAAAAGAAACAAGGTGGTTTTCCAGTTTTGTTTGCAAACAGAGATTTAAAAGAAAACAGTGAGAACTTGGCAGAAATCTCCCTTTCAACACAAGGAACAGCCTGAAATAACTAACAGTGTTCCCTGTATTACAAAATCCAAAGTGGGTAATGGAGGCAGGTCCCCACCTTTACTGTTTTCTGTGTTTCTGTATACTCTGAATGAAAGATAGCAGGCTGTGTGGGCAGAGATCCTTAAGCGCCTCACAAATGAAAATAAGTAGCTTGTTTGATGCAATTTGGAAAGGCAATAAAACAAATCACACAAGTTCTATCTGCAGTAGCATCCTGAATGAACTCCGGGTCTGTGAATGAAAAAGAGATTACCAAAAACCCTCCCAAAACATCCATCCATACACCTAGGAATGTATCTGTACACTATACAGAAACTACACGGAGTGGGTGTAAGGACATACCAAGTCAAAACTGCCAGTAAATCTTGGGGAGAGAGAGATGATACCATGTGCAGTGGTTACGAACAGAGGCAGCACCAAGTGGCCATCACAGGAGAAATGAGACTAAGAGCACCCTCAAGTTTGAATTCATCATAAGACATTCACAAAGATACTAGAGACAGATGACACTCTTTTAGTTTGAACAGAAGGGAACAGTATCATAACAGGGACATCAAAGAATTATAGAATGCACTGGGTTAGAAGGGACCTTTAAAGGTCATCTAGTCCAACCTCCCTGCAGTAAGCAGGGACATCCCCAACTAGATCAGGTTGCTCAGAGCTCCATCAAACCCAACCCTGAGGCTGGGGCCTCCACCACCTTCCTGGGCAACCTGTTCCAGTGTTCCACCACCCTCATGTCCAATCTAAATCTACCCTTCTCTACTTTAAAATCATGAATTAATCATAAATGTGAATCATGTGTGCAGAGATTTAAAAGAAAAAGAGTGTTTATGAAAGGCACTACATGATGATAAAGGTGAAAAGGTGGGAACATAAAACTAGAGGGATAAGCTCAACAGAGAAGACTTGCAAGTAAATTGTGAAAGAAACGGGAGCCTCAGCAAAGTCAGATAAAGGCAGACTGTTACCAAATATAAAGAGGCAGAAACTAAGTGGGTGTAGGTTAAGATCTGTGTTAATGGAAAATAAAGAAAAAAGGAAAAAAGGAGAGAAAGCTGACAGGAATCATAGTATCAGTCAGGGTTGGAAGGGACCAAAAGGATCATCTAGTTCCAACCCCCCTGCCATGGGCAGGGACACCCCACACTACATCAGGCTGGCCAGAGCCTCGTCCAGCCTGGTCTTAAACACCTCCAGGGACAGGGCCTCAATCACCTCTGTGGACAACCCATTCCAGGGCTTCACCACTCTCATGGTGAGGAGCTTCCTCCTCACATCCAGCCTGAATCTCCCCACCTCCAGCTTCATTCCATTGAAGACAGAAGCCAGTAGTGTTGAGAAGAAAAAGCACAGGAAAATAAGATGTCACTAGATGGTATGCTGTTATCACATGGGTGTAGAAAAAGCTATACATTTGTTCTGATGGCATAATTAGAGAATTTTCAAAATTCTGGATGCTAAGATCTCTCATAAAGAAAAGGGAAACATTTCCTTTCAGTTGTAAAATTTTCTTTGCAGGCTTGATCATAATACAAATCCTAGATAACATTAATTAATACAGGTATTCTAATGAACACAGTAATTTCAACGTACTAATATATGAGCCACTATTCCTTTCAGGGTGGACTGAACCATTAGAAGAAACTTCTTTGAGGGTGTCAGAGCACTGGAACAGGCTGCCCAGTGAGGTTGTGGAGTTTACCTTCCCTGGAGACCTTCAAAACCTGCCTGGGTGTGATCCTATGAACCTGCTCCATCTGAAATTGCTTTAGCAGGGGGGTTGGACTAGATGATCTGCAGAGGTCCCCTCCAACCCCTACCATTCTATGGTTCTGTGAACAGCTTTATGCATTGCAAACTTTGAAATAAACTCTACTTGTCATAAACAATAGTAGAAGAAACAGAACAGTGAGATAAACCTTATTTTATTTCACAGTAAATAATAAATTTAAATGCATTCTTATTCCAGTTAACGTGTCAAATGCCTCATCTTAAAACTTCTCTCTAGCAATAAACAACAATTAAATGAGGATTCAGTGAATCAGTTCTCCCACAAAGGAGAAAAGAGAGATTACACTCAAACTGAATTGAAATAAGCAGCACTTAAATACAGGCTTTGTTTCTCTACAGTGTTCAAAGAACCTGAGAGAAATTTTTGCTGTACTAACATCTATTTACTCTGGAGAATTACTTAATTTATCATGGAAGATAGAGCTGCTTTTAATGCTTTGAACTTAATCCTATAGGTAGAGAACCTTGGTAGCAAGATGAGAAAACAGAGCTGCAGTGAAGACAAAGATCCAACGCTACTGTAAAAACAGCCTATGATACCTCATCAATACCCTGCAATTACATGAGTTCCACAGCTGTGATTTGGAGTATTATAGACAGGTAAGTGCACATGAAGAAACTACTGTTCAGAACAGGTCTATATACCATAGAAAAGATGAGGGAGAACCAAGACCATGCTAAGGAAGTGCTTGTGTCATCAATGTGTTTTCTATAACAAAAGCAGGTATGTTTCATAACTACTGTAATAACTATGTGAAACAGAAAAGTAATTATTACAATAGCACCAAAAATATTTCTTTAACCTGACTGAATCTTCAGTTCTACTTTAAAGAACAAACATTTTTAATTGGAATACTCTGGAAACTTCATCAAAATTTCGCCAAAGTCAGCAGTGCTGCCTGTGAACTTCACTGCCAACATACCTTATATGGCACCTGTAGCAAAATCTGTACCTAAACTTTGGCCACTATTTTCCATGCAAGATCCTGCATTCAGTTCTCTGAAACTTTCTGTGTATCACCAACTTAAGCTGAAATTCTTCATGTTAGATGACTGAGTTTGTAGCTGCTTGCTCTTAGTTCAGCAAACATTTCAAACTGCTCTTGAACGCAGCTGAACACAATATTTGCTTTGTTTATTAACTCTTTAAATAATGTGTAAGGAACCTAGTGTGCCTTGGAATGGAGACAGACCAGGAGGGATGTGGGACTGTACCATGATGATGTTAAGGAATATGCTACTAGACATCCAAAACTGATTCCGCCTGAGATTTTGAAAAACTAAATTTCATACAAACTCAATACAGCTTTGTTTGAATCAGTTATCATCTAAATTCCTGAAATGCTTCAGCTCTTATGAGGCATAATTCAATTCAGGGCTGCAACAGCCTGAATTTCTTTTCTCTATCTCTTTCAAAATGTTTTCAGGTTTCATCAGTGTGCAAAGAAAAGAAACCGAGAGCAAAGACAACTTCACTTTGTTGCATTGTACCATTCCAGCGGGCACTAAAAGTTCAAAGAGAAGTGAAATTAGTCTGACTGGAAGTGACACAGTATGAGAAGGTGAGTGCAGAAAGGCAACCACAGAGGAGAGACAAAAGACTCAAACTAGAATAAGCACAGGCTCAGAAATGCAGAAGGGTTCAAATGGATCATTGTACATATCAGTAGCCACCAGCACATACTTCAGTCAAATACTGGAATAAAACCATGGATCCCCAAGTTTTATAATTCCTCTTTTTCTAATAGATCTAAAACAAGAACACCTTATCACAATGGAGTTGTATGACATTCTGGTGCATTCATCTGTCTTGCTACAATGTACTGGAATTAGAGTCTGACGTCAGATAGCTTAGTTGTTTGATAAATTCATTTCTTTTTTACCTCTCGACCTGATTCCACAAAATAAAACAGTCTTCCCCACCAAAAGAACCTTCTTTCAACTTCTTGTTTGAATTTCAATAAAGTGTATAGGACCTTGTTAACAAGAAGTCTATACTACAAAGCTGATCCTAGCATATTTTTGTAATCACTTTTTAGTTTCAACTTTCCTGCCAGTCTAAGTTGCATTCTGGCAAAGAGGTACACAAACCCTCCTTCTCTACCAGTCCCAAAGCTGACTTGATTTTCTTATCTGCACCTCCTGGAATCTATATGCAAGCCAGTTGTGCTGGCTAGTGATTTCTGGAGCCCTGTCATAAACTTTTCTGCTTTCAATGGTATCCATACAAGCCTCTCCCATATCTTCCTGGGTTGAACAAACAGATTGATGGCCACCAGGAATTCCTTAATGTTTGGGAAAATACAAAGCTGCCAAAAGATTTAAACCTGATACTATAATTTCTAAACTTTCTGACTCTTTTAGAACACATTGTGGGAACTGAAGAATTCAGGGATAATATGTAAAATCTGAAGGGGACCAGATTCTTTCTGTGGAAGTCAGTTAAACAGAAAATCAGGCTTAGCATAAAAATCAACCTTAACTAAGGAACAGGTTCTTACCAATAGAGTACTATGGTTTTTGGAGAACATGCTTTTACACTGTTCCAGGTTATGTGCAGTATCTGCTGAAGAAATCTAATGAAGTTTAGAAGAAGGATAGCCTTAAGGAGAAGCACACAGCACATTTAATGAAAATATTAAATAAATTTTATAAGTAAGCAAGGCCAACAGCATGGTTGCTATCTATAAAAGAGCCATTTCTGGGTATTAAGTAAAAATAAAACTACTATCTTTTTTTTTTTCCCCTGCCACTCTACTCATATGGATTACACTGACAGAAAATGCTACATAGATTAAATTGAACAATTACTTCAGTTACACTGTAGGGCACTGCAATGAAAAACAAAAGGCAAGAGCTGAGTTGTTACAAAAGAAAGAATATCAGAAATATTAATTTTTTCTGTTGCTATCACCTATTTTTGTTTTCTAAGAATACTACCATTGGTATATGGGTGTGTATATATATATATATATATATGTATGTGTTCTAAGTTACAGAATCTTGGAAATTGTTCTCTCTTCAAAATCACAGATTAGTTAGAAAAAACATCATAAGCAGCCAAACGTACAGAACATGATAAGAACACTGAGAAATAAAAAAGGAAATTATAGAACTACTTAAAATGTTTAGCTCACCTTTCCAACAGCAGCAGCCACTCTGTTGGTCTCCCCTGCTCTTTGCTTTCATTGCAGTGTCCAGCATTATGGCTGAAGGGATAGAGTACAGCAGAACCTCGCTAATTTACCTTACTAATTCAAATACCTCGTAATGTGCACACAAAAAATTGCCACTCTCCCAACTCCTTAGGCAAAATAAAACTGAAAATCCTGTAGAGGTGGATTCTACCACTCAAATGGCAACCCATTAAGAAATATGCTGCACAATAGTGACTAATACCTTAGTCGGCAATGCCATCGAAAGGGAAACTAAACTTGTTTAAAAATTGAACAGTATTTGTTTGAACATCATCATGTACCATGGCCCTGGCTCCCTCACTTTCAAACTTTGAAATCAACAAAAGGACTGCCCACCAGTCAATTAGGGAGGCTCCACTGTACTTAAAATTGAAATGTCCTCATTGATCTGCTTTTATCTACAGTTTTCTTCAGACTGCATCACATGGGAATAAAAAAAACCTACACTATGTCTTGTTATATATTATAATTTGTGTCCTATCACTGCTTTAATTATTCAGACTTTCTCCTTCAGATTATATAGTCAGTTTAGTGTTTGATTTTTTTTTCTCCTACATAGATTTTATTTTCTTCATGCCATATATAATACCACATGGAATTGGGCTCTGGTGTATGGTGTTTGTCACTTGATCTTCAAAATCAAAACAGATTATCCAAAAATATCATGGACCACACCTCTGCCTCAAGCCAAAACTTAGAAGCTGATTCATCCCTGACTGCCAATCTTTTAATAGAATTGAGAAATCAAATGGCATTCCTGATCTGGGATGATGTTTGTCAAGTTTAGATCAGTTACCAGTTCAATGCAACTCCCATGCTTCTCAAAAAAACCAACCAACCAAACAAACAAAAAAACAGCATATTACCACATTCAGTTAACCAAATTGACAACTGTGAAAAAAATCTTACTGGTCTGACATCCCCACATGAGTTGGTAAATTGCCGTGCCAAGCCAAAATCCAGCATAAAACACTTCCTACAGGTGCTAGGAAAACGTCCCATTGCGAAGTTAGACTAGGAAGAAAAACAAACACAGATAGATACATACACATTTCAATATGTGCACATATCAATGCAGTAACACAAGCATAGAAAATCCACATTCTACTTCTGTATCCTCCCTTCCCTATTTTCAGCTCTACTAACCTCCCATTACATTTAACAACAAAAAACATTAAAATCAAACATCCTACTCTGTATATCTGAACAGCAGCCTACATGGTCCAAAGAAATTGTCATCTGACTTTGTCACTTAGAACACATTAAATTTAGGCAAGGATTTTCCAATCATGTCACCTACTCGCAAGTTTTGACTGAGACATTTCAAAAACTTTCTAACCTAGGGGCCTAAACAAGTCCATCTAAAGAAATGCACCAAAATTATACAAGCACAATACAATACAGAATAACGAGTGCAGTTTGCCTTTGCCTTTTCACAGAAGGAGGAATACCCGCATTAAAACAAAACAAAGTGTTAACAAAACAAACCACAGAAAACTGCCAAACCAACCAAACAGTGAGGGCTTATGGAGGCAATTCATTCTGAAAAGCTTCAGTAAGCTTTCTTAATTCCCTCTATAGATTAACATTGCATGCTAGCCCTTTAAAACAAAACAAAACAGAACAACTTCTTCAGCACCACTAGTTTATGATGTTTGAACATGCTGGCTGAATTGGTTCAAGCCTTTCCCCATCAAAGCCCCTTAAAAAGGATTATGTGATATAAAAAAGATAAAGAAGCTAAAAACAAGTTTTGTGAAATGGAATTGAAACTACACATCTGAGCAAGCTGGAAGCTTAACACAATTAACTCTAGAAAACCTACTTTTTTTTGCCCATTACGTGAAAGAGCAGCACTGTTCTAAATAAATCTGAGGTTCACAGCTGCTTCAGTGTCAAAGGTCGAGGGCAAAACCCAATCGAAACCATGAACTGAAATGAGGGTGATCACCATGATTTTTAAATGGAATTTCAGCATTGCCTAATTCATCACAGGAGGAAAATAACCATGCAAAACTCTGTTTTTTTTTTCCATTCCCTAACAGTATTCTGTTTCCATCCTGTCTGAGCCTGTAGGCTCCAAGATAGAGCTAGATAACAAGATGTCCCCAGTCCATCCCGTCAGCTATTTCCCATTCAAACCTTGAATGGTTTTCATCATTAAAATTTTGCGCTCCAACTAACTCCTCCTCACCCATTTCATTTGACATTCACCGCCTCTGTGTCCTTTCTCTATTACTAGAAATCTTGGGGATGGAGCAGGGAAAACACAGGTTTTACAGAATGTTGCAAGGAAGAAGTAATGAAAATTCCCGAATGCACAAAAACTGTTGCCAGACTTTCTATGCAAACATCACTCAGCTAGCAGGAAATTTAGCTGTCTGTGCCAGATATAGCCACTTACATTTGCATCAATTAGAAGACAAAAGTGTAGCAGTTTGGGCTGGGTGCCCCCCTGCTGCAGCCACATAAGACACAATCCCGGTGTCCCGAGGGTTCAGCCCAGTGGGTGGACACAGGAGGCTGCATATTTCATCCCATAATGTCCTGCTCCCTATAAAACCACCTGCAAAGTCTTATATTTCCTCTTTCTTCCCTCACCACTACCATGGAGATGGTCCCTATCCGGTAATGGAGGGGGAGTCATCTCGCAGCCTCTTGGGCCTGGCTAGGCCTAATCCCGGGAGGAGAAGGGGGAAGGGCGATCTCAGATGCGGCCATCTGAGATTAGACTAACACTGGAGGTGGGGGGGAAGAAAGAGCCCTGGGGGTTTCGGGTGTACCCTCAGGTGGGGAAAAAGGGGAGTGTTGGGATGCTTCTGGGTACGCTTTGGGATCTCTTTTGTCACCATGTTCTCTGTAAAACATTCACTGCTTTTCCATTTAAACTTTCCACCACTTCTGCAATCCGTTTGTCTGAGTCTCATTTTTCCTGCCCTGGTGGGAGGCAAGGAAGGATCAGCCTTCCAACCCACCACAAAAAGATTTGCTCATTTCTTCTCATTTGGAAGTTATTGACGTTCAGGGTTATAATGATATTTTTAATATAGAGCAATATTAAAAGTAGCTGATGCAGTTTCAGGAGTAATTCAAAGAAAAACAGAAAAAATAATAAAAGTGTGATGCTTTCAGGATGGTACTATCCTCATGGTGTTTCAACACTCATTTTAATAGAATTGTACAAAAAAAAGTCTCTTTCCTTTCCTTGTTTGCTTTTTATATATTAAACAGAAAAAAAAACCCTCCTATTGAAGAGCATATAAATACACCCTACAGTTAGTATCTATTCTCGTAGCTTAATTATATGAAGATATTAATTGCTATTAGCCAAACTCATTATAGTATACCTTATGGCAGAAACTCTTGCTTTCATGATGCTACAGACAAAAGTTTGAATTTTAAGTACAGAAAATTGCAAGGAGGCCTAACTAACTGGAAGCAATGATGACAAGGACCGAAGTTACTGTTTAATACATCTACCTTATCTGATGAATAAACATTCCATTTTCTGTCCCTTTCCATTTGCACATGTAGTACAGAACCTAATCTTACTTATGCAACCATCTGAAAACCACAATAAAACTTGCCTGGTTTGATTTAATGGGCAGGCTTACCGGTTTTATGTCCCTGTGCAAGAATCCCACAGAATGAATGCTTTCGATAGATTCCAAAATCTGCTTCCCAAGCCGCAGAGTGGTGCTAATGGTGAACGTCCCTCGAGACTGGCTCCGACGCAGGTCGGCCAAGTTCCGACCCTGACCAAGTTAAAAGGACATTTTCATTAAGAACAAAACAAAACAAAAACAAAAATAAAAACAAAAACACCAAAAAAAAGCAAACACACACACAAAAAAAACCCCACAAAAACCCCACCAACTAATACCAAAACTGACACAGAGATTCTTCATGGCAAACCATGGAATACTCTCGTTACGTGGCTGCACTTTGGCCACAGCAACCCCATGCAGCACTACAGGCTGGGGTCAGAGTGGCTGGAGAGCTCCCAAACAGAGAGGGACCTGGGGGTGCTGACTGACAGCCGCCTAAACATGAGCCAGCAGTGTGCCCAGGTGGCCAAGAAGGCCAATGGCATCCTGGCCTGCATTAGGAATAGTGTAGCCAGGAGGAGCAGGGAAGTTATTGTGCCCCTCTACTCCGCATTGGTTAGGCCACACTGAGTCCTGTGTCCAGTTCTGGGCCCTTCAGTTTAGGAAGGACATCAAGACACTTGAATGTGTTCAGAGAAGGGCAACGAGGCTGGTGAAAGGCTTTGAGCACAAGGCCTATGAGGAGAGGCTGAGGGAGCTGGGATTGTTTAGCCTGGAGAAGAGGAGGCTCAGGGGAGACCTCATTGCCCTCTACAGCTACCTGAAGGGTGGTTGTAGCCAGGAAGGGGTTAGACTCTTCTCTCTAGCAACCAGCCCTAGAACAAGAGGACACAGTTGCAAGCTGTGCCAGGGGAAGTTTAGGCTCGAGGTGAGGAGGAGGTTCTTCAACGGAGAGAGTCATTTGTCATTGGAATGGGCTGCCCAGGGAGGTGGTGAGTCACCATTCCTGGAGGTGTTCAAGAGGGGATTGGACGTGGCACTTGATTCCATGGTCTAGTCATGAGGTCTGTGGTGACAGGTTGGACTCGATGATCTTTGAGGTCTCTTCCAACCTTGGTGACACTGTGATACCTGTTTTCATATTCCAGGATAACACACCACACCTAAATGTAATGAGTGTATGTCCCTGAGTATCCTCAGCAGTAAATTTAGAAGCTGGTTTTGAAAACAACGAACTTACTGTCTTTCTCCTCCTAAATAACATGGACCAAACTAAGGCTTTTTAGAAGTACATACATGACTAATTACCTTGTACCTGCATCACACTTGAAAAAAGGCCACTGAGAAAATGCTCACAAAATCTGCACACCAAGTTCTTCGAGGAAAAATCCATTATTTCTTTAATTAATTATAGAGTACCTTAGAAAACTTGATTGAACAGACAAAAAATACTATGCAGGGAATGCACTCCCCATGACATTACAGAACTGTGTTTCTATCAAAGTAACACAACTAACAGTATGAAGTAGACTTCTTTTTCCAGTATTCATATTCATCAAGATGATAAAGGGCAATAATCCCATAGCCTTAAGTGCCAATCACCCATTTTTTTGCCTTTTCACAGGAAAAACTCTTTCATTAAACTGAATTAAGTGTTTTCTTTTCTGTGCTAATAGGGGTTTTTCCCTTTAATCACAAAAGCCAACAAAATGCACAGATTTCAGACTGCCTTTAAGTAAAAATTTCAAAAGAATGTACATTATCTCAGAGGACATGACAGTTCACTTTGTCAATAGTCAGGTCTTTCTGGTGATGCAACCTTCCTCCTTCCTGAGAGAGTTATGGAAGGGCTATCACATGATAAATATTTAAGGACAGAACAGAAAAGAACAGAATAGACCAGACCAGGTTGGAAGAGACGTTCGAGATCATTGCATCCAACCCATCATCCAATGCCATCTAATCAACTAAACCATGGCATCAAGCACCCTATCAAGTCTCCTCCTAAACACCCCCAGTGATGGCTATTCCACCATTTCCCTGGGCAGCACATTCCAAGGGGCAATCACTCTCTCTAAGAAAAATATCTGCCTAACATCAAGCCTAAACCTCCCCTGGTGCAGCCTGAGACTGTGTCCTCTTGTTCTGGTGCTGGTTGCCTGGGAGAAGTGACCTGCCCCCACTTGGCTACAGCCTCTCTTCAGGTAGTTGTAGACAGCAAGAAGGTCTCCCCTGAGCCTCCTCTTCTCCAGGCTAAGCAACCCCAGCTCCCTTAGCCTCTCCTCATAGGGCTTGTGCTCCAAACCCCTTCCCAGCTTTGTTGCCCTTCTCGACACGTTCCAGCAACTCAACATCTTTCCTAAACTGAGGGGCCCAGAACTGGACACAGTACTCGAGGTGTGGCCTAACCAGTGCAGCGTACAGGGGGAGAATGCCTTCCCTGCTCCTGCTGGCCGCACTGTTCCTGATACAGGCCCGGATGCCATTGGCCTTCTTGGCTGCCTGGGCACACTTCAATTCAGGTTTGCTCACTACTATGTGCTCCTGATCTTCAGTTTTTTTTCATTTGCCACCCTCTAAAATGTTACTAGTATTTTGATATATACATGGCTAATGAACCAAAACACACAAATAAACTTTGACATCTCTTTGATACACTGACCTGCAACTGCATGACCACATAGTTAAATCTGTCATTCCTTCCACATCCGATGAATCTACAGACATGATCTTTTCCTGGCAGGAAAAAAAGAAAAAGAAGCAAATTAGCCAATAATAATGAAAAGTTGGCATTTATTTCTTTAAATACCTAGCAAGTTACTGGAAGAGACAGTTGTGTTTCTTTAGAGACCTTTCATAGAGTTTCCCACCCTCACAAGTTCAACAGCTATAAAACCAATGTCAGTTCTATTCCTAATTAAATAGTTTTCTCTCATAAAATAGGCAGCCCTACCACAGTTATCACTCTTCCATAAGAAAACGTGCATGGCAACATGTCTGTATGTCCAGAAATTCAAGGCATTGCAGACTGGTAAAAGTTCTTTTTCTTGCAAAGCTGATGGCATGCTACAGACAGTATTTACTGCCCTCATTCCTCTTTCTTCTATCAGCTGCAGCTGCCACAACCGAAGGAAACAGCATCTGTGGGTCTTTGCATTGAAATCTCATTTATTAATAACTTCTAGAACATGAACTTTGCTCTTTTGCTACAAAAGACAAATTCAACTGAGGTACACTGAAGCGGAGATAGAATTGTAGCAGTTTAGAGAAAAAAAGAAACACCACAGGTTTAAGCCAATTTTCTTTAAAGCTTCCTCCTGTCCTAGGAACAAATTGCTGAGCAGAAGACAGCAAGGCAAAAATAATCTCCTTACTAGCCTGCAGTTATAAGTTAAAGCACAAGATTCTCCAGGTAAAGCATGAAAAAGGCAAGCCAAAAACTACAGTAAGGAAACAGAAGGAGAATGCAGCCTTACTGTCATTTCAGTATCTGTGTTCACCCTGGAGAGAAGCTGGCACCCCATATGATCCCAGTCTATGAGGGAAGTGGGAACTGTAGGGTTTAAGTCCCTCAGGCCATTTAGCATCCTTTCTGCCACCACAGAGGCTACAGCCAAAATAAAGCTGATAGTCACAAGTGGCCACTAAGTTGTGTATCATTTCTCTCAGCTACTTTCTTTCATGAATTTCTTTACCCTTGGGATGTCATAACTAGGGGGAGGGCAGGGAGGGAGAAAAAAGAGATAGGAAAAATAAAGAATGATATGAGAAAATCAATTAATAAATTAAAATAAATATTTCTGCTTTAAAGCCCCAGAGCTCGGCCCTACAGCTTCTGAATATTCTCACATCACCTGACAGAAGAGTGGTTTCCTCTTTACTGATTCCTTAGGAAGCTCCCTGCCACGTACTATAAAAACAGATAGTCCTGTTTAAACAGAGCAAATGACACAGGATTTATCCAAATAATTTATTTTAAAAGAATTATTTTAGAAGACAACTCTACAACTTCTGAAAATACCCAAGTGCAGAGCTGCAAGCATCACTGCTTTTCCTCCATTCCTTCCTTCCACCCATTTGTTTAAGGGAGACAGGCAATATTACAGACAGTATAATCTTATGAAGAAAAAGGACTTGCAGCACATTTGTCAAGATGAAATTTTGTATATTCATTGCTGCAGTTTCCAGTTAATGAAGTCTCATCTCAAATATTTATGATTCATTTTACAGCCGCTGTGGGTCTGCTGAAGGAACATCTGCAGAGAGACATAGTCAGATTTCATCTGACAACTTTAGTAAATGCCCAAACTTGGTTTGGTCAGAGAAACCCTATTTTAGCTGGAGTAGTACCTACATTTGGGTTGTAAATTCTCTGGAAATGAACTCTTATAACAGTATGAGGAAATGGGAAAGGACAGAACTAGGGCCTGCACACCTATTCAGATAAATCAGCCATTGGAATAAACTCCCCAGGGAGTGCTAGAGGCCCCGACACTGGACACTTCTAAGGTTCAGCTGGACAGGATGCTGGATCATCTGGTCTAGATTGTGCTTTTCCCGAGAAAGGTTGCACCAGATGAGCCCTGTATTCTATAACTGATTCTATGAAATAGCATGATCTTCCAATACTAGAGTGTGGCTATACACACCTACTACAGCTTTGCAAATACCTTCTGCTCCTTTTCCCTCAGTGGGAAAACAGTATTTTCTCACACCTGTGAGCCACACAGCTAGGGAGCAGGGGGAGAAAATGGTAACAGTCTGCAGTGAACAACTACACCCTTGAAAAGCTTCCTAGAGAGGGTGCAAAGTCTACATGCCATTCCCCAGGCTGCAGCTATCACTACCACTAGCTTTTCAGCCTACACCAGATGCAACCCATCACTAAATTACGCTACAGAGCTGTAAATGAGTGAGGGAGAAGCCCATAAGGTTGTGTGAGACAGAAACCAACCGAGTAAGTCTCACTCTCACTGAGTGAGATGCGATAAATCTGTCTTCTCCCATCTGACTGTGGGAACAGATGGCCTAACAACATGATTAAACAAAACAACCATCTGTGGCAGCAGATTTCTTATTTTTTAAAAAAGTAAAACCAGAGCTGAAAGAGTTAAATTCCAACAATCATTAGGAGGTAGCAATACTGGCAGGGGGTAAAAATTAAAACTTCAGAGATGAAACTGATGACTGTGTTGTAAGAAATGGCCCTATCAATGGAACCTACTCCTCCTTTGTAATTAAGAGACGTCACACAACAACTCACACATCAAGGCATGTTTTGCTAGATCAGGCTCTCAAAAGAGCTTCTTAGAAGCCACTACTGCACAGCTACAGAGTTATGTCTGCTTTCAGCCCGGCAATGATTGACCATAGTCTTTGCATTTTCAAAACTTCTGAAAGCAAATACAGTAACAAATAGTACAGCCCTGCACATCTGCCAGCAGCTATTCTCAGTTCAGTTTCACAGCTTCTCTGAAATAAGATTCTAATTCAGAAACACTCAAAAGCATGTTTATAACCTTGAGCGTGTGCCTAGCTCGCATAAAGACTAGACGAGCTGTTTTGTTGGCTTCAGACATACTACATCTGTTTGTTTCATTATTTCCCCAAAGCCTTTCTTCATCATTTTCCCAGAAATCATACATGATAATAAATACATTTTTTTCTATGAAAATAAGATCCACACATCAAGAGAATCCTGAATGATGCTGTCAGCTTACTGCCTCTCATTACATTCTATTCACAGAGAAAACTTTGCAAGTATTTGCAAGAGAAAGGATCTTTGTGACAATTAGATTCCTTCCTCTGATTATGCCAAAGGTAACTAGAACACTGTGAAAGTAAAAGAACCTAAGTCCTTTGAGAAAAGGGTAGTAATTATATACATACATATACACACACATGCCAAAAAGGGATAGAACAAGATAAAAATTGGTCTCAGAGGGTGCATGCTGTTAGAGGGTTGTTACAGAAATATCCTAAAAGAGCTGTTTACAATTTCACCTGCTCTGAATCTGCATGAAAAAGGACTTGTCAGAAGTAAGGAAAATGAATAATTTAATACAAAAATATTCTTCAAGGATATAAACCTCTTTTCTGCTCCCCAATTTGCCCATTTTTCTTCATTTTCTCTCTGCTTCAAATTTTCAGCTCTTGCATACTGAAAACTCGGGAAGGTAGAAAAATTAAATGGAAATGGCTCCTAGAAACCAAAATTTTACGTAAAACAAAATGGTTTCTATGATCACCTTGGTCAGTAAAAGTCCTTTAAATATGGGCAAAAATATATGTATGTGTAAAGAAAGTTACAGAACTGTGCAAACTGTAAATTTCAATATATGCAAAAGGTTCACCCTTGATCCATCTCTTGCTGCAGCTACCTTTCTGATTATCTACAACGTTCCCCACATAAAACTAGAGTAGTTTCACAGTAGTAGGAGGTCATCTCCAGTGCTACTAGCAGGGAATCACCAACTTCATTTTTTTCAACTATGCAAGAGAGTATTAAGAGGTAAAAACTTGGGGGTTGGAACTAGATGATCCTTATGGTCCCTTCCAACTCTGACTGACTGATACTATGAAATTAAGGAGTAATATTAAGACTGTTTTCTCATTAGGAAGGCTGTCAAAAGAGCTCAAAAATGTCTCATACAAAATCAAAGGGTTTGTGGTTTGGTTTTTTTTCAATTCTTTTTATAGTTTCTGCAGAGAATTAATATTGGGAGTAAAAATAACTGAAATACCTTTATTTGCAATATATAATATTTGGATTATTTGCTGCAGTCTATCTGTAGCTCAGGTATTTCATTTTTCTTTTGTTTTCATCTAGACAGTATTTTCCACGATTCAGTAGAACCAGAGACTCCTCTGCAAGAAGACTTGGATTGTTAAAGCAATTATACACCCAAAGGAAGACTGATAGGAAAATTGTTACTTCTGTGGCAACGATTCACAAACCAACTTTTTCATTCTTCAGCAAACATTTCTAGTTTGCAAAAACATTTCAAAAGGTAAAAAAGCTTTTACTAAGAACAAAGCATTCAAGCTGCACCTCACTTAAATTCACAGTAGAGAGTTACAAGGCACTCCAGTTACATGGTACCACATACAGCCATGTTTGTACAAACACATTGGCGTTGTAGCACTACCAAAACACAACATTTTATTTTGGTTATTACTATCTTCCCTGTTACTTTCTTGGCTTCATGTACACCACCTTAAAGACTTTTTGTTAAAAACAGAATAAAGCTCATGCATGCAGAAAGAAAAAAAGAATGTAATTAATTCTTAGTAGGTAAAATTCCACAAGTGTTTGTTTCTTCAAAATTATTTCTTTCAAGAAGCCTGACAAAGTGTTTATAAATTTAGAATAGGTAATACTGAAATTTACTCTCTGTTTCTGGATTAGAAAGCTAAAGTCGAAGAAAGCTAATACTTAGTCCCCAGATCTCCTTGCTCAACTATACAATGCTAGATGGTTTTGTGAAATTCTTTTAGAAGATATAAACAGAGGGACAGTTTGTTAACACTGTAACATGTGACATGTTTGCCCTCTTAAATCTATAGAGGCCATCACTTTCTGCTGTAATGTGACCTTTACAGCAGATTAGGCAGCACTCACTCTATGCCATGCAGATTTTGCTTTACTTGAACTAAGAGTTTGGGAAAATTTGGATCCTGACAGAAGCAGATGTTTTAGTCAAAATCTTCCAGATGCAAAATAATTTCTTTAAGGAAAAACATCACCCTTTAAACTTCCTTTTTAAAGTCTTGTGAAAAGCAATGAAGAGAAGCCATCGCATATTCCTCTGCAATGACAGCTTCAGACAAATACTTAAAGGTCTTATTTGAAAAAGGAAAGAAGGTCCCAACCCAGGATAAACTGCAAGTTGAGCAAAGGTTTTGCAACAATTTAATTTTTCTGTTCTTCTTTTTATTTTCATGTTATCCTGTTCCAAGAAAAAGATGTATTGTAGCAAAACATTCAGAATCTGAAAGAGCTTCTATTCCATTTTTAATAGCTCTCTAACCATAAGCTGCAGAATACCATGATTATTTACTCAAGCTATAACTAAAGAGAGATTATGATTTTTTTAAGAAGATACACGGATGTTCTGCTTTTGACACATCCAGAGTGCAGCCCTACCTTGTAATTTCTTCAACACAGCTACTTCCATTTTCAGCACTTGCTTTGGCTGCTGAGCTGATTCGACCTTCAGTGCAACGTTTTCCCGAGTAAGCAAGTCCACTGCATCGTAAATTTCTCCAAATCCTCCGCCTCCTATTTTCCTCAGCTATATGGGGGGAGAGGGGTGGGATAACAAAAACAGATTTAAAGGGGGGAGAAAAAAAGAAATTAAACAAAACATCAGTACTCTTTTGCACTGCCTGCCATACTACAAATGCTGCTGTATTACTAATTGATTTTTAAATAACATAATCACATTTCTCAGTACATAAAACAGCTACTGAATAATCTCCGCAGAAATGGTTGACCACAGTTTAGAAGGAAATCCTAAGAAAACAAATTAGCACACCTGATCTCCACCTGTATTGAATACCAGAGTGCACTAGCATTCTTAGCATGAGCCTGACCAATGACAGCATGCTGATTAAAATGTTTCCTTAAATACAAATGCACAACAATGTTTTTAAACTATGCCATTGTATGCTAAACCATGCACATTGTATGCTAAAGGTACAAAAGATCTTGGATGTACTGAAAAGACATGGCATTTTCTATTATAAGCAGTGCCTTACACGTAACAGCTAAATCATCTATGGTAAGAAAGGGCCAAGATTATCTTTCAATATACACTTCTAATGTTACTCACATTTACTTAGGGTTCACCAATACCATTCTTATTAACAGACATACTAAAAAAACTTGCACCACCAAAAGTTTCATCTGTGTTAGAAGAGGTAAGAATGCTCCCAGCATATTAATCAGTTTGCACTACATTCAGAGCAAGCAGTAACAGTTCTGTTTTCACTCTGCTTTAAATGTTCACAGTGAACAAAGACTTGTCTTGTTTGGGGTATCAAAAATACCAATGTTATTTCATGTTGTAGCTCCATATGGCGAGCTCCCCTTTAGCTACCATTGTAAAAATCATGAAAGAGAAAAGGAGACAAAAATAATTTAACCTAAGAAACATTAAGAAAGCAACATTGTATGTTTACTCTCTTTTACCCTGAAAGAACTGACATGGTTTTCTAAATGTCACCTCAAAAAATAAAGTTGCTAAGGTTTTATGACTACACTGTATTAAATGACATCTAAGCATTCTGGGGATCTAGAGATCAGCAATATGCTGACCTCTCTTCAGATTCTGAAAATAAATCTAATGTCTCCTAATCCAGACAATGAGCCATCTGACTGAGAAGGAAAAACAATGTTTAAAATAGTCCAGGCTCCTAAGAATACAGAAGAATGTATCAGGTAAAACACTCCTGTTTACTTTCATTTTTCAAGCCATGCTGCATGAAATCATTGTTCTGTAGGACTACAACATCACTCACTGTTTCATCATATACTTTCTGTCCTGAAGATCTTTGACCACCACAAGCAACTGCTGTTTCAGTATTCTTAAGAAGAGGAAAATACTGCCCAGGATACAAAGCATTTCCTACATTACTCACTGCTGGCCAGTTCATTGTCAGTTTAAAAAAAGATACACATCACAGACAGCACACAACACATTTTCAGACCTGCAGAACTAATGCACATAAATATGTGCTTCTGACTGTAAATTCACATTCATTTCTTTCTAGCGAACACTCGAGCAACTGTTAGCAAATATCTCCTCTCCTCCAGCAGCTCAGCACTTTCTGTGAATCAGTGTAACAAGCGCACTGTCTACACAGGTTTAAGTCTGTTACTCTTTAACCTACACGTTTACAAGAACTTAACGAGTTCAAGCACCCAGTATCACAAATCCCAAGTAAGGCCTTTGTGCCTTTGGACATGACCTGTTTAAGGTACAATCAGGTAAGAATCTGTGGTTAACTCTGAAATAGTGACCAACTGTGAGAAATAAAAACCTTTCAAGTTTGATTAAATATTCAGTATAACTTGGCTACATTGTTACGTTTAGTATATGCAGGGTGTTGGTCCTTATAGAAAGGAACAAGATCTGTCATTTAACTCCTGGAAAGAGTTAAGTTTTAACAGGATTTTAGATATAATTTCTTTCTAAATAAATAAAAATAACACATGTGTTTATGCATATGTCTCAAAAATTGTGTTTTGTGAATAGTTTGGCCATTTTAAGTCTGCACTTTCACATTCCACCTCTTGGTTTGGTAAATCCAGCATCTTGCCTGATCTCTGAGCTATTAATAGGACTCTAACAGTTCAACACAGACATTGATCTGACATAAATTAACAACATAAAAAATACAGCACAAAAATGTTAATCATAGTATAAGCACAACTGAGACAATGAGAATGCATGGTGAAAAAGGTGGGAGAGGATAGATGTGGCAGAGGCATGCTCATCCCTATACAAACTGATAGCAGTATGTCATATAATTTCATTTACCACCTCTGAGAAACAGACAGGCTGATCAAGTCTGCTTCTGAAAGTTTTGAAGTGGCTTTTCTGCTTTAAATAAATAAATAAACCTCCAGAACCAAATAAACCAGCACACTGGCAAACAAACGGATCAATTTCTATCCTCAGATAAAGCACACCAGAACCATTAACACGCATCCAATAATGATACCGGTCAATAACTCCAGGAACAAATCAACCTCATTTTTGATTGTAGGGAAAAAAAAAATTACTTTCCTTGTCCTTTGTCACTGGGTCACACAACCTGTTCCAGCTTTTCACCACCCTCAGTGTAAAAAATGTCTTTCCTGTATCTAGTCCAAATCTCCCCTCTTTTAGTTTAAAGCCATCACTCCTTGCCCTCTCTCCCTCTTTCATATAGGGCCCCCTTTAAGTACTGTAAGGCTACAAGAGATGGAGCCTACTCTTTTCCAGGCCAAACAACCCCAACCTCAGCCCTCCTCAACCTCAGCAATATTCCATCCCGCTGATCATTTTTGTGGCCCTCCTCTGGACTCAATTCCAATAGGTTCATGTATTTTTTGTGCCAAGGACTCCAGAGATGGACATGGTACTCCAGATACTGCCTCACCAGAGCAGATTAGAGGGGCAGAATTACCTCCCTCAACCTGCTGTCCATGCTTCTCTTGATGAAGTCTGGGATATGATTTGCTTTCTGGGCTGCAAGCACACATTGCTGGCTGGTTTCCAGATTTTTATCAATCAGTACTCCTCAAGTCCTTCTCCACAGGGCTGTTCTTTCATGCATTAGTTTCAAGCTTCTCTTCTTTGCTTTCAGCATCTCATACTCCAAATTCACTCTCTCCATTCTTTAACTCCCAACTCTTTGTAAGCTTCAAGTGGAAAATATACAATTCCAAGCACGTTTCATGCTGGCACTTTAGCTTACACTGCATATTGAATGATGTTCTTAAACCTACCTAAAAACAATTATCATTACAATCAAGCCTCCAAGTCAGGACTGTAATAAACATTTCAGAGGCAAAAAAGCAGGATGAGAAAAGGCATCAACAGAGGATAAAAGCAAATGACAACAAAGTATCTGTAGAGAGGGATGATGTCACTGGGGAAAATTATTTTATAATGTATTTTCTATGCTTAATTTTCAAAATAGAATCACCCTAAACTAGTCTAGGTTAAAATTGAATTTAATTGAGCATAGTTTTTTTACGTGTTCATGTCCACAATTTCAGGTCTTTTTTCACAATGAAAGGTCCTGAACAATTAAAACCGCATTTGACCTGCAAATCTTTACATAGCTTCCAGGATGCTTAGCAGCTTTTTCTTAAACTAGTTAAACCAAAATATTCTCATGAAATGATACTACAGAGCTACCATGCTTCAGCTGGGGGGAAAATAAAGCAGGATGTTGACAGAGTTCCACAGGGAACAATCAGAAGTGCTAGTGGTAATTCAGGGCAGTACCCTTTGCAGTCAAAACATAAAAGTTCACTGGTTTATACCACCTCCTCTTTCTATATAAGGAATTCTGGAGTTCTCTTCTGCTCCAGGAACCTAGCAAAAACATCAATAACCTAGGAATTGCTAAAATTTCCATGCTTTTTTCTTCCACTGGCAGATGTCCTAGGAAATCTAGAATTCAGAAGGAAGTGTATCACCTTAGACCCCATCAATAAATCCTTACTGTTTGCTACACAAATTAAGAAATTGAAGAGTTATCCACAGACAATATTTGGCAGTCATTCACCTGCAGTACTTGATCTGGAAAACATACATGTCAAAAATATACAATCACAAGATGAACAACAGCCTGCTCTTGATAGTCTCTGAAAGACACCAATCTGATCATCAGCCTTCATTACAGAGTGAGAAAATAAACCTGAATAAAACAGGACTACTTTTGCATATATCACATAACTGAGTAGTTTAGTGAATAGGGATATAGTATGCTGTAATCTGTTTATAATGCTATTTTGTTCTATTTTATCTGATTCAAGACTATGCTTTCATTTTTTACTTCACTGAAGTACTGAGATGCAATTTAAGAAGCTATTTTATAAATACACTCCAAACACAGCCATTTAGGTTCTGTTTACACCAAAGGAAATGTAAAGGTTTCCCACACAAAGCTAGTAGCAGCTTCCTGCATTTATAAATGAAGAGTAAGGCATAAGACACTTGAAATTATTTTCTCCGTATGAAGTGAACGATGAATCTGTTTCTTCTATGCTCAGCCTCCTCATTTTAAACAAAATATTGAAATAGAGGAGTAATAAAAGCAAAGGCAGTGCAAGAAATAGCGATTCAATACCCATTCGCAGCCTACTAAACAAAGTTACCCCAGGCAATCTACTATGAATTGGTGCTTCTTTTCCTCCCATTTTTTGGGGGGTTTGTTGTCTGTTTTTTAAAATCTCAGAAAAATCCATGAGTAAACAAATTCTCTATTGATTGGAGAAGGAACTATGAGAACTCAGACTGGTTTTTCCAGCAAAAATACTTTCAAACCAATGCTATTCCCCTCTAGAGATAAATCAAGGATATGAACACCAAAAGGGAACAGAGTTATTTATGGCAAAGCCAATACTGGTGTACAATCACATGGATGTAAAATCAACCAGGAATAAATCTATGCTACAATATATAACAAATAAAAATAACTTCTAAGTGGAATAGCAGAAAGGTCCTGAGACAGCTTCCTATAAGAAGTAACAGATCTCACAATCTGACTGGTTTCAAGAGGGTGCTTGACTGATTTCTAAAGGATTTAATATGCTAACAAGATTCTTCCAGATGTGCTCTGAACAGGCACAAAATCAGGATTTAGAAGTTTTCCTAGGCCCTTACCAGAAAAAAAAAACCCACCACCTTAAATACATATTACTTCTTTTCTAAAGTAGGGTAAGAGTCCTTTCACCACTTAAGTATTAAGCAAAATACATCTCACAATAATTTTGTAAAATACTTCAAAGCACAAACTACTGTTTTTTTAAAAATATGCTTCAATAGAGAAAAAGAACTGTAGGAAGGCATACTCACCACCTTCCATCTTTCTTTGACCAAGATTCCCACACTGAGGATATCAGGCTGCTCCCCTCCGCCACTCATTGCAACCTCCTGAGGCGATGGAGCTGCTATGCAAAGTCTATGTCAGCAGAAACCATCCAGATCCCAGAAGCGGCTTCCATTTAACCAGTGACTGCTGAAACAGAGCAGAACACGGGATCTCAGTGACCAACAGAACAACATGAAATAAGACAAAAAACTGTGTTTATTACCTAGCACCCTAACTAAATGTTGGGTCCCTTAAGTGACCCATGTTCTGGGAGATCTAGTCAAACAATTTCCAGCACAGAAAGAAATTCAAGTGTATTCTCCCTTATTTTATTAACCTGCTCTCTCTCAAACCTCCATGCCCATTCCCAAAACAGTACTAATGAACATATACATTTTCAGAGTTATATTCTGCAGGCAGTTTCAACTTGCTGTGAGTCATAAGTACATTTAATTTTAATAACAACGACTTTAAAGGTCTAATAATTTACTAAGCAACTGGTTAAGTAATTAAGAGATATAAATAATAAGCATAAAGCAATATTCCAAAAATTACAAAAATCAAGAACAGATAACTTAGATTGGAACTGTTAATGTAACTTTTTGCACTGCAAACAGACTATTCCACATTTTACACTGTGTTTCAGATAGCTAGAACTATTTATGATTAAATATGTCTAA
Organism: Melanerpes formicivorus; assembly: GCF_026170545.1. Taxonomy (NCBI): domain Eukaryota; kingdom Metazoa; phylum Chordata; class Aves; order Piciformes; family Picidae; genus Melanerpes; species Melanerpes formicivorus. The sequence continues at coordinate 3,913,348 of NW_027142414.1, read as the reverse complement.
AGTATAATTTTGTTGGTTTAAGTCAGGATATAAATAGCTAAAGGGAAGAAAAAATAATACTAACTCTGTGAGTTTATATTTTTTATTTTCTGGCTTCAGATGACCATCTCTAAATGGGATTTTATAAAGCCATAATGGCTCCCACCAACAATTAGCACACCCACTTAAAAGCCTAATTCAGCTGTTTGAAGCTTTTCTAGAACTGTGCCTACTTTTTACACTGGTGTAATTACACAAATGTAACCCTCTGTACAAACTCTCCTATCCAATGACAAGACTCTTGTTCAAAAGTGTATTTGATTTATTTCTACCATGCACAAAACAACATAAACTAAAAGTGAAAAGTTCTTTTCTCCCTGAATCAACACAGAAATAGTATGTAAAACTGGTACAATTATTCTGATTTAAATTAACAGTATGCCCTTCCATGTGAATAAATGCCAAGTTTACTACAAGAGATAAATTATGCTTTATAAAACCTGATCTCCTGCTTAAAAGGCCTGGGTTTTAAGGCAGAGGTTTGTCTGACATGACAATAACTACAGGTGGGAGGGGAGGTTCATATATTTCGTATTTCATTTATGCCCTTCTTGCTTTAATGGTAAAGTCTGATATTTAAACAACTCCAAACAAAACAGACTCCTCTGAAGAAGAATTAATCTGGATTAGTTGAAGATCTAAATTTATTCCAAATTAGAGCGGATTACATCCCTGTAAAAATGAGTGCTCATTCAGAGTATGTAGCCTGAATTGGTTTAATTCAAATAAATGAAGGGAAACCAAATTAAGATAGCATACTCTGAGTAGCAGCATCCACTCTGCAATTTAATCAAGGAGAACTAAACCAATTTAAATTCTACTGGTGCTGGTAAATTCTCCCTGCAGATAAGGTCAAAATTCTAAAGAGAAGTCTAGTCATTTATGTGAACACCCTCACCATTACTAACCACTGACCGTAATTACTGGCCTTTCTAACACAATTATCCTAACACAGTCAGGAACTAGGTAAGTCAAAGAGAAAATGAAATGGCACTAGTGAAAGGAAAAAAGGTCTATTTCTAAAATTACTTGCTTACAACATGTACAGTGATTTTGCCATTTGCTTCCCTTCCCACCACTACCCCCTTACATCAAAGTAGGTGGTAGTCTTCGCTAAGTTATAGGTCTACTCCCAAACCAAGACTTCAAGGGTTTGGCTCTTTTTCTGACACCCATTTAAAAACAAAAAGAAAAAAAAAAAGTAATGATGAAGCATTCATGTCACAGGAGCAAAAAGTAAAACTGGCATGTATGATTTTTCCTAAAGCTTTCAAATATGGGCAAAATTCATCACCTGTAGGAAAAGCAGACGCTTCATCAAAGCGAAGATGTGACAGTTAGAAGTGGGTTTAGAGGTTTATGTTTATACTGCCATCAGCCTAGATATGACACTTGATTTATTTTATTATTTTTTAAATCCATTTTATATTACAATTAATAGTCACAGCTCTGACAAACATTTCTGAGAGCTATTCATTCATGGATTCCTAAGCACACTGAGAGAGGATCAGTAACTGGTACGGAATGCAGTGGTACAACACATATATGCACAGATCCATCCCATATTTTAAGAACTATCATAGAAGTACCATATTAGTATACATAACATCTGCATAGCCAGGGTAACAAATCTTCTTTTATACACAATCCCTCAGTCCTATTCCAATACACTAATTCCTTGTTAAATTTCTTGTCATCCTGCATGCCTTAGAAAGCAGTAAAAAACATCAGTCACCAGTATTCAAAGCAGCAAAACCCCAAGCACATTAAACTGTTTTGCATGGGAGCTAAAAGTTCTCTCCTGAATCCCTGAAGTCAAGGCCCCAAGCACCTCCTGAACTGCAAGCACTATTTTACTTCCAAAATGCAAGTTTTACAAAGATGTTGAGATTGGTTTGAAGAATTCAGCTTTCTTTGAGATTCAAAATAAAGTAGTGGTCACAAACGTCAAGGTCAGAAAGCTTGAAATCAGCATGAACCTCTACCTGATCAGGCCATAACTTCACCCCTTTCAGTGTGCTAACAGCACACACTAATTTGTAAGAGTTCAAGAGTCCTATCTGCCCTGGTAAGGTACCAATTCATCCCTTCTTTCATAATAAGCCTGGCTCGCTTCGCTTCAAGGTTTAATAGCTCTAATTTTAATTTCTTAACACAGGATCATGTTACAGTTTTGAAAAATCAAGTTCCATTCCTAGTAATTTCACTTCATTTCATCATCTAAACATATGTTTTAATCTCCTCTAAATTAATAAATTAAGCTTTAGACTTTTCTTCCTATCCCATGGGTCTTGGATATGGTCCTTCCTTGAAAATCCTCTTTCTCTGCATTCTTCTTGTGGTATGGGCAACGAGATAAAGTCAGACACCAACTCTGAATTACAATCAATCATACCAATATAAGAGAATACAGACAAAGGATGAATTTTTTATCCCTTTATGATAGCAAATTTATTTCCCTAATTTAAGTCTGAAGCTGTTTTATGCTTTTCCTAAATTACAACCCTATCAGATGCTTTTAAAAATCTCCATGCTTACATTCAGGCACTGCTGCAAGAATATGGATTCTTTAAAGTCTTTATTCATAATCTGATCTAGACCAGCTGTCATTGCTCTGATGTGTTCACTAACAACCTTTACTGCAGTGGATAAGTATATTTATATTCCTTACCTAATAACACAAAATGCATCTTCTGGTAGGTGCAATTTAGGTTACATACACCTTTGCCAAATGTGTGTGGAAAAAGTCCCAGGCATTACTGGAGAGGATTATATTTGAAGGACTTGTGCACAGATGTAAACATGCATTATTTGGAGATGGTCCTCAGAACAAAATTTGAATTGGAAGTTCTGTGAATCTTGAAGGAATTTAATTCAGATTGTTTCTACAACCTAACTTGTAGAAATTCTAATTCTAAACTTTACAAATGAATAAAAGTCTCAGAGCAGTACACACAGTGCCATTTGTATTACTGAAATACAGCACGATATTGCTTTCAGCATAGCCACTTAACAACCTTCAATGCGGTTAAACAATTTAAGAAAGTTCCAGCATTTCTCATTCCCACTGAAGGAGAGATTAGAATAGTTTCATAGTTTCATTCAGGGTTGGAAGGGACCACAAGGATCATCTAGTTCCAACCCCCCTGCCATGGGCAGGGACACCCCACACTAGATCAGGCTGGACAGAGCCTTATCCAGCCTGGGCTTAAACACCTCCAGGGACGGGGCCTCGACCACCTCCCTGGACAACACATTCCAGGGTTTCACCACTCTCATGGTGAAGAACCTCCTCCTCACATCTAGCCTGAATCTCCCCACCTCCAGCTTCATTCCATTCCCCCTAGTCCTATCACTCCCTGAGATCCTGGGAAGTCCTTCCCCAGCCTTCCTGTAGGCCCCCTTCAGATACTGGAAGGCCACAATTAGGTCACCTTGGAGCCTTCTCTTCTGCAGACTGAACAGCCCCAACTCCTTCAGTCTGTCCTCATAGGAGAGGTGCTCCAGCCCTCTGATCGTCCTTGTGGCCCTTCTCAGGACACCTTCCAGCACCTCCACATCCCTCTTGTAATAGGGGCTCCAGAACTGGACACAGTACTCCAGGTGGGGTCTCACCAGGGCTGAGTAGAGGGGGAAGATCACCTCCCTCGACCTGCTAGCCACACTTCTCCTGATGCAGCCCAGGATCTGATTGGCTTTGCGGGCTGCAAGTGCACACTGAGAGCTCATGTTGAGCTTTTTGTCCACCAGCACCCCCAAGTCTCTCTCCTCAGGGCTACTTTCCAGCCAGTCACTGCCCAGCCTGTATTTGTGCCTGGGATTGCCTCGACCCAGATGCAGGACCCTGCACTTGCTCTTATTGAACTTCATGAGGTTGGCTTGTGCCCACCTCTCCAGCCTGTCAAGGTCCCACTGGATGGCCTCCCTTCCCTCCAGCGTGTCTGCTGCACCACACAGCTTGGTGTCATCAGCAAACTTGCTGAGGGTGCACTCAATGCCACTGTCCATGTCCCCCACAAAGATGTTGAATAAGACAGGTCCCAGGACTGATCCCTGAGGGACTCCGCTTGTCACTGGCCTCCACTGGGACATGGAGCCATTGACAGCCACTCTTTGGGTGCGGCCATCAAGCCAGTTCCTTATCCATCTAGTGGTCCACCCATCAAACCCATGTGTCACTAGCCTGGAGACCAGGATGTGGTGCGGGACAGTGTCGAAGGCTTTGCTCAGGTCCAGGTAAATGACATCAGTTGCTCGCCCCTCATCTATTAATTTTGTCACCTGCTCATAGAAGGCCACCAGGTTGGTCAGGCAGGATTTGCCCTTGGCAAAGCCATGCTGACTGTTCCCAATCACCTCTTCACTATTCTTTTGAGCGAGTAGTGACTCCAGGAGGATCTGCTCCATGATCTTTCCAGGCACAGAGGTGAGACTGACTGGCCTGTAGTTCCCTGGTTCCTCCTTCTTGCCCTTTTTGAAGATGGGGGCAATGTTTCCCCTTTTCCAGTCTGTGGGGACTTCACCAGATTGCCATGACTTTTGAAATATAATAGAGAGGGGTTTAGCAACCTCATCTGCCAGTTCTCTCAGCACCCATGGGTGTATCCCGTCGGGTCCCATGGACTTGAACACTTTCAGGTTCTTCAGATGATCACGAACCTGATCTGCACTTACAGTGGGCAGTTCTTCCTCCCCGTCCCTGGCTTTGACTTCCATAACATAGAATAGAATAGAATAGAATAGAATAGAATAGAATAGAATAGACCAGACCAGGTAGGAAGAGACCTTCAAGATCATCGCGTCCAACCCATCAACCAATCCAACCCACCTAAACAACTAACCCAAGGCACCAAGTGCCCCATCAAGTCTCCTCCTGAACACCTCCAGTGATGGTGACTCCACCACCTCCCTGGGCAGTCCATTCCAATGGGCAATCACTCTCTCTGTGTAGAACTTCTTCCTAACATCCAGCCTAAACCTCCCCTGGCACAGCCTGAGACTGTGTTCTCTTGTTCTGGTGCTGGCTGCCTGGGAGAAGAGACCAACCTCCGCCTGTCTACAGCCACCCTTCAGGTAGTTGTAGAGAGCAATAAGGTCACCCCTGAGCCTCCTCTTCTCCAGGCTAAGCAACCCCAGCTCCCTCAGCCTCTCATAGGGCTTGTGTTCCAAACCCCTCACCAACTTTGTTGCCCTTCTCTGGACTCATTCCAGCAAGTCAACATCTTTCCTAAACTGAGGGGCCCAGGTCCCTCTCTGCCTGGCAGGTCTCCAGCCACTCTGACCCCAGCCTGTAGCACTGCATGGGGTTGTTGTGGCCAATGTGCAGAACTCGGCACTTGGATGTGTTCAATCTCATGCCATTGGACTCTGCCTATCTGTCCAGCCTGTCGAGGTCCCTCTGCAAAGCCTCTCTACCCTCCAGCAGATCAACTCCTGCCCCCAGCTTGGTGTCAGCAAATTTACTGATGATGGACTCAATGCCCTCATCCAGATCATCAATAAAGATGTTAAAGAGCATGGGGCCCAGCACTGATCCTTGGGGCACACCACAAGTGCCTGGCCGCCAGCTGGATGTGGCACCATTCACCACCACTCTCAGTTAAGGTGAAAACTTTCCCTTACCAATTCAACAGATGATTCCTTTAGCAGTGCAGCTTTATAGATGGCAAAACAGTCATTTTCTGCACAACAATCACTTCTTTATAATTCTTCTACAACCATTTTAATTGCAATATACTTCATAAAATTCTATGTTTGTTAACTCATCAGTTATCTTACCAGAACATTTTTTCAGATCAGAGGAAATGTGTAAATTAACAGAATTAACAATTGCCTTACTACTAAAGGCAATTAGCTCTCTGCCAAATTTATTTACAAGTGACAGGACATGAAATAGCTGGGACAACACAATGAATGCAGCCATTGTTTCATGGTCTTTGGCAACTGAAGAGTATAACAAAAGGACAGGTAAAGGAGAGTAAGTGCTTACATTCAGAATATAATACTGTACAAACAGCAGCCATTATCTTAAAATCTACTATCCATTTAACTGCTTTTAACTACATATCACCCCTGCAAAGGACTTCTTTAATCTATCCCAACCAAGTATACTAAAAGATGACACACTACTAGTAAACAACAGCACAAAACTTCCAGCAGAACACAAGCCAATTTTGTAAAAGCTGATTCCAGCTCAGCAAACAAAGACAATGGTGTTATGTAACTTGTACATATGTGTGTGTATAATTTCTTTAGAAATGGCCCTAAACTGAAGCCAATCTCTGCTCACCAAGCCTTTGTAGCTGTTTAAATCCAGATCTAAGGCAGAGAAAGTAGCACAAATAGTTCTGGCTGAATGGAGGTACTGTACATTTCTGGATGAAGCAAGTTAAGGACAGAAAATTACATCTGTCCTGCAGAAAGGAAATAATGTATGCACTGTTGTCTCCTCTATGGAATAATATCAACCTTTTACTACTAGGAACTCTCTGTGCTTTTTAGATGATACATCCACCTTCAGTGCATTTAAGAAACTAGTAAATTAACTGTGATCTAATTTTGGACAGGAGAACTTAATGGAACAAATATAAGTTAATAAGTCAACATAAAGATAAAATCAGGGAATGTTCATCACATTTATGGTAAAGTTCACTTGCTTCAGCTAAGAAGCATATTCAAACTGTAAATTTTAAGGGCAGAAATATTCTAAACACCCAAACAGAAATCTATCCTACACTCAGACCCTGACTATTTTCTAAGTACATTAACTAGAAGAAGCTGGGGTCCTGAAAATCATCATTCCTTACGTCAATGAGGAAACTAAATTTAAGACCTCGACCTAAATTTCCAACTGTACTGGTTGTGAAGGAGATCTTTTTAGAAACTCAGCACATAACCAATGCCATTTTAGGTTCTCCTGTCTCAAGCTCTTGGGTGCCAAAATACTCATCACCACTTGCAGATTCCAGGTGTGAAAAGCTCCCAACTGTCTTGTGTGCTGTAGCCAAGAGTCTAGATATCCTTCTGGCAACTTCTGCACTTAGAGCTATGTTGTTATTACAAAAGTGGTAATATTTTCTCAGTTTGAAGACAGAGTTTAAAATATAATGTTTAGCTTCAAGTTAACAGCCTTGTTTCAAACCCACATACTTCAAGCTAACAAACCACTTCCAGTTTGCAAAAGAATTCAGCACCAAAATGTTAGAAACCGCCTAAGAAGGGGAGATTTATGGAAGGACTCTATAATCTTTTACTAAACCAAATTACACAGGTGGCAAAACCCTACAAGTTCTAGGCACACAAACCCCTCTTCAAGTCCAAAACAGAATGAGCAACTTAAATTGACCTTGAAAGCAACACCACTGAAGTAAACTTCATTATGTTTCTTACATCAACTGAGATAAAAGGCACTGCCTACTGCACAGCTCCTGTGAGAAACTCAGCACATAATTCATTACCCACCAAAAATCAGAATGTTTAGGCCAGGGAGAACAAATCATAAAAGAAAAACTCAATCACTGAATCCATGTTATTTTTGTCATGGTATTTTTCATCTGAGTGAACTAATTTCCTGATTTTACAAAGCCTTATGTCAGAACAAGAGAAAGAATGGAAATTAGCTGGGGGGGATAGGGGAAGGCTGGGCTACTGTGGTGCTTTCAACTCAAAACCAGTTTTTGAACTACAACCTCAGGTGCAGAGCCTTTGACACTAATGTGGAAACCTAACCCTTGGAGAGGTTAACTTCCTTCTAAAGAATACTGCATTATTCTCATTTTTTTTTCCACAAGTCAGAGTAAATTCCAAATCAAAAAGAGGTTTGTGAAGCCTTATTAAGTATGCCAAAATAAAGTGCGGCCAGCAGGAGCAGGGAAGTCATTGTGCCCCTGGACTCTGCATTGGTTAGGCCACACCTTGAGTACTGTGTCCACTTCTGGGCCACTCAGTTTAGGAAGGACATCGAGACACTTGAATGTGTTCAGAGAAGGGCAACAAGGCTGGGGAGAGGCCTTGAGCACAAGCCCTATGAGGAGAGGCTGAGGGAGCTGGGATTGTTTAGCCAGGAGAAGAGGAGGCTCAGGGGAGACCTCATTGCCCTCTACAACTACCTGAAAGGTGGTTGTAGCCAGGAAGGGGTTGGTCTCTTCTCTCAAGCAACCAGCACCAGAACAAGAGGACACAGTCTCAAGCTGTGCCAGGGAAAGATTAGGCTGGAGGTGAGGAGAAAGTTCTTCATTGAGAGAGTCATTCATCATTGGAATGGGCTGCCCAGGGAGGTGGTGGAGTCACCATCCCTGGATGTGTTCAAGAGGGGATTGGATGTGGCACTTGGTGCCATGGTTTAGTCATGAGGTCTGTGGTGACAGGTTGGACTTGATGATCTTTGAGGTCTCTTCCAGCCTCAGTGATACTGTGAAAATTAATTTTAAGACCTTAAAAGTGTCATTTGTTTAAGGGGGGGGGGGGGCAAAAAAAGAGTCTGTCTTAGATTAACTGCTGTAACTGTTGCAGCATTTACAACAAACCTAAATGTAAGTAGAAGCAGGGTTTTCACCATTAAAAGAATTTACCTGTCATAAAAGTAATCTTCAAAGAAACTAGTTCTCTGATCACTTAAAGAGAGAACAAAAATTCTGAACATGGAAATGGAAAGTTAGTTCTGAAGTTACCCAAATTACACAGCATTACAGTAACTATTTTTCAAGATCTTTGTAAAATGTTCCTTGCAGAAAACATAAGTGATAGTGAAGTACAGTTTTGGATCCTGATAGGTTGAAGTGAAACCATTAAGATCTTTTACATAGTGACAGTAAATAAAATACCAAACTACTTGTACCCTGGATTTATCAGCAAAATACAAATCTGCTTTCATTTGTTTTTTTAATTGTTGCAATAATCTGTTACCTTCTTAGGATACATTTAGAATATTAATAGAGGCACCATCAATGTCACTAACTTACATACCAAGGAGTAACATTAAATGATGCTTTAAGACATTCTAAACTATTGCCCTTTCCACTAGTACTACCTACTTCTATTACTTCATCAATCAGTTTTCTCAGTAAGGAAAAACATTGATGCCTACCCCAGGCATACAGCACACAGCTACAGGAGTCAAGAAGGCAAAGAATACACTGCTGTGAAGAATTACAGTATCACAGTATCACCAAGATTGGAAGAGACCTCAAAAATCATCAAGTCCAACCTGTCACCACAGACCTCATGACTAGACCATGGCACCAAGTGCCACGTCCAATCCCCTCTTGAACAACTCCACGGACAGTGACGCCACCACCTTCCTGGACAGCACATTCCAATGACAAACGACTCTCTCAGTGAAGAACTTTCTCCTCACCTCGAGCCTAAACTTCTGGTGCAGCTTGAGACTGTGTCCTCTTTTCTGGTACTGGTTGCTAGAGAGAAGAGACCAACCCTTTCGTGGCTACAACCACCCTTCAGGTAGTTGTAGGGAGCAATGAGGTCTCCCCTGAGCCTCCTCTGCTCCAGGCTAAACAATCCCAGCTCCCTCAGCCTCTCCTCATAGGGCTTGTGCTCAAGGCCTCTCACCAGCCTATGCAACTTTTTGCAGTAAACACACAGTGATTTATAGAGAAGAGATGCCAATAAGGACAGCAAAAACTATTCAAGGGCCTATGTGCAACTAACTGCTAATAATTTCTGAACGTTTAATCCAATCAAGTAGAGTTTGGGGTAAACTCTAAATACAAATTTAGCTTTTTTGAAAACAGAAAGTAACCAGCTGAAGAACTTGGGTGAGATGACCAGATAGTTGACAGACAAATAGCAAAATGCTATCTGCACTGGTAGTGTTCAAACGATTGACAAGGCGGCCCGACACAGGCAGCAGCCCAGCCGGCAGCCCACAACACTACGCTCCCTGTTCTGTGTCCACGCTGCGGCACCATGCATGATACAATCTGGACCTCACTAACAAAAGCTGAGCATTCCCTTGGTATAGCAGTTGATAAAACACATCACAAAAACATGATGAACAAGGCCTGACAGTTTGCCGAGATCAGGAAAGAAAGAGAGCAATGATCCTTTATAATCCTTAATGTCTAATCTCTCAGCATTCTTATCTGAAGGGCACGTATCTAATTCTGCAGCAGTATTGTGATAAAGAGAGGGCACTGGCCGTGCAAATACCTGAAGACAGTAGGTTTCCTTTTTGCCAGTGTGTGAAATGAGGTCAGTGACTACTACACCAGCCAAGATAACTCTAAAAGAGCCTAGAAGACAAGAAGATGGATTTTGAGCAAGTCCACAAAGTGCAGGAAGTCTGCCAAACTCTCACAGGCTTGCACCTCCTCAGTAAGGGGAATGCACAGCCAGCCTGCCACACAATGCAGCAACCCCTGAAAGAGTTATGGAGAAAAGACACACCACCACATCTCAGTACTAGCAGCAGGTAGGAGACAGCCATGTTAAGTGAACCCTTATGAACTGCCAATTGACATCGGAAGTGGGAAATTACTTGGTGCTGAGGGAAGGTGGCACTTAGGCAGCTAAAATAAACCTCCAACAAGCTATTCCCAGCAGAACGGCACAAGCTATTACTTTATCTTCAGTCTGAGCTGGCTTCAGAGGAGCTCTCTGTACAGTGCCAGAGAGTCTCTCTTGTTCACAGGGTATTCCACAATGATCACATGGGCTCAGGCAATACTGAATCCAGAAGCACAATCCACTGAAACAGGAGATGGGTAGCTCTCTTAGGACTGCCTCACTAGTCTGTCCCTAAAATGATTTGTCCTGGAAATTTCCAAGCTACAGGGGTTACAGTCAACAACATGACTTGCTTTGTAGCCACAGCTGAAGGCAGCTTCAATCAACAGTGATTGAAACTTGAGCTCTTCATCAGAGGTCTTTCAAGGCTTGAAATAGGAGACATGTATTGAGAAACTGAAACGGCACTTCAGCAGAGGCATTTAAAGTTGGGACAAATCCAAAAATACCAATTTAATTTACAGCAGGAAAAAAATACTAGTTTAGACAGAAGAAATGTAGATAGCATAGACAGCTAATCACAGGAGCAGACAGGCTGCATTAGATCAAAGATCCTCCTAGCCCACTCTCCTGTCTCTGACTGTTGCCAGCAGCAGACATCTAGGGAGGAACAAAAGGACACAGAAAGCAAATAATCACACTTTCCCTTAATACTTTCTGATGATATAGTGAGCTGGGACACAAAAATCTCTGAGCTAAAGACAGAATTTAAGATTTTTAATCTCTGAGTTCACTGTATCTTTTCTGAACCCAAGAAAGCTTTTGGCACCCATAACTCTCTGCTGCAAGTAAATCATAACTTAAGTCCATGCTGTGGGGAAGAAGAACACCACTTTTCCAATCTGTCTTCTGTAGATACATTTAAGGTTCATTAACCCTTGTACTGGAAAGTTGAGTTTAGAGTTGCTCCCCATTCACCTCTTAGTCCTAGACAAGGAATGCACTGCTACCATATGTCCCCTCATTTACTACTTCACCTGTTTGTCTTTCACTGATTTTTGTCACCATCCATGTGCTTATTCCAGTTCTACCACATCCCCTCTGTCATGTGGAGACCAGCATTGCTATTGGGCATTGACCTGCTATTTTCAGAGGACCTGCAAAACCCCACTCCAGAGAAGTAAGCTCGTCACTGTGTACATTTAAAAATGATTTTTCCTTACATAGAATCATAGAATGGTCTGGGTTGGAAGGGACCTCCAAAAACCATCCAGTCCAACACTCTCTGAAATAAGCAGGGACATCCTCAACTAGATCAGGTTGTCCAGAGCCACACTGAGCCTCACCTTGAATATCCTGAGGAATGGGGCCTCAACCACCTCCCTGGGCAACCCATTACCATTCCACTACCTTCATGGTATAGAACTTATCCTAGGGTCCAATCTAAATCTACTGGTCTCTAGTTTGAAGCCACTGCCCCTCATTCTATCAGTACAGGCATTGTAAACAGTCTCTCTTCATCATTCTTGTAGATCTCCTTCAGGTACAGGAAGGTTGTTATTAGGTCTCCCCAGACCCTTCTCTTCTCCAGGCTGAATAACCATAGCTTCCTCAGCCTGTCATAGTAGCAGCGCTTCACCCCCCTAACCATTTTCATGGCCCTTCCCTGGACCCACTCCATCTGGTCCATGTCTTTCCTGTATTGAGGGCTCCTGAGCTGCAAGATCTTTCTCCAGGTCTTCCCTGTCTGTCTCCATCTCTACTGATTTTAATATGAGCTCTCAATGTGCACTTGCAGCCCGCAAAGCCAATCAGATCCTGGGCTGCATCAGGAGAAGTGTGGCTAGCAGGTCGAGGGAGGTGATCTTCCCCCTCTACTCAGCCCTGGTGAGACCCCACCTGGAGTACTGTGTCCAGTTCTGGAGCCCCTATTACAAGAGGGATGTGGAGGTGCTGGAGCGTGTCCAGAGAAGGGCCACAAGGATGATCAGAGGGCTGGAGCACCTCTCCTATGAGGACAGACTGAAGGAGTTGGGGCTGTTCAGTCTGCAGAAGAGAAGGCTCCAAGGTGACCTAATTGTGGCCTTCCAGGATCTGAAGGGGGCCTACAGGAAGGCTGGGGAAGGACTTCTCAGGATCTCAGGGAGTGATAGGACTAGGGGGAATGGAATGAAGCTGGAGGTGGGGAGATTCAGGCTGGATGTGAGGAGGAAGTTCTTCCCCATGAGAGTGGTGAAACCCTGGAATGGGTTGTCCAGGGAGGTGGTTGAGGCCCCGTCCCTGGGGGTGTTTAAGCCCAGGCTGGATGAGGCTCTGTCCAGCCTGATCTAGTGTGGGGTGTCCCTGCCCATGGCAGGGGGGTTGGAACTAGATGATCCTTGTGGTCCCTTCCAACCCTGAATGATACTATGATATCCTTCTACCACCAGACACTGTAACTTCAGTGTCTGCATCTTTTCTAGATCATGTGTGCATACACACTACAGCACAGCAAGCTATACTTTATAGGCTGATCAGTAATCAAGCTCAATATTTACATTTTTAATTCTAGTTCCATTTAAAAAGAAAAAACAACTTGCAAAAGTTATTCACAAAGGAAACCTGATTCATGATCTTTCATCTGGATCATGAATGGGTTTGCTTTCAAATTTGGAATGCAATCCTCAGATATCTAAGTACAATTCTTCTTCAAAACATCATTATCCAGCATGCAACAACATCACGGTCATGGCTTTAGTGACACTGCCTGACCATGCCTCCCATTTTTGCTTTGTTTTGGTTTTGCAAACCAAGCAGTTTCTCTAATACAGGAATAGTAAGAGGCAAAGCATAAAATACCAATTAAGACTCAGAAAAGGTCAAAAGAAAGCCAACATGAATGAATAGCAGATTAAGAGAATTTCTAAGTAGAAAAAAAAGCAAATAGTGAAAGAAATGGTAAACTACAGTAAGTGCAAAGGCACAACAAGGATAAAAGAAAATAGATCAAGGAGAAAAAATGAAGTACATTTAAAGTAGTAATTTTTTCTTCAGACAATGGAAATACAAAGCTTACTAGAGAATATGTAGGACCAATAAATGGTCAGGGCATAAGAGGTCTACTCAAAGAAGTTAAGACTGCAAGAGAAAAGCTCAATGATTTTTTGGTAGACAGTGGCAAACAAGACAAAACATTCAGAAAGAAACACTTCTTTTTGAAACACCTCAGAAAATCTGCCTTTAAATTGAAGTGACTGAAGAAAGGGACAAGGAATAAGTAAACCAAATCAAAACTGTTGTCACCAGTGCCAGATATTATTTAGCTGGGTTTAAAAGAAAGTTAAGAAATAAGAAGCTTATCTGTTTATGATGATACATGTACAAAGATTGGAGCATGGCAAACATGTTGTTAATTTTTACAGAATCACAGAATGGTAGGGGTTGGAAGGAACCCTGAAAGATCATCTAGTCCAACCCCCCCTTGTCAGAGCAGGATCACCTATACCAGATCACACAGGAACACATCCAGGTGGGTTTTGAGCACCTTTAAAAAAGTTACACAGGACATCCAGTAAACTTCATGCCTGGAAATTCAGTATTTGTACCCAGCAAATCAGTAGAAACCGTAATGATGGATAGAATTACTGGCCACTTGGATAAAAGTCAGGATAGCTGAGAAGGCAATATGGATCTGATAGAACAAAAGTGCCATCTTCCAAATCCCAAGAGTTCTTAAAATAGAGTCACGAGGGTAAGAATGACCCAAAAGAAGGCTAGTTGTATTCCTAAAGAGTATCTGACAAAGTCTTTTAGAAGAAACTAAACAGCCATGGCAAGGAGCAGGGAAAATAGGGTAAGAATTCAGGTAACTCTTAAGTTGTTTGAGAACAGTATGATTGTGCTTTAAAAACAGAAATACACAAAAGATGTGACAACTATGAGGAACAGCTGGGTGAGTATATGGTAGTGAATATTTGAGCACTAAAACGGTAGGTGAGGTTCTGGGTAGCTAAACATAAAATTACATTTGTCAGAAAAAGAATCCTAACCTCATCAAGAACATGAGAAATTGTTAGCAATCAAGAATAAAATGTTGGCATTATGATATACAGCTACAAAAGATAGCAACACTGTGTTGAAATAGGAGCCAAAAAAATATTCAGGTGTTAGGAATCAGACAAGTAGATGACCACATGGAAGATAATGTTGCTGGAAAGCAACCCTGAGGAGAGAGACTTAGGGGTGCTGGTGGATGAGAAGCTCAGCATGAGCTCTCAGTGTGCACTTGCAGCCTGGGAAGCCAATCAGATCCTGGGCTGATCAAGAGAAGTGTGGCCAGCAGGTCAAGGGAGGTGATTCTCCCCCTCTACTCAGCTCTGGTAAGATCCCACCTGGAGTACTGCATCCAGTTCTGGAGCCCCTATTACAAGAGGAATATGGATGTGATGGAGCATGTCCAGAGAAGGGCCACGAGGATGATCAGAGGGCTGGAGCACCTCTCCTATGAGGACAGGTTGAAGGAGTTGGGGCTGTTCAGTCTGGAGAAGAGAAGGCTCCAAGGTGACCTAATTGTGGCCTTCCAGTATCTGAAGGGGGCCTACAGGAAGGCTGGGGAAGGACTTCTCAGGATCTCAGGGAGTGATAGGACTAGGGGGAATGGAATGAAGCTGGAGGTGGGGAGATTCAGACTGGATGTGAGGAGGAAAGTTCTTCACCATGAGAGTGGTGAAGCCCTGGAATGGGTTGTCCAGGGAGATGGTTGAGGCCCTGTCCCTGGAGGTGTTTAAGACCAGGCTGGATGAGGCTGTGGCCAGCCTGATCTAGTGTGGGGTGTCCCTGCCCACGGCAGGGGGGTTGGAACTAGATGATCCATGTGGTCCCTTCCAACCCTGACTGATACTATGATACTGATACTATGGTATGTCCATGGTTCACTGGTACCTTGAGTCCTGTATGCAATTCTAGGCCTTCCTATTTCCACAAAAATAAGAAAAAAGAGGGAAAAAAAAAGACCAAGATCATCAGAGATACAGATTAATTTCCACATGAACAAATGAGTGACCATTTTTACAAGAGATGATGGAAAGTACGGAGGGACCTACAAAATCATGAGGAGCATGAAGAGGCTGTCCAGGAATCAACTATTCATTATCTCATTCAGTAAAGGAATTTTACTATTTAGTGTAATTTACTATCAACAGAGGTCAGTGGGCTCAGAACAAACAGGATAAAGTTGTTAATGAATTAGTAGCTAACCTGAACCACTTCTTGCAACAGATACTGTGAACGATAAAGGTTTACAATGGTTCAAAAAGACACTGGACAAATGCATGGAAAAGACAACTATTAGGAGTTAATGAAAATACATATTAAGCATATTCATCTCAGAAAGTGCCTTAATAGAAAATGGAAAAGTACTAGAGGAAAGTATCATATGTATTTTCTCTGTTCTTGTACTTTTCCTTCCATCTTATGACCAGTGTTGAACACAGCCCTTTAGTCTGCTCCAGGATTTTACATTCACACACTATGTTTGGGAAGATGGAGAGCGAACAGAGACCTTCTGCTCCCTGTAACACTATAAATTCAAATTACCTGATGAGCTGCGACTTGAATTAAATTCCGGTACATAATCTTTATTCAGTGACTTTTAAGAAGTTGCAGCCCTAGAAATGTTGACTAACTAACTGCTGTGGGAATGAGAACAGAAGGCAAACAATTTCAACTCACACTCTTTTTACTGGCACTTCTGTGAGGCTGTTGTTTTGTAAAAGATACACATATATGCATGTAAGCAACACACAACTTGTCCAATATTTTCAACTTCCATTTTCCACATGATGTTCCTTCCATTTTGTGCTGGGTTTTGTCTCTAGTCTCAGTGTCTCTATTTGTAATATTCCTCCACTCAACTGGCTTATTTCCTGCTCCTCCAGCACCAGGCTTCTCATTCAAATCACAGTATCACCAAGGTTGGAAGAGACCTCAAAGATCAACAAGTCCAACCCATCACCACAGACCTCATGACTAGACCATGGCACCAAGTGCCACATCCAATCCCCTTCTTGAACACATCCAGGGATGGTGACTCCACCACCTCCCTGGGCAGCCCATTCCAATGGTGAACGACTCTCTCCGTGAAGAACTTTCTCCTCACCTCGAGCCTAAACTTCCCCTGGCGCAGCTTGAGACTGTGTCCTCTTGTTCTGGTGCTGGTTGCTTGAGAGAAGAGGCCAACACCCTCCTGGCTACAACCACCCTTCAGGTAGTTGTAGAGAGCAATGAGGTCTCCCCTGAGCCTCCTCTTCTCCAAATGCAGTTTTTCAGATGCACATTGAAAACTAATACTCATCACGGATATTATAAGCTCAAATTCTACCTTTAATAAAGGTGCATCAAGCTACTCTGTGAACAGCAATGAAATTATGCTGATTTAATAACTTGCAGCTATAGTACAGGACTGCCACTTCCATGATCATCTGCTCATCTCTTTTCACTTATGATTGAAGTTTATCATTACGTACAGCAAGTTCACGATCCTGTTAACCAGTAAGATTAGAAACACAGTCCTCAGCAAAAGTATCAAATCTATTAAAATATGTATTTTTTAAAGTACAGACTAAAAATTAGTTTCCATGTATCTTTTATAAGATGCTAACTTACATAAAAAAGATGAAAGGTCACATGGCTTGGGGCGGTCACAGTGTAGCGTGGGATCTGAAGCAATTTTAACCATAGTTGAGTTCAAACCATTCGTAGGCTATTAAATACATCTCCATGTTGGCAACAATTCATTCATGCTTTAATGGTTATGACCAGATTTATGTTGTTATGTAAATATCAGTTAGTTTCTCATAACACAGCTTTTGCTAAAATCCTGTGGAGCAATAATGTAAAGTTTAGATTATACCTACTGCTACTGAAACAAACAACCACCACCAAACTACTTGGGCTATTTGTAGAATGTGCTACTGCAGTAAAAGACTTCCAACATCAGAGTATCACAGTATCGCTAAGGTTGGAAGAGACCTCGAGGATCATGGAGTCCAACCTGTCACCACAGACCTCATGACTAGACCATGGCACCAAGGGCCATGTCCAATCTCCTCTTGAACACCTCCAGGGATGGTGACTCCACCACCTCCCCGGGCAGCACATTCCAATGACAAATGACTCTCTCGGTGAAGAACTTTCTCCTCACCTCGAGCCAAAACTTCCCCTGGCGCAGCTTGAGACTGTGTCCTCTTGTTCTGGTGCTGATTGCCTGGGAGAAGAGACCAACCCTTTCCTGGCTACAACCACCCTTCAGGTAGTTGTAGACAGCAATAAAGTCTCCCCTGAGCCTCCTCTTCTCCAAGCTAAACAATCCCAGCTCCCTCAGCCTCTCCTCATAGGCCTTGTGCTCAAGGCCTCTCCCCAGCCTCGTTGCCCTTCTCTGGACACATTCAAGTCTCTCAACGTCCTCCTTAAACTGAGGCACCCAGAACTGGACACAGTACTCAAGGTGCGGCCTAACCAGTGCTGAGTCCAGGGGCACAATGACTTCCCTGCTCTTGCTGGCCACACTATTCCTAATGCAGGCCAGGATGCCATTGGCCTTCTTGGCCACCTGGGCACACTGCAGGCTCATGTTTAGGCAGCTGTCAATCAGCACCCCCAGGTCCCTCTCTGTTTGGGAGCTCTCCAGCCACTCTGTGCTATCAAACCCACTTAACATCACTTAACCATACTCAAATGGTATCACAGCTAAGTACTGGTGCTTCAATTACAATAGCTCTGTTAGTTAAATTTAAAAACAAAAAAATCAGTTGAGAAAATGCTTTTCAAATTTTTTTGCACTTTATGTGGCACTTGCAATTTACACCACGTTACAGAGGTTCTGGTTCAAGTTTTGGCAGCACACACAGTTTTTTTAAACTCTTCTAAAACTGGAGATTTGTTTCACAAAACAGACTGGCATCTCTGAGTCCACAGAAACAGATCACTTTTTGCTAATTCTGCTCTGCCAGTGGAGCTGCAGAAAAATATCCTCAGCTCTTGTACCCTTCAGAGCAGCCTGCCACGGGACTTCACCCATTCATTCTCTGAATAAGCCCAAATCTGCTCTTCTCAAGTCTAATGTCCCTATCGTTCTCTTTAATTCCCTTTGGTCTTAACCTAACCAACTGTCTCAGACCGCTGCTGCAGCCAAGGCTGCCATCAGTCTTCACATGTGTGACCACTTCTCTGTTTCTGAGTTAACAGGTCCAGCAGTGCACTTTCTCCAGTAAATTCATCCAGCACATCAAAAACCTTTCTAAGGAATACATCACCAACCCTTTCAGAGCAGCTTTGTTTTAAGCTAGCTCAGTTCCCTGATCCAAATCACTAGGTGGCAATACAAGTCCTTATACCAGGAGAGAGGGTGAATGGGTAGAAATGGTTTCACGGTGGCACATATGAAGTAATGCATAGCTCACAATAGCTTAGCTGGACATTACTACTGTCAATAATCCATTTTTCTCCTCTCCAGCCTAGCTAAAAGCCTTGCTTTATGCAATGCAGTCTAATAAATTGTTTGTCCCCAAGACAGAAGTTATGCCAAAATAATGCCACAGAAAAATTTTAATTCAAAAATACACTATAAATATACAGGCTTTGCCCTCTGTTAAATAATAATCATATCCTTCAACAAGGACAAGTGTAAGGTCTTGCACCTGGGAAAACATAATCCAGGAGTGGAGCACAGGCTTGGATCTACCCAGCTAGGGAACAGCTTTGTGGAAAGAGACCTGGGGGTCCTAGTGGACAAGAAGCTCAACATCAGTGAACAGCGTGCTGCTGTGACGAAGAAATCCAACAGGATGCGTTGCATCAACAAGGGCATTACCAGCAGAGATAAAGATATCATTACCTCTCTCTAGTCAATGCTTTTCAGGCCACACTTGGAATGCTGTGTTCAGCTTTGGTCCTCACTGTACAAAAGAGATGTGGAGATACTGGAGAAGGTCCAGAGAATGACAATAAAAATTATCAAAGGACTGGGAAGCTGTCATAGGAGGAAAGGCTGAGAGAAGCGGGTTGGGCCAACCTTCACTGAAGGTTTAAATCACAGTCACGTTCCATTATTTAAAGGGTGGCTACAAAGAAGATGGAGACTCCCTTTGCAGAAGGAGTCACATGGAGAAGATGAAGGTGTAATGGGTACAAGTTACTCATGAAGAGACTCTGACTGGACATATGAGGAAAGTTTTTCACAGTAAGAAAAATTATCCATTGGAATCATCTCTCAGGGAAAGTGGTGGATCCCCTAATACTGCACACTAAAAATTCCACTGGACAGGGTACTGATACATCGTATCGAGGCCATGCTTTTCCCAAGAAAGGTGGAACCAGATGATCCTTGAGGTCCCTTCCAACCTTGTGTTCTATGATTCTATGATAGTCGCAATCAAGTCTTTTGTTTTGCGAGTGCCTCACCCACCCAATGATTTTTCTCTCAATAGGTCTAAACAGTCAGCATGGAGTGTAACACCTGCTTCAAAGAACAGTAGAGCTACAAAGCATGGCATGATTCAATAGTGGTGATCACAGGCAGATGAACCTCCAGAACTATAAGGATCACAGATGACTGTCTTATCCATGACCTCATACATTAGTTATAATTTTCCATCACTTTATCCTACAGATGCCATAAGAAGTCATGATAACTGCATCCATACCAACCCTCAAAAGACAATTCTGTTACCTCTGCTTTTACCATGTTACCAGGTCTCTTTGTTACACAACTTCAGAAGTACAAAAACCACACTGTAATTGATCGAAGATATTGATTAGACAAGGGATGAGTTTTCCCCCCTCTGTATCTGGTTTGAGAAAGACTTGGAAATGCCTCTAGTCATTACCCTTGAACAATTCCATAGCTTAGGTGCAGAGAAACAACACATTAATACACATCCCCTAACCTCAAGACTATCTTTCTCTTAACAAAGCTGGGGCAGGCATCCAGGGGCAGATTTTAACAAAGAAAATTCACAGAATGCATTTGAACTCACTGACAACCAGGTACAGGAGTTTGCTACAGTCTGAATACAAAGAGAAGTTCTGTTTAAAAATTGGTTGTTACCTCTGGCAGCAGAAAAGTACTCAACAGTGATTTCTGTATAGGTGACAGGATAAAAATTCCAAGCTGCTGAAGGTCTGAGCATCAAGAAGCAAGGTTATAAACAGTCACAACAACTATGATTATCATATCAGCTTTTAGTTACTTCAGGGAACTTCGAACACTGTGTTTAATTTAAACCCCTACTCCTCCCCCCAGGGAAAAAAAGGTGAAAAATAAAAAATACTCTCCCTCATGAACACCCACAAACAACTGCTGTAAAACAACTGAGGGAACATAACTGTCCTTCCCCAAATAAGTTACAACGTACAACTGATGAAAAAGGGGAGGAAAATGGCTCTAACTGTTGCTGCTTGATACAATATTCACACCTATTGATGTTCTCTTCACTTTTATAAACAGCTTTGCCTGAAGTATCTGCAGACAAGAAAGAAGGATACAAGGATTTCTGCATTGTTTGCTAGAGAAGTGATTACACACTTTTGCTGACACAGAACTTCCTCCCACTAGAGGACTATGCTTTTACCACGTTATTAAATATTTAAAGCCCTACAGACCCTGCAGCATACAGAGAAAGAAGGGAAAAAAACACACAGGGTAGAAGCACACTTTTAATCCATTTGTTGGTCATTATCATTTTGTCAAGTCTGATAAAAGAACAACCTGTCCCTGGAAAGCTTGAGTTGAAGTAGCTGGTGATAGAAGCAACAAGAGAAGAGATTCAAGTCTCACATTTTCACAAATTCTACCTAAGCATTGAGGGCTGCAGCACTACACTGTAAAAAACAGTTTTCAATTTGCTCCAGACTGGTAGCTAGAAATAGCAGCTCAGTAACTACCAACAATTGTTCAGTAACAATTTTAAAGCAGAGAAAGCTGAAAGAGGATGTGAGATGCTTATACCTCTCTATTAAGGAAAAAAATCACAGTCACATCTCAAACAAGGTTCAATCAACTAGCTAGAAATTACTTTTCTCTGTGTGTGAAGTAAAATTGTCATGGATATGGGGATACAGAAGCAAACTTACAAAAACATGCTACAGACTTGGAAGAATTTATAGAAACTGCTTACCATCAGCACATTCAAAGACCATACAATCCAATTCATACACACATAAAGTCTGAATAATAAAGTAACCCTCTGGATTTTGCCTTTTTTAAATACATCTACAGCTAGCTCCCTTGCATTCTCTTACTTAATTCTGATTTTTTGCTCTAATGTGTGCAGCGTTGAATGAAAGAGTGCCCTCTAGAAATTCAGGCTCTTTCCTAAGAGCCATGGAACCCTCAAAGCAGAAGGGCATCCAAAACTCTCACCAGGAAAGGCCTCAGGAAAAGGAGTTGTATACAGGAAAAAGGGAGGAGGAAGGATGGAAGGAGGAAGGTGCCAGATGTTCAAAAAACCTTCTAGCATAATGGTACTCTTTTGTGTTGCTTCACTCCCAGTTCTTGTTACTAGTTCCTCATAATTGCTAATGAGGCCACCAAAGCTCAGTGGCTTCTGCTCATCATGAACACTCTGACATAAATCTTCACCAAAGCAAATACTAATGCAGGGAATCAGAAATGTAGTGTTATTTATAATGCTGTTATACCTACATACTTTGCAGTCAAGAATGCTACAGAATATACTTTTTTTTGGTATACACACACACACATTACACATGACATTACATTATAGACACATATACTGACATTATTTACATGTGTACATTACATAATACATGATTATATTTTTAATAGGAATGCAGGACTTTGTAATTATATCAGCGAGGATTCACACTTCTAACCATAACTACTTACAGAAAAGGGTAGCAAATCTGGCAGTGCAGCAACACACACAAGCAACTGAATGCACTCTAATGCTTAATAAATGGGGTAAGGTATTTGTAAAAGGGAATTACTAAAATAAGGGGCTTGTGTTTAATAATAATTTAAACTGCTGCTATCCACCCATCTGCTGCACAGATGGGCAGAGTCCAATGGCATGAGATTTAACACATCCAAGTGCCGGGTTCTGCACATTGGCCACAGCAACCTCAGGCAGTGCTACAGGCTGAGGTCAGAGTGGCTGGAGACCTGCCAGGCAGAGAGGGACCTGGGGGTACTGGTTGATGGTAGGCTGAACATGAGCCTGCAGTGTGCCCAGGCAGCCAGGAGGGCCAGTGGCATCCTGGCCTGCATCAGGAACAGTGTGGCCAGCAGGAGCAGGGAGGTCATTGTGCCCCTGTACACTGCACTGGTTAGGCCACACCTCGAGTACTGTGTCCAGTTCTGGGCCCCTCAGTTTAGGAAAGATGTTGACTTGCTGGAACGAGTCCAGAGAAGGGCAATGAAGTTGGTGAGGAGTTTGGAACACAAGCCCTGTGAGGAGAGACTGAGGGAGCTGGGGTTGCTTAGCCTGGAGAAGAGGAGGCTCAGGGGTGACCTTATTGCTCTCTACAACTACCTGAAGGGTGGTTGTAGACAGGTGGGGGCTGGTCTCTTCTCCCAGGCAACCAGCACCAGAACAAGAGGACACAGTCTCAGGCTGTGCCATGGGAGGTTTAGGCTGGAGTTTAGGAAGAAGTTCTACACAGAGAGAGTGATTGCCCATTGGAATGGGCTGCCCAGGGAGGTAGGTGGAGTCACTGGAGGTGACGTCATTGGAGGTGTTCAGGAGGAGACTTTATAGGGTGCTTGGTTGCATGGTTTAGTTGATTAGGTGCTGTTGGATTAGTTGATAGGTTGGATGCGATGATCTTGAAGGTCTCTTCCAACCTGGTCTATTCTATTCTATCTATTCTATTTTATCTATCTATCTATCTGGTCTAGTCTAGTCTATCTATTCTAGTCTATCACTGCTCAGCTTTAAAACATAAGAAAATAAAGAGTGCTGTGGAGAAGACAACATAAGCAGCAATGGGACACTGAGGTGAAAATGAAACTATTATCTATAGTAAACTGGAAGTTGCTTATAGATGTTATTTTCCAGGTCCATCTTCAGAGGCTGTTTTAGAGGGCTCCCTTGAGACCAGAGCTGAGCTGACTAAATAGACACTTTTGTGAAAATTGTTATGCTACAGGCAGATTGATGTTTTTGTCCTTACACACTATCGGAAAGTTTACTGTGATGCACAGTTGCTTGTTTCACATCACAATGAAACCTTATAGAATTGCATTGCAAAAGCTTATCTCTCCAGCCTGAGGATGGCATAGACACATTTAGTGTAATTTGCATGACAAAAATATCTGCTTGTGATGATATTGAGGATGACTAGGGGCTACTAAAAAGCCAGAAGCTGTGGCTCTCAGAAAACTTTTTCCACAGAAGTGTTTTCTTCCCACGCAGGTAAAGATTGCATACAGATTTTCTGTGCAAGTCCCAGAGTGTAATGGCAAATGAAAACGAGATGCTATAGTTAGCAGTAGCCCCCTCTTTGCAAGGCAGTCATTAACTACTTGCCCAGTGTCTGGGTGGCTCTCAGAGAGGTGGCACTCCGCCTGTATCAGGGCCCAGGTCAGGTCACTGAGGCCAGCAACCCCCAGCAGGCAGTGTTAGGCCAGGCCAGGAGCCCCAGGGCCAGGCCAGCACAGACAGCTGAGGAGAGCCCCGGCGAACATCCCAGGTGTGGCAAAGCTGGATCAGGCATTCAGAGAGGTCAGGGAGACTATTGTGGTGATGATGGATCTTCCATTCCCATGATAAATATTAATCAGGCACTACCAAGTTAGATAGGTTGAGCAGAATGCATTTGAATAACCTTTATTAGTAGGAATTGTCAAGGTGATTTCTGATTGATCATTCCTGAAATACAGGCAGCTCCAAAAGACAGCTTATGCCAATGTTTGGAAAGGATAAATAAAATTATTTTGGTAACTACAGACCACATACTTGATATTTATTTCAGGCAAAAGAGAGTACTAAAGAAATAAAGGAAGACAATACAACTACTGCCATTCAACAAAGTTGCCCCTCTTGTCAAACTAATGTTTGAAGATGAGATTGCATGTTTGGCCTATAAAGGTAATAGTTACTATAGCACTTATACTTCTAAGTGCTATAATTTATATTATATGTATAATATATTATATTATACATCTAAGTTTGTACCACATGGCATAGCTTGGTTTTAAGAAACTGAAGTGGCAGAAAATTTGTAGATCAGACATTAAATAAGGATCACAAAATATAAACCAAAGCTAACTGAATGAACATTTCTCTAATCAGTCCCATAGGAATCAGTTCCTGACTTCATACTGAAACATTTTTACTAGAAAAAAAAAATAGTATCATAAGGTCTGCAGTTATCACTGAGATGAGGAGATAGTACACAGCAAGCAGCACCAAATGGTTAATAGACTGCAATCAAACTACACATGCCCCAGCTCCAATGAAAGAAGACATTATACACCAAGGAGCAAAGAGTAAACAGCGATGTCACCTAACACAACACACATAATCAGTCACTTCTGATAAACACATCTGCTGCAGTGCTAAGGCTGTGACAACTATGGATGAGTAGGCAAATAAATACTAAGAGAGAGAGTAATACCTCTCTGTCTACTTGTTGTGGGATTGCTGCTGGAATACTACATCCAGTTCTGGTGTCCACATTTCAGCAGAAGATACTATTGAAATACTTGAGAAGATGTATTGACTGGCAAAATTATGAAGCTAAATTCCCTCAGATCACCTAATAAAAACTGTGCTAGTCTAAGAAGTTAAAAGAGATCTTCATTCTGACATGCAAAATTACATGAGTAAAACACTGAACCTTTAGATTACTTACAAACATAGAAAGATCTCAAGTCAATAAAGATATTCTACTACTAGAACACTTCATTAACTATTTCAGTGGTTTCCTTATTACTAGTAATTGCTAAAAGACAACAGAAGGACTTTCTAAGCTGTGTACTCTTATGCAGCTACTGTTAGCACACATCATTCAGAGGAGTCCATGAGAAGATGGTGTGGTGCACCTCAATAACCAGAACCGTTCCCTTGGCCTTAAGACAGCCTGGCTGAGGCAAGTGACGAGTTCCTCGTCTTTGAAAATTAACTACACAACTACATTTCATCAGGAAAACATAATTGTCCCAGGCAAATTTAGTATGCAGAGACTGTCCTAAGTCCACAAAAGCACTTTTCAACAGTCCAGGGATCAGCTGAAAAAATAAAGCATGGCAGAACAATGAAGCATAAGAATCAGTACGTTTATGTACTATAAGCACGGGGATCAAGAGACTTTCAAAAACTGTGTTAATTTCTTACACACCAGATGAGCTAACAGTGCAAGCTCAGATTTTAACTCCCTGCCAAAGAAACACAAATCTGTTCCAAAAACCATCACAACCTTTCACACCATCCTTACTTAAAGAAGGAAAAGTATTACATACTGTTATGGCATGTTTTAAGAAACACTGGCTGTGTGTAAATAAAGACAATCAATATACAATCTCCCTTGCCTTATTTGTACATTTTGAATGTTTAAACACTTGGATCTATACAAATAAAATGTCTCAGACGAGAAGTTTTACCTCAGATTGAATGCAGATTTTGTTTTGTAGATATGGAAACAGTAAGATGTGACACCACCATGGAAAAAAAAGAGTGGAATAACTGCAAAATAATGAGTGTTCTATAGGTTCTTTTCTTTACTTATAAAAGTATGATTCTATCAATACCAGTTTTGAGGGGGGGTGGGGGTGTTTGTTGTTGTTTTTGTTGGATTTGTTTGAGGGGGGTGTTTGTTAAATACACCAACAGTCATTAAACTTGCTTTGAGGACATTCAGTTCTAACTGTGGTGAGATACTTCTTACTTTTGAAATGATTAAACAAAAAATTATTTCTACTCTGTAAAAGCACGTGGTGGATGTGCAGTCACACAGCAAGCAGGGTTAGGAGATTTCTACTGAGCAACAAGAAACATACAATGATACAGGGGAAATCTGTGTGCATCTCTTTTTCACTATTAATAACAGGAACTGAAATAGTGGTGTGATTTAGGCCCAGTCAGCGACTAACAGCCGGTTGCTTACTGCTCCCCAACACCCAAGGGGATTGGAAGAAGAATCAGGAGACAACACAGAACCCCCAGGGCAAAGGTAAGAAGAGTTTAATAGAACAACACAATGAGAAAAGAAACAGGAGTACCAATAACACTGATGGAATAATACATAACCCGAGCGATACACAATGCAACTGCCCACTGCCTGGATCTGCTGCTGCCTCCCTACCTGACCCCAGTTGCAGCTCAAATACTACAGATAATAAATAAGAATATAGCTACTACTCTTAAGACCAAGATTTCAGTTTTCACCTCTTTCAGAGGAAGGATTATCAGAGCACATGATGGTATGTCAACACCAAATATAAGCAATACTTACTGCACAGCTATCCATATGGCAGACCCTGGTCCTGACTGAGACCATAAATTAGTTCTGTCCAAAACTTTAAGTACATTGGAATTCAGTATTCAGTATCACTAAGGTTGGAAGAGACATCAAAGATCATGAAGTCCAACCTGTCACCACAGACCTCATGACCAGAGTAGGGAGGACACTACTGCCCACTGCAGGATTGAACTCATGACCTTCCCATTAAGGGTCTTATGCACTACCAACTGAGCCACCTCAAGCTCTTTTTACTCTCAGAAAGCAAAATATTTCAGGCAGCCATTGCACACTGATGCAGGTGCTCACAATAGCATTGGTGCATTATCTATCAATTCCAGCAAATCAGCCAAAGTATAGTTGCTTCCTGATTGCAAAGGGAGGTCAAAGGAAAATTGACTGGTCAAGGAAAGGTCAGTCAAGCCTTTGGAGACATGTAGAGAAGCACAGCCACATGATTGTGGTATCAAAGTCAAAACTCACAAAATACGTAAGAATAATATGGACAAAAGGGAGAAACATGCAGCCTGACTTTAGCATCTGGATCAAATTTCCTCCTAATCAACAGAGAAGAGACAGCAACATCACCTCAAAGAAGCCTCTCTGGGATAAAGTGTTCCTCTTTCTCCTGCTTCCTCCCTAAGCTAACAATACGCAGAAAGAGACATCAGCTCAGCACCCAGGCTACAGTAATAGAAAGGATCTGGTATAACTACTCTATCAGCTAGACATTCAGGGTGAAGTTGCACATAACAACATGACCTAGTCCCAGCAGAAAAAGCAATATAACCAATTTCCTTCTCACAATCATTCCCTGTCAAATTAGCACGTTGAATCAGCACAGTTCAGAGATCAATGGGCACTAGAAAAGGCACACACAGGCAGAGGACAGACATCTTCCTCCACTCATAAATAGCAGACAGCTTTTAGACTGGTTCAGGAAAAAATGTGCAATTTCATCCACAAGAGCTAACCATGAAAACCATTATTATATGTATGTATATCTATAAATGACAACCAGAACCAGACAGTAATGCAGCTTCTTTCCTGCATGTATCTGCTTTACAGTGGGAGGCTCAAGGCTTGCTGTTCAGCTCCAGCATCAATTTCTTAGTTCTTGCCTAGTCAAGACAAGCACTGACTGAGTTAGGCAGCGCAAGACCAATAAATACTTGCTTCACACTGCCCTATCTTGTGATTCTTTCACAATTTTTCTCCAGCTAGATGAGCTGTTCAACTGGTTTCCCCACTGGAAAACAATCTTGCTCAAAATTGTAAAACTAGAATTTCACACAAGCCATTATGATTATCACAACGATCTCTAGAGCTTGACAGAACAGCAGATTAACTTTATATAGAAAAAGAATCATGACCCAGTATCAATTCCCCACCTTCAGCTCTCAGAGTGTGCATCAATTTGTCCTAAGCTGATTTGACTTAGGGAATTAAACTTTGATTTTATAGATAGCTGGAAACATAAAATCGAAGTGTCACATATGAAGGCAGAGCATTCAATGAAACTCAAGGAGTACCAGAGTCACTCCTCATCTCTTACAACTTAGATCAGTGGACAATGCCCATTCTGGATCTATTTAAGTCAGGGTGCTGACAAATGGAAGGCAGGAAAATAATTAATTATTTCAAGGTAGCAAATAACATAACATTATGTAAAACAAAATAACAATGCATGTAAGTTATAAATAAAACATTTTCTACTTACAAATCACCTCTCATCCCTTTTATTTTCTTAAGTACTTCAGCACTGTGAGGCTAACCAGACATACTTAATTTGCTCAGAAGCCATGCTGATCTCCAAGAGAAGCATTTGAAGCATTACTATAGCAGCAAACCTAGCAGCTGCAACAAGACACATCCTGCTGGCACACCACACAACAAAGCAATCTCATTCCTACTACACTGCTTAAGAGCACTGTACCAAATAAGTGTTGCTATAACCCTCACAAAATGGTAATACCCTGAAAAGCTGTAGGACAGAACCAATAAGCACTACCTGAGAATTATCTGGGGAAGTGCTAGAGAGCAGAAGGAGCCCCTTCTTTCAGAATCAATAAGACTGGAGACAAACACAGGAACTCTGTAAGGCAAGATCTTTCCAAACTATGGACTTGTCCAGCAGAACAAGTCCATCAACACAGAATATAATTTCTGTGTAACTTCAGTTGTGAGAGAACTACATCAAAAACATAATAAAATTCTTTCCATTTCAAGAGACTGGGAGGAGACCAACCTCAACCTCAATCAGTTCGGTTTTTCCCCATGCTGGCTCCAGACAGTAACTTGTCCCTGCAGCAAGTAACAAATCCCTTTTCAATGTCCAGACATAAAAAATAGCCTTGCACAAAAAAGACTTCACATGTTTCACAAGGTCTCAAAGCACATTCAGTGTATTTTACCCTTTTTTATATATTGGACAGCTATGTATTGGAAAAAAATATTTTCCTCTTCAATATCATGAGTAATTTGGTTAACTTTATCCATGAAAACCCAGCCAGCCTTCAAATCCTCCAACTTCTAAGAAGCTTTTCCTGCACTCAAATGCAAGGTTAAGCAGCATACACACATTCTTACTCCAAAAGTAAGAATTACTGGATGGAGCTCCTCACTAGCATAAATAACCTAATTCTCAGTAATTGATTAATCTCTTCAGAGACAAAGCAACAGCATGAAACAGCATTTGAGTAATGCTTTTCATCACGGGATTGTCCTCAACCATGCAGTACAAGAACCACAGAAAGACAAGCCTGGACGTAACAATGAGCAATGTATTTTTGACTTCTTAAGAAGATAAGTTTTGTTAAAAACACTAGAAACTTCTTCAGTATCCCAGTTTGCCCTCCTTTTCACAGAATCACAGAATGTTAGGGGTTAGAAGGGAGCTCAAAAGATCATCTCGTCCAACCACCCTGCCAGAGCAGAATCACCTAGAGCAGATCGCACAGAAATGCATTGATGCGGGTCTTGAATATCTCCAGGCACTCCACAACCCCCCATGGCAACCTGGTCCAGTGTTCCAACACACTCACAGTGAAATTTGAACTCATCTTTCCATGGAACATCCTGTGCCTCAACTTCCACCCACTGTCCCTTGTCCTGTTGTTGGGCATCACCAAGAAGAACCTGACCCAATCCTCTTGGCACTCATCCTTCACATATTTATAAACATTAATGAGGTCACCTCTCAGTCTCCTCTTCTCCAAACTAAAGAGTTCCAGCTCCCTCAGTCTCTCCTTGTAATTAAGATGTTCCACTCCCTTAATCATTTTTGTGGCTCTGTGCTGGACTCTTTCAAACAGTTCCCTAATGTCCTTCTTGAATTGAGAGGCCCAGAACTGGACACAATATTCCAGATGTGGCCTCACTAGGGCAGAGCAGAGGGACAGGAGAATTTCTCTCAACCTACTAATCACACACCTTCTAATACATCCCAGAATAGCACTGGCCTTCTCGGCTACAAGGGCACATTGCTGGTTCATGGTCAACCTTCCATCTACTAGGACCCCAGGTCCTTTTCCCCTTCACTGCTTGCCAACAGGTCAGCCCCCAACCTATACTGATCCATGAGGCTGTTCTTACCCAGGTGCAAGACTCTATACTTGCCCTTGTTGAATTTCATTCAATTTCTCACTGCCCAACTCTCCAACTTTTCCTCCCTTTTCCCAAATTCACGGAACCATATTATTGTTTAGTTGAAAAAAAAGACCTTTGAGTCCAACTATCAAACTCAATCTGTCCCTTCTTCATCAGAAAAAAAACCAAAACCCAACCTTGAAGGTTTTTGAAAGCTTGTCTTCATTAATCGAACAACAAGCTCAAAGAATAAGCTACGGAAAGTTATGACGTGCACAGCATCACGGAAATGGGCAAAAGATACTCAACCAGATCAAGAGGTGAAGCATTGAAAAGTAAGATTTTATTGTTTGAATCTTCCACTGCTTAGGTTGCAAGATTAGTGATATATAAGCTATTATGGGGTGGAGGGTGGGGGAAAGAGAGACTGTAAATTTAAACTGCCAAGAATGGCACCTCAACTTCATAAGCAGCTTAAATAAAAATCCAAGTTACCAGATTCCCTCCAAAGCCCACTATTTAATATCTAGCACCGAAGTGGGGGAAAAAAAAGAGGGGGGGAGAGAAGAAAGAAGACAATTCTACAATTTCAATCAAGTTACAAAGGATTAAGTAAAAGATTGGATGCCATTTTCAAAGAACTAACTTTGACAGAACGTACAAGACAGTTACTAAAAGCCACATTACATAGTATTCATTGTTTCCAACAGGGCTCAGAGGGAATTTTCCTTCTACTGCTGTGTGACATAGAATACAGCACAACCATTACAGCACTCTATTAGTGCATGGAAAGCAGAAAAATGAAACTGTTCCATTTAGGTGCACTCTCTCATCCAAGTGAAATAACTTCTATTTCCTCCTCTTAAGTTAACATGTTTAATTACCATTTAAGTACCCTAGATACTACAATGTTAAACAAAAGAAAAAGAAATGAAAGATCAACCATTTGAACAAGTTTCTCTCATCTCAATGATGGACAAGAGATTTTCTTGATAATAAATAAGTTTTAAACACAACATGATCTGCAGCTCTTGGATTCCTTAATGGATGTCTTGCGTTTAATCAATTTTGTATGTTCCAATTCTTGTCCATCTGTACACTAACAACTGGCCCATCAGATGGATGTGCTGGATCCATGGTGAACACCCTGCTCTGTGAGATCAATAGAACAAAGCTCAGGTTTCACTGAGGAAAGAGCACTTTAACAGAATGAGGGAGGCAGGAGAGTGGCTGGTCCACTGACAGCAATGCATCCCTGTGAGACCACTATGAATCCTGGCACTGAAGAGGCAGCTGTTTCTCCTCCCCTCTAGCCAAACACAAAGGCTTTGTGCAGTGCTTTCCCAGAGCAGGAGAAAGAGACAACGCAACACACAGGGATACACAGAAAACTGTCCACCTCCTGATGCAGAGTATCAACTCGTTCCCACTAGATAAACAAGCCTCAGCTAACACAGACAACATAGCAACGTATTAATACACCCATACAGCACAACTTCACATGCTAAAGCAAGTATTTAACCTTCTGTGCACATGTACCTGGAAGGGACCGCTTAGAAATCAGTTTGGAACAGAGAAAACGACACTTATCACTCTGTCATACTCGAAATTTTTTCTCGATTTCATCAGACACATTGGGAAACCTCTCTGGAACCTCTGGTGTTAGCAGTAACAGTGCCTGCAGCACGCAGCACCGGCACAGTGACGACACTACACCTAACCAACATCACCGTATTCCAGTCACTCATTCTAACCTCATCATTTGCAAAAGAGCAAGTTCTAAAAAATGCTGAACTTCAAGTGCACAGCAGTGCATCAGAAATATATTGGAGAAAAACAAAGTATGACGATCAAAAATGACTCCATCTTCACCTTTTTTAAACTATGTTATCTCGATACACTATGTTAAAAAAAAAACTTTTGACCCATACATGTACAAAACTACTGCAGTCAGACTCTCCTATATATAATTTTTTCGACAAGCCAAACAAATATTCATCAGCATACTTCTGCTTTAACAAGTTAAGAAAGTTTTAATACTTCATTAAATGCAATTCACACTGTAAAACAAAAGAATCACCATCACTAAAGTATCATGTGCAATTTAATACAGAATAAAAACGCTGGCTTAATTTGTACTACGAGTTCACATCCTTTAGACTCAAAAAATATTTCCAAAATCAAGCAAGAGCAGCAAATTAAGCTTTAATCCTTTGTTTTCCCAGATAGAGCAGCTAAAATGAACTAACACAGCTACGAGCAGAGCATGTGTTCAACAGAGGCACAGCATTAACTATGCAGAATACGTAAAAACTCCACTCGTTTTTTCCAGAACCACAACATGGAAACTAATCACTCACTTAAAGGCTAACACGACTCTAAAATAACTATAGTATGTTTTATTTTAGGACTCTCAACCTTCCTGTCAATATAGCTTACCAGTTCTGAGCATTTATGCTGAAATTCAACTGGTCTGCACATACAGTCGAACTAAAAAAGCTCTCACAACCTATTTTACAACTCATTTCCTCTAGTCTTTTCCACATTAGTTATAAATGCAGCAGAAGGTCCCCAAAAGGCTATAATCAGAGGTCTCTCCTTTGTGTTCGTCTCCCTTCACTCAGATAATAAGTGAAAACGATTAATATTTGCAAATCCACCCTCGTTCACACAAGCAGTTGTTCCCAACTGCTCTGACTCACACCAGAGGTTAGAAACCTCGTACCGATCTTTGTCCTTTCATTGCTTCTGCTCTAGAGTGACAACAGAAGTACAAGGATGCAGTTGCAGCTCCAGAGATCATCTGCATACTTAAGGGAAAAGGTATTCCCCCCCATTTCCTTTTTTTAAAGGCTGTGAATATGTACAATAATGGGTTTTAAATGCCTCCCGTGCGCAGACTGTATGTTTACTATATCTCCATAGCGAGTGCCTCTGCGGCCTAGCCAGGCAGATCTGTATTCATATATTGATGCAACCGCTGTTGATGGCTCCAGCACTTAAAGCGCCAGGCGACATCCAGACCGATCCCCATCCAGCCGTGCCCACATACGCATCCGCTACACGCACCCACAAGCACAAGAACTGGAACTAAAGAGGCAGCTATTTTAAAACAGAGATGTTTCGCCATCAGAACACTTAAATATCTCTACCGTTTGCTCTCTTGAAGCAAGTGGGAGGGACAAAAAAAATCTCGTGCTATAAATTTGACTTCTCGGAGGAGGCCGGGGCGGTGATGCCTGGCTGCTGCTGGAGCCCGCCCGACCTGAGGACCTTAACTCCACAGACAACATAACCCCGTCCCGTCTGCGCATCCCCCGCAACAAAATGCCCCTCTCGGGGAGAGCCGTGGCCCCCAGCAGCTCCCGCGCCTGGCAAACTCCCTCTCCCGCGGGGAGAGAAATCGCGACGCGGCTCCCACGCAGCACCCGCTGCGGCCGGACCGGCGACAGGGGCTCGGTCACCGGAGTCCGAGGGCCGCGCCCCGCGGACGCACCCTCAGGGACCACCTCTGCCGGCTCCGGCGGACACGCAGGGGTAACGGCGACGGTCGCCGCGCAGTGCCGCGTCTCCTCACCTGGAACGGGGCCGAGGTGTCGGCGTCGGCTGCTCGGGGCAGCACGGCGAGTCCCTGCGGCGCCCGGCGCCCCGGCCACCGTGGGGGATGGCCTGCGCGGTGCAGGGAGGGACGGCACACAGCTAAAGCGGCGCCCCCCAGCCCAGCCTCCGCCCCATGGCGTGCGGCGCGGTCTCTATGGCGACTGCAGTGCCGGGACGGCGCCGGCCCTCCCGCGGGGAGGGATAACGGCTGCGCGCACCGCGGAGGGGAGCTCAGGGGGTTACGAGGAAGCCCGGGACCCTCCCCAAAGGGGGTAACTCCCTCACGGCCGCCGCCGCCATCCCTGCGGCAGTCACGGCCGGAGCCCGGCCGCGCTCACCCGCGCCGGCACCCCCGCTTTCGCCCTTCCTCAGCCGCGGCGCCACCGAGCCCGCTGTCCTCCAGGGCGCCGCCCGCACCCCTTTTTCCGGAGCGGTGATTGGACCACCGCGGAGATTCCTCCCGGGCGATTGGCTGCCAGAAAGATCAATTATGGTACCGGAGGCGGGCGTACCTGGAAGCGGCGCGGGGTGCGGGGTTGGTTGAGAGCCGGCAAGCTCCGCTACCAGCTACCGCCACCCCGGCTCAGCCCCGGGGCCGAGGTGCGTGCTGGGCGCTGTAGTTCCCTGCCGCGGGGGCGGTGGACCAGCCGCTTGAGTCCCCCACCAAGCGTTTACTACCGAGGTTCTGAGGGAAAGGCGGGCAAGCAGCCGTGGCGAGATCCTGTGACGGGAGCTGAGGCAGGCCCGCGGCGCTGGCCGCCGATGTCGCAGCGTCCGCTCTGCTCCGTCGGGGAGCTGCGTCCTCGCTGCGGTACCGGCCTCCGCCTCAGCAGCCCCAGCTCGGCCACCCCCGGGTCTCGTGGGCAGATCCGTCCGCAATTTGAGTGGGGTGCCTAGAAGCTGCCCGGGCCCAGGCCGCTGCCGTGCTTCCGCCGTGCTGCCGCGGTGGGGCGAAAGGGCTTAGGAAAAAGGAGCTCGGGTGGGGGAGGCCGGCCCCTCGCGTCGCCCCAGGGAGGAATACCGCCTGCGGGGGCAAACGCCGCCCTTACGACACATCAGGGTGGTTGTCACCAGTGGGCTTCACGCTGTGGCACCTGGCAACGGCTGATGTGTTCCGCACATAGGTCGGTGAGCCCTTCGGAGGGGAAGGCTTCAGCCCTCACCGAGGTCTCCTCATGGTAGCCAAGGCTTCCCAGCCTCCTGAAGCAATGGAGCGGGCGCTGCGCGGTGTGTGCCGGCATGCCACCGCCCGACAGCCGACAGCAGCGTTTGTAGGCCATGGTGTCAGCACAGAGGATGGATCCGTCTGGCAGACCAGCAGCTAGGGGAGACCTGTTCTGTGGGAACAAGGAAGGACAGATTTGCTGTGCTCGCGGCAGCTTGTATAAACTCGGCAAACACACTGCAGTCTTACCCTCACGTGAAGTTTCCTAAAAAAAAGGCTTATTTCCCTACTGTCAGGCAAATGAGATGGTGACTGTGGAAATAATTTAAGCCCTTTCTTCATCACAAGGAGATCATAATCAAAGACTAAGGTTAGAAGACAGTTATCTCCTACCATTGCTTTACGGAGTAGGGAGATCTTTGTAATTTACAAATGAAGTTACCCAGCAGTGAACCTAACAGGAACCCCACCTGGAGTACTGTGTCCAGTTCTGGAGCCCCTATTACAAGAGGGATGTGGAGGTGCTGGAGCGTGTCCAGAGAAGGGCCACAAGGATGATCAGAGGGCTGGAGCACCTCTCCTATGAGGACAGACTGAAGGAGTTGGGGCTGTTCAGTCTGCAGAAGAGAAGGCTCCGAGGTGACCTAATTGTGGCCTTCCAGTATCTGAAGGGGGCCTACAGGAAGGCTGGGGAGGGACTTCTCAGGATCTCAGGTAATGATAGGACTAGGGGGAATGGAATGAAGCTGGAGGTGGGGAGATTCAGGCTGGATGTGAGGAGGAGGTTCTTCACCATGAGAGTGGTGAAACCCTGGATTGGGTTGTCCAGGGAGGTGGTCGAGGCCCCGTCCCTGGAGGTGTTTAAGACCAGGCTGGATGAGGCTCTGTCCAGCCTGATCTAGTGTGGGGTGTCCCTGCCCATGTCAGGGGGGTTGGAACTAGATGATCCTTGTGGTCCCTTCCAACCCTGAATGATAGTATGAAGCCCAAACCGTTGTGCCTGCTCAGTGTCGACTCCAGCCAGATGCTTCTTCATTCACTATGTGAATACCTCAAGCAGTAGGCCACCAGTCCTCATGGCGTGGAACTGGTGATAAGCATATATACTTCTTCTATACAGAGAATGTGTGTATAATATGCCTAAATTAACAACTGAAGCCATTAGTAAGATTTATTTTTTTTAATGAATGAAAATTAACCAGCCTTGACTGAAATGAAAATACAGGGGGTTTGTCTTCTTGGTTGTTGTTTTTGGTTTTTCCCCCCAATTGCAAAATGGAGTTAGGAGTTTTACTTGCCTTTGGTAGACATCTACCATTTCTCAGGTGAAAAGTATTCTACTAGAGCTACATCTTCCTCCAACCCTGTCTTAAGGGCATTGCAAAGGTAATAATTACTCCAGAGTAGTCCAGACCCTTATACCTACTCTTCCTATGCACTAAACATTTTTTATCACATTCCCTTTAAAGCTGAGAGTTAAATTTCCTCCTAAATTATAGCTGAGGAGAGACTAATGTTCTAACCACCTCTGATTAAGTAATGCTAACAAAACTTGCTGTGTGCTAGGTGTTATGGGGGGCTCATGAACAGGAATCCATCTGTGTGGAGTACTTTAGTGTTCCCCAAATAACTGATGTATTGCCCGAGGCCTACAATTCTTCAGGAAAATGTTCTGATTCAATTAAAGAGAATGTAAAGACCTTAACAAACTTGTTTATCTGGTTTGTCTGTTTACCTGCTTAGCATTGCTAAGCCAAGAGGGATAGTTTCATGCATTGTAACTTAACAAGTTAATTCATTGTCTAATATAACCATATTGTCATGCACAATAGCATGGAAATCACCTCAGGAGTACTTCTCTTAGCACACACTCAGTGTGCATACTGCAAGCCTTAGAGGACCAAATAATCTTTCCCTTCATCATCACTTAAGGTTATAGTGATCTGTTAGTATTCACATTACCATAGACTTCACAAGTAGACAAAACCTATATGGCTCAAATAAAAGTCAAGCAGGGGGAAAAAAAGCCCAAAACCAAAACCACTAAAACTGAGTCTCCTGAAAAGGAAAATCTGTTTCCACTTAAGTACAGGAGGTCTTTACAGAAAAGATTTAATCTTTTTTTAATTCACTGCTCCAGAAATAGACCAAGAGGTTCTTCAAGGCTTTCTGTCCTACTATTTCTGGTTCAGATGCTGGTGAGTATAGCAGATACCACTGTTTCCTCTGCTCGTGCAAACTTGCAGAATGTCTTCATCACACAAAAAAATACCAAACCAGAAAACAACCCCCCAACCCTCTGACACATTCAAATCTCTATGTAAATATGGAATGAAGCTATTCTAGGTTTGGGTTTTTTGCAGTAGTACTGATAGTCAAGCTTAGTTGCAATAGCATTGATTTGGCCTGCAAAACACTACCCTGAGCCAAAAAACTTTCTATGCTTTTTACTCAAGTTATATGTTGTTAGTTCTAATTGGCTATCTCAGTGTCAAATTGTGCCTCTTTCTGCAGTGTAACTTGTTCTTATCTTTCAACCAGTTGTGATTTGTTGCTGTATCTGCCTTTGTATGGTAATTATCTGGTATTCATTAATATCCAAATAACAACTGTTTGGGACACAGGGGGAGTAAAAGGGTGAATGAGCTGCAAAAAGTGCCTGTAAATAGAATCAGAATGGCCTGGAATGGAAGGGACCTTTAAAGATCCTTCGGTCCAATCACCCTGCAGCGAGCAGAGACATCTGCAACTAGATGAAGTTGCTCAGAGTTTTGTCCAACCTGATCTGGAATGGTTCCACAGATGGGGCACCCACCACCTCTCTGCACAATCTGTGTCAGTGTTTCACCATGCTCATTATAAAAATTTTCTTCCTTACAACTAGTATAAATCTCTCCTCTTTTAGTTTAAAACCATTGGCCCTTGTCCTATTGCAACAGGTGCTGCTAAAATGATTGTCCCCACCCTTCTTATAGGCCCCCTTTGAATACTGAAAGACTGCAGTAAGTTCTCCCTGGAGCCTTCTCCAGTCTGAATCCTGGTTCACTCAGCCTTTCTTCACAGAAATGGATACTATCTACTAAATAGTATCTATTTTTGCTACTGTTAGAGACAGATGAAAGGACCAGATCCAAATGGGTCCAAGCCTGTAGGGTATTCTCTATGTTCTGCCGTAACTATATTTTTTTGTATGAGAGTTTATCGTGCAGCCTTTGAATCAATGTATGAAACATATGTGAGTGCAGATCCACCTCTGAAGCTGCATGGAACAATAATGAGCAGCCTAAGTCCTCCTATAAAACCAGACAGCCATTGCAAGGCTTCATAAAGGATAACCAGTTTGCTTATCACAAAATCTTCTTCTTTGTGGGATAAAGGAGATGTGAGAATTTTCATCAGTGTTGTTTACCTGAAAGGAATGTTCTAATGTTTCTTCAAGGGATCTTTAAAAATGAAAGCCTACAGCTATGCACAAACATATGCATACATCTGCTGATGGAAAAGAATGACAGGACTGATGACATGTAAGACCTTCTAAACCCTGCTCATAAACCTGCTAAACCTTTGTTCATACAGATGTGTATTGGAATAGATGATCATCCTGCAAAGTACAGGCTCCTTGGTTTCAAATACTTTCATTGGAACTTCTTTGCCTAGACATCAGGGTGTTGGAGTTCTTTCTTTATTTCTGTATGTCAGGAGCTCTGAATAACATTTCTGTTTAGTTGACCACAGAAGTAGGAGAGAAATCACCAGAAATGTTTTTGACAGTCAGTAACCAAACAACTGTCTCTAAAACACTCCTGGCCAGAACATGTGAGCCTCTTCCAAAAGTACTCAGTGGTAAAGTACTTATTCCTAACATCCAATCTAAATCTACTCTTCTCTAGTTTGAAACCTTTGCCTCTCATCCTATCACTACAGGCCTTTGTAAACAGTCTCTCTCCATCCTTCTTGCAGGCCCCCTTCAGGTACCAGGAGGCTGCTATGAGGTCTCCCCAAAGCCTTCTCTTCTCCCCAGCTCTGTCAACCTGTCTTCATAGCAGAAGTGCTCCAATCCCCTGATCATTTTTGTGGTCCTCCTCTGGACCCACTCCATCAGGCTCATGCCCTTCCAAAGCTGGATGCAGTACTCCAAGTGAGGTCTCACCAGAGCACAGTGGCAGAATCACCTCTCTGGATCTGCTGGCAATGCTTCTTTTGATGCAGCCCAGGATGTGATTTGCCTTCTGGGCTGCAAGCACACACTCATGCTTATGTCCAGCTTCTCATTCACCAGCACCCCCAAGTCCTTTTCCACAGGGCTGATTTCTATCACCTCATCCTCCAGCCTGTATTGTTAGTAAGGATTGTTTCAACCCAGGTGCAGGGTCCTGCACCTGCTCTTGTTGAACCTCATGAGGTTCACCTGGGCCCACCTCTCCAGCTTGTCCAGGTTCCTCTGGATGACATCACATCCCTTTGGCTTATCAACAGCACCACTGAGCTTGCTGTCATCTGCAAACTTGCTAAAGGTGCACTCAAACTCACTGCCTATATCACTGGTAAAAATACTAAACAGTACAGGTCCTAGTATGGACCTCCGAGGGACACCACTTGTCACTGCTCTCCATCTGGGCTTCGAGCCATTGAGCACCACCCTCTGGCTGTGACTATCCAGCCAATTCCTTATCCACTGAACAGTCCACCCATGAAATCTGTCTCTCTCCAACTTGGCATGTAGGATATTGTGGTGGACCATATCAAAGGCTTGAATATTACTTTAATGTCTCACCATCCATCATCTCTACACTAAGAAAAGTGAATTCCCTCAGCTGCTTTTCATAGATCACTCTTTCTAGACACAGGAGTGCCAATGAGCATGAAGGTCAACATGTAGAGATAGAGGGATCTTGGATCTTCTTCAGAAGTGCTCTAAGAGCACTGAGTCCAGGTGCTGGTTTTTGTCAACTGAGAGCATCAGAAACTTTGTGAGTCTTTGTTTTGTGTGGGTTAGGGTTTGGTTTTGGTTGGGTTTGGTTTTTTGGTAACTTTTCTTCTGAAAATTTTCTTCAGATTCCTTACAAGAGGTCCTGGGTAACATCATTCCTTTCAAATAATGTCTAGAGAGTGAAACCCAGCATCAGGTTTGTAACAGCATGAGAACAGGGAGACTTCCTGATTGGTACAGGAAGTCTATTCAGGGAGAAAAGCGAGAGTGTATGCCTGACTACTTTGCCAGGGGCAGAAGGGTCAGTTGGCAGTATAGTGCAACCAAAGTATTGATGAGGGGAGATATGGAACAGAAAAAGGAAATTTTACCTCATTATGTAAGGGGAATTGTGTTGGGAGCTCTCATAATATGTGTGTAATTCCATTTTGCAAAAAGCTTCCTGATGACTGGCTTGTGATGATACCATCCACACTGAATAAGGTCCAAAAGTGCAAAGCAAGATTGCTGCATGGTCTGATTATGAATAGAGTCATAAAAATGGATTCAGAAAAAATTGACAACCAAGATGGAAGTTTCAGGTTACCAACTAATTTAAATGAAGGTTCACTTTCCAGCTTTACCATAGACTGCTGGTCTGATGTTATGGTGAATACACTATTTCTGTGCCTTAGTTTTCCATTTATAATGAATCACCATGAGTCAGGAGTGGATGACTCAGAGGTTATGGACAGTACAGCTCCTATAGATTGAAACCAGAGCCAGCTTGGTAGGTACTTGTATGGTGTTTCCCGGAATATAAAGGGAGCCCTGAAGACAAGTGGTACATGTGCAGTGCCGTTCACGCAAGTCTGCTCTGATTTCCTTTTAGCTTGAGCCTGGCTCCAGCAGCAGCATTGTTACAACCTTTAAACATCTAAAAAATGCAAATGATAATATTTCTGTTTCTGAGTTGTTTAACCCATGACATTCTTCAGGCAATTAAATGAGTTATAGTTAGAATATTCATATTCCTCATGGAACATAGCATAGCAGGTCTTCTGGTGCAGCTGCAGTACAGTGTATAGCTGTAGCTGTAAAAACATGCAACTGACTTATATTTTGCAATGAGCTTTGTGGCATTCTAATGTATAGACTGGGATCTTTTCAATTTGTATGTATCACCATTGCCTCTTGCCTTTGATTTTTGATATTCCCTCTGCCAACTCTGCAATTCCACAAGAATTTCAAATGTTGTGATTTGACTGAGGTATCTTCATCTAATTAAAACAATACTCATCTAGACACTGCTATACTTCTTCCTGTAAGTTCAAAAGTGTAACTGGGAGATGAATATTCTGCAAAGACAACAGTTGCTTCTATTTGCCTAATAACTTATGCCTCTCAGCATTTACTGTGTGGTTCACAACTTTACAAATGCCAAAAAAAAAAAAAGGCAGATGGTCTGGATTCCCTCTTTCATAGCCTCTCCTCATTAATACACATCAGTTAGAATCTCCTTCTGAATATGGACTCTCCCTCTGAAGCACTAACAGGTTAAAGAAAGCTCAGGTAGAATCCACTTGTTTCAGATTCGCTGAGTACCTCCAGTTTTAGTTCATTACTCCAAAATCTCTTATAATTAGTTATCATTTTAATTAAATACAAGATGAAATGGAAAGACAACCAAATACATGAATAAGATGTTCGGGATATTGACTTGCTGGAGCGTGTCCAGAGAAGGGCAACAAAGTTGGTGAGGGGCTTGGAACACAAGACCTATGAGGAGAGGCTGAGGGAGCTGGGGTTGCTTAGCCTGGAGAAGAGGAGACTCAGGGGTGACCTTATTGCTCTCTGCAACTACCTTAAGGGAGGTTGTAGACAGGCAAAGGTTGGTCTCTTCTCCCAGGCAACCAGCACCAGAACAAGAGGACACAGTCTCAGGCCGTGCCAGGGGAGGTTTAGGCTGGAGGTTAGGAGGAAGTTCTACACAGAGAGAGTGATTGCCCATTGGAATGGGCTGCCTGAGGAGGTGGTGGAGTCACCATCACTGGAGGTGTTCAGGAGGAGACTTGATAGGATGCTTGGTTGCATGGTCTAGTTGATTAGGTGGTGTTGGATAATAGGTTGGACACGATGATCTTGAAGGTCTCTTCCAACCTGGTTTATTCTATTCTATGCTATTCTATTCTATTCTTGGAAAGCAGTGGTAAAATCAGAGCTTGCAGCATGTGTCATCCCAATTAGCTGTTTAATTAGGCTAATTCATAACATGTCTGCCCTTGCTTATGGACTTGTATATGAATGGTACTGAACAGCTAAGTAACTGGCCAAACATTTATTAAATTTACCTCTTTCAGGTTCAAAGCCACAGCTCAGCAATCTCCACTGTTAGCAGGAAAGCGTGTGCTTACTTTCTGCACCACTGGGTGATAGATGGCAGCCCCACACTTACAGGCACTTCTGCTGTGTTACAAAATGCTGCTCTGTCATTACAGTCTTGGTCTCCAGGTTTCCCAGCAGGTCTGTAAGAAAGTACATCAACATTAGTTAGAGACTGACATAAGACAAAACTAATTTCTGGATAATTCAACTTTTAATACTAAGTTTGCAGCTGAAAACCTTTCCCAATATGAGATAGAACAGAAGAATACAGATAACATTGACCTCTAATTGCATTGAGATTGGAT
This sequence comes from Melanerpes formicivorus, assembly GCF_026170545.1. Classification (NCBI taxonomy): domain Eukaryota; kingdom Metazoa; phylum Chordata; class Aves; order Piciformes; family Picidae; genus Melanerpes; species Melanerpes formicivorus. The sequence goes on along the minus strand of NW_027142414.1, from coordinate 3,870,435 downwards.
CTAAGATATTTCACACATTGATACATTCCTGAGCTTCCACTAGCTGTGTGGGTGACCTCTAATCTAACGTAAATACAAGGAGGCTTCTTACTTTTGCATTGTAAAAACCCCCTACACACAGCAGCACTGCCATCTTCTGCTGGTTTGCGGTCATGCATGCAAGTACTAGTGTGTTGCAAACAGCAAAGGAACATTTTTTCCTAGTAGGTATCAGAAGTAATACTAATTTCTAATACTCAGGGGTAACATACATTTGGATTTCCACAGACATGGTTATTCACATGTGAACTTTTTCTGGGCACAGGAAAGAACTTCAGACGTTTGTGCAGGATTTCTATTACATCCCAGCCAGAGCAACAGCTCAAAAATCCCAGGGTACATTTGTATGCTGGTGCTGTCCACAAGGTATGTGTTACACCTGTTGAATGTGCTCCGTGTAGAGCTAATCTGTATGCATATATTCACATCTAACAGATCTAATATATTCCTTGTGGTGTCTGTAAGTAAGCAAGGACAAAGCATTAAAGATGCACGTGCCTAGGACTAATTCAGCGCAGTTGGGGTATATTTGATCGTACGCAAGAATTTGGGTGGTCCACATGCAGTAGGTCCAACAGGTCCCAGATGTATTGCATATGTTCTTGATCTGAACTCTCCCAGATGTGCTGCACATCAGCAAGGTAGAAAGCTGGAAGCTCTACTTCAGATATTTTCTCTAAAATGGTGAGGGTACTGTAAATTCTGTTCTTCTGAACTGATGCTACTGCCGAAAGGCATACTGAGTCTGGATGGCTCCGGGGACTTTCCATACAACAAGGAAGTGGCTCAGTAGGAATCTGCCATGTGGTACTAGATGATGCATTGTTGGATGAAGCTTTCAGCATAAACATTAATTTTGAGATTGATTGTATCAGAAAAACTGAAAAGGGAAAGAATTTCACTGCATCACTTTATCCTGTTGGGACATGGCCTTGGGACTTTTCTCCCTGTGGAGGCACGGAGTGACCCTGTCAGTTATGGACCATCCTCTTCCATGTAGTAATGTATGAAATGACTTCTGGCAAGTGAGCAAGTCTTAATTGTTTTTTCTTCCTAGAACATTGCAGTCTCAGATATTCCTATCTCTGCTTTACTCAGGACTTTGGTAGACTGAATTGCATTGATAACTAATCTTTCACCTTCCTCTGATAAGAAGTGTGGTAATGCTGATACTTGCAGAGGAATGTCTATGAAAGCATGGCACCACAAACAAGGTGATCCCAGAATACAAAGTTAGAATCACAGTAATATCATGGTACTGGTTCATTGTTCATCATTAGCTGGGAGAGGACAGTTCATGCTTCCAAGAATATTCACATGCATTACAATTCCTGGTGCAGGGATGCTTACTGGTCCTGCTTACTGATTCAGTTCTGGTACTAACATCATCACTGACCTGATCAAGCATTGCTGCAGACTCAGCTTGTTGTCTCTGCTGTTGCCAGTTAATCCAGCCATGCCCATCCCACAGATCACTCCATGCTAGAATAAAAAATGTCAGAGAACAAGATGCTTTTGTTTATAGCTTGGGATAAAGCTTTTATAAGACTAGGATATAGGTTTCTACTACATTGCTCTTGAACCTGGAAAACCTCCCAAACCAGAATCTACTGAGAGTCATACAGGATCATCCAATTGCTCTTGGTTACTTGAACTCCTTTCTTGGACACAGTCACAGTCACTACACATCCAAAGCAACAAAATACAGAATGAGGGGTAAGGCACATAACAGTGAATGTAACTGAGGATTGCCTAAGACAGCTTTTCCTTTCCCCCAAAAAAGCACCAAGATTCTCATTCATCTCTCTCTTGAAACCGTATTTATTGTTAAGAACAAATTAAGAACTAATGATGACATTATCAAGTCTTTTGCTTACTGGTCCAAACTTCTGGGGATTAAAAAAAGTATAAGAAGTTACCATAAATCCATTTTGTTGGCAAGATGTCAGCTCACACTCAGTTGCCTGTTTTGCAGGACTTAACCTGGTGGCATTAGAACCTTGAAATAAATCTCTTAACTACGATTAGAGATGAAGAGATTAGCATGAGCAGCAGAGCTGAAATCTTTTTCCCCATCTTCATTGGTGAGCCAGCGTAAAGACAGAAGAACTACGCAGATATCAAGAAATCAGTACTCCAGTCTTCCTCAGAATGCCTGATCCAGGTATTTTCTCCCCTGTACTCAGCAAGTTACCAGTTTTGAGATCCTGTTCAGTCCTTTGAAGCAGGTTAGTGTTTTGTTTGGTGTTTTTTTTTTTCCACAATGAGTCAGAGAGAGGAATGTGTATTTAACAGAGATGTGGCAGAGTTTAGTGAAGCTCGCAAGACAAGATGTGTTTTGTGTATGACAAAACTGCAAGCTGAATTTCTTTGGACAATTTGCATCTAATAAGTAAATGCCACAAACAAACAAATAGCTGTGCTATGTCTTCTGTGTAGTATTGGACAGCGAAGGGACACGTAGGTGGCATTTTGGAAGGGAAAAGCTAGCATATACTGGTGAACACTGAAGTGCTGGAAAAGGAAAGCTTGAAAACAGTATTGATAATTGTGGTGGGTTTGAGAGAGAAGGGCCCAGCCTTCTCTCCCCCACAAAGAGGAAGAAAAAAAGCCACAGCTAGCCAGCCACATTTGCTGGGCTCCTTCTGTTGAAAGAAATATTTCCACCTTTATAGCATAAAATGCAGGTTGCTCTCCTTTAGTTGGGGAAAAAATGTCTGTATGTGTATGCTTCCTAAGTCTGGAGAGGTTCCTGTGCAGTGGTGAAGTGTGTTTCTGATAGAGACATCAGTTCCCCTGAACTAACTAGCATTTGTGGTTTTACAGTAGCCCACTGCAAACATAACTTGGGGGAAAAACACACACACACACATATATATAACAGAACAAGATAATGATATATTTAGCTCATAACTACACTTCAGTTCTTTCATCTGGAAAAACTTTCTTCGTGGTGCTCAAAAAATGCTACTATGCTGGCAGTATGCATGTTGCAATGCAACTTATGCTAACAAATATATTCAGTACTCCATTGAACAGTTAATGGGAAGACCACAACATTATTCTTCCCTTATCTAAAGCAAATTCACTTAACTGCTAGCATAGGAATAAATTACCTCAAGAGAAATGTCTGTGTAGAAGCTGAGAACATAGGAACAGAGTACATAAGTTGCTCTTCTGTCCCAGACTTCATGTACTCCAGGTTTCACAAGGAGCACAGTTGTCCCGAAGACCCTTTGCACCATCCTAGGTGTATCAGTGACAGCAAGGGCCCCAACAACCAGCCATTACCCTCCTTTTCTCTGACAGTGTGACTTGTATGAAATAATAGCTCTTATATCACTGGAGGACTGTGGTGTAGGTACCTCCATTAGATCTTTGTGAATATTCCATGAAATCTGGTCCTGGAACAATGTTGAAATTGCACCAGGAAAGCTGGAAATACCATATGAGAATTACTGAAGGCAAGGACTCACTGAGAGAGTTGCTCTTCCACATAAATTTTTCATTTCTTTAACTTCAGACACCTGGAAACGGGGAAGGCAGCTACACCAACATAGATACCAGAGATTGGATGTATCTCTGCTTATAAAATCCAGCTTCACATCTCTTCATGGCTAGAATATGACAGAAAGTTTCAAATTTACACCTTCCAAACCCAACAATACCTCTTCAGCAGATGAATTTTATGTAAAGCCAGAATATTTTACAAGTCTTGTTCAAAAGTTAAAGCAAAAGATGTTTGGCAAGTAGGGGGTTCTTAGTGATGCTGTAACCATAAGTGCCTAACAGTTTAGAGGTGTTTTGCAAATACATTCATGTATGTCACAGAAATGAGCAGTGAGTGATGCTTCCATACATGCTGGGCACTGAACATGAACTGCGTATCAGCAGCTAGGAAGTTCCACAACAGATTCTCTCTGTTGGGAATTCTAAGACTTGAGTATTGGGGGCAAATAAACCTAGTTGCAGTAGCCATCTATAGCTATTTAGGTTCAAGTCATGAACTGCTTAGCTGCTGAAGCAATCAAAGATACTGTCTTCAGGCTTAGCAGGCAGCCTGTCAGCTGAACTTGTATGGAGGCTTAACTCTGTGCCAGCAAAGCATGATCCTTTTAAATGAGGTCTGAAGGAGAGCACAGAAGAATGGGGTGAAGAAAGTGTTGACAGTTTATAAATTACCATTCTCTAGACTGGCCTGTACAGAAGCATCCATCAATAATTAGTATTTCATCAGGATAATTGATATGATTATCACAATATGATCGCAATCATTGTTCAACCGTAACTGATAATCAGCCTTAACAATCATTCCAATTAGGACCCTGTTTTTAAAGTCAGAGAGCTGCTGATCTCCACACCTCTGCAAATATGGCTGGCAAGGGAAAACACTTCACACACTCAAGGTATTGTACAAAGGAAAGACAGACAGACAGAAATGGTTCTGAGGGGAATTAGTTTCCTTTGTAAATGCTGGAGAAAATGAACGCCAGGTGAATTACTTCAATCCCATGCTTTAATGTTCATATGCATAAAAAAATCTAACCATACCCTAATCTGAATGGAACAACCTATTCCCTGCCTGTGCTGTAGCAGAACTGATTTCATCCAGCAAACATACTTAAAGACACTGGGATGCCATTACCTTTTAGAACTGTACTCTACAACAATTTGCTTACCCAGTGTTAAGCTCCATTTCAGCTGTGGATCCTCCAGTGGCTAGGTGCAGCCCTCCTCCTGTACAGCTTGTCTGCAGGTGGATTTCATGCTGTTTTAGCTGGCTGGTTCTAGTCAGATGAAGTGAAGTAGTACAGACCACTAGCTCAACAGATATTACATAAGAATAATGCTGTTTCTATTTATCTATTTCTATTAGAGGATTATGTTTTACTGTTTATAAATCCCACTGTAATAGCAGAATCTGATGGCTGTATAACCATATACATACATAGTTGTATCACATAAAATCACTCTAATGAAAATTATTGGATCAGTACATGCCCATGCTGAGAGCAGGTTTTGTGGGAAGGAAAGATACAACTCTATCTCCTGCACCATAAAGCATTGGAAGCACTGAAGGGTAAAATTTAGTCTGATCTTGAATTCTAAATTCACATCACATACGAGAAAACCACATTGTCTCCAGCTCTAGCAAGTTTTAGATCTTGGGTCTTACTAGCTGCTTTCTGCCTGTGATTTTGATGTAACTGGAAAGGTGCAATGGAGAAATTGTTAGTAGTGCTGCAGAGAAGCAAGGTTAAAAGTGCTGGAAAAGACGGTATCTTAGATTCACTAATAGCTGGGGGAAAGAAGACAGACCTTGAAACACAGAAGTCTTCCTTCAACTGTGAAACTCTAACAGATTTGAAACTCGGAGTGGGGGAATCTCTCTGAATCTCTTTTACGCCTATCACTGTGATCTATGGAGAGAACAGTAAAAGAGCCTGGAGATTACATAGAAAAATAAGTAAAAAGACTACTAATGGCATAATGGTATCAAAAATAAGGTAATAAAATATACAAGACACAAATCACTGAACACAAGTAGTTTTCTGTCATGTTTGAAATGGTTCCCCTTCCAAAAAGTATCGTGGTGTTCCTTGGGCTTCTTCAGACTTCTTCAGTCAGGAGAACGTAAGCAGTTCCAAGGGATGGTGAAGAAGTTGAGGTTATTGCAGAAAGTGCAACCAGGAATGAAGTTTAGGATTCTGATGGGAATATAGGGGACCCAGAAAGAAAAACAGTTGACAAGGTGGTAGGAGAAATGCAGTAAAGTGTGATAGTCAGTTCTCAGGACAAAGGGAGAAACCTAGGAAGTTCAGCTGCAGGAACAGCGGTCAACACAGCAACAGTGATTTCCTAGGGATTGAAGAGTCCTCATTTAATGCCTTTTGTTATTCTAAAATCTGGTTTTTAATAATAATTAAAAAAGTATCAGAAAGAAAAGGGAGTAAATCAGGTAGAGAAAGAAATGCAGCATCTCAAAATGCTGATTCTATTCTTAAGGTGTGAAGACGTTCTGCTTTTTCTGGTAGGGCAATACATCACATAAAAATGGTAGCACTTCTATGCCAGATGAAGTGGTGGAGGATGGTTTGTTCACCAGTAATAAACACATTCCAGTCACAGCAATTAAAAGTTAATCAAATCTTGGTAATATTTTTCAAGAAAACCACTACAGACATTGATAGTTAAACTGTCTGTGGAACGTTTTGTGTCTGTGGACAACCACTGTCAACTCCCCCTGCAGTTTTAACCAGAGTGATCATACCTCAGTAATAAAAATGTAGGAACAAACCCCACTTTTTGCTAGCAAAACCATGTTTTACTGAGTTAACGTTACATATCAATGAAGTGACTAGAAATACACATAGCATACTATGTTTCTAGTGCTATTTTTATGTGTTTTTTTTTCCATATGGAAAGAGGACTTTTGTGCTCATGCCATATGTATCTGCTTGTTCGCCCTGCTTCTTCAACTTTTGACTACAAGTCTGACCATGACACAGTAATCTAAGAATTATAAATCCCTAGAATCACCAAGAAAGTACAGGCAACAAGAAGATGGGAATGGAACCATAAGTCCTTGGAGAGAAAGACAGCAGATTAGCTCCCTTCTAGAGCTCAGAAACCTGCACAGAAAGCTGCTCTTAATAAAACCCCAGAGGAACCTGGAGTTGGATTGTTCTCCTGTTCACTTGTTTTTAATTGTTCTAGCCAATCCTTACAGTTTTTCCATTATTTATTTACTTACATTGTAGGAAATGGAAACAATACATTTCACTGGGGGAATCCCCTGGCAGGAGTGCGTGAGGCTGTACAGGAAGTTTGCTGCAGTCTCTATAAATACCCAGTCAGACAGTAATCTCTCTCCCTCTCTCTCCTCTTCAGATCCCCACTGCATGCCTTGGATACATGCTCCTAATCAGCTTACAAGATTTCCTTGACCGGCGCTTCTTTACCTAACGCTGATCTGACTATGGCTGTCCTCAAAGTAAAATTCACCAAAACCAGGAGGGACAAATTGGCCCAGATCTTATGGATCCTCAACTGGGTTTCTGTAGTGAGCGGGGTCGTTCTCTTCAGCCTTGGCCTCTTTCTGAAAATAGAGATCAAGAAGCGCAATGAAGTGATGGCAAAAGGGGACATTAACTCTGTCCCCAACATGCTGATCTCTGTAGGGGTCATAGCATGTATCATCAACTTTCTGGGGGGCAAAATCTGCTATGACTGCTCAGATGCCAACAAGTTCTCTCGATGGAAACTAGTCATGCTCCCATACATCGTATGTACCTTCTGCTTTACCTTCTCCATACTGGTGGGTGCTCTCATGTGTTATACCATGAGGAACGAGCTGGAAGAGTCTCTCTATCTAGGACTGAGGGATGCTATTAAGTTCTACAAGGACACAGACATACCCGGACGATGCTTCTTAAAAAAAACAGTGGATATGCTACAAATTGGATTCCGATGCTGCGGAAACAATGGCTTTAGAGACTGGTTTGAGATTCAGTGGGTATCCCCTCGGTATCTGAATATGGCTTCCAAGGAAGTTGTGGAGTAAGTATTTACTAGTCATAAAAAAAATCCTAGGAGAAAAACCCATTGAAGAGGGCAAAGTAGGTACTAGTTTTTACTGGACTTTTGTCTCAAAAAAAATGTAGACGGACCACATTACTGGGCCTACAAGAAGGCTGGGGAGGGACTTCTCAGGATATCAGGTAGTGATAGGACTAGGGGGAATGGAATGAAGCTGGAGGTGGGGAGATTCAGGCTGGATGTGAGGAGGAAGTTCTTCACCATGAGAGTGGTGAAGCCCTGGAATGGGTTGTCCAGGGAGGTGGTTGGGCTGCAGACCCTGGAGGTGTTTAAGCCCAGGCTGGATGAGGCTCTGTCCAGCCTGATTTAGTGTGGGGTGTCCCTGCCCATGGCAGGGGGGATGGAACTAGATGACCCTTTTGGTCCCTTCCAACCCTGATACTATGATACATGGACAAAGGTTGCCTTTTGTTAACTTTTTAGGGGTAGTAAACAAAGCAAAGATGTATCTTTCCTTTCTTAGTGTGGCAAATTAACTACCTCAAAAATCTCAATTATAGTCAGATGATAACAGAAAGAAAACAAGGGTTGTACTATCAATACATTGCACAGTCAATCCTGAACACTGCAAGATCTTTCTCCTTCAAAGTATTAGGACTTTGCATACCCATGTTCAAATCTGTACATTCACATGTGATAAAACTGCCAACATGGTGTGCACTGGAGAAAAACACTTGAAATTTGCTAAGGTTTTTGGTGGTGCTTCACATGATGTGAAATTAGATGCTCCAAAGAAAATGTGGTCATTGATACCTTTTCTATTGTCTTGTAATAATAAGAAAAATTTTAAGTATACAATCCAATATTTAACAGTTCTTCTACAGCTGACAAGAAGCCTTCACTGACAAGAGCACAGTAGTATTCCTGGGAAAGAAAAACATACAGCTTGACTGGCATTTATCAAGTGTTCTGTTTGCTGAACTCAAAAATCAGTGACAGTGAAGCCAGAGACAAGAGATCTAATTTTCACAGAATTTGCAACTTGAAACTGCCATCATAGCAAAGCATATATACAGAGCTGCAAATATACCAGGGGACAGGACCTAGGCATGTACAGATAAGAGGGTGTCAACATGCATAAGCAGGTGCTGAGGAAATAAAGCAAGCTTTACAACTACTGTTCTCTAAAGAAAAAGCAACAATGACATTAACAGACTGACCCAAGACACGTTTTAAATCCTGGTTATACACTGAATAGTGGCATGACAACAAAGATGGTCCACAGGAACTTAAGAGTAGTATCTTATTGTAAGGACAACAGTAAAACAGTAAGACACATGCAAAACTGGCAATGTTTTACCCAGGATGTCAGCAGAACTCCACTTTCTTCTGCAGGGTCACTTCTGCTCTGCTCTGCCATTAACTGTCAGTTAATTTTTGCCCCATGGAGGCAGAATATGCCAGTGAAATGTGTGTAAGAGAAGTAATTACACTGCAGAATTTCTTTTACGGTATATAAATTGGCTACTTCCATCTTGATTGCAAGAAGCCAACTTGGTGCTCTGTAACTAAATAATTCCATGATTTCCAAAAATCTGGTAGTGAAACATTTGATACGCAATTGTTGGAAGCAAAGCCCAGCTGGCAATGCTCAGAAAGGAGGGAGAAGGAACCAAATCACAAAATGTTAGGAGGTTGGAAGTGACCTCTAGAGATCGAGTCCAACCCCCCTACCAAAAGCAGGATCACCTGGAGTAGTCTGCACAGGAATGTAATCAGGCAGGGATTGAAAGTCTCCACAACCTCCCTGGGCAGCCTGTTCTGTTGGTTTCATCTTATATGGTATGTCAGTTAGTACTTGGTAGACCAAGAGGCAAAGCAGGTGATAGCAGAGGAATAGAATAGAATAGAATAGAATAGAATAGAATAGAATAGAATAGAATAGAATAGAATAGAATAGAATAGAATAGAATAGAATAGAATAGAATAGAATAGAATAGAATAGAATAGAATAGAATAGAATAGACCTGACCTGACCTGTCCATCTCACATGTAACCTTTGCAGAGTGGAACTTTTTACTTTCCCTCATAATCCTCTTCCCTCCCTTCTCTCCATTGCCCACACCTTAATATGACAAGAAATGGAGAGAGACAACAGGAGCATTAGGAGAATGAGGCAGGTTACAGAGGAACACCCCTACCATTGCTGTGGCTGGGTAAAAACCTCTTTTTCTAGTCTCAAAAGCGTTCTTTGCTTTACAACACCATAACAACTTTGAACTGCAAGAAAAGAGAGCAGCAAATGTCTCACTGCCTGTTACTGAGGTCTCCCCTTCTAACAGAACCAAGATCTATCATTCTTTAATTTGCTACCAGTAGAGGAAACCACGGCCAAAGGGACACAGCCCGAGTTTGGAAACTGCTGTTGGCAGTAGAAAGAAAATTTCTCTTCATAACATGTGGCAGGAAATTAAAAAAAAAATAAATGCTTGAGATCAAAAGAAAAGCTTAAAACCTAGTTTAAGAGGTTGTATTTTAACCATTTTAGATGGTGTACTGTATTTGGCTCATGTCACTGAATTATACAGGGCATTTTGCTGTCCCTTTCACAACATGCCAGCTTTCCTCTCCTCTCTCTGTGGTTTCTTTCTTATCCCACATTTGAGCTTTCCATTTGCAGCTCTCTGGCTCCCTTCCTTGTTTTCATCCCAGTGAGTGGTTTTGCCTATGCCCATTACACTGCTTGCATACTTAAATCTCATTTCAATGGATTATTTGGGTACTTTTGCATTGGCTTCCTTCTCTTGCCATTTACCAGGAATATGATGGCCACAAAATGAGGAGCTAGACTTCAAACTGGAGAGCAATTCATGCCTAATGCACTCCTAGGTGAGAATTAGCAAATGATCCTTCTCACTTACTTGAGAAGATCTTCGAGGAAGGTATTTTTGACAGAAAGCTAAATAAAACAAGGCACCCCACCCCCAAAAAGCCCAAACCAAAACACAAAACAAGCAGAAAGAAAACAGGCAAGAGGTGGTATTTAGGAGGCCCACAGCAGTAAGATAAAGGCAGTTATTCTGCCATACCACCACAGCCACAAATACTGAAATCCAAGCAGCTTACATCTCTTTTGAAAGATACATTTAGTCACAAAATGCCAGAACACTGGACTGCAGAGCTTCTGTGTGGTCTGTTCACCTGGTGAGCTTCCTGTGGTAACTTCCTTCCCTTGAAATTTAGATCATCTGTAGTGGAACAGGAAAATAGGATAGATTTTGGAAAATATTGACTTCTACTATCAGAAAACTCTTAAAGCTGGATGTCTAAGCAAAAACTGTCTTCCATGTCTTCTGGCTCCCTTACAAAAACCAAAGGGCATGGGATTCACTAGAACAATTCTCACCTGTGTGGCTGTCTCAGGAAAAAGCCTTTTAGCAATAAGCATGACAACAGATGTATTCTTAGAGGATACTTTTCCAAAGTGAGACAGCATCTCTCATCTTACATACTCTCCTGTTTCTAAAAAATCTGTTTTTCTGAAGAGCCTGCTTGGAAACACAAGTCCTCACAAGAATGCACTAGCTAAATACAGGTAATGAAATTAAATTGCACCTGAAGGATTCATTTAACTGTTCTACAAACTCTTGATTACTTTGAGACTGTGTTCTTTTTCCATTCTATGATCCCCCTTACCCCCCTATTTCTTCATCTTTCTTCTTTTTCTAGCAGTTTTTCTCCTGATTTCAGAGGGGAAGGAAAGGACTAATTTTTGGCAATAAATACAAGCAGTTTCAAAAGTTACAGAAAGCATAGCTACAAGAAGTAGGAACTCCTTTGAGAATTAATCTCAAAACATGTGCCATACCTGCCACTGCACATGGGTACAACGATGAACGCCACTAGAGAGTTTCCCGTGACTTCTGTGGCATACAAAATTGTTCTTGAACTAAGTTCTCTCTCCAGGAATGCTTGCATTGAAAATCAGTTCAGAAGTAGTGAAACACAGGATTTCTAGGGCCATAATTCCATTAGAGATCCCCCAAGATAGACAAATTCAGAAACTGTCTTTACTCCTTTCAGAGTAAAGATTACCTAAAAAGGCACCACCTCCATGAACACTGAATCCACACCTTGAATATGCAGTACCAAGAGCAACATGAGATAATGTGCTGAGATCACACTTAATAGACCAAATGAAAACCTTAATTTTCCTGCAGGAAGCAACTTCTCATGTTGAAAAGCTATTCCCATTTCTCTTTTGTTACTTTGGGAAGAACTACATTGCAGCGAACATGCATGATAGCCTTTTCATAAAAATCACTCTCTGCTGCTGCTACCAGACTGGTGACACCTGAACTTTCTGTCCTGCTGCAGCCGTCTAAAGAGCAATGTTGATGGGAAGTTCTTGGTGGATGGAGTACCCTTCAGCTGCTGCAACCCAAGCTCCCCACGGCCCTGTATCCAGTACCAGCTGACAAACAACAGCGCTCACTACAACTATGACTTTCTGACAGAGGAGCTCAATATCTGGATGAAGGGATGCAGAGAGGCCCTGCTGGATTACTACACAGATATTATGAGATCCATTGGTATTGCAGCGCTCCTTATTTGGTTGTTTGAGGTAAGTCTCAGAAAAGTGGTCTGTGTCAGAATAACCAGAGTCTTCCTGCTCTCCAGCAGGGCCTCAGCAGCTAATATTAAGTCCATGAGCACTTATGAATGTTGCAGGGCTTCCTTCAGCACAGGCAATTTCTTAAAAGTCCCCAGAGCAGAAGCAAGACTCATTGAAGATGACAACTATTAGAAACAATGTACAGAATTCTGTATATTCTGTATATTTACAGAGCTTTTTCAACAGCATATTCCCTTCCCTAAAGCATTTATGGGCTCAGATACAGAATGATACACCATTGCAAAGAAATTGGGTGAGAAGGTCTGAGGTTTGTTGTAAGTCAGTTTTAAAGAACATACAAAATGTGAACAGGCCTTTGGCTGAGTTTGTTCATTTCATTTATAGTAAAAACTGAGCTTAAGTATCAATATCTGAAAGCCTCCTTTTGAAATCATGATTGCTTCCCCATATAGCACAGCTTTTAGATTGGACTGCTTATTATGCAATAAAACAAGCACATCACAGGCAAGCACACACACCTGCAAAGATGCAGTGTTATCTGCTGGTTGTCTGTGGAGAAAGTTGTCTTCTAAAGGTACAGGACCCTCCAATGGCACAGACTAAAATTAGTGTGTTTTTAAATAAGTTTGAGTTTTCTCATTATTGTTCTACTGTGTAATTATCAGCACTGTAATTAAAGTAGCTCACAATGGTCATCAAGCAGTGCTAGATGGGCTGGTAGTGCCAGAAACAGCAAGCCTTTGGCAGCATGTGAAGAACCTGTGAGCCATCTCTCTGTGAGCCCTTAAACACTGACAAGTTGGGCAGGCTGATCTCCATTCCAACAGAACTATCAAAGTGGGGCTTTCTCCTATACTTTTACTTAGGCCTCTACTATAGAATCACAGAATCATCAAGGTTGGAAAAGTCCTCTAAGATTATCAAGTCCAACCAACAACTATAGGCCATCCATCTTCACACATGCAGGACACACACGGCTTACATATGAATGATTAAACTGCTTGGAGGAAATGTCGATTTAATTGAAGTCAGGGTGAAAAAAGTGCACAGGCTACAATTTAGTATTATTTTTTTCTAGTGATTGATGGTTCCATTAATTGATCATCCATTCTACATCAATTAGATGTAGTCTCTGAGGTTGCAGTGTTCTCATGTATTTCTTAGGTATTTATGTGCTAATAACATGCAAGTGGGAATGCTGCCCAAAGAATGGAGAGAGAATCAATCAATCTTTCACTGGTATCTTTCTTTCTGAAAAATGTAATTAATTGAAGGAAGAGTGGTTACATATATTGCTGGGATAAAGAATTTGTCTGCTTTAGTCAATATTCATTATTAGGCCTGTCAACACACAAGTCAGAAATCTGACTTAGTAGTAGGATTTAGGCTGTAATTTAAACTCTGCTTAACCCTTAACTGTGTCTCGCAGCTCTCTGTACTCATTGGTGTCCGGTACCTACAAACAGCAATGAAGAATGTCCTTCTCCTAGGAGACCTGGAGGGCGAATCAGATGGTTGGTTACTAGAAAACAGCTTTGTGGAAACTGCCAAATACAACATCAACATCATTAAGAACCTCGGCAAAGCCAACCAGATATCCACTGTCTCGGGCATGAATGACCCCAATATTGATGTTCAAAACACAAACTGTGGCAAAAACAATATTACAGCAAAATCTATCCCAGCAGGTAGCTAGGCAAATCTTCAAAGAAAACTCATCACAAATGTAGCTTTGACATGTTACAGTCTCACAGTCTCACAGTTAGAAGAATTTTCACTCTGTGGGGGGAAGTAGGAAAACTCCTAGAAGAAACTACTTGAAGAAACCACAGACTGGTGACAGCTCCAAACCCACTGACAACTTATTTGGCTGGATGTATTCTTACTCAGCCTCATGAAATCCCTGATTTTTAACACCGCAAAAGCAAGCTTTTGAAATTTCCCTCACTTTCTCTTCATTGTTTACTTACTTTTGTCATAATCTGAATTTCTCAGAATAATCATCATGCATAAGCAAACGTTCCAGGTAGAATGGATCTACATCTACTAAACATATTGGTTGGTCCACTACACACCAACAATTTTTGTCATTACTGTCATCTGTAGAAATTTTGAGCAGCAGGGCAATGCCAAAATAAATTGCTACACCAAATAAGCAATTCTTTTAAAAAAGAGAGAGACAGACCAAAACTGTGAAATGAAAATTCTGTTAATCCAAGTTAGGGTAAGTGAAATTTTAGCTCAGTTATACTAAGCTGCAGCCCTTCTGAAAGAACCTTGGTAGGTGAAACTGAGTTGAAGGCAATGAATGTTAACATAATAACTTCCCCCCCACCCCCCAAAAATAGTCTGAAGTACCTCTTCTTTTTACCTCCACCATAGTTCACAAGTCAGCTGCCACACCTCCCTGAAAGTCAATGGCTACTGCTGAAAAGAGTTTGCTGCTCAAGAAAAGTAACTGACAGCTCATGCTAGGACATTTAAAATTCCAAGCAGCATGTGATAACCCAAGTTTGAAAACATGCAGATGCTTCCCATAAAACACGTACTGATGATCCTAGGTGCTTAAAAGCCCCCAATTTTACAAGTACTTATATAGATCCAGAGGCTGGAAGATAGGGATTATCTGGAAACACGATGGCAGACTGACAGATCTCCCATCACATTCCTAGTGAAGTGCACAGGAACTCTGTCAATGCATGGACTGAAAGCTGCCTACATCCAAGACACTCTTAGTTACTGGATACCCTACAACGATAAAATCATCATGAAGAGCAAGGAGGGGAAAGGTACCAAAATAGAAATAAAAGACCAAATAAAACAGTTTCTTTATTACTGTTGTGAATAATACATTGTCTGAATGTAACTTTGGACAGCCTGTCCATTCTTTGTGTATAATCAAGTACAAGTTATATCTCCAGGATAGTCAAAGCACAACTCTTCCTGCTTTTGAAATTCTGTGAAAGTAATGGCAAACATTCCTTTACCTGTCTAAACAAGGCTGTGTCCTGTAACACTAGAATCAGGAAGAATTATATTGTCAGAATATATTGTAAATAAAGTGTGATGTAAAAATCTGAACTGTAATTCAAGCAGGTTCTGTGGATGACAGTAATTTCAAATGCAATTGCTTCCCTGCTTAGAATTTTAGGCCTCTACTTAGATACATTAAAAACAGACGGATGAGGTCTGTCTGCAACAGTAGCCCGTAGCAGATGTTTTGGAAAAGGTATGTAAGAGGAAAGAACATTTAATGAGTAATTCTTCCCCTGACAAAGCCTCCCAACACCCAGGGTGCAGCTGCTTATACTTGGTAAGGCCAAGAGAGTATTTGTCTCACTGTGTTTTAGTAAAGCTCAGTGGATATGGGTTTTTTTCCTATGAATTTGCACTGCATTTTTTTTAACCCATTCATGCTTTTCAAACCCAAAACACAACAATGCACTTCAGATTTTGATTTCTCACTATTCAAGTCTATTTCTCTTTAATCCCTGACAGCTTATTTGGGGATCTTCAAATTCTTGCTGTAAGATGTAGCTGATGGTCATTCATACTACTAAAATCCTCTGTTATAGTCTCTCATGGTCCAGTCTTTCCATGTTGAAGATGTTGCTATTTAACCTTCTCTTCTATGGAAATTGTTTAATTTCTTTGATAGCTTTCATCATTGTTTTGTTTTGTTTTGTTTTTTTATCTTTCCTATTTTTAAACAAACAAGAGTGTAAAGCTGAAGGCACCATGAACTAACCCAGGCCTTCTGTCCTTTTCCTGGGAACTCCTGTAATTGACTGTTTCTGAGCATTGAGACAACACTTTCACAGAAGTGTTCACACACATACTAACAAAATCTTTGATATGAATGTATCTGGGGGTGCAGATCAACAGCAGCTCAATAGAAACCAGCAGTGTATCCTAGCAACCAAGAGGAAAATCTCATCCTGGGGTGCATCACACAGTATGACCAGTCAGGGAGGTGATTACCCCTGTATTCAGGAGTGGTGGGGCCTGACCCTGAGTACTGTGCACAGTTCCGGGCCCCACAATTTAAAGATGTGATGGTCCTTGAATGCACCCAGGAGAGCAACAAAGCTGGTGAAAGGGCTGGAAAGAATGTCCTAGAAGGAGTGGCTGAGAACTTTGAGCTTGTCTAGTTTGGAGAAAAAGAGGGGAAGGGGCAAGCTCCTTGCTCTCTAGGGCTTCCTGAGGGACAGAAGAGAGGGAGGTGAAGAGCTCTTCCCCTTACCCCTCGTATCCAGTGACAGAAAGTGTGGGAATGGTTCCAAGCTGCAGCAGAGAAGATTTAAATGGGATGTTAGGAAGCACTGAGGTTGAGAGATTAGGGAGAAAAAGAGTAGTGTACTGCAAATCAATCAGACTTTGCAACACAATATGATCTTCACAAAAATCCTTTTTTTTTCCCCCCAGAGGAGTATGCAAAGCACCAACTGCATCAGTTCCTAGCAATCACTTTAGTAACACTTTAGTCCAGCTACATTTGGAAAAACAATTTGGTTTTACATTGCTGATTAACCAAAAGGTGTTAAGATAATCAGAAGTAACTTCAAGAGAACCAGAAATTACATAGATTTGTTTCATTCAGAATAATTTAATCAACAGAACTAAAAATAAGCAAATTTTAAAACATAAAAATGGAAGTGAGGAATGGTTTAGCATTAAGAGAATGGCTGTAAACCAGGATATAAGAGAATATTTATTTTAATACACCTTTTTTTTCCAATACTTCCTAGTGGCAAGATGCATGTAACTGTAGAAGGCAAAACCAGACATTTTGCACCACTTCAAAATCAGCTATTCAGCCTGCAGAATCATGAGCTCTGAGCTTACTATTTTGGCAACTCTCTAGATGAGATCCCTGTGTGATGGGTTTGTCAAGAATCTGCTCTGAAAAACAGTTTTGGAAGAAGGGTGAACTAAAATGACCATCCAGCCTGAGTGTCTCTGTAAAGACAAAGAACTTTCATGCAGTAGTTGCTGCAACACAGGACCATGAAAAGCAGGGGCATAACTGTCCAGTTACACATTTTTCCAAGGCCCTACATGGTTCATTTGCTTTCATATGAGAAGACATTTTCCCATAACAGACTAGATAATATTGGGCAATTCAACCTTTGTCTCCCAGCCAACTGTCAAAAACCACAGTAGTGGCTAGCAAGGTGATCACTCCTGAAATTAACCAAGTATCAGCCTACAGTTCACAGAGCTATGTCATTGCCTTGACCACTACCAGTAATGACTTAAGTCATTAGACTGTTTATTCCTATCCTGCATTTAAAGTCCCCAACAGGTCAGCTATATTACAGAAAGATGACAGCTCACTCCACAGTAATCAAGATAAAATTTACTGGTTTAAATAAATGCTATCTTCTTTGTGTTGTATATATTAGTTTTCTTGGAGAGTGGAAGTGCATTCTGCTTACTTAGCGTGCTTTAGAGCAGCTGTCACAATAGCTTGGGTTTCCTGGAGTATTTGACATTACATTGGAACAAAAAGCCCAACTCAGGTAGCAGCACAGACTCCATCTTTAATTCTCTGTAATTTATAAAGACAAGGATGGCTTTAGCAAGCCAAGCCAAGCCTTTAAGCCGGAGCATCTGCTCAGATACAGAAATAAATACGACTGGGGGGACACTCCTTATCCTATTTGTTATTAACGCTTAATCCAGCCAGAATTAATAACAATACGTTTGGGCAACAGCAACTTCCAGACTCAGGAACTCACCTCTGCTTAAAAATATCATCTTTATGAACTACTTCATAAAAGAAGCAAACAAACCTGAAACATTTTAATGTCCAGTTTCTGCTGAAGGCGCTTTGGCAGTTCCTGTAGAAACTGCAATTAGGATGCTCTTCCTGTAAGGATTTCTGAAACCACCACTGAAAGCACTGTCTCTCTACTGATCATTAAGGAAAAATAATTAATAAGAAATATACAAATACAGCACACTTAAGAGTTTCATTTGTATTTTAAAAAATGAACAGAGCACATTCCCCTAGAAGCTAGAAACCTCCCTGCTGCAGAGAGATGTTCTTCACTGCATGCAACCATACAGCTCTCTACACCACCAGATTAAGGACATTTAAAATTACTTGGTACACCTGTGCACCATATCAAGTTTCCCACAGCACGAGCACTTTAGGCTCTGCATGCAGTACTCTCTAGTTTAGCAAGGCTCCATGAAGACGTGATGCTCATGGAACACAGGTGGAGAAAGAGACTATCACGTTAATGGATTGATCCTCTACATCAGTTGTAGGCTGCATGGAGTATGTAAATGGAATTGCTCAGTGAAGATGTGTCTAAGTTTGAATTGAAAACAATCAGTATTTGTAAATCTCATCTGCAGTATCATGCGACTGAGACACATTGCTTTTGCCACCTTTAGTAGCGATCAGCATGATTACAAATGAAAATGGGATTAAAGACCACTGGAGGCTGACAAATTGTTTCTCAGGCTGCCATGGTGCCTTCTGAATAACCTTCAAGCAGAAAACTCTGGTATGCCAAGAGGACCTCTCTCCAAGCACCAGACTGTATCTCAGTACTTGTCCTCAAAGAGTCTAATGTTACATTTCAGGCACTATTATGAGGAAGGAGACAAGCTTCTCCAGTCTGCTGTGAAAGACTAACCACAAATCTTCACAAATATAGTGAGGACTTGACATAGTCATTAAATCCAGTCCCCACTACCTGCTTCAGAACAGTTCACTGAGGCACATTGACTCACATATGAAGCTCAGAAACCTCCTAAAATTAAGTCTGTTGTTTGACAGCCTGTAATTAAATGTCACAACTATACTCCCCTTTTGATACTGATCTCATGAACAATAGTCACAGAAAGAAAAAGAAAACTCACAATGTTTAATTTTATACCTAGTCTCCTCTTACTCACCATTACAGGAAATAAAGTCCCTTTGAATTTCAGCTTACTCTCCTTATAGCACATTTCCTTTGCACAGCTGCTCTTTTATTTATGCTTTTGACCATACTGAACGTTATGTTTAGAGTGTATCTAGGATAGGAAGTAACTGGGATTAAGAGACTTGCATAGGACTGAATTTTCATTATTATCCATTTCTTTCCTGTATCAAACCCAAAATTGAGCCTACCTGCAAAACACAAATAAGAGCAAATAAAAGGGACTGTGCCACAGAAATGGAATAGCTTTCACTGTTTAAGAAAGGAGTTTTGAAGGTCAAGCAATAGGTCAGAAAAAAACAAAGTACCTAACTTAGATGCTGCATCATGAATCTGAGTAGTTGACAATGGAGATTATTGTCTAGAAATTCAAGAGGATTTCAACCATAAAGAAAAGCACACGATGGCCCAAATCCTCCTCTATATAATTCTGTACATATGCATATTGTACCTTGACACTCTTAGTATGCAAAAAACAGTACTGGGCTTTTTTTATCTCCCCCACCCCCCCCTCCCAAAATTAATGGGCTTCTTGTTCTAATAGTCTTCACATTTCTGCTAGTAGACCTTGATGTATCTACCTTTAACTTTTACCTCTCCAGGAACTGGTTCTTAAGCATACATTTACTTTAATAGGAATAAGCACAGAGAACAAAACCATTAACAACCGAAAGCTCAAAGCTTAATGGTGCCCAAAGCTACAAGAAGCTAACTGTAAAGTGATGCCAGCCAGCAGCTTGTTCTTACATGAAAAGTATAAAAGGTTTCTTGGCTGTTTGCTTAGCTCTCTAATAAAGGACTTGTTTGGTTTCTTTTTTACTTTTGATATGCATCACACAGCACATTAGACCAACACCACAAACTTTCCCTTTATAGGGGTAAAATACCTGACAGACACTACAACCAGTTCTTTGAGAAGCCACAGGACCAGAATCACTCAGACCAGGTGAAGAAAATCCAAATACTAAATCCTGTGCTTAAGACTTCTTTTACTAATTAAGGTATACACTGCAGGAATTTGCACCTGTAAAACACTAGGGCAAGTTACAAGTGGAGCATTTCCCTAAGTAAGAAACAAATGTGCCACCATTATCAACTGGTACTGCAGGGATAAGTGGTATTGTTTACCAACCACTTACTAACTCTTCCTTTTTTTCCCCATACTGACACAGACACTGCTATAGTGCTCTTCTACAATGAACTGTGAAGTGTCAAAGCACCTGCAAATAAAAATGGAAATCTATGAGAATTTACTTTATTTCCTTTTTTGGTTTTTTTTTAAATATACATATACAAGATATTTCAAAAGCACAAGAACATTATACAAGTTTCAAATTTACATTTTTGCAATTAAAGATACCAATATGTGCATTATCAAATAACTTCATCTGTCAGCTTGAATGGAATAGAACTCAGTGGCGTAAGCGTCTTGCGATCACTAAATACAGATTATACTCACAGTGAACAAAACTGCATAGTAGTTTATGAAATGAAAGATGACCACACTAGTTGGTGAATGATATGGGAGCCCATCTGCTAGATTAGTTATGTGCAAACGTGCAGAAAGATGCAACTTTCCTCTCCCACTACTTCAGCTACAAAGAGATTTCTAGAGCTTTAAACATGAGCTCAGCTGCTCAGACCTGCTCCTGTCCTCACACAGAACAGTTCAGACAGAGTAAGTAAAGTGAACTCACTGCCTATTTGACAACGGAATCTTTTTTATCAGTGAAGTGAAAGGTAACTGAAAGGTTTTGATAAATGAAAAGGTAAATATCAGAGGGAAACAGTGAATAGAGTTTTGGTATCAAAGAGGCATACATTTGCTAGTCTTAACCCACGTTTTTTTGTGGTAAGAAGTGTTTTGCTGCCCTTACAAATTGCCAATGCACGCAAGGTCTCGTGACAGCTGCTGTTCGAAATTCACTGTGTGTTTCAAATACATTTTAGAGAAGACTAAAAGAATTAATAGGTCTCTAAAGGGTTTCATATTCAGGTTCAAAATCTGAATCAAAGAGAATGGCCTTAACTGCAAGAAACAGAACACCTGAAAAAGCCATCTATTTGTATCACCCAGGAAGGATTATAGCAGAAGTTATTAAAAAAGTACTTGAAATCAGAACAATACTTGAATTCATTGGTATTCTGTTTTTAGATGGAGTTACAGTGCTCTTTGGTGCACTCATACATACTCTAAAAACTTTTAAAAACTAGGAGAATAGTAATATTTAAATATAATTTGTGATTCTACTGTCTCTCAGCAGAACGGAAAAAAAAGACAAAGAAATTGTACAAAAACACTGATATTAATTTGAATCCTCCTCCCCCCCTTTCAAGCCTTATTAAAATGACACAAAAGAATCCCAATAGCAAAGGGGTGGGAAAATTTAGAGTACTGACAACTTTGAACTTCCACACAGAAATGGAAAAGTATTTTTACCAATCACATTACAAATTCTCTCATATTATGACTGACATTCAGGAAACAGTACAACAAACATCGAGAACTGAAGCACAAACACGTAACATTGAGAGAGAGTCCAATCATAATGTGCTACTAACTACTGAAGGGCATAGAGACAAGACTTAGCCACCTTTTCCCCCCCCCTTTTCTGTTCTAACTGCACTGAACCACTGGACATGCTCCCCAAAATGCAGGAAGGGCTTGAAACAGTGACAAGAGAATTAGGAGTGGAAAAATCCTCAGTTACGGGCAAGCTTATTTCTGCTTCTAAAAATTGCTTCTTCTGGGCCTTGATTTTAGGCTAGTGGTAGCTTTGAACGTCTTCTGCTTTACTGAAGTCTCTGGCTCTTGTGCTGGTTGCAGAACTACACTACAGCTACTAACAGTATTTTCAGGTTTGCTTCTTGGGAAGAATCTCAGAAGACAAATTGTAAAAGTAAAACTAACCACAACCTAGCCAATGGTGCAGCCCTCTTGGGATATATGTTAATAGAGAACAAATTCATTAGATAAAGTGCAGTTCTGGCAATGCAGAAAGCATGGACTTTACTTCTTAATGCAATAAGCAAGATGGTAATTGCCCCATGCACTTTTTGTCCCACACTTCTCCTTTAAAAAGTTATTTACTAAAAACTCATTACATTCCAGCATACAGCTGAATGCAGGCTTTTTCTGTACAAATTAAATGTTTGCTCTCCCTGTTGGTGCAGATTACTACAGGCCTGGCACCACCTCCGCTCCAGCATTACGCCACAGATCTTGACGTATTTAAAAGATTTATTAAGCTAGGGAAAAGAATCCAAAGAAAGTAAAGGAGGTTTTTCCACAGCAAAAACATTTAGGCATATTCTCAAGGCATGGAAGAAAAAGAAACAGGGCATGTGTCCTGAATCACAGCTGTCCTTGTCAAAGCGTATGAAACAAAACTTCTCAAAACAATGGAACTATTTCTGGATCTGAACGGTCAGTAATAATTGCATAAGTAGTTTTCCTTCTGGGGGTGGGGAGAAAAACAAAACAAGAAAAAGAAAACCATGTGACATGAGATTCTGTCTCAGTGTTTCAGTAATACTTCCAACCTAGAGAATCCATTAATTGTGTGTGAGAGTCTATTATCTGCCATCTTCCTTTCCTTTTTCAAAGCACTGCCAAAAGTAAAAGTTTTCACTAAAAATTAAGAGACTCAGAGCAGCTGCCAGTTGAATCCAAAGAAGATCTGATTTGTTTCTTGGCTTCTGGCAATCTCCTCTATGATGCAGTGTTGCTGCCATAGCAGATGAAGCTTCCGGTAACGTTCCTGACATAAGTGCAGGGGATTGCCTCTTCTTCATGGAAGAAAAAAGGAGAATACCCAATAAACGCATCAGAAGAGCACATGACAAATTGTTCCATTAATAGTTTAGCATGGCCAGAAAAACATTAAATACTTCTATGAACATAATTCCAGCAAGCGTGCTGGAAACGGCAACAATCCCTCATGTGGCATGCAGTGACTGTCATTTCCAACACGGCACTTCAGCAGGGGCAATTGTTGCACATTTCTAATTAAAAACATAAAAAGTGCTGTTGAGAACGTAAGAAAATTTAACACTATCCTAAAAGGGTATTTTTTCCATTATGAATGACCCATTCATGACTGGAAACTGCCATCAAGAACTTGAATTTCAACAAGTTGACCAGGCCAGGATGCATACTACAGTGCTGCATATGCTAGCAGGAAAAACATGTCTAAATGGGTGAACAGACAGACTGACCAAAATGGAAATGGGGAAAGAAAGTCAAAGAGCTACTCACTTCAGACCTGGATCTGTTTCTCCATATTCATCCAAGTAGGGTGCAGGATATAAGCAACCCCTGGTTTTACCTTCAATGAGGACAACTTTGCATTCCCTGATTCTTAAAGACAAAAATAGATACATTTAAAATACAAGCCCACTCCCAACAGGATCTGAACATTTTGGTGAGCTGTTATCTCAGGTCAAAGCAATGTCTCTTGAGTTCAGACAAGAAATAAAGCTCAAGTACTTTGATAAAGTCATGAATGTTGACATCCATGTATTTTCCTTTGCTCTTTAACATGCTAAATTCTGGCTAGATACTTACTTCAGAAACATACAGACTCCAGCTCCACACTGAAGAGCGTGAGAAGTACAGGCTCCCAGCTCCTCCCCATTCACCAGTTCCTGACAGCAAATATTCTGGGAACACAACATAGCCCCACAGAATAAACACAATACTGGATGCTTTTGTTCATCATCAGAAGACCGCGGGCACCTAAAAGAAGCATCATCAGAACATTACTGCAGGAATTACAACTTCAAAAGAAAGAAATGTTAACTATGGATAACGTTGCTTAAAAACACAACAACACAAAACAACCCCAAACCCCAACCCAGAAACAAACAAAAGCCCAAGACATACTATGTCATCATCAGATTTCACGTATCTGGTTCCTTTGGCTATGTTTTCACATTTCTGGAAATATTTTATCTGCAGGGTATCCATTTTGAGCAGGAGGTTGGACTAGGGAAGCTGCTGAAGTCCCTTCTAAGCTAAATTATCCTATGATTCACTCTTCCTGGCAGAAAACAGTGCCAACCTTCTGGGCTGAAAAAATAATTGTCATGCTCACAGACAAACCAAATGCACTTGGCACTGGTGAAAAAAGATGAGCAGATTAAGGTACAAAAATTTTATTTGCTATCCTACCAAACACAAGGGACTGCACTTAGTAAGCTGTTGTGCTTCATGTTCAGAATGAACATGTGCTAGTACTGCCCATTATAAGCATAACAGCACCTCTGCTTCTGCAACATAATTTTACTACCAGGTACAGCAAGGGCCTGAATTTAAAAGGGGACAAACCACCTAGGAGGATAATTAAATGTCACATCTTACCTAAATTGAGAAGCTTGGTTCAGAAGGCAGCTATAGTCTTCAGGAAGCTCTATTAAACTATTTCTTTTCCTAGGATACCTGGGTAAGTGACAAACAACTATTGTGAGAGTAATAGGGATGACAGCAAAGAACAGCAAGCTATGAATTCCTGCTATGCTTCCAGTCCTTTCTGCAAATTTCCACAGTTCTAGACCAGTTCATCAGTCCTAGAAGACCAAGTGAGATGCTCTACAGGGGAGCTTCAGCATTTCTATATTCCAGCAAACACAATGAAATGAAATTCCATGTTACCTACATGGGTGGGGACATCTCCTATTTCAATTAGCTTTTGGGTTTTTTCCCTAGAGTAAGCTAGATAACTTGTCTAACAATGTGGTACATTCTCAATGAAGAAGAGAAATGTACTTTTGGGGGAAGAGCAGGAGACGGAAAATACTAACACGCTAACTTGCCCGTAACAAGCACTTCATTCTTTCAACAGTTAAGTAACAACCAGAATAAAACTGGATATGAAACAGAAACAAACTTACCTTATTGCAATGCTTTTCCCCTTCAAACAACTTAACACCACTGGGTCAGCATACCACCTGTTTCAAACAAACAGTTGCATATGGTAGTGTTTGGTAACAACACATATTCAGAATCACTGAACTATAAGCAGTAAACAAACACAGGCCACAGCTAACCATTAACAGTTCTAGCTAAAACTTCACAAGGAAAACCAGCCATTCTTTAGTGCTTCAGAAAGACTTGAAGTTTGCATACAAAAGAAAAATCCATGTGGGAAAAAAAAAAAAAGTATGCTTAAAAATGAATCAACATCATAGAATCAGTCAGGGTTGGAAGGGACCACAGGGATCATCTAGTTCCAACCCCCCTGCCATGGGCAGGGACACCCCACACTAGATCAGCCTGGCCAGAGCCTCATCCAGCCTGGTCTTCAACACCTCCAGGGATGGGACCTCAACCACCTCCCTGGACAACCCATTCCAGGGCTTCACCACTTTCATGCTGAAGAACTTCCTCCTCACATCCAGCCTGAATCTCCCCACCTCCAGCTTCATTCCATTCCCCCTAGTCCTATCACTACCTGAGATCTTGAGAAGTCCCTCCCCAGCCTTCTTGTAGGCCCCCTTCAGATACTGGAAGGCCACAATTAGGTCACCTTGCAGCCTTCTCTTCTCCAGACTGAACAGCCCCAACTCCTTCAATCTGTCCTCATACATGCACATGAAAACACAACATTAAAAAATGCAAGCAGTCCTCAGACACACAAAGGTTCTCAAAGTGGGCTACAAAACACAGCTGTTAAGTCAAACTGTAAAAAAGTTTCATATGCTCTACCAGGAAAATATTCATTGCTTTTGTTTTATAACCCAATAGCTGTTTTACAATGCCTCACTGCATGTTGTATGCTTTCTTCAAATGGCCAGATGAGGCTACCAAAACAATGACAGGCGTTGGCAAGCTACTCAAGAGGGAAACTGAGATATCATGTAAATTATCTCTACAAAAAGGAAAAGAAGGGAGAGAGAACTGAAGCAGATGGTCAATCCAGTAAGCTTCATTTAACACATCTCTCAACAATCATCAAATTTAAGCTTCTGAAATAAGATTCTTTCAGAAAACATAAGGGAGCTTGCATGCTGATTTGAAAACTGTTACTATTAAATACACAGTCATCCACTTGAAACTTCTGCTTTTGACAATGGATTTGTTAAGCACTGCCTCTGCTGATCATTTTCTAATGTTCACAAGCACCAATCCTCTCTGTGGTCTTCCAAGTACCGTCAAGTCTTTGAGTGAGCATGAAGGAACAATGTGAGACAAATTTATTCATTAATTTAGTTGTGAAAATGCTATCAATTTAGTATCATAGTAACATAGTATCAGTCAGGGTTGGAAGGGACCACAAGGATCATCTAGTTCCAACCCCCCTGCCATGGGCAGGGACACCCCACACTAGATCAGGCTGGACAGAGCCTCGTCCAGCCTGGTCTTCAACACCTCCTGGGATGGGGCCCCAACCACCTCCCTGGACAACCCATTCCAGGGTTTCACCACTCTCATGCTGAAGAACTTCCTCCTCACATCCAGCCTGAATCTCTCCACCTCCAGCTTCATTCCATTCCCCCTAGTCCTATCACTACCTGAGATCCTAAGAAGTCCCTCCCCAGCCTTCTTGTAGGTCCCCTTCAGATACTGGAAGGCCACCATTAGGTCACCTCAGAGCCTTCTCTTCTCCAGACTGAACAGCCCCAACTCCTTCAATCTGTCCTCATAGGAGAGGTGTTCCAGCCCTCTGATCATCCTTGTGGCCCTTAAAACTTACGTATAACTTACATATAATACAATTGCAATTCATTGTAGTAAAACTGTTGGCAGGGAATTGTTTGTCAACTATATGAACTGTAACTTGGAGCCAACAGCTCAAAATATTCCTGAATGGAAGTAATCTAGACAAAGGTTTAAAAACAAATAACCAAAACCACACACACACAAAAACAACCAAAGGCAATCCAAAACCAAACAAATGAAAACACAAACCCCAACACCAAAAACAAAAAAGGGAAAACCAAAATAAACAAATTAAACCCAAAGAGAAAACAAAGCCCACCCCCAAAACCACCAAACAAACAAACATAACCTACCATACAAAAAAAAAACAACCCACCAAGCAAACAAAAAAAAATACCCCAACAGAAAAAAAACAAACCCATAAAGAAAAGGCTAGCATTAGCCAGAGAATTCTGCCAGGAAAAATGAATTAATGCAACCAAGTGCCCAGACAGACACATTAAATAGAATCATAGAATCATTATGGTTGGAAAAGAACTTCATCAAGTCCAACGGTTAACCTAACACTGCCAAGTCCACCACTAAACCATATCCTCAAGCACCACATTCAGATGTTTTTAGAACACTTTCAAGGACAGTGATTCCACTGTCCTTGGGCAGCCTATTCCAATGCATAACCACTTCTTCAGTGGAGAAATTTTTCCTAATATCCAATCCAAACCTCCCCTGCCACAACCTAAGGCTGTTTCCTCTCTTTCTGTACATGAAGACATTCTCCAGCACAACATAGCAGGATTATTCTCAGAGGTGGGGGAGGGGGGTGAAGGGGTGTCTGTTTATTTTAACTTGTATTTTTGAATGCAGCATTTCACCAATTCTTTCTTCACTGATAGGTTACAATATACATAATATTCAAGTTGTACCTTTTGACCATTAAGCTACTTTGACATTCATCAGTGTATTTTGGAATTAGAGACAAAATAAAAAGCTTCACCCTGTCAGCTACAGAATTCTCCATATTCTTATTTTATAGCTCATGTGATCAGTAATTTTGCTATAGACAGAGTAAAAATATACCACTCAACAGTAAGTTGAATACCATACAAGCAAGTTTCGTAACTTTTCTGCATGACTGATTTAATGTACATCTGCAAGCACTAGCTCCTTAAACTGTTAGCGTTTAATGTTTGCATTGAGATAAAATATAGAATGTTTTGTGGGTTTTGAAGTCCTTAAAAGGGATTCAGTACACCAAACATCAAACAAGTCTTCAGAACTTTGGTATGAATTTGAGCTCAATCATTTACGGACAAATTTGATCCAGAATTCCCATAAGGTCAGCACATCAGAAAAACATGGCCTGTCTAGTCCCAATTAATACCTTTGAAGCAGTGGATTTACTGTGTCCCAATACTCCTGGAAGAGCAGGAACAAATTAGTAGGTAGAGAAAGGTAATTACAAAGTGCCTTGAATTCCCCTTCTTCAGAAACTGCAAAAGAAAAACACAAGCAACTGTTAAAAGTGTTTCAGCACTGTTGAGTAATTCACTCCAAGCTAGAAATCTCCCAATCCCTTTTGCATTGAATAATATGTATCTTAGAGCTTTGGCAGATCTCCTAGCTAGTGCAATTGGATGCAGTTCCACTGACTTATCAGGGCTATAATAATCTGCATTAGCTGAGGATCATCTTTAACAAATCTGACACATATTAAGAAGTTTTTAAGTTGCACATAAGTCACTGTGGTAACAGAACTCCCTGCTTAATATGCATAATATGCACCACATTAGTGCAGCAAATCTTCTGTGCTTGTCACAATTTAGCTTTTCAATATCCTTCTGAAAAACCTGCAAGAGGATTAAATTTTGCTATGATCAAGTCAGTGCTAATATATTGCACAAAGTTGAACTGATTTTATGGGTTTGCTGGGTGGTCATTTATTGGCTCTGCAACACAAAAGGGCTTTTCTGATTTATACTAGAAAGACTCCCCCCTATAGAATTGAAGTTCCAGATTAATGGTAAGGACAATAGCATATCCCAAAATGCAGAGATTTTGACTAATGTAACCCAATCAAATTCAAATGTAGTTCATAGTTTATATAAAACAATTTAAGATGCTGTATTTTGTCTCAGTTGTTCATAGTCCTCCTTTTTAAAGAGCTGACAATTCTGTGTTTCACTGCATTGTGACAGAAGACATCATATTTTTTCTGGGGGTTTAGCATCTGTAATGCAATAGAATCCTTCAAGGAAGAGGTTTAAGTTTTATCATGTGCTTTATTTCTTCTTGGCTCTGTTTTGCTGAGTCCCTATGTCTTCAGCATTTACCAACATCAGCAACTGCACTCAATTGTTTGCTTGTTTTTAAATATACTCCAAGCTCTCTCTCAGGTGACACAACATAAGCCCCTTATATCCTTACATCACAGTATCCTTTTATCCACAAATACTTAGTATCAGCACATCATTGATAATTCACATATTTGCACATACTGAGAAGTAACCCTTTGCATGCACAGACAACTCAGCTTCTCCTGCCTATCCCTTCCTATACAGATTAGTATTTCCTTGTCATTCCAGGTCTTACTTTAATGCATGAACTAAGTTAGTGTGAACATTTAAATAATCCACTCTTCAAAAAAAAACCCAAAGTCAATAAAATACACTTGCTTTTTCATATTTACCTTGTAGTAGTTCCTCAGGTGGAGAGACTCCCAGCAAATAATGAAAAAACAAAGCAGCACAACGAAGGTAAGGCATGATGCCTTTTTTAACACAATCCCACACAAGCCAGCCTGGAATATCCTGACTAAAGCAACTGTAACACACAAATGAGAAATAGCTGCAGTAGCTCACAATGCAAATCCTCCCAGGACATTCACATTTTGGTTAGCATTGGTAGAATGGCAGCTGTGCAGAAGCAACACTGGTGGGCCCCAAATTCTGTGAAACAGCCCCCAGGATCTAACTTCAGGCTTGCCCCCTGCCTATGAAAGCAGTACTGAGAGTTTACATACAACACTTACATTAAGCCTCCAGATGATCTCAACCTATGTATTTCAGAATTATGAAAAACCAATAGGCAATGCATAGCTGTCCCATCTCAAGGTAACTCAAGATAACCTGATTTAAAGCATGCCATACAGCACCACACAGAGCAACTGATTCTTAAACTGGTTGCTTATTACCAAAAGGCAGCAATTTTTTTTGCAATTATGAACATTTCTCATTCAGTGAGAAATGTGTTTTGAATGCACTCCAAAAACATACAAACACTCTTCTGTAAAACCAAAACAAACAACTGAAAAAAGAATATATGGAAGTCACAACAGTAACACTCAAGATTGTTTAACACAAAACTATACTAATCCATTTCTGAGAAAAACAACTGGAGTGATACTTGGTAATTGTTCTTGTAATCTGTACTGATATGAGCATTTAGGCTAAATTTCACTGTAAATTTAACTTATTTAGTGTTCCTTTTATCTAAAAATTTTAAACTTGATTAAATTCACATTTGTGTGAACAGGATGGTCACACAAATGTTGACCAGGTGCTGCTGAGGAAGGACCCTGTAAGGACCCTGTATGGCCTGTAAGGCCATATTATAACATCATCCATATTTTCAAGGTCATTTCACACACAGATACTGAAATACTGAACAGTCTGTAGCTATACCCACCAGAAAAGTCTGAAAAGATAGGCACCAACACGCAAACAAATGAGCAATTCTGTATAGCTTTGCACTTCCCTAACAGAACCATTTGCTTCTTTCTAGTATCCAACTACAATATGAAAATAAAAACTAAAAAAAAACCCCAAAACCAACCATGACAAAACCAAGCACAAAAAACTTTAAAGCCAAACAAGACAAAGAAAAAATAACTACTATAGTTAGTGGCTGTATTTCTCTCCAGAATGAATATAGGCTTGGGAATTTTGTCATCCTTAAACTAAGAGTTTACTCAGTTGTCCAGAAAAAGTAGCTATTTTTACTAAAAAGAGGTAATTTGCTTCTGGTTTTCTGTGTTGCCCAGGTCTGCACTGCCATCTAAGACAAAGAGATGCTGTTACTTACCCACTGGTGTACTGGCAAACCTCCTTACAAAAAGACTCTGCTGCCCGTGCCTCTTCGCTGTTATCCGATGACTGAGCAGTAGGGGATTCTGCATGCAAAAAGAGGAATACCACTGTAAATGGACATCATTTGTGACACACTTCTCTTTTACACATGCCGAGTTCTTTTTATTTTAATTGATTCATGGAAATAGTATCACACGATTTTGCTTACTTCTTTGCTATTTGCTGGTTGTAACCTAATAAATGTTCTCCTAAACTGCATGCTATCATGCTATAAAGAATAATCAGGATTACTGCCTCATTGCTCATCCCTCATGTAAAACCTGCTTTCTTCCCTTGAACTTTCAAAGTTATTGTCCTACACAGACTAAACTAGAAGAATTTTCTTGGTTCTCATCATGCTCAAAAGTAGTAGCTGGGAAGCCTGTGTGTTACTGATGGCTTTAAGCAGTAGTAAGGAACAAAGAGAAAAGTTAAATCCTATTCTATCAGCTTGCAGAATTCTGCATTTTGGCTCTGGGTATTTACTAGGTTGAAGGGTAAAGGAAAGTTTCTTTCCCAAATCCATAGCTGTCACTCTACAGCTTGGAGTGCTGCTGCTGGGCAGAGCTTTGCTTTTCCTACAAGGAGTGAGGAGGGAAAAGTTGCCACTCTAATGCATGACTTGTTCCAAGTCCTGATGTATCAATAACTACGTTGTTTTCTTTGCCTACGTACACACAAGACATAAAACTAAACCCTCTGAAATTATGCTTTGCTATTTATTTTTTCCCCAGAAGAACAGTTATTACTGTCTACTATTAAGTGCCATTTATTTTGAGTAAGTTTATACCTGGAGGACACTAGTGGTGTCCATCCACTATTTTCAAAAAAATATGTGAAAGTGCCAGAATAACCCAACCCAAACCCAGCTCCTCTACCTGTTGCTGAAGAGATGACAATTTGTGTTATGTGTGCCAGTGTTGTCAGATGGAAGAGGTAGAGGTTGTTATAGGCTGAACTAACTGATGAAGGTTGCAAATCCACAGCATCTTCCCAGTATAAAGACGGAAAGGACAACACAACTCCCACCTACAGTGAAAGGGAAGGAACAAATATTAAAGTAACAGATTTGACAATAGCTACATGGGGAACAAATTATATTCTCACTATACAGTTATATTTCATTCCTGCAGTCAATTTAAACCTGTTCATTTACATTCCTAGCTTTAATTCGAAGGGTATAAAAAAACTCACTGAAAAACATTAACCATTTGTGTCCTTCTAGCATGCAGGAAACTCAGAAGCAGTTCCACTGTAATTGCCAGTTCAGGAACACAAAGAAGAAGGCTTAACTTCTGGATTTTGACACACTACAAAGCACATTGAAAAACGTGAGAAGCAAGACCAAGCATTAGTCTGAAAGGCAACCAGGACAAAACCAGCTTTCTTTTGGTGGGTTTCATATTTGTTTGGGGTTTTGTGTGTGTGGTTTTGTTCTGCTTTTCACTCTAGAAGAAACTATAATACAGACTTGTATGAGGAAGAGAAAGAGGCTAAACAGAATAAAGAAGGTAATGAGAGTGAATGTGAAGGAATCAGAAGGCATGAGAGGCCTACTGAGACAAAGGGAAAACGAGGGAAACCAGATGAGTGGGTGCATTTCTCAGTGGGCTTTGTTTGTTTTTTTGAGGTAGTAATCAAGCATGAAAACTAGGAACAGTGACAGAAAAAATTTGAAAGCTAGAACAGCAAAATTAAAGCTAAGACTTGTAATAGCAGCTACATGTAGCCATCTCCTTGTATGTAGAATAGAATAAACCAGGTTGGAAGAGACCTTCAAGATCATCGCGTCCAACCTATCATCCAACACCACCTAATCATTTGACTCACACAAGTGAGCAGATAATGCAGGACTATCCACAGGGCAAAGTACACAGAAATCCACGTTAAAAAATAAGTATTAATATGAAAAAGAAAATTAACCTGCTTACCAAAACATGGAACATATCTACTTCTAAGAGGGATGGAGTGTCCTCCACTTTAAAGTTTGGTAGAAGAACTACAAAATAAAGATGTCAATTATGTTTTTGACATATATTTTCTTCTTTTGGATTGAACTGCAATCAAAATCTGACTTTAGAGCCTCTATCAGTCGAGTGTTTTCACTAAAAAAAAGTGCAAGTCTCAGAACTAAGTACCTAATTTCATTAGCTGCTTACCACTTAGTTAATTGTTTATGCATCTGTTTATCTATTTCCACATACCCAACCAGCTCACAATTTTAATGACTGTATCATCAAAATCCCAAGGTAACAATTTTAATTTGCCTAGCTCTAATCAAGTACACAGTGTTAAAAGCGAAGTCCACAAATATTCACTGCAATACTGCCCCACGAGCTAGCCCAGTACAAAGCCTGTACCACACCTAAGAATCCTATGGAAGAGAAGGTAAGTCAAAAAGTTGGATTCACAAAGGTCACCATGCTGCCCTCAGCAGTAAGAAACATGAAGGGAAGCTATGTGTCTCAAGCTAGCTCCAAGTATCGTAAACAACACTGCAAGCAGCCTTTTGAAAGTACTAAAAGTCTTAATAATTAAGAGACAAATACCTGTTTTGTGGCATTACCTAGCTGTTGTTTAGCACAGAATTTGCTAATTTTGAGCACTGCCAGAAACACATTATTACTCAGATCATTTAGAGATGGTTATCTCCAGACCTAGGAAATCCAGGATTGATGATTTTTTGGGGGACTTCAGTGACACAGGGCTGCGTTAAGAGAACTACTGATGACTTCTATTCAGGCAGCATTAGAGAAACTGAAGTTAGCACTCTTGTCAGTAGTCTAACCTTTGCCTCTATGCTGTACTATTGAGAGTACCATTTTGCAATAGAAACTTCAGCAGCATGCCAGGTAGCCATGAAATGGAATACCATACCTCCTAGAAGACGAACCAGATGTTTCTGTATCAGGACCTGTGGTGATGTTGTTCTCTGAGCAGCTGCAAACTGCACTAATGCTTTAAGGCCACTGTGCTAGAGCGCAAGAGAAAATGGTTGAACAGGAAAAGATGATGTAATTGTGAAATAAAGCTGTAAAAACATCAACTTCTACAAATAGAAAACACACTGATAAATTAATTTAATAGGAATCTCCACGTGTAAGTAGAAACATTATTCCTCCCAAAACGCTCTTTATTTTATCAATCTAAACATTTTGAGAGCTATTCCTCAACAAAGAATGATCTGGATGTCAGCACTTTCAACAAGAAGTTTTTGTATGTGTGGGTATTTTATATTCTATAACACACATTAAAAAATTGGGGGGTTGTTTAAAATGCATTGCATATCTTACTTGCCCATACCTGTCTATTTTGTAGAGATCCAAATAAAGGCTTTCCCTCTGTTTCCAAGAGGTTTTCTTGAAATTAAACAGAAAAAAATAAGTTGCTTTGTTCTACAGAAGCTAACATATCTGTTAGAATACACTTAGTCCAAGATTAACTCAGTATATGTACTTTCTTTTAAAGCTCAACTTTACTCTAGTAAGAGAAATCTCTTGGGAGGGAGGAAATTGTCTTGATAGGTACTGAATGTTTCCCAGATAAATGGTTGTAACAAGCTTTTTAGAAACATTTGGTTTTCATACCTTGGTAACTAGGTACTTAAGAAAACACTTTCATATCAATGATGTTACAATCTATGGACTCAGTCATATTTTAAGTTATCCTCATAAAAATGTTCTCAAACCACTAAGGTATGTTTACAGGGATGCTACACAGCCACGGCTACATTTGACTAGTTTAACAAAAAGTATTTTGAAACAAAATGCCCAAGGTGGAAGAAAATTAAGCTTTCCTCCCCAGGTGCACTGGTTCTGAAGGGTAAAGAAAATAAACCAGTAAAAATAAGAAATCAAATTAACCCAGTTGAGTAAACCAGTATCCACTGGTTTTGTGCTTTAGTCACTTCAGAAATCAATCTGCACATGTCAAGATCTTGAAAATTTATTTTTTTATTGCTTTCCCTGAGAGTTTTCTGGTTGACTGTTTTAGTATGTTAGTTTGGGGTTTTTTTTAGCCTCCAACTTAGCACTTCCATACATTGGTGTAACACAACATGTGGAAGTGCTGAAGAAACATGGGAAAAATCAGTTCTGCATTTTTAGCTCTCTGGCTTTAGGCAATGAAAGCAATTCACACCCCATGCTTTGAACCTCCTCTAAAGATTCCACCAGCAGAGATAGATAAGGTTCCTTGCCCAGGTAGCTTGGCCCCAGGCCCATGAAATGGTTTCAATAATGAGCTTTAAGACTAGATTCAAACCCAGCACACTAGAAGCTATGGAAGCACTTCTGCTTTACAGTTTCATGAAGTGTGTTGTGTTTCTTAGAAGTGGTATGTCCTAAGACAGGTCAGACCATCACAGTGGTCCCTCTGGTTTTATTATCTTGACTTGGTACGGCAACTGAATTATCTATTTCTGACCTACACCTTCAATATCACATCTCTGAGTTAATTGCATTTATACACTTGCTGGCAATTTCATCCCTGACAGCTACAAAGATTGTCTGGGGTTTTGTTTAGGTATCAAATGAAAACATTCTGCACAGCATTAAACGCAATGTTCATAAAGCTTCCAGTTCTCTCCCAACCCATTCGAAATCTCTACTAAAATGTAACACTAGAAAGATGCAATCAGTTTTCATCACCATTTCTGTCTTATCAGAATACTCCCACTTTTTGAACCCTCAAAACTCCAGTTAGGTCAAGTCCACTAAAGATTTAGGGTAGACTACTCTTGTACCTCAACAGCTTCACCAATTCAAAAGGACACACCTGGCAGATAGCATTTATGGAGATGTGCCACTATATGCTCAGTTCCTACAGCCACCATTTCAGACATCTCCTTCCCCAATGGAAAGCCACTACAGATTTATCTACAGCTTCATCTTAATTACACAAACTCCTTCATGTATATTGCACATAAATGAAATGACAATGACTGCTAAATACATGCATTATCTCCAAAATTGCAATCATTTCTGGTCATTATTTTTCCTTCAAAAATATATTCATGCCAGAGAACACTTAGTTTGTTGGTTTTGTTCTGTTTGCTTGTTTCTTTCTCTACCAGGTACCTCCTTAGCAATTTCAGAATACAGAAGACCACATTTCTTCTAATTTCATGACAGTTCTTCAAGCATAGAGATGGAAAGAATTAATGAGAGAAAAGCCTGTTTCATAGATGCTAAATACTTAGCTGTGGAGGAGATACCTGCAGGTCAATGATCTCAGGCAGCCTGAGTATATTCACTGAACATGCTTAATGCTGCAATTAGTATCATGCAACAGGATCGCTGACCTCATTCATACTGGAATTCCATATCTTATTCTATAAACTATCATCTAACAAAAATATCTTATTATTTATAAAATATTATAGATTCCAATTCTATTATAAATGTAACAACATACAATTGACATTCCTGTATTATTGCATAATGTGATGCATTACTATTTATACAATCAAAACACCATTATTTATACAATATTTATACAATGGCATAAAATTATATGAACAACTGTAAGATTTTCAAGTGATGAGAAGGACTAAAGCCGAGTTATGTTTTACCTATACACTGGATGGTGAAAGCACACGTGCTCCAGGTCATCATAGGAATCCGGTCATCAGCTTCATTTGGAGCAACTTTCAGCCCAACTCTATAAATGGTGGTGGCAAAGAGAATAAGCATCTCCTTGATACTGCTGGAGTATTTGGCTCTGTAAAAGCAACCCAAAATAATTTCAGTCTGAATTATTAATCATGCTTATTACTAGTCAATCACTAACAATGTCAAAGTTATGCATCAAAAAATCTTCGCATACAACAGAGGGGAAAAATTTACTAGTTCCCAGTAACACACAAGTAGCTTGACATAACCTCTCAATTTGTAGAGCCTGTTAAGAGCTGCCAGGCTGGAAGGAGTCTGTTTCTCTGTACTGTATTACAATTAATATTAAAAAAATGCAAAAGTCTAAATTAAAGAAAAATATGAGAGAAAAAAGATTCAAGTAAGGAAATGTCATTAAGAACGGGAATGAAAGCATGTCCCTTTTCATAAGTAACTGAAAATGTTTGTAGACTTTTTTTAACACTTAAGGTCCTTTCAACTGACACTGGGTTAGTTTTCTGCAGTCACATGCAGAAAAGTGCCTAAGCAAAACCACCTACAGTTTTAATAGCTTGTGGTTTTTCTGGAGTCACACATGGAGCTTCGTAACAGGAACAGATGACATACACAGTAAGTCTCCAAATCGCTACAGAGGAGACAACTGCACCATAAATTTGGGAGTTTAGCCAAGCTCATACTTAAATACCACACTGTTTAAGTGCATCCAACAGAATCCTTCCCATGAAGATCAGTTATCAAGAAAGAATGGGATTCAACTGACTGAATTGTTGCAAATAGCAGATACATTTAAGTACTTTGCAGAAATATAACTTTGCTTAGAAGTAGCAGAAGTAGAGTACTTATGGCATGATCTAAAAAGAAAACAGACAGCATGGTCCACTTGAAAAAATATCTACCCATTCATGCTGGTTTAGTGGGTGAGTGTTTTTGCCCACTGGAATAAAAACAGACAGAAACCTATTCCTCTAAGTAACCTGTATTACATCATTGCATTCAAAACCAAGTGAAAGCTATCCCTGAGACAAACGTGTATCAGGAAAATTAAGGCAGATGCTAGAGGCATAGGAAGTGACTCAAATCACTGAAGGTGTGGATTAGAAGATTCCAGACTACTTAAGTCTGTATAAAGAACATAAGAACTACCAAAGTGGATTTGACCAAAAAGTCCATCTAGCTCTGTACAGATCTGATACCCAGTGAATTCCTAATGAAAAGTCTAAGTAAGCCCCTATTCCCACCAAAGAAATCATATGCCTTTCCTTCAACACAAATCCTGAAGTATATCTAAGTTATTTTAGGGAGAAAAAGTACAATGCAGAGAACTTCCAGTAACTTACGAGGACTGAACTCCAAAACTAAGGATGGAATGGAATTCCAAAGCTGAGTTCCCCATTCCCTTGCTGGTGAAAGCTGGAAGATTTTGTTTCTCACCTTGGATAAAAAAGAAAAGGGGGGGTGGGTGGGGGGGAACAGAAGATATATAAAAAATAAAAATGTGTTAGTTTTTACAGCACCCTAACAGAAGTTAGGCTTTGTATTTTAAATGGATCTCATCAGCTGGACTGTCTTCTAACCCTCCTCTTGAAGTAGCATTTTCTTCTATTCCCAGAAACATAAGGATTAAAAGTAGTGCTTTGCTGGTGAGGAAAAACAATTTCCTGCTTTATAAGTGCAAATAGCACCTTGATCCTCTGTACCTTTAGTTCTCTGAAACTCATGCATGTTTTCACTTTGGCCCTTTTCATTGAATTTGCTCTTTTTTTTGCTACATCATAGTCCATACAGAAGTTTAACTCTTGAGTGTCAGTTGGTGGCTACCCTCTCCATGTATATATGATTTCTTCTACAGGGAATATGGAAAGAATTTAACAGAAAAGAACAAAAATTCATCTCAGAAAGCACCACAACTTCATCTCCAGATTTATCTGATAGTGTCTTGACCAACAGCAAAATTGTTCTTTATTTGGAGTTTTCTGTTAGTTAAAACACATATTGGTATATTAGAACAGCTTTGAAATCAAGATAACAAACCTTTAGCATTTTTGACACTGTAGCCCGATATCCTGACTGTAATAATCTCCAGCCACCTAGCCAGGGATAGAATTTGAGCTACTGCTTCTGCATCTTCACTGAAAATAGAAACAGAAAACAAGTTTTACTTTAATAGTCAAAGAATCACTTAATCTTTAAAAACAGAGGGCACATTTAGGTCAAAACATATTAACTCAGTATTTGCAAAGTTTTGCTGGCTTTGCAAATTGTGAGCAAACAGAACAAACATTGTTAGGCTAAATTCTCGATCTAGATACTTTATTATCTGATCTCAGCTCTGAAAAACAGACAATCCAAATATGTTTCTTAAAAAATAAACAGACTGCCAAAAGCAGTGTATCTGGCTGAATACCCAAGAAGGAAATAAGCAGTCTTTTATACAGATTAGGAAGCTCATCCCAAGCTTTCCTTCAAAAAGTGAAAGGCACAAATGGCCCTAAAAAGTAACTCTTTCCTGCAGGTGCAGTCTAGTGATTCACCTGTTTATTTTTTGGGCCTGCAAGGGGACGATAGGAATCACAGTATTGCAGAGAGATTTGCAGAGCGGACAGAGATACTCCCCGTTCTCCAAGTCAAATATCTGCTCAACGTGCAGGCGCTGCCGGAAATTCAGCTGCATGGCTTCGAAGTACCTACAACACGCAACAGGAAATGACTAGAAAGAGGAATGATCAAACGTGACATGAAAACTAATGTTCAAATAATTAGAAGTGCTATTATCTAGCAAATGCCCAGCCAAGCCAACAAACAAGTCTTTACCTATGATTTGTAACTCTTTCATGTGCCTAGGTGTGAAAACAAAACCTTTTGAGCATACAGATGAACTTATGCAAAAAATGACAGCAACCTTTCCTTGCCTTTCAGATTCTTCTAAATTTCATTAATGTTTTTACAGACAGTCTTTAACTTGTCTACCCTTCTCTACTCTCACATCTCCAACACAATGAAATGTTGTACCTGATGCCTCTCATATGCAACTTGTTACACTAAGTTCAACACAATGGTTGTACATGGTTTTATTTAATTTCAGGAAAAACTACCAGTAACACTTCATGAATGAATAATCAGCTATTCATGGCAGTGACTGAGTCTCATGATTAGACAATGAAAACTGTAGCCTTTTTTTAACAGGAAGAGAGGATTGAACTATTTTAAACTCAAAAAGAAACTAAGAAATAACTACGATTCCTTTTAGTGGTTTCATGACAATTTTGCCCCCTCAGTGGACGCAAGGAGCTTTCCAATTGCATTAATGCCTCAGTGGTATTATTAGGAACACAAAGATCCAACAATCAAATCTTCTTACCCAGATACAAGCAATTAAATTCAGTACTAATGTTCAAACCGAGTATGTAGAGTCTTAAAAGACAGATATGAAACTAACTGCCACATTAAGGTAATAACTACATTTTTTCCCCTCTAAATCATACATCTTAAGGGGAAAAATAAAAGCCCATTTGTGTAACAGGAGACAGCATGCATGCAGGAACATATGCAGAAGTTCTACTGATTACAGAATATTTAGGAAAGTAATCTGTTACAATCAACCAAAACATACATTTATGTTCCCACAGCTAAACAACTATGGGTTTGCAAGCAACTCCTCTTCCTCATAACACGGCAACTACAGAGGGATCCTATTCATTTGAACTCATACTGTTTAAGACAGTATTTTGCAACATTTTTAGGCTGCACAGATACTCTAGAAAGGTGTGGCAGGCATTGTTTGGAGGAGTATTAGTAAGTTAGAATATCTGTTATGTAATAAATAAAAGACTATACTCAAACCTTCCATGCCATCCTGTATGAGAAGAGCCTGTTGTCCATTTTAATCCCATTTACCCATACAGCAAGTCATCTTTTCTTAAAAAGAGCAAGGGAACTGAGCTCCAATGTTGCACTACTTAGATCTACGCAGATGTAGATGGATCTGCCAAGAGCAGATGCATTATACTCAAAAGAACATACTTCTGTATCATTTTAACGTGTGCACCTACTTATTCTGTACTGATGTTTCATAGCTAAAAAAAAAGATATACACATACATACAGAACAGCAAATGATAAGCACTAGAAGTTTAGTCAGATTTTTTTCAAGTCAAATGGCACAAGTGCAAACAACAAAGCTCAAGAAATACAACAGTAGCTTGCAAGTGTATGACCCAGCTCTGTCCATGTGTTGATTACAC
Organism: Melanerpes formicivorus; assembly: GCF_026170545.1. Lineage (NCBI taxonomy): Eukaryota > Metazoa > Chordata > Aves > Piciformes > Picidae > Melanerpes > Melanerpes formicivorus. Next base: position 3,829,626 of record NW_027142414.1, on the reverse strand, counting down.
TTCAGTGGGGTTGTTTGTGTTACAATACCACACTACTATCTTGCTTAGACTTGCCAGGCTTGAGTCAAATGCAGAGGGTATTGGCTTTGTACTGTAATCATGCAAATGTAGCTGCTATCAGGATGACTTTACTCTGCAAGTAAGGTTACTTAGTCTTTTAATAGTTCAGGTTGCATTCTAATCCAACACACTTGGTCTAAACTGTGGACTCCCTCCAAGAACAGAAATCTAGTGAAGATTTTTAAGCACTGCATCAATTCTTCCTCTTACTTTTTATTAAGAGTTTGTTCACCAATAGGGGAGGAGAAGAAACAATGGTAGATTTAGTCACTCATATTCTATTCTAAATGCATTTAAAGACTCACTAGAGTAAGCTAACTTCATCCTTTAACTATTACCTGGTGACAGACTTTCAGTCAAAACAATGCTGCTATGGAATGCTCACCTGGAAGATCCTATTGGTTCTCACTGGATTGCTCAAATACAAACCTACAAGACAGGGTTTCTTAATTCTTGACCAATTTTAACCCATTTGTTTTATTTGCATAAATTAGTAAGTGCTTAGAGGTTTTTCTTTGGGTCACAGAAGGCACAGAAAATTTTTAATAATGATTTTCTTCATCAGGTGAAAACTTACTTTGTGCCATGTTTCGTTTTTGATGAATACAAATAGTTTTTACTCCTTAATTGAAATAACCAGTTATGTACAGTGTTTTAGTGTGCACTTAGATGCTTTGGAAAACAGACCAATTAAAAAAAAAGAGAAAGAAAAAAAAGGACACATCCTTACTTCTGCCAGCATGCTGCATGCATCACATGACCACAGCTTCCTGTGTGGGTCCCACAAGGTAAGTCAGGGTGCATGAAGAGAGGATCCAGCGTATCTAGAAAGACACAACAAAAAGGACTTCTTGAAAGAACAGAACCAGTATGAACAGAAATAAGCAACAGTATACACAGAACACAACCCTTCAGACCTTATTTTCCCACTACCACACTAAAATCCCATTTGGTTAGAGCTTTTCCAGACCAATACTCCAGCGAAGTCAACTGCAAGACATAGCCCACTTAAACTGCTGAAGGCTTTCCACTAATTATTTTGAAAGAGACAACAAAATTCAAACCCAATTGTAAATTGATTTAAAAAACAGGAAAGGATAAAAAAGGGGGGGGAAATGAAAAAAAAAAATAGGGTTCTTCAGTACTGGAAGAGCTCTGGGGTTATATTTGCTATCATTGAAGTTTTTAATACATCTTCAATTGTATTTGTAATGAAAGAAAGTGGAACTACTAAGATAAGAAAGATAAGACATTTCTCCAACTATTTCCATATATTTTCAAACCATATTAACAGTACTGCTGAATAACAAAGTCAAATCTATCTTTCACTAATCTTGCAGAATTCTTCACAGCAAAACACTGAGAAATCAATGGTGTCTGTGCTACATGTGCACTCAAAGCAAGAGTCTCTTTTCCCCTTCAAGTTATCAAAATAATAGTGAACTAAACAACAGCAGCCCTCTAATCCAAAAACACCCAACCCAATAACTAACAAAACAGAAAAAAACCCCAAATGAACAAACACACACCCCCAAAGCATCATACAAAAACCCTGGTATCCAAATTGCACTGAACATAGAATTCTATCTGACAGCAGCAGAAGCTGCTTTAAATGTAGCGGAGACTGAAATAAGAAAGCTAACACCATGGTATAATGCTAATTTGCCACCATGTGCACTTCTGCTATGGGAACATGCACTTCTGCAGGTCTTCAAGAGCAGGGGAAAGGGGAGGGTAAAGAGGGTTTTAGGACCATTCAGTAGAGAAGTACTACAAATAATAGCCAAACAGTAGCTTCTGGAAAAGGAACTTCATTCTCTTCCTTTTTTCAATTATTTCAATAGCCCAACACATCACTGTAGAAAGCTTCCAAGTGTATATCAGACCAGAAAAGCACACAATTTAATTAGTACTTCAAAGTACCACGCAAGAGAGCAAATAAAAAACCAGATGCAATTAGTACATGGCCTAGATACAAGTTCTATGCAGCAGGCTCAAGATGGCAATTGTCAGTAGTTTGCTATTAGGAAAAAAAGAGAAAATATCAAAAAGGATTCTGTAGGAGTCAGATCTAGGACTTATTAGCATTTGGTTAATAACCCTGAGGAGGAAACACAAAACATCTTAAGTGAAAAACAATTTGGTAAAGGTTGGCAAGCATGATAGAAAACAGTAATATCCTATAGAAATAAGACACAATGCTGAACTTTCCTTTGCTTCAGAATTCTATTTGGTAACATTCAAGGCTGTACTTCCAACACTACAGCAGGGATTATGAACTGCACAAACAGAACTTCAAGCTATTTGCTAGACAGTGATTAAAAAAATAGGACATTGGGTTAATTCTGCTTTACAAGCTGCTCATGAGTCGTCGATATCCTGTTGTAAAACTGGAGAAAACTATCAATGCAATTCTAACTTGTGGTTCATTTCTGTTTTTCATCGGATGATTATCATGTGATCCTTGCTTATATCTTTCTATTTTATTATGTTGCTGCTTATGTTACTTCCTAGACACAAAACCAAATCAAAACTACAAACCCTCCTGAGGCTGCCATACGGACCTCCAATAGTGTTAATGTATTTCCTCCACACTGGGCAAGTTTGCTGCTGTACTTGAATAAACAGGAACTATTAACATTCTTGGATTTTTTCCATAGTGACCACTCCTACTCAGTCTCTAAGGTTTATAACATCTTGTGGGATTAAAGCATTCTCTGATTTCCCAGGGATAAATCAAAATCTTCACACGCTTCTCATTTTTAAGTTTTAAAGCAGGGATTTCAGAACAATGTAAAAGTCTTCACTTTGCTCTTATTAAGGAGTCTGCAATCTGACTGAATGGAGTTAAATTGGGCTCAAACAGTACAAGCTCTAGGTACAGACCTGCTTATAGTCTAAAAGAAGAAAAATTGCATACCCCCTGAGAGTTCAAGAATTCTATTCCTGTTCTGAGTTAAGGCAGTTGATTTCTGGACACAGGCAGACAATACCACGGCAGCACTTTCCAACTTTACTTCCTGCTCCTCTTGACAAAGAATGCAGGTCAGAACTTCTTTCTCAGCAACAGATGGACCTCGTTTGGGACCCAATGCAATTCTGGAGTAACCAATTCCTGAAGACATGCTGTAAGACCATAAGTGACACAGATAGAAAATAAATAGATGGCTTTTTCTAAACAAACTTGTTCTTCCAGGCATCTGAAAAATGTCATGTGCTACTGACATTACTGGTTTTGTATCAAAAAGTGCTTTGCAGAACCAAATGATTACAATGAAAAAAACACTTCAATCCTCAATGAAATGCAATATTCTTTAAAAACAGAAAGTGGAAGGCCAGAGACCAAAACAATGCAAATTCTGGATTTGGACATGCAGGAAGTGGTATTCAATGCAGATAGGATTAGATACCTTTTAATCCTATAGACAGTAAAATTGTTTCCCATTCTCGAAGAAAACACTGAAAATGAGTGCCACTATCTTTTAATGCTGTGTGACACAATAAGCATTTTTTTTTCAGTATTCCTTATTCCAGAGTTCAATGATGCTTTATAGAACACCATTTAAAGATCACAACACACAGAAGTGACCTGTAATGTTTTCCAGTTAGAACAAAATTAAGTTGTGCTAGGTATAGTACATGGTTGACCTGTCTCTGGAGCAGGAGCAATCTATCCCACCAAAATTATAACCAATGAAGCAAACACCTTCAGTATGAAATCAAATTCTTTTGAAATAATGAACAGAAACATATTACCAACTTGAGCTACAGAAAACTCATTTTCTGAACTAGAAATTACTTAATGATAAGGCATATTGGCTTTCAGATTCTTTACAAATTACTTAGATTTTCACAGAAGGCAGAGAGTCACAGTGTTGTCAACTCAGCATCTTTCAAACACCAAGCAATGTAAGCATACACCATTTGAAGAAACTTCTTTTTTACTGTTTATCTTATGCTGCTCTACTAAGAGTGCCCAGTGTTCTTACATTAGCATGCAGATGCTAGTTTACATAAGATCCTGCAACAGAAGATGACTTAAAAGTAAATACAGACCGTTACTGGGATGACACAATCTGTCCCCTGAAAGCAGTTTTAACAACTTTTATGTAGCATAACTCGAGTAGGAGGCAATGAACTCTCATCACCGTAACTCCAGATGTCTGGGCTTTTCTTACCTTTCTTCCTCCATAATGGCATCTTCTTTCCCCTGCGCCTCCAATGTGTTTTCATACAAGAGCTTATGGGTTTCAATGAAATTCCTCTGTAGTGCAGACATCTGGGCCATTATCTTCTGACGGTGCAACCTAGCTGCTTCTGCCTTCCTCTTCCGCTCAGCTTTCTCTTTATCTTGAGTGCTCTGTGTCTTACAATAAAAGAGAGTAACAAAATCACAGGCAAGGGAGAAGACTCTAACCTCTGACATTAAATTCCTTAACTGATAAGACTTACTGATTACACACACAAAAAAAGCTACCTGAAAAATGTAAAACTAGAAGTTGAAACATGGAATATGTTCATTAATCTTGTCAGCGGAAAGATTCTGAGAGGTTCACAAAAAGATCACTAGTACAATTCCTTGCTCAAAGACATGATCAGTAACACCTGATCCGTTTTAATTACCTGCTTGTCTACTTAAACTTTAGCAAGGAGACCATCACAAACTCATTCCAGTGTTTTTGGTTTTGCCCCATAAATGAATCCCTTACATCTCTTAGGGGGAATGGAATGAAGCTGGAGGTGGGGAGATTCAGGGTGGATGTGAGGAGGAAGTTCTTCACCATGAGAGTGGTGAAGCCCTGGAATGGGTTGTCCATGGAGGTGGTTGAGGCCTCATCCCTGGAGGTGTTTAAGCCCAGGCTGGATGAGGCTCTGGCCAGCCTGATCTAGTGTGAGGTGTCCCTGCCCATGGCAGGGGGGTTGGACTAGATGATCCTTATGGTCCCTTCCAACCCTGACTGATACTACTATGAACATTCAGTATCTGCCCCACAAAAATTCAGGAAAAAATCGTCTTCAATTACCCACGGATGACACAGCACACATTACTCCTACGTTTTTGTGGCAGAATTTTATGCATCTAAGGATTGCATTTTGCTTTATTCTTCTTTATTGTAGACTGGAAAACTACTTTTCTTCTGGTATTTCCTCATCTATCACGTTATCAAGAACTATAAACAAAATCTTCATATAATTTGGAAATGCAGACTTCCAAGAACACAGGTAGAGTTAATTAAAACATATAGAACCTAACTCCTCTTGCTCAATTAGCTAAGGCACAAATTCAGCGTTATACACATTGCTTCCATTCATGGTACAAAACAACAAATTGTTCCACAGTAGTGAATCTTTCAGAGTCTTGTTTCTAACTGACTTTTGTATTTTGTTCCCCTGCCTTACCAGATATCTCATGACACCTTTCTCAAAAAAGAAACACAGCATATGCTGTGATAAGTTTAGAACTATGTAGGCATGCAATGACTAGCCAAGAGATTGTTTGGCAGCATCCTGCTGCCAAAAAAAGTGCAAGAGCAAACTGGCCCATCTTTGCACACTGTCAATAAAGGTAATCAGATTCCTCTTTGTATCCAACACTCAATTAAGACAACAAAAGCAGAACAGCAAACCTCGTGGCACTGGAGTAATCTTTGAAACATCCATTTCACTCTCTCATTTGACCACTGGATTCAAAAGTTGTTTTTTGAGGAAGGGGGTAGAGACTGATAGACAAAGTAATCACCTAAGCCTTATGTCTTTATACAATCAAGGCAAAGCAGATTAACCTCTTGGCAGGTCACGTGAACTACAAGACATCATTTTAAGTGGCTTTGTATTTCTAATTATTGCACAATGACAACATAATAGAAAAAGGTGTTCAAATCAAAGAGATAAAGAAATTAACACAAATTACTACTTCACTCGTCTCAGCTCTTCCAATTAACTTAGAAGGACAACCAAACCCACATTAGCTGTTGACAATTCCATGAAGCACACTTAAATTTATCACAAATATTGATTGATCCTGTAATCTAAATCCTTTTTGAGGACAATATATCACAAATCACTATTTTCTATGTTAAAATTTAAAGTAATGAAAATAGCTACTCAAAACACTACTTAAGTGTTCCATAAAAGGCTTTTACTGAACATTTTATTATTACCTCATCACCTTTTGTAGCTTCTGAGCCTGATGTAGTCGTTACTGTTGTCAAACTAGATTTTTCTCTCAGTCTCTTCACTGTGTCAAACATCTAGGAACAGAGATTTAGATGTCAAGAGCAAAGTGTGACTTGGCTCTAATTACAATATAGACAGGATAAAAGCTCTTGATATTTAGTTTCATGTTATTTTTTCAGTTTGCAAATGGATTAAATCAACTGCCATACACCTAAATAACATAACATCTAGCTTAGACAACACTTCTGCCATGTCTGTATCCTAAAACTGACAAACACTGCTCAGCATAAAGGAACATAAAATTCTCCAACTTTTCTAGTAGCACAAACACTGCTATGCACCTGAAGCATCTCTCCATTAGAAGAATAGATGGAGACTGTTAGCTTATTTCAAGTAGGTGAGATATGGATCATCCTATGGAAAAAGTCATCATAATTATGCAAACCCCCACACATGATCAGAAAGCTTGCCAGCATTTGTCCTATTAATAAAAACTGAGTCTTCAATTTTCATGTATTACTTTGAGCTAACTTCAATAAGTGTCCCAAGGTTTTGATATTAAATACTCTAAATTTACTATATATATCATTAAAAAGATAAAAATGTACTTTAAAGTGCTTTTTACTTTTTTCCATTAGAATTTTAGTAGAATAATTTCTCCAAGAGAAAAGACAACAAACAAAAAAAACCCCAAACAAAACCTAACTAACCAAACCCCAAAGAAACCAAAAAACCACCAAAATTCTCAAACTTGCCAATCTAATGTACCAAGATAGTCCAGTTTCAGAAGCTGTGGATAGGTTTGGAACCCTACTATGGATTCTTGCCCTCTTTTCTAAGAGCAGTGTTTTCTATGTTTGCCATCTAAAACAAGAAGTCACCTAAAATGGAACAGGTGGTCCTCCTGCTAAGTATCAGCCTTGTATGTTAGAGGAAATGTCCAGCTCTAGAAGTTTCTCCCATCCCTTACTGGGTAATAGCAGAGAGTTGGACAGAAAAATTCCACAGGTCCAAGGTACAATGTGGCCATTAGTCAGATCTGTAGGACTCAAGTCTTAACACAAGCAGCTTCTAAAATGCTTTTCCTAGTGAAACCTTTATTTCTTACTTGCTGTAACTTTGCAACAGAAATACGAGAACTTTATGTATTAAATGTGAGTTATCCAAGCAAACAGTGAGCTAATACTTGAAAGAAGCAATAGCAAGTACAAGTATAATGCAGTATTCAATAAACCACCTTGTCTAAGTAAAATGTTCAAATAAATTGAGCTTCCCAAGAAATCACTGCAACTGTAAACACAAGGCTACATGCAGGCATCATAACATCTTTCATAAGAGCTTCCCAAACTACTAAAATCAGATAACACTTATCTCCCCCCGTGCACCTGCAGTATCCAAGTGACTGTGTCCTTCTGTGCCTCTAACTGAGGAACTCTCTTTAATTTTTCCAGAAGCATTAACACGTTCACAGCATTCAAGGCCGAGCTTCCCATTCCTTCACAAAGGAAAGAAAGATAGAAGAGTGTAGGTCTTCAGTGGAAAAAAATACATGAACGTAAAATGTGGATAAAAACATACAAGAACACGAGCTGTGTAGCTACATTTCTGGTTTATCTTCAGTTGTTTATGCCAGTTAACGGTGGGATAAACTTTTCCCCTTGTAGCTCAATAAATTTTGCTACTTCCAAGAGCAGAAGTACAGACAAAACCAGAACTGCCTTGTTCTTCAAGAAACTGCTCTCTTCCATTTCATTTCTTTTGCAGCACTTTGCATTTGAAATCAATTTCCAAATTTCTACAAGTAAGATAAATGGAAATTATTTCTTTTTGTAATTTCTTTAACTTTTTTTAAACTCACTTCTCAAGAAGTCTTCTTACAAAGATTAATTCATTGGGGTTTTTGGGTCTGTTTTCATCCCTTACATATAAAGAGGGGTTTCTTTTTTCTGGTTATACAAAACTAAAGTTGGCAAAGAATTTTAACATCTCAATTGTAATTGCTTTTAGTGTATTCCTAGAGTTGATATTTAGAATAAACCAAGCCAGGTTGGAAGAGACCTTTAAGATCGTCACGTCCAACCCATCAACCAATCCAACCCATCTAAACAACTAACCCATGGCACCAAGCACCTCATCAAGTCTCCTCCTGAAAACCTCTAATGATGGTGACTCCACCACCTCCCTGGGCAGCCCATTCCAATGGGCAATCACTCTTTCTGTAGAGAACTTCTTCCTAACATCCAACCTAAACCTGAGACTGTGAAGTATATGAAGCTCCTTTCACAGAAATATATTAAGTGTGACAATACTTATCCTTGCTCAGCAATAAAAAAAACATTGAGGGAAAGAAGAGTCTTTTAAAACTCAGTGAAACCTCTTTACACAATGGTATTAAAAAATTAAATAAGGGCAGTTCAGCTGCTCTATGTATTTATTTATATAGGAAGTATTTAAAAGACATAAATGTGTTGCTGCGGGCTACGGTTCAGTGGTGGACCTGACAGTGTTAGGTTAATGGCAGGAGTCTTGAAGGTCTTTTCCAACCTACACAATTCTAGGATTGCATTTCACAATTCTTATCTCTATTTCATCTCCCAAGTGACAAATAGAATAGGGTGGCCAACAGGAGCAGGGAAGTCATTGTGCCCCGGTACTCAGCACTGGTTAGGCCACACCTTGAGTACTGTGTCCAGTTCTGGGCCCCTCAGTTCAAGAAGGGCATCAAGACGCTTGAGCATGTCCAGAAAAGGGCAATGAGACTGGGGAGAGGCCTTGAGCACAAGCCTTGTGAGGAGAGGCTGTGGGAGCTGGGATTGTTTAGCCTGGAGAAGAGAAGGCTCAGGGGAGACCTCATTGCTCTCTACAACTACCTGAATGGTGGCTGTAGCCAGGAGGGGGTTAGTCTCTTCTCCCAGGCAACCAGCACCAGAATAAGGAGCACAGTCTCAAGCTGTGCTAGGGGAAGTTCAGGCTCGAGGTGAGGAGAAAGTTCTTCAAGAGAGTCATTCCTCATTGGAATGTGCTGCCCAGGGAGGTGGTGGAGTCACCATCCCTGGAGGTGTTCAAGAGGGGACTGGATGTGGCACTCGGTGCCATGGTCTAGTCATGAGGTCTTGGGTGATAGGTTGGACTTGATGGAACAGGTGGTCCACCAACCACCAAGGTCTCTTCCAACCTTGGTGATACTGTGTAATTAGGTTTAGCCTGAAATGAATTACTTATTTCAATTATTCTTACACATGAATAATTAACTCTATATAAGATGAAAGCTTATGTAGAAAATGTAGATTCCAATTCCCACTCACTAGTCCCAAGAAAGTGCTCTATGGGGATTTGGAAAGAAATTAAAGAGGAAAAAGCACACTTCATAGCCACTAAATTCTTTTTCTATTATCACTACTATAGTGAAAGACTTGAGCTTGCACATAAGTCAGTAATTGCACAGCTCAGGTGTACAAAAGATGGAGACAGTTCACTTAAGATACACTGTCTTTTTTTCAAGGAGTTCTTAAGTTTCCATTCCAACAATGCTCTTGTGAAGGGAGAATCATTTTCAGTTATCCAATGATTACTTTTTCCTTTCTTCCCTAGGAGAAGCATATCTTCACTTCAGCATAGCTGGTAACTCTGAACAAAAGAGCCTAGCCCAAACCATGTTTGAAAGTATATTAAAAAAAGAAGATTAAATCTTTCCTGACTTACATCACTGAATGTTTTCTTCCAGTTCACTTTTGGCCTTACAAAAACCAATATAGCCTAATTTACTTTGCCCTTTTAAAGAAAATTCAACATACGTGTTGCTTTGTGATAAAAATCAAAGGTTACTTCTTCTTCTGGAGACTTCTGTAACTGCTGCTTCTCTTCTAGTAACCCTAAAGAAAGGATATGAAGCACCTGAAACAGAGAAGAACAGTACATCTCATTCACTGTTAGAGGCTTGGAAAACTGGCATATAAAATTAGGATGCTTAACATTAGTTCTCTATTACATGCTGATTATATCCGTGACAAAATACAGAAATGAGGAAAAAAGTGCACAGACGTTTTCAGTTTAGGAAAGATGTTGACTTGCTGGAATGTGTCCAGAAAAAGGCAACAAAGCTGGTGAGGGGTTTGGAGCACAAGCCCTGTGAGGAGAGGCTGAGGGACCTGGGGTTGCTTAGCCTGGAGAAGAGGAGGCTCAGAGGAGACCTTATTGCTGTCTACAACTACCTGAAGGGAGGTTGTAGATAGGCAGAGGTTGGTCTCTTCTCCCAGGCAACCAGCACTAGAACAAGAGGACACAGTCTCAAGCTGCACCAGGGGAGGCTTAGGTTGGATGTTAGGAAGAAGTTCCTCATAGAAAGAGTCATTGCCCATTGGAATGGGTCGCCCAGGGAGGTGGTGGAGTCACCATCACTGGAGATGTTTAGGGAGAGACTGGATGGGGTGCTTGGTGCTATGGTTTAGTTGATTAGATGGTGTGGGGTGATAGGTTGGACTCGATGATCTCAAAGGTCTTTTCCAACCTGGATAATTCTATTCTACTAGAAGGCAAGGCAATTAAGTAATCTGCACTCTAATAAACAAAACTGATGAATGCAACCAGTTCGTACATTCACATTCTAATCCTATAAAGGCTCCAAATAACTAAAATAACAATAGCATTAAGTCACTGTGGTAAAATTAAATGTTTAAACACTTACAAAAAAATACACTACTTCATGACTGAAGCCTCAAAGACATTAACATATTTGGAGACTTTGAAGGACACAAGATGAAACAACTCCAGTTTCTTTAAGATGATCAAATGGTTACTTATCTGAACATGAAGCTTCAAGAAAAAGATGATGTAAGGAGAGCTACATATTGAGACAGCTTATGTAATGAGACAACATCAGAGGGAATGTGAAACAGAAAACTGAATTGTATTCCCAATTGAATACTCTTGTGTTTCACATTTCTATTTTATAGCGGGGATAAATAAGTAATTTTTTTGTTGCCAGAAGGATTTATAAAACCAAGTTTGAGGATATATAAATTCTTATTATCCCAAGTTCAAGTTTATCTTTATGTATTTTTATCTCATCATACACAGTTAACATGGTCAACATGGCAACGACCATAGGAGGACAAGAGCTAACCATACCATTTGGATCATAGCTTCAGTCCACAAGTGGGTTTCCAGTTCTACTGCCCTCTGAAGAATGGTCCGCAGTATGTGCATCATAACATCACAGTTCAGAATCCTCACCACGTTGCTGAATGCAGGACTGAAGTCTGGAGGAGGTGGTGGTGGCAATGCTAGAAAATGGAGATGTGCAAATGTATTAGCAAATCTCATCACAGATTGCAAGCAAAATGCAGGGAGCACAAACACACTAATTCCACTGAAAGAAGAACTGGACATTTAAACTAATAAAACCACACTCAATCACAACTGTTTGTCTAGGTCAGCCTCTATCTTTAGCACAATTAAGTACTTTTAATAATTTCTTACATAAAACACATGCAAACTACACTGATCAATCATGAGTAGTTAGTTGCACCTAAATATGCACCTAAATGTATCCTTAATACTCTGCACTGCCTTATTTAGGCTTGTAGCTTGCACCAGACAGGATGTTTTCAAGTAGTTAAAGAAGAGTAAGCTGTGAATCTTTCAGAGTGTGGTGTCTCACGTTAGTGTCCCATGTCTAAGATGGCTGGAGTTCTAAGTTACTCCTGCTCCTGGGACATTCCCACAATTTCTAGTTATGTACACTATTGGAGCTAGTAGTGAAACTGTGTGATGTGGCATCACACCCCAAAGCCATATGGAATCCTGGCATCTACTGACAGCAACTCACTTAATACTGCAGCCTTTCTCTGCCTGGATGCACTGACTTCAGTCATCTTTTCTTACCTGAAAGTCTATTTTCAGAAAACATCTATGAACACAGGTCTCTGAAACCATTTATCTTTTGACAATTTAGACTAAATGAATTCTAAAAAGCTACTGACAGAGACAAGACAGCCACATAAAAGCACACATATGAACTATTCGCATCAAAATGAGTAGTCTCAGAGGAATATACATCACCGCAAAAGGTTACCCTGGTATTTTGGAACTGGATCACCCTATTACATCAAAGTGAGTTTCTGACAACTACATCTAGACATCTGCATTTTAAAATTTACTGGTTGAGAGTAGGCTGAACACGAGCCTGCAGTGTGCCCAGGTGGCCAAGAAGGCAAATGGCATCCTGGCCTGTATCAGGAACAGTGTGGCAAGCAGGAGCAGGGAAGTCATTCTGCTCCAGTACTCAGCACTGGTCAGGCCACACCTTGAGTCCTGTGTCCAGTTCTGAGCCCCTCAGTTTAGGAAAGATGCTGACTTGCTGGAATGTGTCTAGAGAAAGGCAACAAAGTTGGTGAGGGGTTAGGAGCACAAGTCCTGTGAGGAGATGCTGAGGGAGCTGGGGTTGCTTAGTCTGGAGAAGAGGAGGCTCAGGGGTAACCTTATTGCTCTCTAAAACTACCTGAAGGGAGGTTGTAGATAGGCATAGGTTGGTCTCTTCTCCCAGGCAACCAGCACTAGAACAAGAGGACACAGTCTCAAGCTGCATGAGGGGAGGTTTAGGCTGGATGTTAGGAAGAAGCTCTTCATAGAAAGAGTCATTGCCCATTGAAATGGGCTGCCCAGGGAGGTGGTGGAGTCGCCATCACTGGAGGTGTTTAATAAGAGACTGGATGGGGCACGTGGTGCCATGGTTTAGTTGATTAGATGGTGTTGGACATTAGGTTGGACTTGATGATCTCAAAGGTCTTTTCCAACCTGGTTAATTCTATTCTAAAACAATTCTACAAAACACATGTCCCTGCTAATATAATTTATATTATAATTTGCTAAAGTGAACAGGGGGAAAGAAAAATAAAAGGTACTACTGCAAAATCTGTCAGCTGTATAAAATAAGCAGTGGAGAAACAAAACAAGAGTAATCCTTTATTATTTAATGCAAAATTATTTCCCCCTTGTTTTCCAGCTGTCATAATCTTCCATGTTAGTTACAACTGAAGGAAATAAAAATTTTTCAAAGCAAATGTGATTTGTAATTTAACTCTGTCTCCCCTAAATGACAATGCCAATTGATTCCTTTTGTGTTCCACAGTTATTCAACTGAAAGGAACACAAAATAAAATGAGAATTAATTTTAACCACCTCAGGCACAAAATACTGTAGTGCCCCTGATTGTACACAAAAAATAAATAAACACTTTAGAGTAGGAAGCAAAGATTAAGGTATTCAACTGAAAGGGCAATCTGGGAAAGGAAGCCATTCTATCTGTTAGAACTCACAAAAGCAGGTGATAGCTGACTTTATTAAACTGTTCGTTGTACTTGTTTGTTCAGCTCAAACTCTTCCTCAAATGAACTCAATGCTCAGGAGTTGAGTAGGTTAAATTAAACAAAGGGAAATACATTTGGGTTACAATAGAAACATGAGGGCTTAGTTATAAGTATTTGCATCTTCTAAAAATGAAAATGTTGATTTACAAAACTTAAGGCTCAAACTACTTTCAGAATGGATGTAAGTACTAGTTCCTGTAGCAACCTTCTCTCCGTGGCATTTTTAGGTCTTAACATTGTGCTAAAGAAACTACTCACAAAACCAACCAAACAAAACCAAAACCCACCACCACTTCCGTTACCTAGTTACACCATCATAAACATTTAAGCTGTTTATTTTGTCAGTGGGTACTAGGACATGTTTATTTATCTACCTGAAACTTCAGTTAAGAACTCTGAAACTCCCATCCTTGTTTTATAAAAAGATCAAATCACTACAAATCACAACAAATTTAATATGAATTCAGCTACACAAATGAAGTCACAAAAAAATCTCCCAAAGCTCATTTCATATCCACAACTACATCTCACATTTAGGGAGTCATCAGATTCATATTTTTACCTTCATCTCTGTTTTCTTGTTTTCTTCTTTTCTTTTGTGTATGTTCAGCCTACAGAAAAAGCAGTGTTATTATATCAGCATCTTTACATGGGTGTACAATAATGAGAATTCTAAACCAGAAATCTGACAAGATCCTTAGTCAGTACTTGGTCATGTAACTATGGATCTTGTCGGAGAGCTAGGTAACACCACTGCATTTTGCATTGCAATTTGTAGTAGACAAACAATTGGACATACTTGCTTCCTCAGTAAGAGTTATAAAAGCAAAGCTTGGGGTTTTCCAGTTCAAAGATCATTCTTATATTATGGTCTTAACATAAACAGCATTCATATAGAAGTAATTTTAGGCAAAATATCAATTGAAACCATACCACAAGAATTTATATTAACACCTTCATTAGAGGTTTAGTTCTGCAGGAGGTTTAGTTAGTTCTGCAGGAGGTTTAGTTCTGCAGTTAGTTGCATTTAACTGAATCCATTTCTTTAGACTGTATTAATTGCTTTCACCTAGCAAAATTCTTTAGACTATGTAAATGTTATTTTTTTAACCTTTGAGAGTGAATCTTACATTGCTTACCTTGCTGTGCTGGGTCTTAGTATAGTGATAAAAGAACATATTGAACTCCTTCAAGCATTCATCTTTCAGTTCATAAACTCCATGGCCAGACACACCTGGTTTCCTTACAGAGAAATATTTCATGACATACAGATTAGTAATTTATGTTCAGCACATCTCTGAATGTAAACAAACCACTAATATAAATGTTCTACAAACATGCTAGTAAGCAGAATAGTGATGGCTACTTCAATAATTTATAGACTGAATACAGTTATCAGCCTTTAATTTTCAAGAGCGTTCAACTACTGTAAATCCTGCCCTGCAGCAAAATATTTCTAGTGTGTACAGTCTACAGTACACCAGATATAAAGGGGAACAGCCTCTGACAGGCAAATTCTGACTTACAATTTCAGACACTGGATGTTGTTATATCAAATTTATTATTTTATTTGACCAAGGTATAAAACAAGCAACACAGCTCCTTTCCAGCCTTTTTCAAATGTCCCCTGTGATTCTCAAAGCAAAATTCTTAGGTACATTCCTATACATGTATTTATATGTACCTATAGAAATTTCTACACAACTGCTAGGTATATAGGACCTCGATCAACTGGACAGATGGGCAGAGTCCAACAGGATGTCATTCAACAAGTCCAAGTGCCACACTTTGGCCACGGCAACCCCATACAGAGCTACAGGCTGGGGTCAGAGTGGTTGGAGAGCTCCCAAACAGAGAGGGACCTGAGGGTGCTGATTGACAACCGCCTGAACATGAGCCAGCAGTGTGCCCAGGCAGCCAAGGCTAATGGCATCCTGGTCTGCATTAGGAATAGTGTGGCCAACAGGAGCAGGGAAGTCATTGTGCCCCTGTACTCTGCAGTGGTTAGGCCACACCTCGAGTACTGTGTCCAGTTCTGGGCCACTCAGTTTAGGAAGGATGTTGACTTGCTGGAATGTGTCCAGAGAAGGGCAACAAAGTTGGTGAGGGGTTTGGGACACAAGCCCGCTGAGGAGAGGCTGAGGGAGCTGGGGTTGTTTAGCCTGGAGAGGAGGAGACTCAGGGGTGACCTTACTGCTCTCTACAACTACCTGAAAGGTGGTTGTAGCCAGAAAGGGGTTGGTCTCTTCTCCCAGGCAACCAGCACCAGAACAAGAGCACACAGTCTCAAGCTGTGCCAGGGGAAGTTTAGGCTCAAGGTGAGGAGAAAGTTCTTCACTGAGAGAGTTGTTAGCCATTGGAATGGGCTGCCCAGGGAGGTGGTGGAGTCACCGTCCCTGGAGGTGGTCAAGAGGGGATTGGATGTGGCACTTGGTGCCATGGTCTAGTCATGAGGTCTGTGGTGACAGGTTGGACTCGAACTTTGAGGTCTCTTCCAACCTTAGTGATACTGTGATTTCTATAGCTGCCCTTGGTTAACCATAAACAAGCAAGCCACATGAAATTTAAAGTGAGGTATACTAAAATAATTAAGTCACAAGATATTTTTTGGTGAGAAAAATAGCAGGACATTTGAACTAGGTTTTCAGTTTTCTCAACTGCTACAACTGAATATTCTTTATTGCATATTTATATATGCATGTTAAAAGGAAGTAACTCATGTCTGAACATTACACCAAGTTAACAACTTGGTACAACTAGGTGTTAAGCTTTCCAACCATTTCTGAGATATAATAAAAGCTTTTGAAGATTTTCCCACTAGGAGTTAAGATTATTTGACTGCGACTCCTCAGACTGAATTTGAGGAAAGTGAGGGGCAAAAGGAAGGAAGCAGCAGCTCTGGATATTCCATGGCCTTTCCTATGTATATTTGCAAGTGTGCACATTTCAAGACAGCAAAATATCAGCAGAAGAGAGACTGTGCAGTGCAGCTTGCTTAACCAATACAATTAAAGAGGTTTTATTTTACATTTATACTACATTAAAAACCCCACAATATTAAGAACTTACTTAAATGTAGCCACTTTATCAATTACATTCTCCAAGCCAGTTTCATTGTTCTCCTGGTAAAGAAGAAAATGTTTTAAAATATAAATAAATAAATAATTTGGGATAAATAATGATTCAAATATTTTCTTTAGGTGCAATAAAAATAGACATACAGATTTAGATCCAAAACCTAGCTCATTAATTAACATTTTGGCCACTAATAATCAGAAAGCAAATACTGATCAGTGACAAGAGATACCAGAGACAGACCATGCTTCCAATTACATTTGTGAAGTTTTCTTTATACCACAGCTGGTCTCCAGAAAAAAGAGCAATGCCTTACACAGCCTCAATGGAGGAAAAAACCAGAGTTTTAGTCTCTTAAAACAGTGAATTTGGATCACCCATTACTGGTTTCTGGTGATATTCTAGGCTACTAAATTTACAGGTTTCACAGACTGTAAAATGTAATCCACATTCCTCTCCTTTGCTTGCATTTTCAAGAGTTAAGATGATGTTCTCATCAGGGAAATTTGTGCTTTCTAATAGACTCGACTTCTAATAGATCTGCAAAAGTTGAAGGGATCAAAATTACAGGATCAAACTCAGTGATGGTACACATGGCAGAATGGAATCCACATGCATGGTCCTACAAAGCCAAAAGAGGAAATACTTTTTAAACTTTTCCTTTTGACTTTAGGAAAACTACAGCTGAATATCCTATGTCTTCATCAAAAGCCACGATCCCCACACAAACCTTTTCAGATTAGACCATACTTGAATTGATGGCATTTACCTCTACACCAGTAAAGTGTGTAAGCCCCTTTGTCATAATGTTTTGTAATTCTAATATCAACTTTTGAGTTTTGTATCAGAAATAAAATGCTTCCATAGGTAAGGCAAAGAAGAAAGTCATAAACCAAGGAAAAGTGAATAAATCAGGACTCACGTCTTCAGGCAAGGACTTGGTAATTGCACTGTGAGCCATCGGTTCAATACATAACAGATGGATGATTTCCCGCATGGTAACATCTTCTTTTGTCACATTGCTTACTCCAGGCACGTATCTTTCACCTACCAGAGTCAATCAGGAGCAGAAGAATGACAGATACAGAGGTAATGCTATTGCTGGGATATTTCATAGCTAAGTTTGCATTTGCCAGAAAGCTGTCCCAAGTGTTTGAGAGGGAAAAGGGTTTACAGTATAGTCTGCTAATAAAATGAGCTACAATGAAGCCTCTCTTCATATTCTACTTATTATGTAATAATACATTTATTTAACAGGGCTTTTTTCACTATGCAACTCCTATTGCTTCTGGTTGGTAAATACTTGTGGTACTACCTATTTAAAACAGACTACAACTCAATTAAAACTGGTATTCTCCAGTATCCTCTGTGTACCATCTATGCTAAAGAAAGTGATCAAACTTATTTTGACAAACATTAATAATCCAGCACTACAACAGCAGAGAGAAATTAAACTTACCCACAACATAGATGAGAATCTGTAGCATCTCTTCTATTAATACATTATATTGTTTGATCAAATCCTACAAGAATTACAGAAACCAGTTTGAAAAAAGAGGTCAGTCAGATGACACTGAACTCAGCCTTCAGGACTTTGCTGAAACACCGTACTGTAAGAAGAAACCTTCATTCTAACAAGCTGGAAAAAATGCCTGCTCTTGTAGGGGAGAAATTATTCTGCAACTGAAGTACAACATTCATGTGCAGGAAAAGAAACAGATAAAAACATATCCCAAACGAAGGATTACATGAAAGTTCAAGCCTCAAGAACTAGCACAACAATCCAGGAAAATTCAAGCCAAACATAAGATATAATATGGCTTAAGAGACAGAAATGAGTTTGGTAGAAGCCTTATGAAGTAAAGGTTAAAGAAGGTAAAACTTATTTGCTAATCCTGAGTAAGTCCCTATAAATTCTGCATACAAAACAATCCATTTAACCATTACATCCAGTGCTGACTAAGTGTAGTCTTAAAAATGCACTTACTAATATTAGCTCACTTCTTAATTAATGTTCCATAAGCTCAATGCAAGGAAATGAATCAGCAAAATTACTTGACACTTACTTGATCTTTGGTGGGCTTCATCTTTCTGAAAGCATCAACAAGCTCATATCTCTGCAGCATCAGCAGGAGAAACTGGTTTGGATCCATAAAAGATGCACCTATCTATCAAAAAACACAGACTAATATAAACATCAGTTCTTCATTAACTATGAAAAATACTCTTAACAAGGGGAACAAAAGGTTAAATTACACATTTTAATAAAAATTCAACTTAATTCCTTGAAAATGTTGTAAGTCAAGAAAGCAATGATTCAGAACATTATACCTGCAGCATGATGATATCTTTGTCATACATCTCTTCTCTGCATTTAACATCTTGGTAATAGAATACCTGAAAAACGGGAAAACAAAATTTAAGTAGTGAAGTAATGCACCAGGCCAAAGGCCACCAGTTAATGTCTGAGGCTTTTTTAAGCTGTACAGCACCTTTACTTAGTAAGGGGAAGTCTTGTGTTTCTTTCAAAACAAATGTGTACTTGGAAGGAAGTGAAACATATTGGGCTTTTTATCACTGATTACAAGAGATCTGCACTGTAATTCATAATGCTCCCAAAAAAAACAATTCTAATGGTTGCTATTTATTGAAGTCAAAACACTCTCCTCCTTGTACCCCAGTTCTCAGAGTCAGTTCTACAAGCAGCTACCAATTTCACATCAAAGGGTCCCGTGAAAGGTAAACAAAAGTGTTCTGCCATCAAAGAGAGGGAAAAAAAGACAATGAAGCCAAAGCCAGCAAAATACAAGAACCACAGGATATTAGGGGTTGGAAAGAACCTCCTGAGATCATCTAGTCCAACCCCTCTGCCAGAGCAGGGCCACAGAATCTAGCACAGGTCACACAAGAATGCATCCACATGGGTCATGAAAGTCTCCAGACAGGAGACCCTCACTTTTATTTTTGCATCAAAAAAGCCTGCCAGTATTACAAAATGTTTATGTGCATTCAGCACATAACAATCATACAGCATTCAAAAGTCTGAGATAAAAATAGTTTGACTTTTGTATAAAATGATCACCATGCACCATGAGATTTTTCTAACGTTTTACATTATAAGCAACAGTATGAACAGTATTTATGTAGTGATTTCTTTATCACACCTGAAAGTATTTTAGAGTAGATGTCAGCAACATACATAACATATCACAAACAAGTCACAAGAAAGGTGAAAAACCTAATCTAACACAGTGAGGCAAGTCATTGATGAAGCTGGAAATAAACCCAGGTCATTTAATTCCCACCTAGAAACCTTTCTCTTAAGTGCATCAGTGACCCCCACAACCTTCTTCTGACCTGGATAAAATTAGCCCTGGGAGCATCACCGAGAAACACTTGCATAGACCATCAGGACTAACTTGCTATTGAATATTGCAGGGTGTACCTGGCTTATCAAGGACAGCCCATTCCTTCTCCACATCTCGGCAGCAACCTGAGCAACCAAGACAAGACATCGCAAAGGATATTCTACCAGCAGCTCCACTTGAAACTCTTCCTAGAATTACAAACAAAACAAAAAATTAAATTTAAAAGAAGTCTGTTAGTGACTTCAAAAGTGTTAAGTCCTCAGTACCCCCTTCCTGGGGGTATTGGTCGATGATAGGCTGAATATTAGTGTGCCCAGGTGGCCAAGAAGGCCAATGGTATCCTGGGCTGCATCAGGAACAGTGTGGCCAGCAGGAACAGGGAGGTCATTCTGCCCCTGTACACTGCACTGGTTAGGCCACACCTTGAATACTGTGTCCAGTTATGGGCCCCTCAGTTTAGGAAGGAGGTTGACTTGCTGGAACATGTCCAGAGAAGGGCAACAAAGTTGGTGAGGGGTTTGGAACACAAGCCCTATGAGGAGAGGCTGAGGGAGCTGGGGTTGCTTAGCCTGGAGAAGAGGAGACTCAGGGGTGACCTTATTGCTCTCTACAACTACCTGAAGGGAGGTTGTAGATAGGCAGAGGTTGGTCTCTTCTCCCAGGCAACCAGCACTAGAACAAGAGGACACAGTCTCAGGCTGCGCCAGGGGAGGTTTAGGCTGGAGGTTAGGAAGAAGTTCTACACAGAGAGTGATTGCCATTGGAATGGGCTGCCCGGGGAGGTGGTGGAGTCACTGTCATTGGAGGTGTTTAGGAGGAGACTTGATAGGGTGCTTGGTTGCATGTTTTAGTTGATTAGGTGGGTTGGATTAGTTGATAGGTTGGGCACAATGATCTTGAAGGTCTCTTCCAACCTGGTTTACTCTATTCTAAAAAAAGACACTTTGACAGCTGCAAAATTACTTGTGTGCCCATCACGAGAGTTACAGCATATAACTTCTGGCTTTTTCCTTACCAAAGTATAAATCCCAAGCAGTATTTGGGGGAAGAGAGAAGAGGGAGGGGGGGAGGGGAAATATCATTAATTAAAAAAAAAAACTTACAGGTGAAACAAACTCATGTAACCTTGAGATGGCTCCAGTCTTGCTTAATCGTACATGAAGACCTGCAAAACCAACAGGAGACAAGTTAGTAATTAAATTCATCATCAGAACAGCTTCTCCTTCAACCCATTCTAAACGTTAGCTAAACCACCGACAACTCAGAATTACAGAAAAAGAGGTCAAAGTTTATTTAGGAAGGACTTGTTACTTTTCTCTTTTTCCTTTCTTTTTTAAAGATAGGAGATCTATGCCATTATCACAGTAGTGCATACAGTCTTACAACCCACTATTTTATGAATAAGTCTGCTCATTTAATGGATTCATTAAAAACACTTTACACCAAGATGCTAAATCGTACTAGCAAGATTTTCATTTCTCATTTGCAGGTCAGTAATCACTACGTTGCAAGACTACAAGGCTTAACAGATGGTATCTTGATATAAAATGATGTGATAAAGAATCTACAGCTTAATTATAGCATATGATTTCATTTGTCTGCTAGAGAAAGCAGCAATCACCCACTGCTATGGTCCTTTGTACTCTGACTGGAAATCTGTCCTGGTATGCTGCAAACATATGCCTTTTATAGAAGGAGCATTTTAACAGTCCTAAGAAAATAAATTTGAGATAAAGCAATAATGAGCATTTGCTCAGGCAAAACAAGTAGAAACAGAATGGCATAAGTTTAGGTAGTTCAGAGAAAACTAAAGATCCCAT
This sequence comes from Melanerpes formicivorus, assembly GCF_026170545.1. Lineage (NCBI taxonomy): Eukaryota > Metazoa > Chordata > Aves > Piciformes > Picidae > Melanerpes > Melanerpes formicivorus. The sequence goes on along the minus strand of NW_027142414.1, from coordinate 3,807,759 downwards.
TAAAACCTGAAGCTTTTCCTTCTCCCCTGACTATCTCTTCTGTTTAAAAAAAAGTCTTCCAAACTCTGTGGCAAATCATCTTTTTCTCAAAATGAAAACCCCAACCCAAAACACCCAACCCACAATCAAAAAAAAACCCAAAACTTTTCTTTATTGGGACATCTAGGGAACTGGGTTACCTCATGATGAGGTATCAGAAAGCCAGAGAACAAATTATCTGTGAAAGAATCTGAATGCTTTCTAGTGTAAAGAAAGAGATGGATGATGAAACACAATTCAACTAGCTATCAAAACACACCACCTACCAGCAAGAGTCCTAGAGAGTGGTAAATGTATGCTGACAGGATCTGCAGACACTCTGTAAGGTCTGCTCTCCAGAGTATGGCCACATAAGTGAAACACCGTCTTCTCCCGCGAGCGCCCATTTGTGCTGCACCTCATCACAGCTTTATGACATTCACTGTAGGCCCTGAGCAACAGCTCTTCCTAGAAATTGAAATAAATGCATAGAGTCGCATTTAAAACTCCTCACTTGTTTTTTTGGATGGCTTAAAGCTACTAAAAAGCCACAGTATAATTACTTCTGTCTCTTAATACAAGGTAGTACTGGATGGGAAGAGTGGAGCATCCACTGAAGCTAGCTGAGAAAATGCTTTTATTCAAATAAGCTGCTCTGGAAAATGCTCTAAAATCTGTGTGCTTATTTAAGCTCCAATATCTTAATAGTTTGCATAATGTAGAGCCCAAATTGGATCAAGAAGCTCCTGAACTGCTGCAATTCTTTCTTCCCTTCTCTCTCTACTAACAAAAAACACCAAAAAAAACCCAACAAAACAGCAGCAACAACAAAAAATACACCCACAACCTTCAAAATACCTTTAAGCTAATAATCTCTATTTGCTCCCTTGCTCCAGCACAGGGAAGAGCGCCATCACCAATTAAGACTACTCAATTACCCAATTACACAAAGATTTTGCAGTTTGCTTTTGCAATAAAACATCATCACAGGCTCCAAAACCTTCAAACTTGACAGTGATACCATGATCTCAATTCTCAAAAAGCTTGAATTATGAGGAGTATTTTCTCTTTATGATTTGCCTGATACCCTGTGCAGCTTTGTCAGCTAGAAGGTCCTATTTTTCTGAAGATCCCTTCTCTCTTTTGTCACACCAGAGATTAATTCTTTCAGATCCATTTTTTGCAGAGATCTGTATTGATCAATACTGAGCTATTTCAAGAAGCACTCCAATATTGGCAAAAGGCACACATGTTAGACTCCCAGACAACTGATGTACTTACATCACAGGCACACCACTCCTGGAACATGAAAAGAATGTTCTTGAGCTGCATCTGTATAGCAATAGCTGCTTCCCAGTCGGGGTCCACCTCTATGTGCTGACCAATCTGTCTTTTTATCTCCTCCATTCCCTGAAATGGAGATGCCACAGAATTACTTAAGCACAAGCAGTGATCACAGGCTTAAACCAACATAAAATCGCATAAACAAGTGGTAAAATATAGGTTGTTCAGATACTTGGAGCTGAAATTGACAAGTTTTACTTCTGTAAAGTAAGCACTACTTTTTGATCCACCCAGGACAGGGATCAAAGAATTCACCACCTTAATTGCATGTTTAACTGCACAATAGTGTTGTGGACAAAAAGATGAGCCAAAAAAGCAATGTAAGATAACAGCATATTGGAAAGAAATTACTGAAACATCTTGTACCTGCATGCAAGTTAGAATCCTTAGGAAAGAAACGAATCCTTCTAAAAACCGCTCCCTCAGACGGTCTGTCCACAACGTAGGCTTGCTGACAAGGACGTACCTGTTCCCAGAGAAAACATCATCTTTTGTTCAGACTTCTCTTCTGCTTATGCTTGTATTTGCAGTGTTCTTTACATTTAAAGTGTTCTTCTATCAAAATAGTCAACTACATCATCACACTATACCACACAGCTTTCCCAGCATGAACAAATGAACAAAGCCAGATTTTCCACACTGTCCTACAGCAAATATATTTTGGTTATTAATGCAATTGTTATATGGAATTATATCAGTGTAAAACATCAAAAAGAGTCTTTAAAGACTAGCAATTTTATATTTGAACATTTTAAATTCCCACTGAAAAAAAAAAAAAAAAGAAGTTTTATGTGTGCTTTTTGAGGGGTTTTTAAAGGAGCTTTCTCATCCAATTGCTGAACTGAAAGCACCTCATCCACTGCAGATTTTTTTGAAGAATTGCTCTAGCTTCTCAGATTTGCCCTTACCTGAGGTCAAATATTACAGCATACACCCGATTCAGTTTGTCCTGACTGTAACCTTGGAAGTTGAACTTGTCATTTTTGTCTAGGTATTCTGGAAGCACTTCTAAGAGTGTCTCTGTGATGGTGGTGATTACATTTTGCTCTTCAATAAGATGCCGGGCCTGCAAGAAAATGAAAATTAACATTTTCTTCCTATTTTTGTTGAAGGGAGCTGTCAAAACAACTTTTCCTTTGAATTCAGTCTCTTGGATTAGAAATTATTTAAGCATTTGTGAAGACACCAAGCTACAAAAACATTCCACAGTGCTTCCTGTGTACAAACACTATTTCTATCAATTTACATGTTTGTTCACTCTGACAGCTTCAATGTCTCAGATACTATTTTTTCTAGAAAGATCATGAAGAAATGGGACTTTGACATTATTCTTTCAAGCAAGAAGCATAACTTTTAAAAGCTATAAGTATACTTTCTCCACCACAGAGAATCATAGAATTGGTAGGGTTGGAAGTAACCTCAAGGATCATCCAGTTCCGACCCCCCTGCCACGGGCAGGGACACCTCACACTAGATCAGGTTGCTAAGAGCTACATCCAGCCTGACTTTAAACACCTCCAGGCATGAGGCTTCTACCACCTTCCTGGGCAACAAGTTCCAGTGACTCACCATCCTCATGGTGAAGAACTTCTTTCTAACATCTAATCCAAATCTTCCCTCCTCTAGCTTGGATCTATCCCCCCTAGTCCTATCACTGCCCGACACCCTAAAAAGTCTTTCCCCAGCTTTTTTGGAAGCCCCCTTCAAATACTGGAAAGTCACAATTAGGTCTCCTCAGAGACTTCTCTTCTCCAGACTGAATAACCCAAACTCCCTCAGTCTGTCCTTATAGGAGAGGTGCTCCAGCCCTCTGATCATCCTAATAACCCTTCTCTGGACATGTTCCAGCACATCCAGATCCTTCCTGTAATAGTTTTAACGTACTCTGACCCTGCACAAGACGACTGTTTTTATTTTGCCCCGCTCCCCTCAAGCTTTTGAAGCTACAGCAGCTAGATGTGACCAGTAAAGAATACACAGAGTTAATTCACGTAATGATGCTGCCTAGAACTTCTATTTATTTGCACTCCCCCTGTCTTCCATAGTGAATTTTCACAATCTCAAGCTCCTACTTTCATATTGGCCTCAACAAATCTCAGAGTAATTAATTATCAACTCAACAACGCCTAAAGACTCACTGCCAAGTGCAGCAGTCTGCAAAGGTGGTGCTGCCATCAATTCTAAAATTTATCTTGCCTTTCTGTCACAGACAGGCTTCACATACCAGAGTAGGTACAGTGAACATCTGAACTGAGAGCGCTGTCACAGAGAGAACTCTGTCATGATCATCACTGATGTACTCTTTTTGCAATGTCTTGTAATACTAGGAAAAAGAGAATATTGAGGAAATTAGTTAGATGTAAGCAAGTGTTAATTACAAATGTTTTCTTTTTGAGATGTAATTCTTGCAGATAAAAATCCATTCTCTTTTCTCTGATAGGAGCAGTTCAAACAAAACCAGCACAATGGCCTCAACACGCCAAAGCAATTAAATATATACCACACTGCCTTAAAAATGAAGACAAGCACAAAATTTACTGTTCTGTCAGACTGGAACCAAAATAATTTTCATCTTACAACCAATCTTCCCCAATAAAAGAAGTGTCTGAAAAAAGGATCAATGAAGTCATTAACTAGTTTCCTAGTAAGTGTTCCTCCTTCAGTGAACTGCTGTCTATGAAAGATGTGTATGATGAGCAGTGTAAGTCTGTTTGCTTTGTTTCAGTCCAGGCAAAACAAATCAAATGTCTGCTACTTTTAACAGGATTGGAAGTCTCACCCTAAAACAATAAAAAACCCCCACAACACTCTGCCTCCTGTTTTGTGTATTTATTAACTACTGTATCCAACTATTAAAAAGCACAGTTTCCTTGCAGTTCATCTGCCACCTCAAAAGATACACAAGCTGGTAACAATACTGCGCTCAGTATGAGCCTATGCACCTACATGATTATACAGAACAAACCAATTACTCTGGAAGTAGTACACTATAAAAGATTGAGCTAGCTGCTGAAGCTCTGCTTGTTGAAGCAGTTCTCAGGTTTGGGGGAAATTCCACAAAACTAGTAAAAATTCGAAGGATAAAACCTAAAACCAACCACCATTTACCTTCACAAATTCCACAGCAAAAAGCTTTTTGTATTCCATTTCCATGAAAAAACTACTGAAGATAAGCTCATGAAGAACCTTCCTTGCCCCTGTGAAGAGCCAACACAATGCATGTCACTTCACCATACTAACATGCAAATTTTTGTGGAAAAGAGGAACAGATTAATTAGTTATAATTTAAGATCATTAAAAGCCTTGAAATGGTTACCAAGTATATGTACAAAGTCATTAATATGCACGGGGGGACCTTTAACATTTACTAGTTTGCACTGAAAACATGGGGTAAGCATCAAGTCACTCAGGCTACCTCTAGTGAAAAGATTCTCCAAAATACATTAAACAGGAAAAATTTAGGAGGCAAATACATAACCAAAACACCAATTATTTATCTCAGCTGTAAGAATAAAAGCTGTATAAAACCTGTAATATAGGAACTATAAAGAAGTTTAACTCCACCTGCACAGCACTTAGTTACTTTTACATATTTGCTCTACACACGGAAAATTAATTTGCCTCTTCAGTTTACAGCAACACGGGTACACAAACCTTTATGCAGTTTTGCATCCCACAGCATCAACTTGCTTATGAAGCATGGCTTTTCAGATCCAGCTTCTTCCTGAAGACATATTTGACAGAAGATCTGGCGAAAGTCACCTACAGAGATAAAATTATTCATCTGTACAAGAATTTATTGATAATTAAGTGAGCCAAGAAATTAGAAATTACAAAACTCTGTTCTTAAAGCAAATTTAAAACACACATAAGTACAAACTATTTTTTAACCATTTCCTCAGTGAATATATGCCCATGAACTTCAACTATTTGGTCTCTTCTCCCAGGCAACCAGCACCAGAACAAGGGGACACAGTCTCAAGCTGCACCAGGGGAAGTTTAGGCTCAAGGTGAGGAGAAAGTTCTTCACCGAGAGAGTCATCAGCCATTGGAATGTGCTGCCCAGGGAGGTGGTGGAGTCACCGTCACTGGAGGTGTTCAAGAGGAGACTGGACATGGCACTTGGTGCCATGGTCTAGTCATGAGGTCTGTGGTGACAGGTTGGACTCAGTGATCCTTGAGGTCTCTTCCAACCTTAATTATACTGTGATACTATTTGCTTACTATTATTATCTACTTTATTTAGTAACTCTAGTGATGCAGAAGAGTAGTTTTAAATGAAAAGCATTTAGGCAGCGTTGCAAAGCAGATCCATCAGAAGAGTTCACTATATCAACACAGAAATGCACAGGCTAGGCAAGTCTACACTGGTCCCTGTAAGTCAAACTCTTGTGGAGTTGCAGAACATTATATGAACATTACATGATAGGTGCATACCTTCTTGCATAGAGTACTTGCTGAAGCACGTTTGGAGATCAACGTGCTAGTCACGCAGGTACAACACCACTCAGGTTTTTAACAGAAACAGTATTAGCGGAGTCATAAGTCGTCTTCAAAACTACAGGCATCATTAAACACCCACATGTTTATTTGCTTTTACTGACACTAATTAATCACAGTTATCAAATCTTAAAGAGGAATTAATTCAAGCAGAGAATGCATGATATTCTGGACCATCTGGAGATGCTCTGCAGATTTCATCTAGCACTGCAAAAAGCAGCTAAAATTTTAAGGAAGAGAAGTCAGTAGAGCATATGATGCTGAAACACAACTTACAGAGGAACAGATGTAGCTCATGCAAGCAAAGACACGCATTTTAGCAAGAAGGAACAGAGAAGTATTGCTGTTCATAATCACACTGATATACATCAGCACTCATACCACTGTATCTATTCACTAACTAGGAAGAATGTGTAAGTAATTATGAAATATCACCTATAAGACTGCTAAGGACATTTCTTGCAGAGAATTAGTCATTCAATTACTGACATGGCTTTACCATAACAGAAATCAGTTATGCTTACTTGAATAGCTCATAAGCTTGTTCAGCCAAGAACCAAGGCGCAAGGCAAACTTCTGGTGAGCCATAACGTCAGCGTGCAGAACCTCCACATGAAGCGGTCGTTGAGAAACGTTTTCAGAATGCCTCTAGGAGACAGGTAAATATTTGTAGATATAAAATAAAGATAATACAGATTTTTATATTGCTTCTTACCACCCAGTAATTCTCCCAAGAAAAAAAAAATCAGCACAGAACAAGACAAAGACTGTACAGTTAAGTCTTCAGTGTTAATAATAGTGATGTTGTTTTCTTTCTTTTTTAAATGAGAAACATATTTTAGAAGGTTACCTTAATTTCTTCTTTTGCTTCCTGACAAGATGCATAATGTCCTGCCTTAACAGCTCTACGACCCTGTTTAAAGAAAACACTGAGCATGAAACCAACATAAATCTCAGTATGTCACAAGCCTGATCCCCGCTGTGTTTTATATATGAAAGCAAAATGGAGACCAACATCCCTCATGATGCTTTTAGACATCTAGAAGCAAATCAAAATTAACACCATGAACTTTAGAAAAAAAAACCCTACAGAAGAAAGTAAAGTCTAGGTATCCTAATATTAATAGGGAAGGAAAATTCACATAGCCATTAAAACAGAGAACACTTTAAATACAAACTGCATTAACTTTCTTCCTAGCACAAAGTACATTCACGCTGAACTGCTCTTCTACCATATTTCCTCCTACTACTTACTTCTCTATATGAAATAGCAGGGCATATAATAAACATGGGTTTGATAGCTCTTTCAAAGCCAAGAACAGGTACGGCTTAGACCTCGAATTCCACACAGGAAATCAGAGATAGAAGCTTCCAAAACAAGGTTTCTATACAGCAGAAGTTCACACAAGAGGAGAGGAAGTAGCCTTTTGCAGTGGAAGTGCTACAATTAAAACAATATAACCTCATCCTGTGCTATAGCATGTGCTTTGTAAACAAGTGGGATCAACTCTAGATAGAAAATTTAGGTTCCTATCAAAGGTGCCTTCATAATGGAAGCCTTCCTCTGTAAGCATGCATGTATAAACATATTTTAGGAAACCTGCTTGGCAAGATTTGCAATTATGCAAGATTGACACTAATGACATGCAAATAACCTCTCACTGCCTGAAAAACACAAAACCAGAGTCTTTGCATATTAAAAAAAAGTCTAATGTTAGCAGGAGGGTTTGTACGTAAATATAGTAATATATACACACTTACAGACAAAGTTTCTCTATGTGCAAACAGGTCAATTGTTCACTTTTGTGACCTAAAAAACTATTACTGCAATTAAGTTAATTGAAAGACTGATCATGCTTCCCCTCCAGAGAGGAGAAGGAAGACTTTTCAAATGAAGTCTGAGCCAGCAGAAGTACTAACTCTTGCAAAATGTTAAGTTACTTCCCTGATTAAATAACTGAATCTGCACATTGCTGACTTGTACATTTTCCAGACAAATACTGTTAAAATAATACTATTCATCTCAGGTGAAGAAAAAAAAAAAAAGAAGAAAGAAAATGTACCAAATAAAGGAACAACCTCAGACAAATACGCTGCTTCCTTTCTCAAGAAATTGAATTTTTGTCCTGGAGAAGAAAAGTTAATGCAGTTTAAAAACTTTCTTGTAACAAGTGCTCATTAAGTTACTCTGCCACACGCCTTTATCTCTACTTGTTCCAGCACCCCAGAAACAAAGATTTTATGACCAAGAGACTCTAGTAATACTTCTCAGTGATTAAAAAGTGACTCTCTCTCATACCCAAAATGCACTAACCTCTTTATCTATGGCAGTGGTATGCAACTGGGCTTCACCAAGTTCACAGCCTAGTGCCCTTTGCAGGCTATAGATGACATGATCATAAGAATGATGTTCGTCATTGAAAAGGACACAGTAGTAGCTGTCTGCCTTCTCTCTACTGGGAAAAAGCCAACAAGTTATCATAAAATTAAATTGTAAATCATGTCAAATACACTTTACCTCACCATCTATACCAGAAAAAGCTGCAGAAACCATGTGCCAAGCAGAAAAGTGATTTTAAGCCATTTAATTATTCCAGTATTGTTTTGTCTCTCTGCTATTTTCTGATGTCATTTGTCTTTTTAACATTACATTCAACCACCTTTCTCCATTTTCATAGAATCATAATGTGTTTTGGGTTCAATGGGACCTGTAGAGGTTATCTAATCCCATCACCCTGCAATAAGCATGGACAAATTCAACTAGATCAGGCTGCTCAGAGATTTGTCCAACCTGACCTGCAATGGTCCCACAGATGGGACATCTCCCACCTCTCTGGGCAATCTCTGCCAGCATTTCACTACTTTCAGTGTAAATAATTTCTTCCTTATATTCAATCTAAATCTCCCTTCTTTTAGCTCAAATTCATCACCCCTTGGCCTGGTGCATCAGACCTCACTAAAGCATTTGTCCTCAGCTTTCTTATAGGTCCTCTTTAAGAACTGAAAGGCTGACATAAGTTTCCCAGAGCCTTTTCTTCTCCAGGCTGAACAACCCCAACACTATCAGCCTTTCTTCATAGCAGAGGTGCGCTGGCCCTCTATCATTTTGTGGTCCTCTTCTGGATCCCCCCAGTCCAGTGGGTTGATGTATTTCATGTGCTAATGACCTAGCAGTTCAGGTAGTGTCTCACCAGTGGAGTGGGGAGAATCCCACTGCCTCAACCTGCAGGCCATGCTGCTTTTGATGGAGTCCAGGATAGCTTTCTGGACTGTGAGCACATATAGTTGGCTCATATCCACCTTCTCATCCACCAATATCCCTAAGTCCTTCTCCCTAAGGATTCTGGAACTAATATTTGCATGGGCATAATACATATCATAGGCAAAATTCTCATCAAAGTTTCTAATGCCATGAGGAGAAAGTTGAAAGTAATCCTTACCTAACTGTGAGCTCTGGAGGCAGTTCCTTCTCTTCTTCCCATATAAGCATATCTACAATGTATTTTATCACAGAGGGAAACACTCTCCTAGAGTGCTCCATAATTTCTTCATTCAACTGACATTCTGAATTCTGTAAAACAGAATATTAATGTAGAAAACAAAAGTAAGAAAGTGGGAGGGGGGGTTAAGAGCATTATCAGAATATCTACTATTATACTCATTTCAGAAAATTAGCCATTTCATGATCTTCCAGCACAATCATTTCACCTCATTTCTTCTCTTAAAAATTATTTCATTTCAAAGGCTCTTAGTAGTATTCTGACAGTTTCATAACTTTTTTAATTTAACCAGTTTTTATCTAGGAATAGACTATGAAAAGTCTTACAAGAAAACTTGCTTTTTTAAAGTTTCAAACAGCTGGTTAAGAGCTTTCTTTACACTTAAAGATATTAAGAGTTTGCAGTCCACATCAAAATTCTTCCATTGCATTGCCTGTTCCATGCAAACATTCCATCAAATATTTATGACACTCCTTGAACAGAACCCTAATAACTGCAAGAAAATCTCTTCTTTTCAGAGATCCCATTCCAGAGCTAGAAATCATTCAAAATATCCCTGTGAACCCATGTATTTCCCATCCTCCTGGAAAAAGCTCTTTAAGTGAATTGTCGACATCACATAACATTATTAATCCTTTCCATAAGCATTGAAACAGGACAGAAATTAAAGGTTGTAAGCAAATGATTACCAAATCTGCACTTAGGAATGAAGCCATCAACATCCAAATACAAGACACACACACTGCAACAATGTGGTGCTAAGACTTCAGCCCAAAGGTTCTGATGAGTTTCTTCATGTACAACCTTCTTTCTGGCATATGCAAATGGCCTATAATGGTACTAGTGTTGGCACAACCAAATCCAATAATTTCATACAAAAGTGATTCAGAAATAGAAGTTGGTGTTTTCAAGAGTATTTACACAAAGTTTCTTATCATTTTAGGATCACCCCAACTGGCTACAAAATCAGAGTATGTATGTGTTCTCCAGAGTGAGAAAAGATGAGAAACAAGAGATACTTTCCAAGAATTAAGACTTTTAGGTGAGACTTCTAATCTCAAAGTACAAAGGGTGCTCACCTCCAAAACGTACAGCCTGACATACTAAACATAAAAGTACAGTGTGATGTGCTTAATATACTAAAGAACTATGTCTTTGAAAAATTATATTTATTTATTATTAAATTACATTTAACCTTCCAGAAAAGGAAAATCTTATTGTGTCCATATGACAGAAAAAGCTGAAAATGTAGTGGAACAGAAGTGAAAATGCATTCACACTACCAATTGCTTCCAAAACTCTGAACAGTTTTCTGACCTGATAAGCATTGGAAGAGTAAATTGGAGTCAAGCATACTGTCTAAAAAGTCTGCCAATGACATCATGGTCTATAAATATCACTGTGTGTACATAACATTAGATAAGCTCTTAGATCATGGTAATTAAGAATGTAAATGTTTGGAGTAATTACTTTTTCCCAGACTGACAAAGCTATCATCATCATAAAGTCTGGAGCAGAAAGAAACAAGTTGAAGTGCTGAGGATTATCTAACAGAACTAAGTTGCAAATAAACTGATTTTTTTTATTACTTTTTTTTTCCCCTCCCCAAAAAATATTCCAAGAGTTAAGCTTTTCAAGCATTAATTAAAAGACAGAGCTGGAAGAAAACAGATCTGAGCACAGAGATACTCCAAACAAGAGCCTTGTAGCAAGACATGCTTATCTCCTTCAGTCTGTGGAAAAAAATCAAAAGGAAATCAAAGGTCAGGTTTTTAAGCTATTAAAAGTGCAGGTAATTCAATGACACCTCTAATTCCATCCACAAAATCAGAAGTCACAGTGAAGAGAAGGCTCCAAGGTGATCTAATTGTGGCCTTCCAGGATCTGAAGGGGGCCTACAGGAAGGCTGGGGAAGGACTTCTCAGGATCTCAGGTAGTGCTAGAACTAGGGGGAATGGAATGAAGCTGGAGGTGGGGAGATTCAGGCTAGATGTGAGGAGGAAGTTCTTCACCATGAGAGTGGTGAAACCCTGGAATGGGTTGTCCAGGGAGGTGGTCGAGGCCCTGTCCCTGGAGGTGTTTAAGCCCAGGCTGGATGAGGCTCTGTCCAGCCTGATCTGGTGTGGGGTGTCCCTGCCCATGGCAGGGGGGTTGGAACTAGATGATCCTCGTAGTCCCTTCCAACCCTGAATGATACTATGAAAGTGAAATTAAGACATATCTAGTGCAATCTGAAAGGGTTAAAATAAAGTTGCCTCAAAACCAAGCTTCGGAACACAGAATTGTGGAAGAATGAGCAGAAGCATGTTGAGATGTCAAAAATTCAAAATAAGCAACAACCACATTTGCATGGTGGGGGGAAGGAAGTGCCTGGGAAGTATTTTTACCTTTTCAGACACAAATTCTGAAACTTTTCTGGGTTTAAGAATCCATTTAGGCAACGAGTCTACATTTAGATTTCTAGCATAGTGAAGACCCAAATTTGGAACCAATAGGGAGCAGATGACTCCTAAAAGCCTGCAGTGGTAATTCTAGAATGAATTATTACCTTACTGAGCACCATATTACACACATACCAGTGTAAAGCTGGGGTGCTTCGGGTGATGTAAGCTAGAATTAGTATTTTTGTCCAGACACTGTATTTTTGTAATGCTCACCTCAAATCTCAGAAATGCTCAGAACTCTGGTGTTTAATGTTGTAGCTAGAAACCTGGACTCCACTGAAGGCCTGTTTTCAAAAGGAGGTCATGCTGTAGATCATACTCTAAACTTAATCTACCTTTTAAAAATAGCAGCCAGTTCCTGTTGGGCACAGCAGATAAACATGCTGCAAACATACACCTCATTTGTTCCTATCTGATCAAAGTAAGTTTGTAAACACTCTAGCATGATATACTCTCTGCATTTAGGGGCATTAAAGGAATACTGGTCAGGATCATCCAGAAAAGAGTGTTCGTTGCTTGACAAACATGATATATTTCTGTATTGTCAGAAAACATGCTGGAAAAGAAACATGCAAGACACCTCTTCCAAATGCAACTCATTTCTTTTATTAAGCACTACATGCTGAGAAACTTCCTGCATTATAAATGTCCTTAATTCTCAAAACAGAAAAAACTATGAGGTAGTCCAAATGTTGACAAGCTGCTTCATCATGAAAAAGGAAGATGGTTGTGCAATGCAATCTACCAAATAGTTACCTATAGTATATATTCATATAGTGCTATCATTCATTAATGTAGTGGTTGAAATTCTGCCCCTTTTTAGTAAAGCATCTATGTACACTGACAGCTCAGTACCTAAGGATAAGTACTGCACAGCAGAATAGACTTCAGTGTAGTAGGAGGAGGTGAACATTTCACAGTGGCAAGATCCAAGAGGTAATCAGATGACCGCTTCTCGGAGCTTCAGCTATTTTTATTTTTACTGCCTTCAGAATCCATGAAGATTCAGGTTTCTTCAGACTGAAGAAATAAAGGAAAACCTTGCTCTGCAAGACCAGTGCTTTTTATTCATTTTCTATTTCATTTTTTTCCAGATCATAAAGAACAGCACTTCTGCAACAAACCCCAGGAGGAATTAGGTGTCTATCTGCAATGGCAAATGCTGAGTTTTTTTGGTCCTGGTTACCCCAGAAGGCAGGGCTCTTAAAAACAAACACACCAACCAACCCACCCAAATTTACCTGAAACAAGTCATTTGCCTGCTTTAAGAACTACTTATATGCTGCTTTATCAAGTATAATAAGCATGAGACCACAAGGATGATCAGTGGGCTGGAGTGCCTCTCCTATGAGGACAGACTGAAGGAGTTGGGGCTGTTCAGTCTGGAGAAGAGAAGGCTCCAAGGTGACCTAATTGTGGCCTTCCAGTATCTGAAGGGGGCCTACAGGAAGGCTGGGGAAGGACTTCTCAGGATCTCAGGGAGTGATAGGACTAGGGGGAATGGAATGGAATGAAGCTGGAGGTGGGGAGATTCAGGCTGGATGTGAGGAGAAGGTTCTTCACCATGAGAGTGGTGAAACCCTGGAATGGGTTGTCCAGGGAGGTGATCAAGGCCCCGTCCCTGGAGGTGTTTAAGCCCAGGCTGGATGAGGCTCTGTCCAGCCTGATCTAGTGTGGGGTGTCCCTGCCCATGGCAGCGGGGTTGGAACTAGATAATCCTTGTGGTCCCTTCCAACCCTGAATGATACTATGATACTATGAGACATCCTAGCATAAGAGTTTACTTTTAAAGCTTAGGGAGTTATCTAGTCATAGCGACACATCATAAACCAGAAGCAACTGGCCAAAAAAAGGTCAGTAATGTGGAAAAGATAAAATAATATTTAAATCAACTAATCATCTGAGATTTATTAACTGCTAGGAAAACAATTCCTTGGAAATAACAACTGATTAATACACATAAGCAAAGTGCAAGACACTGCAATTTTCATTCCATATCAAAGACAGAAACGCACAGAACAGGTAGACGGAATTGTTTCATTACTTTCGCCCTTTGTTTGGAGACAGATAATATACAGGTTTGACTCCAAAAATCCAAACCAAGAAAATCTTGATTTGACTCAGTTGGACATGCTGTGTAAATTACACAAGAAAAATCAAAATTTACAGTATTTATTCTGCAAGCAATATTCTTACTTCTTTTGCAGAACCTGATGCTCCAGGCTCATGTTTGGTACACAGTGGTCCAGCCTTCCATGCCTCTGTATCCCCACAGTCACAAAATCCTCCTCCAGTGGAGCTATGCATCTGTGCAACACGTGTATTTCAGCCAGGATATAGGTGCACACACAAACAAAAAAAGAGAGAAAAATATAAATATGCATTACTTAGATCAAACACAAGTGTAAATACCTCCTTACAGAATACAAGAGACACTGCAAAACCAATGGGAATTGTCACAAGATGTTTCATTTTTTTTTAAAGGGAGACTTATTGGAGGGGGGAACACATACTTTTTGACCAGAAAAAGTAAGAATTACAGTTGCCAATGCACAAAAAGTATGCAATTAGAAAGTAGGTGAAAAAGCCCATACCTGATGAATAAACACTTCATGAATGGCAAAAATCTAATTTCTGAGTTTATTACTAAAGTCACACAATATTTTTAATGAATAGAATAAACCAGGTTGGAAGAGACCTTCAAGATCATCGTGTCCAACCTATCATCCAACACCACCTAATCAACTAACCATGCAACCAAGCACCCTGTCAAGTCTCCTCCTGAAGACCTCCAGTGATGGCGACTCCACCACCTCCCCAGGCAGCCCATTCCAATGGGCAATCACTCTCTCTGTGTAAAACTTCCTCCTGACCTCCAGCCTGAACCTCCCCGGCGCAGCTTGAGACTGTGTCCTCTGTGTTCTGGTGTTCTGGTGCTGGTTGCCTGGGAGAAGAGACCAACCCCTGCCTGTCTACAGCCCCCCTTTCAGGTAGTTGAGTTGTAGACAGCAATAAGGTCACCTCTGAGTCTCCTCCTCTCCAGGTTAAGCAATCCCAGCTCCCTCAGTCTCTCCTCACAGGGCTTGTGTTCCAAACCCCTCACCAACTTTGTTGCCCTTCTCTGGACTTGTTCCAGCAAGTCAACATCCTTCCTCAACTGAGGGGCCCAGAACTGGACACAGTACTTGAGGTGCGGCCTAACCAGTGCAGTGTACAGGGGCAGAATGACCTCCCTGCTCCTGCTGGCCACACTGTTCCTGATCCAGGCCAGGATGTCACTGGCCCTCTTGGCTGCCTGGGCACACTGCAGGTTCATGTTCAGCCTACCATTGACCAGCACCCCCAGGTCCCTCTCTACCTGGCCGCTCTCCAGCCACTCTGACCCCAGCCTGTAGCACTGCATGGGGTTGTTGTGGCCAATGTGCAGAACCCGGCACTTGGATGTGTTAAATCTCATGCCATTGGACTCTGCCCATCTGTCCAGCCTGTCAAGGTTCCTCTGCAGAGCCTCTCTACCCTCCAGCAGATCAACTCCTGCCCCCAGCTTGGTGTCGTCTGCAAATTTACTGATGATGGACTCAATGCCCTCATCCAGATCATCAATAAAGATGTTGGATGCTTTCTTCACAAATTACTTGGTAAAGTTTTAAAATTATCTGAACAATAATGTGTGTATATTAAACAGGTATTTAATAGTACCTGCATTTTGAACCAAAGAAAGTAAGATTATCATCAGCATATAAATATGTTCTTGCTTCTTTGCATTACACAAATTCTGACCCTTCACTTTGGCAAAAAGTTCAGGCAAAACTCAGACAGAAATAATCATCCTTACCTTACTCTACCTACTCAATCCTTAAATAATAATAAAAATACTAAGCAACCCAATAAAGAGACAGACAAAAGTATGTTAGTTGCTTGAAATGTTTTAAAATAACCTGATCTAATTAGATCTGCTTTAAACAGGAGGTTGGACTAGGTGACCTCCTTAGGTCCCTTCCAACCTATATTAGTCTATCAATCTATTCTGTACTTGTTTAGATTGCTCTGTAATCACTATTGTCTATTTCTTCTTACCTCTCTGTAAGTGTTATGTGTGTGTATGGAAGCTATATTTACATTATCCAAGTAGTTCTGTTAAGTCTTGGAATCAGTATAGACAACACATTTTCAGATCAGTGTACTAAGGCTTCCACAGAGAAGCACAACATTGTATTTTAGTCCCAAGTTATTCTTGAGATTGCTAGGACCTTCTTCCAATCTCTCTCATTGAAAGACAGCTGGTGAAGGGTGTGATGAACAGGTCTTATGAGGAGTGGATGAGGAAACACAGGTTTTTCATTTTGGAGAAGAGAAGGCTGAGCAGAGACCTCCTCCCCCTGAAAGGAGGCTGTAGCGAGATAGGTGTGAGTTTCTTCTCCCTACTAACAAGGGATAAACGAGGAAATGACCTCAAGCTGCACCACGGGAGGCTGAAACTGGTTATTAGAAGAAACCTCTCCACAGAAAGTATTATCAACCACTGGAAGAGATTTCCAAGGGAGGTGATTGAATCACCATCCCTGGAAGTGTTTAAAAGACAGAGATGTCGAGATAAGGGCTATGGCTTAACACCAAACTTGGTAGAGTAACATAATGGCTGGGCTCAATGATCTTAAATGTCTTTTCCAACCAAAATAATTCCACAATTCTATGAAACATGCCCACTTGAAGGGGTTTTATGACCAACTGTCAATATAAGCACAACAAATCTCTTCATGGACGCCATGTCAATGAATTGAAGAAATAGTTAAAAGCAAAACAAACACACAAAAAACCCAACACTGACCCAATTTTTTTTATTATGAAAGATACTTAAATTGAATATATAATGTAATCATGGACTACATCAGGTTGCACACTTTCTTGCCTCATGTGGTAGAGTTAGACCAGCTTTAAAACTGATAATATACTGCTTTCCATTTGTGCCTGCAAAGTTGCTGAAACAACACAGTTCTCAATGAAGAGGGCAAACAAATGGGGCCTGGGAACAAAACATTACATGATGGTCTAGGCCATGAGTTAGCTAAGAATTATATAGAAGATCCTGCTTTAATCATGGGAATCTCTCAAAGATAACATAGATTTGGCTCAAAGGGAATCAAAAGGATATCAGAAAGAGATGATCCAGTTCCAGAAGAATCCTCTCAGTAAAAAAATGGATGCTTAATGTTTGCTTTAACTTCATCATAGCCCATGCTAAGCACAAAGTAGTTTATGCAGAAGTGGAGGAACAGAGTGGAAAAGTAGGGTCTGCATCAGTAACCTTATGGCCCAACTAATGGCCCTCATTCTAAATCTGCAGGGAGTACCAACAGGACTCAGGACGGTCATTTTCAGTCACAACTTACTGCTCTGACATACAATCTGGTGATACCGCCAAAGAGATTTACACTGTATGCATTCATAAACACTCCCTCGCCCCTGGCGTCTTGCATTAGAAAGCTACTGCTCTTAGAAGAGGCTTTACATAGTTAGAAACACAAGATAAAAATAATCAACTCATTAGCAAATCCTTTTTTTTTTTTTTTTAATATAAAATTATTAATGATTTATAAGTAGTTTATTATATCCTCTAAACATCATCTCCAAAGCTCCAAGTACAAGTTGCGAATTAAAAGATTTCCTCCTACCTTGTACCGGTGGTTCTTGTGAATGCTGTTCTGGAAGCAGTCCATACAGAGTACACAAGTTGGATCAACTGCACAGTCTCTGCAACAGAGAACTGAAACTGAAACACTTTCTAAAACAAACACATCAAATGTTGATGCACAAATCGCTGCCCTGAAAAAACATTGGGATTCCAACTATAATAATGTTGGCTACTCAGAGTCACAAGATGAAAGCCAATCTTGTTAGTATCATAGTATCATTCAGGGTTGGAAGGGACCACAAGGATCATCTAGTTCCAACCCCCCTGCCATGGGCAGGGACACCCCACACTAGATCAGGCTGGACAGAGCCTCATCCAGCCTGGGCTTAAACACCTCCAGGGACGGGACCTCGACCACCTCCCTGGACAACCCATTCCAGGGTTTCACCACTCTCATGGTTAGGCTTGAACCACATACACAAACCTATTTATATCAGATTCTTTCAGACACTTGTTTGATTTTCACTGAGAAAACTTGTTGCTAACATGTTTCTGGTTTTGCCAAGAAAAAACAGCTATTAAAAACCACAAGGACTCTCAAGTAACCTGTGTTATTGTTTTCAACACCTGTAGCTAGTTTGCTCATGAACCTTTTGCTACATTTCTACTAAGTAAATTTTCTTGCCATTTTAAAAGCTAGAAAAGTCAGTCACGAATTCCTGCTAGATTAGGATGATCCATTTAAGATATTTAGATTTCAGTGTCTGCTATTTTAAACGTTGTAGAAGCCTAAAGCAAATGCACATCTTGCTTCAGTTGCAGTAGTAAGTACAGCATTTTGTATAAATGCTAACACATTTTTGCAGGGAACTCAAACAACAAACGAAAAAGAGACCCCCTTAGAGAAACCCAGCTTTGTCTTTTTGGTATCATACAAGAACTCTGCAGAAGCAGGAACAGCATGATTCCTGCTACTGCAGCACTAAATTGCCTTATTGATAGTTTTCCTTTGTACACATTGTTTTCCCATGTCACATTTACCATGCAGCATCTAGCAAACATGTAAGGACTTCTTTAAAGACTACTCTCCGCTCGTACACAACACTAGCATGCCCAGAAAAAGCTGAAATGTATGTTTAAGTATGATTAAAACCTTACAGTGTAATTTGTGAAGTTTACAGAGAGCTTTCATTTTGGCATTTAATAAACTCTAAGGGATAGATTTTTTTTAGCCATAACATTCTTCATCTCCTTCCCCCATTTCTCTGCCAGAGCCTGCTTCTCACAGGCAGTCTTCCTCACACTGAAGTGGTTTGAAATGTGTTACTGTCAGTTAAGCAAATACCTACCATGACACAAACAATGACTAGCGAGCAGCACAACTAATTTTATTATCTCATGTAGTAACATCTATGCTAACATACCTTCAGTCTTACCTGCAAGAGTATGTTGTCTCCCCTCCTTTGAACACCTTCCCACAGAGCTGAGAGGTTCCACTCTGTTGTAGTTTCTCTAGGAATACATCTGGGTCTTCCCCAAACAGGTAACATTCCAGGGGGTACAATATTGCTGCCTGGACCATTTCTTCTTGTTTCTCCAACAAGGGGTCCATTTCAGCTGAGTAAATATTTGGCACATGTTTTGCCAAGGACTGTAAAAATGCAGCTTGGAAGCTGAATCTTTCATCGCACCACTGCAAGAAAAGTAAACAAACAAGTAAATATGAAGAAAGTAGGAGCAAGTACTTCTGCTGTGGATCAAGAGCTCCTTTCCACATCTGAAGTCTGTTCTGCAAGCAATAACACCCAAGAAACCATTGTTTCCCAATAAATTATCTGTTTTCCTTTCAGCACCCACCACAATAACCTCTGCTCCCTTGAAGTCTTCTACTGAAACAGTCTGAGGCAAGAGGTGGCAAGTGCTATGCACCCATGCACTAATTCATTTTCAACTACGTGCTTGCCAGCTGCCCAGCCAATACACAAATCTTGATGTCTGCTCAGCTGCTGACAAATGCAAAGAGCAGTAGTAGCAGGTTTCCCTGCCTTAGCTTAGGATTAATTCTTTAGACTTCTGACAGTCACAAAATGTGCAACAACTTAACAGTCTTTCAAATTGTTACCCTTCAGTAAAATTTTGCCTTAACTCATCATCAGGGTTCAAGTTACTGAGGGAGAAAGAAGCCCAACTGATTATGTAAGCTTAATGTCCCTGGGAAACCACACTAAAATGCAATTTCACATTTTTAAGATAACACAAATTCTTTTATTTTGACTTGAGGTTCTTAGTTAAGGCCCCAATTTCACTTGCAACTGTTCCAGCTGTCTAAGCAGTTCCCTTCAGTTGTTGTACTTCTGTCCTACAACTCTGAATATTCTTTCCTTCATTATTTAGGAATACCTTTTGGTTTCCCCCATTGCAAATTACTAAGTAAGTTTACCCATCAAGGCTCCTAAAGGCAGTCTCCTTGATATGAAAAATATAATGATTATTTCTCCTTTAAAATGAAACCTATAAATGAATCAATGGATTTTGTCCCAAAATTGAGAGAAATAATGTATTAAATAATAGGTTTGTGAGATCTCAGCTCCCTAGTTTATTAACCAGAACACTCCTCCAAAAAAAAAAAAATAAATTAACCTAGAATCATAGAATCAATAAGGTTGGAAAAGACCTCAAAAATCATCAAGTCCAACCTGTCACCCAACACCTCATGACTACTAAACCATGGCACCAAGTGCCACATCCAATCCCCCCCTGAACACCTCCAGGGATGGTGACCCCACCACCTCCCTGGGCAGCACATTCCAATGGCCAGTTACTCTCTCTGGGAAAAACTTTCTCCTCACCTCCAGCCTAAACTTCCCCTGGTGCAGCTTGAGACTGCATCCTCTTGTTCAGAGCTCCCTTCCAACCTGAACCATTCTATGATTTATGAATATGGGAAACATTTATTTCCCTTTTTTCCCCAGCCTGAGTATACATCTGCTCCCTTCTAATCCCTTTTTGCTTTACTCTTCATTAAAACACACCCTTCAAGCAAGGAGAAGAAGGGAGCAGGTGAGATTGAGATAGAATCACAGAATCTAGATCACATGCAGACCCAGTGCAGCAGTCCCAGTACTGTGAAAGCCAGATCTGCAAACATCATGTACAAATTGTGCATTTGTTTTCAGAACAACTCTGTCTACCCAAAACAAGTATAAAAAACTGTCTCTATCCAAAATCTAAACAGAAGAAATAGAGACCCCATGTTGAAACAGCCTAGATTACAAATAACATCCACTACCCAAAATCTGTTAAAGATCTGTTAAAAATCTGTTACAGCTCTGAAGGAGCTGGGATTGTTTAGCCTGGAGAAGGGGAGGCTCAGGGGTGACCTCATTGCCCTCTACAACTACCCGAAAGGTGGTTGTAGCCAGGAAGGGGTTGGTCTCTTCTCCCAGGCAACCAGCACCAGAACAAGGGGACACAGTCTCAAGCTGCACCAGGGGAAGTTTAGGCTCAAGGTGAGCCTGGAGGTCCCTGGAGGTGTTCAAGAGGGGATTGGACGTGGCACTTGGTGCCATGGTCTAGTCATGAGGTCTGTGTTGATAGGTTGGACTCGATGATCCTCGAGGTCTCTTCCAACCTTAATTATACTGTGATTTGTTCCACACTGCAGTCATTCTAAACACTTGTTTCATGGTTTAATAAGCCACACTACACTTCCAATATGTTTACTTTTAGCCTGAGGCTTCTAATGATATTTTGGCCATCAATCTTACTCAGCATCGCCCTTAGGGAGTCCATCACTTCACAGTGATCCACAAAATCAAAAATTATGGAAGAACATCCAACAGTAGGTACTGATGGAAAAGAAAATACGTAAGTAACGTGGTCAAGCAGGAGAGCAAATCTGTCCTCAAATCATTTTAGAGCACCTCTGTAAGAGCAAACAGACCAGTCTAATCTGATTTCTTGAATCACAAAGCATTCAACACATCCTCAAATATCTGAAAATACAGATTCATCAACTGGAGGGAAACACTTCTTAATTCCAACAAAACTTCTAAATCAAGAACAGATTCATTATTTGACCAATATGCACCATTCTGATCACTAAAATGTCAACCTACACATGCATGTAATATATATGCATTAGAATAGAATAAACCAGGTTGGAAGAGACCTTCAAGATCATTGTGTCCAACCCAACATCCAACACCATCTAATCAACTAAACCATGCAACCAAGCACCCCATCCAGTCTCCTCCTAAACACCCCCAGTGATGGTGACTCCACCACCTCCCCAGGCAGCACATTCCAATGGGCAATCACTCTCTCTATGAAGAATTTCTTCCTAACATCCAGCCTAAACCTCCCCTGGCACAGCTTGAGACTGTGTCCTCTTATTCTAGTGCTGGTTGCCTGGGAGAAGACACCAGCCCCCACCTGGCTACAACCTCCCTTCAGGTAGTTGTAGAGAGCAATAAGGTCTCCCCTGAGCCTCCTCTTCTCCAGGCTAAGCAACCCCAGCTCCCACAGCCTCTCCTCATAGGGCTTGTGCTCCAAACCCCTCCCCAGCTTTGTTGCCCTTCTCTGGACACATTCCAGCAACTCAACATCTTTCCTAAACTGAGGGGCCCAGAACTGGACACAGGACTCAAGGTGTGGCTTAACCAGTGTGGTATACAGGGGCAAAATGACCTCCCTGCTCCTGCTGGCCACCACTCACTCAAATACATAGGTATGTATTTACTTTCAGATATCCACAGCACTAAGGAACAAATTGAAATGTAAACAAAAATTGCCAACTGACTTGTTGTAATTAAGTTGTTCAAACTTCTCAACTATCTAGCAACAATTTAAATAAAGATTGTACTTAGCTGAGCCACAAACACAGCAAATTGTAAAAAGCAACTGGAAATTAATATCAAATTTATCAAACATAACACCACCTAGAAAGACAAAATCCTAGAGTTCACTAGGGGTTCTCAGAAAGAGATCAAACTGAAAAAGGTAACTTAAAACTGAATTCCTTAACCATATGTGCCTATTTTATGTCTGACTTAAGATGAGTGGAAGCAAATTATTCCTATCATAAACTCCTTAATTCAGTGTTCCTCCTCACACATGGTTCCTCCTGTAACTTGTTTCAACTCACCTATCCTGCACTATGGCTTTAGCCAGCTCTCCTCCAAATTTGGTTACTGTTTTTGTTCAAATAGGGGGTGTGGGACATGACCTCTTGGCATGTTCTCTTTCCCAAGCACAAGGGAATCCCAGTCTGTAGCTCTTCTATCTTAGTGTGTTCCCAAGAGGCTGTAAGTTTAGCTTCTGTGTTGTTGGAACAGAACACATCATAGCTTCAAGAAACAGAGCTAAGCTTTCCTGAAAATCTGCCAGAAGTGTAGAATGGGTTCTCACACAGTCTTAACTCAGAAGCATTTCAAACATTCTTGTGCAAAGCTTTTAATTCCATTTAAACATTGTCCAGAGAAGGAAGGACAGGAAGCAGGGAACAAGAAGGAAAAAGGGGAAAGAGAACTCTCTCAAGTAGGCTGGCTGCCTTCTGATAAATACACTAAATTACATCTTCAACCTATATATCACCCCAGGGAATATCTATTGTATTCACAAAAGAAACAAGAATATTCTTTTCCTTCTTTCCAAAAGCTGCACTAGGCTAACCCTCAGACCTATCCCATACCCTCTGCCTCTCCTAAGAGAAGTGATTTACTCCGTGCATCAAATTCTGTTTAGTATACTATATTCAACTGCATAAAACTACATACAAAACCATTAACAATAAAGAAGCTGCCAAATAAAGCACACCCCCAAGTCCAGACTGACTGCTATCTTAGTCCTCTTGTGCACACATACTGAAACTAAAGTTTGAATACCTCGATTAACCCTCTGAGTAGTTCCACCTCCCCTCTGCTCACTCACTCCTTTACCCAAGCACATACCTATCAAGTGCTCAGTTGCTACAGAGCTATATATAAAAAAACACTTACAAATGAACCAAGTTTTTGTAAAAGTGGTTAATTTTTATGTGGCACTTGGTGCCATGGTTTAGTAGTCATGAGGTTTTGGGTGACAGGTTGGACTCTTTGAGGTCTTTTCCAACCTTACTGATTCTATGCACAGGATGAGCTGGGATGCTAGAAGAGCCTACGAGCTGTCCAAGACAGCTGCAAGCAGCCATGGGGCTCACACTGCAGCACCTGCCCACCACAGAAACCAGCTTCCCTAAGAGCCTGTGGAGTTGCCATGATTGGACATAGTCAAAAACCAACTGGACATGATCCTGGGCAACCTGTTATAGGTGACCCCACTTGAGCAGGGCTTTTGGACAGGATGACATCCACAGGTCTCTTTCAAGCTCAACCATTCTGCAATCCAAATGTCTTTGATGGAAAAATTCTATTTCCTTCCCAATTTAATAACCTTCCAGTTTCTGCTAGAAGTAAGCCCTACATAAAGGTCAGTTTACAAATTTAATTTTGCTCAAGAATAAATCAGAAAGTGTATTCAGAATCACCAAGGTTGGAAAAGACCTCAAAGATCATGAAGTCCAACATGTCACCACAGATCCCGTGACTATTAAACCATGGCACCAAGTGCCACGTCCAATCCCCTCTTGAACACCTCCGGGGATGCTGACTCCACCAACTCCCTGAGCAGCACATTCCAATGGCTAACAACTCTCTCTGTGAGGAACTTTCTCCTCACCTCCAGCCTAAACTTCCCCTGGCACAGCTTGAGACTGTGTGCTCTCATTCTAGTGCTGGTTGCCTGGGAGAAGAGACCAACCCCCACCTGGCTACAATCCCCCTTCAGGTAGTTGTAGACAGCAATGAGGTCTCCCCTGAGCCTCCTCTTCTCCAGGCTAAACAATCCCAGCTCCCTCAGCCTCTCCTCACAAGGCTTGTGCTCAAGGCCTCTCCCCAGCCTCACTGCCCTTCTCTGGACACGTTCAAGAGCCTCAATGTCCTTCTTAAATTGAGGGGCCCAGAACTGGACACAGTACTTGAGGTGTGGCCTAACCAGTGCTTAGTACAGGGGCACAATGACTTCCCCGTTTCTGATGGACACACTATTCTTGATGCAGGCCAGGATGCCATTGGCCTTCTTGGCCACCTGGGCAAGAGGAAGCAGAGACTGTGAGATAATGCAATTAACATTCTTGAAATTAATTAGCATATTTGTTCTTCCCTGCCTCAAATCAAACAGAATTTTTCAAAGCACAGAATCTACTATCCCAGGAACTTCAGGGTGTTAAAATGGGAGTTTACCCTATTTTTCTGTCACACAAGCACTATGTAGGTGTCATGATGTGTTTCAAATTCTCTGAGAAAGTACAGCCAGTAGAGAAAATAAACTCAAAAAAAGACCATTTGGAACTCAGTTACAAAGTATCTGTTCCTGACACTCCTCAAATGGCTCCTTGGTGTAACAGCCATGTTCTACTCTGCTCTGCTCAGCATATTGCTCATTACACTGAAAGAAGCAAGTTTGGTTTCAGAAGTTATTTTCTAATGGCACAAAATGGATAACACTGAAGACTCTCTAATACTGTCCTAACAAAACATCAACTCTGACCTGAGAACATAAAAGAACTCTTTGATCTCCACATCATTTTAACTCTGACCCCTAAGCCAAAGCAGGGTGCCAATTAATGTTAAAAGATGCTTTAATGATGCAGGTGTTTGCCTACTGGGAATTAGACTCATAACAACAGTGCACACTACTGTCTACAGTTGAATCTTTATTCCAGCAGTCTCCAACAACTACCTGTTTAGCTGAAACAGAGCAAACCAGTGACAGAACCAGCAGCACCACTGGTGACTGTTTCAGCAGCTGGACAGCTAAAACTCATGTCACCTTCTGGGTAAACAAGGCAGAGAGCCAGAATGTTCAAGCTCTTTGAAACTGCAGGTCAGGTATCAGTTTTAAATCAGTCATCTCCAAAATCACAAGAGTGTTTTCAGCTTATGAGGGCAAGTGCACAGAGGTGCCCAGGGAAATACGTGAAGGGGGGGAAGAAGAAAAATCAACAAAACCCCACAAGCAAAACTATGTTTTTTTTATTAACTCCTGTGTATTCAAACTTGTCTTGCAACCAATTTTCCAATTATCAGGAGTTTGAAGATCCCCTGTATATGTAGTCTACTTCTGCATCCAATTACCATGTAATAAATGTCAGGTGTATCTACCCCTACTTAGCACTCGCTTGGCATCTCCCACATTCTTTCCTTTCTACACACTAAACCCAAGCTGTTTATCTCTAGCTTCTCCACTGCTCAGGGATCCAGAGGCCACAGTTGCATGCTATCAGGAACATCCACCTGGAGCTCCCGTCCCCTGGTGCCACATACCTTTCACAACATTGTAACTCTTACAGCAGAATTACAACCACCATAATTTGTGCATTTAATGTGGACTTGGCGAAAGATGATCCTTTCACAGTGCACTCCTGCATTAACAAAAGTCACAAAAATTACCAAGAAGATAAGCAAACATGAAAGCAGACTACAAAGAAAAGAAAAAACTAGCATTGTTTAATGCCATAGGAAAGGGAAAGCACTTCAGTGGAGTGCTAAATAAAAGGACACCAGGAGACCCTCGGCAATGCTCCAGTTACCTGTTGAAGCTTCATGGACTCCACCACTTCTTGGACAATGATCAAGTGTACACTATACACTGTTCTGCTAATACACTGCACTGTTCTAAAAACAGTGGCTTTGACTGTATGCAATTCAGGACTTATACAACAGGATATGCTGGCTTACCTAAAGATTAATTTTTAAACTAATTCAGCCTAACAAAGCGATGGAAAAATATATGGACACGTCATCTGGTCTGAAAAGGGTAGTTCAGTTCCAAAGAGGTTAGACCTAAAACTGGAAGAAGTCATAAGATGCCTGACTGAGATTTCATTCATCTCAAGAAAGGACTTGCATATAAATATCCCCTCCTCATTACTACTTGATTACAACATGGCTACAGAAGCAAGGCTCCTCAGATGCATATTCTCAACTATGTAAGAGTACTGAATGACACAATTTGAGATGTAACATACATTACAACTCACAAGTGCCTGTATCCTGCTTTGCTTTCTAAGATTAAAATTCAAACTCTGGGTGTTTTCAGCCTTTAAAGGAAATGTCCTCATAATTAAGCTTTTCTCTTCTTGTACACCACTACCCACTTACATCTATACTTCTGGTACAGGAGTACTGCCTGATGACAAAAGATGGGACTCCTGAAAAAAAAGTCTCTTTTCTTGATAAATACTACTGAAAAGTTATGCACATACAGCAATGGTTTTGAAGATTTAGTATAAAATTTAAACTTTAATATAAAAGCTACAGAAATAGGTTTTATATATATAAACCCTGCTTGTACACGCCACACACATCAAAGCCGGCAAGTGGAACTTGTTTAGAATACAGATGGACAAACAGCCAAAGGGCTGAAACCAGCCTGCAAAGCAGGCTTTTATTAGGCCACCAGCAAAGCCTGCTAGCCAGCTAGACAAGCCAAGTCCAGCCCATTGGTCAGTCAAGCAAACAGTGGATGCCACTGGGAAAAGAAAGTAATCTTAAATTTGGTAGACAGGGCTTACTCTTAGGTCAGTGGCAGTGCAGCCCAAATCCAGCCCTGTCTCTTTCAGATTAAGTCTCCTCAGGAAGCAATACGGCCATGACAGCAGAGGGCTGAGACTGGTCTTGACAACTAATGCAGTGAAATGCCAACTACAGTCACTCAACCCAAAGAGCTGGAGTTCTGTGCACAGAAACAACCACCAACTCGGGCTGGGTGCAAAAGAATGTAATACCTGAGTCATCACCATGCATTGTGGAATCAGGCCAGCTCCTGCAGAATCATTCAGGTAATCCTGCATCATGCACCCAGCACTGAGAAGGTTTACTGTTCCCACAGCCAGGTACAGTGCTGCACTGTAACCACAGCAGCCAAAGCCAGAGGGGAAAAAGGAGAGCAAGAGTCTGATCTGACAATGAGACAGATCTGACAAGTTCATTAAGGCTGGAGCTCCTTCCACTCAGCCAGCTGTTTCTGCTCCACACTCCCTCAACTTTCAATTCTAGCACCACAGTGAAAGAACATTCAAACCAGCTGTGCACAGTGAAAACACAACTCAGTCAGGATACATCACTTCCACCTAACTAATACCATCTTTAGTACAGCAGTAAACTGGGTGTACTTCCAGATTACAGCTTTCTCAGGCACCAGTATAACCAGGTTTGTAGTCTAACTTCAGGAACACTGTCTGATCCAACATATGGGCATACCCTTAGCTCCCCTTCTCCATTAATATAATACCCTCAACCCATAGAGCCTATGAAGATTCCTGAAGCTTGCTTGGATATACAGCAGACAACACAGCCCAAATGCCCACCCACCTCTCCTGGAACAACAGTAGTTCTGGAACTAAGACTCTGAATTGGCTAAAACCACATAAAAAATATGACACCTTACCAGACCAGCAATCAATTTGGAGGAGCTGAAGAGCTCTTCAGCATCTTTCCCCCTGTTTTCCACAATACCACTATCACCAGTTTTACGCATTGCTTAGGCTAACTCAGCCTCTTACACTCCCAAACAAAGAAAGGTTGATTGCATTGCCTTTGCTGCTGATTGCAACTACCACCCTCAGTATCTCTGACTCTATACATGGCTATCAGGCTGAAGGCAGGGTCTGATTAAGGTCACATTTTTGACACTATAATGCAACTGAATTACCTTTTTACCACTTGAGAAATCAAGCTGTTTCTAACATAGAAAAATAAGTGTCACACATGTTATTCATGTGTATTCATACTCTTATGGTCACATTTCACGTTAGAAACGGCTCTGTAGTCAGAGGCTGCATCCTTAGGATTTGTAGATTCCCTTCCAGTTTTGAGAGGAAGAGCACAACTAATAATGGTCGTAGGCTTAGCACTGCCAGAGAAACTCCATGAGTAAACATGTCCCTATATATATGTTCCTGGGTTTATTAATGGTGTGCAGCATCACAAAGCTATTCCAGAGGCTTGACGTACTATACAGTCAGGTTGTTACAGAAACATCTTAACATAAAACGTAAGGCTTCTGATTGCCTGCTCAGACTCCCTTTCTTAAATTGAAAGCCTTTGGCCAGCACCATAATCACAAGGTTGCAAAGAAAAGCACAGATAACCCTCACCTATTAGCACTAGAGATATTCAGCACCAAGCTGTGCTCTGTAAGGGAATATTAAAGCCCTAAGTGATTAAAGCAATTCACAGAAAAATAGAGTAATTTGGTTCAGCAATTAACTATCACCATCTATGGCTTTTCTAAGTTTCACTATTTGGTGCTTCGTTCACACCTCTGTAGAGCAATAATCTGACATTCAGCCTGCATACTAAAGTCACATTTAGTAATAAAAGTAAGGTCAGAAAAAGGCTAAAATAAGCATGCATACGCCACAGTGTTTTAAGAATGCAGGACAGCCTTTGGCGCTTTCTTAAGTTTGATCTGATTTAATTACGCAGATCAAAAGAAAACACGGGACCGCGAAGTGGAGATGGTGCGGTGAGCTGGCACCAACTGGCTCCCCTCCGGGCCGCCTGACTGAGGGTCGCCGGGCCCAGGGCTCTCCGGGGTCGCAGCCAGTCCAAGTCGCCGACCCCAGGGCTGTACCCAGCAGCGGGCTGGCCGCTCTCGTCCTCCCGCGCCCCGCGCTCCAGCCCCGCAGCCCGCGACGCTGTCGCGCCTCGGCAGGTGTCGCCGCCAACACCCGCCGGTAAGAGGGACTCACAATAGCGCGTCCCGCCCCTCCGCGGCGCCGTACAGCAGCCCCGCCACGGAGAAGACAGCCGTCACGGAGGACTCGGCCTCCCCAGCACCGCCCCTCCGGCAGGGGAAGCCTGCTCCCTCTGCGGCCGGCAGCGGGGCGCACCGCGGCTAGCAAAGCCCTACTCAGCGGCGGGGTAGCAGGACGGAGATAAGGGGAACCGCGTCGCCGCACAGGGCTGCGGTCTCACCATGGCTCGCTCCTGGGGCCGCACAGGGACCCGACCGCCCGCTGCTCCCGCTGCTCCTACTCCAGGCCCTCCGTCGCCTCCGTCCGCCATTTTGAGAGCGATGGACGCGGCCGGCGACGCCGTCAGCGCCCAGACGGAGCCACCGCAGTCCACTCGACCGCCGCGCCGCCTCTCGCCGCGTCCACAGCCCGCCCCCTACAGCGGTTCTGCTACACTGCGCAGACGCCTCCCGACGTGCGCGCATGCTCCCAGGCGCCGAATCCTTCTGGGTTCGGGGGCGAAGTGGGGAAGGGGTCGGCGGTGTTATAGAATGTGCTCCTTATGCTGGAGGCGACAGGCAGAGAAGGCTGCTGAGTAAGAGCAGGAGATGTCTGGCAGTTCAAGGTTGCGAGGCGAATCAAATGCGGTCCTCATGGTCCGGCCAGGCTCTCTCAGGGACGCTGTGAGGGACTGGGGAGGTCCGCATCCGTCCGGCAGCGCTTCCGGCCTTCTAAGGGAAGCTGAAGCAGAACACTTCCCCAGGATGAGTCTGGACTGTGGGCAGGCGAAACATCTGTTGATTCTGCTTGCAGAGTTCTATGGATGAAGTTCATTTGCGAGCACTTAAACTGCATAGTGTGGCTGTTCTCACAGGCCCTGCATTAATACCAAGATACTTGCTAAAGCAGTTTTCATAAACACTGATGTGGAGTCACACTACTCCTGCAGATGCGGCATACGTCTCCCATTTGGGCCAAGACATGGCAAAATCTTGACGAACTTTGTGGAACAGGAGGGAGCAGTGGTTTTATACAGCGGGGGGGGGGGGGGGGGGGGGGGGGGGGGGGAAGTAAGATCATCAAGGCTGTTACTGAACACATTCATTAGGTGCATGCCAGATTTCCAAAGTCAACATTTTTGCACCACACCTCCTTGCTACAACAGAACGGTTGTGAGAACTCTCTGTTTGCTGCTCTGGTAGAAGATAGAAACTTGGCTGATAGGTGACAGACTTGGCCGAAGTCCTGAAGAAGTTTGCCAGTGTTGCAAACTGGTCCAGTTGCACAAGT
Organism: Melanerpes formicivorus; assembly: GCF_026170545.1. Classification (NCBI taxonomy): domain Eukaryota; kingdom Metazoa; phylum Chordata; class Aves; order Piciformes; family Picidae; genus Melanerpes; species Melanerpes formicivorus. The sequence continues at coordinate 3,777,252 of NW_027142414.1, read as the reverse complement.
CCCTGTCCAATAGACATAGCTTTGGACCCTGCAGGCATGTGTACTAACTGCCTGTCAACTACATCTCTCTTGAAACAGACTGTTACTTACATTGTATTCTTACTGCTTCAAGTCACCAAACAGCTTCTCCACATTCCACAGTTGTCAGTTCAGATGGGATAAAGTTCGTAATACAGAGAGCTTTCCAGGTATATTCAGTAGATTTTTCTCACTGTATCTGGCCACAGGTACTAACAAAGGTCTTAACTCTTAACAGCATCTCACTGTATCTCTTCTGGAATAGCTACCACTCATCTTCATTTTAAGAAGTCACATCAGATTATTTAGCATATTAAAATCTGTCAGTTAAAATTACTATGCAGATACTGAGACAGATTTAGGCACAAGATGACAAAGTGAATATTGCCATCAAGCAGCTTGACAATCATTTAAAAAGATTCATCTAGTTTTGTCTGTATGTGTTGCAGACCTGTAGCACTGGGACAGGCTGCCCAGAGAGGTTATGGAGTCTCCTTCTCTGGAGACTTTCAAAACCCACCTGGACACATTCCTGTGCAACCTTATCTAGGCCAACCTGCTTTATCAGGGGGGTTAGACTAGGTGGTCCCCAGAGGACTCCCTCAACTCCTACCATTCTATGATTCTGTATTCAAACTTTTAAAGTGGCATGGCCAGCTACTAATCAGCAATGTTGTTTGCACAACAGCCAAGTTGAGACTGCCATTACTGCAGTCCTCATGTTTTAGCATCAACAGTAGCAATTGCATAATCCAGCTTCTGATGCAGTTGACAAAAGGAGTGAAACTGTGATTGCCAGACAGCCATAAATGTGCCTAACAACAGAGAGGGCTGCCTGCAGTCCCCTCTGCTGTGAGACACGCATCTTGCATGGCCATATTTTTATCTGAACCACCAATACGATTTCACCTTCCTGTGTGACTTCTAGAAGAAGTGAAGCCAGTTGAACAGAGTACAAACTTTATAATACAAAGACTTAAAATAAAAAAAAAAAAAAAAAAAAAAAAAATTATTTGGAACCCACATAGCTATGAGACAGCAAAATGAATAACAGTGAACCTCTGGAAACCCTTCCAACCCTGAATGATACTATGATACTATGATACCCAGGCAGAAATGGCACAAAATACCAAGATCTCCATGGATACTAAAGCAACAGAGGAAATAAAAAGAATGAAATAGGATTTCTGCCAAAATTCTGAGAGGAAAATTAACAAGTGAATGTCTTTATGCTGCACTTCAGAGAAAGTGGGGATGAGACACTGATCTCTTCATGCGTTTGGTTTTTGTCCTGACCATTCTTGACATCCTCGTGGTACACACTTCCCATCAGATCACAAACGTGGAGGCCTAAGGAGTTAGGCAGACTGCACCTCTCAGGTAACCTTTTGGACTGTTCTGTTTTAGGTGAGGTGTTTCCAGGCTTTCCTGCAGCAAGGGAAGTACCCAGGGCTTGGGGGTGCCACAACACCTCAGGTGGGTCTCACACCTGGGATACATGAAACCACCAAAAGGGAAGTGCCTACATTTCAAAGAGCAAGACTTTGTTGTTGTTTTTTTTCTTTCTTTGTTGTTGACATGAGACCTTGAGTGTGTTTTTACTGTTTGTCATAAATTTGTCACGAGGCATTTTCAAACATTGGTATTTTGGAATATGAGAGGTCTCAATCAGCTCAAAGACCATCTGTCCGCTTCGAATATGTAAACCAAGGACAGGTAAGAAAGAAGCCAGGAGATGCTGACAGCATGTATTAATTTATCCTGTAGAGGACTTAAACTGGGTGTCCTTCATGCCATAGAAGGATGTATGAGGAGGGGCTTTGGAGACCCTCAAATTATTCTAAAGCTCTATGTGTAAACAGCCACGAGAAATCTTCGGGGGGTGCTTACTTCGAGAAAAGATCCCTATGCGCTCAAGGCGCTGCAATAAAGGTATGCTAGCTTCGTAATACTACTACGTGTGTTGAGGAGCTCGATTTCCCGACGTCGGAGATCGCCCGACAAGCCGAGGAGGTGGGCCGCGACCCGGAAGTGCTGAAGCCGGCGGCGCTTCCCGGCAGTGGGCAGAGGGCCGATCGGGGCGGGCGCGGGCTGGCGGCGCGGCGCGGCATGTTGAAGCTGGCCGTGGGGCTGCTGCTAGCGGCCGCCGTGGCGCTGCTGCTGGATTGCTACATGCCGTCGGGGGCGCCGCCGCCCGTGGGTCAGCGTCGCCGCTCGTGGGCCCCTCAGCCCGCCCCCGGGGCAGAGGCCGACTACCTGCTGTGGGTAGTGCAGGTGAGTGGGGCTGGGGGCGTGGTGGGGCTGAGCGGAGGTAGCTGTCGAGCCCACAGAGCGCCAGCGGGGTCGGGTGAGGGGTTCCCAGCTGCGGAGCTCCCGCCCTCGCTGTGGAGCTGTGGCACCTTTCCCGGTACACGTCCCTCATCGCTGTCTCAGAGGCTCCCAGCCAAGCCCAAGCTGCAGGTGTTTGGGCAGTTTGCCAGAAACGTGAAAAAATAAGATGTTCGTGATAGAAGTGGGTAGTTTGAACTCACTTAATGTTAGGTTGTCCTACATATTGTTATCAGGACCCGACATCTAATATCCCAGTGCAAGTACAGGCTCTGCCTGTTCCTTTCCCGTTCCAAAACACAGGGTTGTGTGGTTGAGAAAATGTGCACTTCTAGCAATAGAAAGTCAGGACAAGAATGGTGTGTGTTAGGCTAAAAGTATGCACACTATTTCCAGGTTGAACATAAAATCCAAATTAATCTGGAATAGTCTTGGAAGTAAACTGTCACATCCATGGTTTCTTTCCTGTCTTCCCCCAGAGCATTCCTGAAGCACGTAGTGCATAATGAACTACAAGCTGTTTACGTATTTGGAAGTAATCGACAGCTGAGATTTCACAGGGTTTGCTGAGCAGTTCCTTCTACTAAAGAGGCTGCTTTTACTGGTTTACTTTTATTCTCAGACTCAATGTCACTTTTGCCTAAAAGCATTAGCTGCAGGCAGTGCTCTTAGTGCCTAAGCCAGTGCGTTATTAGCCCTTTTGTTCTCTCCACTTGCTATGTATTTTCAAAGTCAGTTTTTCTAGTATTTTTTCTTTAAGTGACTTATGGCTTGTCTTCACTGCAGAACAGGTTCCAAGGTGAGAGATATGCTTGAATTAATGTAGATAAAGTCCCTGTCTTGAGCTGGTGTCTTACAGAGTCAGCTGCAACAGCATATAGCAGCTGCAGAGCTATGAGGACAAGCAGCACTGTTCCATATTCTCTTGCCATGTTCTGTCTGGTTGTGTCACTTCAAGTGGAGTTCTTCCAGGGATAGGTCATGGCACAGCTGATTTGAGACTTGGCTTTTCTTTCAAGCAGTTATTTTCTCTTTTATCATTGACCTAACTTGGAAGTTAATCAAGCACTAAATCCAGCGTTGTGCCTGATGATGTGTGGGAAACAGGCTTCAGGCTCCCTGGTGACTCCGTAGGTCGAGCTTAGGTCACTGGATAGAGCTCAGGATGATCAGTTCTCCCAGCAACTCCTGACTAGTTTTTCTTCCCATCCACAGGACTGTGTCTTCTTAAACTGAACTACACTGCAATCTTAGTGCTATAAACTTGTATTAATGGCTCTTTCACCTTTCTTACAGCAGAACTTCCTTTCTCACCCAGTGCCTAATAGTTACTCTAGTTCAGCATTTGACAAGCTTACAGTAGGTGATTTTTCTGCTGTTTCTGTCAGCCAGATGCATCCTACTGTTCGTGTAGGCCTTGTAATTCTCCCTCATTAATGCCTGCCTTTGCTGAGCCACATCTTCTCTGGATAATGAATGTGGATAATTGTTTCACCCCTAAGTCTCTTCCAACCCATTTTGACAAAAGTAACTGCCTAGTAACTGCCTGTGGTGCAATGAGCAAGGCTGTTTCCAAATCAATCAAAGGGAGGGGAAGGGGAGGAGGAAATACAGCAAGTGGGCTTTTGCCTACAATTTGGGAAATTAAGAGCATTGCAAGCTTTCCCCTTGCCCACTGACCTCCTCTTTATTGGGGCTTTTTTGGAAGTTAATATGAGAAGAAATGGGAGAAGCTCCATTCCCAAGATCTTAACATTTCTTGGCTTTTATTGACACACTCTCAGCTTTCACAAGTCCTGGGACACTGTAAATCTTAGAACTTACAAGAAAAGCCTTTTGTAAATCTTAAACTCATCATGTAAAAGGGTGTAAAAGTAGGAAGATCTCTGTAGAAAATCAGCCTTCCTCACCACTTCTGCTAAGAGGTTGGAAATTTAGGTTCTCCTCACTAGAACAGGAGTAATGTTTCTTGTAAGACTGGAGACAGCAATAATCCAAGTTCATATTTTCTCAGTTTGATTGCTGAGATAGATGAATTGCAAATCCACAGGCTGAGGAGGCACAAAATATCTCCTTGTCAATGATTAAATTGGGTTTTATGTATCACAGTAGTGCTCTTTGAACCACACCATCTTGAATGTATCACTAAAAATGAAGTTAAGTTCATGTCTAGAAGTGTTTATGCTTTTTAGCATCCAATTCTGATCTAGGCAAAAGTTCCATATCTGCAAATGGGGAATCTTCCTAAGCAGAGTTTACAAATTGTATTCAGGCAGTGTTTTCTAGCTGTTGGAATGACTGCATAAGTAGAAGGCATTTTGTCTCCAAGGTGTTTTGTCTAAAAGGAAAGAGGTATATTAAAATGAATGTAAAAATTAATGTTATCTTTCTTTCCCAGTTAGTGACATCATCAGATGGCCGTGAGCATGTGTTCACTGGGGTTTGAGCATCAAAAACTATTTGTCTAAACTGAGGAGGATAATTTATTCATTGACTGACTGAAGTGGAATGGAAAGTAGAATTGAAAGCATTTACCCAGTATTTATTTTGGACAGACCTGAAAAGCCACAGTATTTAGATTAAAAAAAAAAACAAACCCCAAACTTAAAATCTTTTTTCAATTCTCCCCATTCCAACCCATAAGGTTGTTCTGATGTGAGAGCTTTCACTGCTGGGTTCAGAAATGAAATGTAGTTCCATTAAAATGCATGGGTAGAGTGTTAGAAATCCTCCTACCCTGCTCTAGAAATGTCACACCAGGTATGAAATTAGCTATTGGTATGCTTCAATTCCTACATACCTTCAGCATGTTCTTGCTTTGCAGAGAGAGACTTAGTCGTCTCTCTTGCAGCAAGATCACGGTGCTGCACCAGAAGCTTCACAGAATCTGAAAGTCAGCAGGCCACTTAGTCATCAAAATTTTCTGTAGATACCTAAGTATTCCCCATATTGAGTATGCCCTTGGAGTTAAGGAAATTTTCTTGATGTAAATGTGATTTTAAGTGTTAGGTATGCTTGCTTTGCTTTCCTTCTCCTCTGTTAATCCACTTCTGATTTTCTCTGTATTCCTTAAACTGACATGAGTCAGCACGACTACTGTTACATTGCATTCTGATGTACTTGGCTTTGCAGAACAACTTGGGAAGCAATAACCCTCTGCATGGGACAGTGTTTAATTTCTCTCTTTTGCAGGTGTCAGATATTCATATCAGTAAATTTCAGGATCCCAAACGAGCTTCCGACTTAGAGAAGTTCTGTACTGAAACGATTGATATCATTCAGCCAGCACTTGTTCTAGCAACAGGTAAGCAATGCAAAAGTGTGAATTTCCCATTGGATGTGCCAGCAAAGGAAGAGCAAATAAGAAAAATTCTAGGATCTCAAGGCTTCAAAGCCTTAAGGTACCTTAAGCAGTAGAAATGGAATTGCAGCTGAAGATAGGCTGCTGGAAGCAGAAGAGAATAACTTCTCAGGAGAAGTAGTTTCTAACCAATACCTTGTGTCTGGTGGTGAGTTTAGTGTGGCTTTTACATAACAAAGACGTAATTATGCAATATAGCTACTGCTGTCCCATTATTTGTCACTATACCTTAGTCCTTGCTAGCACCTACCTTCCCTCTTGTCCTCCTGGCAGCAATTCTATATCAATCTTAATATTTGAAATTAGAGAAGTGAGCAATGTCTGTGATTAGTCTTAGTGAGCCTGTTCCTCTCTCAGAACAATCCCTGCTCATTTGTAGGAAATTCACCTGTGAACTAATGTAAGATTTCATCACTGTTTCCAGTTGAACATATACCATGACAGCTGAAATGAGACACACACAATCACAGAATCACCAAGGTTGGAAGAGACCTCAAATATCATCAAGTCCAACCTGTCACCATAGACCTCATGACTAAATCATGGCACCAAATGCCATGTCCAATCCCCTCTTGAACACCTCCAGGGATGGTGACTCCACCACCACCCTGGGCAGCACATTCCAATGGCCAACGACTCTCTCAGTGAAGAACTTTCTCCTTACCGCCAGCCTAAACTTCCCCTGGTACAGCTTGAGACTGTGTCCTCTTGTTCTGTTCGTGGTTGCCTGGGAGAAGAGACCAACCCCCTCCTGGCTACAGCTTCCCCTGAGCCTCCTCTTCGGGCTAAACAATCCCAGCTCCCTCAGCCTCTTCTCGTAGGGCTTGTGCTCGAGGCCTCTCCCCAGCCTTGTTGCCATTCTCTGGACATGTTCAAGAGTCCAGTGTCCTTCTTAAATTGAGGGGCCCAGAACTGGACACAGTACTCAAGGTGTGGCCTAACCAGTGCTGAGTACAGGGGCACAATGACTTCCCTACTCCTGTTGGCCACACTATACCTGATACACCTGGGCACACTGCTGGCTCATGTTCAGCCTACTATCAACCAGCTGCCTATTGCTATTGAAATGGATTAAGTTTTGGCAAGCATATCAAAAAGACTTTGAGCCATTATGATGTAAAAGGATTTAGAATCTTAATGCTAGACCTGGACTTTTGTTTCTGCAGAGATTTGCTTATATGCTCCTTGCTTTTTAAGTTTAGAGTTCAGAAATAATTAGCATTCATCTTCTAACTAGCAGTGCAGGGAGGCATTACTATGTAATGGAACAGTCTGATCTTCACTTGGAGCTTGAGGTGATACAGAAGGTATGAAGTTAAACAAAGCTCCTGTGACTAGAATATTCAGATATAATGAATGTGTAACAATTTACTTGTGGCATTCGTAGAAGTGCTGCAGTGACGGATGTTTGCCTTCATGGACCAGGTGACAGGAGCATTCAGACTGCTCACAGGAGGCCTACAGCCACTTACACTGGGAGGCTAGGATTGCATGCTTACCTAGTTACAGTATTTACATAAGCTGTGTAGGCCTCTAGTTAGATCTCACCTTTGTACACTTTCAGGTGATCTGACAGATGGTAAGACAAGAGATAAACTGGGATCTGATCAGATAGAAGCAGAATGGAAAACTTACCAGGCAGTCCTGAAGAGACTAAGGGTCATGAAAAAAACCAAGTGGATAGACATCAAAGGGAATCATGGTAAGAATGAAATGAAACACCACTTTCTTTCCTGCGATTGCAGAGCTGATTTAGGCAAATCAGAATACAGGGCTAATGTGTTTGTGCTTACTAATGAGGTAATGGTGGCTTTGAGTTGGTAGAAGGACTTGCCACCCACTATCTGCTCTACTACGGACACACTCTGTTTATAGGCACTTGCTGCAGTTTTAGTTTCAGGAAATTCAGAGTCTTTCTTTACTGTTTTGCCCCTGCCAAGTGGTAGAACACAGCTTCAGTTTCCAGAACATTAGTTGACATAACTCATCTTTTAATGGAAAGGCAAACTGTAACCTTACCTTACTGAAGAAATTACTTCTCCCCACAGGTCTAAATTAAAAACTATCACACTTGTGGCAACTAGAGGAAATTTGGGTTCTGTATGAAAGAACTCAGGGCAGTTTGTACACGTCATAGTTGTCACTGCATTCAAAAACACCAGCTAACAACCTTGTAGACTTCATACAGCAGCTGTTACAGGAAGGGCAAAGCTAGAGAGTCTAGGGCTGGAGATAAAGAAGGTGCAGTCTTTGTTGTATACAGCCCATAGATGACCCTATGCTCTGATTTCCCAGTCAGGCTACTGTTACCAGCCTTAATGGAGAGGTGAACCTCAGCTGCAGCACAAACCTCCTCAAGTTGCTGTCTGTTTTACACATGCTGTTCTTTGATGCTGTTGCTATTTTATTTTCCTTGGGTGAGTTAGGTGGTACTTACAGAGAATTTACCCAATCCAAAAAGCTTCTGAAAAGATTCATGGCCCAAGTGGAGACACGTGGTTAGCTTTAGCTACTAAGTGGCAGTTTACATTCCCACAACAACCTTGAATTAAAACTTAAGTAAGAAAACTATTCCCACTTCTAGTTTAACTGCATCAAGTGTATAATATCTTGTCTGCATAGTCTGCTTGTCAGTTATACACTTTAACAAAATAGCTCCTCAGTGCCTGCTAAGACTGCTTTATCTCAATATTGGGAAATACAGTCCAGAGGTCAGTGATCAATTTCTGAAAGTGCCTTCGTTTTCTTTCTCTGTCCCTTTCAGATTCATTCAACGTTCCACACCTGAACAGCGTTCGGAACTACTACAGGTACTTTTATTTACCATACAGATGCTGTTATATTCACGGTCAAACTCACTAAATATTCTGTTTTGAGGTATCACTTAGATGCTTTTTCACTGACTTTCCTATAGACCAGGATCATGTTTACCATTTAATCTGTCTTTTCCATTACCAGGTGGTAGTGCAGAATTGAGTGAGAAAATAGATCATTCTTTGCACAGACTTCTTACCTCTTAGCCTTTTGTGTTTTGTAATTCCATATATTTTAAATCTGCCTGGGTATAGGAAATGTTCTGTGTGTCATGTGTTTGGTCTCCTTGGAAGAATTGAGTGATATATCTCTGTAAACCCCAAAGTGTTACCAAAGAATGCTTTTCCTCCTTAAAACAGATAAAAAAAAGAAACAGAAAGCAAGCTAAAGCTTCACTTTTATTTTCCATGTTCATTCTGCATGCTGAGAGGGCTTTCTATGTCAAATGCATCTAATTTTTTTGTGAGCCCTTCCTTTTCATCTGAGTCATTTTAAAAAGCTCAGAGGAGCAAGAAGGGAGATGATGATGAGCAGACAAATGTTCTTGAGGAACACACTTGAGATTTAGCTGTGAAGGTAGGTGAGGAAACTTTCCCCTCTTGAGCTGTATGTTTTGCTTGTACATTGTAAAAGTAGTCTCCGTAGCAACTCGTGTTTAACTTCTTACTTTCTCCTGCCCTTCACATCTGAACATAAAATCTTACCTCATCATTTTGGTAGTGTTTTGAGCTTTAACTCTTTGGAACTGGAGGAGGACTTGGAAATCTGAATTCTACGCTAATTCAGGCTCTTAGCCACCCACTTTGCACTAAGAACACAGTTTAAACATCTGATAGTTCAGTTTGCCTCAGCTTTTGTGGGCCAGCAGGGGTAGATGCCTTTTCCCATAAATTCTGTGGGATACAATCCTACAGCAGTTGCATCTGGAGGAGAACAGGGAATTCACATGGGAATTTGCCATAACGGGCTGCAAGTAAGGTGCTAAAAAGGCTTTTGGATGCGCTAGTGCAGTGCAGATTGCTGTATTTTTTGGCACAGTTGTGGTTACCTGGCAGTCTAGTCTCCCACTCTACTTTAAGGCTGCCATCAGAGGTCCTACTGATGCACCTGAAAAAATGTAACAGCAGTGAATTTGCCAGATCATCCCTGAATTGTTGTTTGGCATGGACAAGTTTAGTGTTTGGAAAGATGCACGGATCACCTGCCTCTAGTCGACACTGAAGATACACTAATAGCAAAAGGGGTTGGAAAGGATTAGGGTGAAATTTCAAAGCAGGTCAGCCAACCTAAGAACTTACAAGTGAAATTCTGAATCAGATTAAAAAGCCTCTGCTTATTAATTAACAGTCTTTTGCTAAAGAAATGAGATCTCAGAAAGGATTTTGCTTCATTGTAGTCTTTCATCATGGCAAAGAAACTTTAATGAGATTTATCATACTTTCTAGCTGAACAATGGCACCAAGAATCTTGAAAAGCTATTAGGCATCACTAAAGGCAGAACTGTCTTTACAGGAACAATTTTATTCATCTAATGCATTAATAAAATACAAAGATTAAGAAATTTTTTAGCAAATGTGCCACACTCTAGGGAAAGAGAAAGGAGTGAATTAAATAGTCTCATGGAAGCCTCCTTCTGCTGTCACAGAATCACAGAACCTTAGGGGTTGGAAGGGACCTTGAAAGATCATCTAGTCTAACCGACCTGCCAGAGCAGGATCACCTAGAGTAGGTCACACAGGAACATGTCCAGGTCGGTTTTGAACATCTCCAGATAAGGAGATTGCACAACCTTTCTGGGCAGCCTGTGCCAGTGTTTTGTCACCCTCACAGTGAAAAAGTTTTTCCTTTTGTTCACATGGAATGTCCTGTGCTCCAGCTTGCACCCATTGCTCCTTGTATCATTGTGCATCACTGAGAAGACCCTGGCTCCATCCTCCTGATGTTCACCCCTCACATTAATGAGGTCACCCCTCAGTCTCCTCCAAGCTAAAGCGCCCCTGCTCCCTCAGCCTTTCCTCATAAGGGAGATGGTTTCACTCCCTTCATCATTTTTGTGGCTCTGTGCTGGACTCTTTCAAGCAGTTCCCTGTTTCTGAACTGAAGGGCCCAGAACTGAACACAGTGTTTCAGATGTGATCTCACCAGGGTGGGGTAGAGGGGAAGGAGAACCTCTTTTGAGAGATCTCTAAGAAAATAGTGGACATAAGACTCAATATTTCTAGGTAAGCAAGGAAAACTTCTTGTTAGAAAAAAATCTTTCAGATACCAACAACAATAAACACATGACTTTCCCCCCACCCTCCCCCCGCTTCGTAGATCTCCTTTAATTAAGAATGTTGCAGGACCCTGCTGTCCTGTTGTCTTGCCTATTTGGTTTGTATTGTTCATGCTGCTGGCATATCCTTTATCCATGAAAAAGCACCATGTTTCTCAGGGAGAATGTATTTGTGCTAATGTTCTTTAAATGCCTGTGTGCTAATCTGCTACTTGCCTTAACACGTGATCTATGTAATGCATCTTCTTTGAGTACAGGCTTTTCAGTGCCGTTGACTTCTAAGAAAAGACTTCACTGTAGTAACAAGATGAAGCTAGTCTAATGCAAGAAGTCTGTCCTTTATGCTAAACAGGTGACTTTTGTCACTGCTGCAGCTTTACTAACAGCAATATTTCCATTGTATTTTGGCAGGAAATACTCTGCCTGGCGAAAAGATGGCTCTTTCCATTACATCCACACCACTTCTTTTGGGAACTATTCATTCATCTGTGTGGATGCCACACCCAACCCAGGCCCTAAGAGACCCTATAATTTCTATGGGATTTTAAACACGGTATTTTCTATGTTTTGGTCTTTCATTTTGCTGGCTGTTTTACTTCTCCAGTGGTTGGTTTGGGGGGTTGTTTGTTTTTCTAAAGAAGAATTGACTGAGATATTTATGTTCCCCTAAAAGAGTCTTCAGGCTTTTAAGTTATGATGCATGTTGGACATTTATTTAGGAAAATGAATGTGTCACTTAACACACAGAGTATCTGCAGTTTATCTCTTAAGGAATAATCTAGTACACAAAATGTCAATTAGACCTTTTAAGGACAGTGTTGGTAGTTTATTAGCATTTAGGTAGGGTTGAGTGGTAATTTCCTTACAATGTCATAAAGAAATGTGTCTGAGGCCTGACCTGCTGACATGATATTGTTTAGGAAGATTAACATTAATCCCAATGCTTAAATCATGTATCATCTTAGATGACATTTTGCTTCCCTTTGGTGTTTTTTCTCTGTAGTTTTTCAATATGCTATTGTTACTGAGATACTGTTCTGAAGTGTTGGTAGACAGTTACTTTTTTCTGGTAAACAGATGTCATATTTTGCCTGTGATAATGGACTCGATCAGTGAAATGTTCTTCTAATCTTGTCTAAAGGAGGTTGGACACAGTTGTTTGTAAAACACTTGGTGATCCTTAGGTGAAAGATGATGTAGGAGTGTCAAGTAATGTTCTCACTGTGCACTGTAATCCATAGTGGGTACAGCAAATCTGCAGACAAACTCTTGTGTAACAGCTAAGAAATGCAGTCACTTCTAGAACTCCTGTCCTTGGCTGCAGTAGGTCAAGCATTTGCTTGCTAAATACCCAGCAGCAGGAGTCCAGAGAGCATCATTTGCAGATTTTTGCACAAAAGTAAAGGCAGATGCCTGTAGCTGCTGAGATTTAAACCTCTGCCAGGAATTTGAAAAACAAATTAGTTTTATATCAGTGATTTGTTTGCACAGCTTAGGTAAAAATACTATTAAAGCCCATATTCATAAAGGCAAAGGAAACATAATTTCACTTATTAAGCCCATTACATTAATCCAGAATTACATAGAATAAACCAGGTTGGAAGAGACCTTCAAGATCATCGTGTCCAACCCTTCAACCAATCCAACCCACCTAAACAACTAACCCATGGCACCAAGCACCCCATCAAGTCTCCTCCTGAAAACCTCCAATGATGGTGACTCCACCACCTCCCCAGGCAGCCCATTCCAATGGGCAATCACTCTCTCTGTATAGAATTTCTTCCTAACATCCAACCTAAACCTCCCCTGGTGCAGCCTGAGACTGTGTCCTCTTGTTCTGGTACTGGCTGCCTGGCATACTGCATCCATACATTTCTGTTTGCTTTATTCATACTCTTCAGCATTTCTTTTCAGGTAGGAGGGAAAAAAAGGTATGTTGGTGGTTCCCTGTGTTACCCTAAAAGATGATCCACAAAGTAGTGAAAGAGTGGATTTGTCTGGATTTAGTTGTTCTGCCTTCCCTGTTAGACTTTGAAGACTTTTTGGTATTGGGAGTCTCTCTGGACAGTAAATGGTTAATACTGGAAGTCAAACAAGTAAAGGAGAGAATTTTTTTCCTGCTGTGTAAAGTGTTAGTTTTGCTTAACTTCAGCAGTGCTGGCTGACTAATTTTTTCAAGATTTAGCATTATAACTTATCCAGGTAAATGACCAAAGCATATGGTGCACAGTTTCCATGGTCTGTCATGCCATCTCACAACTCAAGATAGTAGAGATGATAAATGTAAAGTGAAGGGGTTTCCAAAATCAGCTCAAGCATGTTGTCTCTGACTATATATATGGGCAGCAGAAAGAACAGAAACACCATTTAGCAAAATCTCTCTTAACACCACACTTTTCCTGTGTTGGGTTGCAAGGAAGCTGTTGAGTATCTTGTTTTCACTTTCTTACTCCAACATAGGATGTTAGGGATGCATCTGATTTGTTCACACACAGGTTCCTCAAGCAACTGAGAGTATTATCTGGGGAAAAAAAATTAAAAGATACATTGTTCTCTTAGTTAATTTTTTCCTGCTTTCCTTTTGCTGTTCTCTCCAAATAGCCTGATTGTTTGTTTGTCTTTCAACCACCCTTCCATTCCAGAATCAAATGGAAGAGCTGTCTTTGATGGCAAAAGAAAGTCTGCACAGCAATCATACAATCTGGTTTGGCCATTATCCCACCTCAACAATCATCTCCCCAGCCCCAGGAATAAGAGCATTAATGAGGCAAGATCTTTCTTTTTTTCCTGTACATTTGCAGTCTGAGATGCATTTCTTGCCTCTCTGTACATGTTTTTCTGCCACTGTTCAGGTTTTCTGCAGTGGCATTACTTTCTCACCCAATCACAATTCTTATGTTCTTTTATTAGTTCTGCCACAGCCTACCTATGTGGACATTTGCACACAATGGGTGGGCTGATGCCAGTCTTGCACAGTCAGCACCATGGTGGCACTCTGGAACTTGAATTGGGAGACTGGAAGGATAACAGGAAGTAAGTAAACTTCAACAGAAGTGTTAGGTCTGCCTGACTGGTTATGGCTGTTAATGCTTCTGGAAAAATGTCTCTGTGTGTATGTTAGGGACTTTTTCCCCTATGCCAACAATATGCTAATAAATTAAGTAATTTTTTTAATTAATTCTTAATATTTAGAAATTACAAAGGGGGAATCTCAATGTCCCATTTAGTACATATTTATTGTTCAAAGCAGACAAATGATTTGTAATAAAATTCAGCATTGCTACTTCAAAATGCCCATACTCTGCACCAACTGTTAGAATTTTAGAGACCCAAAGAGTCTGCCTGAGAAATGCTACCTCAGCAGCATATCAAGAAGTGTCTGATGCTACATGGAATGTATAGCAGTGCCTTAGTTTATCTTCTGCAGTAATCATCAGAAAGGTACCTGTATGTGTACAGGAAGAGAGCACATTGGGGTCTTTTCCTATAACTAGAGGATCTACCCAGACACTGCAGTAATGTACATTCTATATGAATTCTGTAACATCATGTTACTTCATCTGGTTCAGGTACAAAATTCAACAGATCTTGACATTTGGAATTCTGAGTAGTGCTTCGGCGATTTGAAACAAACTTGCTCAGAGGTAACAAGCTGAACGGTTAATACAGCAGAGATGGTTGATATAGGAGCATCTCCAGAACAGAATAAATGCAGAATAAATCCCACAAATTCTGTTCAGGAATGTGGGATGCATGGTGATCAGTTGTGCATATAGTAGCTGGTAGCCACAAAATCTTTCCCTTTCCTTATAGGTATCGGATCCTTGCATTCGATCATGACCTCCTCAGCTTTGCAGATCTGAAGTTTGAAGAATGGCCTGTAGTTCTCATCACCAATCCCAAATCCTTCCTTTACAGCAGCTCTGCTCATGAGCCACTAGTCAGAATTCTTCATTCCACTCATATCAGGTATAATCTCTTGAGTTTGCAGTATTTAACTATGTTTTAGTATCACAGAATCACCAAAGTTGGAAGAGACCTCAAACAAAGATCATCAAGTCCAACCTGTCACCACAGACCTCATGACTAAACCATGGCACCAAGTGCCACATCTAATCCCCTCTTGAACACCTCCAGGGATGGTGACTCCACCACCTCCCTGGCCAGCACACTCCAATGGCTAACGACTCTCTCAGTGAAGAACTTTCTCCTCACCTTGAGCCTAAATTTCCCCTGGCGCAGCTTGAGACTGTGTCTTCTAGTAGTTGGGGTCTTTCTTGGTCGTAATATACATCTATGTATAGCTACGCAAAAGTATTTCCTCTGTTTTCAGAATTCACTTTTCTCTAGAAGATTGTTCTTGAGGGCTCACTTTGTATTATATATGTCATAAAAGGGGATTATGTAGTAATTCATGTTTGTTTATGTAGTTACTTCCCCTGAAGTCAATTGTACTTTTTTTATGTGGCCAAAACTTGGTAGAGTTAGATTAACACATAATGTTAATCTCACATGTTCACCTTGCCTCCCCTGATTTCAAGATTTTGTCTGTGTAGTTTTCCAGGTGTGTTCTCTATTCACTTTGGACTTCTTAGCCTCTTCAGGTTTCAGTTTTGCATCCCTTACATTTTCAAATGTCTTAAGGCTCTGCCAATATTCATATTTGTTTTAAATCTCTCCAGGTTTCAATTTTTACCTTTTCTACTACTTTTTTCATTCATATTTCAAATTTCTGTGCCTATTCCAACATCTTGTATTTGCTGTTAGACCAATCTGCATGAAAGATCTGGCTGTATTGCATATGCAGAATTACAATCAAAAGAAGTCTGTCATACTTTTCAGGTAGGAAGTAGTGCCCTACTAAGTGTACCTACTTCACAGTATCCCACTCAGAACCTCACCTGATTACATTAAATATATAAACTGGTAGAATTGTTCATCATAACTATATGAGACTCCTTCATTTGACTGAAACATCCTCTGCAATGCCTTTTGTGTTACCAGAAATGAAAGAAATTGTATGTCCAATATATTGAGTCTATATTAGTATATTAGTATCACTCTCTGAACATAAGCACTGCCAAGTGATACTGTAGTTGTTGGTATCTCAGATCTATAATACCAGTATTGCCTTCCACTCCATCTCTCACTGACTCAGCTGCAGAGACTGAAAGATCATACTGTGACTAGCAAAAGAAGCCCACAACCCCAAAAACCTGACAAGAAAACCCAATAACAACCCAAAACTGAGTAACCCCCACCCACAAACCCAAAACAAAGCAAAAATGCAAACCCCACCACCCTCAACAACAAAGGACTTTAAAGAGAGAGACTGGCAATTTTTTAGTGAAGGCATCTACAAGTATTTGATTATGTGTCTTGAGTGCAGGAGGATGCATCCCATTTGTATGTCACTTGTGGGATGCATACCCCTAGCAAATGTATTTGACAGCAAGAGTTCTGAGATGATTTCTGTCAGGACCTGAGGATCTCTGCCACTTTTTCATCTTCATCTATTCCACAGCCCAGTTTTCTATCCTGTTCTCTTGCACCATACCATATAGAACTTCTCTTTTATCTGTAATGAAGAGTTACGATGTTACCATTAGCCTACACATATTTCACTGGTTTAATTTCTAACTCTTCTGAACTCTTTAAGTTCAAGGTAGTATAATCTTTAGGGACTTTCCTTCAAGAATAACAAATTTGCAAGTCCTGTGACAGATCTCTTTGTTTTACTGTTTATTCACTGCTTAGAATTCTGGCCTTCTCTCCTTCTGTCATTGTCTCCGTCAACGTCCATATAGACGGAGTTGAGTTGGGGAACGCGCAGCAGGTGTCTGGCCCTCTCTATGTGCTGAAGTGGAGCCCTCAAAACTACAGCGAAGGGTTCCATCACATAGACGTGACTGTCCAGGTAAGGTGCCTGTTGGCATGGTATTGAATTTTGATGTTGTGTCTGCTCCATCACCCTTCTGCGTCACATAACTAGGGACAAAACACATTACAGACTTCTTTGCACATTTGAGTACAAAAAAACCTGAAGATGTGTTAAATGATGAAACACTTCACTGCTGAGCACTGAAACATTCATAGAGCATCTGGAGGAAAGAAAGGATTTTTATTTTTAATGAGAAATATTATTACATGGCAGAAGAGCTACTATTTGGTCAAAAATTGTTTTGAGTACCAGGCAACAATTCACTTTTAAGGTTTGTCGTGGGTTTGAGAGGAAGGCCCAGCCTTCTCCCCCCCACAAATGGTCACAAGGTTGTTTTGGGGAAAACATAATTGGTCCCAATCAAGGAAAATAGGAAGGAATACTGTGTTGGTTCAGAAGGCAAAGGAGCTTGATCTGGAAGATTGGACTGTTGTCTTGGATTATCTGTTTGAGGTTTTCTCCATCATTTCTTACAGGCTGACAGTAAATATGATTTCTGGTACTATATTTTATTTTTGTACCTTCCATTGGTCTTTGAAGAACTCAAGCAGACTGTTCTAACACTTGCACAATAGTGGTTCTGACACAGTTGCACATTAGTAATGGGAAAGTCATCTTTACCCTGCTTGGTGGAACCCAGCTAGGTCTGTGTTCCTTTGACCTTTGTGTACTGCCAGTGTTCTACCTCCTGTCTGGTTACTGATTTCTGTGATGCTTCACTTCAGAAAGCTGCATTTTAGAAGTGGTTTGTTTGGTGTTTTTAATGATGATGGAAATACATGCACAAAACTAAGTAACATTTGAAGAGAGTTGTACATGCAATAGGAAGCTTGAAAATGTGTGCTTGTTATAACTGGGTGAGATTCATGTGGTTAATAAGTAGGAGTATTTAATAGAGCAAAGTGCCAAACATGCATGCATCAGTGGGATCTTTCCAGAAAAGCTACAGTGATAATTAGCAACTTGAACTAGATGTTTTGTGTACTGCTGGTATCTGATTGCTCTCTTACTTCAACTCAATCTAGGATGCTTCGGGAAGAATTAGCACACAGAGTCATGTATTTGCTATGGATGAAAACCTCTCTCTAAGATTTGCCTTTTGGCCATCTGTTATCCTTCTCACTGACTTCTATGTTCTGGTAAGTACTTGCAGCACAAAACAGCTGTCATTTCGGTTTGGTTTCCCCAGAGACTGCAGAAGGCATTTCCTAATTCCTGGTGGACTTCAATTAAATTTGCTTTTTCCAGATATGACTCCATTGGAATTGCACAAATATTTCAAGTTTCCTTTCTCAAGTTGCACACTTCAAACGTGAATGTGCAGCAGTGGTTCGTGCAAACAGCTGACCTCCCGAATTCGGTCACAATTAGCCATTTTGTGCAATCAAGAAATGGAAAAGGAGCTGCTGGAGGCAGTAGAAAAAGCAAACATTAAATCAAAGAAAACTCAACTGTCATCTGCTGCATATTAGCAGAAATGCTGGGAAAAGTCTCACATCAGCAGCTGATACTATGGCTAGAACTAGCAAAGAGGAAGGAAAAACTGACTTCAGAAAGTCATACAGTGGATGACTTCCAGGTCATAGAGTGGAGTTACAGCTCTATACGTGCAAGGAAAGCATGTCATAATAGTTTAGGTGCACTCACAGAACAACATAGAAAAGTCCATGTGACTGTGGATAGTATCACAACTGTCTCAGAATTACTCTGTTAGCTTTGTTAATCAGTAACCAGCATTCTCCACAATGTCTTGAACTGCAGTTCTGTTCAGTAGAGCACTCAGAAAATGTTTCACATAGGAAGTATATTTACACTATTTCAGTGGATGTGTTTTACAAACTCATCCATTGAAAGACTGAGATCTGTCACCTGCAGCCATCCAACAGAATTCAAGTCAGTAAGATGCAAGTCCAATAACTTAAAAACTCTTAAGCTTCTTTTTGCTCTTCATTTCAATGACACTATCAAGTCTGGCTATGTATTTCAGTTAGAAATCGTGGTATCATCCTAGCAGTGTCCATAAGGCTGAGTGCTCAAAGACAGCTGCTCCTGCAAGGCTGCCTTACAGCCACAACTCTCTTTTCAGGCTCGTGTGCTCTTTGGGATTATCGTGCTGATTCAGATTGCCTTGCTTGTTGTTTTCAGATACCTCCAAAAGCCAACACTCAAAGGTATGCCCGAGTGGGTTTTGTAGATCTAATGTTCCCTGAACTTCTTCAAAATATTTACCTGTATGCTAACAATATAAAAATAGTTGGGCTGTTAATCAACATGGGTATTTTGTATTCAGTTCTGTGAGGTTTGATTGGCTTCTCAGAAGCTGCTCTGAAAGGGACTTCAGTATATCAAGTAAAGTAACTTTAAAACTGAAAGCATGCTCAGGTATCCTTTCTTTAACCACAAATTAACAAAAATTCAGCTAATTGAAGTTCAAAGGTTTCATTTTCGTACTGAAGGAATGTTTTAAGGTTTTTTTCTTAGCTCTGTTTGTGTGCTTGTTTCACTGTAGCTGGCACAGAATTCTCTGTGACCTCAGTGGAGAAACAGATTTCCTTCTACAAATGTGGTTTTGGGTTAGTCTCTGCAAAGAACATGAACAGGCTTGGGTCTTTCTCAGAAAAGTACTAATGTGTTGTTTGTGATAAATGTGGTAAATGAAAATGAATACTCTTAAGCTTGTCGTGTTTATCCTTTAAACAATTGTTTGAACCACACCTTACTAATGAGATTTTTCTGGAAGGCACCTCCCTTCCTATTCATGCCAGTGTATGGCCCTTCCTTTATACTCAGAATCACCCTAAGGTAACTACAGCAACTGCTTATGTAGAAAAAGAATAGATGGAACTCGGCAGCAAAGAATGAAAAGACCTAGCACTCTGGGATCAGCTAGGTCTCTGTAGACCATGAGAAGGGTTGTACAAATTTGTTGGAGCTGTTGATTTCTGAAGGTCAAGCTTGCCCTCTGGGAGTTAATGCTCTGGGAGAAGGGCAGCCATGCAACAGGTGACATTCTAAAAGCTAACTTATAGGAAAGCTCTCAGCCAATGCGTTAGCTGCTTCAGGTAGGAAATCCACATGGCTGGTTGTGGTTTTGCCTGCTGATTTCACACAGTGGTCAGAATGCTGCCATTTTAATGCCTACCCTTCATTCTCTCTCAGCTGCTACCAGATCTCACTAAGATTTTATCAGAAAATCATTCAATCTAGTCCATGCTGACCTACCTGCCTTTTGGGGTTTGCACAGTTGCTGATTTGAATCTCTTCATTTAATGGGAACTTTCTCCATTTTTCTCATTCTAGCTAACTTCATTTTCTGGGTGTAAAATGGTGGTTCATTTTTATTTACATGCAGTAAGTGTACTTGTGTATAATGACAGCTTCTCCTGCAGCTTTTAACATAGATTGTCATATCTCTCAGTTTCTTACTTTCAGTGCTAGTAGAAATGCATTCCCTTGTGTTTGTTCTGTAGACCTACCAGATATTATTTCTCTCTTACATAATAGACTGAGTAAATGATGTGCAGATTTGTTTCATCAAGACCAGTATATATGTGTTGTAACCTGAATGAAGTGTATTTCTCTTAAATGTTGTCTCTCTTTAGAAAAGCCAGGATTACTTACTCTCACCTCGTATTCCCTTCACGTCTTCAGTAAAACAAACACCTTCTTTTACTCAGTTCTGGTTCTGAATTTGTACACCATTCTTGGTAAGTAACCTAGAGTACTGGAGGACATTTGCTGATGACACCAAGCTGTGTGGTGCAGCAGACACGCTGGAGGGAAGGGAGGCCATCCAGAGGGACCTTGACAGGCTGGAGAGGTGGGCACAGGCCAACCTCATGAAGTTCAATAAGAGCAAGTGCAGGGTCCTGCATCTGGGTCGAGGCAATCCCAGGCACAAATACAGGCTGGGCAGTGACTGGCTGGAAAGTAGCCCTGAAGAGAGAGACTTGGGGGTGCTGGTGGACAAAAAGCTCAACATGAGCTCTCAGTGTGCACTTGCAGCCCGCAAAGCCAATCAGATCCTGGGCTGCATCAGGAGAAGTGTGGCTAGCAGGTCGAGGGAGGTGATCCTCCCCCTCTACTCAGCCCTGGTAAGACCCCACCTGGAGTACTGTGTCCAGTTCTGGAGCCCCTATTACAAGAGGGATGTGGAGGTGCTGGAACGTGTCCAGAGAAGGGCCACAAGGATGATCAGAGGGCTGGAGCACCTCTCCTATGAGGACAGACTGAAGGAGTTGGGGCTGTTCAGTCTGCAGAAGAGAAGGCTCCCAGGTGACCTAATTGTCGCCTTCCAGTATCTGAAGGGGGCCTACAGGAAGGCTGGGGAAGGACTGCTCAGGATCTCAGGTAGTGATAGGACTAGGGGGAATGGAATGAAGCTGGAGGTGGGGAGATTCAGGCTAGATGTGAGGAGGAGGTTCTTCACCATGAGAGTGGTGAAACCCTGGAATGGGTTGTCCAGGGAGGTGGTCGAGGCCCTGTCCCTGGGGGTGTTTAAGAGCAGGCTGGATGAGGCTCTGTCCAGCCTGATCTAGTGTGGGGTGTCCCTGCCCATGGCAGGGGGGTTGGAACTAGATGATCCTTGTGGTCCCTTCCAACCCTGAATGAAACTATGAAACTATGAATAAATTAGTAATTTTAAACTACACATCAGGTCCTGATGAGAAAAATGAGACTTCTGACGTTTTAGAGTTACAAAATCTATGTGGAACTTGAGAAGTTATTGTCCAAAGAGACTTAAGTTTGTTTGGTAGAGACTAACTTAGAAGCTCTGGAATTAATTAAACATATCATTAAATTACTCTGGAAGCAAAGTGAATATTTTTATTAATTCAATTTGTTTTTCATTTGCTCTTTGGGTAAGATCTGCTTGTTCCTTGGTGTTGAATGAGTGTATGGAATGTACATTCCTCATGACATGTCACTAAGACACCTCAGGTTTAGTTTATTTCTCCTCTGATGGTACTAAAGTAGTAGTCAGTGTATTATGCAGAACAGTGCAGCCTGCCCATTTTGACTTCTAAGCTCAGCCAAGCTGTTGTTGCTTAGGACCATGTCTTTTATGTCTTACTGTAATTCTAGGGACATGCCAGCCTTTGAAAGGATTGACCTTTTCACTGCTTTCATAAGGAAAATGTTATATGTGGTCTTGAAAACTGTCACAGAAACAAAACCACCTTGAGTATTTTCATTGCACACCACAACTTACTGGTCTGCCATGATATTTTCTCATCAGGAACATTCACCAGGTTGTTGTTTGTGGAGCTGAAAACTACAGACAAGCAATAGAGAACTATTTTCCCCAGTTAACTGCTGTGTGCTCAGGAGGTGCAAATATGAAAAAGGGCCATATTTACACTGTGCTTTCTGATGGCTCTGTGTGTTTGTTTTCCTCTCTTTCAGGACCATGGTTTGTAGGTGAACTGATAGATGGTCAACTAGGGGCTTGTTTTGCCTTTGGAGTGTTCACTGGTGGTTCCTTCCTACAGGGCAGTCTGACTTTTTTTGTTGGCATTTTACAGGTATGTATTTACAAAAATGAAGGCTGACAAACTGTTTTCTTCTGGGGAGTCTGGGTTTTGGGCAGTGTGTTTGTTTGGGGGTTTCTGCTTGTTTTGTGTTGTGTTGTTGGTTTTGTGTTTTGTTGTTTCTGTTTTGTGTTTTGTTACTGGTTTTTTGGTGTGGTTTTTTTAAATAGTCTTATAAAGAAAGGAATCTTGGAGGGTTAGAGATTAGTGGCTGTGCCTGACTACAACATCTCTTAACCTTTCTGCAAATTTGATGAAGGGCAGAAAGGGAAAGAGATTGCTCATTATTTTCTCAGGCTTCTGTATATTTGATGTTGCTGTGAACTCCCTGAATGTCTGGGTTAGAGGACATCTCTATAGATTTACCAGTCTAAATTATTTATCCTCAGCTCATGCACAAGTTTCAGTGGTAAATCAAGAGAAACTGAATGGCCATGATAGTTCATACAGAGTGAATAACCTTTCAGGTCAGCAGGTGTCACTCTCAGAGTACAGACCTGTTTTCCCAGCTCTCTGACCTGCCTGCCCTCTGGTTTTCCCACCTGCTCTTAGACTGAGAGAGAGGGTGCAGTTCTTTGGTACTTAAGCCAGACCAAGCTGGTGTTGCCTCCTTCATGGGCCCTCCTTTATGCCAGTGCTAACACTTGTCTGACACTGCAGTGGGCTGGGTCAGTGAGATAAACTGTCATAAGGGCCTTGCTTTTTTTACTGTTCTGGTATTTTGCCAAGTCTAGCTCCCTGAACCTGTCCCAAGAGAAGTCAGATGCATGTCAGTGCCTCCCACTGCCAGGGAGTGGGCAGAAATGCCTCAGCACAGGCAGCCACAGCTCTTGTACAGCCTTGGAAGGGCAACTTGAGATTCCAGCTCTGGGAAGTGTGCTCAGCCCTTAGAATGGGACAGTTTTACATACCCTTATCTTTCTAAGCCCTCACATATGCTACCCACAACACTTGGCTCTGTTATTCTTTTCAGATGCTGTTCTTCAACCTGCCACTAACAGCCTATCTGTGCTGGTGCCTGCTGCTGCGATGCCAGGGTCACAGCTTCCGCTCTCACTTCCGTCATGTCCGACACCTCACAGCTGTGCTTGTTCACCTGGCAATGGCACTGCTCCTGGCCTGGCAGGTCTACTCCTGCTATTTCCTGCAGAGAACCTATGGGACCTTGGCTTTCTTCCTCTCCCCCATGAGAACGTGGCTGGTGGTGCTGACCTCAGCTCTGATTTACAAAACCTGGACACTACAATCATCTGAGCTCAGAACTTACATGGCAGAAATGAAAAACTGTCAGAGCTCCTGAAGTGCAACTTCAAGTATTCAGAGTTCTTTGACTTAACTGTCAAGGCACAACCTACAGTTTTGTGATGCTGAATTTCCAGCTGCACCTGCATTGCTACAGAGCTGTATTAAATGGTAAATGTATAACAATATGCAATAAATGTTTTTATTGTATTCTGTTATACAGTATACTGTATAATAGCTGTTATTATACAGTATTGTCAGGGGTTAGGGCTGGACAGCCACTAGACAAGTGACAGACGCTCTCTATTAATCCCTCTCTCTTTTCCCAAAGGGGAAGAGAAAGGAAGTAAGAGAGAGAGACTGATGGGTTGGGAAACAAAACTAAAACAGCTTTAGTGAAAATAGTAACAATAATAATGGTAAGACAGTAACAACAATCTACAAAAACAGTATCTATCCCAACCCCACTGATGGCAACTATGTCATCCTCTCCACTGGTGCTGTGGTACTGGGGAAGTCCCAGACTGCACTCAGCCATGGATGGGAACTGGATTCAGGAACATATGGATCAGGATTGAAGGCAGAAGGAACAGAATCCTCCTCAGACACCAGACATTGAAGAACCAGCCTCACCCTTGTGAACCTCAGTTTTATGCTTGAATATGACATAGATGGAATGGAATACCCTCTTGGTCAGTTCAGGGTCACCTGTCTTGTGCATTTCTCCCCACAGGTGTGGCCTTTTACTCTGCACTCCCAACGTGGTAAGCTGAATTTAGCACTGACTTTGAGCTACACAGGAGCAACTATAAGCAAGAAACTTTCTGCAGTTACTGATTCTTAGTAGTTAACTACGAACATGGAGTTGTATAACTTGTAGTAGCAGACACTGCCTGCAAAGCATGCAGTTAATTTCAGAAAGTGCTGTCATTTACAGGACACTGAGCTGACAAGTAAAATCACTGAACAGAATTAGTTCTGCTGTAGCTCAGATCAGGACAATATACACTAAACTGTAGAATAGTCTCTATAATAGGGGGGTTGCAATACAGAAGAAAGATATGTCCCTATGGATCACTGTCTACATTTAGCCCATACCCAGATCTAAACCATAGCAGCTGCCCTATCACCCAGTGAGCCCTGCCCAGCCAAGAACAGCAAAACTACTACTGATGTCTATGTAAAGTTATACTCAGCCCAGTGAATGTACAGCAGTCACAGGAAAGCAGCTTGTGGGAGCATAATGGTAAGGAAGCCCCACCAGGGATGGGAGAAGTGGGAGGAGCCCCCATCCTCAGCCAGCTTCCCCCTTTCAAGTAAGTGCCATGTTCACAGTCTGGGATACACCTGTAGCCAGCTTGGGTCAGCTGTCCTGGCTGACTCATAACTTGTCATGGCCTGCAGACTATGGCTGGTCTGTGGTTCTGTCCCACTGAAACCAAGACAATCACAAATGGAAATGTTTGGTTATTGCTACTGTGAGTAGAAAAATAATTCATTACATTCTTGCTTTTTTTAATGCTGAGAAAAGTGAGCATAGATCTGGATAATGAGCTCCTGGATTCATGCTCATCTTAGGTTCTTATTTCAAGGTTTACTAGACTAGACCAGATGTCTTTATGAAGTAATGGGTACTGCCAAGCTGCTCTGGTGGCCTTCACAGTATGAGTCCTCTGACGCTTTCCCAGTTCACAATGCTACATAGAAGCAGGTGTGATAGAAGCCAGGATGCTGTTGGCCTTCTTGGCCACCTATGCACACTGCTGGCTCATATTCAGCTGGTTGACCAACACCCCCCAGATCTTTTTCCACTGGGCAGCTTTTCAGCAAGTCTCCCCCTGGCCTGTAGCATTGCATGGGGTTACTGTGACCCAGGTGCAGGACCCAGCACTTGGCCTTGTTGAACTTTATACCATGGGCTTCACCCCTCAATCCAGCCTGTACAGGTCCCTCTGTAGAGCATCCATACTTTCAAGCAGACTGATACACCTGCATCACTTGGTGTTGCCTGCAAACTTACTGAGGGTGCACTCAATACCCTTTGTCCAGATGATCAATAAAGATGGTGAACAGAACTGACCCCATTTGTGTGATCTGATGCCAATAATGTCTGTAGGTGAGGGAGTCAGGGCTGCATTTCTGGGTCTCAGTTAAATGCACCAAAGAGTGACCTGGAAAAACAGATTTCTTTATTTCCAGTTTTTCCATGTCTAAAAATGACAGAACAGTAACATTTTGAAGAATGCAATAATGCAGAGCCAAGAGAGCTCAGGTGCCTTTGTCTCTAAGGTAAGGAGAACACTAGCCAGCTTCACAAGACTGCTGAGTGGAACATTTCAAATAGGTAATTTCACACTAATTATTTATGGCTCCTCAAGAAAAAGAAGGGGTAATTTACTGAGAAAGAAACAGCAGCAGCTGTAGTAAAACATGCAGGAAAATAAACTGATTTGGAAGAAAATATTAACAACTATGACTTTTTGTTATTTCTAAAAGTTGACAGTTCTCCTATTCCTTAATTCATGTTTCTCAATGATTGATGATAGAAAAAGAGTAGCAGCTCTGATTTGCCTAAGTTAATGCACTGTTAAGAGAATTACAGAATGTCATTTGCTGCTATGTTAAGTTTGTTTTGCCCAGCTCTTAGAAAATCTGAGGCAGGGCACAAAATCTACTTGTAAGAAACACTACTGAAACCCAATAAAACTGACATTCTGCAATTAAAGTACTTTTATGTGACCAAGGACCATTATTTAGTGTCAATAAAATACTTCCTACCTATACCAAGACCCTGTTCTGAAATTAGACTTTTCATTGTTGCCATGGTAGCAGTTGATCACGATGTAATCAAGTCTCAATGTAGTCAAAGGTCTCTGAACAATGTCTGCTCTACAGACACAGCTATTGCAGCATTTTGGTGCCTAACAAAGAAAACTTACCTTGTTCTATCTTAACTCAGATTTTCTCCTTAAGGGAGAAAACATAAAGGTTTTCCAATCCTCTGAAACCTTACTAGGAAAATATTAACTTTGCTGCTGGAGCTGTACACTGTAACATAGGATGACTTTATTTAACAATACCTTCTTGAAAGTGTTTAAATGCTTTATGTCTCAGCAGGCTGAAAGTTCTTAGAAGCACAGACTAGGGGCAAGCCTCTAATTTAGCTGTTCTTGTCACATGGCAAGTGGTTGCTGAGGTTAACTGTAGCAAAAATCACAATACAGCATGTTTTTCCCTTAAAATTCAAACAAAAATAAATTGGTTTCATAGAATGCAGCCCCTGTCCCAGAACACATTACCAGTCACTTGAGTGAATCGGTGATAACTGGGCAAACCTCTGACCCTTGGCTTCTGTTGCCCTGTGGTGCCTAGGAGGCACAAATCAATGCAGTGGACAGGAACAAGACATTCCAGTGTTCACAGTCTTGTGTTGTCCTGATGAATTGCCTGGGTTTGGTCCTCTCAAAACTAAGCTCTTCTGCTCACTGAAAGACTGCATTTCTACTGAGAAGATAACAATGTCATGTTGTAAAGTACCTTAGCTTTTGCATCAGTCAGCTTCAGTGTTAAGATCATAGTATCAGTCAGGGTTGGAAGGGACCACAAGGAACATCTAGTTCCAACCCCCCTGCCATGGGCAGGGACACCCCACACTAGATCAGGCTGGCCAGAGCCTCATCCAGCCTGGGCTTAAACACCCCCAGGGACGGGGCCTCGACCACCTCCCTGGACAACCCATTCCAGGGCTTCACCACTCTCATGGTGAAGAACTTCCTCCTCACATCTAGCTGAATCTCCCCACCTCCAGCTTCATTCCATTCCCCCTAGTCCTATCACTACCTGAGATCCTGAGAAGTCCTTCCCCAGCCTTCCTGTAGGCCCCCTTCAGATACTGGAAGGCCACAAGATCTCTTAGTGATACATGCTTTATAACATGTTTTCCCAGTTTATGGATGAGTTGTGGATGAAAAGATTCCACTTAACTTTTTTACTTGTACAGAAACAATTAAAATGCTACTGCCTCTCTGGGCAACCTATTCCGGAGTCTCACCACACTCACACTGGTGAGACTCTGGAATAGGTTGCCCCAGGGAAGGTGTGGATGCCTCCTCCCCAGGGGTGTTCAAGGCCAGGTTGGATAGGGTCTTGAACAGCTGAGTCTAGCTGAGGCTTCCCTGCCCATAGCAGGGAGGTTGGAGTAAATGATCTCTGAGGTCTCTCCCAACCTAAGCCATTCTATGCTTCTGACATATGGTTCTCTTTCTTTCTAAAATGCTACTGCATCGCTCTTTTGGTGCAAGCATGAGAATACAGACATCTTCTAAATCAAGAGTATCATTTCAAGCAGTTCATGAGGAGGACAAATCATGAAATGAGCAAAGCGAGTGGCAGCTTGTGGAACCAGCCTGCTGAAGCACTTCACACACTGCTGGCAGCCACTTGAGTGATCTGTGACATCACTCTTCCACAGACTAAATGCTTCTATTACAATACTCCACCGGGTTTGGTTCCGTTTTTAACCTGCATGGAGGCACTCCTTAAAAATACTTAATTCCCCTTTGAAAGTACTCTAAAAGGCCACTTGAAAGGAGTATTTGAAAAGGAAAAAAAATCTGAAAAACGTCTTAAAAAAAAGAGAACCAAATGTATTTGAAAGTCTCTTAGAAAAAGCAAGTGTAATTTTTCATGCTGCTCTTTGCTTATGATGGAACTCTTGCGTTCATAAACAAAACATCCAAGATGCTGTGCAACGCACAACATAAACCAGGGAAAAAAAGAGAAGTTTCTTTTATGTACTTTACCCTCAGTGCTCTAAGGGCTGAGCAAAACTTGCAGAGGCAAGTTCCCAGGGGAATGCCATCGCCATGCATAACTTCCTCTAACTGTCATCAGTGAAGGCCTGTCCAATCCAGTGATCCCAATAAAGAGATCTTGGCATTCAGTGTAGTGGGACAGCAGGGACAGAGGCTTTTTCCATGTGCTTTTCCCACTGTCTCTACAGCATACTAAACCAATAAATCTTGAAAACTCTGAAAAACAAAACCCCAAAACAGTTCCAAAAGTTCAAAGGTAAAGAATCCCTTTGTGGAGCTGGCCTAGGCAGAGGCAGCAGGGAGAGACTGGTACTTGCAGGGCACTAAAGGCTCACCCAAGCTGCCTGTCCCCAGGATGTGGAGCAGGCTGCTGCAGTTTGAAATGTTCACTGCTGCCCGTGCACCACTTAAAAGGATTTCTACTGCCAAAAGCAAGATGTAGGTATTACTCTGGGGGAGTGGGACAGAAAGACAAGTCCAATGCAATTGTAGCTTCTCCCAGTTTGAAGCCACTACCCCTTGTCCTGTCAGTACGTGCTTTTGAACAAAGCCTCTCTCCACCTGTCCCAAAGGCCCCTTTCAAATACTGGAAGGCTACTATAATGCTGATAGAACCTATATTGCCTTCCATAGCTTACCTGACTACAGGAATGCTGCTGCTATCAAGCTGCCTTTAAAAGAATCAATATCTCAGAATGATCTTACTCTGGATCACTCTCACATCATCAGCTCTTAATAGGTGTATGACTTGTGTAGATTACTAAGCAATTGCTGTAAAAATAATAGTGCTGGGAATTTTGTAATGTCATCATATTTTGCTTCAGTGGTGAAAAATAACTTCCCAGACACCTCTCATTCCTGGAAGGTGTGTTACCTCACAATGACAAAGGTGAGCTCACTCTGGAGTAGCTCTTCCACCTTTCAGAAGTACAAAATTTGTACTTTGGACAAACACACACAACTCTAGAAACAATTATATGAGACTGAGGCCTTCACCCATAACACAGGAAAGCACCTTTTTAGTAGTGTTTTCTTATACTCAAACAATACAAACTGACCACAGTTCATAGTTGAAGTCTCTTTTGAAATATACAGGTATTTCATTAGCTTGCTTTGGATACTACCCTATGATACACTTCCTTCCAAGCAGGCTGGAATAAACTGTAAGAATGCTCCTCAGGTTTAAGAATAAAATTTCACCTGACATGACAGGAGTTCAAGTCTACAGACAGCACTTGGGGTCACTGCCATTCCTCCTGCCTCTCAGTGGAACACCCATAAGAATTACTAAGCCTTGCAAGCCTGCGTTGCTTAACCTTCACAACTGATTACCATCTACAAACAGTCAATACTCAAGGGTTCACAGAATTTCACTCACCTGTTGCTTTCTGTCTTTATTTGCCAACTAGCATCATACTAATTTTATTGCATAAAAGTTTTGGCTTCTGTCCCAGCATGAGACTGTTATTAATGCTGCTTGAGTTAGTTATGCTGATACTCAATTCACAGCCTAGCTGACAGTCAACCAGTGACCAGTTTTGTAGTTGAAAAATGCATACTGGAAAATTTGAGATCATCTCATGCTTTGCTGCAGGTGTCTTCCTCAAGGTTTACAGCATCTGTCATTGCATCCTTCCTTCTTCCAGGGCCATCTTCAACACTAGGAAATGGTAGGACTGCTCTCCCTGTTTCTCACAACCATATTAGGCAATTCTGATAGTTATCTTACTGTTCACAGCATGCAAAATTACTTACAACAACACATTTCTTGCACAGTGTTTCTTCCCTAGTCCTTCGATTCCATTTACTTTGGCCTGGACAGTGACTCATGCAGATCTAGATAAACCATTCTCTGGACAGCTGGCTGAACTGCTGTTTGGAAGCACTTCTCTTAAAGGCAAACATTAAAACCTAAACCACCTGCCTGTAAATCAGAGTGTATCCTGAAGAATCCTCTTCTCTAAATAAATATGTGTTAACATCTCTAGTTGTAGGTAGTAGTAGTGTAATTCTAATGTCTGTAAGATAATTATCTGTTCCCTTTTGTGTTCCTTTTGAAGACACATACTTAAACTCATCAGTCCTGGCTGGCTTGGAGTTATGCCAGTAAAACTTGGAAATGGTGACTCATTTTTTCCAGTTTCCCCATTGAGATGTTAAAGAGCACTGTTAGACCAGAAACTCTGAGCCAAGGTAAGTTACTGAGGGAATAGAAAGTCAACTGACTTTGAAGTTCTGTTTTCAGGCTGCGTGTTCTGAGATTCTGTTGCCCTGGAGAGGTATAGAAACCAGAAGAGCTAGTGGAATCGTGCAGATTATCATAAAGATAACATACGGCAGATTTCAGAAAAGTAATTCTAAAGCCAAAATTTCACTTTAGTCTGGAATGCAAAGATTGAGAGGTGGTGAAAGTATCTGGTTGCATGCAGATGGAACTGTAAATGAATTAGGTCCCAAATGCTGTAAACAAGGGAATATAATAATACAATCAGAAAAATGGACAGGACAGACCAGTGGAAATTTGTTCCAGATGGCAAAACGTAACTACCTTTGTTATTAGAGCTCTTGAATTCCAGATGGAATTTTTCATTGCAATTATCTGTGAAAATGAGAACAGTAAAATTCTAAAATGATTAGCCAGACTGATTGGACTGTCAGGGAAAATTTACATTGAGACAAACTTTCATGGGAATGGGGCACAATTCAATTCCAACAACCGAAACTAGGTGGCTGCACACTAACTGCTTATTGGAAATGGTTCCTGGGATGTTCTAACTTTCAAACCATACCTGTGAAATAGATGCTAGCAACTGCCAAAATCATGTCACAGAACATATTATCCACTTTTAGTTAAATGATTGCATTCCTATTTCCAGTTCCATTTAGTTTATTAGCATCCCAGAACATCTGCTTTCAGCACATACTGAACAACTTAACAGTTTATTTAAGGAAATGGAAATTAGCATAAGTAAAAACTCACTCACTGTTAGGGAGAGAGAATTCCATCATTTTACCTGAAGCAAATCACTTTTACTTAGAAACTGAGACAATCTGTTTTCCAATATTGCCTCCATTCATCATGGACTGGAAAGCAGCTGGAAGAGAAGTCATGGTATCAGTCAGTGCTAAGTGAATTGTGACAACTTCAAAAAAAGGAAAGAAAAATGAAAATGGTAGAAGCAAGTGTATTAAACAGCTCCCCAAGGAAATCATGGTTTGCACCTAAACTGATTGATGACCTAACAAACAAACAAAAAACCCCACCCCAAACCCCCTAGTCTCTAATAAACTGGAAAGAGCAGTTTTGTGTTAAAAACCCTGATCTGTAAGCAGCTCTTTGGCCCTATACAAGTGAAGGATTACATGTGCTGCTTCTGTGATATGCCACACAAGTACCAAACAGAAAGACAAGGTGGGACTGGAGAGTCCACAGGCCTCTGTGAAAGAAAAAATTGTAAATACTCTATAGTACTCTATAGTACAATAAATGTGACAAGCTGGTGCAAAAGAGTAATCTTCTGCAAATCTTTGAGTAAACCAAATATCTAAGATCAGGATGGCTACCATCAGCTGCTAGTAGTTAATTCCTCCCCAACAGTAAAACAAATCTCACCATTTATAGTCAATGTTTTGGGGGAGTTTTAACAGAAAATAACCTGCTCACAGAACATTTTGATATCTTGTGAACAGAAGAATACTTTTTAGTAACAGAAAAATCATGTTCTAGATAGAATACAAAGATCTGAACTGGCAAATGAAACCAGGGAGGTAGTTAACCTCTAATGTCACTGTATTTAATCAGATTATTATTCTTAAAGAATGGTGTAAAAATCTTACCACCAATATTTGCTAAGCCTTCTACCACGGTCTCTCTGACCTGTCAATGCAAACAAGTCCTTTTAGCTTTCTTCAAACAAAATGAACATTTCTTAGAAACATGCCATGAAATCACCACAGAAACTACCAACATGTGAAGAACTCTCCTGTTAAAACAGACAGTGCTCTCTTTGGGCCAGATTCTTTCATCAAGAGAGGGATAAATACTTTCTGATAAACACACAGGCAGTTTAATTCTTCATTCAGATCCAGAACATCCCTGCCCCTGCCAAAAGTTCCATCTGGGGATTTTCCCAGGAAAATTCACTGATCATCTGAACAATTGAAAACTAATTTAGGCAGACCTCAGAGGGAAGGGATGGATAAAGCATTTACCCATCACAAAAGAGTAAATAATGATTAAAAAGCGTGACACAAAATTGCACACAAGACCCAAAAAAAGGATTCAGGACACTAGCTCATCAGGTATTTCAAAGCACAGAGTTTTGAAGGTCTGATCTCTTCAGTAAAAAAAAGCAAGAAAGAATACAGACATCAGCAGCATACAAAAGTCTGTCATGTTAGACTCACACCATCCTCAGCAGTGCTACCTAATTAGCTTTCAATTATGCTTACACATTCTTAACAAAATCTGTTGAGTTCTGTGGTGAGAGAGCCAAGGACAAGGAAGCTGGACTTCCTGTGGTCAGACCATAATCTGAGGAGATAATATCAAAGACTGTAGATTAAATGTAAAAGTTCTTACTTTCAGTTTACCCTCCTGGATCCACTGGCACAGCTGTAATACACTAGCTTCTTGTTTGTCCATATAGTTCAACACTAAGAATCTTTCCCTGTGAAAAGAAAGAATGAGCCTTGATTTAAGAAACAAAGGTAAGCACATGTTGAAATCTTTACAAATCTTTTTCTGGAAACAGCATTACTGAATCAGAAGTGTTATGAGTCCTAATGACAGTGAGATATAGCTCAAGAGCTTTGACAGCCTGTTGAGACAGCTCCCTGCAGCGAAGCTTGACAGTAACATCAGTTTAAGACAAGCAATTCTGTTTAGGTATCACAGAGAAGAGAAATAAAAATCAAGTTGCCAGAATAAGCAAACAGCCATAAAATATGGTTAAATTCCAATTATTTTTAACCCTTTATTTTTAACCCTTTTTTTTTAACTTTCAGGCTTCCTATCATTTTGCATATCCTCCTGTCACAGCTCTCTACAGCAAACTGGTCATCAAAAATGATCATGACTTGTAGCAATGCACTGACTAAGTTCTCCACTGGGTTCTACCATGTATGGTGTATTTTAGTATTTTTATTCATTGTTTTAAAGTGCAGAGGGTAGTAAGTAACAGGGACAAGAAAAGAAGTTTAATTAGAAGAGGTCAATCTATTTGCACTGGAATCAAGTCTCCTCAACTTCCTGCATTGCAATGGATGAAAAATCTCCTAAGACTTTGGTCCTGATCTCTGCCTTACCTCCACCTGAATCCTGACAGGATTCTGTTCTGCAATTTCCACAGTCATAACAAAACTCAGTGTTTTACTAGTATGTATCTGACACATCTGCAGTGCCAGTATGTAATAAACCCCTGAACAATAAAAATGTAAATTCCAAAGAATCACTGCATCAGCTCCATCCTTACTTCAAAAAGATTTGATTTTCTGGGCTACTACTCTTGGAGAGAAGCCACTCTGCATATCATCTGAGAACAGAACCATGGCAACACTGTGCCTCATACCGAAAAATCTGTCAGAGACTCCAGGACTAAATCAAGGAAGCAGAAACACAGTATAACAACAGACAACTATGGCAATGTGTAACAACAGCCTTTCCCATTTTTTAGCTGATATAAATGTAAGAGAAAGGATTTACTGACCTTGTGATTATGATTTAAGTATGGCAACACTCTGTTCCAATTACACGTAGCTGTTAGAGATCTACAGACTATCTTTTGAACATCAGACTCAAAACAGCATGTGCACAATCTACCTGAGACCTGGCCACAGCTTCTGGAGGATGAATGTACCTTGTGATATTCCTTTCCTGCCGTATTTTTTCTATGTCAGGGGGCAGTGGAGGAGGATAAGGCACATCTTTGTTATACTGAGAAATTTGTCCACACAGGATGATATGGCTGTTCTGATTCATCTGTTTGGGACAAAACAAAGCAAGAGAATTTGCATTTTCTGTTCACAGAAACCAAACTTTCCAGAGATGCAGTCCATTATATTGCAAAATTTTCACATGGGTATCTCAGAGCCATATTTCCTAGTGAAGGCAGATCCTATGACAACATTCAAATGGATAAATGCCGTGCAAGAGTGGAAAAACAAGTGCTATGCAGCCTACGTGTAATTCAAAAAGCCATTGATACAATAAATAAAAGAAGTGTTATCTTACTTTCTCAGGAGGAGAGACGTAATAGGACAACAGAGTTTGATACAACTGTTGGATACAGCTGTGGTTTACAGTTCCAAAAGATGGCACTGCCACCAGACCCTGCCTGCCATGAGACAGAGTAGTTTCACATTATCAGTGAAGAGAGCTGGTCAAAAGTCTTCACAGAAGCTCAGCAGAGCTGGTCTTTTGTGAAGTCAGAAAAACAAATCTGACAGAACACAAAATTACAACACTGACAGACAAAGTTTTTAGAACATTACCAAGTCTCCTGAGCAAAGAAGTGAGAGATGAGAAGCAGAACCTGTATGTCTATTCCCATACTGCCAGGCCATCTATACTGTCCAAATAACAGACACCGGTTTCAAGTATCTGATTTCTCCTCAAGACCAGGACCAGCACCTGGATCAATGAAGTGGAAAGCCAGCTCTGCTGTATTGCAGCTTGGTCTCAAGCATGAATCAATCCAGAACTGGGTATGCAGACATTGGAGAAATACTAGAACAAACCCCACCTGACTTATAACTGTATCACTGATGTCTCCACCAACATTGTCGAAGTAAACATCCACACCACCTGGGCAGAGTTCATGGAGCTGCTTTGCCACATCCCCCTTCTTGTAATTGATGGCACCATCAAACCCCATTTCTTGGACCAAAATGGAGCACTTTTCATCTGTGCCAGCAATCCCCACCACTCTCGAGCAGCCCTCCAGACGGCCTATCTGCCAGTGCACAGTTAAAAACAAACAACAACAGAAAAACACAAGAAAGGGAAGTTACATCATTCATCTACATAAAGGTACCAATTGGAGGAAGGGGATCTTAGAGAGTGTTAGAGTTACCCCTTATCCCACTAAACTCCAGGTTTCAGAGAGGTTAACAAAGAGTGTCTGTCACTCATTTAGTGGCTGGCCCAGCCCTAATCCTGGACACCCATGCAGCAAATCTCAAACCAGAAATGATGTCATGGAACCCAACATGAAGAAAAGTTTACTATATTTTTTACTGATGACTTTCTAATATAGAAAAAAAACTTAGGTGAGCAGTCAACTCAAGGGCTGTGTTAAAATGGCAGACTACTATAGAAATATGTTGTAAATACATGTATTTATACCATCTCCTTCATCCATGCTAGTTATGAGTAATCACCTGGAGGCCATTTTCTCCCATCCCAGTTTCATGAAACTTGGGTTTCAGATCTAAAAATCTTTCTCAGTGAGTGTGTGAATCAAACTGGTGAAACTGGCCCATCCCATGCAGTTACATCTGCTCAAGTGTACAATGACTTTATCCCTATGTTTACTAACTGGCAGGTTTCAGAAGATAAGCTCGGTAACAGAGTATGCTTCTGTGTATTAAGCCTACCTACCTGGCCAGCCAAAGAGCCGCAGGCACCAGCTGCTCCACTCACCACCATTGTCTGATTTGCACCCACAGCCACATGACCTTTCTCCTTTATGCCTAACAGGGCTGTCAGTCCTGTGATGCCAGCTGCACCCAGATAGTAGGAAAGGCGTCCACTTACAAGCTGTGGATCAAGCTACAAAACAGAAACATGCAGTGCTCCTTTTAAAGGGAGGTTTTACTGTCTACTATTTGATTGTCTAAGGATAGAAGACTAACTCAGGATATTTACCAGGCAAGGTACCACTGCTAGGGACAAGCTATCTATAAACTAACTCTAACCTAGTAACAAGTTTATACAAAATGAGGTAAAGATTTTATTTCCTTAATTTTAGAGGAAGTTATTAAAGAAAGTCACTCACAAAAACTTAAATTATGGAAGCACCAAAAAGCAGCTTGCAGAGACGTTTCCAGCAACAGTGAACTATCCCTGTTAGCATAAAGGATAAAATAGCACCATTTTATCAGATATGGTGATTGCAGATCGGTGGCAAAGGGTTCTAAGGGAACATGTATATTGGAAAGACTACATTCTTAAACTACAGTCATTTTCAGTGTCACAAAAGGATGATCATCAGGATATCCTTAATGCACTGATAGCTCTCCACTCTCAACTTATAATTGCAAACCCTTTCACCTGTGGCTGTAAAATGTCAAGTAAAAGCTTTCATTAACATATGTTAGTGAAATTAATTAAATGAAACATATCTGAAGCCTTTTATGTCTTTTGACTGCACTGTCATGGCTCAGGAGCTATAGTATTAGAATAATTAATTAACAGAAGTGGCTTCAGGGAAATCTATTAAAAATCCAATTATTGAAATAACACTGGCATGTCTGGTAACTAACAAAAGCATTTACACTGATACAGTTTTTGCCACCTGTAAGCTGACCTTCCTTGGGAGAGCTGGTTGCTCCAACAACACTGGCTTGGTTTTGACTAAAAGATAGCATCATTAGCTGTTATTTAGGGGGGAAAAAAGGTTTGGGAAAAGAAAATAGTGACAATCCAGGCTTTGCATTTACACTACCTTTTGAAGCAAGCTTCCATCTAGAATGGCCACTGTCTGCCAGGGCCAATTGAAGGAAGTTACAATGTCTCCTTTTGCAAGGTTATCCTGCTTGCTCTCCTCCACAACCCCAATCCCACCACCATCTGCAACTTCAGACAGCTGCCAGGGCAGGAGGTAATCTGAGCCGGTATCCTCGTTCATGCGGCAACGCTGAAAGACAAGGCTTTGATGAGAGGCTCTGCTGGAACACAGGGCTTGAGTTCAAATGATGTCAAGATATCTTTAAAACTTCAAACACAAAGGGCTACTCAAAAATCTCTCAATAAGTCTCAAATATTCATCAACTTTTCCCTCTTATTTGCTCTTTACTGAACAAGGATGGACCACTCTTATGTCCAGCAGCATTATAAAAGTCAACACATTCTAGAGATGTCCAAGTCAGCCATGCAATGAAGACCACTGGCATGGAACTGACAAGAATCCCATAAATGCTATTCCTTAACTGGATGAATCACACAATACAGGACTGAAAAAATACCCACGAGTCACTTAGTCCATGCCTCTGCACTAAGGAACAGTCAAATATATGTAGACTACTCCCGACAGAGAGTGTTTTAATGAAACATCTTGAAATCTGAAGTCTTTTTGTATCTCCCCTTGTAGCCTGAATTCTAAAACTTTCCCCAAGCTAAACCTACTTCCCTGAAAAGAAGACTTTGCAAATGATCAGATTTCTCTTTACAGAAAACTTTTACATACTAGCAGACTGACTCTCTCTGGTTCTTCTCCTATCTTCTATTCAATTTCAACCCATAACTCCCCCAAAAATGTAATTTCTACAGTTTAGCAGAATTAGGTGCAACTACTGGTTACAGCTTCATTCACTAATCCTCTTTCTGTTTACATTGTTTACAAAGCATTGACACATTTTTGTCCTGCCATCACCCACTTAAGGGGAAAATCTGACTTCAATTTGTACACAAAACCGGTTACAGTTAAACAACATTTAAACTGATATAAATTGTATGCTTTGCCTAGATCTTTTTCTGCCTAATCAGATCCCTCTACTGCTTCAGCATGAAATATTCTACCTACTCTACCCACACTTCCCTCAATTGAAAAATACTTCCTTCCATGGCAAAATAAAAACTTTTAAATCGTGTATAATAGTTCAGAAGTTCAGAAAAAAGCTGATACAGACAAATTCGTACCGGCGTGCTAGAACTCACAGACTTGTCCTGGTGCAACAAAGTCATATTCCTCTTTATAATACAAGCACACTAATGCCAAGTTCCTTCCCAATACAACACCATCAGAAACAACTGAATTATTAAGCTATAGCAGAGATCCATTTGTCCTGTGATGGGTACCTTCAGTGTTAAACATCATGACACATACAGAGTTGAAAATATTTTAAAGAGCAAATTCTGGCCTATCTCAAAGTGCATCACCTACCATGTAAGGGTCAACAGAGAGATAAAGGGTTCGAACACGCACTTGTCCCACTTGGATCGTATCTGCTATTGTACTTTGCTCCAGTCGGAAGTTTTCAGCCACTGGCACTCCATTCTTACCTAGTATTATTTTAAAATCAAACCAATCAATAAATGAATACACAGC
This sequence comes from Melanerpes formicivorus, assembly GCF_026170545.1. NCBI lineage: Eukaryota > Metazoa > Chordata > Aves > Piciformes > Picidae > Melanerpes > Melanerpes formicivorus. The sequence goes on along the minus strand of NW_027142414.1, from coordinate 3,738,660 downwards.
TTTCCTTAAGGAACATGAGAACTACCTTTTAGAAGGCAGCCCTTTTTAGAATCAGTTAGCTTGTATCTTTACTCAGGTATAGAATTACCCACCAACTTTCAACTTCTGTGTCACAGACTACAATTTAAATGGGTGCACGGCCATCATCCGCACTGAAGACCTGCTTGATATGCCAGCTTCTGCTTACCTGGGCCAGTACCAGGCACCTGCACTGACTGACAAGGTCCACACTCTTTATGAAACCTTAAGGCAACTTATAAGAAAAAAGGAACCGTTCCTATTATCATGAAAATGGTTCTGTATACCCCATGTCCTGAAAAGCTCCTAACTTTCAAAACTGACATGCATTGGGACTTCTCTCACACAACAAAACCATCATGTACTATTTTTCAGTAGCAAATGACCATAAACTTTAACCATTCAAGTTTTAAATTATCACCTTTCAATCTCTTTTGACTCAGAGAGACTGGGGGAACGCAGACCATCGCTACTACACATGCATATGCTGTTAAAGCATCCCTTCGTAGCTACACAGACCTTAAATTTAAGCTTCTCAGAAACATCTATAAACCTATGCCAAGAGCCCCAGAACCAGAGGCTTCACCCTCAGCCTGCTGCCACATGTAGCAGACCAATTGGACCAACAACTGGAACTGCTGGCAGTAAAAGGTGGGAGCCAGATACCCATGCATGTTTAAGAGTGACTGGGTGACTACAGCACACTCTGTTGCAACTCTTGATCTATGTTAGGGAAGACCTATTCCTAAGTCATAACAGTTCTTACTCTGGGTACTATTTTGGCATGCAGCAGCATACAAGACTCCCCCAAAAACCTAATGCACACATGTGGGTCTTCTAAAACAGACAGTTTGTACACTCACTATTCAAACTATGTGTAAATAAAGAAGTAAACAAAGAGCACAAATTTAAAAACTAAACTCTCTGAAACAGGGGAGGGAGAAAAGAAAAGTATTTAGTAGAACTGAACAAAAGCAAACAGTAGAAAAATACTTTTAGTCATATCTTAAAATGCAAAAAAAAACACATCAGAATTAAAAAGCAATGCCTGCTAATCTTTCTTCATGGTGAGTTGCTACACTTAGGGTTTTCTCATATACAACACGTTAAACTTTTTTATCACCCAGTAATTCAGAAATCTTTATGTACTGACTAAATAAATACACTTCACCATAAACTTTACTTATTGCTACGTGCAACATTAAGCTACATAAATGTCAATCTCCTAAGTTACTGTCTGTTTCTTCTCCCTCACCATCCTGGAGAATTAGGCAACCACAACAAGCACATTGCTCCTTTACTGCAGAGAAATACATACCGGGCCGTGAATTCAGCACTACTCTCTGTATAATCATGCCTGCTTTTGTGGCAATTTCACACTGGATTTCTACAAAGAAAAACATTGTTTTAAAGAATGAATCACAAATTTTCTTGAAAAATAATTTGGAGCAAAGTATTTAGTAATTTGGAAGCTGGGAATGAAATAGAGAGCAGCACCAGAACAAGAGGAGACAGTCTTGAGCTGCACCGGGGAGGTTTAGGCTGGGTGTTAGGAAGAAATTCTTCACAGAAAGAGTGATTGGCCATTGGAATGTGCTGCCCAGGGAGGTGGTGGAGTCACCATCACTGGAGGTGTTTAAGAAGAGACTGGATAGGGCACTTGGTGCTGTAGTTTAGTTGATTAGATGGTGTTGGGTGATAGGGTGGACTCGATCTTGAAGGTCTTTTCCAACATGGTTAATTCTATTGTAAATCAACTTCAGCACCTAACCCCAAGAATCATATAAACCAGTCTCAAATGTAAGATAAACAAGCTTGTGAATAAAGACTTTTCCTGTTCTTCTTGTTACACAATGTCATAGTAGCACCTTCTGGAAAGACTGAAAATTATAATGCACTGTGCTCCTCGTAAGATCATCACCACCCCCACCCGGCTGTAGGAGATGTGCTCAGTTTGCTTTCCTGTGTGGACCGAGAACACTCTGTTCCCGCCTAAAAGACACCGAGGCAGCTTTGCACACATAGGCCAGGTGTTACTCCAGACAAGAAATACACGTGTGCCAGTAATAGCAGTGTGCAGGTATATGGTAAAAAAGAGATTGTTGTGCAGGATGTTTCACATGAAACAGCAAGTTTTTCTAGGAGCAGTGCACTTTCACCTAGGAAATAGTCAGGCCCAGAGCACAGAAGGAATTAGATTACCATTTGCTCTGGTTTTACTGAACATTTTCTCCTTGAATTTCAACAGTCAAAGAGAGGACTGGAAATGAGTTGTTCTAACTGTGAGATGCCAAAGTGATTAAAAGGAAATTAACCTGATTTAAGAGGAGACAAATTATGATCTCATATGCCTTCAGCGCTAATACAAAACAAAAATGTTACTACTATTCTCAGCCAAGTGTCATAAATAAGCAGTCTCCACACGCAAGGGCATTAAGGAATGAAACAGCAGAGCTGTCCTCTGTGTCATAATGTTTATTTTGCTGACAAGAACAGCAAATTGGAGCGAAGGAGATGAGCCTAGACAGATTACGTCACTACCACTTATCTAACATCTTTATTCCTTGAACACTGCAAAATACAGAACCTTCTGTCTGTACTGTTACGAGTGCCTACATTACAGCACTCACAGATCATCAAGAACGACAGCTCAGAGCGCTGAAAAACATAGTAACAAAGTTATCAGGAGAAAATGGGCCTTTCCCTTCCCTCTAAACCCCACAACTGACTCAAACCAAAAGTATCTTGTTCATAAACAAATTGAAGTTTAACATTTTATTGGGCTTGCACTTCAAAACCTATGTATTGGTGAAAACTACTCTATAAGTTTTTTTTCAGTTTTTCAACACTTGAAAGTACTACAAGAGAAGGATCTCAAACATGTCTTTACAGCATCAAATCACTGAAAAATAAGTGGACTGCAGAGTTCTTTGGACAGAGCAATAAAGAACATCAGTCTACAACAAAAGGAAAAAACACCCACACACTGATGAAGTAACTAGCTACTGTTTGTTCAAACAAACAAAGAGTACTGAAAATACAGGAGTTAATGGTTAAAAAGAGAAATAAAAATCCTTTTTTATACCCAAACAGCTGATACAGTCTCTGTAGTAAGTATACTAATGCAAAACCCTAACAGGAAGGATGGCCCAAAATACATGGGCAGACCTTGGATTCATCATTGTACTCAGCAACAGATTTCCTGTGTGATCATGGGCACACCACCTTGTACTTGTTTTGTAAAGTATTTTTCAGATCAAAAGTCCAAAATCCTCCTCATAGCATTTGCCTAACAGAATTACATTCAAGTGGTATTGTTGTTATCCCCAGAGCAACTGTCTTGGCATCTGAGAATCGGTGCTAATTCAATAAACTTTTTATGCACTGTCAGATGGGCCCAGTGCAATTTTAAAGGACAACCATGGAACTGTTTGCACAGATACAGAACTTGGCTGAAGTTTATAACCACAAATGCAACTGCCCTGTGCAGAACTAATGAGTTAAGAATGCAGTGAATATATATCAACAGTGATCCGACAGCTCATGTGAAATCTGGGCAAATCATTCCTCCATATACTATACAGATCTAGTTCAAATCAATCCAGAGCTTGAAGGGTTTGAGCCACTGTTTATAAATTACCAGGAGCAAGCAGGACTGCTGCACAGCTTCTGCCTTCCTGAAAGGCCACTGTCAAAACTGCTGACTCAGTATTTGCTATTGAGGCTTAATAATTGTACTACGCAAACACGAAAATCCAATCTGAACAGGAAGAGAGATGAGGAAAAGCATTTTTATTGTGCCTAGCACATACTTGAAATAGCTGCTTTCTATGATAGCACAGATTAAAAAAACAACAACAAAAAAGAGCTCTTTAAAGAAAGCCAAAGCTACTAACATATTAAAACTATTAAAACATAGGAAAACCAACACAGACTGGCATATAAAGATGAGAGTAGAACAAGTATAAAATGTAAATTGAGATTACTTCTTTGAGTGCTTGACATTCCAAGGGAACAAAAATGCTGTTATTTCCTAGGTAGTTTTCACAGCTTTTGGTTGAGAAGCCTGGGTACTAATTCAATTTGAAAATCTTCCAGAACCGTGACTTGAGTAGGTGGACAGAAAGCCAGGTTGGAAACTGAACTGTCACTCATTCTATGACAGCTATCACAGCAAAATACAACACTGGAGATGGTTACTTCTAAATATGACTACATTTACTCTACAGTGGAAGTCAGTAACGCCATTACACAAGCAAATGGTCACACTAGCATCGTAACATAGTAAGAAACATACCTTCCTCACATTATAAACATAATGGAAGCAAGTAGAGAAAGTAAGCAGAGGCACAATCCTTTAGCACCATTGAATGAGGAAAGCTTCTGGGGAAAGAGGACAGATTTTTTACAAGTGAAACAAAGGGAATTTGTACCCTATCCATAATCCTTGTCAATACATGCATAATGCCAGCATGAAGGATGCTTATGACTACCTTTTTTTTTAAGAGGAAGCCACACATACTAATGGTTTTTAGCTTTTCCACACAAAAATAATCTGAGTTGCTTTCACTCTTCAAAATGAAATGGAGTAAAAATTAATTACAAGTTTTAACATCATGCCAAGATCACCCAACTCTATGAGTACAACAGCAGCATTATGCAGCTCAACAGCAGTACCTTCAGGGGAGTCTTGCGTAAGTTTCAGGCCAGTTTTATTATCCCTTTCTCACTTTCTCCCTTGTAGAGAGACACATGACAACTCCTTTTAAAAACGTTAGTGGTAAAATGCTCCAGTTTGTTTGTCCTGGGCTTGGTTCCTAGAACTTCTTGTTTCTGGGACTGCCTGTAAGACACTCTTTCACTTACATATACTTTTGCCAAAATGATCAACCTGCTTTCAAGCTGTTACAGCCCATGTCAAGTGTGGTCAAGCTGAAAAGGACAGAAAGGTAGTTTATTCCTTCTGCACCAGGCCCAGGCAGCATAGAAGAAGGCAGTCAGTGTAAATGGAGAGCAACTAAGACTGAAAGTCTTCTGAAACTGCAATGTCAAAATAGCTCAAAAGAAACTCAAAGAAAAAAATGTTAAGGAAGAATGACTCTGAATGAGGAACATGCATGAAGGAAAGATGAGAAGGACTTGCGCTAGTAATCAGTAAGCACAGAGAGACAAGGCAAGAATAGCAACTGAAAGGCAAATAAAGCAGGAAAGAAAGAAACAAATCGGGAGGAAGAACTGGAAAAAATGGGAAAAATTAATAACACAGAACCAAACAAACCGAGATGGGAATGGCTGGGTGAAAGACAAAAGGATTCTAACTGTAACTGGCAAGGTGAGGACAATAGAAATGGAGAAGCTAACATAACAGATTAGGCACTGAAGTCTCCACCACACGCCTAAAGAGTTCTACATTTAAACAAGGTTAATTAATTGCAAATTCAAGTTTTCAAACTGTAGAAGCCCGAATCAATACAGAACTGACATGAATGGAGATAAATGCCTGCCATAAAAGGGTGAGTGAAACAAACTAATAAATCCAGATTTCCTGATGTTTCATGTCTCATCACTGAATTCTCTGGTGTCAAGCTCCTCCTGTACAGTTATCTATGTGGATTCTCTGACACACTGTAAAGGTTGAGGGCAGCCTGCAGTCTTTCCCTCAAGAAATAAACAAGTAAAAAGGGAAGAATGGCAACAGTAGCAGGATTTGATTCAGCCTTCTTGCTTTTCTTTTTTTTTTCTATTTTATATTACAAGAGGCCTAAAGTCTTTGAGCTTTTTATCAAATTTGACTGGCACTCAGAGCAAAACTTCCAGTAAGTACATACACTCGTATCTACACACAGTAAGACTTTATCACAGTATCACAGTATAACTAAGGTTGGAAGAGACCTCGAAGACCATCGAGTCCAACCTATCAACACAGACCCCATGACTAGACCATGGCACCAAGTGCCATGTCCAATCTCCTCTTGAACACCTCCAGGGACAGTGACTCCACCACCTCCCTGGGCAGCACATTCCAATGATGAATGACTTGCTCGGTGAAGAACTTTCTCCTCACCTCGAGTCTAAACCTCCCCTGGTGCAGCTTGAGACTGTGTCCTCTTGTTCTGGTGTTGGTTGCCTGGGAGAAGAGACCAACCCCTTCCTGGCTACAACCACATTTCAGGTAGTTATAGAGGGCAATGAGGTCACCCCTGAGCCTCCTCTTCTCCAGGCTAAACAATCCCAGCTCCCTCAGCCTCTCCTCATAGGGCTTGTGTTCAAGGCTTCTCCCCAGCCTTATTGCCCTTCTCTGGACACCTTCCAAGTGTTTCGATGTCCTTCTTAAACTGAGGGGCCCAGAACTGGACACAGTACTCAAGGTGTGGCCTAACCAAAGCAGAGTACAGGGGCACAATGACCTCCCTGCTCCTGCTGGCCACACTATTCCTAATACAGGCCAGGATGCCATTGGCCCTCTTGGCCACCTGGGCACACTTTACTTTTCCAAATCTAGGTGTCAACAAATCTGAAGGGTCTCAGGTACCACCTCTTGGGCATTATTACTTATTTTTTTTTTTTATAAATGGTTGAACTACATTGAAGTTGCTGGTAATTTTTTAAAAATACTAACACACAAAGCCTATTTTTAATTAGCAGAGTTTTAAGTCAAGAATGAACAACAGAATGCAGACTGTTTCCCAGAAAGGAAAAAGCATCAGTTCAGCAGAAGCAGCACCTGAAGTCTTTCGGAGAAGCCTGTGATGTAGTATGCAGGCTCCTGCAATCCCAGGGTACCAATTATCCACCTGCCTAGGTGTGACCCAAGACCAAGTTAGAAATCACTGCTGCCAAAGATAGAAGAGCCACTGGAGCCTGTCTTGTAGGTGATTCAATACCGACTTCAGAAGCTGCAGACGTGAATAATTTAGGAGAGAGAAACCGAGAGTGGTCAGAGGCGACAATGAATGCTCACGTTTCAGTGCTACACAGACAGCCGGTTAGGTGCTGGAAGAACCTCAAAGAAACAAAAAAAAAAAAAAGCCAAAAAGATTCCTCCCTTCACCCTTGGCCATGGTTTGACCCAAAAGCTCAGTCAAGCCAGATTCACTCTCCTGTTCTAGAGATCAAGCAAGCACAATAGTCTCTGCCAACAGTCAAACTTGTCCCCTTCACCTCCCTTCCCCAACCCCCCACCCCCCTCCACGCCCCGCAACGAAGAGGCCCTAATGCCTGGGAAAAAGACCCCTGGAAAGGAGGACAGGGACACGGCCCCCCTCAGGGAGGGGCTCGGAGGGCGCAGGCCCTTCCCTGTGTGACAGCCGGCACTGGAGCCCACTCGTCCGGTCGCGAGACGCTCCCGCTCACCTTGAGCCTCACCTCGAGCGCTCCGGCACTCTAGGCACAGGCCAAGGGTCGCCCAGACTAGGCCCCTCCCCGCGCATGCGCGGAGCCGTTAAACGAGGAAAGGTCGCGGGGCAGCGAACTTCTTAAAGCGGCCGTGGGGGAGCTGCATAGGCGGCTACTGCGGGGCGACGCGTAGAGTCCTAGCCCGTCCGTCGTCTCTTTAGCAGCAGGTGCCCGAATTTGCTTCCTTGTTCCCTCCATTTTCTGGGGACCGTTCAGTGAAGCTCAGCCACCCATGTGGGCGAGGTGACGGCGGCGCGTCTCCTGGGGCGCCGGGAAAAGGCGCGTCCAGCGCGTGAGGGGTTTCCTGTGAGGGGGACGTTGAGAGTGTGCGAGGTTTTGTTTATTGATGGTAAATAAGGCTCTACTACAGCCACAACTGACATTCCAGTGAAGTCTCCGTTGTGTAAAATATAACGTATTTGCTGTAAACGTACTTTGTCGATGCTCGTATACAGATGAAGAACGTACAGACCAGGCAGTCGGAGGATGAGTGACTGAAGAGCCAGAGTTTTCCTGGGATGGGGCTCAGCTCCTGGTGCTGCCTGACTTGATGACTCGCCGTACGGTACAGTGACTCACTGTGCTGGGAAGGCAAACAGGTCTGTGAAGTGGTTGGTGGAAATTACTGCAGAGCCTCAAGTGACCACTTAAGACTGGAAAAACTTCCAGACTAATGGTCCTGATGACTTTGTACTCTGACTGCCACGTAAAGACAGGCATTTCTATTGTAGCTTTACTCATTGCACTTCAGTATAGGTCTAAGTGAGCGATTTATAGTTGTGCCACCGTAATACAGAAAGCTGCATTTCACCTTCGTTGAAAGAACATAATTTGAACTGTGCTGGGGTGTCTGTGGGGAAATTAAGTATAAGGAGATCAATACTTTTTCTCTCCAACTTATATCAGGTATCTCATGATGGGTCAACTTACTTTGCATTACACTAGAAAGAAGCATTAAGGTTTAAAATAGTCCACATAGTTTCAAATGGGCTTGTCATATCTGTAGGTGGCCTTCATTAAAATTAATGAATACTGACTTGCCTGGTCACTTGTGCAAGAAAGGAGCAGCACAATTACTACAGAAATAATTCTTGCAGAAACCAGTGTTATATGTGAGCAAACAGGGAAAGATTGTGACATGTATTAATGGAGAGCTCCCCGTTAGTTTAGAAGTAGTGTATTTCAATGACAAGTAATCAAGTGCTCTATATGGGCAAAGGTGCATATTTTTCCCCCATTTTTGTGTAGTGACAATACAACTTCAGATAGTTTATAAGAGCACCAAAAAAGCTCTACCAAACCCCAACACATTAAATAGACATTCAGAAGCTCGGTACAGCCCCTTTCTCTTTAACCCTTATATTCTCTCCCCCATTGTGTCCCTTGTTAAGTGCTTATTAAGTTAAGCTATTGTGAAATAAGTCTGGGTGTGAACTTAAAACACAGTTGCTATTCTGCACTGACTTACCTTGTGGATACAGGTTCAACTGTAAGAATGCCTTTTTGTGGTTTAGCTTAATCCAGCTCAGACTAAACTAAACCACACAAAGTCACCCGTCATGTGAAACAAAACCATCCAGCAGGCAGGCCCCTGTGAAATAGTTGTTACATAAGAGACATTAAGGGTTGTTAGGACAGATAAACAAGGCCAGATCAACCTGGGTGTCATAATTTTCAAGTCCATCAGAGATGAGGCAGAAGTGAAATGGATACTGTGTTTATGCTGGAAGATGTTTGTGGTTATTGTCAAGCAAGTGTTGCTGCCTACCAGGATAGGGAACATCATCCAACTGAGCCTTACTTCACTGCACAGATCCTACCTCCAACTCAAGGTTTTCTCTGAGGAACTTGAAGCAAATGTGAGGAAGCAAAACCATTTCTTTACCACGTGGGAGGTCCTGTTTGAGCCTGTTAGAATAAAAATGGCGGGGTTGGGGGGGAGGGTGGGTAAGAGGATTGTGGCTGCGAAGTTGAAGCCATTAGTTCCCAGAACCATGTGTAAACTTGGACAGAGTGTAAACATAGTGGAACAGCTATCTGGTGACGCTAATAACAATAGTTATAATAGAACTAAACAAACAAATTCTGCAGGATTCATTGACTATTTAGCTTACTCTTCACTCATGGATTGTTTTCTTCTTTACCTGCCCCTTAATATGAAAACAATAAACCTTACATATTCTGCCTATACTGTAAGGCTTAAGTGTTTTTAAATTACAATATAATCCTGTTTATTTTTCAAGACTTGCTGGGCTGGTGAATCATATTAATGTATGTAATAATAATTCATCTTTTACACATTTCTGTGTTCATAGGTAATTCACAGTCTTGGCAGATGTGTGCCATTTTCAATTAACATCACTATAATAAGGAATATTTTTCAAATCATATAGATGAATAACACAGATGTTGCTTACATAACTCATGTGCAGCTGTGTTTTGGCCATCAATATCCTCTGGGGTATGCTCAGGCTCTTAATGTCACCAGTTTCCTTAGCCTCTGTGCGCAGGGAGCAAAGTGGTCTGTGATGTCTCAAGAAACACCCTTCATGGATTCTGTGTGTAGATCAATTAGACTACTCAAATCCAACACAATTCAAATCTTCCTTACATGGTAGGTCTCTTACAGGATGGGAGAACACAACATCACATGTTTCTAAAGATACAGAAAGTTAGAGAAACATTTTTGAAACTGTTCTTCAGAAAAATGACAGAATGTTGATGAAGGTGTCTTGAGAAAAGGTGTGCATTCTCCAAGGATAAAACAGGCTTAGGGAAGAACTGTGAGTGATACCTCTTTGTACTCTTGGGTAATAAAACCCGTTCACTTGTCCTACAAAGTCTGAAACAATGTTTTGGGCTGCAGTAAGAGAAATACCTTATAAATCAGCTGTAGTAGACTGGATATTTCTGGTTTTCTAAACTATTTCCTAGATTTCAGCTATGTTTCTTGCCCTCATGGCCACTGCAGAACAGACAGTGAGAAAGCTCCCCTGTTCAGAAGTGTCAGCTACCAGCCTGAAGTGCTGCTGAGTGTCATTTGAGCTAATCCACATATCTTTGCTGAAATGTGTTAAGAGCTTGCAGATGATTCATTCTGCCAGCTAAGCTGCAGATGCAATAACTTCACCAGAGGACAATAACACATTAGGTCATTACAGCCACTTGCAGTGACTATGTGAATCAGTGTAAGTAATCCAATATATGACCTGAAAAATTTTAGCTTGACACAGCTGTTGAGGTTGAACTGAGCTGACTTTATGTCTGAGTGACATGCCATACTCTAGAGAGAAGTTGAAAAGTGATTTGTGAGCAGCTCAGCTCTGTTGGCTGAAAATGTTGGAAAGGGCAGACAGCTGTGGAGAACAAATTATTCTCCAAGTTGTTATGCCATCCACCTCTGAATTGTCCCTGATTTTGCAGTTTTTATTCATGCAGGTCCTGTTCTGTAAAAAGAAACAAACTTCATGATGTTTTGCTGCTGGACTGAGCACTAGCTTGAGGCAAAGGTATTTGTGAGTAAGTTTCGCCACTTAGGTGTCATATGAAAGTAATGACTTCTGATGCTAATTGCAAGCTAATCACAGAATGGCTTTCATCTGTACAGGCATGAAGCAATTGCTACTTTTATGGTAACTTGTTTTTCTCATGTTTAATGCCTGGGAATGCCCCAACCCATATTTTTTGTCATTGTTTCAAAACTTTAGTCTGGATTATGACTGGCCAAAGGCATGGGTTTTGGTGGTGATAAGGAAGCTTTGCTCTATAAACAGACTTTGCAAGTCAAAACTAATGGGTTTGATAAATGTTCACACAGGAGACTATATATGGGGCATGTGTTTAAGAATGCCATTAATTTATAGGTAAATAATTAATTTTGTTAGGGAAGTAAAATGTAATATGTCAAAACCTCATATTGTTATCTGACTTTTGTAAGGAAAACACAGGATTAGATTTTTGCTTAAATGTTGAGCCTGATCTTTTATAACCATTTGATATTTTGTAAACCCTTTTAAATCCATGAAAAGTGAGCATCATTTTAATCTGATGGTGATAGTGTTTGCTCAGCACGTTTTACTCAGAATTCTGCTTCCTTTTCTGTCTGAACCTTTTATTCATCCTTAAGAAAGGGAATACTGAAGTGCTCGCTGCAGAAACTGATATTCCTGTTGTCTTTAGTTTGTTAGTGATAGTTTCTTTATGCAAAAAGAATCTGATATTATAGAAACTTTTATATTATAAAATATGAAGCTATGGTTTTCTTATTTTTGAATTCTAATGCTAGAAGAAGTAATGCTAATGGCTAACAGAAGCACAGAGAGAAATGTAAGTCTTCTAGAGCGAGAAAAATTGTTACTGTGAGGGATGTCTTTGGGGCCATGTGAAGTTATACATAGTATTACATCCTCCTTGGTATGCTCGTCCTTGATCCAATAGAATTGAAAAGTCACAACTTGTATATTTCAACCTGTGTGTTTGTGGAAAAACATACTTGGGGTGTAAATGAAAGATGGAAGCTAATAAAAGGTGAACAAAGGAAGGTGTGAGCAAGGAGGAAGATTGAGGAGGAAGCTGCTTCAGAAGGATCTTTTCTTGCTTGAACTTATTCCTGAAAAGCAAGTACTGTTTTGTGAAGGAGGACTATGTAGACTTGGAGAATCTCAAGATAACCAAACACATACTGTTTTTGAGCTCTGTGCAGGGCTTGTTTTGGAGCTTCTCATTATTAACAGAATGCTTCTCATCCATTCAGCATGTGTATGTTTCCTTCTGGAGGTTTACAGCACTTGGTTGTCATTAGTCAATTATTACCAACTTTGCTACCAGCAAATCAGCTGTTGTGTTCCACTGGCCTGGAAATGAGAATTTGCAAATACTTTCACCTGTTTCCTCTAAGGAGGAGAAGAGGGATCCATAAGCACAACTGGCCTGGAAGGAATTAATGGTGTCAGTAACTTTAGTCTGGGAGACTGTTTGCCCTTATTATTATGGGTGAAGAAGTATTTTATTGGACATATGAAACTTAGATGACAGCTGTTTTGACTCTCAGCTAAGCAACTGCAGGGTAACAGTGAAGAGTTGTCTTTTAGAGGCTGACAATTAGTAATTGGGAAGTCTGAAGCAGCTAAGCAAAATCTATTTCAGATTATAATTGCATACTGTGTTTTACCCAGCAGAGCTGGTAGGCAGTAAAGAGGCTCTCTGCTGTTCCCAAGCAGTAAATGAGACCACCTGAATGACAGTCTCTGGGGACATTTTGGGGAGAGCATTTGTGCATTTATCAAGGAAATGACATCTTGTTTAAATGCCTTTCTTTCCTAGTTCTTTGTATGACTTTCAGTGGTATGATGGTATGATGTGCACAACAGTACTAACAGAATAGTTCTCTAGGTCATTTAGTGGGTGCTGGCTTTGCAAATGCTGCAAATTGTGTTAATTTGAAATAGAATGGTGAGCATTAAATTACAGGAATAAATAAGCTGTATCATAGTTCTGGCAAACATGAAATAATTATAATTTTTTATAGCAATACCTGACTAATTTGAGAGATCATGTCTAAAAATCAAGGAGCTGACCATGTGAACTTGGTATGTAGTTTCTATATGTAGTAGTTTCTCACAGTTCCCACCACTACTTTTTGGAAGCTGAAATGGCATGACAGAATTTTGTTTGAATGTCAGAGAAAAGAATACAGAACATTTCTGTCTGGAATAGACTGGTAGAATTGTGGCTAAGGGTCTGATGATGACTCCAAGATTGAAGTGCGTGCAGTAGGAGAGAGTTTACAAGCAATGACCTCCAAAAATATGCTCCTGTTTAACTCCATTATCTAATTTGTATGTCCCTGTTGATTTCTCGGTGAGCCTCTTGCTTTTGTATTGCTTGAGGCCATAGTGATATTCAAGGATGCTTCTCATACATGTGAGGAAAGCGTAGAGAAACTTACAGGAACCTATACACAGAGGCTATGGTGAATCCAGAAGATAAATATCAAACAAGAGCATTTGCTCTAGAGTTATTTGAATGCCTTTGCAGTTGTTAGCTTTGCAGGTCATGTATATTCCTGTCTGGTCTACTGTAGGTCTCAGTTATGTTAGCCTCTTTCAGCTCATTTGTGTAGTCAGTCCACTATAGCTTCAAGGAGCTAGAGAAGATCCTGCAGGTGTAGTGGGGGAGATGAAAGAAGAGCATGCATTTGCAAGGGAAGAAAGATCTTGCTTAGTTTGTAGAAAGGGAAAGGTCATGAGAGTACATGCAAGATGTCTGATAACAATCTTGTGGCAGCCAAGAAGGTGTTTCTGTTTGGCATTGTCAGAGTGTTTCTGGTAAATCAAATGCTCCATGGGCCATATAACAATATAACCACATCCATATTTGGGAAGCATTCTTGCCTTGGAATGACACATCCTAGCTAGGGCTATCACTTTGAAGTTGCATTTTATGCTCTATGTGGATGTTGCAAAACAGCTCTAGCTGTATGTTGTATTTTGAGCATGAGCCTTTTTAAGGCTCCATTGAGAAGAAAAAAGATTGCCAAGTTTTTACAGGGCAGAAAAAAAAAAGAGGGCAGGAAAATGGGGGAAAATCATTAATGAGATTTGTACTGATAAACATACAGAGAGGAATGGAGTTAATTTTCTGTATTATCATATGTGCTATGACCTTTATAACAGAATTAAGGAATGTTAAGAGATCAGAGATAAACAGAGCAGCTGGCTGGGATAGGACACTAATTGGCTTTGGAAGGCAGCTTGGAGGGCTGCCAAAATACTTCTAAAATCCAGGCATGAAAACCAATGTGATATAACTTGCTTGTGAATCTGAGAAGAGTAAGAACTGTAGAGTGATCCACCAATTACACCACAGTGTAATGGTGGTGACAGAAAATGCTCTGCAGCCTGGTTTGCACTGCCACAGACTGCCAGCTCAGGCCAGCATGGAAGGTCAGTGAAGAAAGATTAAGAAGTAGAGGGACAGATGGAGTCATCAAGGTGCATAATTATGTGGTTCCAGATTATCCTCTGTATTTAGTACATGCCCATCATACATGTCTTATTTGTTCATGTTGGTGTCTCCATTGTGATTGATTTCTGTCCCATTCCCCTTCAATAATTTATTAAAAGGATGGCAGGGAAATCAGTCCCCATAAAACACAGACTACCATATGCTACCTATGGAGCCTGGTTGCTTTCTGATCTTCCCCTGCCCCCAGATTTATACTGCATATGTTTCAATTTAATTGCAATGGCACTGAGTCATTGTCACTGAAGCCTATTTGGGATGAAAACTTCTTGAATGACAGGCAGTGACAAATGATTTGAGATGAGCTTTGAGATTCCCACTTGCAAAATATCAGCTACTGAAGCTCAGGAGTTCCTAGCTGGTGACTTTAAGGATGCTCTTTAGAGAGAGAGAGATACAAATTTTACATTAAAAAAAATATAGATAATAGAAATACTGAATGAGGCTCTAAATCCTGCAGGTATTTATATACCATGCACCAACTAGTTATGAGGAGAAATTATTTGTGGATTTGTTTGTGTGCAGTGGATAGATATAATAGATTATTTTTTTTCAGCAAGGGCTATTATTTGTAATGGCACTTGACAGCAGAAATTCATTGTTTGAAAAATGCAGGAAGGGACTGACAGCATTTGTTTTTACACCATAAACCTTTGAAAATGTAAATTTTCATACAAATACGTCAGCAGTTGTGCAGTTTGGAAAAGCGTGACATTTTTGGTGACGCATTTGGAAGAACTCCTGTAACTCAGCTGTATTTCTGTTTACTCCCTGCTGCAGGGAAGGCAAGTGTGCAAAGATGTTCTTAGCATGAAACTTCAGGATTGCAGGTTTATTCCAGTTGTCATAGTCTAGTCAGTAGTTGGCCAAACAGTAGGACATAATGAAGTACTAAATCATTCTTCTTCTGATCTGACAGTTTCTGTTAGTGGGTTGGGTTGTGTAGGAACTACTCAGTGGGTATGCAACCTGTAACTTTCTGCATGAATGAGAATCCCTTAGTCCAGATAAACAGTCTTAGAGCTGAATGTCGATTGTATTTTCCATACAAAGAAAGAGCATTGCCTTCATGTTGTTGTACCTGTGAGAAATATCACTACAGGCTCATAGAATCATTAAGGTTGGAAAAGACCTTAAAGATCAACAAGTCCAACTGTCAGCCCAACACCATCATGATCACTAAACTGTTTGAAGTGCCACATCTACATATTTTTGGAACACTTCCAGGGATGTTAAGGGATATAAGTTAAACCAAACCATTTTGGGGTATTAAACAAATCAGTGATCAAATTCTTTAAATATTCCAGGTTCCAATAAGAAATTGGTCTACTTGGACTACTAAAGGAACAGTCTAGATTGTCATCCATAAAAATTATTCTTAGTATGTAGCATTGCTATATAGAGATAGAAAAATATTCCAGTCTTCATTTCTTTTATTGCAACAAATTCAGTCAAGCTGTGAACATTATTCTGCAGTAAATGGCTCAATATTTCTTTTTCTTGTTGGTTTGTTGTGACTCTGAGTACTTCTAGGGGGTTTCTCTGCCTGTGCTCAAAGTCAGCGTAAAGTACAGCTGGATGTCTTGTGGAAAAAGAGACAGAATAAACCTTAGTGGAAGTCACCTGTGAAAACAAGCCTGTGAGGGCTTCTGCCATATTTACTTGGGAGCTGCTTTAAGCTGAGGCTATTGCAGGCTGCCCTACCTGAGCTGTGCTGCAGCCATGCCTGACACTTGATCCTGACCCTGATTTGTGAACTTGTTTTCCCAGCTTAGCTTTAGCCTTGCCTCATCCCCATGGGGCTGCCTGATGCCCTAGGTTTGGGGCAACCCCCTGTCATGCCCTGCTTCCTCACTGTGGGTAGTGAGACCGACCAGCCTCAGCTGGTGAAGACCCTGCCCTGTCAACCATAGGAATCTCCTTTGCCTCTGATCCCAGGCCCCCAGGAAGCAGCCCCAGCCCTTGGTGCTCCCAGAAAGTCATTCATTTAAGTCAGTATCTATTTCCAAAAAGAAAACCAAATAATTTTATTTCCAGGTGGTTTTACATGTGAATTGCACAGAAACTAGAACTACTCATATTTTATAAAGCATTCATTGTGAAACCAATGCAGTGCAGGAGTCAGTGTATGTAGTCTTGAAAGAAGCTCTAGACACTTTCAGGGTTTTAGAAATGACATATATACACTACCATAATAGTGGAGCGTGTTCCTTTTAAAGTTGCTTCAATCTTGTAATCCATAATAAGAGATAAATTCCAGAAAGGTTTGTTGAAATTTGTTAGAATACTGTCTATCAAATCAGTTATTATAGCCTTAAAAATGTGCATTAGTGTTAAAAATCTGCCTATGCCCACCAACTACTATGCCCACCCTTCTTGCCAACTGTGTTTTTCAGGAGTATTCTACTGATCTAAAGTATTCTTGAGCTTGAGAGCTATTGGTCTATGCACTTCTTCCAAGGTATGTACATTAATAATAATATACAATGCTATACATTTTCAGAGTTCTAAAATCAAATACCACATATATTCATAGCTCCTTTTCAAAGTTCCTCTCACACAGTAGGTAAGAAAATATAATCTCTAAATATTTAAGAAATAATTAGAGGCAGTTTACAAACAGTTGTTTTTAAATGGTCTTTTAGGTGTTGTTTATTATTTTTTTCTTAAGTATCCTGTTTAGAATAGAATAGGCCAGGTTGGAAGAGGCCTTCAAGATCATCGCGTCCAACCTATTGTCCAACCTATCATCCGACACCACCTAATCAGCTAAACCATGCAACCAAGCACCTTATCAAGTCTCCTCCTGAACACCTCCAATGATGGTGACTCCACCACCTCCCCAGGCAGCCCATTCCAATGGGCAATCACTCTTTCAGTGTAGAACTTCTTCCTAACACCCAGCCTAAACCTCCCCTGGCACAGCTTGAGACTGTGTCCTCTTGTTCTGGTGCTGCTTGCCTGGGAGAAGAGACCATCCCCGGCCTGGCTACAACCTCCCTTCAGGTAGTTGTAGAGAGCAATAAGGTCACCCCTGAGTGTCCTCCTCTCCAGGCCAAGCAACCCCAGCTCCCTCAGCCTCTCCTCATAGGTCTTGTGTTCCAAACCCCTCACCAACTTTGTTGCCCTTCTCTGGACACATTCCAGCAAACATCAAGTCAACACTCTTCCTAAACTGAGGGGCCCATAACTGGACACAGTGTTCAAGGTGTGGCCTAACCAGTGCAGTGTACAGGGGGAGAATCACCTTCCTGCTTCTGCTGGTAAATCTAATTTTCAGAGAGACTTGTGCCACTATTCAATCAATTAAGCAGCACGAAACAATCGGTGTCCCAGAATTATGCATGTAGATTAGTGACCCTTAGGGTCACTAATGACAGAGCATGTTGAGTTTAGTACCATCTGTAAATTGAGCTGCTAAAACACAGGAAAAATGTAGTGTGACAGATGAATTCACATGTGAATTTGATCATTTAAAGCTAACCAAAGCTCAGACAGTGTGGCCTTCAGCTCAGCACTTGGCTTCCACAAATGTTTTTTCTTTTTCTCAATAGTAAACAGTGAATGATATTACCACAGACTCTTTTTCATAATGTAAAAGAACGCTTGTGGGATTCTAGGAAAAGTGACACCAAATGCAGAAAGGACTGAAAGTGTGTTTAAGGTAAAATTAGGTAGAAAGTTTCAGCAGTCCTGGTTTTCAGCGTGCCCTAATACAGTGCTTCACAGATTTTGTGTGGTTTCATCTCTCAACCACAATGTCCCTTCCTTTCTCTCATGCACCAAGGGCTCATCCTGCTTCTCAGGGAGGCAGTTCATGACACTTTGTGTGTAAGTGTACATATATATTTTTACACATACATGCACTATAAATGTGTATCTTGCCAAGTTGATCCAAGAAGCTGAATCTTGCTCAAGTTAGTCAGGCAAATCCAGTGTTTCAATTTTAAACTCAGATATGAGAAATAAAATAAATAAGCAACTTCTTTTCTTTTTGTGAACTCTTTTAAAAAAGGCAACCCCCTTCTTCCCAGAAGTTGTACTTCTTTCCTAGAAGTTGTACCCTAGAATAGTATTTCAAATGTAACATCTTGACTTTTTAATCTTAATTCTGACAAAGATGGGAGACAAATATTTATACTAGGGAAATTCACATTTCTGTCTAATAAGGAGTAATTAATTTTCTCCTGTAATAATGCAGCTGAAAAAATGGTGACTAGGAGGGAAGGAGTTTCTTTGTATTTATGTTGATGATTTTCTAAATTCACAGCCTCACAATGCAGCTGCCCTAAAACACAATCACTTGTATTTCCTATAAGATTTTTTCAAACCATTTTACTATAATTTAATTAAGCCTCCTCTTATGTGAGATAAGGGAATTTGTGTCTTGAATCATAGTATCACTGGGATTGGAGAGGATTCTGGGAGGTCAACAGTTCAACCTCCTGCTCAAAGCAGGGTCACTTCAGACCACATTGCTCAGGGCTTTCTTTAGCACGTGTTGGAAACTTCCAAGGAAGGAAATTCTACAGCCTCTTGTGGCAATCTGTTGTATTACTTCACTATTCTCACTGGCTGTTTGGAACATCCTCTGTTTCAGTTTATGACCGTTGTCTTTCTCCCACTGCGCACCTCAATAAAGAACCTGGCTTTGCCTTATCGTGTAGGTAAAGATATAGCCTTGCAGCTACTAAAAGGCTGGTATTAAGTTTCTCCTACCTGTTCTCCTTTCCACACTAGACAAGCTGAATTTTACTCAGCTTCTCCTTGCAGATGTGTGGTGGGTTGAAATTTTCCCCCAACATTAACTTTGCCAGACCAGCTCAGGTGAAAGCAAATGAAAAGCTGTATTTAGAGGCAACACTACAATTTACAATGGAATGCAGTGAATGTGTACAAAATATACAGTATTTACAATATTTACAGATATTTACAATTCACAAACAACATGAGAATCCCCCTGGTCAAAAAGACCAGGGAAGCTGTCTCTCTGCATGCACACACCCCGTCCAAAAAGGAGAAAGGAACAGAGAAAAAGTAGCAGTTAGACTTCACCAAAACAGTGCAGCCAGCCAAAGTCAAGCAGAAGCAGATTAGTATCTCAACAGAGCATGATGTGAGCAGAGAAAAGATCAGAATAGGCTCTCTGAATGTTTTGGTACATCCAGTCTTATGGTAGGTATCTCTCCACTCGAATAATTTAGATTTATCTTTATTTTCCTTTTCACATCCAATAGTGATTTATTTACATTTTTCTACTTTTCTGCTTGAAATCTGTAACAAAATTTTGAAGGCATAGCCTAAAATTGCCACAGGATGACGTGTTCCAGCCCTTGGCCATCATGGCTTTCTACTGGCTCAAGTTTATCAACATCTTTCATATACTTGTTTGCCAAAAACTGGACACAGTATTCCAGATGCAAATTAACAAATGAGGTGTGAAGAGGAATAGTCATTTCCTTTTATCTAACTTTTATTTATACAGCTCAGGATGCTGTTAGCCTTTACTGCTGGCTGGTGCTTACCCCATTGTCCACTAGCTCCCCAAGATTCTCTTCTGTGGTGCTGAGTGGCATATTGGTTCCAGGCTGTGCAATGGCAAAAGATTAGGCCAGCCAAAGTGCAGTATTCAATTTCATGTGGTTCCTGTCAGTCCATTATTCAGCTTGTCTAGAGGTAGCTCTGCCCCCAGGCATTGAATATATTTGTAGGATAAACACTGCAGCAGTTCGTAACTGGTTTATGCTGTCATTCATTTTAAAAGAAAAATATCACATTGAAATTGTAGAGGAAATTTCAGCATTATTGTGAGATGGAAGTTTTAGGCTTATTGAAACCTGAAACATCTATTACAAAGTTCAGGACTTTCAACTTATACTTAATTTCAGGGAGAACTAATAATTCCATATTGTCTCCCACAGTGCCGGAGCACTAGTTCAGCTTTTGACAACCAGAAAGAGGATGGGACTTTGGCCATGCCCTGACTTGGTGAAGAGAGTGCCACCTGCTGAGCCTATGTCCTGGGTTTGCCACTGTGTGTGCAAAGTGTATACTTTAATCCAGATTCTGACTCAGTGCAATCTAGTTTATTAATGATATGAGTTGATGTTGTTACATCACGAGATGTGTCTATACAAGCCAGAGAGCCTAAGATGTTTATATAGTGATAGCTAGGAAATCTTCCAATCTCCTTCTTCAATGTAGTAATAAAGTAGCAACATATCAGGGAATATGTATGTATTAAATGTTGTTACTGTAAAACTGATTAAAGTGCAGTCTGCATGCACCTGCACGTTGTCTTAGCATGTGCTGACAAGAAAATAAAAAAATTAACACCTCCCCCACCATTTCTTTCTACTGCTAAGAAGAAAATTACAATGACTGGTTCTGGAGATGCAAGGGCTGGGTAACATGAGGAACAGAGAAGGAAAAAAAAAGAGTGCATATGCATAATGGCAAAATCTTTACAAAGCACTTCATAAAACTGTTTACTGCTCAGTAAGATAAACAGTAGCATACAGCTCTGTAAACACTCCTCATGCCGTGGTGTTTTTGAAGTGTGCTGCTTCTATTTCAGATCCGTAAACTGGCTGGTGTATCTACCGGTTTGCCCAGTTTTGTTCTTATCCCATTTGGTTTGTCTAGGAAGTACCATGCCTTCCTATAGGTTTGGCACCTTACAATGTGTTTCTGGTGTGTCATTTTGTTAACTCTGTCTTAAGAATCCTTCTTTACTGAGCCAGTCTGCCTTAGGAAGCAACTATCAAAACCCGGCAGTGTTGAAATGTCTGATAGAGGAGAGTAGAAGCACACTCCCTGGTCTGTGCAATGTCAGCTTCTGTGGCCAGATGATGACGTTTCTGCCATTGTCTGCTGCTTTTACGTGACTGTGTATTGTGAAACATGAGACACTGCTCAGCATTCTGCTTCCCAAACTCCAAACAGGTGTACAACATGTGTTTGTTCTGGCTGGAAGGAAGAGCTACACATTGCTGTTACGACATGATTTACAGTCATAGAAGACTGCTGGTTTTTGTTTGATGTTTAGTTGGCTGTTTGGGTTTTTTGTGTGTTGACTTTGTTTGCTTGGTGGTTTTCGGTTGGTTGGTTTTGTTGGTTTTTTTTAATGCCTTTTTTTTTCTTTTACAATAAGAGTTGAGATAAGCAATTTCAATCTTATTAATATCTGATGTGCTTCACCCTAGGCACTGATCGCCTAATGTCTTGTAACAGAGGAAGGAGATAACCCCAGTTTATGGAATCTCTTTCAGTCTTTATTAGAACAAATTAAACTAATGGGTTTTGGCTTCAGTTCCAATCATTATATGTTCAATTATCTAAGTTTGTTTAGCATATTAGCTAATTTATGAACAACTGTGAATATTTTTTTCTGTATCAATTTAAATAGTTACTGACCTTATTGCTCCTGTCTATTCTGAAGAACATATATATATATATAAATGGTAGTTTTCCTTGAATGTGCTATTGAGACAGTGTTATATCAAATGATAGCTTTGGTTGTGAAAGAAAAAAACAACAATGACAAAGAAACAAAACTCTACCATAGAATCAAACAGGTTGGAAGAGACCTCCAAGATCATCCAGTCCAACCTATCACCCAGCCCTGTGCAATCAACTAGACCATGGCACTAAGTGCCTCATCCAGTCTTTTCTTGAATATCTCCAAGGACAGCGACTCCACCACCTCTCTGGGCAGCCCATTCCAATGGCAAATCACTCTCTCTGTGAAGAACTTCTTCCTAATATACAGCCTGAACCTCCCCGGTGCAGCTTGAGACTGTGTCCCCACAGGTACCAGTAGTACCTGTGGCTCACTGTTACTCTCTGCAGCATGACAGGAAAAGATTGGGTGTGGTAATTAGACTATTGACCCGGGAGTCATCAGAGAAACTTGGTTATGCATCAGATACATTCTGTAGTCATGGGTAAACCACTTCTCTGGGCTCCTGTTTGCGCACATCTTGAGCTTCCCTGGTAAAATGTTCTGCATAGGAACCGGGCATTATTATGAAAGAAGTAGAAACCGGAGTGAGGAGCGCTAAAATTACTGCTATGTTTCACTCTATAAAGCAGCACATCTTACAAGGGAGGCTGGGTGGATAAAAAAGTTCTGCTGCTGCGGCACTCAGTGATCAAAGCCTGGGTGAACACGCACGCTGGGGAAAACGTTTGGTGTTTTTGCGTTGCTTGACATCTTTCACTGTGCGAGAGTCCAATCCGTGAACGTGTATTCAAAGAGTTTCCTTGTCTCTGAACAAGCTCATACTCATCAGAGCAGTCTACAGGGGGAGCAATGACGAAGCAGCTGCTGTGTTTCCTGCCCTCAGAAGAGCGGCAGCCTGCCCGCCTTTGCCAGCACACTGGGCTTTTGGTTCTCACACCATGGTAGCCGAGGAAGCCATATTCCAGCAGACGAGCTGAACAGTTTTAGAAACCTCAGCACTGTGTGTTCTTGTGCAGGTAAATTGCAGTTTTCTTGTGAAAGTAAATGTCAGGTGTTTGGTAAAACAACTAACAGCATAGAGATGACCTGAGGATTTGCAAACAAATCCTCCCGTCCCTCTTTTTCCAGTTTTCCTTCAGGAAAAAAACATTGAAAAAGAGGGACCCAAAAGCAAAAACAGAAACCTATATTAGTTAGTTTGCTTTCCTTTATCGACAAGGACCAGGAAACCTGACCAGGCTGAGGAGGCTGGCACTGAACTCAGAGCATCAAACCATAAAGTTTTGCCAGGTGTTGAACGTGGTCACTATTTTGTGGGGCTTGGCTTCCAAATCAGTGCTGCAAACTCTCTCCCCGCCCCTTACGCGTTGGGGATTTCCCCTCCTTCCCTGCGAAGGGCAGCCAGAGCCAAGCACCGAAGGTCAAGCCAAGATCTGTGAAAAAGGGCAGGGGGGGCGGGAAGGCGAGTGCCAGGAACAGACGCAGAGGCTCGGCGGGGAACTGCGGTCTGCGGGCGGGAGGAGGAGAAGAAGAAGGAAGGCGGGAAGAGAAGGAGGAGGAGTTGAGGAGCACGGGCCCGGGAGCCTCCCCGCTTACCGCACTAGGAAGTGACGCTCTCCCTGAGTCCCGGAGAGAAAGAAACAAAGTTTGGGGCTTTTTTTTTTTTTTTTTTTTTTTTTTTCTTTTTATCTTCCGCCCTCCTTCTTCCCCTCGTTGCTACCTGCAGCTCTGCGGGCGGCCGCCGTGCCTCCCTTCGCAGGTGAGCACTGCACGTTTGATTCCCTCTTCTGTTTGCCGCGGGTTTATTGTTTTTTGCTTCCGTTTTCCTGCCATTTTGAAGAGGGGGTGTCTTTGGGGTTTATTTTTGGGGTGTGCGTGCGTGTGCTTTGTTTGTGGGTGCTGTGCGCAGCATGAGGAGGAAAAGTACCTGTGGAAGTGGCGGGGGCAGCTGACTCCGCGTCGGGGCCGCGCAACCGTGTGCGGCCGGGGCAGCGGCACTGCCGGTCCGCCTGCAGCGGGGGGCCAGCCTCGGCTGCTGAACCATTTTCTCCTGCTTTTCCGTGAATCTTTACGAGGGCTCCGGTGTGCGTGCGTGTCACTTAACTGCTGCCTCGCTGCAGCAGCGCGGTAAGGATGTATCTGTGTCCGGGGGGAATCGACTGCGGATTCCATGTAAGGCGTCGGGTGGTTTTGAGGGGGGCTGTTCTGTTCGCTGTCTGCGTGCTGGAGCTGGGGCAGCTCGGCGTGTGCGGCGGCCTCTCCCCTGTAGGCGCTACGGGGAGCACGGCGTGCCCTGGCCGCTCTTCGCTGCGCGGGAGCCTCGGGTTGCAGGGCTTGCTTTTCTCTGCTGGGATTTACGCAGTGGAGGAATTAATCGGTATTTTTAAAAAAACTCGTGCAGCTATTCCTCCGGCAGCAGCTGCAAAGGACTGCTTCTTTGCAGTTTACCAGTAAAAAGCTGACAATACACCCACGCACGTATGTGAGAGTCTTATATAATACTTGCGGGCTTTTTTAATAGGCGTAAGCATGATTTATTTTCGACTTATAAAGTCTTGTGTGGTTGCAACCTGCAGAATTAGGAGGAATATAATCATTACTCAAAAGAGGTTGACTTGACATTCTTTTTAAACCAGCTTATTTTCTTAATAATTATTTGATTTCCTCCCGAGTACATGTTTGGAGTGCAAGTGTAAAGGCCCTCTGTGCTGGAGCAAGCAGTAGGCAGTTAAGGGAGGGGAAGAGAGAAAAGAAATGTCCTAATGCGGAGTCTGATATTAGGTTGTTTAGAGGGCGAGACTGCAGTTCCAAGCAGCAACAACAGCAGCTTTATGACTCTGTGTAATTACAGAGTGATTGCATAGGACAGCATTGTTGGAACGAATACGTATACATAGACTGTTGTGCAAGATTTCTTTACCGAACAAAACCTAGTTTTGCATTGCAAATGCTAAAAAGAGAATGTATTCTGCATTCGGCCACGTTTCGCTTTGACTTCACCGAAGAATGAGAAGAGGGGGAAGTGCAGTGCAGCGAGGCTGATTGTGGAAGTCAGAGCCCTGAAATACATCAGGAATGCCACCAGTAGTCTGCAGTCACCGGAGAAACTGAAACCTCGTTGAATCTGTTGGTTCGTGTTTCTAGTGTGATCATGCAGCAGGTGAAAATCGAACAAGTTTGCTAACAGTGTTGCAGGTTTAGTGTCGTCCTTGCTCTGGTCTAATTTTTTGTGCTTCTGTGGGGAAAAATGCATGTGTTACCATGAGCAACTGCCGTTCAGCTGGCTTGGAAATGGAGAGAAGAGCACTGGGAAGAGTTTCTGTGTCAGGTCACAAAAAAATTAGGGGTTGAAAGGAATGCTAGACGAGACATTTTGAAAACGCTGTTTCAACTTCAGCTGCGGAGTTGCAACTTGCTCAGTGATCTTGCAGGCGGCGCTGGCTAGAGGGGTAGGACAGGGCATTGAGAGTATGCGGCTGACGCTGTATTTGCAAGGCTTTTCACTAAGGCTTTGAAAACCGATCAAAATTATGCCAAAGTTCTTGTGGATACAGCGTAAAAGTACCTAAGAATTTTTTTCTCCAGAGATGCTGATTACCTGTAATTGTTAGCAGTTTAGTTTTGTAGCTACTTGCAATTGGTGAAATACCAGCTCTAAAAGATTTCAGAGCTGGTACTCAAAAGTTTGCCTTTCTAAGTTCAGAGGCAATTTTCTATAAACCATTATTGCCGATGTCCTAAATGCTGTGGAGACGTGTAATGTGTTTGAGCATTGTGATGGAAAGTACAATCAAAATGGAAATTTAAAAATGCTCTAGAATGTTCAGCTAGAAGATATTATTGTAGTTCAACACAGATCATCTCATTACTGCTTGTTTCCTCAGGTTGTCAATTAAATGCTTCATGTAAAACATATGTGGCTTTGTTACTGAAGAATGTAGTGATGTGCTGAAGTAGTTTGGTTGTGTGTGGGGTTTTTTTGTTTGGTTGGTTTTTAGCAAGTGGCTGTAACCACAACAGTAGGCCTATCACTTGACAAACTTTCATTGTGGTGCTTCTGTAATTTATTGGGGCATTTAATTTTCGTGCAGAATAAGCAGAGATATATTCATCTGTGCATTACTATGATGTTCTTTTTGTAGATTTTTGAGTCGTTCTTCATGACTTAACTGACTTGTTGATCTTATGTTACTCCGGGTGTTCTGATGTCGAAATTACTTTGGGGGGGAAGAACAGAAATGAGGCTTAAAGATTTCTTGAATGGTCTGTGGTAGCAATACAATATCGTCATTCCTTATGCTGCATCTTTTGCTTTTCTCAGCTTATGTGGTGGGAGAAAATGGTTTAGGCCAGGATTCTTCAGGCTTGCATACAAAAGAGTAGGCAACTTTCATGTCTGTGAGTAGTCCTGTGGTACTCATTGGAGTTAGTCATAAATACTCATTTCTGTGTATTAGCAAAAGGGAGGCACAGCCCTGCTAGCCTTTAACACATCCAGTTGCATGAATAGTGGTGATACGAGGGCTGTAGTGCAGTACAAGCCTTTTGTGAGAGAGCCTACATAATAATTCCAGATGTTAATTTATGCTTTTGCATTTTCACTTGTATTGTCACCCATAAGTGGTAGCTGCAGAGTGGCAGGAGATATTTTCAATCCATAACACTATTTACTGTCATGCTACCAGGCAATCCCTTGGGTTGCCCCTGATGAGGCCCTGGCTGCTGTGAGTCAGAATGGGATTCTGACTGGCCCATGGTTTTGTTTCTAAAGATGAGTATGTTTTCTGTGTGCTTTACAGTTCTTGGGGTTTCTACCTGGGAGGCTTACCTAGCTTTCCCTGTGTCTCAGGTAAGCATTTAGCACATACTTCTGCTGATCAGATCATGGAATCATGATTTTCCATGGATGATGAAGGAACTTGTACAAGTTGATTTGTTTTACTTAAAAACACACACACAAGCCCCCCTAACAACCAAAAACCCAAACAGAAACAATCCCACCCCCCCCAACCCAACCAAACAAGAAAAACAAACAAAACCCCCAAAGGAAACCCCTTTCCCCCCCCTTTCTTCTTTTTCTGATGCATTGCATAAAATCTTAGTATTGGTTGCAGTAAATTACAGTTTATCCTACAATGAAATGTAGTAATGATACATGTTGTTTCCAGTGCAGTTAGTTATATTCTAAGTGACATAAAAGGAAAAATAAACCACTCTTCTCTGAGTATTCATCATATGAAATGGAGTGGGGGATGTGAGGGTGGCAGGAGCTCTGCTGGTGAGGTTTTGCAACACATGTCCAAAAAGCTAGCAAATTCTGGTACAGGCAAGCCAAGACTCATGAGTCAGCTCCAAGTGGAAGACTTGTCGCTGAGTAATTTGTAAATAGGAGGGATGTACTGCTAATTCAAAGAAATATTGTTAGAACCTTCCCTAATAATTAGAACTGTGGCCCAGAGCTATCTGCAGATGGGAGTTGTTTGTGTCTTGAATCATGTGTTCTCTTTGGTGCGATTTGAACATTCAAACCAAGGAAATCCTTGTCGTGTGATACATAGATCCCTGAAGGAGGGGTTGCTCAAGTAATTATTTGAATGTTTGTCGCTGCATACTAGCAACTTGCATTCTGCATGGCAGCTCCTTGGCAGCCGCAGCAGCTCCCAGTGCACAAATGTGCTTCCAGCATGAGGTTGCTTTATGAGCACTTCACCACGTTTCGCATAACTTCTGTTTCTGAATCATCTCCAACTGTAGCCCTTCTTGAGTCCTCTGCTCATAACTAGTAGCTGAAAAATACACACTGTTACGAGAAAAAGCTGTAACTCTTCACGCCAGGGAGAAATGCGAATGTATGGGTTCGGAATGCAGCCAACATTCAGGTATTGAGGAGCAAACAATTGAGTGGGGAATGCAGGTAAATCTTGGTAATTCTTTGCTTTTCTGAATGTATTGATGCTTTTTATCACTTCTGGTGCAACTGACAGCTGCCTGATCAACAAGCCTGATGTTAATTACTTAATCTGTAGTGTGGAAGATGTGCAGATATTCTTAGAAATTTACATTCTCAAAAATGAATGTTCTTTTCATGTGCAAGTAAATTCCATGAATGCCTCATTGACAGCTGGTGGTGTTGATCAAGAAGTTAAAACTGGGGAAAAGCTAAATTTGG
Organism: Melanerpes formicivorus; assembly: GCF_026170545.1. Lineage (NCBI taxonomy): Eukaryota > Metazoa > Chordata > Aves > Piciformes > Picidae > Melanerpes > Melanerpes formicivorus. The sequence continues at coordinate 3,710,590 of NW_027142414.1, read as the reverse complement.
AGGGGGAGGCAAGATGCTAAGTGTGGTTTTTATTTATTATATTTTTTAAACTAAAGGTGTCTCTGAAGGCCTACAGCAAAACATGGCATAATTTGCTATTTCTTTTTTCAGTCTACAGGTTTTGAAAGTTAATTGCAGCTTTTAAAGATTTTGTAGTTTGCCTTAAGTATTGGTAAGGGTTGAAACAAGTTAAATGCTATTACCAATGGAAGTGATAAATGTGGAAACAGTTCTGATGTGTGTTTCACTAAATTTTTTTATAGAGTAATTACATGGTCAGTATTGGGATGTAAAGACATGGGCAGTGTAATCAAGTCATTGTTTGTATTATTTTTGTCTTTATCTTCTCGTGTGACAATCAGTTTTCAGTTGCTTGACTGTCCCCACCATGGCTTACTAATAGGAGAGGCTGTGGTGTGAAAGTATATGTTGGTGTGTCCTCTTGTCTTTTCATTTTGGGAAGACAAATTAAACATGTATCCATTCATGCATATGCACCCGCTATCCTATTATATAGCTGTTAGTTTCTCATTTTATAACACAGCTTCCCTGAGAACAAGTGCTGCTTTTTCTTACAATGATAGGATACTGCTTGTTAAGTGTTGTTTATTATTTAAAAACAAACAAAACAAACCCACCAGCTTTTTTTTTTATGGGGGGGTGGGGGGTGGGGAGGCTGGGTGTACTGTTATTTCGTGCTAAATTTCAATGTTTTCTTAATTTATTGGCTTTAATATTGTCGCTTTTGGTATTTTTAGAGCTCTAGTGATCAAAACATGCCTGAATTGTGACTGTAAATACCGTTGCTGTGGTTTGCTTTGGGGGTTTGTGTTTTGTTTTGTTTTGTTTGTTTGTTGGCGTGTGTGTTTTGTTTTCAAGAGCTTTTAACTGAGAAGACTTCTTGAAAAACCAAAACTTTAGGCTTTGCAGTCTGGTTGTGGTACAGAATTCTGTGGTTGATTTGCAGCAGCCAGATTGGCTGCAACCCTTCAGTGTGGTTAAACTAAAATCTGTTCTCTGAAGCAAGATGTTGTGGGGCATTAAGCCTGCCGAAATCCTTCTCACCTTGTCTGCAGTGTGCATTGTGTGGAAGTCTGAGGTCGAAGCTAGTTCCAGGAGTCTGCATAATCTCCAGATTGCCTTGTTACAGTTTAGTTCGTAGTAAAAGTGCATTTTGTTTGGCTCTCAGGTTGCTTGAGGATGTTCTGTGATTTCAAACTCACTCACTTAGGTGTGGCCTTATTTGCTATGTCTGTGTGCACTTATTCATTGAGTATCTCCTTTTGAACCCCTGCATCTGTCTTCCTAATCTGTCATAAATTGCATTGTTGTTTAGTTGTATAGTAATGCAAGTCAACTATTCTTGCAGTTTCATAACCCTGCTAACTGTTCAATTCTTGATCCTGAGTAATCACCTTTAGACACATTGAAAAGAAGGCAAATCAAAGTGCCATATGTTAAATATACTCAGGATTTTACTGAATCATTTGCCATATAACTGTCTTATTTTCAGGCTTTATTTCTTCCAACATACTGCATTCTTCATTCTTTCAAGGATGAAGAATGAAAGGAGAATTTGCTGTGTTCATGGGAAATTGCTATGCTTGAGTCGAGAAGAATTTAGCCAAGTATTTTCCTATTTTGAATTTGGTTTCATCCCATTTGAGAACAAATTCCCAGCACTGCCAAATTCCTGGTGAGAGGAGGGAGAGCCACAGCTGTAAGGCATTCTGATTACTTTTAAGGATTCCAGTGATAACAGTTTAGGATGCCAAATGCTTATGTATGTGAAGCTGTCGGAATCCTGACTGCTTCTATGCTTTCGTTTCAATTTGTGCCTTCGAAAATCCTGAGTTGAATTCCACTCGTGGAATTTGACAAACTTTACATGTTACCTGATGCAAGGCACACTAAATATTTGGGACATTATCATCTTTATTATATTGAATTAATATTATAATTATTTTGAAAAGTGTTTATATTTTTAAATTCTTAGAAAATATAATTCCCCCCCCCCCCAAGTATGTACGATGAGTGAATCACATAGTCTTCCTACAACAGTATTTATTTAAATGAAGATGTTTCAAAGGGTGTTTAGGTGCCTGGAGAGAAGTAACTGAGTTTACTATAAATAAAAACTAGGAATTAAAGTATTACTGTAGCCTTGGTCATTCTTAAGAGTTTAAGCTGCCCTTCTCGAGTCTTTGGAAACTCGTTTTGCACATGAAGGGTGTTAACACAGGTAAACAGTTATGCAATATGGACTTCATTTTTTTCTCATTTCTGATCTTTGTTACTGTGATTTTCAAAATACATGCAGGAATCAAAATATATGTGAGGTACTTGTCTCCTATGGAAGTATGAGAACTACTTTGACTCTTTTTTTTAATAGTCGTCTGTGGCGAAAGTGAAGTTCCAGATATGGTACTGGCTGACTTACTTTGCTATTCCTATTTTCTGTAGCAAAATTTAAACTGTCATAAAAATTTTGGTTTTCCTAATAATATGGAAAGAAGAATGTAGATTACCCTCCCCCCGTCCCCAAATACGGGGAAGCTGAGTGATGGAGGCTGTGCCAGGGGAAGGTTTGGTGTGTGCATCTGATTTTGTGTCTCCATGGTTGGATGTTTCGTCTGTGAGCTTTGTACAGAAGGTCACACCCTCTCGAACCTACTGTGGTGGTGTCGCTTTGTTGTTCATAAATAGTTACTGCCACCTCTGTGGACCTCCAGCAGGCAGAGGCACTTAAGCCTTTGGTAGAAGGGCAACTTTTTTATTCAAATGGAGATACACATTTACATGTATGATGCATCTTCTGCAAGGCTTTTTCCTGGACATCCTGATTAAAAGGCTGACTTGGTGCTCTGCAAGATGCTTAATCCCTTTGTGTTTGTTCCACAAATCCGAGATGTGAAACAGAGGATTCTGGATTGCACTCTAGAAACGAGGCAGCAGTTTCTGTGCAGAGCAGATTGAGAAAAGTTTCCATAGCCAGGTTACTTACTGGCTTTAAATCAGTTTGCCAGTGAACAAAATTACCATCTCTGTGGTTCTTTGCACTTAGGTGATTTGTCTGACTCTTGTGTAGAGTTGAGAGTTGCTTTTCTGTTTCTTAGGTGGGTGGCTTTGGCAGGGTCAGGGAAAAGGTCAAAGATGGATGAAATCAAAGTGATGAATCAACTTTCTCTCTTGAAGCATGATTCCAGGGCATTTTTCCTGTGTGGTTGCACATCTGTCAGCTGCTCTATTATGTGTTTTATTGTGAAGAGAACAGCAGTATTTTAAGAAGACAGCTCTTTCTGAATTTCTTGATTATGCAGTCTGAAGGTGGAAGGATATCAATGTTCAGTGACAGCTATAACTTGAGTTATTGTAAGTGACAGAATTTGCTTGGGAAAGAGATCTAGATTAAGTGTAGGATGCCTGCCTGTTTACAAGTAGCCATCTGAGCTGTGCAGTTTGGATGCATGGAGGGCATGTGAAAATCTATTGACATCTTTAGTTACTCAACTAGTTTATTTTTGGGAGCTCCTGAATTGGCAGGACACACTGACCCTGTCTGAAGGGGAGAAGTGTAATGACTTTGAATGCAGGAAACTTCGTGACTATTCCATTAAATTGCACTTTGCTTGCTACTGTTTCTTTGTGGCAACTATAATGCAGATTAACCCCTTGCTTTCTTTCCCACTGAGCATTTTCAGATACTATTGATACATTTGAAGGAAAACCTAATGCTACTCTCTGAACACAAAATTGCTTAAGGCATCATACAACAGGTTGGAAGAGTACAGGTGTCTCCTGTTTGATAAAACAGGGGTGAAGGTTTGGTGATAGATTCCCTGTTTGTAATCCTTTGCAATGTTACACCGTTAATTTGGAATAGCTGTAGCTTGGATTCAAAATTGGTCCTACAATACAGAAAAGACAGAGGTGTCTTATGCACAGGTAATACTGGGTTCCTGAATAAGCAAGGAGCTTAGAGAAGTTGTATTTCTGTATGAAAGCACAGCTGTATTTTATGTGACACCGATAAAGCTTTTGCACTACGTGGCTAGAGACACCCAGCAAACAGGATCAAAATCTGACAGTAGCAGCCACAAAACCTTGGGAAACTTTGCCCTTAATATTAAAAGTTTTCTGCACATGACTGGTTTCCTCAAAACTATGAACAGTCAGCATAGTGTATAAGAAAGTAAGAAAAAGAAAGCATTACTGTAGAGTGGGTTGCTTTTTGTGGTTACTGCTATAGTCCTGGTTTGGAGAGCTCATACAAGGTTGCCTGGAAGAAAGTTGTACTCTTACACCATCAGAAATTCTCGCCCACGTGGTCAGTTTAGTTGAAAACTACCTCATTGCTGGAAATAAATTACTTCAAAGCATTTTACTCAGTGCTACTTGCATTTGTCTTTCTGAAAAGTTAAAGCTGTGTTCATTACTCTTAATCATTGGTAATTATCCATTCACATAATTCACTACTTGCTGCTGGTTTTACCCCAGGACTTCTTGCAGGTGCTGAATTTTGAGAACGGGTGACTGACCACTGACTGATCACTTTGAAGGGAATGAAGCACTGATGTGATTTTTATGTATTAAACAATTTCTCAAATGCCAGCAGATGAAGAAATAAAGCACAGATTAATACTTGGCATGCTGACTGGACTCATGGATAGCATTTTTCTTTAAAGGTGACTTTTTTTTTTTAGTTTTATTTTAAATTTTTTTAATAGAAGTAATTTTTTTTATAAGGAAGATCTGGGAAACTCATATTTGTCTGGAACAATGTAAACTGTCAGCTTATCTGTTCAGCAGCAGTTCCTTACTATTATTAAATACAATTGCTGGAAAAAAATGTCTTGGATCTCCCAAGATCTCTTGGATCTCTCTCTCATCTTAATGGAAGGGAGGGATGTTAATTTAGTGTGTGTGTGTAGCTTTTTTTCCCCCCTTCTTCCTGAAGCATGTATTGTATCTTAGTTTGAAACAGCATGAATTCTTTTTTCAGTGCTAATTTTCACCTTTATTTTAATAAATCTATAACTCATTTGTCTAGCATTTGAGATTAGCTGATCCTAGTTTTAAGAGAAAAAGCTTCCATCATCACAGTAACTTTCAAAGTATTTCCAGCTGAGATTTCCCCCCTCCCCTTTGTAGATCACCTTAAATACATGTTTAATGATTACAAACACCTTTGTTGGTTAAACATGGAAAAAATATATGCTTGTACTTTTATGTTGCTTAATAGCTTGCTGATAATTGAGCAGGTTCTCAAACAAATTGAATTTTGGAGGTGGAAATACTCTGAAGTCCTTGATGCATCTTATAGAAGAACTTCTTGAAAGCAAACTAACTGGTTTTATTTCAGAATCTATCCAAGGGAGTGTTTTTACCATTCCTTGATGACTGCAAGCATGTTATTAACATGCTGGAGCCCCCAGAATTTAATCAGTTTGCATCATGCTTGTTTGTGGGGGTTGATCCTTACCTGCAGTGTATGTGGCCATGTAAATGTATGCGTGTATACATACAGCATGGGTGTAATGTATAGCCAAGGTGTAACACAGCTGGTTAATCATCACAGATGCTGCTGTTGTGACTTCAAACAAAACACGCTTTGCAGATAGCATTCCTCTCCCCTTCTTGCCAAAATGCCCAAATATAAATGGATGCTGGTCTAATGGAGAATACCACCTTTGACCAGGCTGATTTCTCTGAAAGCATCTCTAGGAAGCTGATGTTTACAGAAGTAGAGATACTTTAAGGTTTTTCTTGAGTATTGTGGGTAATGCTGCATGGGGTTTTTTTTGATATCCAAACTAAACCCTTCCTGGTTAGTGTAGCCTGAACAGAGTGATGGAGCTAGGGTTTTTAAAATCTAATTTATCATTTTGGGGAGCTTGCTTGCTTTCTAATGCAGAAAAAGCAGCTGTGTATATTTATGTCTGAGGGAAATGCAGAACAAGTAGTGTAAACAACAGTAGAGCCTGTGTATTTAACAAACATCAAATTGAAAGAATCCCCATCCAAGACATAAAAGAATGTATCCCAGTATGTGTTCTGGATGCCTTGATGTGCTCCAATGGACACACAACTCCATCCTTGTGTTGCAAATGTCTGTTGCCTCACCTGTCTTTGCAGTGGTGTTTTGTGTCTGGCTGGGCCTAGGGGTGGCCCTAAATTAATGGAGGGGGCTGGGTGTCACAGCAGCCGCAGCAACAGGTCATGACATGCCAGGCTGCCTGCGAGGTGAGTGGAGCTGCCGGGTGCCTGGTTTTGAGGGCAGCCGCTGCTTGGTGGAGACGGGGGAGCTCAGCTGCAGGGTGGACACAAAGCCTTTGTGAGATACTGTTTCTTCAGGCTATCACTTGGGTTCTTGCTCAGCAGCTGATGCATTTCTTTGGGAAATGCAGCATCAGAAAAGCATGCTTTTAGACTCCAAGTGGCTTTGGAGCAGCTGTGCTACAGCTAAATAAATATAACCCGCTGTAGAAGGAAATAATTTTTTTACCAGATCTATGCACAGATGGATTGTAGTCATACTGAGGCCAGTCTTTGCCTCAGCAGGAGAGGAGAAATTTTTAGTGGAGAGCTATAAATGGAAATCTGTGCTTACACTACCTTCTTGCTGCAGCAATTGGAGAGCACTACTGCCTAGTAAGAATGAGAGAGATGTCTTAGAGAATTTGAAAACTAAAGGAGCTAGGGAGATACAGACCATGAGCTACAATAGCAATGTACATTAACGTTTATCACTCCCCAGATGCCTATAAAAGTGTTTTGGGAGCAGCTCTTTTACAGCAGTGTGTGTGTACCTGAATAACAGAGGTGTTTGTGCCAGAGGTACTCACGTTGCTGGACCTTGGTATACTCAAGGAAAGCAGGGGAGGAACAGCTTTTTTTCTGCGAGGGGAAAATCTAGTGTTCTGCCACCTTCTACAAATACACATTTCATTCTGGATAGAAAAATACTGATTTTATTTCATTTTATTGTTTAAGAATGCAGATTTGGAAGATACTTAGTCATTGCAGATACACTTTCTAAAATATTTAATACATAGAGCAAAGTGCGGAGCTAAAATTATGAGCAAGCAGCACTCAGGAGAGCTGCTGATTCTTCAGGAGGGAATTATGATGCTAAACCAGTGACTCTGGTGTTAGATTACCCCAGGATTTATATTTTTTTCTTAAATGAAACCGGGAATTTGTTAATTAATACTTTACTGACATATTCATTTTCAAATAGTAAGGTAATTTAATGAAGAGGGAGCTGTTACTGATAGGGTTTTGCTTTCAAAAGGCTATTTCAAACTGAAAGCAAACTTGCAGATTTAGAGACAACGCCCTCAGTGTCTTTAAATGGATTGTATCTCCTGATGGAAATGCTGCTGGGATCCAGAGGAGGTCTTAGGGTCATGTGATAGAGTTGCATGCCTTAAAGACTGAAAAGTGACTAAGTTAGTGCATATGTTTGCAGTTTTATGTATTTTTTTTTCCCCTTAACAAAAACAAAGAGGTGGTTAAGCTTTAGTGTGGGAGGGAAGAGGTGGTCAGTGGTTGCTTTTAAACACTGAGGTTTTCCAGAATGCCTGGGAAGGACATGGTGCTGCTTTTACAGTGCACGTCCTCTGAGATCTGTGTAGCAGCATAGCCTGCAGCAGATCTCTGGCACGAGCTTGCAGTGCTCCACAGGCCAGTTTTCCACAACCCTCAGCAAGTTGGTCACCACTGGTTATTCTTTCCACATGCTGTTTTTTTGCGTGAAGCTAACATTCAGGAGTTGGAAGGTTAATTACTTCCCTTGCCTTTTTGCGTGTGTGTGCAATTGACTTAGAGGGAGAGGAGGCAGAACATTAACTATTTACAAGTATACATCTCCCCTCATTCCTCCCCAGAATGATTGTGGAAGTTATTCCTAGGCTGGCTTAGTGATACAGCTAAATTGCTCTAATAGTAGAGACTGTTAAAAGCACATGGATTAGCAAGAAACAGAGTAGGTGGATTTTGTTACCAAAGAATTAGTTCTCCATAATGAACAGAAAAAGAATGTGTCCATATTCAGCCAAGAGAATTTTTACTATTGCAGCTAGGCAAGCAAAGTATCTTTATTCCTGTGAACTTTATTTTAAACTTTTTATTAAAAGACCACCACAGAAGTGTCATTTTACTTGCTTGAGGAATAAAAAAGCTTGTAAAGTTGGAGTGTTGTAAGCCATTTCCTTTTTTAGCATTATTGTTGCAGACCTGCTTGGTTTAGAATGTGACTATAGAGACAGAGAAGTGATGTTGGGAGTTGCACAATGGACAGGTGAATTGTTATTTTTTTCCAAGTGCTGCTTTTAAAAACCTGAGCTTTGAAGTCCCATGTCAACTGAATGTTGGAGAGAGGTATGTGTATGCATTTTTTGATTGTGGTGGTTTTGTCTTTGGTTTGATTTTTTTTTTTTTTTGAGCATTTACATTCTTTCAAATTACAAGTAGTTCCTCCAATGATACTCAGAAATTTGGCAGACAATACTCTTTCTGTATCCAAAAGAGAAGTGTTAAATTAATCTTCACCATGCAAACAACTGTGCCTAACATTCAGGTAACTTTTTGTGAAGTGAAGTGTTTGGGAAGACCTTTTATACCTTCAAGGAAGGGAACTGAAAAGTATAACTAAAATGATAACTTCTTTTTATGGGCTGAAGCTTTATTATTTCCAGGTATGTCCTACTACTTTCAGATAAAATAGAGTAAGAAAAGATAAATAAAAAAATTGAAACAGTTAATTGTGAGGGGAAAAAAAAAAACCCACACTAAGAAGTTACCACAGTTGCTTAATTGGGTGGTTGGTTCCTGTTTTTTGAAACAGTTTGTCTTACCATGCTATCTTCATAGGACTAAGTACGTTTAACTGGAAGGCATTGTGTTGTAGAAAATGGATGTAATGTACTGAGAATGCAGGAGCAAGAAGGGCATCTCCAGGGGCTGATTCTTCTGGTTTCAAAAGGGAGAATTTTCTTTTTCCACATAGCTTTTTTTTTTTTTTTTTGTCATTTCACCTTGTTCTCATGTGTTGCAACATGAATGGAAACCAAACATTGTACTTGACCTCAATCTAAAACTGAAAGTGGTCAATTATTCAGCCCTGGGCCTCTGAAACTGCTGCCTGGGGGAATCCCTGTGTCTGCACAGATGCTGCTGTGGACCTTTGTGCCAATACCAGGGCCACAGTGCTCTGCAGGTGAGCAGACTGCGAGTGTGGAAACCTTGCTTAAGCAAAGCCTTAGGTTTTAGAAATGGCTACAATGATACCACTAACCTGCTACATGCAGCAACTACATGTATGTAGAATCCATTCTTTTATGTCAACTGTTTTTCTGGTAGTCTTACATGCAGGTGGTGATGAGTGTGGGTTTTCTTTCACTTGTTTTCTTCAGTTTTTGTGGCTCTGACGCTGCTTTTGTGTCTTGTGACTTGGCAGATTTTGCCTGCAAGGGAAACTTCTGTGCTGGGTGTAAAAGGTTTTTATATTTTATTTTTTTTAGTAAGAAAGAGAACAAAGCCACAAATACAAGTGGTGGGAGATTTAGGAACAAAATTGATTTAACAACTTAATCTACTGTAGTAGTTGAATGCCATCGCAGTTATGTGAAAATCAGTCTTTGTTCTTTCTTTGTGAGTAATACTGTGACTTAGCATTCCTCATGCACAGCTCTCAAGGCTTTTTTACCCCCCCCTGTTGTGTGTTTTTTTGCAGCTGCTATAAGTGCATTGATTTTTATGGAAAGGGGAAAAACAAGGCTTGCAATTTCATCTCTGATGTTTGCATTAAAAAAACTCTGGCCCTTACTTTATTTTTTTTTCCCCATGACACTTTGCTGTATTTCACAGCCGAGTGTGCTAGAGTTCTGCTTCTTCCTTCTCCCTCTCCCCTAAACCAGGCCTGAGGATTATGATACCCTCCCCGCTTCTGGGGCCTCAGAAGGGCCAGAGGTGACAGCAGCAGTCGTCTTCTGTGTGCCGCTGAAAGAGTCCTTGTTTCCGTAGACCAGCTGCTGTGATCTCTGACACATTGTGCTAAAAATCGGTGTCAGTTTGGTTTTAACTTGGCCAGAGACGGGGTGAACAGAAGATTCAGTTAACAGTTTCATGGGTGAAAGCTTGGCCCTGCATGGGTGGGCTCTGCACATGTGCAACTCCAACATGTCCTTTTCTTGTGGATCTGAAAGCTGCTTCTTATTTGTGTTGCATTCAATGTTGCAGTTGTGGGAAAAGAGCAAAAATTCTTTTCCTTTTGAGTGGTTGTTGGAAAGAAGATTGCAAAAATGGGAGGATTATACACGTGGTAACTGCTTAAAACACTGTCCTACGGGGTTTAAGAGCTCCCCTTCCTTTTCTTATTCTCTGAAGTGTGCTGTTATGCTTATGGTGACTGCAGATGAAGCTATGTATCAGAGCTAATCTACTTAGAGTTATAAATCACTGTATTATTTCCTTTCTTTCTTCCTTTGAATTAGAATTGCAGGAAAGGGATTTGATGAGGTTATTCAGCATCGTTACCTAATCCCTAGACAAAATTAATAACATTGTTTGCACCTGAATAGGTCTGCTTAGTATTCCCAAATTGCTTTGTGTCCCCTGGACAGTACTGCAGTCAAGGCTTGTGCATCACTGTGCATATGTGCCATACAGGTGACTAATAGAAGCTAGAAAAATATTCATAGACCCACAGTGTATCTGCTGTGACTGCTGGAAGTTTATCTTGAGTTTATCATTGTGTATGGTCTCATGGGCAGGCTGAAGCAGAAAGAAATGTCTCAGGGAGGTTTCATCTGTACTTTAACCATCCTTGGGATGAGATTTGATATGGAGTGAGAGACTGAAGATGATTGAAAAGGTAGGGCACTAGCTGGACACTGAGTTGGGTCCCCTGCTCTGTCATAGGCCTATTCAAGATAGTCACTTCATAGTCTCTCTCCTTGATTTGGTCCTTCCCTTAAGGAGGCACTGCCAGAGTAAGTGCATTAAAGCATACCTGATGCTGGTACACTGTGATTGTGAGGTCGTGCAACTGTGTAAAATAGGGATTGCTGTAGTTCAGTTTCTGTGCTTCGGTCCCAAGAAGTGAGGACATGTATACTAAGAGGAGCACATTTAGCTAGTATTGTCATTTCCTTAAAAACAAGATACAAGCCCCCCCCAACCAGTAGAGTTCATGCAGGTGGGGGAGCCCCTCCCTTCAGCCTGTAGTTTCAGCAGAACTTGTGGACCGTACAAAGGCATCATAGAACACTGTATCTCTGGAGTATTGGTTCAAGATCTAGTATGATGCTGCCATGTAGATATTAATGTTAGAGCTCTTCTACAGATGTGAGTAATGAACTTTGTGCTTCAGGGAACCTTGTGATTTTAATACCACGGAATCATTCAGGTTGGAAAAGACCCTTGGGATCATGAAGTCCAACCATTAACCCTACTTCACAAAGTTCCCCCCTAAATCATATCCCCAAGTACTGCATCTAAAGGACCTTTAAACGCATCCAGAGTTGGTGACTCAGCCATCTCCCTGAGCAGCCTATTCTGCCATCTGACTACTCTTTCTGTGAAATTTTTTTCCCTAATGTCCAGTCTAAACCTACCCTGCTGCAGCTGGAGGCCATTCTTCTGTGAGAAGACACCATAGGTAATTAGCAACAGAAAAAGAGGGAATACCAAAGTAGCCTTAACATTTACATCAGGGTGGGAGAAGTTTTATGGGGTATTTTAAGAAGCTACACCTGACATTTTGGAAATGCAGCTGATACCTGCACAGTGTGTAGGATTAAACAGTGGACAAAAATGATGGAGACTAAGGAATTCCAGAGGAATAATCTCTTGTTGGCTACCCCTTTGCAAAACAGGCTGCTTTGTCTCTCTGTTTGCCTGTTAAATATACAGCATGTTCCAAATGACACGTGTCCTTAGGATGGATCCATGGCTGTTACTATAATGCTTTAACTGTTGCAAAGTGTTACATAAATTTTAAGTATCTTTTTAATATCAAGTTTGTGGGCAAGTTCCTTCAATTAGTTTCCCCAAATGAAATTTGTCTTCATTGTAGAAACTAATAGGATGTTTTTCTGCCTGGGTTGATTTGTAGGTATGTCCCACATGGGAGAGAACTCTGTAACAAATGTCAGCCTGCTGATGGGAGACTGGGTATTTGTTTAATGGATTTTGTTGACACTAGTAAAGTCATCAGAAGCTGTGGGACATAAGTCAAACTAGTGAACTATTTGAAATAAGAGTGCTGTCTAGCTGGTGTGGAAAAATCTACTACATGTGTTATGAATTATAAAGGAGCATCAGTCTTGGAATATTTTCTTCAGTGTGAGACAATCAGGTTAATGGAATGCGTGCACCTGAAGGGATGATTAGTTCATTAGCCATTCATTCTGAGGTTGAAAACTATATTATGGAAGGTGTTATAAGTTTGTTTTTTTTTTGTTTTTTTTTTAAATGCTTAGCAATTTCTTTTGGAGATGGTTGAGTGTTTAGCACTGATTTTACTGGCTTTTGTAGTAAGCCGTGTGACTTCCCTATGTTTTAGGACTTAGTGTTACCGTTAATAGCAATGACATAGCTTGTGTCTTCCAAATACAGCTATTCTAAGCATAATGTGGAATTACTGACCCAAAATGTTGTGACTTCATTTGAATGTGTGTATATTGTTCCAGGACTTGCAGAGAAAACTGAGTGTAGGAGGAACTGTAAAAGCATGTTATACTTCTGATCTGCTCAGTGCTCATAGAATTCCACGTGCAGGTGGATTAATGCATAAACTTTAGGTTTTTCTGTAATAATGAACGTGATCATTGTGACCTTAATTTTGTGTTTTGCTAAGAATTGAGCCTTTTGCTCAATTCAGAATAGCTCCATAAGGGTTCTTAATGGAGGACACTTTTCTTTATGCTGTTATTGAATGATTTTATGAAGTGTAGGATGAGTGGCAGTTTCTTTGGTTTCAGGTAGGCTTGTTGAGATGCATCTTTAGGAAGCCTCTGATTTTGCTCTGAGACTGATTTTGCTAATATCCAGTTGGTAAGGATTCAAGTAACCCACTACAGAAATGGAAGAGGCTTGATTTCTATTTCATTCTGTGTTGATTCCAGCCATGTGTTCTTTCTTTCCTCTGCCGAAATCCCTGTGGCTGAAAGGAGGAGATTGGGCAGGTAACTGGCAGGGAGCTCTGAATCCAGGGGCCGAGAGTGTACTGTACTTCTTCAACTAAAGATTAAGAAATTGGAGTGCTTTCTGGGCCCTTGAATTCTTTAAACCCTGCTGATTCCCACCATGTGCTTGCCCACACCTTTCAGCATCCCTACTCCCAGGATTAAGTAGTGTGTTTTTGCTTAGTTGCTTGTTGCAATAGCTGACAGCCCCAGCTGTGGCTGAGAGCTTGCTGTACCTTGGTGCAGACCAGCACACTAAGACAACCCTTTTATGTTGAACAGTGACCACACGAGTTCTTAAAAGACCTAATTTTAGGAATTTGAACTAAAGTCCTGTCAGTGCTGTAAAAGGCTGATGATTTGAGTAGTTCTATAATAATTAGTTCAGTCAATACTGGCATCTCTCTTGACTGCAGGTGTGTGGGTGTGGGCAAACCAAGATCAGCATTACTTCAGCTTAGATTACTGCGGAAAACCAGAAAGCTATTTCTGGGTTGAGTGAGGCAGAGAGAGGCATATGACAGAAGAGCAACTATGTTATTATGTTTGACCCTTTTATTTTATTTTTTTTTCTTCTGTTTTTTTCCCCCCCATCCTTTTTGATTATCACTACACTGTTGCATTATGTCTCAAATTAGACTTCGAAGCTGTTTGTGGAAGAATCCCCATCTAGCCTGTCAGTAGGTAGTGGGTTAAAGATAATACAAATTTTATGACCTCAAAATACATCATGAATACTTGTGTAATGAGTTTCAGATGTTACTCTCATTTTATGAACTGATGATCCGATGTGGCTTAGGATGCATGTCTGTAGCAGAGGTGGAAATTGTTCTCATAACCTCTGAGGTTCTGCCTGTGCTTTTAATCTTAGCTAATCTCCAGCTACACTCGGGCAGGGGATGATGCCTACTTGATGGCATCAAGAGTGTCTCTGCCAAGAGCTGTGATCTAGGTATTGAGTGCATTTATGTCTTTCATGAAGAAACTTCTTGGTTCATCTCTGTGAACTTTCCCTTTGCTCTTCCCTAATTTGTAGGCTGTTACCTCCTGCAAAGTCTTGAAGGAATCTGAAGCACTCAGGCTGTGCTATTCCGTATACTGGACACCTGTGTATGTCTGGTTTTGTGATGGGAGTGCTGGAGACATCAAGTTGGAAACAACTGAACCTGTAGCAGTCTTTCCTGTTTCAGCTCAGTGCATTTAGATGTGTTTTCTCCTTAGGGCTGAAGTGCAGATATACGATCTGTCTCTAGTGTGTCCATGCAATTCTCCAGCTCATGAGCTTCTAGTAGGAGAGACATTTGGAGTGAAGGACACATCGTGGTTATCACAGAATCTCAGCATGTTAGGGGTTGAAAGGGACTTGGAAAGATATGCGGGTCCAACCCCCCTGCCAGAGCAGGATCTCCTAGAGTAGGTCACACAGGAATGTATCCAGGTGGGTTTTGAATGTCTCCAGGGAAGGAGACTCGACAACCTCTCTGAGAAAAAGGTTTTCCTTATGTTTAGGTGGAACCTCCTATGCTCCAGCTTGCACCCATTGCCCCTTGTCCTTTTATTGGACATCACTGAGAAGAGCCTGGCTCCATCCTCCCAACACTTGCACACAGCTGTATGAATGTAAGGGCAGGGAGAAGCTTTTGGCCTGCTCTTTGCCATTCTGACTGCAAAGCCTGCTGTAATTTCTGCATGTTGGACTGTTCCTCTCTGTTGCTAGCAACTGCCTTTCCTGACAGCTCCAAACAAAAGCTTAAAATAGCTATCTAAGTGCTGACAATTAGAAGAACTGCTAACCCATTTCCAGTGGGAAGGGAGAGTCTGTTCGTGTAACTACAAAACCCTGGAAGTAGTGTTTCATGCTACTTAATTGCTGTGCTCTTTCTGTGCTCTAAGGCTGCCCAAGCCTCTTCATATCATGGTGTTTATCTTGATGACAGATTATAATAGCCCATATTCCTAGCTTCAGTACAGTTTATAAACATTAACTGCTCTAAGAAATGCACCGTGTTCCTGCTTGGATCTAACTTGTATTTGCTGTACTAGCAGCTCTCTCAGTAGCTGGTAGAAACAACATTATCGGTCCCTTTAAAAATCAGGGTGGGTCTCCCCCCCCTTTCATGTTTCATAATCTATTAAAATTAAAATTCTGGTCTTGTCTTTTTAATATATTTTTCTTACTCATCCAGGATGATTTTGTTCTTACGAAAAGTTTGTGTAACCCTGGCTCCTTTGTTCTAAGGACAAAACTAATTAACACTTAATGGTCCTTGTAAAAACCGCTTTTGTCTTTCTCTTCCCTTAAAACAAAAACTATGTGAGAAATCCTGGATGCATTTTGAAAAGTGAGCTTGTACCAACTGTACAGCTTGACTCAAGGAAGACAATCCAAAAGACAGGTTATTTTTCGAGTGTTCCTTGGAAGTACCAACTCCTTTCTCATGGAACAGTTACCCAAGGCTGCATCCAGGGAAGAGACACAAATCAGGAGGAAGTTTTACACAGAGAGAGTGATTGCCCATTGGAATGGGCTGCCCGGGGAGGTGGTGGAGTCGCCATCGCTGGAGGTGTTCAGGAGGAGACTTGACAGGGTGCTTGGTTGCATGGTTTAGGTGATTAGGTGGTGTTGGATGATAGGTTGGACGCGATGATCTTGAAGGTCTCTTCCAACCTGGTCTATTCTATTCTATTCCTTTGGGGGCACGTCTGTGATGCCTCACACCTTGTAATTCCCAATTAAAAAAAATCCATTGCCATGTGGTTCTGCATATTGGAATGCATCTCTGTATTTAGATGGAATGCTGAAAATGGTGGTGTGGAAAATTAGGGGATAAAGAAAATCATGTCCATGGATGTGAATAGTAGGTAAAAAAAAATATAACAAGAATGTATACTCATGTGAATTGTAAGACCATTAAACCAGAAAAGAAAGCTGCCCAATTAAATAGCATGAGATACATTTTCACTGCCTCTCCTTTATTACTGTAATAGGCCAAAGTATTTTACTGAAGTAAGATTTTTATTTCTCCATAATTCCAATAGTTTGTGAGGTGTAGTTAATGTTTTCAAGTATGTGTATTTTTCCTAAACAATATGGTGATTCTACATTTTGTGATGCTTTACTTGCTGTAGGTAATGAACCTATGATACTGAATGCCAGGAATGGTCTAGGCTGGAGCAGTACTTTGTCAGGTTTGGTGGTGCAATACAAGTACCAGATTTTGCTGGTGCACAGCCCTTCAGTATGACCATTATAAGGTGAGGTGCCCCTGCCCATGGCATGGGGGTTTGGAATTAGATGATCCTTGTGGTCCCTTCCAACCCTGACTGATTCTATGATTATCTCCCCTCCTTCGTGTCATGAAGTTAAGAGATTTCACTTTAAAATCTTTGGTCAGTACAGTGCTTTAATTCAGCTTTATGAATTCCCAGACTCTGAAAATGGGAAAGTGAAAGTGCTAACACGGTAATTTTAAGCATGCTGTCCTCGGGGCGGAGGTGTCCTTGAAGTCAGTCCTAGCTTTAGTCTTTCTCTGCAGTAGAAATGGGCCAATCACGTGAAAGGCCATAAACATCTTTGAGGTGTGTGTACTACTTATGTATGTGTTTGCTCACTCCAGGCAGGCACCTTAGGGCGAGAATGGAAGTTGTAAGGCTTCCTGGATAGTGTTTTCCTTTTTGTTTTCTGTCGGTGAAGGAGCTTGCCTTTGATCTCATTGCACCTCTTATGGGCAGGCTGTAGAGTTCCTTTCTTCACTGTGGGATGTTACACAAAGAAGTAAGCCTTCCCCATTTCATTATCTTGATTAATTCTAGGACTTTTGTCTTACACAAGAGTAGTTTACATGGAGGGGTTAGGGTGATGCTTATTTTCTTCTTTTGTAGTGGGGCTTCTTTTAAACTGTTCGGTTGATTTGCTTTGGGTTGTTTGGGTTTTGCTTCAATTGCTGCTCTTCTGTGGTGCTAGATTCTTGGGAAATACACCTTTTGCTATAGAGACAGGCTTTCTAGGTACCTGTGGAAAGTATTCTACCACTTGGGGTAAGGTGCTGGGGACATAAATCCATCGTTCTCCATCTACATTTTTTGACTTTCCACACTGTTGTGTTTCTCAGTTGCTTTGAGCTTTTCTCTGCCTTTCTTCAGAAGATAGATTGCTGTGCTTTGCTGTATAGAGTTTACAAACATGGTCTATTTCCTGTTTCTCCTTGTTCTCTCCCAGGGCAATGTGTAGGAAAGCTGTTCTGTTATCCTTCCTGTTCAAGGTGTCTGAAGGTGGTGAGTGGGAGGTTGCAAACAATCTGTAGAAATTTTGCTGTAGCTCTCTGGAATAAAATCTGAAAAGAGAGTGTGCAGGAGAGGCTTTTGAGGGAGGGTTGAAGCTGTTTTAATACACAGCAGGGAAAGCAGTGGATAAGGTTAAGCTGTGTGCAATAAGCTATTCCCTATTCTTTTTCATTTTCTTAGTTCTTACTCAAGGCTGTTGCAATAGGTGGTGGTTTCATAGCAGCAAATTTCGGTTAGGTGGAACTAGTTTCTTGTTTGTGATGCCCGGTAAGACTCCAGTCATTAAAAAAAACCCAAACAGCCATAACCAGAAACAAAACCTACCCTATTGAACTACCTCTGTCCTGCTGTTGGACTGGAGGAGTTACACTATTCTGTATTTATTTTCACTAATATTATTTTCTTTGTCTTTCTGCCCATGTATAGGTAATGCACACAGTTTTTCTTTCACATGTAAAATTAAACCCATGTTTTCTTCCAGGGCTGGAGGGGAACTGGTAGCTAATATCCTGTAATCTCTTCTTGATTTTTGACCTGGTTTGTTGTGTCATCCTAGATGTGAGTTAGTTCCTCTGATTTTGTTCCTTATTGGTAAAATATGTTTCATGATCCCTTACCTGTTTCATAAATAGGGATTTGATTATAATAGCGAGAAATTAGAGAAGGAAGGCTTGCTTATTCTGTCTCAGGACACTGAGTAGCTTGTTGCATTAGACTTGAATGTAAAAATGGTTCTTGGAATCTGTTCATCATCATTAAAAGTGATTGAGCTTCTTACAGGGGAGACCAGTAATTCGAGCTGCTAGCAGCAGAAGGATTTAGTGAGAAATGATTCTTGTCACTCTTAGATTTCCTGTAAGGAGCTGACAGCATTGTTGCAGTTAAGGCTGAGGATGTATATTAGCTAGAACCCAGCTATGCTTTTTATTTCTTACATGAAAAAAACCCCACAAACTAAACCAGAAATATTTAAAAGCTGAGACTGAAGTCATGAAATAGAAGATGGTCTGTGGCCACTTGGGTTTGTTGTTTTTTTTTCCCTGCAACTTTGCCAAGGTTTGAAGAGAAATCCAAGCCTTTCCTGAGTAATTTCTGCATCATTCTTCTGTCAGAGAGAACGGTATGCAAATGATCTCAAAGGACATTAGGAATGTGCAAAATTTAAACTTGCTTATCATGGCAAATATAGGTGGT
This sequence comes from Melanerpes formicivorus, assembly GCF_026170545.1. NCBI lineage: Eukaryota > Metazoa > Chordata > Aves > Piciformes > Picidae > Melanerpes > Melanerpes formicivorus. The sequence continues at coordinate 3,691,922 of NW_027142414.1, read as the reverse complement.
ATAGCAAATGCACCAAGCAAAGCACAGGACAGCACAGGCCTTGACAGGTGGGCTGAAGAGTAGAGTTTAAGGTTACTACAATGTATGAGGTCATGAACTTGTTTTGTGAATGTGTGTACAAATATGCTTGTACTTAGTGAAGAGAGTATTTAAAGAAATGGATTAATAGTAAGTGGTTATTAAATATGCAGACAAAGAGTTTTAAAGGGAGATAAAGATACTTCATATTCAGTGGTTGCAATTGAGTGTTTCTAATTTGTCCTCTAAATCAATCTTCCAGCTTCAATTAGAAAATACTACACTACAAAAGATTTTATAGCAAACTCTCCAGGCTGTTGATAAACTGGGGCAGGGTGGTTGCAATGGCAGGGCAGGAACAGCTAAATGATTCTGCAGAACCTACTGTTGGTTGAGTAAAATCTGCTAATGGGTGCTCAAGGCTGATACCAGCCCAGTGAGTGGCTCTCAGTGCATATGCCCTGCACTGCTCAGATATTTCTGCTTTGAAAGAATTTGCTAAATAATCTGAGAACAGAGACTCCTCCTTAGTCCTGTTGTATACTTAAGTCCTGCCCATGTAATGTTTTGTACGTGTGTATGATTTTCTTTAATGCCCTAGTGTGGAAATGCTGGTGAAGTATTAGCTAAAAATGCTCACTAAGGTGCTACAAGTTACTTATGGCTTTATCATTCCAGAAAACACTGCATAAGTACCCATTAGGTATATGTGTATCTGGTTTGATGTTCTTTTCAGGTCTGGAAGAGAAAGCCTTGCAACATGAGAAGTTCCTTAGCAATATGAAAACACCATGTATGAGGAGGTGACATAATTTGTATTGATCTGAATGAAGTGAGAGAGATACTCTTGCATGGTGGAAGCTCCTGAAAGTGAAAATCATCAACGTTGCTGCATGTCAAATTTGAGAGTTACTAAACCAAAATATGCTGATGCTAGGTTCTGCCTTTTTTTTTTTTTCTTCTGTGCAGTGTAAAGGCAGTACAAGGTATCATAATATTTCAGTTTATCTGGAGGCAAGACACAGTGTCTTCTGGCAATTACGGTCTCATAACTGGCTCTGTGCTGTATTCAAAGGTAAGAATTGGTCAGGGATATACTGCTCCAAAGCACACTTCAGCCTGGCAATATTGTCATTTTACTGTGCTGCTGCAGGCTGACTCTTGTGCTGAAATTAAAGAAAACTTAAAAATAAGGCAAAAACCAAAACCCAAAGCTGGTAATTGGTGAGTATGATGATACTGTGAGCTCATCCTTTAACCTCAGGGAGGGAAGCCTGCTTAGTCATAGAGCCAGCAGTGCTCAGCCAATAAAGCTGCCAAGGGTGAGCTTTTTGGAGCATAGTCATGCTGCAGCTTGAGCATCTATCACTTTGGCTTAAACTATGGGCTATTATTAGGGTGACCTACAAGGTATTTTTCTGTGTAGAAAAAAATTCTGAAAAGCTAATTTTGTGAGACTTTCTTTAACCATCTCATACTGGATACACCAAATCCTCATTTGATTTTGGTGATATCTTAGGATTTGTTTCTGCTTACAGTTGGAAGAACTGGGGTGTTCAATAAGCATGTTTTGTTCAAAGTACCTTAAATCTCCTTCCTACCCAGTAGTGTTGTTTTCACTGTCCTTTGTTTTGTGCAGCTGTAACTTCAGTTGTGCTTCAATTGCTACAGTCTTCTCAAGTGACAAGATCACTTCTGTAAAAGGCATGTAATATTTTTAGGGGTCCTTTTAGGGAATACAGAAGTAAGTGTTCCTTTCCCTCCTTTAGATTAGCTTTGAGTTGAACCTCCTTGATTTGGTATCTTGCATCTTAATACTTCTGTTGCATCTCTGCTAGATAGGTGCAGTTAGTTCTAAACTAATCTGAGTTAGACCAGTTGGTGGCTTTTTATCTAGTAATAGAAAACACAGAGACAAAGGTCCACAGAAGGGTGACTTTGGAGAGCAGTGCCAGAGCAATGCTTTCCTGCTAACCTGAGAGTTCTTTTTCTAAAGGTCTTCTGGATATCTCTGTGTGATAGTAACTGCTTTTGGGCAGTTACTGTTGTGTTTTATGTAGAAAATCTATAGAACTTCTAGAGGTGGTTGATGTCTTTGGAAAGTAAGATAATGTCAGTATTTATGTTGCTTGAGATATTGTGGCATAGCTGTTGATGCTGCAGAAAACAAGGATGGAGAATAACATTAGTGCTGCTGAGTGGCATATAGCAACCTTTCCACCTCTAAGTGTTTACTACCAGGGATTCAGTTTCCTGCTGTAGGATTTTTTTTCTCTCCTAATGAAATTTTGAAATAGGAAAAACTTACTGTATGAAATCCTTGTTTGTGTACTAGTTGCAGTTTAGAGAGAATTTTCCATCTCACGTGTCCATAATTTCTCCTAGAGTTATTTTCGTCCTGTTGAGAGAGGACTGGAAAATGAGCTGAGACGTTGTGCATAGAGGAGGGAGGAACGCCCTGGCTCTGTGATACGGGATGGCAGAGGTCCACTGTTTGTAGCGAGGGTGAAGGGGGAGGGAGCTTGTGGAGAAGAGCTATGTAACAGCCTGAGGAAGTGAGTCAACTTTGTGCTGAAACACAGGCCCGTGGTTCCAGTAGCACTGAAGCCAAGCTTGGCTGCTGAGGTGGAAGTTGCGTAAGTTAATTTAAACTTTATCTTCTGCTCCCAACCCCACTTCAGTATGAAAATCTGTGCTGTAGCCATATCCGTTTAGAGGAAGCTGAGGTTACAGAACTTCACTGTGCTGTGTGCTTTCGTTCCATTGATTTTCATTTTGGAGAGAGAGAGAAATGGATTGCAGGTTTCAATGGAGGGGATGCATGTGCTAGCCTCATCTGGTTCACTCCTTGCAAACTTGGGTTTATAGCAGAAGGAATGCAATAAGAATTGTGGCTTATCAATTGGCTAAAGTCTTTCTGGAAGGTATTGGCAGCATGATTTGAAGTGAATGGAGTGCCTGTTGAAAAGTGATAGTAATAGAGGCTTGTGTGCTAGTAGTAGTTTAAGAATTGAATTAAATTTTAAACTAAACTTCCTAAAAGATTTTAGGCGTCCTAGTAGAAATATCAGTATATGTATTAACATGGTAGACTTTAATCCTGCAAGCTAGGGTTCTAAGCCTAGGTTTGTGGATGTTTTTGTTTTTCCAGTGTAGGAGGAAAGCAGAATTATCCCAGACTTCATGTTCCAGGAAGTCTTTCTGCTCTTTATGCGTGTAGCTTTGCTCTTAACATTGATACAGCTGTTCCTGGACAATAATCTGGCTGAACTTCTTTTCCATGAGTGCGACCTGAGCAGGAGCAGTTGCCTTAAGCTGTTGAAGGAAGTGTCTGAGAGAGCAGCAGTTTTTTTTCAGTGCTTGGATGCTTGATGGGCAATTCTTAATGGGAAAGGAACTGTAATGACTGGCGGCAGGGGGTGTGTGTGAATGATGGGCTGCCACCTCTTTGTTTCTTTCAAAACACTGAACTGAGCATCTTACTTTGTGTGTGGCTGCAGCCTTCATTTGGGAAATGTGGCCTGACATGTTGTTTTTCTTTTGGCAAGTCATGAGCAGTCTGTTTTGTCCTTTTAAATTCAGGTTAAGAACAGATTATTCTGATATAAGAAGACATAGAAGCAATTGGCCAGGTGAGAGGGAGTTCAAGAGAAAAACTTTCAGGAGGAGCTTGAGTGATTAGTCAGAAGTCTCTGTGCAACTGGGAGTTGTGTCATGCAAATGCAGTGTGATAGCTGTTTTGTAAGTCGCTTTGGTTTACATTATTCTGCCAGGTCACATGTATTATTTCTTGCACATATCCTGATCTTCATTTCCATGGGAAACATGGCAGACACATGGTTGCTTATCATGTGAGGGTTTATATGCCTGTTTTGTCTGTCGGTGATTCATTGCAGTTGCTTCTCTGTTTCAGGACCTGTAACTAAGTGGATCCTACTGACCTCTGAACCACAGAGGATAAGAGTGAAAAGAAGCGGGAGAAGTACAGAGAGAAAAAGGAAGTAGATGCACTTTCATCTGGACGTTTTTCCTGCTTTTTATTACTAAAACTGAATGGAAGAGAGAGACTTCCGTGTGTTTCCTCCCCCAACCTCAGGGATGGGTGGATTGTAAATACAGTGTGTACAGCTGGGAGAATAGAGTGAACCATGAATCTTCAGGCTCAGCAGAAGTCTTCAAGCAAAAGGGCTGGGAAACGAGTTGCCTATTTTAATGAGCAGGAAATAGCTGTGTCATCTAAAGAACCGCAGCAGCAGCTTAAGGAGGGAAGGTACTATGGTCCTGGTGGGAATATACCAGTCTCCCAAACCATGGAGATTTCTCAGACAGGAGGATTAACAGGTGCTCCTAACAATGTTGCTTTGATGAACTCTGTTTACAGTCAGGATAGAGCAGAATCAATGATGATGTCCCAGACAGTAACACCTGTCAAATGGCAAAATTCAGTAATGGGCAATCGGTTGCCAGAGAGGGGTGACAGCCACTGGCAGTCTCCCCCTTCCATGTGGAACCACAGTATGGTTTTTGGGGGCAACCCAAAAGGACCTCACTCCAACACTGGTGCACCAGCCTTCTATGGCCACTCGGAAGCCCTGAAAAGAAATCAAGAGAAAGGAGTGTTCGTGTCACAGCTGGACTTGTATGGAGATGCCGTCCAGCAAATGATGTCCCAGAAGGCTCAGCTAGAACAGCAAGCCCTGGTTAGACAGCAAGCTCAAATGAATTCTTTTCATCAGATGCAGAAACAGCAGCAGCAGAATCAAAGTCTGCCATTACAGCCTTTCCAACTTGCATTTGGTCAGCAAGGTCAAAAGCAAGGTCTTCCTGAATTGTTACATGTCTATCAAGAAGCCCCAACTTCTTCCAGTCAGTCATTTACTGCTCAACAAAAACAGCAAGCTCTTCCCCAGCTACAGCTCTTTGAAAATTTCTATCCTCAACAGCAGCAGCAACAGGCTGCCACACAAGCCTTCAGTCTGCAGCAAACTGCTTCTTCCATAGCACAGCCACATGTGGCAGCTGCAGCTCCTCAGCATCGCATGATGGCACACCAGTTTCAGCAAACAGAGAGGAACCAGGAACTATTCAAGGCTCTAACAGAGCAGAACCAGCAGACTGTGCTACCTCAGACCCAGATTCCCTTTCCAAGAAGGTCACGGAGACTTTCCAAAGAAGGTGTCCTGGTGACACCTGCAGGAGAAGTGTTGGCTTCCAAGCAAACGGAAGAAAAACCTAGCAATTTATTTCTGCATCACTGGCAAACACATCAGCAGGAGGTCCCGTTACAGCAGACACCCGAATCGATGGGCCACAGCAAAGGCAACTATTTGCAGCCCAAGAGAATTGATCTGGGACAGAAGGATGTCCTGGTCAATAGTGAGCTGTGCCAGACAGAAATAGACAGGCAAGCCACAGCCCAGAACGGTAGAGATGAGGAGAAACAGGCAGCAGCAGCTGAAGAAAACACTCAGAGAACTAATGATTTTCAGGGTGTCAGAGGTGGTGTAATCCAGAGTACACGACGGAGACGGCGTGTTTCTCAAGAAGCCAATTTGCTGACTTTGGCCCAAAAAGCTGTAGAGCTGGCTTCTCTTCAGAATGTGACGGTAAGGTGTATATCTTAACCAATAGAGAATGCTTCAGACTACAAAATAGGGCTGAAACAAAAGGAATTTATGTCCATACGCAAGATAGGATGGTATCGTGATGCAAGTGGTGTTGTATGGCAAGAGCAGCTCTGGAGTAGTGGCACGTGAGTTCAGCTGCTGTGATTGATAGATGTGGGAGAATAGAGATCTAGTGCAGTGAAACCACTGAGGGGCAGTTTTATTTCACTTACACTGAATGTGATTTTAGCCCAGGGTTCCAAAATTACGGACATTTTCAGTTCAGGCCTTGAGCTGCTCGGGAATTATGAGAGACAAGTGTAAGCAGTTGATTTGGTGTCTATTTACATCAAAAGGGTACTAAGTACCTGCCAGTTCTAGCAGCTGTAGTGTTTCTGAATTGTGCTATCTGAAAACTACATAATGCAATTTGCATGTCCAACGTTGCCAAATACTGAAAGCCTGAGGAAGCCTCACTTACGTGAAGAGTTTACACCAGGCATAACAAAGGTCTGTCTGAAGCTGTGTCCTGTTTCTGAGAATGACCTGCAGCAAATGCTTAGAGATTGGTAACCTGAGGACAAAGTCTACTTTGTAGGCTTTATGTAGGGTGTGATGGGGAACATACTTGTGTGGGAAAATACTTTTGTAGGAAAATACTTATGTTCACTACTGCTGCCCTTTTGGTGACCTATCAGTCTAAACTGTGCAGGGTGTATTCCATATGGCAGGATAACAGGGTTAAAAAAAGTAGGGAAGGCAAGTGGTAGGATTTTTTGGAGCTGGGTAGGCTTTTCTTGTTTGTTTTCACTTTTGTTTTCTTTTAGCTGTGGTTTGACAAATATTTCATTGAATGCCTCTCAAGTGGAGCAAAGATGCACTTCTCTTTGGAAACTTTCTTACCAGAGGCTGGTGAGGCACAAGTCTTAGAGTGTAGCCTGCTTTCTCGTACAGTTTTGCCACTGAAGTTACTGCTAGTCAGATGGCAAAGGGAAGAGAATTTTATCGCCTGTCTTTCTTGTCTTCACCTTTTATCCTGGTCCGTCTGGAATGTGCTGCCCAGGGAGGTGGTTGAGTCACCAACCCTGGATGTGTTTAAAGGTTGTTTGAACGTGGTGCTTGGGGATATGATTTAGAGGTGAACCTTGTAGAGTAGGGTTATTGGTTGGACTTGCTGATCCCAAGGGTCTTTTCCAACCTGAAAGCTTCTGTGATTCTCTGATCTGTGGCTGGTTTTTCCAGTCCCTTAGAGGGGAGTACTGCTTGAGTGAAAGAACGGAATTAATAAACAAGGAGGGAGATATGCATAGCCTGCTCCATCTCTTGCACAGCCATCAGCAGTGACTGCTGACACTATCTTCAATCCTTTTTGCTCTAACTCCAGTGAAACAAGCAGATTTAATAGAGAGCTAGTAGTAGGTAGCAGCATGAGCAGTTATTTGCTCATGCTTTCCCAGCTATGGTATGGTTATATTGCAGGAAGGCCCAGAACTCACACTGCAGTCTGATCACCATCACAGTGGCAAGGAAGAGCTACATGAAGCATTTAGGAAAGGACACTGAGAGGCCAAGTAAGAAACTGGCCCTTTGGAGGCATGTCTGCTCCCAGCTAAATTCATAACCTAAAGATCAAACGGAAGTGTTTTGATAGATGCTCTTTTGTTCTTTGTAATTATGCAAGCAGCCTGTTTGTTTCCATGATGGCACTAGCAGATGAGCCCTTTATATTCAAATCTCTTCAGGCTTTCAGGATAAGGTTTTGATAGATGTTAAAATTCTTACCTGAGGTCTGATGGATTTTACATCTTTGAGGGAGCTGGATTTCATGTGAGGGAGAACAAGGAAGTATTTTCTGGTGGAGCATGGTCTGTTTTTCTTATTAGTGTCTTTCTGTTACAAACAACCTGGAGCCTGTAAGAAGGCCATCGGGTCAAATTATTGGTGAAAGAAGGCAATTCACAATTTAAATGAGGTTTTTGAACGTTCCAGTGCAGGTGTGTGCACTTTATCAGCAATATCTCTCTGCCTGTTGTGTCACAACTGATGCTTTGCACCGGAGCTGCCTGTCATACTGTACCTGCCTTTTTCAAGTGGTGCAAGCTTAATTGCTGCTTACAGGCTGCAGTGCATTCTAAACTCTTAGTTTTATGGTTTCATTTCACATACAAGTGTTACAATCAAAACGGTGGTGTAATTTGTTTAATAGTAGAGGAAATATTTCTCAGATCTGAAATGGTTGTCTTAAGAGTGTCTGGGTTTAAATATTCCGTTGTTGAAGGGAGATATAGGTTCTAGTATCCTGGCCTCTTTCTCCTGGCACGGAGCAGGACACCAGCTGCCACATCCAAAACAAAACCAACCAACCAGTTTTATTTGTGGATTTGCAGTTCTGGATTCACCTTTATTGATAAGCTTCAGTTTCACTGCAAAGAGAAGCTACATTTACTATTAGCAAGATGATACAGATAGATGTCAGAAAACACCAGATGAGCAGGTATTGCTCAAAGGCTGGTTTGGTTTCTTGTCTGAGCTGAGCAGTGGCTGTGAAGCAGTTCTTCCAGCTATCACAACTGGGTTTTGTCTGTGAGTTCTAAACTTTTTACAAACCACTTGAGGCATAGACAGGATCAGTGCCAAAATTATTGATGGGTTTCTGTGGGTCTTCTGGAGGACTCTAGATCCCTTAGCAGTTCTACAATTGAAGGTCCTGTCCTTGCTCAGTGTCCCCTTTCTACTTGCCTCTGAGCACAGTCAGACAGTTGTGAAACTGTTTAGAGATCTGAAACAAATAGCTTAATTCCAAAACCAATTGTGTCTCCTCCTAGTAAACCTTAGGTATGTGTGATCTTTCATGACCAGAAAAGATCTGCTGTGGACCTCAGCATCTTTAAGGGTGTCTCAACTATTTACATTAAATTTCTAGTGACGACTTTTCTCTGTCTCTACTACTGATCAGGTCTCCTCCTTGCTCTTCTCTTGAAGGGGTCATCTCTTCCATCATCAAGAGAGTGAGTTCTTTGCTGGTTACTTCTCAGTCTTGAAAACAGAAGGATCATGTTTAACTGATCATGCAGCCAAAGAAAAATATCTTCTCTGGGATTCCATGCCATAATTTCCTCATCATCAGGAAATCATCACTTTATGTCTCTTGACCTGCAGAGATCTGTGTAGTACACAAGAAGTATCTGAGCTTTGTAGATTGGTCAGAATTGGTGCTCATTCACATACTGATACTGACATTACTACTTTGCCATTATTCTCTCAGGTGCTGAGAAAGCATGTAGAGTGTTTGCACTAGTAACAGCTACACCAGGAGGAAAATGCACTTGATTAAATTTAACCAAGACTTCTTGGCACTGATCTGAAGAACATAGTGTGACTGCACCACTCTAAAACAGTGGTGCAAAACTAGCTGCTGTGGATCTCACTGCCAGAAGACCCCAGAGCTATCCCAGATGTTTAAGTAGGCTTCAGTCATAAGGTCATAACAGCATAAATTTCCTGATCAGTTGAGGTCCATGTATAGCAGTATAAAGCCGTATGTGAGCTACTGCTGGAGGTATGGGCTGGACTAAGCGAAGTAGGCTTCTGTTTCTAGTAGATGACTTGTTACAATCAGGAAAGCTGCTTATGCCATGTAGACTGGAAAAAAAAACACCTATACAGCACAAAGGTAGCTCAGAATTTTATATGAGAGATTTAATTAAGATTATTCTGGGTCAGTCTTTCTGTACCAGAAGTCCAATATTTGGAATTAATAACCTGCAGCTTATGCTCATTACTGAAGCGGAAGACCCTTTGTTGGAAGCTGTGTAGCAGGGCACAAATTCATCTGGAAAATAAAATGTCAGTGAAGTGATACTGAAAGATGATGCATACAAATATTTCAGTAGATGAGGCTTCAGGCAATCCCCAAGTGGTTGTAAGAAATTCTGGTAATGCTTTTGTGAAGTATTCTTTTTCCTGCAGTAACACTTTTCCAAATCCATTACAGCTTGCAGATTGTATTGAGAAACTGGATAGAGACTGAAAGTGAGACATCATCTGATTTATTATGCAAGTAGAACAGAACTTTTAAGGAATCTATTTTTCTTCTCAGGAACTGGATACTTCAGAAGAGAAAAAGAATGTGATGCTAGCAGCTTCAGGACCTACAGCTGCAAAAAGTGTTGTGGAATTTGCCAGTTCATCACCAGCTCCCAAAAGAGCCCGAGAGGATAACAGCCTTGTGCCTCTTATCATTCCTGTGTCTGTGCCAGTGAGAAAAATTGACTTGCAGAACCCTGGAAAGGAAAAATCTGAGGATGGAAAGCTCCAGAAAGGCCAAACAAACGATCGAGCTCTTTGTGAACGCAAGCCTTCCGTGATAGTCACTCGGAGGCGATCCAATCGTAATACTAACATGGAAACCTCAAATCAGGTATGGATAGACTTTAGAACTCAAAGATGAGCCAAATCCGTTAGACTGAATTACTTAGCTTTTATCCATAAGCTTTTTTATTGAAATGCTTTAATCTAAAGACTTGAACTTGGAATAGAAGTAATTTGGGGACTGCAGATTATTTTTTTTCATCATAATATTTCCATGTATTTGGGTATCACTAGCTTTTCATGACTACTGCTAATATTAGTGCAGCTAAACAATGCTCTACAGCTAAACAGTGACTAAAGCCAGATGGTCATGGGTTTTTGGGTTTGGTATTTTTTTCGCTCCCATTCGGAAGAAGAGTTGAACGTTCAGATACCAACGAAATGGCAGGCACCTAAAAAGGGTTCTGTGAATTTAAATGTTTCCATTCTCTTACTGTTGTTTGGTGTCACCCTCTATCTGTAGCAGCTTTCTGCTATACTTTTATACCTTTTTTTAAAGCTACCATGAGATCACCGTCTTTCCAGCTGAAGCCTGAACCATGCCTATGTGTAGTTCTTGTGAAATATAACTTCGTAAGCACTTAGTTGCCACTTAGTTGTTCCTGTGTCCATTCTGTTCCTCATCTTCTTCCTCCCTCTTTCCCTTTGTGCATATTGTTGAGCCACACTCCAATGCCACGTCCAGATTTTGTGCTGCCTTGAGAGATTGCTGTCATCTCGCTGTTTTTTGAATAGCCCGGGGATTTAAAACAAAATTAAATATGCAATTGTTTTCTAATAGCATGAAGATGCTGCTCCAAAGGATGAAGCAGAGGGCTTTGCCCGAAAACCAAAGCAGCGACCAAGACCTGAGCCACTCTTCATCCCACCAAAAGCTGGCACCTTTATTGCACCACCTGTTTATTCTAACATTACTCCATATCAGAGCCACCTACGGTCACCTGTCCGTCTGGCAGATCATCCTTCAGACAGGAACTTTGAGCTACCTCCTTACACTCCTCCACCAATTCTTAGTCCAGTGAGAGAAGGATCCGGGCTATATTTTAACGCTATCCTCTCTTCAAGTGGTCATCCAGTTGCTCCGCCTCCAATGACTCCTAAAAGTGCTCACAGAACTCTGCTTAGATCAAGTAAGTTCTACTTTATTCTTCATTTCTTGGCTAATTTTTTATTAGGAAGCATGGAATAATAGGAAGATCGTGATGTAGGAGGTGTGATTGTGTGGAACTGCAATGACTGCAGCTGGGATGGGGGAAATGTATTGCTGCTTCCATCTAAGCGTGCATGTTAAGATGCATTCACAAGTAGTCTGCAACACCCCCTACAGACGTTCTTGGGAATAGACAAGTCACTTGTAATGGATTGTCAGTATCTGGAACTGAGGGAACAGAAAGTAGTTACTACTAAGATGTAGATGGTGACTGGAAGGTAGGTTCTTGGTTGTCTTAAATTCCTTTAGCATATGGGTATCTTATTCAAGAGAGAGATAATTCTGATTAGGGTTACAACCCATGTGAAGAATAGATATAAAGCATGAAATGGATCTGTCTGAGCATTTCTTTCTTTTCCTTGCAGATAGTTCAGAAGTTACCCCTCCTGTTCTTGCAGTGGTGGGGGAAGCCACCCCAGTCAGCATTGAACCGTAAGTGCTTCGTCAATTTTTAGCCTGGTAGTAAAGGTGCTTCCTTTCCTCCTCCTAAATCTTGAAGCTCATCCCTATGTCTTAGAAACATTGAAGCTATCCCTGCTGGTGACTCAGAACATAAATTGTCTTTGTTAAAAATCATTCCATAAAATAAATAATATTTGTTTGGGCAAACACACCTTGTATTTGTGGTGCTGTTAACTGCTTTCTATTAACTGCTCATCTGTCTCTGTGTTGGAATACTATTGGATAGCTAAAGGTGGATCTGCCCTGTTCTGTTGTATAAAAGCACTTCTTTGTACGCTGTATGTTTGCTTTAGAATGGGGAAATAACGATTTAGAGGAAAGCCAAAACACAGTATGGAAAGATGTAGTTCACTCTGTTATGGCCTGGCCAGATTTGGGTTACCTCGGTCATATGTTAGCTGCAGTGCCACTGTAAACATGACATTGCTCCCTCCTGAGCTAGCTCAGTCTGAAAGCATTACAGCCCACTGCATACAGTGTGTGTGGCCTTGGCTAATAGCTTCATTAGTCTGTTTTAGCTGACTGTGTGCTGGGAAAGTTCAGACTTGTGGACCCAGCAGCAACAGGGAACACGATCTGGAGATACTGAAACTGGAGTTACAAGCTTAGGCTTGGTGCCAGTCCTGCTAAACCTGACCAGAGTGGCAAAACAACAATTACAACAAAAAAACAGAGCAGTAAGCTTCTGTGCACAACAGCCCTTGTAAACTCTCTGGGAGTGTTAACAGCAGAAGTTCAGTGCTGTAGAACTATGGCATGGTTCATTACTGTACCTAAGTCAATGAACTCTTGTGAAATCTAGACATGATGTGTGGCATGGAAATCTGTGTGACGTGGAAATACATGTGGCAGAAGAACACCTGTGTGGCTCTGTATTGCTGGCTCACTGCTCTAACTCTGCAGCATATCCTGCCACATTTGAGATACTTAACTCTAACTATTCCCAAATAAATACCAGGCTTCTTTTTCTTCCAGAATAGCTTATATTTTAAAAAAGAACTGGTGCATTTTCTGTAGCTGTTTCTTCCCTGCTCCCCCTCTCTCATCCTTTATCCATTCTATCTTCCTGTTGGAAGCTGAGTTTTCTGCACTTTTGGCAACGGGCTGTCTTAAGCAAATGTTGCAGTTGTGAATGAACCCAGATTATTATTGCCGTCTTTGCAAATCCCTGCCAAGCTGAGCCCATTCATGGAAATAATCACCTTTGGTGTTTAAATCTGTTCTGAAAGTGGTTTAATTCATCTTTATTGTTGTTTCATGCTAAGCCAGGGGAACCTCTTCTTCAACAAATATTTTTTGTTTTCTTGATCCATGGTGCAGTTGCCTTTGGCTGTTGTCTGTTGGTTTAAATTGCTGAAGTTTGACACAAAGGTAGCTGCAATTTTAGATGCACATGAAAATTTCCAATGAGTTGCTGGACATTTCAAACCATAGTAACTCTGTAACAGAAATTTACCTCCTTTTGCCAAAAGAGAGTTCTGTGCAGAGTTGTCTTGCTCTCATCTTAAGTCTTACTGAACAGACACTTATAGAGGTAGATAGTTTTAACCAAGGTGAATTAACAAACTGGTTTCATTCTATATTGTTTAGGTAATCAGTTTGCTGCTCTAGAGCTAGTTTGTGTGGCCCTGTTGTGGTCAGTTTTGTAGATGTGTCTTCTGTAAAAGAAATACTGCAGAAAGCATTTACTAAAAAGAAAAATGTTTAATTTGACTTTTAGTCTTGACTGTCAAAAGCCAGAATAAGTGTGTTGGGTAGCTGTTTCCTGCATCTCTTCATTTATATGTGTGTAAATTGTAAACCATTCCCCTCAGACAGAATCACAGAATATATCGAAGATCATCCAGTCCAACACTCAACCCAGCACTAACGGGTCAACACCATGACCCTAAGCGCCAGGTCCACACATAGCTTGAACACCCCAAGGGATGGTGACTCCACCACTGCCCTGGGCAGGCTATTCCAATGTTTGATAACCCTTTCAGTGAAGAAGTATTTCCAAGCATACAGCCTTAACTCCCCTGGCTTAGCTTGTAACCATTTCCTCTAGTCCTGTCACTTGCCACCAAGGAGAAGCGGTTCCCCACTCCTGACTCCAACCTCCCTTCAGGTAGTTGTAGAGAGTGATGAGGTCTGTCCTCATCCTCCTCTTCTCCAGACTGAATACACCCATCTCCTTCAGATTCTCCTTGTAGGTCATGTGCTCCAGGCCCTTCATGAGCCTCGTTGCCCTTCTCTGGTCATGTTCCAGCACCTCAATATCCTTCCTATTGTGAGGGGTGCAGAACTGGGCACAGTACTCATGGTGTGGCCTCAGCAGTGCTGAGTACAGGGGGATGATCACCTCCCTGTCCCTGCTGGCCCCAGTGCTTCTAATGCGAGCCAGGATGCCATCGGCTTTCTTGGCCACCTGGGCACACTGCTGACTTATAATATTGACTAAAACAAATACCCCAAAGGCCCTCTCTGAGTTGCAGCTTTCCAACCACTCAACCCCAAACCTGAAGAAGTAGATCTGAATCTACTACAGGTGCAAAAGAAATAGTTTGGAAATTCTTTTTGTGTGTATTAGAAGTCAGTCATTTGTTCTGAAAGCAGGCTTCTCCAGCTCATGACATCTCTTGGTGCATACTTGCTGACAATGTTGGAGTGCTGTATTATGCAGAAAAAAAGGAATGGAACTGTTTACTACTTCCCCTTCCATAACAGAAAGTGATACCCTTTTCTGTCCCTTTAGTAGCACAGGCATCTTGGAATTCAAAACATCCTATCAGAATAAATATTCTTGGCTTTGGTTTTTTTTACATGTTAACATGTGTTGTCTCAGTTCCTCCCCACATCTTTTCCAGGCTCTCACTTTCACAATGGACATGTATGTTGTTTTGGAGCAGCAGGAGACCAGAAAAGTCTGGATGCTGCCATTTTTTGGATGTTACTGCTTTTGGATGCTTTTGTTACTTACTGGACTAGATCAGGCTAATTGTTTCCCCTCATTCTCGGGGAGAGCCAAGCCAAGACTTGAGAATTATGGCAGACCTTGCCCTGGGCAGGGAACTTTACTTTTTTCTAATGAAGCAACACCAGAGTTTAATCATCTTGTGTGCACTGCCTGACCTACTCCCTCAAAAGAAAAAAACAACACCTTATTTCTCCATCCTTTACTATTTCAGGCACTACCAGTAGAGTGCTAGTTGACTGACATCTGAAAGAGCAACTCTTTTTCATTAAGTGTAGCTACCTTATTTCAGAATAGAAGACTTTAATTATATTTTAAGTGCTCTGAGCAGCAGCTGTTTTCAAATATCTTGCTTTACTGTGGGATTTTCTTGCGAACTTAGCTTGGACAATTTCTTTTGCTTTCTCTTCTGGACATCTGAATTGCATGCATAGTTTACTATATTACTTGGAAAGTTGTCCTTGGATTTATGGTAACACGCGATTTGTGTAGCTACCTCTGTCTCTCTGCTTATTTTACCCGCTGAGTAAGAGATGCAGAACAATTACAGTGGCCCTCCTTGCTCTCATTGCTTGCTGTGCTGCAAGACTTGCTCTACCTCCAAGTCTGGTAGGGCAGTCTTTCAGTAGTGGTGCTTACCTATCTCTGTGCACAACACTGTGTTTGCTTGTACAGAGTAGAATCTCTGTTGATGGACTTTAAGCAGGTGTAGTGCTCTGTGGATTGCACACTGTGAGAAATCTGTCTGCTCATTTGGAATATAAAAGTACAGGATTGTTGCTGGAAGAATGAGCAATACAGCTTTTATTGTTTTAGCTTTTTGGTTTCTGCTGTTAGAAATAGTTTTTAGAAGATAGTAGCTTGTGTTATAATCATAAAAGTCTGAACTTTGATCCTGTTTGAAATGGAGTGTTGGAATAAATAGTCTTCAGAAGTCCTTTATGATTTAAGTGATGCTGTATTCTGTAGTTACAGGTAGCAAAACATTAACATAAAGCCAGGCTTGCCTATCTTATTCATGAGGAGCAAGCTTAGCATAAGAGAAGTCCATGTGACAGCTTCTCTCTCATGATATGATTATTGTGGTTAAAATGATGACTATTGAAAGCTAATAGGTTAGGCTTTGGGTTTTTTTGTTTGTGGGTGGTTGGGGGTTTTTTGGTGTTTGTTTTTCAGATTTCTTAAGGGATCCTAATTTAAATAGAACTGGAACCATTGTTGGTAGCCAGTGAAAACTGGTAATGGATGTAAGACCTCTTACCTGTTGAATCATACTTAACATAACCTGAACATTGTTTATGTTCTATTCCTGAGCTGACTGCCTTTCAGTTTCTTCCTGAGAAGTGCTTCTAGGGAAGATGGAGACTTTCTGGATATTGTAAAGGGGGGCTGACCATTACTTTTCACCTTCTCTGTAGGCGAATAAATGTAGGAGCTCGTTTTCAAGCAGAAATCCCAGTACTCCGAGACAGATCTCTGGCAGCAGATGATGAACATAATGCGGAGCTGGTGTGGCAGCCGTGGGGTGACCTGGAAACCAACAAAGTCACCCAAGCAAATGGTAAGAATGTGGAAGGCTAGTAAATGGGACTGAATTGTCACAGCTGTTGTAGGGGTAACCACTGTAGTCGTAATGTAAAATTTCTCTGAGGTGCCAGAGACCTGTTTGATGTTGAAAATCATCTTAGGAGTAAAACTTGTCTACTGGGTTGCATGTGGTGGGGGAAGGATGATAGGATTGTGTTTTAAGTTGAAATCAAATGGAACCATTTGTTAGTGGTCAGTCAAAGAGCAGTCTTTCTCTCACTGAAGTTTCCTTCTCTTCCTTTGAAAGTCACATGCACTTCTGTATTCTCAGGGGATGTTCCAGACATAGTGGTATTTTGAAAAAATGAAGTTGTAGAAGGAAGTCAGCATGAGGAAGTGGGAGTTGTGGCAGCTGATAGCAGACTTGGGAAACTGTCTGCTGTTGGTACACATGAGATGTGACATACCTAAATCCTGAATGGAAGAGGAAGTGGGTAGGTTTGGGAGAAATCTTTCTGATGAGAGTAAGAGAAAGGGGTATTGTGAAATGGAAGTTCACAATATGAGGGGGAATTCAGGAGATCTCTGAGGTGAAGGGAGATAAAAAGATGTAGTAGGGAGGAGGAAGTTTGCAATTAACTCCATGTATTCTGCCTGCAGAGTAATGCTGACTTTGTGGTCTAATGAGTTTGTGTGTCCAAATTTGACCCAGATAAATTTGCAAGAACATTCAACTTCTCTTGGAGTTTTACTTTCTCTTATGTCTAGCCTGACTTCAAAAGAACTAATAAACAATGTGAATCTTGTAGGAAACTCAATTTAATCTTCTTATCTGAATTTATTTGATACCTCTGGAAATAGTGGAAAACCTCCTAGCTGCTGCCTGTTCAAGCATTTTTCCTGGGGCTGGAACCAACCAGGAGCTGGCACTGCATTTCTTACATGAAGCAAAGGGATGTATTCTGGTGAGTCTTCCCAGCTTTTCACTATGATGTGGTCAAAGATGTTAAGACAAAACAACCTGTCCTTCCTGAGAGGAGAGCAAACTCATCCCTGCACATATGGCTCTCACTGTTTAGTGTCCCTTGGATATCCCTAAAACAGGTTCTGCCTGAAGTACAATGTCATGTTCACTTATTGCCTTGTGTATTTCCAACTTCAACATGTTTGGCTTTTTAACAAGCAGGCTGGCAGTCTACCAGGGTGAGTGAGCTGAGACTGCTAAGTGAATCTTAAATGTTGTCTTCCTGGGAAGATGACCACATTGAAAAGAAAACTAATAGGTGTAAAGTGCAGTGTCTTGCTCCTCTTATTCTTGACAAACCCGGTTAATTTCCTTGTGCCTGTCTATAGAACTGTGCTGCTAATTTTTTGTCAGTATTTTAAGACATGATATACTGTCATAGATGCCCTTTGACACCCCAGGAAGCTCTTTAAAAAAGCAGTGTGTAGCATAGGGCACAGGGTTATCATCCTTTTGTAGTTCTAAGGTTGATTTAACCTGGCATAAATCAGCCCCACAGTCAGGAGTATCCCACACTTTTGCCTGGCTGCTTGTCTCCTGCCCCCTGTAGAGCACCAGAACTGACTCTTGTGAGACTGTATTGACCTGCAGTGGAGAACAAATGAAAATTCCTTGTTGTGTGTATGTGCTAGATTTATGCTAGATAAGTTCCCACAACTAGCCAACCATTGTGAATGCTGTTGCCAGCATTAGGAAGGAGCAGGGCTGGCCCTGGCAGCAGGAGCCCACCCCTAAGGTAGTTTACACTGCTGGTGGATGCATGACTCCATTCTTGCCTTCCTGCTAACTTTGAAAACACTTCCAGTTTAAATGCAAGGTAAGATGCATCTTGAAAGGAGTTGTTTTTTTGTTTGTGTGTGGAACATTTCAGTCATTTGACTGCTCTGATTTATTTTGCAATATTGCTTAGTTAAGTGTGGTAAGATTGCCCTGATTGGGATGCTTAAGGCAGACATCATCTAGGGCAGCATTTTTGCATCTGAATATGTAACGTAGGCCTTCAGGGGGTGAGAGGAAACCGCTGCATGGTCTTCTCCTGATACCACAGTGATTGTATTGGAAAGTGTCAATTTGTAGAGACATGAAGAGGTGCTGAGAGCTTGCCACTTACCACTTGCTTGTGGTCCCCAAGACTTAGTCAAGAGTGTGATTTTTAAAGCTGTCCCACATGTTAAATTCTGCTATGGTTCTTTTCAGTTAGCTTGCCAGAAAGGAGAGAATTAACAATCACCTGATCTTTTAAATACCCCCAGCATTAAATTAACAATTTGATTTGTGTTTATCTTAGGAAGCTTTGACCAAGCTGCTGCTGAAGAGGCCAGTACGATCACCTACCCACCCCTTGGCAGATTATCACTACACAGGTTTGTTAATTAGAATAACTCTGTGCTCCTTAGAAGTAAGGAATTGTTTTACCCTTTTCTGCTCTGTGTGACATTACAATCAGATTAAAAGACCACTCTTCTCTCTGTTAAGTGAAATGATAGCTTGCCAAGACTTTTGCCTATGTAAATTGACACTTCTACTGTAAGAAATGCTGTATGTGCATGTGTGTATTTGCATATGTGTGTGTTCTGGTTCCCTTTGTGGGGAAAAGGGAAAGTGATCCTTTCAGCCACAGAGAATACAGCAAGATAGCTACTACGTACAAGAAGGGCTCTTCTAACCTCAGAACCACATCCTTTTTGGCCTGAATTTGTAGGGTGGAGTTGAGGGAGCTTGCTGAAGAAAGCTCAGCCAACTATTGCTGCTTGTCAATACTTCTGCAAGATTTAAATGCCTTAAACTGCCTTTGTAGTCTTGCACCTAATTAGAAAATAGTCAGCTGTGTAGTGACACCAACTTCAGTGATCTAGAGTGACCAAAGCCACTTGAAACATCTGATGTAAGGTGGCAGGGAGACATCTAATATAGCTGGTGCTGCAAAGCATAGAAATTACATTTCATCATTGTAACACATTCCAGCTCCAGTGGTTGGGAAATACTACTTATGCAATCTCTGTTAGACAGGAGAAGAATCCAGAATGTGTTTATTATTAGAGACAAGGGTGCTGGGATAGTAACAATATTGGAGATGTAATATATCTTAAAGTATAGTGGATTGCTGCTGAAAGAGAAGCTCCTGTTCTCCTGCCCCACTATTTCTCTTGTATAAAATCTAATGACTGGGCCACACAGAGTGTGTCTATTCACCTTGCTATTTTGTTGGAGAATATTGTACTTCATCTAGCTGACTCTGTTTTTGCAAGCTGAACTGAGTTAACCTGTGGTGATGAGTGCTAGATCTAACACAAATGAAGTGAACAGAAGAGGGCTGAAGTGGAGCAGTAGGGGAGTGGTAAGCAGCAGTCTGCAGCTACGCTGGATTAAGTGTGATGAGAAACTGCACCCTTGCATGTGTGCATTGGTCTTATTTAAGGTGAACACTGAATAAAAAGTATGTTGAAGAGTAAACACACAAAATCGCAACTGTTACAACTCTTGCTTTTCTACAGGATCAGACAAGTGGAAAGTTGCTGAAAAAAAGCTTTTCAACAAAGGCATTGCAATCTACAAGAAAGACTTTTTCTTGGTCCAAAAGCTTGTAAGTTACTTTTTGTTTGGAATGACAGCAGTGATACCTTCTGATTTGTTTGTTGAGCATTTAATACAGGGAGTTCAATGTAGAATTTTCTGAAAGCCCAGCATTAAGCACTGAAATCTTGCCTATAAAACCAAAAAGAAACACATCCTTGCTACTGATGTGAAGGACCAAAGAAGGGTCCGCGAACAATGCATCCTTTGGGATCTCTTTCCAGTTTTCTGTGACAGTTGGACTGAATGCTCCCATCTATTTTCATGGGCTGTCACACTTCAGTGGGGTGGAAATCACTGAAGGAGCTTGAGTCTGAAATCTGAGTGCAAAACCAGGAGCTGCATACCTACTTACTGAATAAATTCTCAAGAGGCATTTAAGTTGCAAAAGCCCAGAAGCGAAGAATATATTCCAAAAGTTCCAGAAAAACCACTGACAGGGAAAACGTGGACAGGCACAGATCATTGTATACCACCATGTGTGTGTGGAATGCATGTGGCCAAAATGGGAAAGGGCTTCAAACTTTCCTTTCCATTTTTGGACTGGTATTTCTGATTTGGTCTTCGCTCAAGTGCTGCTGGAAAATAAAGCTCCGCCATAAAACTGAAAGGCTGCTCTCAAACCTGACAGCTCAGCTGGAATGTTTTGGAGGCTTGAGAGGTGCCTTAAGCTTACAAAGTGCCAGGTTCTGTCACCTTTACACTGACCAGCTTTTCTCTGGAAAGTTGGTCCTATAATTCCCAGTAACAGTGGCAAACAGGCTGTGGGATGGGGCATGCAGGCAAGAATGTCATGGAAAAGAAGGTTTTCACAGCAGTTGTGGTGGAATGGAGAATATTGCACCTTTTAGTAATTATTCATAAGCTTTTCTAAAGTCACATAATCCATCAAACTTTTATGTTTTTTAAACACCAGATAAAAACCAAAACAGTGGCTCAGTGTGTGGAATTCTACTACACATACAAGAAACAGGTGAAAATTGGTCGGAATGGGACCTTAATCTTTGGGGATATTGATGTAACCAATGAGAAATCTATGAGAGATGAAGCTGAAGTTGACATCAAGGTAATTCCTAAGTTTCTCTCCACACTACAACCCAAAAGATGGAAGTTTGGGGTATTTTTGTGTGTGTGTGTGTTGTCTGATTTCATGTGGTGTCTCATTTGCTGGTAAAATCAAAAGCAGAAACAATCTGGCCAGTGGGGATGAGTCTAGACTCTGAAACTTGTGTCCTGTGTCACATGAAGTTTACTTATGCCAAAATTAACGGTTCCTTTATCTTTCGGTGAAGAGTTCCCATAGGTTTGCACGTGTTCTCCCTCCCAGAAGGGACATTTACAGTGAAGAACAGGAGCATATGGAGGAGGAAGAAGAGGAGGAGGAAGAGGAAGCAGAGGAAGGGTTGGATAACAGAAAGAAGAACACAGTTCTTTTCAAAGATGAACAGACACTACAAGATGATGGAATAGTGAGTGCTGCCTTGTAATTGTTGTGCTTTCTATGCCACCTTCACTCTGTAACTAGTATAGAAAATACCAGATGGACAGTTCCAGATATAAGAAGTTTCCACTGGACTGAAGTAGATTTGAGTATTACTAGCAACTGGCTGTATGCTGTGGTGAGAGAATTGGAATGAGTGAGGAGGGAAAAACCCCAGTGTATTCCTTTGTGGTTGGTACAGATGTTGGACCATGATGAGAACTGCCCAGAAAATATCCTGAAGATGTTCTCTTCAAATGGTCTGGAATAAATGAAATATAGTTGCTCAGCCACTGTTTTCCTTCTGATGGTGGGTTTTAAGTTTGTTTGCCTTAATTGTTCCTCTCTCTCCAAAGGCCAGTGATGCCAATATGAGTCGAGGGGCAACTGTCACAGGCAGAATTGGAAGGAAGCCAAGGGAGACAGCAGTGAAGCCTCCAAAGGCTGTTACTGCTCCAGTGCAGAGGAGGCGGCGGAAACAGAAGATGAAATCAGATGCTACCATTAAGACTCAGAACACAGAAAACACATTTCCATGCAAAAAATGTGGCAGGTAAGAGCAACTCTGCTTCCAGCAGTGGTTACAGAATTCCAGTAAGGCATATCCTGTGGAAGCTTCTTAAACATGTTTTCCTTCTGTCTAGGTTAGAGACATTGGCTGTAACTTTAATGACTTACTACCCCAGTAATCCTTGCAAATGAGGGATTTTTACATACATTGATATTGTGATACTACAACTTGGATATTATGACACTACAACCTGTTGCTGACTGTTTTTCCTAATGAGACACCACCTGCATTTCAGCTGTGTGCAGTAATTAGTGTTAAGCTGCCCTTTCAAACAGCTGTTGAATTGCCTCTCTCTAATGCCAACATTTGTGTAACAAGTCATGTCCCTGAATTTGCTAGATCACATTGAGAACAGGGTATAGACCTATGAACAGTGATGCAGAAATACAAGACACTGCCAGTGTTCTAGCAACAGGTATTGGGCCAGTGGGTACACATTTCATCTGGTTAGACTTGTGAGGAGCTAAGCAGTCGTCCATGTCCTGGCTACAGACAAAGGAGAAGCAGGCAAAAGTTCTTAATGGTGTCTAAACTTTTCTTGAAGCATTTGGTGCAAAATCCAAGTCATTAATGGCAAAAGGCAAGGAGATAGATCACAAAACTGCTAAGTCAGAAGGAAAAAGCTCTAGTATTTTTGCAGCATAGGGGGAAATCTCTGAAATCCAGAGCCCTGTTGTGTTAAGCATCATGTGTATTTCAGCACTGCCCCTCTGAACTTAGAATATTTAAGAGTCAAATGAGAGATAAGAGGAAGTGGCCATATTAAGAAACTTAGTGAGGGGCTTCAGGGCACTCAAGATCTTCTGCTGGCATTCCACCTAGTGCTGGAGCCCCATGTCAGAAAGTGATGTTTGCTGCAGATGCTCTATTACAGGCCCAACCTTTGTTCCTGAGCTGAAGCTCACAAACTTGAGTCTGGAGCAGTAGAAGCTCTTTTGGAGAATTAATGTAAGAAAGATCAATGCTAATGTGTGTGTGTGTGCTTCCTCAGAGTGTTCTACAAGGTGAAGAGCCGCAGTGCTCACATGAAAAGCCACGCAGAGCAGGAAAAGAAGGCAGCTGCGCTGAAGCAACAAGAGAAAGAAGTGGTGGCAGCAGCAGCCCACACCCAGGCCCGTCAGGAAGAGAGCAGCGAGAGTGGGAGCAGCAGCAGTGGAAGCAGCAGTGCAAGCTCAGATGAAGATGGAGAGATATAGCAGCAGACCAGAATTGGAGGGAGTAGCAAGGCTGGACCCCGTCTCCCTCTCAGTGGTCTCACTTTTTTTTTTTGCTTGCACTTTTCTGACCTGAGTCATCAGGTCTCAGTTTCAGTGCTGCCATTTCCTCATACCACATGTTCCACTTCACCTTGCCAGTACTGACCAAGCCAGAATGGTGGATGAAAAGATTGTGTCAACTTGGTTGGGTTTTTTGTTTTAAAAAAGTAGTAAGCTTTCTTTTCTATTTATAATGATACCTGAGGTACATAACAGAACAATCTCACCTGCAGTGGAAATAAGTTCTCTCTCAGGTCAGTCAGACCTTTCTTTTTGTGCTTGTCAAGAATCGTAACAGGGCTCTTGGATATAAAGATTTCCAGACTTGAGCAAGAAAATGATGCTCTGCTCTGGACTGTGTGTATCCAATTACTGTGATACTGGTATTTCTAGATGTTTCCTTTCTCAGTAAGTTCCCTTTCCTGTTACACTTTCTTGCCTTTCTAAGTGTTTACTCAGGCAGCCAACAAGTTTTGTGGAAAGATGGTGTGCACTTTTTGCTTAACGAAAAGTGAGATGAGCAAGACACTCTTCTCCCTTTTGAGGAAGTTCTTGTTTCCAAAATAAATCCTGAAGTGGTTTCTTTAAGGCCATTAAGAATGCATCAATGGATATAAAAATACCTTGTGGGATTGGAGTAGCCACAGGCCTTGCAGCTTGACTCATCTTGGAAAACAAAATAGTTTGTCTTTGATTAACTTAAGGGAAAGTAGTTTTGGCTTTACAAGTGCAATTTGAAATGAAAACTGCTGGTTTTGACTTTGGGAGCAAGTTTGTTTAATGAAAATGAACCAAGACCACCTCATGTGTGGATTGTGTGCACCTCAGAGATGGGAGGAGTGGACTCTCATCTCCAGCAGTGATCCCTCTGTGAATGGCTTTTACCTCCAAACATGTTCATTTCTTTCTTGTTGCAGCCCTCATTTATGCATTGAAATTACCATCAGCAGGAGCTTGTATGGTGGGGATCTGGTTTCCCAAATACTACTTGTCAGACAATGTGCATATGCAGAAGCAGCTTGTTGGCTCTTTCCACAGCAGTGGTTGTACAGCACTGCCTGCTGGGTTGTCCTTCTGTCAGCCTTGCCCTGTACTGAAAGGCTGACTCTTCCTTCACAATTGACACATGCTAATAGTCCAGAAAGTCTAGCCACCGAAAGCCTGCTGGTGAAAGAGAGTTAAGAAGTAGTGAAGTGGTCCAGGTGACATGATAGATTCACGCAGAGCTATCCTGTATGTCATTGTAGCCCACAAGATTCAGAGAGTTGGTTCACTTCCTTGTGCTTCTCAGGCAGTTAGTCCCAGCCCATCTGTTCCCAGCCTAGCTGCCAAGCTCCCTCCCTATAGCCAGTGCTGGAAAGCAGTGCCGATTCCCCACCTTTTCCTGGGTGGTGGGATTGTGTGGGTGCTGCACCAGCGGTGCAATACCAGAGGAGCCAATCATTCCTGCATTCCCGAGCAGGGATCCCAGGGAAGCTGCTGTGCATGAACTACAGGGCTCCTGACTGGCTGGCTTTTTAAAAACCTTGACCCTTCAAGTCGCTGGACAGAATCACTTCCCATAGTTAGCCTGGAATTTAACTCCAGCATGCCATCTGGCAGCCTCTTCCTGCTCTGTGGTTTTGTGCAACCATAATTGCTTCTCTCTCTGAGTCTGGGAGCTTATGCATTGTACCATGTTTGCTTTGACATGTGTATGCCTTTGGATCAAATCCTCCTCCTTGACAGCAGAAACACTCACTACTCTTAAAAATAAGTAGGAGTATCACTAGGGACTGCACTTTTTTCCCCACTGTTGACATTTTTGCCTCTTAAGTGTTCCATTTTCTGCCAAGGTTGTCTTTTTTATTCCTAACAAAATTAGGTTTCCTTTCACTACTAGGGTGATTGTTCCAAGGCCCTGCATGCACAGGCCTTGTTGACTAACTAGGCTGTGGAAGCAGATGGCATGTCACAAACAGTTAAAATCATTTAAGAACTGCAAAGAACTAAAAGGCACTAATCTTTAATAGAAAGGCTGATTTGCTTAAGCTTCTTTTTAAGTTTCAGTGTTGAATGTTACCTTTTCCCTGTTGTAAACTAGAAAAAAATTCTTGTCTGCTGTTACTCCCAGGGCCTTTTGAGAGGACAGAAGCTTTAGCACACTGTGCCAGGACAGACACTAATCCTCATGGTCCACTTGCAGTACTGGAATTAATCTCAGTAAAAAGCAGTGATGCTATTAAAGTTCTGAAATATGTTTCTAGGAAGTTGCCAGTGGTTTCTAGATCTTGAGAACTGCAGTGCAACAGTTCAGAAACCAGCAGGGTTTGAGAGTATTTCAGAAAAGGCTTTAAGTGATGCAGATATTGTTACACTGTTGTAATGAATGTACTTGCCTGAAATACCAGTGTTGCAGCAGCAAAATGATGGTGCACTGTTACTTAACAAAGACTAGGAGGACCTAGAAACACACAAAGAAATGGAGATGGAATGAGCACACATTGAGAGACATGACAAAAACAGATTGTTCTTTTAGATTGGAGAGGAGATCTGATTGAACTTCAGAGCTAAAACACTTTTAATCAAATTGTTAGAAAAATGCTTTTGCTGCCCTTGCTAAACATTGCAAAATCCATCAGTATGTAATCCCCTAGGGAAAAACCAGATACTGTTCACATAGGGACAAACCAAAGCTCTGTTTGGCTTCAGGTCTTAGTTTTGACAGTGATCAGGAGCAGATGCTTAGGAAAAATCAAGAGGCAGTATGGACTAGTAGGTGTAGTTCCAGCCAGAAGAAAGGATGCTCAACTACTAAGGTCTGGCAAAGCAAATCTGCAGAGAGGTTTGTGCTGAAATGTACTGTTCTTGTGAGCAGAAAACTGGGATGTTTCTCTGCCTATTCTCTTTTGCTCTCTGTAACACCTGCATTTACTTCAGTATGTATTACATGGTGATAGTGAGCAAACATTTAGTCATGGCCCAGAGGACTTTGAAGTAGTTTTAGATGTGGTATGGCAAGGTATGGAGACAAAGAAATTATCAGATGAAATGAAGTATAAAGATTTAGGAAGCAAACTGTAGGATTGCTCTCAGTACCAAATTAATGTTCATATAGATATGGTGATGATTGAATGCAAGTGTTGTTAAAGTCTTTCATCCACCACATCTATGATTGATTCTCCCTATTTTAGGAAGTTGATGTAAAAGTGATTTTTATTCTTGTGAATGATAAGCTGTTGAGGTGCTGATAAGAACAAGTCAGAGGTTTTCTTTAATGGTGCATTTGCCCATAGCAAACTCCTGGCCAAGCTGCTGACGTCTGGCTTAGACAGCCGCACTCTGTGCTGGATTAGGAACTGGCTGGAGGGCTGAGCCCAGAGAGTGATGGTGCCACATCCTGCTGGAGGCCAGTCACTAGTGGTGTCCCCCAGGGATCAGTGCTGGGCCCAATCCTATTCAGTATCTTTATTGATGATCTAGATGAGGGGATTGAGTCGATCATTAGTAAGTTAGCAGATGACACCAAGTTGGGAGCAGGTGTTGATCTGCTAGAGGGTAGAAGGGCTCTCCAAAGGGACCTTGACAGGCTGGACAGATGGGCAGAGTCCAAAATGATGGCATTTAACAAGTCCAAGTGCTAGGTGCTGCACTTTGGCTACAACAACCCCATGCACTGCTACAGGCTGGCATCAGAGTGGCTGGAGAGCAGCCAGGCAGAAAGGGACCTGGGGGTATTGGTTGACAGCTGGCTGAACATGAGCCAGCCATGTGCCCAGGTGGCAGAAAAGGCCAATGGCATCCTAGCCTGCATCAGAAATAGTGTGGCCAACAGGAGCAGGGAGGTCATTGGTCCCCAATACTCAGCACTGGTTAGGCCACACCTTGAGTCCTGTGTCCAGTTCTGGGTGCCTCAGTTTAAGAAGGACATTGAGACTCTTGAACATGTCCAGAGAAGGGCAACGAGGCTGGTGAGAGGCCTTGAGCACAGCCCTGTGAGGAGAGGCTGAGGGAGCTGGGATTGTTTAGCCTGGAGAAGAGGAGGCTCAGGGGAAACATTATTGCTGTCTACAACTACCTGAAAGGTGGTTGTAGCCAGGTGGGGGTTGGCCTCTTCTCCCAGGCAACCAGCACCAGAACAAGAGCACACAGTCTCAAGCTGCGCCAGGGGAAGTTTAGGCTCGAGGTGAGGAGGAAGTTCTTCACAGAGAGAGAGAGTTATTGGCCATTGGAATGTGCTGCCCAGGGAGGTGATGGAGTTACTGTCCCTGGAGTTGTTCAAGAAAGGATTAGATGTGGCACTTGAAGCCACATGGTTTAGTTAGTCATGAGGTGTTGGGTGACAGGTTGGACTTGATGATCCTTGAGGTCTTTTCCAACCTTATTGATTCTATGATTCTACAAACATTGTGGATATATTGCACACTGATTCCAGTACTGCAGTAGAGGAGGAAAGCAGGAAGGTTTGTTACAGTGAGTAGGTTCTTCCTTGCAGCACAGTGTTCTTTTTAATCATAATTGTTCCAACTATGATTAAAAAGAATTTCTTACCTGTTTTGTTGATTTCTCCATTTAAAAACCCTCTGCTCATTATTTTCCATCGTTTGAAAGCCTATTTACTGATCCCCATTAGCTGTTCAGAAAAAAAGGCAGCACATGCTGAGCCGTTAAGTTGAACTTGAACGAGGCATCTCCGCTTCAGCTGTTTTTTCAGTGGGAGCAAATTCAAGATTTATAGGCTGCCATTCTGTAAATGTGCACTAACAGATTTGTCTTTTTCACTGTGAGATCAGACACTGAGTAGTCACATACCCAGCAGGCTGGTGGTCACATACAGTCAGGTGTCTGTATTTCAGACTCTCGCCTGTGTGCGTCTTGAATGCCAGTGCTGGGCAGTGTGAGGTGCAGTGACAGATCACACTTTACCTCCATGGTGTACCTCTGCCTGTGCTGCCAGCCCTTCACAGATAGGTTCAGTCTTTCAGGATCGTGATCTGCATGGGACAGCATCTCTATTTCGTAAGCCTCTGTGTGTATATAATTACTAGATCTATGCATGCATTTGTGACACACGTTTGATATAGCTGCAGGTATTTTGCAGTCTGGCTGCAAGAACAGTTATGCTTTTTAATTGATGTTTTTCCATTTACCAATACAGGTAATGGTACCTGAGAGAATCCAACTCTGTAAGTTGGAGGCCTGTAGGATTTCAATGGCTGTGCAGGACCTTGGCATTTTGCTAGTTAGGACCATGTAGGAATACAGATGTTTGAGGAAGGGCAAAGACAGAAATTCTAAAGCTTAAAGGTAACTTGACTATTAATCCCATCCTGGACATGTAATAGGAAGTTCAAATTAGCTAAAAATGCCCTCCAATTGATCAAACTGCTGCTTTGGGTCATGTTTATCAAGCTTAGATTAAAATCAGCATTAAAAAAAAAGGACAACAAAAAGTTTTTTGCAAACCAGAGAGTGAACTTTCTCACTCTTAGTAGTTACTTCTTAATTCTCTCTCAGGCAGGGGACTAGTAAATTCCCATGTATACATACGCTACTTTGAATGAAATGGGAATAGGGAGGACTATAGCCATAGGAGTCTTGTCTGTTTTCATACCACTGCACTTTTAGTCCAGCAATTACCTCTGCCAGAACCCTCATTCTAAACCACCTTTTCCCAAGCAAACTTTCTCCTTATGATGTCTGTCTGAAAGTTTATGAAGCTTTAAAGAGACAGAGCAGCAGTGTGTACAGACCATGTTTGATTTCTGTGGGGGTGAGTTTTAATGTCAATTTGTCACTTGGGTTCAGCTGCTTTTTCCTTGCCCTTGTTCTCTCCTGTGTCAAACGTTAGGAAGACACACTCTGAATCCCCAGCTGTCCAAGGACTTTTCTTTCCAAGAGTAGGATTCCACTGACAGCTGAGCCTGAAAACCCCTTTAACTTCCCAGATTAGAAGACGAACATATATATTTTTATAGAGATATAATTGTATATTTTAAAAACCAGTTTCCTGCAGCTTTCTCCACGTGTTTTTTCCCCTTGTAGCTGAGATTTGATATAAATTTTGTGTTCATTCTTTCTATGTTCAGTTTTTAAATTTGTAGTCCAAGCTTTGGTGTACTGTACAGGAGCAGTCAGCCTTTGTAATTACTGTACAAATGCTTTATAATAAAGTATATTACTTTTATTTTAACAAGCGAGCAGACGCTCCCTTTTGTGTGTCTGCTGCCTAGGGCACCTTTTGAAAGACTGTTACATGTTTAAATTGTACATATATAAATATATTTACCTGTTGCTGTACAGTTGTGATAGACTGGACTGAATTTATTTTTTGTGTGCTTTTTTTTTATAAACTATTAATACACTAAAGAAAATCTTGCTGATGTGATTGTAATGTACTACGTAACTTATTTACTTAATATCCCCTATATATATGAAAAGCCTTTTATTAAAGGAGGTTTAAAAAGTAGCTTCATAGCTGAGTTTTTTGATGGTGTAAGGGAGTGGCAGGGGGGAGGGGGTTCAGGGTGGATCATTCCTCTGGTGCATTCATGCAAAGGAAGTGGTTGGTGCGTCTGCTCTCATCATACCCACCTCTGTGTTTTCCATAGCGACCCTCAAGGCTGTTAGTCCATGTAACCTGCTCCCTGAAGACACCAGACTGCAGTGTGTTTCATGTCTTCTGTCCAAGAAAGCAACTGGAAGATGCAGCTCCAGTCACTTTACAGAAATATTGATGGTGCGTGTGCCCCACTCCAAGCCCAGTAACAACCTTGACAGCATGTTAGAAATTCAGTACTTCCAAGGGCCACTGCATTGTGAATGAGGGAAGCTGGATTCTGACGCTACCTGAAACTGTGACAAAGAGAGTGGGCAGAGCAAAGGCAGCATGGATTAATTCAGTACCTGAGGGGCTGGGATCTGATCTAATCTGAACTCCTGGATGATTGCGGCTGGGACAGGTAGAGACTGCAGTAAATCTAGAGATGCTGGAAAAAGTGTTGACATGTGTTCCTGCCGTTCAGTAGCTCAGCCTGCTGGTTGTAGAAATAACTCCAGTTGTAAGTCAGATTGCATCTCATTCTTCAATGGTAGAGTTTAAAACCAGTTTTGGTAAACACTGTTGTAAAGGCATCTATTAGCTGAATGTAAGGCAGTTAAATATATTTTGTTACACACCTCTGATCTTGTTTCCTCTGGCAGTAGCTGAATCTTAGTATTAATATGCTCTCCTCCATCCTCAAAACAAAGGTTCCTTCTGTTCTGGTAGTTAACTGGGCTGCAGAGAGGCTTCATCTGTAGGCATGAAGTCTTTAAAAGCTGCAAATGTTGTTGCTCTGTAAAGAGCATGATGGAAATGTGTACCAGTGTCTGACTGGCCTCCTGCCAGCAAGAGTAAGGCAGGTGCATGCCCGGTTTTTAGTGTTAGGTTCTGCTGACAAACTTTTGTTGTGGCATTCTTGGCAGAGCTGGCAGGAGAAAGACTCAGCCCGGGGAAAAACCTTTGTTTTAATTTACCTCTGTGGATGTGGCTGTTGGTCAGCAGTAGCAGTTGGAGAAGTG
The DNA here is from genome assembly GCF_026170545.1 of Melanerpes formicivorus. NCBI lineage: Eukaryota > Metazoa > Chordata > Aves > Piciformes > Picidae > Melanerpes > Melanerpes formicivorus. The sequence continues at coordinate 3,661,325 of NW_027142414.1, read as the reverse complement.
GTGGTTTGCTTGGTGGGGAAAAAAGGGATGGGGAACCCCAAAGCCTTCACTTCAGAGCAGATCAAGACATTGTTTAAGGCTTTAAATAATGTCTTTGCCTTCCCCTCAAAGCGAGATGGCAGAAGTGCTGAAGGTTGACTGCTTTGTACTAAAACTGAAGCCACACAAAGAAAGTTGGGATGATAGACAAGACACACGTTCTGGCCACTTTGGTTCTCAGAATACTTTTTTTTTTCCCCTTTCCAATGGGTAGATCCAAGCCCAAGCTTCTGGAAATTATTTCAACTGCTGAAAGAGACCTTAGACAGTGTTTTGATTAGTAAGCTTTGCATTAGTGGTCTTGTGAGAAATTCTGCAGGATTTCCCTTTGTAAACAGCACTGCAGCCATCATTGCAGGATGCTGCTGTTCTCATTACTGAGGCGGTTGGCTGTGGACTGTGAGGCAGAAAGCTTGTTCTTTACATCTCAGCTTTGAAATTACATTTCAGTGATGCTCTCTGTTGAAGGCTCAAATTTCTATTACAATTTATTAATTAGTTAACCTTCTCTAGGTTTAATGGAATTGCTGTCAACTTACATTCAAAGTCTAATTAGTCATTTGGTACTGTATCACAGTATAACTTAGGTTGGAAAGGACCTCGAGGATCATCGAGTCCAACCTATCAACACAGACCCCATGACTAGACCATGGCACCAAGTGCCACGTCCAATCTCCTCTTGAACGCCTCCAGGGACGATGACTCAACCACCTCCCTGGGCAATCTGTTTCAATGACGAATGACTCGCTCGGTGAAGAACTTCCTCCTCACCTCGAGTCTAAACCTCCCCTGGTGCAGCTTGAGACTGTGTCCCCTTGTTCTGGTGCTGGTTGCCTGGGAGAAGAGACCAACCCCTTCCTGGCCACAACCACCCTTCAGGTAGTTGTAGAGGGCAATGAGGTCACCCCTGAGCCTCCTCTTCTCCAGGCTAAACAATCCCAGCTCCCTCAGCCTCTCCTCATAGGGCTTGTGCTCAAGGCCTCTCCCCAGCCTTGTTGCCCTTCTCTGGACACATTCAAGTGTTTCAATGTCCTTCTTAAACTGAGGGGTCCAGAACTGGACACAGTACTCAAGGTGCGGCCTAACCAAAGCAGAGTACAGGGGCACAATGACCTCCCTGCTCCTGCTGGCCACACTATTCCTGATGCAGGCCAGGATGCCATTGGCCCTCTTGGCTGTCTGGGCACACTGCAGGCTCATGTTCAGCCTACCATCAACCAGTACCCCCAGGTCCCTCTCTGCCTGGGAGCTCTCCAGCCACTCTGACCCCAGCTGTAGCTCTGCATGGGATTGCCGTAGCCAAAGTGCAGCACTCGGCACTTGGACTTGTTGAATGCTGAAGGAGGACTAGGATTTCTGTAACTTATTTGGATCTTTTTCCCCCCATAGCAGTAGTAGACTTTTCTTGGGACCTAAGAACAAAGTCTGACAACCAGTAACTTAAAAGATTGAAAAATATTTATGTATCAAGTGACACCAATCACAATGTATCAGCATTTTAGTTATTTTCACCATTCAGTTGTTTTCTGTTCTAAAATATAGAGGCAATGAGAAACAGCACTTACAAACTACAAACACGTTGCTCCCTGAGCAGCTGGGAAAGTTTAAGGAGAACAACCTTTAATTTCTGAACACTTTCTGCAAGCTGGAATATGTCATCACACAAACAGCCAAAGATGTTTGTATAAAATAACGTGTTATTATTTTTTAACAGGTTTCACAGAATAACATTTATAAATGTAGGTCTAAATAATTTAAACACAGCAAATTCAACAGCTTGGTCATGCTACAAAATTACTGTATACAAAAGAAAGCCACAAGGGATGTTAAAAGTGCTCTTTTGCTTGAAGATTTGTTTAGATGAGTCAACTCCTAGTGTAACCTGAGTTATCTGCCGGTCCTCAGGTCTCCTCTCGCATTTTTCAGCAGTTCCCAATATAACCACTGCATGCATCAGCTCTTTGAAGAGAAGTCAGTGTGCTAACAGGTAAGTAAAAAACCTAGCTATTTCCTAACACTAATTTAATTTTAGGATATTTCTTTAGGAATAAAGTGGATGCTAATCATCCATCCTTTCAATGGGAAAAGCAGAATTCCACATGGCTTGCAAGTTTCACATGGGTGCTCTATTCATCCATGAATAATAATGTGCTTAATACTTTGTTGGATGTGGTGCAATGGGGAAGAGCAAAGAAGGAGGAGCCTTTTGGGGTTTTACTCAGCTGCTCCCTCGGCATACAGGCCGAGCTCTGCTGTTAGCTTATGTATGACAAGGTGTAGCACCATCAATATGCAGATCAGCTGCTTTAATTCCACTCTCTCTGTCTTCCACCACACCCAGTGCATAATTTTAAAGTGCAAATTTTAAAATTTAGGAAAACTTTACTTATTTTGAAGGCAAAAAAGTCTAGGGAGGGATTAGTTTGTTCTGTAATCTTGCTTCATCAGGCAAACCACCATTAAGCTGAACCTTTTACCCAGCTCGGAGCTGAAGCATCTCCTGACAAATGGGAGCCACGGTTTATTCTTTTCTCACTGTCTTGTTTCATTGAGGTCAACACACAGTTTTTATCACAAGTGGTTTAAATTGCATGGTAATTTATCACAGCATGAAGGCTGAAAGGCAAGGCAAATCTGTTAAGCTTCCTTTACTGCCATTAGAATTGTGCTGAGACAGGATGCTCCATTCCTTCAATAATGATTTTCTTCTTTTCTTTTTTGGTGGTATTTACAGTGCAGCCACCCAAAAAAGCTAAAGAACACGTGCTGCTAGATCTCTGAAAAGAGCTGATGACTGAGCTACTCAATACGTAGTAGTCCATGGACTGACTCCTGCAGATATGACATGTATCAGTCCATTACAAGAGCCAGGAACTGCTCTTACCCTGCACACCTTGTCAGTGGAGCTGTACTTCATTCCAGTCATCACACAAAACACTTAAGTTGCTATTCTGGTCATGGCAGATGCCAGAATAGCCAAAGTGTAGAGTATTTGCTGTATCTAACATGACCTTCATAAATACAGGGAGATTCAGGCCCTGTTTAGATGCTAAAAAACCCAACCAGCGGGATTGCTTGGCATTCTACTGTGTACTTTCACTCACTTGCTCTCTCCGGTCACATTTCATCTGGAGGTAACCTAGCTGTCTGTACCATACTTGTAGATGCTGTGCTAGGAGAGAACAGCTACAGAGGTTTATGGCCAAGCACTATGACAACAGCACTGCATGGTCTGTTCTGAAAATGCCTTGAAACACAGAGATGAATTTGGCATTTCCATTTGATGGTAGTATTCAAAAGTCAGGTTTTGCACCACCCAGGCCCGTATTAACCACACTTCCATTTCAGTTGTATGGACACAAGCCAACACCCTCTGCTCCCTCACAGCAGATGGGGTCAGAAGAGGCCAAATGTGTGGCTGTGTACTGCCAAAGCACATCTGCTGTGCCAGAAGGGGTTGGCTGCAAGTGAACTGAACAGCTTAGTTTCAAAAAAGCCAACATGAAATGGCTGTTGACCACATCCCCTCCTCTCAAGCTTCTTGGTCAATGGTGCCCTTTACTAACAATGATAAAGCTAGGAGAGTAGTACTAAAATGACATAGAAATGGAAAGGTGTCTGTAAGAGAAACCCAGTGAACTGGTTAAACTACTTTCCAGGCAAGAGAGCAGCTGCCTGGAAGTTGTTTGTGCTAGGTGAAGAACATCCACAGGTTTTGCAATGCTCTCTTGATGTTACTTGAAGTAATGGATCTAATTCAAACTCAAACCTCATCAGCAATTGTCAGTTTTAGTTGGAATGCTTAAGAATTCCTGCAACACTCATGGAATAACTAGCAATACATTGAACCTAAACTGTGATTGTCTTGTAATATTCTACTTCATACTCTTCACTTAGAAAATGATTAAAGAAACTGTCTTCTCCTGCAATTATACCTGGAGTTTGAGATCAAAACCACACATGCCTGGGCCAATTCTACTTTTTATCTCTGACCATGACTGCCAAGATTTCAACTCCAGCCTCATCTTCACAAATAATTGAGTGGCATTCTGCTTCCATCCCTTCTATGCCTGGTCTGGAGCCAGCAGGGACACTTGCTGCCATTTGAATGTAAACAAAGGTGGTACTGAGAAGAAAAAAGGGAAAAAAAAATAGCACAAACCTGAGCTCTAGAAAAATCTACTCATGTGACTTGATCTGTTCTCTACAGAGAAGAAGAAAAAGCCCACTACTGGCATCCAGCAGTGCAGGCAAGTATGTCTTCACTGTTCTGTAATGCTTTTCACTAAAAATAGTTACCTGTCACATAAGGGGGCTTCACTAAAACTGCTTACCCTGCAATGTAGCACAATTAGGATATCTTCAATACTTTTTTTTCTCCTCCCCATGCCCACTTTTCATCTTGTCTCCCCTCATCTTCTCTACTAACTACATCCACTTTCTCTCACTGCTTACATCGTGCTTTCATAAAAAATTAGTATCCCCCAAAGCAGAATTTTCTGCACTCAAGCCCAGGTAATTTATTCACTATTTGTTTCTGCATTAGTATCAGTTATAGGAAAATTGCAGAGCTGAGAAGGATTATGTCTTCCACCAGTGACCCAAACCAAAACTAGAAACCAGCTGTAGGATAAGGGGTCACATATTCCAATCTAAAATAACTTCTTAGTAAGAGACAACACAAAAGGCCAGCAGCTATTTTAGTCTCACTGAAACCATGCAAAGCATTCCCATTGCTTCTTTAAAATAAATAAATATATAAGTTACAGATGGCCTTCTAAGCAATGCAGCTGAGTTCCAATGTGAGAAGCCCAGTTCAATTCTTAAGGCTAGTAGCAAGTGATTGTCAGACCAATAGCTTTTTTGTGCGTGGGTCTGCAACTCCTGGGCATGTTTGGCGTTAGGGTTAAGGGGATGAAAAGGCAAACTGCACGTTTAATGTAGTGAAGGATTCCCACAGCAAACTTAAACACAACAAAGCTTCCAATGTGCCTCTAAGTCACAACATTGTTCTTTTGGCCCCAGTGTTCCAGTGATACCTGTGGGCCAGCTGCATTTAAAAAGCTAAAATGGTTCTATTATAACCCAAGAGTTAACAACAAGCACCACTAATCAGGGAGTAAAAACAGTTACATATTAGTTTTGGTAAGGATCTCTTGCTAGCCAAACAGTAGGTAAACTTGGCTCCACTGGTCTCTGCAGAAGGTGTCATCAGCTTGACCAAACTGGTGTGCCCAAATGTTGGTAGCTAACTCTTTGGGTGAGAGACCGTGGAGATCAGCTGGTCTTCTAAATATTGCCTGAAGATTTTCTTCAAAACAAACATTTAATATAAAAGTTCTATGTGCCAAGCTATCTGGAGTTACTTAAATAAATACCCAAGAGAAAAGTTTCATCAGTTTGCTCCTTCTTCATCTTCTTCTTGTTTAATAACTAAGATACCTATGAGGGAAAAAAAAAAAGAGAGAGAAAATAGATTAAAAATGGATTATACAGAGAAGGGTTAGGTAGCACTGATAGACCTGAAACCTCATCTGGACTGCTGGAAAGAATCAGACTGGCAGAAAGAGGAGAGTTGCATTTCCTGCTACTGCTTCTAACTGACCTGAAATTCTGGATGCCTTGAACTGCTTCTAATCAGAAAAGCCTTCAGCTGATCATGTTTTTCCAACTCCTGAGGTAACAGGGAATAAAAAAGGTACTAAAGCAAGACCTACAAAGACCAGCCTTAGTCTCTGAGAGATGCACCATGTTGGTTCAACTGCTAGCAACCAACCAGCACGTCACCCTTCTCTTGCTGGGCCTATACTTTGCACTGCCATTTCCATGACACATGTGGTTAAGTATGGGACACCTCCCCACTGATACCTAACTAAAGGTCCACACTAGAAAATATATTAATGTGGATCTGAGAAGCAATAGGGTCACATCTCAGGGACAACTTGGATATTGTGGGATAAAGCTGTGTTGCACAGTAGCATATTAATCTACACTCACCCCCTGGCTATTAAACAAAATAAACAAAAAATCCCTTTTTAACAGCAGTTGAGCAAAGGCAGCTCAGATTGTGGCTGGCTGCAGGGTTCACCTCATAATGGTGCATTCATGAATTTAAAGTAAGCTGAAATGTTTGCTCTCCTCCCGCTCCCCCCAAAAAGATTAATGAAGTCACAATTTTTCCTCACAGTGCCAAAACTCAAGTAAGCTCAGAGCATGCTGAAATAGCACAGCCAAGTACAGGCATAGATACCTGGTACAGGAACAGCAGGACCTGAAGGTGTATGTCCAGGCACCTACACTGTCACCTGGGCTATACTAATGCTTTGCTCCGCCTGAAGCAGAGACCTGAACGATGGTGAGGCTTTGTGGTGAGAGCTTTCTGTTTACTGTAAGAATGGAGCACTCTGTTTCTTTTCTCACAGGTAAAAAACAAACAAACAAAACCAACCACCAAACACACACTAGAAGCTGGTTTCTGTTGTGCTCAAGACACCTAACTGCTGAGCCAGATTTTGGGCTCAGGAACTAACAGAAAGGAAACAGCCACCTGCTGAAAGAGGCTGTCAGCGCTTATTTTTGCCTAGACCATCTTAAGCATTTAAGTAATTTTGAGGCCCCCTCTATTAGTCATCTCACATACAGTACCTAAGCATAACAGGATCCTGGGACAGTGTAACAGCAATTACCTCATAGTCAGCTGCAGCATTTCTGACATCTCTTTTGCTCAACCTTCTAGTTTTTGTGGTTTCCATTCTTAACTATCTTCTTTTTCTAGGCTGTGTAGAAAATGTACCTACCTCATTCAGAGCTTTCCATTGCTCCAGGCTGCAGGAATGCCTAAGCAACCAAGAGTCTAACCTTATACTATCAAGGTTACTCTTGGTCTGTACAGATATTTGCCCTATTCCATTGTTTGTTTCATGCTCAAAATGTCGTCTACTACAACAGCAAATGGACAACTGCAGGCTGTCCTTCAAATCAGTACACTTCTCTCACCAGGCTTTGACTTACTAATAATCCTTATTACTTCAGCAGATCTGGCTTCAAGGGCCAATTGGTTGCTCCCTGTAATGAAGCCATCCTTACAATCAGACTTTTCCTGCTGCTTTGACTCTTTACTAGTGCTACCAGTCCTGCTCTCCTCATCATTGGTTCAGTAAAAGGGAGAACAGGGAACAGCTGTATCGATGATCTTTGGGGTTTCTTCCAAACAGATATATTCTGTGATGCTTTATGATATGTTCATATACATGACTTGAAAAGGAGAGAACAGCTCCTAAATTAAGGCTTGCCACAGTGACAAGAGGGGAGTATGCAAGCATTTAGGAAACTTGCACAAAGTTTAGAAAGCTTGCACTTGAACCAGAAGCAAAACACAGCATGTCCCTGCCTGTTCCCACCCCCTCATGTCACTCTCTTGTTGAGAAAACTGTAAATCAAATTTGCTGGGGATACTGTAATTCAACTTGGCAGATGAAAGCCTTGTTAACTTACTTTGTGCTAAATCTGTTGGTTCTCTTTATATGCTAACTTCAAGAGTAAAGCCCAGTAGGCTACAAGACCACTTGGATTTAACACTCCAAAATCCATCAAGCACCCTCAGGAGATCCTGCAGCCAGGATCTGACTGTCTCCGCAGAGAGGAGGGAGGAAAATTCATTACATGGGCAGACAGATGGCGTTCTCAGGTTATGATTCATTTTCCTCTGGTTGTTTTTATGCGAAGCTGTTAACTCACACCAATTGCCTCATGGCCCAGACTTACCATCCAGCTTTTTCAGTTTGGGTACCCGTTTGGTTGCTTCTTCAATCCAAGCGTTCTGATCGGAGGCATATTTCTCCTGTAGAGGATTGCCTACAAACACCAGATCCTCTAGTAACGGCAGCTCTGCCAGCCTCACAAACTCTGCTGCAACCACAAAGGTGAAAACAACGACTGGAGTGTGAAACAGGGGAAGTACATTTGCACCACACAGTCCTTTCAAACTCAGTGCAAACATAAATGGCACAGGATACAACAGCATAGGCATGGCTTGGGCTTGAGCTGGCATCAGGTTGAGCATTCTAAAAGAAGTCCAAGAAAGATGATTCAAAGAACAAATTCCACTTGCCTTAGAAGTTTAATTCAACATTCTAACTATTTTCACTCTCTTGCTTGAGTGGGTATTTAGGGATTCTGCACATGTCTGTGTGTTTATCAGTAAGACTTATGACCCTGGAACATGCAGAACTATTTTTCACTTGGTGACTTAACTAATGCATTCACCACACTACAGGAGAAGGTACAAGAATAGAGGCGTGGCTTACCCCAGTCTTTCACCAGATTATTTGACATATAAAGAACTTTCAGCTTCTTCATTACACGAATACCCCTCAGTTTCTCAATGAAGTTGTATGAGATCCACAGCTCCTCTAAAGTCTCTGCAACTGCCTCCTGGAAAATGACAGGACTACTTAGGTAAGCAGAGGTTGATCATTCTTCTTCTTCAGATTCTCTCTTCACCCCCTAAAGATCAACTCATGAGAAAATACTGAGGCATATTGGTCCTCAGACTGAAGGAGTTGGGGCTGTTCAGTCTGGAGAAGAGAAGGCTCCGAGGTGACCTAATTGTGGCCTTCCAGTATCTGAAGGAGGCCTACAGGAAGGCTGGGGAGGGACTTCTCAGGATCTCAGGGAGTGATAGGACTAGTGGGAATGGAATGAAGCTGGAGGTGGGGAGATTCAGGCTGGATGTGAGGAGGCAGTTCTTCACCATGAGAGTGGCGAAGCCCTGGAATGAGTTGTCCAGGGAGGTGGCTGGGGTGCCGTCCCTGGAGGTGTTTAAGACCAGGCTGGACGAGGCTCTGGCCAGCCTGATCTAGTGTGGGGTGTCCCTGCCCATGGCAGGGGGGTTGGAACTAGATGATCCTTGTGGTCCCTTCCAACCCTGACTGATACTATGATACTACTGTACTCATTTCCTTTTAAGCCAGTGCCTAATTATGCATAATTAATACTCATGGGAATTAAGAGCAAAGGATAGGAAATTTATTCAGGAGGACAGAAATCATACTGTTGGAATAAGACAAGGAATAGCTGGCTGGAGTAGCTGTTCTTATGGCACAGGGGCAGAAGAGACAAATTTGGCTGCTTGTGCACTTCTGCAAGCACACAAGCAGTGAATGCAGACCACCAACTGCTTTAGAAGGGGGTTCACACAATATCAAGGAATGATTAATTTCAGGTGCAGGTACATTTATACCTGCCAGCCAGAAGCTGCTTTCATAATTCTCTCAAAAGGGAGGGGTTTTAACCCAGACAATACACACTGACTATTTCACACTTAAGAGATACAGCATCTCTGAAGGTAGGAAGAGCTTTGAAGAGATACATTTTGTAGCAGAAACACACAGTATTTCTTGAGGGAAAAAACAAATCCTATATTAATTTAAAAAAAAATTGTTTGAAGAAAGTTTTTCTGCTCTTAACAAATTTGATCCAATTTAGCTGCAACAAATTTTCCCCTACCTAGCAGACTGAGTCCTGCCACCATCTCCTCCCCTAAAGCCACATTGCTTCAGGTGGCCATTAACATAAAAATGACAGACTCTCACATGAAGTGTGCATCCACAGGACTGCTAATAGTGGGCAGTAGTGTCCTCCCTACTCTAGTCATGAGGTCTGTGGTGACAGGTTGGACTCGATGATCTTTGAGGTCTCTTCCAACCTTAGTGATACTGAATTTACTAATAAAGATGCATAGCCTAACAATCTTCAGGTAGAAAATTCCTCATGCAAAAAAGTCTGTAGGATTTATTGTCATATAAAGCCAGTGGACTTTAAAGGGCTTTACAGACAGCAGTTTTCAAATAGAAGTTCTGCTGATCTTTGACAAAGACAATGAAATCTCTCTTTCTGAGATCCTTTTATGTAGTAAATTGGCCCTGAAGAATCACTAATCATGAAAAGTGACTAAAAAAAATAGATTGTTTGAAAATTCAGAAGCAGTGCACAGGAGGGTGAACAGATCATAGTGAAAGGAGAATATAAATGGTGAGGCCATAGCATACAGTCTGCAAAGACTTTTTTGGACGTAGGGCAATTATCCCATGATCTAGAAAGCACCCTACTCTGGTGATGAACAATCGATAGTAAGAAGCACATACCAATCCATTCAAGTTCTTTATGTTATTTCTTCCCAAAGACAGAATCCTCAGATTTTCTGTAATAGATAATAGAAAGGTTTCTTGTTAATAAATGGTTGGGGGGTTTTGTGTTTTTAATATAAGAAGATGATATAAGTCAGGTAAAACATCATGGTCTACTCACAAACAAACTGCGCTCTCAACAGGTCACCTTAAGAAACAATGACCTAACAGAAATGAAACCTCCTAACCTACACAGATCACCAGGAATGGATGCAGGGGATACCTCAGAAACACACTCACAGATACAAAGCTGCTCATCTGCAGGTTACCTTGCTGAAATTCAGTCCAGATAAATACTGAATAAAAATTGTTATTTCACTTTGCACCTGAACTCTAACTGCTAACCTGCTAGTTTTGATCTTACACAGATCATATCCCTTCTTCTCCAGGAAAAGGTTGTTCCAACCTTAATTTAAGAGAGCAGATTTGATTTCTACAATAAAGGCAGCATACAAATCTGTCTTCCAGAACTCTGATGAGAAACAATATTTAACTGAGTCTAGCAGACAGACATACCACCTTCCCAAATGAACTGTTCTGGCTGGGGTTTAGCATACTACTAGTGTTACTCAAAGCTGTATCAAACCAGCAGTATTTTTGTGTATCATTTTCATTTTTCACACAAGCTTTCTTGCAGGTGTAAATAAGCAAACTGAGTTGCAGCAGTTAGCTGGGTTAACTCTGGATCTATACCTCTCATGAAAGGTTTCACACTTCTCAGCTGCATTAAGGATTAAATACCTAATGATCTTGTTTTGCTATTGTATGCATAATGATTGCAAATAAAAGTACAATAGTCAACTGCAAGATCAATGTCAGTTGCAGCCAAGTAGCAACAGATGCTCCACAGACAGCACATGTAGTGGCTAAAGACTGCTACGGGTGGACTCAGAGCTGATCTGGAACAGATAGTTGCATGTTCAGTCTCAAAAAATGCAGGGATGAACCCCCACCTGCTAAAATTACACCTGGCAAACATTCTAATCCAGGATGATTAGTTTTCATTAAAAAGCTGAGGTACAGCAAGAATTCTTTTGACTTTTAAATACAACAGCTTAATACATGACCATGCTCAACACCTGAAAAATCATAAGTCTATAGCCTACTACAGCTAATATTCTCCAGAACATCCCTAAGGATGCCTATCCACAGGGAAGAGCCCTTTTAGTCTAGCCAGCTCTTCTCTCTGTGACTCATGTTTCTAAATTGTAAGTCTGCACTAGCTTTTGAGATTTGTAATAAATGAAAGGATACTTACAAATACAAAAATGACAGATTGCCTCAAAAGCCATGCTTTACTGTTTCTAACTGCTGTTACTGGTTTTTAGTACTCTCTTCTTCTAAAATACAAAGTACCTCAGAACAAAAGACCTCCCTCATGGAAAGTTTACACTGTCTAAACCACAGAATTAACACTTGTTGGTGTCATCTAAAACATCTTCCTCACAGGTACGGATTTACATATAATGACAATACCAGGTGTGTGCATTAATCATCATCTTTTCTGTCTGAAAAGAGTAGATGCTGACAAAAAAAATGCTCAGCTTCCTCTCTGCAAAAAGCAAGTGTGTAATAATTAGTGGCCTGGTTTTCACAGCTCTGAGCTCTGCTCTCTCTGTCTTCCACAGAAGTCAACAGAGTTCCCAGTTCTGTACCTTTAAGAAACAGCCCACAGAGTGCCTGGCTTTAGGATCAAATATTTGGTACATACTGGAGGTTTTGATTCCACATTTTAAAATATAAATATTTAAGATACTTTAAAGGCTTTTAATGTTTTATCTCACTGAAAAAAATCACTGTTTTCACTGTTATATATAGCTAATTATTTTTTTGCTCATTAATTACTCAAATTGATGTATTACAGTACAGTTATTTGGAAAGAATAGTGGAATATTTTCTCCTTGATTAGTATTTTCAAGTTTGTTGGAGTCTGATAATATTATGAAAACAAATGTGCTCATCAAGCTTCTTGACAGCCCTGTTGGTGTGTAGCTGGAGAGGGTGGGATTCCAGGTTTCTTGTCTGTCCAGCCAGCAGTTTGATGGGGACAGAAAAACTGGACGCTTCAACTCTTAAACCTGTAGCTCTCTGCTAGCCTCATGCCATAAAGCCAAAGTCCATTTGTGACTTCTGTCCCAAAGTCAGTAACCCATTGAGTTTCAAGGATTCATAGACAGCTGCCCAAAAAATAGAAGTTCAGTTACACTTCTGGGCTGATGCACACCCATTTCAAATATGAACAAAATCAATGCCCAGTATTCTACAAAGTGGAACGGCATTTTTCAATCCAGGTTTAAACTAAACCACTCCAACCTCACTCCATCCAATATCACACCTAAAGAGTTGTTGAACTGCAAACTGTCTCCATCATGAGTGTGGAAATTGGTTATTAAATCACTCTGGGACTGCTTAGGTGTGGAACATCACAAGTAGGCCCACTAGCATGTACAAAGGTGCTCTCTGAATGGATTTTTGTGGTTGCTGTTGTTAAACCTGCACTGTGAGACATGTCCCAAGGCTAGTTCAGGGATACTTGCTTTAATGCACCATTACTGCCAAACACGCCTTCTCCTCTAAATGTCACTTCTCATTCTCCAAGAGGAAGAGATTAAAAAGGGTAAGAATAGGTACAAAGCATGTAACAAATTGTGGTACACATCCTACTCAGACGACTAGAAAGCAAACATAACTCATCACTGGCTTGTCACTTACTCAGGCTGCTCAAGTTGGCGATTCTTTCAATGCAGTTTGTAGACAGCGATAGTTTCCTTTAAAAGCAAGAATAATCAATTCACAGTATACAAGGGATCACTGTATCAGCAGAGTTCCACATCCAAATGCTATTGCATTAGCAAAAATTGCCTATTCTTCTCTCATTAGAAGGTGAACTGGATGTGTGAACGGGCTCAAAATATCCTGAAACCATTTGGACTTCTGCAACTGTATTTAGCTTCTGTGAAAAAGTACTGAGTTGCTTACACAACATACCAGGTTATCTTTTCATGCCTAGTCTTATCAAATGCATGGGTGTTTATTGCTGCAGTGGCTCTAATCTCTTTCTGAAAGTCCTTATTAACTCTCTTTTTTATCTTTCTTTTGCATAAACTTTTGAATGGATCACAAATGTGCCAGTTAGCTGATAGACTCCAAAGATGGACCAATAATTACCAATGAACAGTATGTAATTTTTCTGGGGACAAATATCAATACAAAATCTATCCTAACATCTTCTCAGTTAAGTGACAGAGATCTTTGAATTAAATGAGGAACTGTGTGCCGAAAGAACATCTCAGTTGAGAAAACAAACAATAAAGCTGCTGTTTTGAAGGCCACACTTCAACATAGCAGAAACCACGTTTGCACAGTGGACAGCAGAGAAAGTGAAAGTTCATATAAAGAGAATATTTGGTTTGAAATTTGTTTTTAGCTGAACTTACTCGCAGTTAACAAGCGTGGAGAGAGATTCATCCATCTTCTCTACAGGAGGAATCTGACCGTACAGTTTCACCTCCTTTGCCTCTGAAGCCTTCTGGCCATTTTTTTCTTCCTAAAGAAAAAAGAAGGTGAAGAAGCAGCTCACTGCCACGTGAGATTACTAAAACTTGCTACACTAAAAAAAGATTACTACAAAAGGAGTTACTATAGAATTAATTCCAAAACACTACTAAAACATACTAGTGAAGAAAGAAAGCATTTTGAATGCTGTTTGTCAAGATTATTGCTGGCATAGCATAAAGAGAGGAAAGCTTGTTAAGATATCAAAAGCATTTATATACTTTCTCCAACTACTTGAAAGGAGGTTGTAGTGATGTGGGGGTCAGTCTCCTCTCCTGAGTAACAAGTGACAGAACAAGAGGAAGTGGCTTCAAGCTGTGCCAGGGGAGGTTTAGATTGGACATTAGGAAAAACATCTTTACTGAAAGGCTTGTAATGCATTGGAGCAGGCTGCCCAGGGAACTGGCAGGGTCAGCATCCCAGGAGGTATTCTCTATTTCTTTAGGGCTCCTCTGCCCTAAAGAAATGTAGAATAGATGGAGGTTTAAAATCTGAAGGAATGTACTTCCATGGAGACCGAATACAGGAACTTCTGCTAGGGCCAGTGCGTAGCAGAAGCAGATTCTTAGGAGTTCTGACAGAAAAATCCCCTCCCCACTTTACCCAGAAAACTCAGAACTCACACATAATTCACAAGACAAACTGAGCACCCAGGAGTATGTTTTGGGGGGCAAACCTCAACAGTTTCACAGAGTTAAGAATCTTAAAAAAAAAAACACTTCTAAATGAGCCATTAAAAAAGATTAGGGGAAGATTATTTCACATTTTAGAGAACACAGCAAAAGACAAATTTCCCATTTACAACCTAGGCTGATAATTTTGTAGACTAAATACTTCATAAATCCCTGAGCTTTAGAAAAATGGCCATAACTTCAGCATTTGGGTTTATTTAAAAACTAGCCTATTAAATCTGAACTTCTAAAGGGATGGTAATTATTGCCTAACCACTTGGAACAAGAATCAATTTAGTAGTACCAGCAGTTTTGACAGCTGCTTCCCTGCCAGCACAAAGGCAACATTCTGTCAATTCACAAAGTGTTCAGTGGGAGTACTGGAGGGCCATTAACAAAGGAGAAATCTACTCTATGCTTTCAGAACAAAGACTCTTGTCTTCTCCAACATTTTTATACAGCTGCTGACAAGTGAGATAGATGAGGTCTGGCCTGACTTATATGGCTACTTTGTAATGAAATTAATTGCATCTCAGAAGTCTTTTAAGAATCCCAACAGCACCAGATCAGGTGTTGATATCATTATTTCCTCTCTCATGTACTCAAACTATTTCAGGCAAACTCATATAACAAAGAATTCACATGCTGCCTTGTGCATTTACTTATATTCCAATTTCTGTCCAAACTGTGTGATATTTTTACTCATAATTAGTGATTCAGAAAACAAGCATGTCAGATGTTTTGCTAGAATATGGAGAATGTGAGCCACTACATAAATGTGAAACTTCCATTTCTAAGAACAACAGTCTTTCTATTTGCATTTATACTCAGTTTATAATCAGGTTATACCAATAAATGAAAATATGTTTTTTCTTAAAAACATGACAGGGAGAGAGCTTCCAGCAGAGGCTGGCCAGCAGTGTGCACCTGCAGGAAGAAAATGCATCCTGATTGCTGAGCACTTGCGGAAGAAAGGTCAGGCCAACGACCACAAAAAGCCACAGAGAAACCACAGGTAGACAAGATGCTTTCTAAAGGACAGGTTATGTGCTTGTTAAATTCAAGTCACTTTGATTTAAAGTCCAAGCTGCTTTGATTTAACTTATGTCACCCTGACTTTAGGGTACAGGGAAGAAAAACATGCAGATCCAATTTCACAAGTCATATGGACCCAGATTAGAAGCAATAAAAGGATGATTGAGACCCACTTACAATGACATGAACAGAAAAGCAAATGCAGCACTTCATGCCTAACATGAGTGGAAACTCATGGACACAGGTCTCTAAGAGGCATGTGACAGAGGAGCACATGGAAAATAAATCTTTAATGGGAAACATTGAGGTTAGGTTTTGGAGGGCATGAAGAGACTTGTTATAGCAGATGTGTCAAGCAAACATAATTCTTACAGTAAGTTTGAGAAACAGATTTAGCTGAATACAGTCAAACTCCATGCCATGGAGTACTGCAAAGCAGCCAGATCCTGTTCTATACTTACCCATTTGGCTAGAGCTTCTTTGATAGTTGTGGCTTTTGCCTAAAAATGAAATAAATTCAAATGAACATTCATTGCAAATTTTGAGTTGGCTTGTTTACTGCAGACCTATCTCCTCTTCCTTCTCTCTCCCTATCATTCTTGTCCATCTCCTTCTACCACTTTCATGTATTATATTGCTCCAGCTTAGTCTAAGAAGTGGAACTCCTCAGTGTCCTGTACCTTTATTTTGCAAGGTACTCTGCAGCATTTTCAGAAGCAATCAATTGGCTTCCATGCAAGGACATGATCCTCCTGATCTTACTCTCGGCCTTGTGTGAAACATGGGTTTGGGACACTGCTTGTTAGCTTTGATGAAGAAATTCAATTCAATGACATAAGAACTTAACTGCAATGAAAAAAAAGTGGTCTTAATGCTCTTAAAGCAGCACGCTTTCTATTTCTGTGCATTGGCAGCTTCCTGAATGAAAGCAAGACTGCAAGTAGACAGAGTGATACAGATAAGGACTCACCCACTGACCAACTATGTTGTCACTAACTCCAACTTTTATGCCTCACATCAGAGTCTCACCAAAACCACATGATGATATCCAAAACAGTAGTACATAGAGAAACTCTGATATATCCTAAACATCAAACATCTTTCAAGATGTCTTTTAGATTAGGAAGGTTTCAGAGACCAGCCTTCATAGGAGCTGATCAACAGCCTCCTCCCTACAAAAACAAGAGGACTCTGGTTTGGGTATCTCTATTGCTCTACAGTGTAACACTACCACATACAGACAGAAACAACCTTTCAGGTAATCAAGTATCAAAAAAAAACCAAAACCAAAAACCAATGGTAAAAGTTAAAACCAACATGCTAACTTCAACCCAAAATCTTACAGGCAATCACCTTGGTCACAGAGCTTTAGTGCTGGGTACTGGACACCCCTGGAAACTCTAACAGTGAAAGACAACAGTTGAGGCAGCTGCATGTAACAGAATAGCTACAGCCACTGGAACTCCCAGAAACAGCCTAAGGCCCAGCAATACCCAGGAGCCTAAGTGTGCATCTCAAATATCAAAATATACCTTCATTTAGACATCCATCACTGAGCATCCTCAGACCTTCCAGCTACTTCCACCCACTGATAGACATTTGTTGTAATCCTGTCTATAGCATGTGATAGCTACTCTAGTCACATTGTAGATGACCTGGCAAACTTGTGCTGTGGCAGTAACTCTTTGGTGTCTGCTGTAGACAGACATCTGCACATGAGAATCACCTCCTCCCGTTCAGAAGATCATGTCCCTAGTTCCCACTCCAAAGGTCTCATGAAACTTGATTAACAGCTACCAGTGGTGCCAGCAAGAACAGCTGGTTTCCAGTTAATTAGGTTTTTTTGGACAGAAACTTCATTGCTTTTTTCATTATGGAAGCAAATTGCTACAGCATTCAGTACATGACCTCAGTCACTCATGTTGAAGACAGAAGCAGCTTTGTACAACCAGTTCCTGCTTCTGTTTCAAACTCATGCCTAAAACCAGATTGAACTTTAAAGCCAGTGACCCACGTGAATGCAAGAAGCAGCTTCTTCCCTGACCTCTGCTGATCTGCCTCATCCACTGTAATATCTAATTAGGTAAAAACATGAAATCAGCTTAGTGAACACCTATGAGGAATTAATTTTCTTTGAAGTGCACTTGAAATTTCTATAGATAAGTCATCATATCTTCTGTCAGGGGAGGTTACTCAAGGGAAACCTCCCTTCAAGAAGCCTATTTTTTTTGGTTCCTCTACCTCCACATTGAACAATTCCCTACAGATATCTATACTAAAGAAAGTTGCGTTACTTAAAATAGTCAAAATGGCCAAGTGATCAATAGCTGCAACTGTCACCATCAGCATGGCAGGAATCAGAAACATTCTACTTCAGGGGTAAAAAAGAACACCTATCTGTTACAAAGTTGTGATAAAAGAAAGTATTTTTCCCCTCAAAACATGGCTGTTGGACACAGAGTACACAGAGTTACAAAACTCAGACCTCCAAAATAAAGTAAACCAGTGACACTTTACCTTCATTAGCAAGTATTTATTTGTAGGTTAAATAGAGCAAATCAGAATTGCACAGCAACAAATACGAAGCCAATCACTGTAGCAATCGCCGATTCGGCTGCCTTAAAACCATGTACTAACCCAGATTTATAGAGGGCGGCATCCCAGGCCACACGCGGCTTTGATCGATCCCCGAAATCCCCCTTTTCCAAGGCACAGGAACAGGCCACAACTCCCCCGTCTTAGCCAACGCCCCGAGCGCTGGGCTGCTCTCGGGCCAGCTTCTGCCGTGCCCGAGCTGCTCAGCGCCGGAGACCGGGTCCGGCGAACCCCGGCCGCGAAGGGCTCGGTTCCTTGCTGCCGCTCACGCAGCACCGGGGCGGCGGTACTGCCACAGCCGGCTCCGGGGACTGCTCGGGGGCAGCCCCGAGGGGAAGCCGCTCACACGCCCTCGGCCCCTTCCGCCCCGACGTGCCAGAAGACCGGCACCGGCTCCCTCTATTCCGGAGCAGGCCCCGGTCGTCGTGTTCCACCTCAGCCGCCGCCGGGTCCCAGGGACCCTGCGGCTCAGCCTGTGCCCAAGCCCCCGGGTTACCCAGCAGCCGCTCTGCCGGCCGCTGCCCCCGCAGACCCAACACCCTCCCGCCAGGCACCCGCGCCGGCACTGAGGGGACCCACCATTGCCGTTGCTACCGTTAACGCTCCGGTTGCTATGGCGCGGCCGCCTCCCGCGCATGCGCAGCGCCACTGGCACGTCGGAGAAGGGAG
This sequence comes from Melanerpes formicivorus, assembly GCF_026170545.1. NCBI lineage: Eukaryota > Metazoa > Chordata > Aves > Piciformes > Picidae > Melanerpes > Melanerpes formicivorus. The sequence goes on along the minus strand of NW_027142414.1, from coordinate 3,642,574 downwards.
GGCGAGCGCGAAGACAACCACAGCGGGCGATCATAGAGAGACGCTGCCACAGTCTCATCCCGGAAGTCGCGTGGGGGGCGCTCCGCGGCGCATTGTGGGACGGGACAGTTGGTGGGGCGGTGGTCCTGCCGGGAGGCGCTCCCTGGCGTCTGGGCGGACTTCTGCCCTCGCGGCGGCCGCCTCACGCCCTCCCTCCTCTGCTCGTAATGGTAATAAAACCAACTACAGGAGCATCTTCAGATTTTTTAATTGAAATCAGTGCGTGACAAAATTTACAAGTTTGAGATTACAAGCACCAGCACCAAACGCCCACCCGTATCAGCGGCGGTTTGATCCCACGAGGTACCTCTGGTGAAGGGGGGGTCCGCCCGCTGCTATTCGTATCCCCTCGTCCCGCTCAAAGCCAGAGACGCCATCTTGATGCTGAGTCGCTGCCCCGGCTCTGCAGACGCAGCTCGGGCTGCCCAGCCGTCCTGGGGTGTTCTGGAGCCCCAGCGTTAGCTGTACCTCAGACCTACGCTCCCCCCACCCCGATTCAGCTGATGACTCTAACCCTGTCACCCAAGCAAAGAGTCTCGCCGACACACCGCGGGAGCGTTGCCAGGTAAGCAACGCAAAACACGACAAATAAGGTGGCTTTAACGCAGGCTGTAATCAGGCACTCGAGATATGCTTCAGGAAATAGCGGAGTGTCCGTGCTGTATTTTGGGTCTACGTGAGGGATCGTAAATATACAAAACAGTAGTGCAAAAGTTGGCTGGTTTTGTACACTCTCCTGTGAATTATTTTGTCCAAGAACATCCTGACATGTTCACTAAAGGCTCTTCACAGTAAAGGTACATTACTTTTCCTCTCTTCTTGGTTTAAAAAATAGCCATTTTCCCAAACACATGAACTATTCATAAACAAAAATGTTAACACTGAAGTCCTCTCTCTGCAGGCTTGCTTTCTTCATAAAGGAAGTGTTCTGCCTGTCTTTCAAATTGCATACATCTGACAACATCTGTTGCTGAGTTATTTTAAAGGCTTCTGCTTTGGAAATGAAGTATGAGGACTTTTAAACTACCCGGGGTTTGTTCTGTTTACAACATTTACTTCCTGAGTCTCCAGCTTGCAATTTTGTATGGCACTGGATACACTGTGGAGGGTGGAGACAGGTATCGGCACTTGGAAGGTAAGAAAGCAGGGCTAGAGGCAGCACTGCTCTGTCACAATGAGACAGCTTCCACTACTGAAGATGAGGAGACTGAACAAATGGAAGCCTTCAGACAACCCTTTTCTTTTATGGCTGCAATTTGGAATGAGTCTGTAAAAAAGTAAAGGTACTAAACCTGGGTGACACCAACATACACACTGAGGCAGACAGGCTGTGGTCCTGGACTTCTGGGGCTGATGGTTTTACTGGAGGTTCGATCACCAGATACAGCTTTGCAAAGGCCTCTTTGGCCATTGAGGGAATTTAGAGAAACTAGGCATGAAGGCACATGGAGTGAGCAGGGTGGAGCTTTTCTTGGAGGGAGTGGGTAGATAAATTGTTCAATTGTCTGTGATGGTGTGGAGAACATAAGAATTTAACCAAGTGACAACAGGTCATAAGAGTTGCAGAAAGCTAATGAGACCTGAGCAACAGCATAATGACAGTTAACTGGAGAGAAAAGCTCCCTGAGGGCAAAGCAACATTTAATACCATAAATTAAGGAGTTTTAGTCTTAGTGGGCAGCTCTCAAACTGGTCTGACAAAATGATCTTGGAAGGAGAAGTTGTAGGAGTAGCAGCCCTCCTTAAATAGGCTTTCAGAGCTGGCACCCTCTTGAGACATGAACTAATGTGGGCAGAAGTTTTTTCTTTATACCTGAATGGTGGGGGAACATTAAGGCACTAGCCAAAAATTAATTTGGATTTAAAAAATCCAGACAATCATGGAAAAGATATCTTAGATTTGGGGTGGTGATTTTTGAGTGGCTTCTGGGTCTTTGTTGTTGTTGGTTGTTAAAGTATTATGTTCCTAAGTTAATCATTGCCAGAAGGCGACAGCTTTTTGGCAGTCAGTCTTGGTCTTCCACTGGATATGCCTTCTTTCTGCTCTGCTTCTTCCCTAAAAATAGCTGTCAGCATCTATTCACAATATTACTACAGCATTCCACAGGTAATTAATCCCTAACTTAAAGGCAGGTGTTACTAGTTTAAAACAAGCAATGAAGAGAGAAGTAGGGCTTGCACACAGTGTAAGTGTATTTAACCATGCTTTAACCTATCCAAGAGATTTTTAATACCCTGAGTGTCAAATGTCAGCCCAAGACATTACAGGAACAGATGGTTGCATTCCTAAAACAAAACAGTGCTAGTGCTGCCATTCTCCTGGGATGACAGGAGAGCACTCTTTTGTACCTTAAAGGTAGCTCTTGATGGAAAGAAACAGACCGTGTCACTGGAAGATATGAGCCCCATTAGAAATAGATGACCTCAGCTTCATGTAAATAGAAAACATTTCCAAAGCAAATATGGCTGTAAACCTGAGAGTTCTGAGCTAAGGTAACTTGAGACCCAGAATTGTACATCATTGTCATCTCGAAGTTCATCATCCCTGGGTTGTCATCATGCCCCAGGTATGACCCAGTCTGTCCCTGCTAAGGGTGCAGGCTAGCTGTTAAAATTCTCCAAGTCAAATTCTGCAAGCAAGAAAATACCTACTCCTCTCTTCAGATACCTGTTTCTTGACATCATGACCAATTGGGGCTGTCAAATTTGTACTGGAGTGCAGCCTTCTTACAAGTTTCACTTCTCTGTATACCTAATTAAAATAACTTGGGCTGGTCCAAATAAATCCCTGTAGTTCTGGATTTATGCTTGAAGATAAGTGGTCTTTAGGTTTTTGGTTATTTCATAGTTCAAAGCTTTTCTCAATCAGTCCCTCCAAGTCACCAGTCATTTTGGTGGCTCAAGCTCAGTCCTCTGCAGTTCTGCAACGCCTTGCAAGTGCTTCAGTGTTCATCCCAAATGCAAGTGCAGAAACTCCTGAATCTTCCCCCAGGAGTGTTCCTGTGCATGGGCATGTGCTTTACTCTCTCCACCTCCCAGAACAGGTACCCCTAGAACACGATCCATGGCTACCTGACAGAATGGGGTAGAAGGAGGATCGATTCGGTGACCTGCTCCTGGATAACTCAAGAGTTCAAAGTTTTCTTTCCCATGCTGGCGCAGACGCCCGATTGCCAGCTCAGCATATAAGGAGCTCTTCCACATACGATCATCTTCCCCTACCACTAAGAGAAAGTGACCTTCTGCTTTTTCGATGGGGATCATACAGGAAGAATTAGCAGGGTTTGTTGGGTCATCCAGAGCATCAAAAATGTCAAAGACACCAGTGTCAGAAACACTGACCTTATTCATATCAAAACGGAGCCCGGGCAGCGTCATCTCACCATAATGGAGGTCTGCAATAGTGTTTGAACTACAGGCAGAGATAGAGACAGCAGCCACGACTTCTGGCAGGAAGGTGATCATGGCGAGTGCTAATTCTGCCCCTTTGCCAGTCCCAATCACTCCAACTCCTGGTCCCTTCACCTTCAGATATGATACGGGGAGGGGAAGAGGAAGAAAGAAAAAAAGGAAGTATGTATAATAATGGGATTAGCCATTAAATGCCATCAGAGTAGTGTTATTAAAAAACCTAAACAGTTGGGTTAATTATTAATGTGACATGTTGGAAAGCTACAGTCTGGACCCAGGCTCCTCCCTCTTAGTGTCTTATTTCTCAGAGACAAGAAGAGCTGTCAAACCCCACAAAATAACATGGACAGGCACAGGAGGTACCATCACCTAGACCTTGCCTTGTCCCTACTACATATTTTGAAACACCTATTTTATCTTTTTCCCAAAACAGGTAGCAGGAAATTCAAGCATAGTCTATTGTTATGAATGTCTCAAGCAGATAAAGTACCCTCAGAAAATAACATTTGAAGGATTAGATAAACAGCATTTAGTCTTGTCCTTTTGTAGCCTGGAAAATAAAACTGAAAGCAACATCCCAAGTAATCAAATCCATTCCTTTGCCAACTCTTGAACAGTTTTGTATCATCCTCTATCTTAAACTAACTGCTTTCATTTTTAAAAAACCATTGTTGTCACCACTGCTCCTGTTTGGAGGATATTCCAGTAATTCACTGTTCTAAAGATCAGGAATCTTGTAGCTTCCTGCATGAATTTATCTAACAGATAGCTTGTGCTGGAAGAAATTCACTCTCTACAGTCATATAGGTAGCTGCCTATGCAGGACTTAAACCTTTTTCCCATTATTTGGCCTAAACCTAGCTAGCAGAAATTGATATTCCAAAAAAGTCATCACCACCACTTGGGCATAACTGCCAATTGCTCCCTTGTCCTCAGAGATAATCTCTTATTCACTCACCTTTGGGTGACGCTGTAGGAATCTAGCTGCTTCCTCAAAGTACTCAAGTTTGAGTTCTTTCATGACTTTAGGCAAATCTTCAAAGTCAAAATATGGCAGAGAAAGAGCAGCAAAACCACGGGTAGCCAGAAGACTGGATCGAAATTCTATCAAACCTCCTTCATCACCATACATGTCAATCACTCCTGGAAAGGGGCCATCCCCTGCATTAAAAAGAAGAGGTACAGAGGACAAGTTACCAAACAGGATACTCAGAGCTATTTGGTAGATAGTGAACAACAAAATATAGAAAGCAGAAGACATTTTCTATTAATACTCATTGCTTTTCCATTGGCACAGCAGAGATGAGAGAAATGGTGCTGTATCCCACATTAGCCATTTCAAACTAGGAATAGGTTCTTACTTTCCTTGCAAAAATATGTGAACAGTTAAACTTGGGTTAAAAAAAAGGGAGGGGGTGGGGTGACAAAAAAGTAAAGTCTGTTCTAAATGTGTTTTTCCATGGTCTTTAACCTCCCACCCTCAGCACAACCGTACTGTACATCAGCTCTTTTCCCACAAAGAAGGCAGGCCTTAATTAGCAAAGTGGAAGCTCATACAAGTGAGACAAGGGGAGAGCACTGAGGGGAGTAAGCTCTACAAAACTTTCACAAACTTTGGAATTAAGTGCATTGAGCAAAGAACAGCAAAGAAACATACACTACTAGATGAGTCAGCTCTATCTCAACATCAGCAGTGTAACACTTGGCAGCAGAACTGCTGCTGCAGATGTGAAGAAGCAGAGGGTAAAACTGAGAGCTATGTGGGTGCAGTTATGTGTGTGTGAGACTGACAGATAAATGTGCATGCACATGTGTACAGTCAGTCCCACAAATCCACAGAAATAATTAGAACCAGTTTCAAACAAGCACACTTTCACAGCCAAGGTCGTGTTGTGTTAATCCTGCATGCCATGCCAGAAGATCTTTGATTACTGAGCCAAGGATAGTGCCTCTTGGAACTATGAAGACTCCAGTCAAGCAATTTCTTTTATTACTTCTTTCTCCTGGCCACCAGGTGTCAGCACTGATGTACTCTGATCCGGCTCACTGCAACTACCTTAGCAGGAGAAGCACCTGCTTGTCTAAGAAGGCATTAACTCTGACATTACTGATGCGATAGAGACGAGATCTCTGGCATTTCAAACACGAGAAAAGGAAGTTTTGGACAAGACATGCTCGCTGGTGGAAACGTCCTAACTTAAAGCATGAAGAAGTCAGTAAAAGATTGAAACATACTTCTGGGTTTTGAGGAAAAAAAATAATAGAAGTTCAATATTCTACTTACAGGAAGTATGTCTGCATAAATTTACCGTATGCTGTGACCAACAGTGACCTTTAGTTAATAGCAGTCAGCCTAGGTGGCTAGGGAAAAAAGTACACAGTCATCACCCTCACCTGGAAAACATTCTAGCAAGAATATGTGATCAGAACACAATCAAGCATGAATGTGTTTCTCTCTCATGAAGACAACCTCTAACTCACACAAGGATCCTGGACTGCCCAAGCACCTACACATGCCCAAGTTTATGGTCCCTGCATAGCTCTCCAAAAAGCAGGATAAAATGGACAATTTTACTACTGCTTAAAAAGCAAACAAAACCCTCAAACCCCAGGCTTGTAGCTCTTAAGCCTGAATTGAGAAATAGCTTTTTGTATTACAGCGTAAGCCCACTCATGTCATCTCACTTACAGAAAGAGCAGATCATGCTCAAGATCCCTATCTCCATATTACTATTTTTCTATTCCTGTAGTAAAGGCATAGTAATAATGCTGTAGGTGGATCCTCCATCAAGGATGTCAGTGTCATTTAAGCAGTGATTCCAAACTCTTCCACACAATTACCATGTCAGACATTCTAAAGACAAAAACCCAGTTCCATCTTGAAGCTCTCTGCCTTCCCACTGACCTCAGCAGAAATCCAGCTCACCCTCCAAGGCAGGATGTATGAAAACAACCACGTGTCAGCGATGGAAGATCCAGAATGCTGACTAAAATTTGATCCCAAATGCAAAGTTCAGTCTTTTTTTTTTTTTTTTTTTTTTTTTTAAGTGGACTTTGGATCCATATCTAAATGGGCAAAGAGATTATTGGTTTGCAAATCATTCACTGCAAATACTTAAACCTCTAATAACTGCAGTGGCACTTACAGGATTTGCTGAACCAAGTCATTATCAATTTGAGGTAATATGGAGGGCAGTTCTAGTAGCACAACACTCGGAGAAATACAGAGTTGAAATCGAGACTGAAGTGCACAAATACCATCATCAGTGGAAAGTTTCATTTTCCAACAACACTAGCAGTTCATCAGAATACCACCTCAGAAAGCACGACCACCCCAAAAGCAGAACAAGTAGAACTTGCTCAGAAAGCTATTTTGCCTTTATACCACAAAGCAGTTGTAGTAACTCAGTTCTGGTGCTAACAGGTGGAATACCAGCATTTGCTAGAATCTCTTCTGCTGCTCTGTTTATTGGCATGTATTTCACAGGGCAGAGAAATGTCTACTCGGGGTGAGAGCCTTGGGAGATTTAGCACAGACTCAAATAATTAGCATACCAACTTTTCTGAATGTTAGATTATGGTATTCCTGGCCAAATATCAACCCCACTGAAAAATCGTAGACGGAACGCAGCGACATAGTAAACTGTACAACCCCTATTCTCATGCAGTTTTTGGGGCGTCTCACAAAGAGCCATCTGCCTGTGCCTTGCCCTGCAGCTAAGGACCAGGCAGCGCGGCCTCGAAAAGCCTCTGGGACCGTCTGCAGCCGGCCACCTATTATAGAACAGGAATTTCCCGAGTGATATTCTCGGGGGCGGGGGGGGGGGGGGGGGGGGGGGGGAAGCCTTGTTTTAAAAGAGGCTTCCCTTGATCCGGACAGAGCGATCAAGGGCGTCCCGCCGGCCCCAGGTCGAAGCTCTCCGGCTGGGCCACTCACCCGGCGGCAGGAAGAGGGAGCCCCTTACGCCTCCCTCCTTCAGCCGGATCCTCCGCACGCCGGGGGCCGTGAACCACCTCTCCACCTCAGCCTTGGCCACCACCGGCCCCGGGATGGCGCCGGGCTGGCTGTGACCCTGGTGGACCAACATCTCCACCTTCATCGGAGCGCCGGTGCTTCGGGGAACGAGCCGCTGGTACGGCTTCTCCATGCCAGCAGGGGCCAGGCTCCAGAAGAGCCCCATGGGCTCCACGCCGGTGTAGCTCCCGCCGTGCGAGGCGTCCGTGCCTAGGTGCAGCTGGCCGCGGCCGTCCGCCCGGTAGTGCGCGCACGACTCGAAGAGGCAGCCGCGCTCATCGGCCGCCACAGCCCGCAGGGTCACCGGCTGCCCCGGGCCCAGCCCCGCCACCCGCGTCTCCAATCGCTCGTCCGCCAGGCCAGCGCTAGGGGAAACGGCCACGCTCACAGCCAGCCGCCTCGGCGGCAGCGACGGCACACGACAGAGGGCTTGCCGGGCCGGGGCCGAAGCGGCGGCAGCCGCCACCCTCCACATGTCGGCGACAGGTGGGGAAGCGCTCCTGAGCCAACGGCAATAACGGTGGCACGGCCACCGCCCCCTCCAGCCAGCCTCAATCGATAGCAGAGCCCCACAGCTCCCCCAGCAGCTGCGCTGCGCCGGGCCTGCCCCAGCACTGTTCCGCCTAAGCACTTACGCCCTCCCGTCTCCTTCCCCCATATCACCACCATCTGGAGCAAGCGAGCCGTTGGGAGAGGTTAACATTTCATTTTAATCCATTTGAAAAATAGAGTCAGTGCAGAACGCATAAGCACAACATAGAATTAATACTGAACAACTTAAGCTATACCCATGCAGCTTGGGTAAGGCACTGATGTTAAGGCCTTATTTTCATACAATAGTGCAAGCTTGTCAGCCCCCTACCCGTCGTGCTCTATGCTTTTTGCCTGTGTGCCAAACCTGACAATCCCTGGGGGGGGTGGGGGGTGTGAGAGGTGGGCCCTGCTGCCCCCGACCCTCAGACCTAGAAATGAGGTCTACAGGGCTCAGCACGTGACACCTCTGCTGCCCCAGTGCCACAGCATTTCCTACCAACCTGCCTGCTGAGAGCTTGGTGCCTCAAGGGGCAGCCAGGCCAGCTTTGCAGCCCTGTTATTTTCAGCAGTACTTACAAGCAGGCAGCTGCAGAGGTAAGGGTATGAATACCCAGGCAAGGAGCTGCTGAGGAGATGCCCACAAACAGTTCCAGGCATGATGACCAATGTGTCCAGTTGCATTGTTTCATACTTCCAAATTTTCCAAAACCACACAAATGCTTCATTTCTATTGCATATGTCCAGAATGTTATGTCACACAATGGGCTGCTGTTGTTGATTCTAAATGGAGGATGTGCTGTCTGAGGATTCAGACACAGTATAGCTGTTTTTAGTAAGTGATATACTAGATAGCAAGTGTTAAGGCAGATGCCTTTCAGTGATGTGGAAAAAGAGGAAGGTGCAGTTATGGAGAGAGAGGAGAAAGATTACTAGATGCAGGATGATAAAACACCCACTTCCAGAAAAACTAGAGCACAAAGCTGGCTCTGGTTAAGGGCAATGTCTCTGAGAAAGCTAAAGCAAATTTTGATCCTAGTTCTCAGCCTGAGTTACCCTCCACTTACATTGACATTTAAAGCAAGACAGCCTCACCCCATAATTTTTCTAGTTTCTTATCCTATACCACACACAACAGGAGACCAAGACTTCTAACCTACAGTAGAGGTGGGTGTTAAAAGGAAGCAGGTCTCATACTTTCACCCACTGTCATCCTCCAAGAAACCCAAAAGCTTACTCTCTGATGTTCTTTGTTCTCACTCAGAGCCATTTAACAAAACAAACTTGAAAGACCAGCATCTTCATATGTAAAGTAGCCTAGCTCACATCACAGCTTACTGGATGTTCCAGATGGTTTGTCCATGAGGTGTTTGAGGAAGAAAGCTTGGATCTGCCGCCAAGCATCTATCTGTGCCTCACAGTGTGCCTTGGGCTCCCCTCCCCACATCACAGGTTTGCCAATTAGCTGGTGCATTGAGGCTGCACACATTGGGAAAAAGGGGGGTTCAATGTAGTGCCCTGCTCCAGGATAACAGATTATCTCAGGCTTTTCCTTCCCATGAGCTTGCAAACGTTTGCTACCCTCAACTGCAAAGAATTCACTTTTCCAGTTGTGATCATCCTGGCCAACAATGAACAAGAAATGACACTCAGCCTTTTCCAAAGGGATAAAGCTTTGACAGTCAGGCCCTTCCAGTGGGTTGTTCAGTACATCAGTAATATCAGCAATCCCAGACTTGTTCACTTTGATGCGTTTAAAATTCGCACCAAGGGGTGGAATGGTGATGTCCTTGTAGTGAAGCATTGCACCTACATTTGCCACTGAGCCATTGATAAGGGCAGTGGCTGTGATGCCTTTTAGGAAGGATGCCATGGAGATGCAAAGGTCACCTCCCTTTGAGATTCCGAGCAACCCAATCCCAGGACCTTTAACCTGGAGGGGAGAGAAGAGAAACCACAAACCATGAACCACAGCATGCCACTTTAAAAAATATTGGCATGTTCCTAGTAGTGTCTGTCCTAATCTGGATCCCAGGTCCTGTGTGTAGGGCCCATGTCTGAGGAGCCCCAGGGCACTGTTCTGTGCTTATAAGCCCTGCTGAGACTGTGATACGTCATCAGTTATGATAATGTGTTTCTTACATTCAACCACTGTCTTCAACTCTTCTAACAAAAAGCTAACATGGGGTAGCAGACTCCACATCATCTGCTCTGCCATTTTGCTAGTATGCCTGCTAGTATCCCAGGAAAGAGGAAGTATTCTGTTTAAGCTTACTCATTAACGTGTATCTTTAAAAAATCACCTATTAAAACCACTGTTCTAAGTGAACTGTACAGTCCTCAGGAGTCAACCCACAATAGGTAGGTTACCTTAATTTTCTTTTACACAGGCAAGTTAACTAGAACAGAAAAAAAGATCTTTCAGGGTGCTGAATTTTTTTTTAAGGATACTACAAAAAGATAAGCTAGTATCACAACTGCTCCAATATCCAAAGACCCTTGGGGTAAAAAGTTTCAGAGACAGCATGAAAATTTAATAACTTTTGTACCTTAGCACTAGTGTAACAGGCTCCAAATTCACTTACTTTGAAGCATGGGAATAGAGAAATTAGAAAATACATCTGAAACTTTGCAACATGTTAAAAACACAGTGAGACTCTCAGTGGAGGTGCTAATGGGAGGATACGGTACTGCTCTCAGGGTTGAAAACAGTGGGGGAGAAGCAATTTTCAGGGTTTTTGGGGGCAGAGAAATGGCATGAGCAGGTAGATTTAGGGTGACTTAAAAACAACCAAAACCTTTCACAGCTACTCATCTTTCTGAGGCTGAGGAGAGTATTTTTCTCCACAGAAACCAAGTGTTGCCTTGTGCAATTCTACTTCTTATCATGCTCAGCTGCTTGGAAGAAGATGCAGAACTGAGCAGGGTTCTCTTCCAAGAAGAGTTGACTTAGAAGAATTTCCAAGATCACAACTAGCTACTAAGCACCACAGTCACCAAATGCCAACTTTTGGAGTGATTTTAGCAATATACCACAACAAATGTGTACTGGTGGACTTCCCTGAGACCTTGATCACAGAAGGTTATTGTATGCTTCACCACTGAAAAGGGCATTTAGTTCTGGGGGATACTCTACAGAGCATAAACCTAAAAGCCTCACTGGAAGTCCAGTAAGCCTCCAGGCAACTTGCACCCTAGTTACAATATTGAGTTGAGTGGAGCAGGAATTGCCAATATGTGTCCTTTGTGTCACTTGGCCAATTCAGAAGCAAGAATTGGAATTATCTGTGAATCATTGTAATGGGAGTTAAAGATACAAAACAAACTAATTACAGCCAACCTGGACAGAGATGCTAGTTTAAGTACAGCAGCTCCGCCACATACACAGTCTGAGAAGACCTGACTAATGAGAGTTCCCTCTAGCGAAAGAGTGCCAATGAACAAACCAACCTGGGTGTGTTGTAACATATAGTTTACAGCTTCTTCAAAATATTCCAGGTGGAACTCCTTCATCTCTTTGGGGAGGTCTTCATAGCTGTAGTAAGCCAGAGCCAGCACAGCAAAGCCATAGTTGGCCAGCAAGCAAGCCCTGTATTCTGGGAGCCCTCCTCCAGTTCCATATAAGTCAATAATTCCTGGAAAGGGACCATTGCCTGCAAGAGAACACATAATAGGACACTTTAACCCACAACTTTTAATTTATATTCTGGATTCATAGGCCTAGGAATTTTTTTTTTAGTAAAGAAAAAATCACAGAGCAGCAGAATGGTACTAAGGGTCATAAATTACTGTCACTAAATGGCTATACTGCTTCAAGACTAAACAAGACAGCACAAAACAGGCTTGCTGATGTTTTGGGTAACATCTGGGTACAAATGGCTGGAAGAGAAGAGATCCTCTGACAGTCACAACTAGTCTCTTAGAGCATGTAAAGTCCTTGCAAAGGTATTAAGCTCTGCTTCAAAAACACCCAGGAGGCCTCTCTCCAATACATTTCTCTGAAGATCCAAAAAAGCTCATCTTCTGATGGTTCCAGTTTCTCAGTTTCAGTGTAAATATGCTATAGCCATTTACTCTGGCATTAAGAGAAGAAAAGCATTTGCAAACAGCCTTGCTAAGTTGGTGAGGGAAGCTTTACATCAATTCCATTGGAGTCAGGGACTTAAGCACAGTGCTGAGAGGCATTTTTGCAAACTAGTAACAAAGTATGGAAAGGAGAAGGCTAAGAGGGAGAATCCCTTTCCTGCTCAGAAGGGAGGATAAAGCTTCCCTCAGGTGTCTTCAGATTAACATGAAGAACTTGGGCAACAAACAAGAAGAACTGTAAATCTACCTCCAGCAACAAGGCTGCAAAGCAGTTTGAGACACTGGTTGGGACAGCATGTATGATTTTGACACTCTTGTGGAGGAGTTAGCATAGACATGGAAGGAAAAGGAGAGAGGAAGGTGCGTGCTATGTGGAGAAGCTCCTTGAGCACATGATGTTGCAGATATACTAGCAAAGCCTCTGAGTTGCAGAGGGAAGGAAGGGTGGGATGTGGTGGTGATGTGGCTGTCACAGACAACGAACAGAAGGCAAGAGATGAGGCTTCCTACAGAAAACTAGCAGAAGTCTGGACAGCTGCTGGGAGGACAACACAGCATTTGTCAGGCAATCCAAAACCCTTTCAATTATCTTCTGACAAAAATACTACAAGGCTAAACCTGTATAATGCTTTCCTTGATCTTCTGCTCACAAATGAGGAAGAACTGGGAACAAAGGTAGCAGTAAAAGGCAGCTTGGACAACAGCAAGTACTATACTAGTAACTTCAGGACCTGCAGAGAGGCTGGAAAGGGAAGTAGCAGACTTTGGACTCCATATTTTGGGAGAGCAACCTACTCAAAGAACTACTGCTGATTTCCCAGGAAAACAGCCAAGCAGATGAAAGGTTACTCTTTAGAGCGGCTGACACCACCTCCCACTGCATTTGGAAACAAAAAGGGTACTGTGATTGATGCCTTCATGTCCAATACGAACAAATAAAACCACATATGCTTTAGCCCATATAGCTGTGCTACCTGAGGAGTGTGGTGTGGAGATCTAAACGGGCTGGAATCAGGCCACTCCTTGAAGAGTGCCCAGTGCCAGCTGGCGACCTCCACTTCTCCCTTGTTTTCTGTCTGGTGCTAGCATCAAGGGGGTCTGGAGGGAACCTTGTTCCGGGCCCTGGCACACAGGGCGGCGAGCGGCAGCAGCGCCCGCGGGGGAAGGAGCCTGAGGCGGCCAGTACTTACCGGGGGGCAGGAAAAGCGTCGCCCGGATATTCCCCTCTCGCACCAGCACTCGCCGCACTCCGTCCCGTAGGAACGCCCGCTCGTGTTGTGCCTCGGCCAGCTGCCGCCCGGGGGGGTCCCCGTGGCCCTCGAACACCTCCAGCTGCAGGAGGAAGGGGCTCTGCACATCTCGCTTCACCAGCCGCCTGAAAGGCTTCTGGGGCTGCAAAGCCCAGAGCAGCCCCATGGGCTCCAGGCCAGAGAAGCTGCCTCCTGGCAGCGCAGGGCAGCGGGAGAGGTCCAGCACCCCATCGTCTCCAGCCTGATAGCGGGCACAGGCCTGGAAGAGCTCGTCCCTCTCGTCCCGCAAGGACGTCCGGAGCGTGACCTGCTGCCGCGGGCCGAGGCCCTGCACAGCGATGGCCAGCGGCTCATCGAAGAGGCTGCGGGCGGCGGGCGAGAGGCGGATGATGGGGCACACGGAGGAGATCCTGCGGCCAGATGTCATCCTGGGGGTCCACGCAGGGCTGTGGAGCTGTGGGGCTGCAGGGCTGGTGCTGGACCACTGCAGCTGCTGATACGAGGCATGGGAGCTCGCCCGGTACAGAGAGCGAGCGACGACCTCCCACATGATCCCGGGTTGCTTCCGCCTCTGGGAGTGGATTCTGTCGCAGGTACATGCCCCGACCCGGGACTGGGTCCCAGAACGCCGCTGGCACTCCTCGGCTAGGCGGAGCGGGACGGTGGGCCCTTCGCCCCGCCCGTCGGCTTCCTCCTCTGCCTTCCTTCTCCCGCTCTGGGCGGCTTCTCCGCCAAATGGGCCGGTCTGGGGGGCTGCCATGGCCCCAGCTGGAGCCGGGGCCGAGGGCTTTTGAGGGGAATAGCGGACAGAGGTATTGTCCATCCTCTCGGCAGAATCGCAGCCGGAATTCGCGGAAAGGGAAGAGCCTTTGTGTGACCGGCCGCACAGAGAGGGGACAGCCCGGACGGCGCAGGAGCTTGTGTCTGGACCATGCAGCCGGGAGCGAGGCTGGGAGAAGCCAAAGCAGCGCCAGCCTAGCACACTACTTCATGTCTTCTTCCCGCCTCTCTTGCTCTGTGTTGGTTGCTCCAAAGCCTGGGTGAGGCACGTTTATGTCGCCACCAAGCGCTGCCCGGCCCTGACACCTGCACAGCCAGGTGAACAGGGTGGTCAGGGGTACAAGAGGGGTGAGGGAAGGATGCTTTCAGACTCTTCACACTGGTCAGGAAATGCCTTTAATAGATTGTGCAAGGGTTTACAAAGAAGGCCATTCAGTTTGCCTTGCCCAGAGCTTTTGCTCCAAAGGGAACTGAAAACCAACAGCTGCTTCCTCAAGCTCCCAGATTCCTCCTGGGAGGTGCAGGTAGACGTGCCTCTCAGCGCTCCCTGTGTCTGACTTGGTGGCATGAAACAAGTGGAAACGTCTGAGAGGATCTTCAACATTGTTCCATTTTGAAATACTGCGTGGTCAGAGGTATCGGGTAGTCTGCAATCTTTTGATCACTGTGGAGATTTCCCCTTCTCTTAAAGAGGTGAGGTGCTGTGTCATTTAGCATTTGAGTATGTTGTGCCAAAGACCTCCTGCACACACGTTTTTTCCACTCCCATGAAAAAATGTTCCCTGGTGCTATGATGCCAGTTAAAAGAGAACAAACACAATGGTGCTGTTTGAGCACTCATTGCAGGAGAAAGGATAGACTGTTCAGAGCTAGCTGGAAAAATTTTGGAGCTAGCTGGAAACTTTTTGGTAATGGGCAGCTGTAGAGATCACCTCTATGAATAGAGACTGGTCCCCCACAGCAAACTGCTGGCTAAGCTGTCAGCCCGTGGATTGGACCATTACACTCTGTGCTGGGTTAGGAACTGGCTGGAGGGCCGGGCCCAGAGAGTGGTAGTGAACGGTGCCACATCCAGCTGGAGGCCAGTCACTAGTGGTGTCCCCCAGGGATCAGTGCTGGGCCCTGTCCTCTTCAACATATTCATCGATGATCTGGATGAAGGGGTAGAGTCAGTCATCAGCAAGTTTGCAGATGACACAAAGTTAGGGGCAGATGTTAGTCAGTTAGAGGGTAGAAAGGCTCTGCAGAGGGACCTCGACTGACTGGACAGATGGGCAGAGTCCAATGGGATGGCATTCAACAAGTCCAAGTGCCGAGTGCTGCACTTTGGCTATGGCAATCCCATGCAGAGCTACAGGCTGGGGTCGGAGTGGCTGGAGAGCTCCCAAACAGAGAGGGATCTGGGTGTGCTGATCGACAGCCACCTGAATATGAGCCAACAGTGTGCCCAGGTGGCCAGGAGGGCCAATGGCATCCTGGCCTGCATTAGGAATAGTGTGGCCAGCAGGAGCAGGGAGGTCATAGTGCCCCTGTACTCTGCTTTGGTTAGGCCGCACCTTGAGTACTGTGTCCAGTTCTGGGCTCCTCAGTTTAAGAAGGACATCGAAACACTTGAACGTGTCCAGAGAAGGGCAACAAGGCTGGGGAGAGGCCTTAAACACAGGCCGTATGAGGAGAGGCTGAGGGAGCTGGGATTGTTTAGCCTGGAGAAGAGGAGGCTCAGGGGTGACCTCATTGCCCTCTACAACTACCTGAAGGGTGGTTGTAGCCAGGAAGGGGTTGGCCTCTTCTCCCAGGCAACCAGCACCAGAACAAGGGGACACAGTCTCAAGCTGCGCCAGGGGAGGTTTAGACTCGAGGTGAGGAGGAAGTTCTTCACCGAGCGAGTCATTCGTCATTGGAACAGGTTGCCCAGGGAGGTGGTTGAGTCATTGACCCTGGAGGCATTCAAGAGGAGATTGGACGTGGCACTTGGTGCCATGGTCTAGTCATGGGGTCTGTGTTGATAGGTTGGACTTGATGATCCTCGAGGTCCTTTCCAACCTAAGTGATACTGTGATATTGTGAAAAAAGATCAGAGAAATTACAGAAAATGTGAATTCAAGTCTACTGACAGTTGTAGGTAAATCCACCCATGCTGGTGCAGGTGTGAACAATATTAAAGTGTCTGTCAAGTCAGGTCCTTCAGAACTGTGCTTGCTGATGGGTACAATAAGGTCTAGAACTTCTGCAAAACATCATCCTGGTCCTCTGAATGAACCTTATGCTGCCTCATCCTCTTAGATGGCCAGCTGGTTCAAAATTAATGTCTTGCTCCTGGTGAAGGGTGCAAAGGGGAGGAGACTGTGTACCATTTAGTTTTCTTTGAGACTGCAAACATTTCAGTTTGATTTACAGAACACTTGCCTTTGCAGAAGTAATCTGCCTGCCCAGTGATGAAGAGGAAGGTCAGGAAGAGAGGTCTCAGAACTCCAAAGGCTATGGTCAAGACTCAAGAACCAGACACCACCCAAGACAAATTACAGCACAACTTAGCTGGACTGCAGCTGAATATAACTGCTTTGGGACATTCAGGTACGCTCAGAGATTGCACAGAGTACATAGGGATGATGGCAGCCACCAGAATTTCTGCTGCATTAGCTCCAGGCATGTCCCTCCTCCCATGTCCCATCTGACACCCTGCCCCCTGACCAACATTAGGAGCTGTCCTGAGTTTGGCTGGGATAGAGTTAATTTTCACAACAAGCTGGGAGGGGTCACAGCCAGGACAGCTAACCTGGACTAGCCATATTCAATACCATGAGGTCATTCTCAATATATGACTGGGGGACTGGGCTGGGCAGAGGAGGGGTCTAGGCTCGAGAACAGGCTGAGAATCAAGTCCTCGGTGGTGACCAATTTACATTATGCATCTCTTGCTTTATACATCCATGTTTAGTTTTATTGTTATTATTACTTCTCTCCTTGTGCTGTCCTTATCTCAACCCATGAGGCTTTACCTTTTTCTTCCAATTCCCTTCCCCATCCCACCAGGTGGAGGGGAAGGAGTAAGCAGGCAGCTACATAGTGCTTAGTTGGCAGTTAGGCCTAAAACTTGACAGCAGCATAGGCAGGATACTGCCCACATTATTAGTATAAGGAGTGGTCCTCTCCAATCTGACTGCCATTGCTGGAGCCAAGGGGTGGCATGACTCATCCATATTCAGAGGGCACTTGCATGATTAGTTCTTGCTGCCAGGTGACCCTAGACCCCAAATGCTCCTGGCAGTCCATGGGAGGCATGGAATTGGTGTGTTTGCTGATTGAGTCATCATATGGCACATAGTTGCTCATCTTTTTTACTACCTCTGCAAAGCTTTGTTTTAGAACATACTGTCAGACTCACTTACTGTTCGGACCACACCATCCCAGCAAATATGGTCCCCAGTGCACTCACAGCATAGCAAATACAGATAGGCTGTTAACAAGTTGAACTCACCAGGCTTAACCTCAACTTCCAAGAGTTACTCATCTATACAGATAGTTCTCTAGATTTCTAGCCTCTAGAGGAAAGAAGAACACACTGCCTCTTAGCTACCTTCATAGACATCTCTGTCCCTCTGGTCCTGCATTGCTCTACTCCAGCACCTCAGGCACAAGTAGTTCTGGAGGAGCAGGCACATGTAAGCAGGCATCCCCTAGATATATATCATAGGTGTTGCCCAAGCAAGCCTTGTCTTGCCTTGCCTTGCACCATATGGAACTTTCCTCTCAATTAGTCATGGTATGTGGCCTCTGGAGGGTGAGACACTTCCCCAGGTTCCTGAGACCAGATTTGACAGAATGCTTAAGACAGGCTCTAGCTACTTAGTGGTCTGGAGTGGGAAGTCCTTGAAGCAGCTGATCCTTCCCCATACCATCTCACACACAGGCAAGGACATTGTGACTGAGAGGCACTTGCTGTACTGGCAGACACAAAGGCTTTCTGGAGCCTGTGCTGCAGCCCTGGTAGGGCCCATGCAGGGCAGGCTCAGCACAGCCAGTCCCCTAGCACTACAGGAGCATCTCCAAAGGCAGCAGCTATGCCCAGACTCTGGTGTCCCATGGCTTCATAGACTGTACCTTGTGTCAGGCCAGCTGCCACAGTAGCAGTTTCCAGACCGGAAGTGCAAACACAGGGCAGATTCTCTGGAGCAATCTGCTTTCAGGACTGCTGGTTATTACCCTGGCAAGAGTGGACCCAGAAGAAGGTGCAGCTGCAGCCCCATACCTGGGGTTCTCTTCCAAACTCAAGCTGCAGGCTTCCTTTGGAAAAGGTTGCCCCTTTCCCTTAGGAAATCAAGTAATTGCCTGTTCTGTCTTTATCAACACCATTGCATTATAAAATCATCAGTACCCAAGAACGGTATTTTTGGATCCAATATTATAAAAAGCCATAGAATAAACATTCTAATTATGAACACACTAATTTAAGACACCTCAGAAATCAAAGGAATTGCATGAACTTAATTTTGACCCATCTCTTCATGCTTGACTGCATATATACTAGCAAGTTAGAGACCACAAAAGCATTGTCTGTGCTATTAACTTAATGCAAATAGATTTTCTTCCAAATTTTGCACAGTTCTCCTTGCTGGCATTGTCTGTAAAATAAAGGTAATCAGTTTTTACCTTGCCTTGGGTTGCAAGTGGAAAAGCATTGATACCTAATAGAGAGCTTTTCAGTGCTGAAGGACATTAGAGAAGGATGAAGTATTGCTCTTACAAGTGTATTTGTGTCATTATTATGCATTCTATATTCCAATATTATGAATTCAAACATACATGGAAAATGTATTCCTATTTTTATATAGGGAGCAAAGCATGTAGCAGATAAATTGTTTTCTTACTCTGAAAATGAGAGATTTGTTTGTCACTAGGCCTGAAACCCTCCAGCACATTTAGCATCTCACCGTTTTTCTCAGAGACAGTGAGTGTAGTGATCCTGCAGAGACATTCTCACACAAATACTGGCTGTAAACATAATAAATAGAATAGTTTCCTTATATAGCAATCTTAAAGTACCCTGAAAGACCAAAAAGTGAAAATGTCTGTCATGGTCCATGTCTTCATGTGGGTTGGAGTCTTACTGCATGCTATGCTGCTCGGGGTTCCCAGCATCTGAAGAGATTAGCTATACTGTTCTCAGAGTAGAATAGAATAGAATAAACCAGGTTGGAAGAGACCTTCAAGATCATTGCGTCCAACCCATCAACCAATCCAACTCACCTAAACAACTAAACCATGGCACCAAGCACCCCATCAAGTCTCCTCCTGAGCACCTCCAATGATGGTGACTCCACCACCTCCCCAGGCAGCCCATTCCAATGGGCAGTCACTCTCTCTGTATAGAACTTCCTAATATCCAACCTAAACCTCCCCTGGCGCAGCCTGAGACTGTGTCCTCTTGTTCTGGTACTGGTTGCCTGGGAGGAGAGACCAACATCCACCTGTCTACAACCTCCCTTCAGGTAGTTGTAGAGAGCAATAAGGTCACCCCTGAGTCTCCTCCTCTCCAGGTTAAGCAATCCCAGCTCCCTCAGTCTCTCCTCACAGGGCTTGTGTTCCAAACCCCTCACCAACTTTGTTGCCCTTCTCTGGAGTTGTTCCAGCAAGTCAACATCCTTCCTAAACTGAGGGGCCCAGAACTGGACACAGGACTCAAGGTGTGGCCTAACCAGTGCAGTGTACAGGGGCAGAATGACCTCCCTGCTCCTGCTGGCCACACTCTTCCTGAAGCAGACCAGGATGCCATTGGCCCTCTTGGCTGTCTGGGCACACTGCAGGCTCATGTTCAGCCTACCATCGACCAGTACCCCCAGGTCCCTCTCTACCTGGCTGCTCTCCAGCCACTCTGACCCCAGCCTGTAGCTCTGCATGGGGTTGCTGTGGCCAATGTGCAGAACCCGGCACTTGGATGTGTTCAATCTCATGCCGTTGGACTCTGCCCATCTGTCCAGCCTGTCAAGGTCCCTCTGCAGAGCCTCTCTACCCTCTAGCAGATCAACTCCTGCCCCAGCTTGGTGTCGTCAGCAAATTTACTGATGATAGACTCAATGCCCTCATCCAGATTATCAATAAAGATGTTAAGGAGCACAGGGCCCAGCACATTTTTGATACCATACAGAATGCAAGTATCTTAGTGGGATCACAAAGGACCAGCACCTCCTAGTGTAAAACATTTGGCACTGTCAATGCCAAGCAGGAAAGCTCTATACCTGGCTGGCCCTGCACAAATCCCTGACAGGTACATTTGCAATGTGTTTAGCCCAGGCAGTTTCTCCAGTGGATTTAGAAACAGAAGAGGAATTATCAGAATGTCCCACCCCATCTGAAGCATTATGCTCTTAGAAACAGGGGCCAGGAAAAGGAAAAGCTGAGGAGGATTTGGGCCACTTTTGGTTGTTATTATCTCACTTGAAACAGGCATGGGGTTACAATGCAGAAAGAGATGCAGGAGCCACTGGTGCAGCTCTGCCCCAGAGCTGCCAAGTAGGAAGCTGTGGTGCAGGCCTTTGCCAAGGACCTTTGGTACAACCATCCACGTCACCAGTGCTGCAAAGTGTTGCAACGGGGCCACACAGAGCAGTCTGGGAAAGACAGTGCTGAGGCATGAGCTATTTACCAGGGGGATGGATGGTAGGATGAGGTCTGCTGATCCTCTGGTGAAGACAAGTAGACGGGGAGGTCAGAGGGTGAGTGCAGCAGCATTCTGTCCAGCCAATAGTGATTCATAAAGCACAGGAGCTCCCAAGGAAGCTCCTGGTGTGTGATTTTACACAGCCCAAGCTTTAAGACTCAGCAAAAGCATATGACCAAAAGAGAGGAAAGGCTGCCTGTTGCAAGTATGGGACTTTGGAGGACAGATTGTACACTTAATTCTAAACAATTGAGTGTGTGCCATGTCACAAAACTCTTATGACCCAGCAGCTCAGAGATGCAGGGTAATACCGGGAACCATATTTGCTAGGATGCTGTGGGTACAGCTTCAGGATGCTCTCCACAACATCCCTCACCTGCTGACTGCAACAACAAAATAGCATTGTGGAAGTGCATCTGAGCTGGGAGCTGGCCACATAGCCAGGTGTGTTTTCATGTAACTCGTTAGGTCCCAATACAAAAGTGAACCCAATGTGAAAACCCCCGTATTAGAACGTGCCCCATTTGCCTCAAAAGGATGAGTAATTCCCTTGCTAGGGGCTGCAGCAGGAAAATCAGTGGGGGAGATTATTCTGTCTGAAGAAACAGATGCTGAAGCATTTCAAATGCAGTGGCTCACATTCACAGGAAATAAATCTTGTGTCACTGCTTGATAAGGGCAGGGACAGACAGGTGGTGTAATCGCTGGCACTGGCACAGTCACTGTCTATGAGCTCCACTTTTAGGAAGAGTTGATTGACATTTTCTGGTGGCCAAAGAACCTCTGTAGCATGGCACAGGCCAGAACATCACACTGTCTGTGCACTACGGTACAGCACAGGCACACAGAATGGTGACCATCAGCAAGCTTGCCTGCAGTGACCGCACTTGCCACAGTAAAGCAGGCTGCTTTAGAACAGCATAAACACACAGATGGTTTACAGACTGCACAAAAATTCACTACTTTCCTGAGGCTACCTAGCATGTAGTAATATGGCAAGTGAAGGGAAAAAATTAAGCACTTCCCTTCTGTAGTCACTCAGCCACACAGAATCACTCCTAGATAGCAGTTTCAATTGGAATGTTTGATTTCTCTACCAGTGCCAAAGCCACTGTGCCCCTAGGTGAGATACTGTGATGCAGAAACTGATGTGCAGCTAAGAAGTGTAAAGCAAGGACAAGACAGAAAGATCTCTTAACAAATGGATATTTATTTTGTTAGAAAATAAGAGTTACACTTGCACCAGAGGCTTCTTTGTGGTCAGAATGCCCTTCTCAAACAGGAGCATGGCTAGAGAAATCTTGTCCTCCAAGGTTTCACATGGAAGGGTATCCACACGTATGTGGTTTGGATAGGAAGACAGAAGAAGTTCAATACTGTCTGTATGCTCAGGATCTATCTCAAAGAACTTGGGTTCTTCCTTGTGATACACTCTGGAATTTTCTGTTGTGTAATACAGCATCACACCTGCTTCTTCATTACACAATCTAACAATGCCATGGTGGAGGAGACGCACCTCCGTGTCCTTCGTTATTGGTATACTGACACTGCAGGGGCCTCCATCTTGCCACCGGGCTGGGAAGCCATACACACTCAGTGACTTCTCACTCTGTGTAAGCATCGGGGGAAGACAGTCATGAAGAAATGCCTTGGCTCTCTGATCCACAGCAGCATCAATAGGGGCATAGTCAACGAGTTTCTTTATCAGACTCTGCACTTTCTCCATAAAGGCTGTTCGGTGAGCATTGACTGTGTCGGAGTTGGCAACCCCCATGTACCTCAGGTAGTCCATGGGAAGCCCTTGTCGATACTCCACATCCTCCTCCACGGCCATCTGCAGAGCAGCTGGGAGGAGCTTCTCCAGGAGGTCTCCCCAGGAGTTCCTCTGGTAGGAGGACACTGTGATATGGAGTGAGTGCACATCAGGGAGACAGTCTCCCTGATGGATAAAGCCACGGGGAAAGTACAGCAGGTCTCCAGCCTCCAGCACCGTCTCCAGCATGGGCTCGCCAAGCTCAGCCTGTGTGAGGTTAGCGCTGGAGAACTGTGGCAGCACCTCAGTGTCTCTCCGGGGTCTATAGACACGCCAGTGCTTCTTCCCCTCTAGCTGCAGCACAAAGGCCTCGATGTCATCGTAGTGGGGTGCAAAGCCCTGCGTCCCTGGTGGTGTGAGATACGTGTTGGCCCCTGCCATACTGCCGAAGTGCTCCTGCAGGATGGAGAGGAAGTGCCAGACGGTGGGGGAGAAGGCCTGGGGGCAGAGGAGCCGCAGGGAACAGCCATTCTGGTAAAAATCCCAGACGACGGCGGGCAGGGCACGACCGGACGGGTTGTGCGTCTCCCGCACGCCCTCGGCGTAGCTGGTCACGTCCAGGTGGGTTCCAAAGTGCACCTCGCTGTCCCGCAGGGCAGCGTCAAAGTCGGCCGTGGAGAAGAGCCCGGCGTAGTAGCCGGGATCGCCCCGCCGCACCAGCAGTGGCTCGCGCTCCCAGTGCCGCCCCAGGAACTCCTCCGGCGGCACCGGGGCCACGAGCCACCGGAACAGCTCGGCCGCCCGTTGCCGGCTGTCCTCCAGCCGCCCCAGTTGCCGTAGCAGTCCCACTACGCCGCCGCCTGCTACCGCCGGCCGCGGGCCGCTCGGGCGCGCCGCGGGGCCGCCGTGTCCCTTCGTTTTAGGGCTTCCGGCCGCCTCCTTGGCCGCCTCCTTAACCTGCTCCACGCGGCCCTGGGGAGCAGCGGCGCTCGGCGGTGGCTGCGGCGGGGCCTCCGGCTCCGGACCGCGCCTCGGCCGCGCCTCGACCCGCTCCACGCGGTCAAGGGGCGCGGTGGCACTCGGCGGTGGCTGCAGCAGGGCCTGCGGCTCCGGGTCGCCGCTTCCCGGGCCGTCGCGTCTCGGCCGCGCCTTTGCCCGCTTCCCGCCCACGGGCAACGGCGTCCTGCGGCGGCGCCGCTGCCGCTCCAGCTGCTGGGCCCCTGCCGCCTGGCGGTACGCCAAGAGCGCGGAGAGCCGCCGCTGCGGACGTACTACCGACCCGCTCGCCGCCATGGCTGCTCACCTCGCCTCGCCCCGCCCCGGCAGGCCGCTTCCGCCGGGGCCGGGGCGTGTGGGTGCTCCCAGAAGCATCCCGGGCACGGGTGTTACAGGAAAATGGGCCGCCCGAGAGGGAGTTTTAATGATGCTGGATAAAGCTCAATGTCTTATGTCTCATCATCATGTCCTCTCAAAATGCTCCAGGGTTATGTCCTTCCCCCGACCCCACAAAAGGAATAGTGAGGCGATTCCACCAGAAAACAGTATAGATGGATCTGTTCCCTGACTGGGAAGCTTCCCTGTAATTAGGTGCAGGAAAGGTTCTTTCCAAAGGTGTACCACAAGGGTAAGATAAGCCGTGGGACAGCGTGCAATCATGTTGCGGTCTAATAAGGCGAGATGAGGTAAGACCTATTTCATAAGGTTCTGTTGCACAAGGAATAGAAACCCAAGTGGTATGGAGCTAGTTCTGGTGTGCCATCCCTACTCCCATTCCCTGTGCATCTAATGGACACGCCAGGTGAAGGGCTATGTCCTCTCAAAGAATCCCAAACCTGAAAAGACTGTCGTGTAAAGTAGTGCTGCCAAATACACCAACTGCCTCCTAACCTGAGCTGCTCTGTGCTTCCAGAGGCTGCAGCTTTGCTGGGGGGTAGAGGACAGCAAGACTCAGCTTGTGGCAAATGGGAAAAACTGTAGAGGTTTGTATTGTCTGATAGTACTGATGCTTCTCTGGTCAAGAACAAGCTTTAGTACAAGAAATTCACTGTACAGTAGTTCCGTGAGAATAATCTTTGTTAGACTCTGATAATTCACAGGGTTGGATTTTGCCTGAGAATGTTTTCTCCAGAGGCTGCTGGGATTCTAAGTCGGTTTACTGGAGTAATTATCCAAGCATGCCCAGGAACCCTCTGGTTCAGAAAACTCTTATTAGCCTCTCACAGACACCAATATCAGTGTGAGTACATTAAACAAGGAGCTAACATTCACAAGGGACAACGCAGGTTTGCTGCGTGGGCCACAGTGTACAGGGCCTAGGGTACTAAGCCAAAAAGCACATTTTCACTGCTTCTAACTTTACCATTGCCAGGGTTTCAACCCCCAGATCTATGTTTCTATTTTAACATAATTCAGGAGCAGAAATAATTAGTTAGGCTTAATGAAGTAAGTCAGCTGTTAAGTCTTTATTCTAGAACAGATGCAGATATCTTAAACCCTTAAGGATTTTTTAACTGCTTTAAAAGCCCAGAAGTCAGCCTTGCATCCCATCACTGACTATAAGCAGCCAAGACCCATTCTGTACGTGTACGCAGTAACAACTCTTCTCATTGTGGAGGTATTTTTCTGCAGAGTTCTGCCAGCACAGGGTTTGCAGCCAAAGCTGTGGGAAGGGCAACAGCAGTAGAAGATTGTCCGGTTTGTATTTTTAGGTAAAGGAGCCGGATTTTATTCGTGTGTAGGCAGCACTTTACCCTCCACTTAACGTCTTGAACATTTTGGGTTTTGCCAGCAGGTGGCAGAGGCCGATCAGGGCTCTGCAGCAAGCGGTGAGAAACACTCAGGGGAGTAGGGGACACTGTATCTTCTTGGCGAGACGACTGGCGTGGATGCGGTTGAAAGCGAGAGGGAAGTGCAAGCAGGCAGTGCGTGCATGTATGTGCAGGCTGGAAGAGAAGGGAAGGGTGAACTCTCTATTTCAATCCATTCTTTGTTTTCCCAAGGTTAAGCCCTGCTTACCAGAATAATCTTATCAGCTGAAACCGTTTCAACAGAACTGGGGCCTTAACAAAACTGGGATGCAGGCGCTTTGAAATATGGTAGAAGTTAGGCTATTGTGTGCTTTAATTACACGTAAGCATGGCTAAATGGGCTTGGGAGGGGGAAGGCCTTTGAAAAATCTGGGCGTCTGGGTTGTTATTTGTGTTTCTGTTTGATTTAGTGGAGTGCAACTGATCCTTCTCAGAAGCTGTGCACTGTACACAGAGCCTGACCCGAGTTACACCAGAATGTAATGACTAAAGCAAAGCCATTCTGGATGTTTACCAGTACGGTCAGTTCAAAGTCTCAGTCGAGGGCTCTGATCTTCACAGGGATGTCACTTTCTACTGCCCAGAGACAGATGATTGACACTGGGTTTTGTTTTGATGTGTAACGAAGTGAAGGACACAGTGGAAAATATTGGTGGTGAAATCTCTGTAACAATAAAATGTTTCTTTTGACAATTTTGGCTTTCTAGTAGTAAATGCTTTCAAGAATAAAGAATGTTGCTGTTTTTCTGCGTGACACAAAAAAGGGTTTTGACCTAAGGCAAAAAGAGGGGGAGCTTCAGTATCACTTACAGAGTACTCAGATGGTTGTCTAGGAATAGCCACAAGGTCTACATGCTGTTTTCATTCATTGTCCAATATTTCAAGGGAATTTGTTGTAAAGAAAGAACAGTGTCACATGCAGCTCTTTAAATAAACAAAAGGAAAGTAGCACAGATCGCCGAATGATTAGATGGTCCCCAGCTGCTGCTCACATAGACAGAGTAGCAGCTGGAGACTCAATTAAATTTCTTAATTAGAATTTAGCACAAAGTAACTCAGATTTTTTGAGTGTACAAAGCTGTGTTGGCAAGAGCCACACGTGTTTTATTTAAGAAGGCATTAAAAATGTGGTGAGTAAAACTTATTAAAGAGCCGCAAGTGACCTCAAAAGAAATAAGTAAATGGCACCTCAAAGAGATGCAGGGTTCATTTGATACTTTATTCTTATGCCATTCTCTGTTCAAATAATACAAATCTCAAGTTTAAGGAGCAGTTTGGTTAAGACCTGATCCTGCAAAGCTTCGCTGCTGTGTGGAAAGAGCAAAATCCTTTGTAGTTCTCTGTGTAGCGGGTACTCAGTTGCTCACCACCACGCAAAAAGCCCAGTACTTGCTGTGTTCCTGGCAAACCATTGGTGTAAACCAGTCACTTCTAGAAAGTTAAACTCAGTTTAATCCTTTTCTCCTTATTACTTTGCTGGCAACCTTCCTTTTGCACTGTCAGTTTTGTTCTCATGCCAAAAGCAATACTCAGTAAGGAAAAAGAACATTTCAAGCCTTCGCTAACTGGTTTCCTTAGATGAGTATCTTTCTCTTATGCCTAGTGGCATCCAGTATGTCATCACTGGAAGGACATTGGGCTGGATTGTGAAGACTATTCCATGTTGTGAGAGCTATAAAGTTCACTGCCAGATAACAAGACTGAAAGCTAATTCGGGAACTGTTTCTCAAGAGCTATCTTCTGGACCCCCTCATCACAGTGAATGCACTCACTCACTGAAGCATCTCTTGGCAGACATTTTGGCCTCTCTCCAGCTGTTCCTCTCTTCTCAAGGATTTTTTTATTCAGTGACTGGTTGCAGTCCTTAATCCTGGTTATCTTGTACACAAAGCCCCACTGAGAAAAGCAGCCTTCCTTGCTATGGAACAGTGCAATTAAAACAAATGTATGAAAATAATAGTTACAAGGTCCAGTCCTTCCTGTGAAAATATCTTTTTGGAGGGATGTGGAAGCATGGACATTTTCTTTTGTTCAGTGTGACACTAGAACACATACTTAGCAAGTTAAAGCTGAATTTACATATTTACATGTATTTGAGTAGGACCCTTGACTGAGCTTATTCGTCCCCTTGATTGGGGCATTTTGAAGTAATTTTATGAGGGTTTTGTGCTCTTAGTAGACACCATCTAGCATTTGTTAGCACTGAGCAGATACCATCTGCAGTGACTTTTCGTAAGCAGTGACTAAACAAAAACCAGCAGACTCCAAGACTTCAGTCTAGTCGCTTCTCAGTGAAAGGCGAGAGGTAAATAGCCATGAGGGGAAAATCTCCATCCTAAGATGAAAGCAAAGAATGAAGTATTTTCCCCATAGGATTAGTCACTTCTAGACAATAGAGATAAAAGATATAGTCAAACTGTTCCTGCATGCATCATGAATCTGGTGCTAGAGAATATTTTTGTGATATGCCCAGGCCATGGCTCTTGACAGGCTCTTAGGATGATTCCTCTCCATGGAAAAAATATTTTATAGGGTTCTTGCTATTCATATTCTTTCTGTATTAATGATGGCAACTGCATAGCTTTGCTCCTTAGGTCTCTTTACGCCCACTATTTCAAAATGAACATACAGCTACGCTAATATATAGCAGCACCAATCAATTGCTGCTCCTCTTTCTCCCTTTCAGAAGCCTTGCAAAAGCCTTTACCTTTTCTTTCTGTAAAAGCTGCCTATACTGACATTTTTTCTGAAGTACTCTGAAATTGCTTGCTCACCTCTGACGCAGTGCTACAGAGGTGGAAATATTGTGCAAACAGGATATCTTGGTTTAGCAACCATATTGTTCAGATCTGCTCAGGGTACGACAGGAGAAAGCCTGTGTGGTGTTTGCTTATTTGCTTCCTATAGATTTGTAATTGTTGCAATATAATTGTTGTAGTATGGCACCTTCTAGAAAGACTTTTTCCAATGCTCATCCACACACACCAGCTCCTACTGTTTTACATGAGTTGTCAAAAAGATGGAATTCCTCTTGGGTGAGCACAGTTATAGCAGCATAAAAATGCTTATGTTGTAGCATTTTTACTGGTATGGCTTGTTCCTAGAAGGGATAATATTATGGTGTGATTAGACAAGGGAGATTTAATCCCTGGCATTGCTTTAGGTAGCCAATAGGGGAGAATGATGTTAAGCCTCCGGGTATGTGCAGTGAGGATATGGAGTTTGTATTATCATGAGTGCCTATGTAATATACTCCCAGGTCCTTAGGGGACAATGTACTTATCCTGCTGTCCCACTGAAACCAGGAAAGTTCTTGACTAGAGATCCTTGCACTACTGCCAGAAATGTCCATGACAGGAACAGCCAAATCCATTAATCCTGCATATTACCCACAGAGCCCTGCTCTCAGTCTTAAAGAAAAGGTGGAAAGGGGGAAAGTGTATTTGGTTTCTTGGGAGTGTTACAAAGTTTCTCACAATTTTTTCTTTTCCATATGGATTATAACACTTTGAAGCCTTGCTTCTAGTATCAGGCCTTGGAGAATTTCCTCCCTCCCCCTTGCCTTGCATGGAAACTCTCTGTGGGAAGACTGAATACACAGAACGTGACTTGGACCCACAGTACAGCACTGTGAATGTGCAGTTTGCTCTGTTAGATGCTCAGCTTGTCCAGCCAGGTGACCTCTAGGGTCATCTTCCTTTCCTTTCCCACCACAGCCCCCCTTTCCCTTCAGTCATCAATGACTATATGGGGAGATCAAGTTAAAGGGAGATGCAAACAGCCATCAGAGAAGCGTTATTGGCAACAAATCAATTTAACTAATAAACATTTGTAAAAGTTATATATAACTGGAGCATACATTAGAATTTTATTTGCAATAGCATGTCCTGGTTGTTTTCCTTGGCAGCCCTCAAATACTTTTCATTCAGAAGTACAGCATCTTGTAACACAAGAATTCTTCCTTAGAACTTTAGGTGTAGGACACCATGTTTTACACATTTGTCAGAAATCCTGAGACTGTGAATAAGACAAGGAATGCAATATTTTAAGAGTTGTGCCAGGTCAGGAATGTGTTCATAAAATCAGAAGAAAACTCAGGACTGGTAGCAATGTCTTGTCTGCTAGTCATTTGGAACACATTTGGCTTAAACATAGCCGTCTTGTGCTGCTGGCTGAGACCAGCAGTCTGAAAGTAATTGAGATGCAATTGTGAAGGAAGGCAGCTCTCTGCTTTGGTTTTGCTTTCCAAGCAAAGGGCTATGCAAAAAAAAAACCCAACAACAACAAAAAAACAGATAAAAAAAGGTTATCCTTAGTTTAATCTGTGAAAAAAGGTAGGATTTGGGGGGCAGAGCATCAGTCTGAAACTCAGTCTCATTGTTACGCTCATACTTCTGCCTGAGCACCTCCTGCGTGAACTTGGTAAATTATTTTTGCACACCATGTTCTGAAATTCCCACTGATTTCAGTTGCTTTATGTCCTGGCGGTTTGCCAGTCCAGACTCATGCTCTTTGTTGCTCTGCTTCTTTGCTTGATTCAGAAACAAAGAGGAATACTGGGGATGATGCATGCAGGGAGAAGATAATGATGCAGAGAAACCTCATGTAATCTTTGCATTTCAATTTCCTGAGGTGGATGGTTTCATGGGTTTGGGTTTTTTTTGTTTGTTTGTGGGTTTTTTGTTTTTGCTTTTCTTAGTGCTGTATGCTCAAGGAACTGTTCTGGCTTGCCTTTGGGATGAAATAGCTGCTTCAAAGACTGGTGAGAGGAGGCAGCTGTTGGAAATACGCATTCTGGATAACGCGTTCAGGCCAAGCCCTGTAATCTCAACTCTCACGGATGCTGCACACAGAGAATTCCCCCGAGTAACTTCCCTTTGAAGCACAGTCTCCCTGCTGAATTCAGTACCTGCCTGTGCTTTGAAAATTGAGGCACGTTTGTGTTTCTTGGGCTGAAGAAGGGAAATCTGAGAGCATTTTGGGTCTCATAAAGTCCCAATCATGGAGGTTAATGTGTACCAGAGGAGCCTGCTTACATTTTCCCTGGCCTCTAGCTGATGGAGGACATTATGTGCGCAGTTCCTGGAGCTCTGGCTTTAGCAGCACATTTCACTGCAACCCCTGGGGAAGGCCTCAGTTACCACATGCGGTTTATTGGGGCGAAACCGAGGTGGCACTGGGCTGTGTGGCTGTGCCTGAGGGAGTCATCCTCCCTCGTCGTCGTGCTGCAAGCGCACGCCCGGGTCGCTGTTTCTTCTGTGAGGGGCTCTCCAGAAGCTGCCGGGGGATCTCCCCACTTGGGAAGAAGTCCCCACAGTGGCAGTGGTGGTGGCAAGACGTCTGTCCCCGAGCTCTCCCTCACGAAGGTGCACGCGCGGAGCCCACCTTCTTGCCCAGACACCCAGCTCCTCGAACTCCAGAGCCGCGGGGAGGAAAACCCCCACAGCAGGGCAGCACTGCCCGCCCACAAGCCGCTTCGCCACTCTGAGGCGACGAGACCGACGGCAGAATCAGACCAGAGGCTGGCGGCCAATCTTCCCGTAGAAGGCACGTTCTCACTTAGCGCATCAGGGGGACAGCGGTCGGAGCGTCTCCGGGAGCAAGTCAGAGGGCAGGTGTCTACCCTAGTCTCCTCCGGGGGGACTGGGCCCGCAGCCGGGTAACAGCCACTCTCCTCCACACCGCACAACCCAGCCCTTCCCCGCGCCAACGCAGCGTAACCCCGAGTGGGGAGGCGGGCCCATTGCCGCAGCTGGCACGTCTGGGAGCCTATCCTGGCACTCTGCTCCCATCGCCTCAACCAATCAGAGGCGGCGACAAAAGAGTGGGGGCGCCAAAGCCCCGGCGTGAATAAAACACCCGGGACCCGTGGGCGGAGCGGGGCGGTGTCGGGACCTTGACGAGCAGCTACTTGCAGCAATCCAAAGGCCCACTAATGGGGTGGGTGGCCAATGGGCCGTCGAGATAGGCGTGGCGCGCGCGGGGGGGCGGGAGCATCTGCCGGAGGGGCGGGGGGGGGTGGGGGGGAGCAGCGGCGGCCGCGGCGCTGCTCGTTGGCGACGGGAGGCAGAAGAGGCGCCGGAGGGAGGAGGTTGTGTAGCAGGTGAGCGCGGCTGGGCCGTGGTGCGAGGTATGGCCTTTTCCGTTGCAGGCGGGGGCTGAGGCCGGGGCCGTGGGTGGGTGTGGTGGGGGCGTGCGAGCCCCGCGGGGTACGGTGGGAGCTGGACGCGGGAGGGGGGCGTACCGGAGGCAGAGGAAACCGCCGGTGGGGGGGCGGGCGGTGGTGCCCCGAGAGAACGTTCGGGGGTCTTGGGAGAAGCAGGGGCGCCCTCTGGTCCCCGCCCCGGGAGGCAGTGGGGTGGGCCCCAGCGTGATCCCCGGGGTGGGGCGGGGGCCCACCGCAGGTGGAGCCCGAGGGGCTGAGGCCCTGCGAGCTACGCCGAGCCGCCGCCCCAGGGGAGCGACCCTACGGGGCGCTGCCGTTTCCTGGTCTTCCTCCTGTGGGGCTGCCTGTGCCTGCGGTCTCTTCTAGGCCTTGAATCCCGGCCAGGTTTCCGTCAGAGGGTCCCTCCGGTGTGATCGCTCCTGAGCTGTGCGCGGCGCTTTGTATCGTCTCCCGCCCCTGCGAGCGGCCGTGGGAGCAATCGAGGGGTGCCGGGGCTCCGGGAAGTTCGGGCTTCCCCGAAATCCTCCGCCTCCTCTCCGCCGGGGCCGCTGTGAAGTTTGGGAGGCGTGGGGATGAGGTTGTGTGATGACCTAGCCCCGCAGCTGGAATTGCAGGCGTAAGGGCCCTCGTTAACAGCGGAACACGTCTCTTCTCTCCCGGTTCGTGGCTTCGCCGGTAACTTTCTGCATGTGCAGCAGCTCGCACAAGCTGCACAAAGGAACGGGCGGCCGGGTCCGGCGAGACGCAGGAGGGGTTGACGAGCAACAGTGTGCGAGGTGGAGGGCTGCCGGCTGCCCGGAGGAACGCTGGCCGCAGGCAAGCATTACTTCCCTCGGCTTGCGGTGGGTAGCGAAGGGTTAAAGCGCAGATTCTGTGCGATATGCGCCGAACTCCTTTTATTGCACTTATGGAGATGAGCAGTCTTCAAGAATGAAATGATGCATCCCTCAGAGGAGAGCTAATGTCTTGCAGCAGCTCCACTCTACAACTCCTTTGCTCCAGTAGATTTATGTAACCTGCTCATTAATGGTTTATGAAATTATTAGAGAGCTTTTTGGGCTGCTTTCTGTCAGCTACTGTGTTTTCAGGGTTGTTGTCTATGTTTCTTCATTCATCCGTCCGGAGTAGGAAATAACTTGTAACCGTTAATGAGGTCTGATTGTGTGGCTTAGGGGGTTTTGTTTTGGCCTGCTTTGTTGTTGTGTTGTATTTTTGATCTTCCTACCTTTCCAGATAGGCTTCCGAATGAGGAGATTGGGTAAAATGGAAGACACAGTCATTCTGTTTGGCTACAGTATTACTCTAGGTATGGCTTGCAGCAAAAAGTGTAAATATTTAGATGGATTTCTGACTCATCAGTTCTATTTGACTTATTGATCTATAGTTACTGCTAAAATGGTTTTTATGATTATGCAGAAGTTAATAGTTACCGTAGAGAAACAATATTGTTTTTCTGCTCATCGGTGTGTGTTTTCCATTTCTTCATCCCTTGGCAGTTCTTTGTGGAAATGCTGTGTTGTTTTTTTTTCTTAGCAAATATCTCACAGAAGAAATGAAAAATAATGTGAGTAGAGTCCCCAAAAAATGAATTGCAGATGTGATCATTCTTGCCTGTGATTCTTAAACTGTTTTGATAGCCTGAGTTACTCTACAATGACTCTTTTTTTTTTTCATCTGTTACTGAATAAGGTGTTGGCTTTAAGCCTCAGTGAAAAATCTGATTTACAGAACTCTAACCATAAGACATCAAAGATTGTTCCCCCCCCCCCCCCAAAGTATACATATGAAATGCAATTCAAATCAACCATTTAAATCCTTATTAGCCGGAAAAAAAATCCATTTTCAGCCTGGGAATTACTTTCCTGCATTTATTACTTCTCTTAAATGTGTGGAAACAAGGTGCATGTAAACTAGGCAGAGTAGACAAATTTGTTTATCTTCCCACTGTGGCATTGTGAAATCCTCTGGTTTTGTATTAGTAGCTGACAGCATTATGCATTTAGGAAGAAAGGAAAACAAGCCACACTGGGCTCTTAAAACTTAGAAGAGTTCCAAGTATTGCATTTTGTAGTTTGATACAGCTGCTTGGTGTCAGAATGATCTGTAAGTACTTTTCCTTCCTGCCATAATGACTAAGCTTGGTTTTAAATTCATGTGAAATCATGGCCTTAGTCTTGCTTTTGGAGTTTATGTGGATCAGTGAACATCTATTAACATTATAGATTACTTGCTCAGTCCAAAGATCTCAATTTTATTAGGTGACATTAGCATGTATTTCCTTCCTTTTTATATAGAATACCAAACATAAACTCGATCAAGCTAAGACTTAACACATCCTCTGTAGTCATATTACTACATTACACCAGAACAACTTTGAGTTCTCTGGCAATGTTTTCACCAAAAAGAGCTATTTTTCCTGTCAGTACTCCTTTGCTGATCCAGCTGAAAAGCGTAGTACAGGAAAATGTTGGGCTTCCATTGGATCAGCTGGCTGACTTAATGGCTATGCAAATGTTATTGCTCACATTGGAGGAGGAGGCTGTGACCGCTCTTTTTCTGAAGCAACTCTATTTTAGTTTTGCTTATGCTTGTCAAGAAACTTTGCAGCTTCAACTGGGGCTGTGGTGGTCCTGACTTCTCCTTGGCTGTACATCTTTCCCTGCTGGCAAGGAAGCCTTTGTGGCTGTGAGTTAAGTAGAGTCAGGGAGTTAATCAGGTTCATAGTGAATAGCTTTTTTTGCTTTGTTGGATTTTGGCTGTGTCACTTCTGAACTGGCTGACCATCCAGCTCCAGGGGGTGGGAATGGTACTTCCTTTTGAAGTGGATGAGAGAAGGAATGGGAGATGGAGCCATAGCAGCTCTGGTGTAAATTTCCTTTAGCCTTTATGGAATCATACCTTTCCATCAACATGATCTGAGTTAACAGAGACTTACAGCAAACTGTTTTAAGCTGACTTGGCTGATAAAGCCTTAAATAAATTGCAGAGTGTTCTTCCATTTTTCTCAGCTGGCATGTTGATGTGGGTGGCAAAAGCCATGAAGGGAGGATGAGGAGCTAGGGGTGGGCTAAGCACGGTAACCTTAGTCTGACCCAACTGTGTCTAGAAGAGGAATTATTCTCATCTTATTGTGGGATGTATCAGATGCTTATTTTGATGTTCTTTACAGTGTATAGTTAAAACAGATGTTGCATCAGAAAGAGGAAAACTTTCATAACAAGCAAGTTCAGGAGGACTATTTCACTGTGTAGTGGGTCTAGTTTTTGTGTTGTGTTATGTCCTGTTGGTTGTTTGTGTTTTGTTTTTTGAGTTTTATTGACTGAGACTTGCAAGCATTAATAGACTTCCATCAGTCTAGAAGAATAAATGGGATCACCTTGTTTGTAACTGCAGTTACACATTCATCCAGAGCCTTTCATCTGTGTTTTAGGAGATACCTCTGCTAAAGTTTGAGTTGCTTTGTTTACTGTTTGTTCTTACCATATAATTCTTGGTAGAGTCCTGGTGTTATGTAGTTATCAGATATGATGGCTTAAAGATGATAGTGATTTATGTATCCTCTGTTTCTGCAGAGTTGTGGATAAAAGTGTGTCAGGACAAATGATTTGTATGAGAAGTTGGCTGAAAGAGGAATATGGATGCCAAACGTAAAGGTGCTCTTGAGGAAAAAGTGAAATAATTCATTTCAGAGTGTGGGGGTCAGAAACAAGTTCTTGGCTGCTCTTAAGTGCTGAATCTTTAGGATTTTTGAGATATTTCTGGTGGGTTTTGATACTGAAGCCAGAAGCAGTTATTATTAGCCCTCTATGTGAAATAGTAGTTTTAAATACAGTACATTAAGACTTGTACCACACTGTCTGGAATTTTTTCTGGTTACCTTTCCTTTTCTAGGAAACAACAAATGTGGAAATCCCTGGTGAATTGCATTGCAAGCAGTACTCTTTAATCTTTAGGTATACCCAGAGTATTTACTGATCAGAACTGCTTTCTGTAGGTGCATGGTGTGGGCTTCTTCATGTGCCACAGCTCTGGGAGCTACAGGTACTACGGAGGCTGTTAACAAATTTGTTGCACTTGGCCAGAACCATTCTTACTGTCTGCAAACTGTTTTGATCTGGATGTGACTGGTTTTAACCACTTAATTTTTCTAGGGGGAAAAACTTCCACACCTTAAAGGTCTCTTTTCCCTTCTAATGTTATTTAAACTTGATTAATGCAGTTTGAGCCTGTATTGTGTCTACACTCCCCACAGTGAACTAAATTTAGACTGTTAAAGAAGCTCCCATCTACCAGGACTAGATAGATCTTGATTTTTTTTCCAAGGCTATCTGTTGATGGGCACCGCTGAGCCTGTAACTACCAAATTCTCTTAGTTACTCAGTTTGCCTTTGCAAGTGAATGCTTGGTGACTGTTAAATACTTGGGTCTTTAGTTAGCTGATGTCTTTGTGTGTTGACTTAAGATTTTGAGTGAGGATAGGCTGCTTTCAGAGGCATTAATTCATCAACTGGTGAAGTAAAAATCTGTGGAGACACAGGTATTTGTTCCCCCTATGGAGGAATGACACGAATAGAAGCTTGGTTCATAACTAATAGAGACTGGGTCTATCTTCTGTTTAGTAGCTAATGGTAAAAGTGTTGGGTTTTTATTTTTGCTTTGTTATGAGGGGAAGCAAGTATATTCTTTCCTTCTCAAGTGTTTAACAGTAATTAAATTTTGTTCATGGATGGGTTTTTTTTCTGGACTTTGGTAGCACTAGACCAGTTTCTGTGAAGCAAATAGCCAAATACCACAGTCCTGTGAAACTTAACTGCAGTCTTGGCTTGTTGCTCTAATATTTGTTTCTTGGTCAAAGTAATAACCAAAATTCTGTGGAAAATTGTCTTTTCTCATTAAAAGACAATTGATACTGATTTGATTTGTATGGATCTCTGTAACTGCAGGGCTACAGAGCCATATAGGCTCTGGAGGTTGTGGCTGGCTCATGTCTTGGCAGTGAGATGAATTTTGCAGCCTTTTCCCCTGCTTTACTAATATGCTTTTGTAAAATATATACTTTTTTAAAAGGGCTGTCTGTTTTATTGTCAAAGTCTGCTTAATGTGATTTTTCCTGCTGACTTCTTCATTTACATGACTAAGATGTGATGCTGTTTCCAAAAATCCCATGATGATGATGGTATTCTAAGTGGCTTGTGCTGGGCCAGGGTTCCTGCATGCACTCTACCTTGTAGTCCTGATAAATTGCATCACTTGTATTCCAAACCCCCCTAGCCCAGCCTGGAAATACTGCCTGAGAGAATTAGAGTGTCTGGTTTAAGGTCTTGGGTAGTCCAAGTTTTATGGGATTCAGTGGTTGTGATACTGGCTTTGCTTTTGGTGTTTTAGCGGATATTTACTGATAATAGTGGCTCTTGGGCCTGCCTTTCCTTTTCCTCCCTCCCAGTGAATTATCGGTAGTCCAGCTTACAGTTAGAAATAATTGTGATTGCTCTCACTAGCAAGCCTTGAACGTTACCACAGGTTAAGTGTGCAGTTTTGCATATGTCTATAAACTTTGGTGTTTCTGCATAGGTTATAGTGTCTGCATGGAGAGTCTCTCTTGTGTAACATGCTCTTTCTTCAGCTGGATTTGCAGGGGGTGGCTTTGACAACGTCATGACATTTGTAAACATTCATTTATACATTGACATTACTTGCTCGCTCTTTAAATTACATGAATGTTTTCTGGAGGCAGTTGGTTAGGTTAAAGCACCTCTCAGTTGTATCATGCATGGCTTTTTCTAGCTGAAGAAAGTAGCCTGTAAAAAGCTATTTGGTCTTAGAGCAGTTGGGCAGCCCTGAATATTTTTCTTAGCTTGGTAGCAGAAAGCCAGCCTTGTGCATGGGAGTGAGTGGCTGCAATCCAGTCGGCCTGTGTCTTTTTTTGCCAGAATAGTTTTGAAAGCTTTTACAAAACAGGTTGGTTGGATTGGTGTTTTGTTTTTTTAATTTAATTTTTTAATTTTTTCTTTAACATATATATCTATATCTTGGATTTACTGTAAGCAGCTGGAAGAGAGTCTCTGAACGCTCTGTCAAACTCACTGAGTGTGCTTTTGATGGGTGCATTGTGCTAATATCGAATATGGATTGTTTATCTGTTTGGCTGTAACAGTGTCATGTGGCTTATTTTTCCTTCTCTTCAGGCTTTGTCATCTATGCAAATGGTGACCCTCTAGCTTAGAAGGCCTAGAGACTGTTCCACCAGTCTATAATGAGTGGAATGGTAACTGAGTTAAGTAATTTCTGTACTGCCCTCAGGAACAGCATAGTGCTGCATCAATATAATTTTTAGGTTCTTAGCCTTTTTACCAACCTGAGTACTTTGTGCCTTGGATTTTCACGAGGAGTGCTCAGAGTCTGTGAGAATTATCCTCCAAATAAGATCACTGTTATATCTCAATACCACAATACAAATGTTCCTAGTTGTTCAAAGGCATTGAAGGAAAGCTTGTAAGCGTGGTTTGAACAAATTTGAACATCCAAAATGTGTATTTCCTTGCTGTCTGATGAGGTAGGTAGGGTGCACTGCTTCAAAGAGGTGCATGGTACTATATGAAAGTTTTCATCACTTTCAAAAGTACAGAATTTGTGCCACAGAAATGGCCTTTATTGTCTTGTGTGGCATAATGCAGTTTCACATCTACTACCTCACATTCGTTTGTGGTCATTTATTGTGTGTAATAAACTCTTTCTTTGGACATCATTTACTTGGCATGCAAGACTATGTGCTTAAGGTAGTCATATGTAGATATGCTTAGATAGTGCTTAGTATCTGGCCCATGCACGGGCCAGGAATGTAACTGGAACTGCTAAAAGTCAACACAGTCTGCCTACAGTGTTTGTTAGCTTTGAGCAAAGGACCCAATCTTCCAAATCCGAGTAAACAATATTCATCATTCAAGTGGGGAAAAAAATGAATGGCTCTAACACATAATAATTTAACAACTATTAAATTACTCTTCTAGTACTGTGGATTCAGTTGTTCTTCTGAGGCAGGCAGTGCTGAGGTAAAAATACATGTAGACCAAATATACTGAGGTCTTGTGAACTGTAGAAGTGCTATTCTTGTTTTGAAAAAACTGAGGATGGTAAAGAAGTTGATCAAACAAATCCAGGATGAAAACCTCTCTGGGCCTGTCTTAATTTATTATTCTGCAATTTCCTGTCTTAATTTCCTAATAATGTACTGCAGTGCTTTGTAGGGAATGAGCACTTCTTTGGAAAAAAAGTGGTTTTCAACAAAATGGCTTGCCTTCTGTTGGATGTTGTTTCTCACTCACAGGACCTTGGTCTGATAGTTTATTACTTCTGCATTTCAGAAAAATAATAAATTCGGCATTCAGAGGTAAGAAGCTCTTTGGAAATGTGATGTATCCTGGAATTGTCTGAGATGATGGATTGTGACTCCAGTCTTGCATGATGGCAGCTAAGCTTCTTGCACTTCTGAATTGCAGTTTAGCATCCCAGGACTGCTGAACTGTATGTACCTTTCTTGAATAAAGGATGAGAAATGGTTTCTTTTTTCCAGGTTTCTTTGCAGCAAGATCAGTTCCCTGTTTCCACTTCTGCAAGTGCTAGTGCTGGAACTTTGGGTGGGGAAGAAAATGCAGAGGGGCTGTGCTGTTTCTAAAAGGAAGTGACACTGATCCGGTGCATATGGATAATGAAACTGAGCTAGTACATTTTGGAAGTGGTCCTGCCTGCTTCTCTCACCCTTAAAATGTCCTATCTGAGGTGAGGATTATGCACCCAGGAGCTCTTTTCCTGGAGTTTCTTCTAGATGTGTAACTTGTCTTTGCACAGGAGAGGGACTGCCAATAATGTTGCACGGGAAATGATGGCTCAGTGCCTCCGCAGTGGAGAGGCATCTGTACCTCTGGTTATGTGAGCAGCCAACTGCTGACTGTCTTGCCATAGGATGTAGTTCTCAGAAATGAGAACAGATCTCAGATCCATCAGTGACAATGTATCTCTTGACTTACCACCATGTTATCTTGCTGTCTGCTTCCAGAAGATGTTATGTGAACCAGCTGGGTCCTGCTCCTGTCTTAGTCCTTGCTCCCCAGATAATGTATTGCAATCCAGTGGCCAGAGGTTGTTCTGTCCCATCACAGCAGTTCTCCATCCACATGTAACTGAGTAGGTGTCATCTTTTTTACAGCATTAGGTCAAGTGGGAAATGGAACCAGTTGGTGTGGGCCAAATGTGGACAAAGGCTGAAATGATTAATGAGGTGATTATGGAGATACCTTACTAATGATAATGTTAATGTTGCCTTTGGGGGTGGGGAGTTGTCTTTCCTATAATTTTTCTACAAAGAATGGAAAACTTAATTTCTTCCCTGGAGTTAGGCTGTGTATGAGGCTGGGTGTTTTGTTCCCCTTCACACGCTGTTTCTGGCTCCGGTAGCACCTGAAAGTGTGTAGATATTCTTACTTCCATCTCCTTAATGTGACTTTTACATAGATGACTGCTTATTGTTCAGGTTACTGCTTCAGTGTTTGGTCTAGGTAAATTCTGCATAAGCTTTCTCTCCACTTCCAAAGACCCTCTTTAAAGTCTCTAGTGTGTATCTTTCTGCTGTGAGACACACCACGTGTAGAAAAATGTGATTAGGTGCAGCTATGCTTGCCTTTGTCTTCACAAAATACTGAATGATTTGTTGGCTCCCGTATTTGGGATGACATTGCATCCGGTCTAGTTCTGTGCAGAGATACAAGATCAATCAACTGTGGATTGCTGTCCCAGTTTCTTCAGCAAAAGGGGGCTGACATCTGCCAGCCATACATCATATTACCCCCAGATGCTGAGGACTGTTCTTCTGTGGTAGGTGCAAAATGGCTATAGCTACAGCATTTTGAAATTCAGGTTAGAATTCATTCCAACTTTCCAAGACCTGCTTTCAGATATCCTTTGTGGCATTTGTGTCACCAGTAGTTCATGACCAAAAATTGGTCTTGCACTGCATTTTCCTTGGTTTCCCATGTAGTGCAGCTTTTATAACACATGTGGCTAGCAAGGCTCTAAACAATATTGGCTTAAAGCTTCAGGCCTAATTTTTGTTTGCAGAAAGTGTGGAATAGGCTGAGAATTGCTTCTCTTCACAGCTATTTACATGGAACTGTGAGTTGACCTTCCACTTAGGACTTCAGCTCTTAAGGTTTAAGGAAAGTAGTTTGTTGAATCCTGGTAAGTCTTTTGCTTTTTTTTGGGCAGGTCAGAATTATTGAAGACAATTACTGTTAGTAATTTTGGGAAACAGCAAGGATGGTCTTGGTTTTTTGGATGATGTTTTGTTGTTTGGGTGGTGGTGGTTTGTGTTTTTCACTTTTTCTCTTAGAAGCACCACATTAGGGTTTTTTTCTTTTAAAAATAAACAAATAATAGCAGCCATGTCAGGTGTCATTAATCAGTCGTCATTTAGCTTTGGTAGGCTTTGGGGGAAAAAAAGAGTAATATTCCCCTAGTCATCTTGGTATGGAGTATATGCACATCTATCCCATTTACATTGAAGTGCTAAAGCAAGCTGCATTACTGTATTAAATTAGATATTGCCTAATTCTATGTTTACTTTGGGGATTTAATTTGGAACCAAGCTACAGAAGTTTCTGGGAGTCTAATGCTCATTCTTTCCTTCCATGTAATTCAGAAGTTGCTTTTATTTTCCCAAAGATAGGAACTCATGTCCCTAGGACCCCCTCAAAAATCTTCAGTCCCAATAACGCTGGTAAAAGATTTGACCAAGAGAATTGTCATTAATATTTATATATATATATATTCCTTTCTTGCAGTAACAGTTTCATAATGGAGTTGGGAAAATATCAGTTGAGATGCATGGGAAGTGTGTGATGTGGTTACTGTTTAGACTAACATATTTCATTGCTCTGTCTGGGGCAAGAGTAGGGAAGTTCTTCATGTCCATTTATGACTCATTTCTTTGGGAACAGAAATATCATTCATGGTGTATCTGAGGCAATCAGAATAGTTTAATGTGCTAAAAATTCTCCTTTGTTTTGTAGTAAGTTTGTGTCACAGTATCACAGAGTCACCAAGGTTGGAAGAGACCTCAAAGATCATCAAGTCCAACCTGCCACCACAGACCTCATGACTAGACCATGGCACCAAGTGTCACATCCAGTCCCCTCTTGAACACCTCCAGGGATGGTGACTCCACCACCTCCCTGGGCAGCCCATTCCAATGGCTAACAACTCTCTCTGGGAAGAACTTTCTCCTCACCTCCAGCCTAAACTTCCCCTGGAGCAGTTTGAGACTGTGTCCTCTTGTTCTGGTGCTGGTTGCTTGAGAGAAGAGACCAACTCCCTCCGGGCTACAACCTCCCTTCAGGTAGTTGTAGACAGCAATGAGGTCTCCCCTGAGCCTTCTCTTCTCCAGGCTAAACAATCCCAGCTCCCTCAGCCTCTCCTCGTAGGGCTTGTGCTCAAGGCCTCTCACCAGCCTTGTTGCCCTTCTCTGGACATGTTCAAGTGTCTTGATGTCCTTCTTAATCTGAGGGGCCCAGAACTGGACACAGTACTCAAGGTGTGGCCTAAGCAGTGCAGAGTACAGGGGCACAATGAGTTCCCTGCTCCTGCTGGCCACACTATTCTTATCATTATGTAATGGTCTTGAAACAGGTAGCAGAATGTTTCTGTAACTGTGACTAATAGCACATCTGAATATCAGAAATTCAGGTTAACAGTAGGGGGGAGGCAGGACAGGAGCAGATTGTATAATTCTGTGTTCAGTCATTGTAATAAATCCAGTCTGTAGGACCCACTCAAAATAAAATTCTCCTGGTACAAAAAATAAATGATGTTGAAGAAAATGACATACTCTTTGCTGATTTTTTGCAAACTAAAATGTTCCATGGTATGGAGTAGGTTTGTCAAAGAGGAAGCTGGTTGATGAATCCCATCTCTCTTTTCCCCTCCTCCTCGTGTGTTATTTTGCTCTGGTTTTTTTTTCTCCTCCTTTAACCCTTTCCCATAGAAACTTCAGGATAACTATGATACTATGATACAAGGTGTAGGTTCTTTCAGTAAGAGACAAACCTTTGAGATATGGCTTAATTTCTTTGTTTGTTTTGTTTGTTCTATGGATCTGTTTGGAAATAGGTTGTTCAGGGTTAAGTGCAGAAGGCTTGAATTTTGCAACATTAATGTTTAGATTCTTGACATGCCAGACTCAGGGTTGTGAGTCATGTTTTGGTTCTCCGCTGTGGTGCATGGTGGAAAGTTAGGAATGTGAGAATCTCATTGAAAAGAGAGGTTATTTACTGCTCAGCATAGTAAATAAAACACAGAGACGAGGCTCATCTTACTTTCTAGGGATAAGGTGCCAAACTCCAAGCTGCAAGATGCTTATAACCCTGTGGATTTATAGTCATAAGCCTCTTCTGAAATTTAAAACATCTCTGTGGTTCATGGGTCACTCCTAGCAAAATACCACTGGAGGAGGTGGTAGATGTGCCTCTAGGCAGTATTGCCATGTTCAAAGAAACAGCCGAGGGTGTGAGCTGTGAGCACAAAAATGTTTTTCCTGAGCAAGTCCTGTTCACTGACAATTATTTTTGATCCTGGCTATGACAGTACTGAGGTTGTCTTAAGGATGGCAGCTGAATTTTAAAGGCATAGCCTCGAACTGCCACACCTGGATATTCCATGAATTCTTAATCTGACTGCTGACACTGGAAGAGCTGGTCTTATTGCCCATCATGTGCTTCTGCTGCTTCTTCTGTG
Source organism: Melanerpes formicivorus (assembly GCF_026170545.1). Taxonomy (NCBI): domain Eukaryota; kingdom Metazoa; phylum Chordata; class Aves; order Piciformes; family Picidae; genus Melanerpes; species Melanerpes formicivorus. Next base: position 3,599,297 of record NW_027142414.1, on the reverse strand, counting down.
TGTAAACCATAAATATTCAGTGAAACCAGCAAAAAGTGAGTATCTGCTGCTGTGATGCACTGAATTGTCTCAGCATGGTCTGGCAATGCTAGTGGAAGGGAGAAAGGGACCAATGGGCAGTTGGATTGCTACAACCACCTCCTGCAACCTGGTTTTAAAAGTGAAGAAATGCTAGCTTACATCAGTTTAGGCTCTCCAGTAGAGGAAATGGAGAAGATAATTTGCAGCTAGTTAAACCAGGCTTGGATTTCTATGTGGAAGTAGCATGCTGATGATCTTTGAAATGGTAGAGAGCAAAAAAGTTGTTTGGTTCTTTTTTGGAGAAGTTGCACAAATTAGTGAACAAAAAGGGAAAGGTACAGAGTCTCAACTTTTTAGGGGGGGGGGGAGGGGAGGGGGAAGTCTTTTATGTCATCACTTCCAAGGTGTTCCTCATTCCAAAAATGTAATCAAAGATGCAGTGGACTAGAGAGTGGGGCCAAGGGCAAGCATGGCCTTCAAGCCTAGTTGTCAGGGTCTCCTTCTGAAGGTGGAGAAGCTGTGGTGAGTGATCTGGGGACTGTGGGACACTGTTTTGGTTTTTGTTTGGGTTTTTTTTGACTCTTTAGTGTATGGATGTAACAGTCTTACTTGGTATGTGTGAGTTTTTCTGCTTTGAATGAGGGCTGCTTAGTCAAATGGCAGGTAGGTTTGGTGTTGGGTGAGTAGTGATGGGGAAGTACCAGCTTGGAGGAGCCCATTGTTGAGTGCCTGAGCTCTGTAGCCTTGAATAGAGGGAGCAAGTGCTCTGCTTGCATGAGAACAGATGTTGAAGCAACCACTTACACAGAAGCTTGAGCAATGGCAAACTTTAGGCTGAGAGAAGAATTAGGTTATTGATTGTGGGTCCTTAATATATGTTTTCATCTCATCCCATTGCTCTTTCTACCTCTTGGGATGGAAGAAGAACCTTTTGTCTGTGTAATCTCCCTGGGAAACCTTATTTATTTCAGGAGCTATCTCTTAAAATGGAGCTCTGAGCATTGATTTTTGTGGTTGGTTTTTTTTTTTTAGGCATGCTCTAATTGAAGTAATCATTTATATGTTAGTTTCTAAAACTTCTTTCAGTCAGCTCTTGCTTTCTGAAAGGCTGCATCAGCAGAATTTGTTTCTCTGCTCAAATCCCTGAGACGCCAGTGAGTGCAGGTGCAGCTGCAGCCACTTGCCCTGTCCCTGTCTATCACAATCTGTACTTCACCTGTTAACAATGTGGAACCTTAAATTCATTGTGTCTAACCTGTTACAGGCTTACCTCTGACATGGTCGCTGTTGTCCCTGTGCCCTGTGTTGCTGAAGCAACTTAAGTACCACTTACCTTAGTGGCAAAAGGATGTAGCAGTACCTGGTGCCCACATCTGAACTGGTAACACCGTAGCTGATAATCTGGCTGTTAGTCCCCAAACAAGGTCTGCCAAGAGTACAGGATATCTGGGGTGAAAATAAATTAGCCTCTGCAAAGAAACCTAAAGTACAGCTGAGCTCAATCGGGTTTGACAATTCATCATATGGACCAGTTAATGGCACGGTAAACACCTTGTATTTATGAGAGAGCTAAAGAATTTTAACCATGAAAGACATGCTGTATGATTATAGACTCAGTGAAATTTATTTGAGTAGGAGGAAGTATTTAATTTCAGTCTGCTTCAGCCAACTTTTCTGTAGTACTCTGGGATGCTAAATGGCAAGTAATCACTGCTTTTAAAAGTTATTTTGAAGTAAACTTGCATGTTGTATATAACTTAGTAGAAGAAACTGAATATTAAGTACACTTTGATCTGTTTTCCTGGTAAAGATTCCTGCTGTGTTTATTCAGCTATGCCTTAATACTTTACTCTTAACATTTCTGTGGAATTTTCTGACTCTTGCTAGTTTGCAATCTCTTTTTTCTTTGGAGAGTGTGATTGAGCATCGCTGCATGCAAGCCTGACTTTTCAGCAGGCAGTAGACAGCAGAGTTTGAAATGTGGTTTCTTGGTTTGTTTAGCTCTGTGATGAGGACAGGTGATCTAGAAAAATCTTAATGGGATTATGTGTATTTTGATTTAATAAAAGGAGTCTGGTTTTGACTAAAACTTCCAACCATGAGAGACATAGATGCAGTTTTATTGTGGATGCAGAACTCTGTGTGCCGTTATAAAGTCCAGGTGCTTTTTAAACACTGCAATCTATTCATTGTCCTTGCTTTAAAAGCTTCTAGATTTGTTAGTATTAGTAATTCAACAATATACATTATTTGGGGTTGAGTTTTATCGGGGATGGTCAGTTCTGAGGACTGCATGTACTCTTCTGCATACCCCTTTGCTTCTGCTGTGTAACACAAAATTGACAGCTGTGATTTGGCTCCTTTCATGAAGAGAGTTGTCCGGTCTCCTGTGTGTTGAAGTCATAAAAGTGACCCAACGAGATGTATGTGTGTTGGATAAATTATATTTTTATGCCTAAATTAACAAGGGTTTACTTGACTGTTGGTGCCCTGAAAAATGGGTGTTCTGCTTTTTCCTAGAAAAGCTCTCATAGTTGTTCTAATAATTTGTTAATCTATACATAGACAGACATTCAGATTTTGGAAGTAGGAGGCTTTATCTGTTTGAAGCAAAGGAGATTCAAGTGTCTTATCCCTGGTTTGCTAGACTAAGATCAAAAGCAACTCTTACATTGTTTTGTGAAACTGGCCTTTGTAAAATTTATTTGATTTTGTTTGTTTTGAATTCCATGATGCCTCCATCTTTGTGAAATAGCTTGTACACGGGCACAGGGATTCTGCTGGAAGATGTTGGTGGGCTGCTTGAAAGTGAAGTGTGTGACTTGTGCTTAGACATGGAGGTAGACCTACAGATACACCTTAAGAGAGCTGCAGAGAAGTCTCAGCCTGAGGGCAACTATAAATAATAGATGCCTTTTCGGCACTGTTTAATACAAAGGAGGTGTTAGGGTAATGAAAGCAATTGATAATCCAAATGATTTGCTGACATTCTCCCTCCTGAAGTGATTACTTATGTAACTGATGTAGTGTTCTTAAATTATAGTGAGAACGAAACGCCTTTGGAGGTTTGCCTTCAGTCCAGTTAGGATTGTTGAACTTGTTCAGTTCTGATAGAAGTTCAGATTCTGACTTTCTAAGTCTTCTGATGCAACTTCGCTCAGAACAAGCTCTTCACCATGAATATGAGCAGGTTCCTTTCAGAGTGAAGAATTTAACAGCCATTGAACTAGGAAAAAGACTGTGAGTCTTCAAAGTGAGAATGCATATTAGAGGAAATACTGTGTGAGGCTTCTGGAGAGCAGTTTTTCTTTGATTCTGAAGTAGTCTGGATGAAGTCCACTTTTATAAGGTTGATGTTGAGGGTTTTTGTTTTTTCTCTTTGCCTCTTCTCATGAAACTTGATGACGAATAAAATTAATCTTCGTCTTGTCAAACCTAGTTTCCCATTGTTCTTCAAGTGGGAAAGATGAAAAGCTTACATCTTTTAGAAAACTTGAAAGGGCAGATCTTATCCTGGAAAGACAGATTTTCATACTGAGTACATGAAACATTTCCTGCTTCTTTCAGTGAGGTGTCCTTGCTCAGAACAGGTAGAGCTTAAGAGGAAGTTTCTACCTGTCTGTTTACCTTAGGACCCTTCCTGTCAGTCGTACAAGTGCTTTTAGGAGGGCCTGCTGCTGTTGTAGGTCAAAGATCAGGTGCTGATTTCAGGGCAGTTGGTAACCTGTGAGCTTTAGAGGCTTCTGACTAAATTGTGCAAGTGAAGATCTTCCTGCAAAACCTCTGGAGGACTCGGTGCATGGTTATTTTCCAGTGAAGTGGTTTGTTTCATTAGCACAGAGATAATGGTGTTTGCACCAACACGAGCAAAGGAATGTGTTGCTTCAAAACTCTTGCTATTTGAGGTATGTTCTGCCTTGTCCTCTTGGGTCCCACGCTAGGTGAACGTAAGCGATGATCCTGTAAGAGGCAGGTGTAAGACAAGATTTTTATTCCTCCCACAGTCTTATTTTAAGTTTGATTATTTATATTTTTTTTCCATTTTCAGGGGTTAGAAAAATACATGAAATCCTTGAGACTAAAGGGTGTGTTCAAAAGACACTTCAAAAAGGGGAAACAAAAACACGAAGCAAAACAAACCAAGAAATTAAGTAATTAGTGGTTGTAGGTATAGAGGGAGGACTATTTATTTAAATGGAGGTGACTTGTAAAGCTTCTGTGCACGTTTGTTTGTTGTTTTTCTCCTTTATGGATGCTGGAGCCACGAGGTCTGCTACGATTTTGTTTGAAATCAGTAGTGGATGTGAACGGGAGGGAAGGATCTCACAGCTATGACAAGTCACAAGTTTGTAGTTTAATTTTGCAGTAATTCAGTCATGCCAACAGGCTCTTTTTGGGCTCATAATTTAGTAGTATCCATGATTAATCTAACCATTGGACTTTGTGTTGAAATACATAAACACCCAAGAATCCTTTGCGGCTGGCTTTGCTGCGAGTGAAGATTTATCCACTGAAGCAGAGAACATAATTCTGAAATGCTGAGTAAGCTGAAAACCAGCAATGACTGAAAGCAGGTAATGTTTCTCAACTAGCAGAATGAAAACATGAATCATTGTCTGTAGGAATCCTTTCACTAAAGGCAATTCCAACCTGGTTGCTAAGGGAAACTCAGGTCAGCTGGTAGCAGCAGAGATGGAAAAAATGGCCATTTCCAGTCTTCCTCCTGAGCCTCAACTCTGCTGGAACCATGGCAGTGTTAACCACAGGTGCCAAGCAACAGTGCTCAAGGGGTATGTGGTAGTTTTAAACTTCTGACTGTAGGAGGCTGAATATGAGCTGATATAACTCCAAAAGAATATTAGCAGCAGTAAGGAAGAGTCAGCCTATTAACAATTGAAAGCAGACCCTTTTATTAAAAGTTGATGATTTTTGGATGAGTAACATGGTTATAGAGGTCATTTATTTGTTTTAATACTGCCACCAAACAAACATGAAGTATTCTTTTCTAGATAAGCTTTATATTAATCTTCTGTACTATTCTTAGTACAGCTTTCAGTCACAAAATAGAACTTAAAAATAATAGTGGTAGTGAAAAGAATATCTGTGCCTGGAAATTGGGTAGTGTGCTGATACTGAAGCAGTTTTGGTGTTTGGCAAAAAGTAAATGTGTTAGTGGATTTGAATCTAAAACGTGGAGTTGAAGTGGAGGATTTCTTTACTTTTGGAGTAATTGGTTGTGGAGTTAGATTGGATGCAACGATCTTGAAGGTCTCTTCCAACCTGGTCTGGTATTCTATTCTATTCTATTCTATTCTATTCTATTCTATTCTATTCTATTCTATTCTATTCTATTCTATTCTATTCTATTCTATTCTATTCTATTCTATTCTATTCTATTCTATTCTATTCTATTCTATTCTATTCTATTCTATTCTATTCTATTCTATTCTTCTTCACAGGAAGATAATCTGTAAAGGTAGCCCAGGCATTACTTCATGACAAGGGACAAGAGTGGTGTTATCTTTTTCATTATCTCCTCTGTTGTGTTCTGAAATTTGAAGGTATTCTGAGTGTCAAGAACAGAAAAGGCTGAATTTCTCATGGGTTTCTTTCACTTTAAGCTGAGCATTCATGAAAATGTGCATTCAAATGGAACAGGAGTAAGAAAGGTGTAGTAATTGGTAATTACACAAAATACCAAGTTCCAATAACATACAGGTGTTCACTTAAGTTCCTGTCGAAGCCATCTTTTCTGTTTTTCTTCCTCAATTACCTTAATGAAAGCAGACAGTTAACCTGGAAATTCTCTCTATAGTGGTTCATGTTTTTCAATGCCTGGCTCTAGTAATTAGGGGAGAATGTTACCAAAGTCCGAAAGAAATTGTGGAATGCAGGTTATAGTAATCAGTGTAACATTTTCAATTCAGTCTGTGAAGTCTACCTAGTTGGAAAACTACCATTATTAGGAGAAAACAGCCACAAACTAGACAAGTGAAGGCAGACTTAATTTAGCATTCACCATTTGGCTCCCAGTGGTTTATCTAGCTCTGCTGAAGCAATTCCTCATGTTGGCAAAATTGTAGTTTACCTCTTCTCAACGCTTCGTGCTGCAGAGCCTTAATTGGAGTTAACCGTGGAATTCCAAGTGAAACAGATTTTGTCCATGCTGAAAAACTGTGGAAATTGTCTATTTATTTTTTTTCTTTGAAATCCCCTACCAGTGATGTACTGGTGCAGATGGAGAGAAAGCTCAGACTTGGAGGTTATCCTCTGTACTTTTGGAAAACATTGACTATAGGTTGCTCTCAGATCGATCTTGGTATGTGGAAATATTAGTGGTTGCCATACTCTGAGGTCTGCTGTTCTATCAGGGACAGTCTGCTGTTAGCTTGGGGTCTAAATCCAACCTCTAAGACCTAATTTTTTATTTTTTTTTTTTCCTGACCCTTTGTAATGCCTAATGAAGTCAATACTTGCTTTGGATGTGGAATTTCTCTCTGGATTACTGTCACTGATGCAGAGTCATCTCGGATCCTGCAGTATCTACTGAGTAGCACTTACTACTCAGTAAGTCAGTCCCAGCAGCGTGGTCAGGTCCCAGCTGGACTGAGGAGCAGGGCAGCTTCTGCTCTTCAGCTCCATGCAGCATTATGTTTTCCACCACCAGCTGGTTCTGTACAGAGCAGACCCGTGCCGTGCTACTGCTCTGCTTCCCTGCAGCTGCTGCACAGTGCCGGCTCTGCCTCCCACATGCTGCCTTTTGTAGAGCTGCTCTGTGTCTTTTCACCGGGCTTCCCAGTCTGCTTTTGATGTGTACACGGGGGAGGAGAAGACAGAGGGGCCCCTGCAGGCCCTTTCATTTCCCAGGTTGCTTCCAGTGTGGTGTTGCACTTTCCCTGAGAAAGATGGTGGTTGTGAGGTAGCTCTGCAGCTCCTTGGCTTCTTGAGCAGTGAACTTAGGCTGACTCTGCTTGGGTGGGTCCCAGGCTTTGTTGCAGAGGACAATATGCACACCATAGCTCAGCCTGCTTTTATTCTAGATAATGAGAGTCTGTCTCCGTGTATTGCTTTAATCTGCAAACAGTGGGTCCCACGTTTAGGGTTGTCCACTCTTAGTTAATAAAGCTGCTGTAACTATTTTCCTTCTCTCTAGAGTGAAAAAAAACCAAACCCACAACCAAATAAAGCAACCTAAACTCTGCCTTGTGGTATGTCCTCTTTCTCCTGGTAAGAGTTAAAAGGATTAATATTTTTTTTAGCAGCCTCTGTAACTGACCTCCTCCTCCTCCTGTATAGTTTGTGATTCAGGTTAGGGTACAACAGGTATTGAGTTAGCTGCATGTTTGCCCTTTGCCTGTACTAAGCACACCCCTAGTGTTGGCCTTTATGAAATTCCTTATCAAGATGATAAGGTACAGAGTTCCCTCTTCATCTGAGGTAAGGACTGATATCCTGTCCAGTACATGGGCTTATCTAGGCGGTCTGAGTGTGTTTGGGCAGCTGTCATTAGTGAACTTGGCCAGTAGCAGTACTGAAATTTTTGTCTCAGAAGAATGCTTGTTAAGAAATGCTTAGAGAAAAGAATTGGTGTGTGTTAGCTTATATAAAGGCTTACTATGCTTAAGGTTGAGCTTGTTCAGCCTAGGGCACCTGGTATCTCAGTCTGGGTCTCCCCTTGCTCTTGACACCCCAATAACTTCAAGGGAGAAGGGTGGCAGCTTTAAAATGCAACCGATCTCGCCTCTGGCATGCAGATATCTACTCCTGTCTCCACACTGAACTTCTTTGTGTTTAGATAAGGCTTATGTTGAGTCTGTTTTCCTCATTTTGTTTTCTTTCCTAGGGGCACCATTTTTAACTAAACCAGTGTAGGCTAATTTCAGATCTTTTACTAGGTCAGCCTATTTTATAATTAGAAATTAGGTGCAGTATAGTTTCTGTCTTGGTAGCCATGGTAAAAGCTTATACAAAGCAGACTTAAAGCAGCAAAGCCATGTTTTGTTTTAACTATAGAATATACTGGAAGGCACACTCCCTATTTCTTTTTTTTTTTTTTTAACTTCAAATGTTGGATTTTCCTCATATGCCTTGGCAAATTATTCCAGTGGCTAGCAGTAAGCTAAAAATATCAGTCTACTATCAAATACCAGCACCTTGGTCTAGCAGGAAAAAAGCAAAAGTTGAAAAGTGTGGAATCTTTGTCATTGGGGTTATGATCATGTTATTGCTTTATTTTCTGTTGCGTACTACAGAAATCAATTATCCTGAGTGTAAGAGCTCAGTCTTCATTTACATGTAGGAGTGAGATGAGGACCTGATATTACAAAGCTTCTCTTAAAATGTGGACACTTGAAATATAGGCAACAGTTCAGTGGTAAATGTGAAGGAGATGTGGTGAGTGGACTGCAAATGACATTTCCTCTGCCAGAACACCAAGGTAATTTTTTCTGACTCTTGCAGCATCAAGTATGAACCTAGCCCTCACTTTCTCACTGGCATAAGTAGAATCCAAGGTAGTCCTTCTGATGGAAATTTAGCCTATAGTTTAGCTTGTCTGTACATTATCTTATCACAGAATCACCAAGGTTGGAAGAGACCTCAAAGATCATCGAGTCCAACATGTCACCACAGACCCGTGACTAAACCATGGCACCAAGTGCCACGTCCAATCCGCTCTTGAACACCTCCAGGGATGGTGACTCCACCACCTCCCTGGGCAGCCCATTCCAATGGCTAACAACTCTCTCTGGGAAGAACTTTCTCCTTACGTGGAGCCTAAACTTCCCCTGGTGCAGCTTGAGACTGTGTCCTCTTATTTTGGTGCTGGTTGCTTGAGAGAAGAGACCAACCCCTACCTGGCTACGACCTCCCTTTGGGTAGTTGTAAAGAGCAATAAGGTCTCCCCTGAGCCTCCTCTTCTCCAGGCTAAACAATCCCAGCTCCCTCAGCCTCTCCTCATAGGGCTTGTGCTCAAGGCCTCTCACCAGCCTTATTGCCCTTCTTTGGACACGTTCAAGAGTCTCAATGTCCTTCTTAAATTGAGGGGCCCATAAGTGGACACAGGACTCAAGGTGTGGCCTAAGCAGTGCAGAGTACAGGGGCACAAAGACTTCCCTGCTCCTGCTGGCCACACTATCCTTATCTTTGATTTGGCATAATCTGCAGTGAAGTAAATTGGCTGTGAGTAGGAATCTGTCACCATAAGTAGTCTTTTGTCCTTAGCTCTGAATTTGGTAGTTTCTGATACGAGCAGATTTTACTGTTAAATATCCTTTGCAGGTATGAGTATGATACAAGCAGTATTAAGCATAGTGCTCATCTCTGCTGAACATAAGTACAAGCACCTTTTCCTTTCCCTAGTGGGCTCCTACTTTCCTCTTGATCTGATTAATTGATCAAAAAGTTAAACATTTAATCCACTTGAGTTAAAGATCATGCAGCTCAATTCTGTGGTGTTTATATGCCTCTCAGTGGGGGTAGGGGTTAGTTTGTGTTTATGGCAGTTCTTGTGACAGAAGCTTGGAGCTTGTAAGAGAAATACGGAGATTGAACTTTATAGTTGTTAATTATTTGTATTATGGAGGTCTGGAGACTGAGTAGAGCAAAAGGAAAGATTTTGGTACTGTATTACTGTAGCCTCTGATTAATTCTCAAATTATTAATATAAGAAACTATGCATTACAAATGAGCTTAGAAGCACTTCCTTTATTTGCCCAGTAGGTAGTATGACCCTTGCAAGAGCTTCCAAAATGTGAAGCGAGCATTAGTGCCTATGAATGGTTCCTTCTGAAAGTATTTTATTTTCTGATCACAGTAAGTCTTGCAGTAGAGAAAACAGGATGGAAAAACAAGTATGTCTGCAGTGTGGCTGTGGCTGAATTGTGCAAGTCAAAACCTGTGCTTTCCTCTCTACCAGATACAAATACTGCAAATAGTGCACAGGGAATGCTTCATATCACTCTATTTTTAAGATGTTTAGATGAACTTCTGTTAAAATGGCTCTTGGGAAGATGGAGTTCAGTACTGCAGTACCTGATTTTTCCAAAGTTTTTGAGAACCCTATTGTACTTACTGCTTTCTTCAGTGCAAAACGCTGTCCAAACTTTTGGAACTAAAGCCAGAAACAGCAAAACAGAGTATTTAAAGTAATATTTTGTTCCATACATCTGAAAGCAGTTTGTGAAAAATGTTGTTAGAAACCTCAGATGGCACCCTTCAATTTAAAGGAATAGTAAAATGAGTCACTGGGGGGGGGGGAAAGGACTGTGTTTTGTCCAATAATAGGAAAAGGGATTGACTCTGGATATAAAATGCTGACCTTTATTGCGTTTGCATTAGGCAGAATTATTAACATTGTATTGTAGAGGCTGTAGCACATTTTTGGCAAGCTGGTACATTCCTCCCTTTCTCTGTTGCTTCCTCCCACTCAAGAGCTTTTGTCTTTCTCCATCTGCTTTTTGAAGAGAGAAATGTGGTGCGCATAAAGACCTCTGAAACTCTAACTTGAGTTGGGATATGCTGTAAAGCTAAATTGTTACCATAAATTCAGACTACAGAAAAATGCAAAATTAAAAAGCTCCGTTTCCTTATTTAAATAAACCCAAATACAGTTAAGATGTGGAATCAGGCAGTAGGAAATTGACTGCCCAGACTTTTGTAACTAATACTTGGCAGAGCTGAGAAGCATCTACTGTGTGAGTTAATTGTGCCTACTCCATGTGTTTGTGTATCATCCCTTCTCTGTTGAGGGAAGGATATTATGAAAGATGACAGTGAGTTAAACACAAGAAAAAAACCCCACTTGAAATAGCAGCACGAGTGTGTGATAGTATGATGCAAGCTACTGTCATGCTCTTATTTTTAGCAAATGTCAACTTGCTCTGAGGTTTTATTCAGTGATCTTAGTCTCAAGTGGAGGAGTTTGTGTGGAAGAACAGCAGAATGCAGAACCTCTAATTTTTCCATTAGTATGGTGAGAACTTAAATTTTTATTGTCAAACCTCTTTAATGCCCCATGTAATGTAGCTGGAAAATAGTTAACGTGCCATGAGCTGATACTTTTGGAGGATTCTTTCGAGCCTGTTGTATGCAAAACCCTGCTAGTAAGGTTCAAAGGTGGCTCCACACACAGTGTGCACAGAAGATCTTTTATGAACGGCCTTGGAATGCTACGTGTGTGGTTGTTTCTAAAACAAACAGTAACTCTTCCCCTCTCCTTCTGTTTATATGTAGACACAGATGAATTAAAAAAGCTTGATTCATCCTCAGGCTACTTTCTATTTATTTCATTTAATAAGAAAAAGAAATCTGTGCAAAAGTAAAGCTTTCCTTTAAATGGATATTGAAAGTAGCTCAGGACCAGAGTTTTTCATAAAGCTAATAGTATTTAATTTTAAGACATTTCCCTCCCATGTTTACACATCTACAGCTGAAAAACTATGTCCCTAAGATGAGAAGAGGGAAATGGAATGGTGGAAATCTGCCTTTTCGTAGCCAAGGATAGCTAAAAATGGGACAAAAAGTAGCGCTACTAATTTTCCTTGTTATGTTCCCTTCAATGATTATGCAACACTAACAACAGAAAGTAGGTCTAATCTTTGTTAGGAGAAAATGGGAAATGTTTTGTGTGAAACACGGAGTGATGACCTGTTATTTTCTTGATGTTGTGGTATCTCAAGTTTTATAAGGTGCTGTGGACTTACCAGTGGACAGAAAAATATTCTGTGGCAGTGTCCTGTAGGTCTTGGATCTGTGTGTAGTCAGTGGCATTGAATTTTAGGAACAGTTTCAAACTTGGTAAAGTAGCTGCTTTAAAAAAAGATGATGCATTAAAAAACCCCAACCTAATCTATGTGTGTATATATGTCTCCTTGGAGCAAGGTTTCTGGCTGCCAGTGTGCTCTTAATCTCTGGATGTTCTCATCTGTAATGCCTTTACAGTTATGACTATTATAATGAGTTACACAATTTATGAAAAAGTTGGATAGCTAATGATTTGACAATGAAAGACATCTGGCTACTTCCAGACAGCACTTTTCATGGGACATCAGGCACTTAAAGCCAAAACAAACTAAAAAGAGGTGGGGAAGTATCTAAATCTCTTCCCTAGGAGATTGTCATGCAAGTTCAGAGGTGCTTAAGAAGCACCTCAGCTTTACTGGTGAAGTGTTGCACCTTGACAACTCTTATTCTCAAAATTATTGGTGGGGTCAAAGGTGTTTGGAATATCACACTATCACATAAGCCTTTCACCTGTGTTAAGCTCAAATCCTTGGTGATCTGCTGGCATGGGTTTTCTGTCACCCCGTCATCTTAGTGTGTGCTGACTGAACCCTGTTGCCATTTTCTGCCCCTTGTATATTCAGAAAGGGGAACTTGGAATACTTCAATCTACACAGTCACTGGATTTCTTTCAAGCCTAAACTAAACAGCATGTTCATTTTAGTGAAGCTGAGTTAGGGGTACATTGCTTGGGTGAGAAATACTTTTCTTTTGTCCATGTGGGCAAACCAGTTTTTCTTGTTCAGTGTTATCCAACATAACATAAAATAGGTGTATTTGGGTTGCAGCTTCTTCATTTCATTTGTAATCTAGTATTTAGTAGGGATTGTTTTAAGTTTTTTTTTCTGTGCTGCTTATATTGGTCTTGAGGTTTTAAACTGTAAAGCTGTAATGAAACCAGCAGTACATGTTGGTGAAGCTGGCAGAAAATACCATTATTCAGCACCTGAAAACTTCTTATTTTGGTTTTTCCTCCTTATGAATGTCTACTGCTGGTTGTTGTCTTATCAGGTATGCACAGAAGTCATGGTACACTTTTGTGCAATTTAATGCAGACAGGTGACCTGGTGTGATGACTTAAATTGTAGTATTTAGTAGCATTGTCCTGGTCATGTTAATATTTCTGAAACCAGAATGTCCTTAAGCAAGTCTGTTGAGAAATTTAGCCTAACAGAGGTCACTATTAGTGCTCCAGTTAATGCTCAGGAATGCTGTGATGAGCTTGTTCCTGGCTTTCATATGGAAGACTGACCTATGGTATTTCTAGTTCTGGGGAGAAACTCCTTATTAAGAATATTTTTCTTCCCCTTGAGCTGTTGAGTTCAATTTTGGGTTTGGGGCCTGCTGTCATTAGAAATAAGAAGCAGGAAAACCATTCCCTGTACAACAAATTGAACGTTCTTGTTGATGATTTTTTTAGCAGTGGCTGATAAGTAGGGTGAGAACTGGTAACAAAGACAGAAAGTCTTTTTGGGAAAGAGAAGTAATACTATGAAATGGTCTGCAGGATGGGAATGAAAATGTATACTAGTTAGTCAAAGTTTATCAGTTTTGTAAACGAGTGTCCTTCCCTTTAGATATCAAAGTAGGGAAGGATCCAGGTAGAGCTGAGTGTCTGTCCTGTGGATCACCAGTAACAACTTTTGCTTTGCTGTGTTGAAGATTTTCTGAATGCACATTTTGCTTAGAAATGAAATGCTGCAACTCTAATGAAGCTGCAGATCTGCTAATTTCTGAATGCTCCTAGTGTCTGGACAGAAGTAGTTATTTTGAAGTCTTTAACAACAGTGCTGCTTGTCAGTTGATCACATATTTTTTTCCCGCCCCTGGATATGTGCAGGAAGAACTTGTGGAGTCTTTGCTTTCCATGCCACTTTAGACTAAGAAATGCTAAGTGGTGTGTGTGACCCATTGCAGGTTTCAAGTCGGGCTTTCAGATAGTTGGTTGGAGCTCTGCTGATACAGACACAGCTTTGAGTGTGCTGACATTAAGAAGGGCTTGAGGTGCCATGGGTCTTGTGTTAACATCCAGAATTTAATATTTTGTGTTGAAGTGCTACAGTTTTGCTGTTTTAATGCATTGAAGCTAATGCTATCTAGTACATGAATATAATGTAAATAACCAATACTGATTTTTGCAGAACCTTATTCTTTGTCATTACTCATTTGGTTTGCTACTTGTTTTGGGGAGTTTTGAATCTGGTAGGTTAAAAAATACTAATGTGTACAGATATGATGCATTTTTACTAGCAAAAATACTTGCTCAGGCAGATCTTTGTATTCACTGACACACTTAGACATGGAAAAATCCTCACTGCTTGTTTCTGAAGGTACCCCTCCCAGCATTTCTTCATTTGCCATTCCTGCTTTTGTTGATCTGATTATGGAAATTAGTCAAGTAGATGAAACAGCTGCATGCTGGCTGTTTCAGTTTTAGTGTGGTTTGGGGTCAAACAAAAATAGCAGTACTTAGGTTGGAAAGAGGGAGGACTGCACTGAACTGATTATACTTGTAAATGCACTGGAGTTTTACCTAGAGCACTGAGCCAAGCTGAGTGCTTGTTTTGGAAGAGACTTAATTAAAGTTTTGTTCAAAGTCTTTTTTGGTAAACCTGTTAAATTAGTTTGGGAGCCCCTGATTGATAGGGAGCTGGTTAAGGATGCACTGTTGGTTTTCTTTCTTTCTAGAGCTGTTCAGACTCCTTGTGCCTTTAACAGTTAGTGTGTCTGACTGAGTGGCTGGAATGCCTCCAGCTGAGGATTGTGTGAAAGAACACTAACAGCGTGGCACAATGTATACCTAGTATAGGAGGAAGAGGAGCGGTAGGAAAGGAACATTCCAGTTGTGTTAACCAGGGAAAGCCATGTACAGACGCGGGGGTAGGCTGGGCACTTGTGAACTTGAGGAAGGGAAGCTGCTGGTGTGAAGTCCTACAGCTACTTTTTGTTACCCCAGTAATATTTTTCTCCTACAAGACGCTTCTTACCAGTCTCTGTCAGATTCTTTCTGAAAATCCAACTATGTTTTTCATCTTTGAACAACTCAGCTAAATGCAGTTGACAGGAATTCTGATGAACAGCTAAAGTGTATCTGACTTTCTACAAAACTGGGGTTTGTTTGTCCCACTTAGGAGGCTTGAAATTATGTGTTATTTGGAGACAGGCTTAAGTTTGGGAGGCTAAAGATGATCTCATTTTCATCTGTCTTGACAGATGTCAAGCTGTTTAATATCAGCTCTTCTGTGCTTCTCTGGAGCTTTCACTGCTGCTGTTTGTTTGGGACACTTGTTTAAGCCAGCTTATCGCCCTAAAGTAGAATCCATAACTAATTCTCAGAGCTGTTTCTAGCACCTTTTAAATGTGAGTGCAACATTTACTATCCAGTGACATAAAAGCTGTCTTCAGTACGTGCATGTTAGCAGCTCAGTCATTTGCTGTGTACAGTCAGAGCTCTTTAATGCATGCTATCCAGACCTAGTGAGTTGTTTAAATTATCTGTTCTAACACTTCACCTCTTGGTGCATGTATGACAGTGCTGTGCCCTAGAAACATAAGGCAGGCTGTAAGGTCTGACTTGATACATAAGATGAAAGAGGGGTATGTTCTAAAGCACCAGAATACATAACCATGGGGATGCATCATTTCAGTTTCCTGAAATTAACAATTCACTTTCATCACAGTTATAAACAGGGAAGTTGTGCTACTGTTGAGGAGACATCTGTCTCGCTACCTAATCACGTTCCTTCCACTGCCTATCACATCTGTCAATCAGGCTAGCTATTTTTGATTGCAGGAGCAAACTTAGCCATCATTAGCATGATGCTTGTGTTGTAAGGTTAAGCAGGGTAGAGGGGCAATTTGGAGCTGATTCTAACCAGTTGATTAAAGTTTCTTTGATTTGTGTTGTGTTAACATGGTTAAGTTAGTATACGCCCAATAAGGTATTTAGGAAATGCTGTAGAACTGTAGAATCCCAGAATGTGTTGTAAGGGACCTTTAAAGGTCATCTAGTCCAACCTTCCTGCAACGAGCAGAGACATCTTCAACTTGACCAGGCTTCTCAGAGTCCTATCCAACCTGACCTGGAATGGTTCCATGGATGGGGCATCTACCACCTCTCTGGGCAACCTGTGCCAGTGTTTCAACACCCTTACTGTGTTAAAAAAAAAGTCTATAGAGTTAGTCTATATCTTTCCTTTTTTTAGTTCAAACCCATCACCTCTTGTCCTGTACAACAGGCTCTGCTAAAAGGATTGTCCCCATCTTTGTTATAGGCCCCTTTGTATACCGAAAGGCTGCAAACAGGTGTCATTGCAGCCTTCTCTTCTCCAGGCTGAACAACCTCAGTTGTCTCAGCCTTTCTTCACAGAAGAGGTGTGCCTTTTCCCTTGTTTTTGTAACTTTTTGAATCTGAACTCACCTGCACCTCCTGCTTTTGTGTGTAGGAGGAATGACAGTAATGGTATGTAGAAATGATATGACTGGGAGTGGCTTTGGACCTAATTTTTTCAGGTAAGCGTTCAGGGGCATGAAGGGCTTCTGCAAATGCGTCAACAGCCAAAGGAAGACTAGGGAAAACACGGAAAAAGCTGAGGTACTTGAAGCCTTTTTTGCCTTGGTCTTTTTTGGTAAGATTTGCTTTCTGAGGCCTCAGATTAGTGGGAAGGTCTGGAGCAATGAAAACTTGACCTCAGCAGTAAAGCACCAAGTAAGGGAACATTTAACTAGATTTGCTGTAAGAAAGTCTGCGAGACCTGACAGAATGCACCTATGTGTGTTGAGGGGAGCTGATGTCTTAGCAAAGCTAGTCTTAATTATTCTTGAAAGGCTGTGACAATAGAATATGGGAGAAATTGAATCTCACTTTTGCCTCCAAGAAGGGCAAGAGAGTCTGGGGATTTCCAGACTGACCAGCCTTACCTTGATTCTTGTTAAGATGATGGAGGAAATTCTTCTCTGAAGCCATCTCCAAACATAAGATGGACAAGAAGATGATTAGCAATAGTCATCATGGATTTACAGAGGAGAAATTGTGCTTGACCTAGCTGTGAGACTTCTGTGTTGGAATGACAGGGTTGGTGGATGAGGAAAGAGCAGTTGATACTCTTTGACTTAAACAATGCATTTGACATAGTCTTCCTTAACACCCTTATTGACAGTCTAGCTGATGATGTACAGGCTAGATAGTGAGGTGGTTTGCAAACTGTCTGAAATGCTGGCCTGAAAGGGTTGTGAGTGGTGGCACAAAAACCACCTGGGGGCCACTTTCTAGTGGTGTATCCCAAGGGTTGATAGTAGGGTCTGGGTTATTTAGTATCTTTATTAATACCTGAATGATGGGACATGCACCCCTCAGCAAGTCTGCAGATGATACAAAACTGGGAGGAGTGGATGGCACAACAAACAGTTGTGCTGACATTCAAAGGGACCTTGATGGGCTGAAGAGAAATGGGTTGATGTGAATCTTGTGTTCCAAAAAGTTCAACAAGCAAATCTGCTAGATGGACATCTGCATTCTGGCACCATCATCCCTGCACTTCTTTTCCTACTGTTGCCAGCCATTGGCAGACTGCTTGTACTTGGGCTGCATACTGCTATTTAAGCATGGTGATTAGACTGAAAATATGCAGAACTGTTTGGAGAGAGCTATCAGAGTCCTAGAGAAGAATGTGATAGCAAAACTAAAACATTTATTTTAAGGATACTCAAAATGTCAAGAAGGCAATTTTCAACAGCTCTGGAGCATTATTTCAATGACTTCATGTCAGAGTTCAATGAAGTAAGGAATGTGAAAGTGGTTTTTATCGCAGCTGATGTAGTGATTTATCCTGTGATAACTTAAAGGGTCACTTCTATCTAGCCTTGTGTTGATGAACCCGCTGTCTGTTGTGTTCAGTACCCTGGGACCTGCTGCTACAAGTTGCACTTGGTTTATAAGTTATTTCTTTGTTAAAATGCAACATCTTGTTCACCTGTTTTTAAGTCTTCAAGGCTAGTGTTGCCCCTTCATGTTAGTTTGCCTAAGCACGTCTCTTTTCAAGATTTCAGATGTTCACATAGTCTTGGTTTGCAGTTCTTATCTTTAGAAGTGTTTTAGCTGGGGTAAGTGGTTGCTCAAAAAGAGGATTGTGAAGAGGCAAAGCATTTGAGCATGAAGGCTGAGAGGAGAACTAGGAAAAGACTTCTCAAGTTATCTGTGTTTATGGGTAACTAAAATAGCTCTAATAGAACTGTTGGTGTCTGTTAAGCATCTTGTATGTAGCTGTATAGAGCATTTGATGCAAGAAATTTGAGTCCAGAATAAGGACTTGAAGAAGGTGACCTGGATTAATTGTCACACCCAAACTTGCCCAGTAAGTAGGGATTGTGTGAATTCTGGAAGATTTTCATAAACCTTAGAAAGCAAAATTCTAATGTAGCTGTACTTGCTTGAAGGAGTGAAAAACAGGAGGTTTGTAACATCAGCGCTGCATCTGATTTTAAAAGCAGATAATTGTTCACAAGCTTCAGGAGAAAAACAGAGTAGCTATAAAAATGATGCTCAATGTGTGTTATTCAGAGGTTTGTGCTGATCTGTTATACATCTTCATCGTGGCCTTGAGAGTGTGACATCTTTCAGTGGCCTTGTTCTTTCCTGAAAGGTGGTGTATGACTGAAAAAGACATCACAAGCTTTGAAAGTAAAGTTAGTCTCCATAATGGAGATATTTATCCACATAACTAAAATGAGAGGGAAGGGGAAAAAGCTTGATTAATGTGATTATGGGGGGGGAAGAAAAACCCAACAGACAACAAACTTGTTGCCACTAATACTTGACCCAGATAGTCACCTGTATATACAACACCCTAATGGGCTCCTTGGGTTATGTTTTTACTTATGTTGGCTTGGCACAGCTAAGAGCGGGTTTTAGTAGTGAGTGATAGCCATGTCTTCATTTAGATAATGAAGCTGCACGAATATGAGGAGTTTGGATCAGAAGGCAGAAGGCAGGCTGGTTGGCCAGAGATTAACAACAAAAAAAGAAAAATCTAGTCAACTGAATTTAGCAATATTGTTCCATATACTTTATGGATTCCATGGTCCTGCTTTATAACTGCTTTTAAAAGGGGCATTCTCAAGATTGCTTATAAATCTGACCTCGGAAGACTTGAATTTGTTGCAGCATTTTCTGTTGACAAATAGTACCTAAGTGCCTATGCATCATAATACTGCAATCAATTGCAATCAGCCTGGCAATTGCTTACATAATCCTTGTTGGAAGGAATATGTTAAGGGAAAGAGGTTCCTGTTTTAATCCTAATACTGTGGGCTGGAGTCTGTGTTGTCTGCTAGATCGTTATTTGAAGTGGATGCCAGAAATTCTTATGGCAAAATTAGTGATAATCATTGTGCCAGTTTAAGGAGATGTCATCCCCACCCCAGAAGTTTTGATCCAAGATGAGGCTGTATGTTTGCCCTGGAATACCTTTCACTCACCCCTAATGTGGATACCCAAATTCTAGAAGACCATCTGCCTGTGTAACCTTAGTTTTATTTATATCTCAGAATTTTGAGATGCTTGTGCCAGGGAATTGATAAGGAAAATATTTATACTGTTGCAGCTGCATAGTTACTCCTTATGTATATACTTGGTTCCAGATGTCTAGATTCAAGCAGGAGTTTAACAGGGTGGTTTTCTTTTTTAAAGGGACAGTAGTCAGTCAGCTCCCCAGTAGGTGCCTGTGACATAGTTTGCTGAGGATTCTGAAGTGGTGATGCAGTTAAGTAATGACTTAACAGAGGGGGAATCATGGCACCATGTAATGTGTAAACCATAGCTTTACAAGCACGGAAGCAGTGCAGGAGGTTGTAAAGCATTCAGCTGAGGGTGTTTTTTTTTTCTATTAACTTTGCTCATTCTGAAATTGAACCTCAAGAGCTCATTTTTGCACTTTGATTTTGCTCAGTGCAGTTTAAGCTGAACCCTAAAACTACAGTGAAAGCAAACCAGTTTTGCAACAACTCTTAGGAAAAAACCAAAATGTACTGCCGCAAGTTCATACAAAGCCTAAATAGTAACTCATGATATAGCTATATCTTCTAAAAATTTATGTTTATGAATCTTTTTCATCTACCAAGTTATTGTACTGCTATTTCAAATAGCATCTGTGTATGTGGCAATACTCTTGGCTCCTGAAAGGTAAAGATCTTGGTCTTGCTTTGCTTTATAGGAAAGTGTGTGTGTGTGTATGTGTTTGTGTATAAAATAAAGAACATAACCAGGATCTGTAAATCTTTACCTCTGGTTTACTCAGTCTGGATTATGTGATTTGCTTTGTCATTGAGTAAAAAGCAGAGTCTGTAAGTGTGCTTTGCTGTTTGGACTACAATTTCATACACGCAAGCGCAGATCTGACTCTCTGACTTGGCTCTGTGTTTTGCTGTGTATCGCTTGCACAATTCTCTTAGCTGTTTGACAAAATGAGATTCTGTCCCTCAGATTTTTAGCTGTTACTTCAAGCTGCTGTTAAAAACTGAAATAATGCATTTTTTCTAATGTATGAAGAGCGTGAGAGGGGTGGAAAAACATTAACTGTTTGACATCTCATCTGCCAACCCTTTTTTCCCCCCCTCCCCTGTCCCTGTTTCAAATGAACATATCTAGAAATGCAAACTGATTGCTGACACTTGGTAATTGAACTAAATATGAGAGCAAGTTCATCCAGCTGTCTCCAGTAAACATTTTTAAGGCTTTCTAACGCTAACCCAAATCTCACTGAATGAAGCTTTTATGTAGTTGTCAGTAGGCATTTCACTTCAAAAAACAAAAGACAAAACAAAGATGGAAATTATGTTCTCCATTTGCATAAATTTCAAGAAAAATGTGGAGCTAGTACTTCACCTTTGGAGAAATGGTACATAAGTGTAAAGGTACGATAATAAAACCATGGTAAAACCACATTGGAAGTAGTCATTCAAATAGTCTGGCTCTGTCTTTTTGTTAATGGTGTGCTTGAGAAGGCAAGACTTCTTGACCAGTATGGCAATAATTTTATTTCAGAGGGTAAAATATTACCAGTTCTTTTAGAAGCCCTGCAGTTTGTTATTGACCTAAACAGCTTGTTTTGTGAGGACTTGGTGCTAGTACTAAGAAACAGGGATAATGATCAAACTACTTGTTGGTTTTGTTCCTTATGTCATGGGCTTCTCCTTGTAATCCTAAGAAGGGAAACACATAAAAAGCCACAAACCCAGTAAACATCCCATCTTTCCTAAACCGATGAGTGCAGTTTTCCTAGTGAGCAGACCTGGATATATTTTGATAAATTCCAAATCTTGATGGTGGAAGAAATAGCAAATAACTATTTTATTCTGCTGAACCAATTTCAGGAAACATGTAACTTCAAACCAGAATGAATGTAACAAATGAAAGCTCTTGCGCAAGGCCGCCTCATGGGGAGCTTAACAAATACATTGTTCTGAGTTCCCTGCAGCTGTAGAAGTGGATGTGTTCACCAGGATTTCTGAAGTGGGCAAGACTTGATTAGAAAAGCCTCGGTGTTCTTAGACAATTTTTTGGAAGCCAAAGTAAGTAACCAGCAAACCTGTATTTATTATCCTAATCTCCACATTTCCACGCTTGTTACTGCTTTCCTGACAGGATGTTTTGGAGGACAGTGTGTCCCTCCCTTGAGGTCAAGACAGGACAGGGGTCTTCATCCTTAAGAACTGGAGCCATTTTAAACAATGATGCACCTTTGATATGTGATTGTCTGCAAAGAGGAGGGATATCTGCTAGAACACTTCCTCATATTGTTGTGTACTCAAACACGTCACTACAGAAGTCTGAAACCATTACAAAGTCCATGTTGTAAACTGGAGAGTGTGCAAAGCTGTAATCTTATGAATGCTCAATTTCTTGAAGAACTTTGTACTACTGAGTTTAAAACTCTACCCTTGGTTTGTAGGTATGATTTAGCAGGTGGTTGTTGTCCATGTGACAGCTGTTATAAACGTGGCAAGATATTTTGGGTGGTTTTTGTTTGGTTTTCCCTTTTTTCCCCCCTTTCTTTCTTTTTTTGGTCATCTTCTCCTCCCAAATCATAACTCTTAATTTATATCGTACACATCTATCTTGACTGACTAGTAAACAGCTTTATAGTAGCATTAGAGAGCTGGGTTTATGGGATTTTTTTAATTTGTTCCTAAAGCTATGTTTTCTGCTGGAAGTCTTCTTGTTAACGTTCTTCTATGAAGCAGCTCCCTTCTGTGTCTATGGAGATGTCAGGTGGTGTTAGGTGCCACTGCTTCTGGATTACTTGGACTACTGCTGCCCATTACAGATTACTTGGATTACTGCTGCTCATTACGTAGGTTTCCCAGCTGGAAGGGGTGTCAGTAGTTTAATTTCATGGGCATAGATGTAACATTTCAAGAGCTACTTGACACAAAGAATGTGGGAGGTGCTCATGAAGATAAGGGTTACTCCTCACTGGTCTGCACACTAAATTCTGAACCTCCCTCCAGTTTTATGTGTTTCTCCAGACAGAGCACTCTTCTTATGGGAGTGCTGGTCTAGAAAACCTGTCCTGCAACTGCTCTCCAAAAATGCTGAATCCTATTTTACTGATGACATACAACACACTTTCAGACTGGTATTTTTGTAAATGGAAATGAAATGGTGAAGGAGGGGTTGTGTGCTGTGCTATTGCTTACCCCTCACCCACCGTCCCAAGGTCTGAATGTAAATCCAGTCTCTGATCACAAGTGAAAGAGCTGCCAGAAGATCTAATGCAGTGGTTTGGTAAGTGGTTGGCTCTTTTGGGAGGAGGGTTGGGAATGAATAAAAATTTTCATAAGAGGTTTGATTTCTTTCATGTTTGAAAAAACAAGCTGCTTTATTCAGGCAGTAGACTGTAGAATGTCCTTTGAAACAAAATCATTGTTGATACAAAGCTGCAGATTTGCTTCAGGGTTTTAGGTACTGATACTTGCTAGGAATTTAGGGTTTAATTAAGAAGTGGCTGACTTGCAGAAAGCCACATACCAACTTAAGCTAAATACATGGAATTCTAATGGAAAAATTATTCAGTAATTAATGGCACCTAGCAATTTGATAAGGGTTTATCATTATTTTGACATTCTAAGTAAAGTAGACTTAATTCTGGTGTACTCGTGACATATGTAAAGCAAATCTTTTCCATTTAAAAGGGAAAAAGGATGGCAAAAGAATAGGAGAGGAAATATTGGCAGGCAGGGTGGGTAGGCTATTTGGATTCGATTGAATATTCACAACATAGTGGTGTGTTGACTGCTGTAATGAAAACTTTCTATTAGTACCTTCAGGGAGATGGGGAATAAGGGATGATAGCTGTGACTTTCCTACTGAGAGCCTTTAATTTTGGTTTCTACAGAAATCAGGAGGACAATTGCCCACTGCTGAGCCGTCCTGAATATAAATGTGATGTTGCCTTTCACTTACTGGATTGATACCATGGGCTGATCGCTTTAAAAATTATTTTTAGCTGAGAAGTGCTTTCTTTCCTCTGCTGTTTTTAATGGAACAGAAAATGGAAATGAAAAAGCATGAATGCTCCTTAAGCCTGGAGTTTGCAGGGAGGCACTTTGCTCTGTCTCCGTTCTTGGCGCGGGTTGCTGAGGATTGGAATTGGCTGGGGCAGAGGGCAGTCCACCTGGGAAGCTGTGATGGAAGGGCACAGCAGAGCTGTGCTGGGCTCTCTGTAGACCTTTGTCTTCACTGTACAAAGTACATACAGTACCAGACCGAGCACTTCTTTAATCCATAATGTCAGGCACAGTAGTGATTTGGATCAATTTAATTCAGGAAGCATTCTTGTATGTGAATGGAGTGAGATAAGACTCTATATGAGCCTGGCATTATTCTGTAGTGAAATGGAAATGGAGTAGATTAAGTGAGCTGGAAGTCTGACCCTAACTTATGCTTTACAGTAATATTAGGACTTGATTTTATACTTTGGGTATTTGGTGAAAAGTGTGGTGTTTGTGGTTATTTTTGTTATTTTTCCTCTTCATGTTTGCCTATAGGCTATTTCACTTGGTTGTTTTTTAGTGTGTTCAGAACAGAACGCTTTGTTATTACTTGTGAAATAATACTTGATGTTGGGGGCGGGTATTTCCTGATACTTAATGATGATTTAGAGGAGTTAGTCATCATTGGCCAGGAAATACCAACTCCAGATTAGATGGAGTTCAGTTATCCAAAAGGATATTTCAGTGTCCATCTGAATGTGGTACTGCGATATGTTGTCAGAGACATTGTGTTCATAGCAGTGTCTTGTTTTGGTGTTTAATTATAGAATAAGTAGTGGTATGTGGGTTCTCTGTGCTATGAAGATGTTGCCTTGGAGTCATGGCCTCTGCTTCCCCAGGTTTTGGGAAGTGGTCAAATGGTGTTCCCTAAAGCTTGACTTAAATTGTGTAACTGTAAGAATTGCTTTTGGATTCTCAAAATGAAGAATATATGCTGCTTCTCCTCCCACCTCCCAACCACCATTGCTGTCCATGAGAACAGCAGTGTAAGCTGAGCAGTGCTTGAAGTTCTGCTCCCTGAGTTTAACCCTTCAGTACTTCATTTTGGCATTAAAACTGCATCTTTCCAAGTTGAGCAGGTTCCCTTGCATTTTCCAAACAGGAGTGATGATTTTGTGAATCTTCCAGCAGCACTTTTTTCCCCTCAAGAGTCTTAGAGATTGTTTTATACCCCAATGATGTTTACATCAACTAATGTTCTTCAGTGTACATTTGTGTACTTTTTACACGTCTTTGACAGAAACTTGAAGCACTGTTATTAAAGCATTGGTTTATTCCCTCCTCTTCCCTCCACCACAACTTTTATACAACTTGAAGAAAGGGCTTGTTTTGCTTATTCTGCTCTTTCCTACCATAACACAAAGTACTTTAGACTTGTGTTGAACTACCACAGAAGCCCAGCAAACCTTTTTTTTTTTTCCCCAAGGTGAATAACCAGTCTTTTGATAGGGTTGAGCAGATGCCATGATAAACTTCAGATCACTCTCTAATTAAGAGATCTTGAGAGATAAAATACCAGTAAGGCTGAGTAATGTTTCCTTTTTAAACCCATTCATCCTGCTTAGCTCAGTTTAGATAAAGATGTGCCTCCTCCTTGCAGGAAAGGGTGCAGATGTGATAAAAGCCTTTTGTATCAGCCAGTAAACTGAACTGGTCAAATGAACTGGATGTGGAGTGTACATTAGATGCTGCATAGTGAGCTTAATATCTTTGGCTATATAAAAATGAAGCAACCTCCAAATTGCTGCTGATCTCTTACATAGTAAGTATAACTTGTTATAGTTTGTGTGGGGTTTTTTCTATGATGGCTTTTTCAACATTGAGAAATCTCTTAAGGGCCAAAAATTCCAAATGTAATTTATCACCTCATGTAGCACTAGTTGAAAGCACTTTCCCATTTCTTTGTGTGTAGGCATAAATTCATCATGAGGTTACTCTTCTGTCATTAGGTAGTCAGAATTTGGGACATCTAAAAAAATCCTTTTCCTAGTTTAAAAAAAAAAAATCAACAATGAGCATTCATTTTTCAATGTTAAGATCAGAGCATAAATTCTTATCTTAAAATAAGATCCAGGTATTGAATTTAAAGCTTTTATTTTTTTTTTTTTCTACAAGAGATTAGATTTGATACAACTACGAAGCAAAAATCACTTCTCCAGTTGTAGCAATATAGTTCTGCTGATTTGGGGCTGTTTAATGGCTTCATATGAGGAGTAGTAATCTGGAGAAGTGCTCTTATCAAATAATTGCACATGCAATTGAAAAGGGATGGGATATTTTAGAGAACATATCTAGAAAAAGAGGCATTTATATGATAATGAACTTTTCCTTCTCATGCAGCAGCATGTTTAGTAAGGGTGGTGCATCTAAGGGTATGACAGCAGAATCTACAGTAACAGATCTGGTGCCTGGGAATCCTCATGCTTCTGCTGTCTTTGAAGCAGGCTCTTTGCAGCTGGGTGTTCTCTCTTTTTCAGGTGGATAATTATTCCTCTCCTACACCATGTGCATCTTGTTACTTGATGTCTCTAAACCCAGTAATAGCTCATACTCATGTACTTTTAATCCAGTGTAGTAGCATTAGCTCACACTTGGCGTGATAGGGTAAGTTTATATAAGAAAACTGGACAAAAATGCAGAAGGCTGGTGTATGCCAACAACTATATATAACTACCAACCCTTGTACTTATAACTAAATACTGTCTTTTTGGTTCTGACATGTAAAAAACAAAGTATTTGCAAGCATTTGCAGACCCCCTTTCCCAGAGACGTCTAGCTAAACTATGTCAACTGAATATTTAATGTGGGGATTGACTGGGGGGGGATAAAAACTCTTGTAATTTAAGGATGAAGTGAGACATTCTGGGAATATCTTCCTGACTGCCTTAATTTCAATTTTGGCTTCTTTCTCAGGGCAGGTGAATTTTTCCATCACTAACCTTGTAAAAAAACCTAAAAAGTATATTGGGAGTTAACTGTGTAATTGTAGCCCTCTGTGCTTCCATTAAGTGTTGCACTCCTTTGGAACAGGCTGAAACTTTCTGCTCTTGGGGCTTGTAACTCTCTTAGTAGTCTACCTTGAGATCCTTTGTTCTGTACAGTTATTTTTATAGGTGTCTGCTGAAGAGTCAAGTAGCTGTCAGTCATGGGACCAACTTGGCCGCCAGGGTGAAAGCAGGGTTCACAAATAACACTTGATTCAGTTTATGGAACTCAGCATACTATGCCGTTTACATATACAAGGCAATTTAAAATGGTTCACTTCAGATATTACCCTGCTGCTTGCCAGTTGTTTTTGCAAGTTTTTCTTAGGTTATCAGTGAACACAGCTGGAGCTGGCCAAGCCTTGCATATGCCTTAATGCAGAGGGAAATGAGGTATCTCCTGTAGAGAGCAAGGAACCTGTGGTGGCCTGTCCCACTGATGCAATTGCTCAGGCTTTCCAGAAAAGGCATGGTGTCATGAAGGTCTTGGTTAAGCTGTTGTACTAAAGAGGCCTGTTATTGCCTGCTAAAAACCACCAGTGTCCATTCTCTGTCACGCAAGAATGGACTTTATTGAGCACACTAACTGCAGAACAAAACCCCAAGAGTTTTGAGTACACTGTATTTTTAATTTTATATAGACAGTGTCAGTGCTGCTTCTGAATGAAGGTAATAAATGGCAGTCAAGGTAAGCTGTGCTAGCTTCTGCAGCAGGATATAGCTACTGCTTCCCATAGAGATGTCCTAATGCTTTATGATTGTAGTAGTCCCTTACGAAAGGTTTGCTTTGGAGTCGGGTGTCTCAGAGCTGATGCACATGCTACCAAAACCTATGCAAAACCAGACAGCTGAAGATGACACTGGTCTGGGTGCAGGGCAGTGTCATACAGATCTGAGTTTGATACCTTGGACATAGCCTTAATTTTTTACCCAAGGCCATGTCAAGTTTGTTCAGGTTTCCCAGAAGCATTTCAGCATACCTGACCCAGAATGAAGGCTGTCCAGGCCCTTCCTGTTGTATGTCACATCTGTGTACCTAACACAAGGAGATGTGGGCGGCAAAGAGAATTTGCAGGGAGTGTCTTGGGGCAGTCTGTCCAATGAAGCCAGTGTCACAGCTGCCTTCTCACTTCATGCTTTCTGTCCTGCAGAGGTTTCATTTCATGCTCTGACTTTTGGAGAATTAGATCACCTTAATTTATTTGTGTGTAGTGTAGCCAGCCCAACTCTGTGGGTAGTAATCAGTGGACTTCCTAAAACAACAGACATTTTTTCAAATGGTAAGTTAAGTACTAATAAAACCAATAATTTAATTCTGTAGGTAAAAGTCAGTGTTTCAAAGGAGGCATTTCTTTTCAGATAAGGGGTGGACTAGATTTAAATTACTAGAGGAGGGTTTTGTTAGCACTCCTGATGGAATTAGAGATGAAAACATACTCTTGGTTGGTTCTGCTTTCACCTGTTGAGTGATGTGTTTATTCCCTAAACTAGGCTGCTGAGCTTCTCTGTTTCTTAAAACTTGAATACCACATCTTTTTACCTTAGGATTTTGTGAGCTCTAAAATTTGAGGGATTCTATGGAAGATTGTAAGTGTACATCTTATCATAGCTGAGAACATTGTGTGGAAGTTCTTTTGAAGTTCCCTGAACTCATTTCTACTACAACCTTGAAATGTAATGAGATCTTTATAATTGTATTTACAGGGGGAATCTTCTACTTCGTACAGTAGGTACAGAAAATCAGGTACCACTTACTGATATGTTGAAACAGCTTTTTTACACTGTATGTAGTAGATCTATTTGAACATTCCTCTGGTTTGAAGATTTGAGCCTTGCTTGGATTGTAAACATCATGCTCAATAAGTTGGTCTGTAATGCTATTAAGATTTGCACTTCTAATCCAAATGTATTTCTTCTGTGATGCCTGTCAATAATTAGCTACCTTAAGCTAGATAAGGTGTCATTTAGCAATAGCTATGTTAATGATGAAGTAATTTCTTTTTATTCATGTTTTATTTCTTATTTACTTCACTATTTTCCTCTTTGGACTTGACATAATACATAGTAATACTGAGACACATTGCCTGTTCCCATAACCTGTGGGTAACTTTGTCTTTGAAAAGTGCTTGTTTATTTTCTTCTCCATTAGCAAAATAATTGTATAAAGGAGAATTGGAGCCAGAGGACTAGGTCCTGCTTTTGTGCCAGGCTGAGCATGGGTTAACTTTACATAATGTGCATCAACCTGGGATGCTAATGTTTTACAGAGGTGTTCAGTTGGCTCTTGCTGGTGTATTGCAGTTTTCTTGGTCTCTTCCAGAGTCTCCCTGTAGAGAGAAGGAGAAATCTGCTGAGAGCTTTATGTGTAGCTGTTTCAGTTTTACCAGTGTAAGTTAGTATTATTATCCAGCAAGATATATAGCCTTCTACTGTGAACCTCAGGACTGTTCAATATTTAAAGACTGGTTTCCAGCCTTCTTTCTTGTATCAGGGAAATCGGTATGTTAAATATCTGTGTCCTGCACAATCCACACCCTTCTACCCCTTGAGGAAAAGAATTTACAAGCTTGCTTTAGATATCCTGACTGACTCTCTTCAGACTGTTTTTCATAAGTACAGGGTGGCTTGCAGAAGAGGGCCTTAACAGTAACAAAATCTACAAAAATCCTTCTCAGTAGAAAACTCACTTAACTACAGAGAATACTTTGAAAAGTGAAAATATTCTCAGTAGGACAATATTCCTTGCCACAACCCACTACCCCCCAAAAAAACCAGCAGAAAACCCAACCCACTCTTGAGTAAAAGCATTTAAACTGCAAAACCTGGAGCAAATGGTGTGTGTGTGTTCATCTATGAATATTATCTTAAGCATGGGCAGATCTTAGTTATGTCCTGTGAAGTTAATTTACATGATCAGCCAAATCATTTTGGATCTTTTGCCTTACTAGATAATAAGGAAGGATGGAACTGGATTATCTGGTCCAGCTATGATGTCCAGTTTTTAACTCAGGCTGTTTGACATACAGAAGCTGTTAAAAGATTAATTTCAATTAACTGGGAAATTGCCACTAGATCAGGAATTATAGAAGTTAATGTGAATAAACGTGTATGCAGTCTGATTTTATTGTCCAGTTAGTAACCTATATTATGGTTTTTCACTGCAGAAGCAGGATAGGAAGGAAGCAGAGACACTTCAGGTCTTAGACAGAAAACATGGAAATGCCCCTTCAGTAGAGTTGGGTTTACAGGACAAAACCAGCCCTTGACTTAGCAGGGCCCCTCAGTTTAAGAAGGACATTGAGACACTTGAATGTGTCCAGAGAAGGGCAACAAGGCTGGGGAGAGGCCTTGAGCACAAGCCCTATGAGGAAAGGCTGAGGGAGCTGGGATTGTTTAGCCTGGAGGAGGCTCAGGGGAGACCTTAGTGCTTTCTCCAACTACCTGAAGGATAGTTGTAGCCACGAGGGAGTTAGTCTTTTCTCTCTAGCAACCAGCACCAGAACGAGAGGACACAGTCTCAAGCTGCTCCAGGGGAAGTTTAGGCTTGAGGTGAGGAGAAAGTTCTTCACAGAGAGAGTTGTTAGCCATTGGAATGTGCTGCCCAGGGAGGTGGTGGAGTCCCCATCCCTGGAGGTGTTCAAGAGGGGATTGGATGTGGCACTTGGTGCTATGGTTTAGTCATGAGGTCTGTGGTGACAGGTTGGACTTCACGATCTTTAAGGTCTCTTCCAACCTTGGTGATGCTGTGTTACTGTGATACATTAGACACTGGAGTTTTGTCTTCATCCTTATGTCTTTGTGTTTCAGGACAATCTGCTACCAGCTAATGCGTTGTTTTTTTTCCCCCCCAACTAATTTTGTTTTACCTAGAAAAGATAAATTCAGTGACAGGATTGTGTGTAATGTATGGGGGAGTTTACAGCTCAAATCCCTGATTTCTTCACAGCCTCATCTTTCATTTGCTGTTTTCATGAGAGTTCAGAATGTGCAGGCTGTATGCCTCGAAGCAGACCATTTCCTGAATGTCCTCATCCGCCTTAATTTTATATTGCTGAAATGTAACTCAGTGTGTAATTAGCATTTGGATCTCCTACTTAGGGCTCCAATCTCCTCCTATATCTACAGAACTATCTATTTATAGCAAACCTGCCAAATTTATTATTCCAGTGGTGAGCAACTGATTCAGTTCTCATTGTGATTCCTCCTGTGCCTACGTCAGTGACCAACTGTTGAGTTTTGGCATGTGCTGCATTCTTGGGTGTGGTTGTAGGACAATCCAAGATAGCCTCAGTTATCTTGGCATTGTTACAGCAGCCTGTCACAGTTTAGAGGTTCATGTTGGAGGCTATGAAAAGCATTTCATTCCAGACTGAATTATTATTATTTTATTTTTTTTTTGGGGTAAGATTTGAAGGAGGGAGGAGTTACATGAGTAATAAGGAAGCCCAGAACTACTTTGTGCAGTTCACAATCTCAATACATTCTAAATATGTTGTGAGTCATAGGGATAAAAATGTCCATAGTTGTAGTTGCTTTTTAACTCTGGGGTTTAGAATCCTGGGTACACTGAATTTCCTCCTATTCTTTCTGCCGTAGACTTGGAGTTAAGGAGGTTTTGTCTTGTAACACTAGTAAGTCTGTTTCCAGTCAGTGTAACTGTGATGTTTAATCTTGAGAAGCTTCTGAACTGCAGCTTGACTGAACAAGACAGGACTCAGCTGTGAGTCAAGGTTGAACACAGAAGGACTAAGTATGGGAGAGAAAATGAGCATGGTAAAATAAAACCCACGGTAGCTGTCAGAGATGATGCATGGACTGCAGCCCTTTCTTGTGACAAGGAACACCCAACAGACAGCGTGAATGTGAGTGTACTGGAAATTATTGTCACTTAATAGTGTTGATGTCACTCAAATTCAAGACTTGGAAAGGCTATGAAAATTCTATCAGTTTGTGTAGTCAGGCACTGTGTGCTCTACAGAATTTTTTTTTTTAATGTAAGCCCTGCATAAGTAGTGCTGGAGGACAACTTCCAGTGGTCCTATTTCACAAGAGAAAGAGGTGGAAGAATAGACCCTCAATTTTGAAAATGTGACCTGTATAGAGTATTTTCTCATAGTGAGGGAATGACAAGAATATAAACCCCACTAAGAATTCTGAACTTGTTCAGCTACTTTCTCTCTCCTTTACAGGAAAGATGGAATGACTAAATAAATGTCATTGAAGAAGGCTTATTTATGTAAACTATTGAGTGCAGATAACTGAAGAACATGTTATTGCATTGATAATTCTTCTTTTTTGGGTAATATTTGTGAGTTTATCAATTTTGAACCACTGGGAAAAATTTGTTTAGCATAACTGTTAAATATGCTTGATATGAAATTTGAAGAAAGGTGGCTTGTGGCTTCCAAAAGTTTTTTTTTTTTGAAGCATGTAATTCAAATGCTTCTAGACACTTGCATAGCTTTACTGTCGTGGGACTAAATTGCCCAGAAAAAGATATTTAACAGCTACTTGGCTTTTTCTCCTCCTAATGTGTAAGAGTTCAGCAGTGCTGCTCTTTCTGAGTAGGAATCTACCTTCTCAAGTCTGTGTTGTGAAAACTGTGGTGGTATTTAGAAGGGAGGGCTTTATATAAATAAATACCTTCAGTATCTTTCTATAGTGGTAAGCCAGGCTGCTACAAATGTTAAAAGAAGCCTTTTACAGAGAGATGAGTTGCTCCATGGCTCTTGTCTGAGAACCTTTTTCTGAACAGAATACTCCTGGGGGAGACCACTGTCTTTAATAGTGGCAGCTGTTTGATTGATGTGATGCTTGCAGCTCCAGGAAGCTGCAGCTAAGATGCTGCTGTGTGTAGATAATCTCTGGAGGTGAAGTTTGATCTGAGAAGATTCAGAATAGGCCATAAGCAAAGTAGAAGGATGGCACTGCAGTGTAGGTAAGTGGCACCTGATGGGCAATCAGCCTGTGAAATGAAATCTGTCCTCTAAGTCATGTGAGATATCTGTACCCATCAAGTGCTAGAAAACCCTCATAAGGAGACCCTACTCATTCTCATGCAGACAGCTTCTGGTTTCTTAGTGCTCTGTTGATGCATGTTTATGGGACACTGGTTGCCATCAGTTATCAGGGTGAAGATTGCTGCTGGAACACACTTTGAGTGGGCTTCCTTAGTTCTGCCATATGCACCAAGTGCAGCATGTGGCTTTTGTAATCTCAGAAGTATGTAAGATGATTCTTGATCATCCCCAGGGGTGGTGGTCAAGATCCACTCTTATGGAGCTTGTCAGCAAGAAGGGATTATGCCAGTTTCTTAGGAGATCTGATTTTTCTGGAGTGGGGTAAGCTGTCTTCCTGTCTCACTACAGTTCCTATGTCACTGATTTGCTATTTGTGTCCCCTGCTCCCAAGTTCTGCTCCTGTAAATAAGGTGAAGTTTAATACACACAGAGGAATTGTAGGATAATTGAGGAATGTGTAATTGGTTCTCCATAAAGGAAGATGGTGTTATCTCCCACATAATTTTAATGGTGTCCTAAATAGTGGTATCTGTATGATTAGTGTCTTGTATGCTGCATATTGTTTAAGGGACAACTGCACTTCCTGTAAGGAATAGAGTATATATTTTTTCAGTAGTTTCTGGCCTGAGAAAGGGAAGGCAGAGAGCACTGTTCAAAATGGTGGTCTATGAATGAAGTCGTCTGCCAGAATAACTGAGTTTAGTCAAGGTGCTGCTTGAATCACTGGATTCTGACATCACTGGTGAAGATACACAGTTGTGACTTTTATGGTTGTGTGAATCTGGCAGCACAACATTTAGTATCCTTCGCACTGAGTCTTGCCTGCCCTGCTGCTGGGTGCCAGGCATTTTTAGACTGCATTTTCTTCATCCTGTCTTCTGCTTTCAAGTTCAGTTGCCACCCCAGGAAGCAGCTGTCTTTTGTAGAGGAGTGATGTTCTCTGACCCAGGATGGAAACACAAGGCACATCATTTCATCTACTAGCCTGGGCAGCAGCAGCACAATTTTCTACTGGCCTGGGCTATAGAGCTCATGCTGCTTCTAGTGTCTGAGTCATTCATACTAGGAATGAAAATTGGTGCTTGCCACTGCTACCATCCATCAGCAGGCAGTGTGCAATATGGCAACGGTAGCGTCTGAATATGCTATCCAGAGGAAACTCCTGCGAGTGATGACTTGACTGCTTTGATCTGCTGCTTGCTCCATGCTGCATCTGGTTTTGAGCAGTGGCTGGTAGCAGTGTGCTGTGCTAGACATGGAAAGGCTGCCATGTGGTGCAGGATTTCAGGGTTGTTGAGTGCTATTTCTGTCTGTGTTGAGATTGAAGCTTTATGAGGCCCAGTGAGGCTGAAGACACTTTTCCTGGTTGTTTCCTGTTTGACTTTCCTTGTTCTTTTGCCAAGAAGTTTGAAGTTGGGAAGATGACAGCATGCCATTCAAGAAGCTGCTGCAGCTGCATGGTCTTCCAGCATGTGTTACTTAGGGCAATGCACTTTTTGGCACTCTTTCTGCCACCAAACTCTGTGTGCTGCAGTGGATCATTGTAGCAGCTTTACTGTAGTGAACAGCAGCTGATTTAGAAAAGTGAGACACCTCTGTGGCTTGCACAACTCCAGCCAGGCTGAGGTCCTTCAGTCAGACCAGTGTGCTCGAAGACTGTAGCCATCAGCAGAGCTGCTGAATTGCCGCTGTTCTTGGCAGCTCCGCCTGCACTCTGGTACCATGGGCAGCCTTACCTCCCTCTGGAAGAACATGGCCTGCTGCATGGCTGTGGGATATGTTTAACCATCTGAAAGGGATGAAGCGTGATGCCACGTATGACAAACGGGATCCTATTTCGCCTGAGGTCACGGCGGGAGTGAGGAACGTGATTTCTGTAGCAGGAGCAGAATTAATGTGAGGACAGCTTTAGGGGATCTGTATTCCCTGTCCTTTCCTCTGTAATTCAGTGTGATGTTAATACTGAACTTTCTTCCTGGATTTGAACAAGAAACAGGAACAAGAAAGCCACAAGCTGAATTTGCTCAAATAATGAACATATTTGCCATTTTTACCCACGTCTCAGCTGGCAGCTTGTTTGAAAGAAAGTTAATAGGCACTCAGTTACAGCACAACATGCAGTATTTCTGCAACTCCTACCTGGCCCAAGTTGATAAAATCTGCCTGACTGGTGGCTTGAGGTACTTTTAACTTACCTCAGCAGATGCTGCTTGTAATTATCCTTTCATTTGAAGCTTTTGTTGAAATAAAAGGTGCTTTTTCATGCTTTCCTGCAGTTTTTTCTTAAATGGACCATTTATTTGTAGGTCAGGGCTAGAATAAACAGTATTTTGGAACCTCTTAGGTGGGAGAACTGTTCATGAATAATGACCAAACAGGAGTTTGGTGAATGTGAATATTTAGGATTTTGAATGTGAATATTTAGGATTTTGGTATGCCTGGAAGAAGGTGATAGTCTTGTGTAGATAAACTGGGACCTTGAAAGGTGGCACTAGTGCTTTGAAATACATCTTATCTTTGTCTTTTGCATGTCTGGCTGATTGAGCTTTGTCTCAATAGGTGTTTTGCTGCACTAAGTATGGGAGCACTTTTGATCTCAATTTCTAGATTCTACAGACACATTCAGTGTATGTTGTTTATTATTCTGTGAAGGCTATTTTGAACTGTGAGATACACATTGTGGCCTTTTCTGAAATACATTTTGAGATGTGAGAGTACAACTTGTAAGGAAAACACACATGCAGTGGCTTGTTCTGGCTTTGAATACGTTCGTTTGTAGTACTTGTCTGTACTGTAGCAGAATATCTGTGCTGATCATGGAAGATAATAAAAGCTTCATGTTAACAATTGGAATTGATATGGGGAAGAGAAAGCCAACAGAAAAAAGTTGAATTATGATCTCTTATTTTATGACCAGGCAGGTGGTACAGTAAGGCTGAACGCCTAATATTCTAAGCCAAAGACTTGACTTGTGTGCTAAATTACCATAGATTTAATTTTGGCTAGAAGCAGAAATGCTGATGTGAGTGCTTGTGGTGCAGTTGGTAGGTAAAGCAGTTTTACAAGTTTGGAACAGTCTGTCTCAGGTAATGAAATGAGGTTTGGGGTGTTTTCCTTTCCATACTAGCGCATACTGGTTTAAGTGTTGTCTGCAGGCTGGAATTAATATTTCACGGTGCTGGAAAGATCAAGTATTTTGACTAGATTGTTAGAAAATTGAAGTATTGCTTCCAACTGTACTGATTACAGTTTTGTTTTTTAAAAAAGTCTTATATGGAGAAGTGTTGTAATTATTAATTTGCTGTTAGGCAAAAAGGGTGGAAACCATCTGTTTGCACGTCTGAGCTATTTAGAGAACGATCTTTTCATTGTTATGTGTATTTAAAGTAGGCTTCTATATCTGAACTGTTTTTTTTCTCTCCACTGAGTCTAGTGGGAGTATAAATAACCAGTTTGGATGGACCATTGGATTCACAGGCATTTCAAGCTGTATGTGATAATTGTCACTGAGCATGTAATTGTGGATTCATAATGTATTATTGCTGATCAGCAATCATGTGTTGCTGATTTTAGTGATCATAGCAAATCTTGGTAACTTTGTGAAAGGAAACATCTGATGTTACTATCAGTATCTCAAAACCTAGTGCCTGTGAGATTTCATAGCAGAAGCAGTTAAATTCTTGTCTGCTGCCCCCATAAAGACCACCATTGCTTATTCTCACAGAATCACTAAGGTTGGAAGAGACCTCAAAGGTCATCAAGTCCAACCTGTCACCACAGACCTCATGACTAAACCATGGCACCAGGTGCCATGTCCAATCCCCTCTTGAGCAAAAGGTGTAAAGTAGTGCAAAGGAAGAGGGAGTAGGGAGGGAAGTATGCATCTGTTTATCTGTGCTTGGCTTGGTGATCTTAAAAAACCAACCAAACCTTAAATGCAGTCTGATTTGATGTATCATTTTATCTCTTCCTTTTTTTTTTAAATCAGAAAAATTATCCCACTCCAAATGCTCCTCACATCCATTGAGATTTCCTGCCTGCCTCTCCCTACTGTGTAACCACCAAATGGTTTCAATATGCAAACATTGAAATCAGTAAGATAGAAGGTTTTGCCACCTGTCTGAGAAGCTTCAGGTCTGTGTGGCAAATCAATATAATGGTTTAACAATTTCAGGTTGTTCTTTGAAAGCAACACTCAGAATGATCTTAAAAATCCATTAGCTTTTGAGGCGCAGGCAGGAAAGGACATATTTGCAGATGGAATGTTTTTTGGTTTTTTTTTAGCTCATATTTGACTTGACTTTATCAACTGTCTGGTTTTGATTGGTTTTGCTGCTTCCCCCCCCACCAGCCTATAGATTCATATTTTTTGTATATCTACGGGGTTAAGGTTCTGGCTTGGAGAGAATGATTTTAAAGAAAAACACTATTGCAGAACCCAAGAGAAAAAACATAAGTCAGCTACTCTTTCTACTGTCATTACACTCTGTGACACTTAGGGTTGGGGAATTTTTTGCCACAAATTACACAGATGAGGCTTTTATGATGTTAAATAGAATCTTAGTATCATCACAGAATGGCTTAGGTTGGAGGGGACCCTGGAGATCTTCTGCTCCAACCTCCCTGCCATGGGCAGGAATGCCTCTCAACTAGACTCAGCTGCCCAAGGCCTCATCCATCCTGGCCTTAAAGCCCCCCTGGGAGGAGGCAAAATACTTAAAAAAGATACCTCTTGTTATGCTGCTATATAGTTTTCAAGATTGCTGAATGTGCCACTGCAGTTGTGCTTGGGTCGTCTTAATGCTTGCAAGCAAGCAGATGTGGAAAACATTAGGCATGAAACGCATTTTTATGTGCTGTGTAATCATAAGAAACACTGGTTGTGTTCATACGAAATTGTACCCTGTTTAGACACTTCTCATAGGGACTACAGCAACAGATTCCTTAAATATCTTGTCAGTTCTCTGGGTGATGAAATGTGTGGCTGGTATTGGACTCTGGAGAGGATGCAGAATCATAGAATCAATAAGGTTGGAAAAGACCTCAAAGATCATCAAGTCCAACGTGTCACCCAACACCTCATGACTACTAAACCATGGCACCAAGTGCCACGTCCTGTCCCCTCATGTACGCCTCCAGGGACGGTGACTCCACCACCTCCCTGGGCAGCACATTCCAATGCCTAACAACTCTCTCTGTGAAGAACTTTCTCCTCACCTCGAGCCTAAACTTCCCCTGGTGCAGTTTGAGACTGTGTCGTCTTGTTCTAGTGCTGGTTGCCTGGGAGAAGAGACCAACCCCCTCCTGGCTACAACCTCCTTTTAGGTAGTTGCAGACAGCAATAAGGTTTCTCCAGGCTAAACAATCCCAGCTCCCTCAGCCTCTCCTCACAGGGCTTGTGCTCGAGGCCTCTCCCCAGCCTCGTTGCCCTTCTCTGGACACGTTCAAGAGTCTCAATGTCCTTCTTAAATTGAGGGGCTCAGAACTGGACACATGTTTTTAAAGGTATTTAACTGGTGGGGGAATTCAGAAAACAATGCATCCTATGTGCTTAAAGGAATTTATAGCTTGTATCTGACTTTGTTTAGCTGGCTTCTGATTTGATTATCTTTGTGTAAAGCAAACAGACTTCGGAAACTTTACCAGGAACTAACGGGATTGGTTTGCAAAGAGCTATTATGAGGAAAGAGTTATGGAATGACTCCAGACTTGCACTGGACAGGTGTACAAATGGTAACATTAATTTCTAATGCAATAAGAATCTTTCTGTAAAGAAAAAGAATCATGTTCTTGCATGTCAGCCACAGTTGTTATGCTGGGCACCAGAGGAAGTTCTCTAAGAAGGTTCTGCCTGTCTTTTCTGTGAAAGTGAACTTTTTTTGTGTGGCTAGGCTTATTGAGGGGTGATCAGATGCTTTTTCTGGCTGTCAAAATATCAGAAAAAGCTACTGTATCTGTTCTTAAGGGTAGTTTTTATTATCAAACCCTGCCATTTTCACAAAAGCTTGACACAAAGCCTTCACAGCTTTATTTTATGAGTTTTAAGTCAATACTAAAAATTCCTTTTGTGGCTCTCGCCTTCTTGCCTGCATTGGGGTGCAGTCAAAAGTGTAGCTTTTTAGCCACTTAAATAAAGTTCATTTAGCGTGAACAAGCTGAAGAAAATGCACAGATAAAAGGACCTTGATTATATTTATCTAACTGTTGGAGGATGGGAGCTATTAAAGTGTCTTGAACAGTCACATAACAGCTGCCAAGCATTGACTGAGTGAAATGCTTGGGCCCACCGTAGTAACGGTATAACAAGGAGTCATCTGTCATCCTGCGAATGTATGAGCCAGTTTTTCCTTGCACATACTTTGATTTTTCTAATTGAGATTGACTAGTGCACATGTGGCTTGTTGTCACAGTACGTCAAATTTTGTGAGATACCTGAAATTAATGTGCTGGTTTTCATTTAAATGCCTTGAACTATGGAAAGTAGCTTCTGGAACTACAGAAACTGGCTTCTGTGGGTTTGGGAAGGGGAGGTCTTTACCATGTGCTATCTCGTGCTGGTCCTGGTGTAGCTGGGTGCTAACAGCTCTGTTGTGATGCCGTGACAGCTGTAACACGGAGGCTTGGTGGTGAAGGGGGAGACCAGCTTGCAAGCTACGCTGGTTCACAGCGAGGGCTCCCTGGCACAGTTAATTCTCTCTGATACGGTCATGTTGGATTCCAAGAAAGAATAGAAGTTTAAGGCAGACATGGAAAAAAGCTTTCCCAGCTGGTCAGATTGCACTGGATGATTTCCTGAATGGGAAGCTGCACCTCCATTATATTTTCTAATAGCCTTTGGAAGGTTTTGATTAAGAAACTGAGCTGTTAGGTGTTGTGGGTTTGGTTTGGGCTTTTGTTTGGTTGGGTT
Source organism: Melanerpes formicivorus (assembly GCF_026170545.1). NCBI lineage: Eukaryota > Metazoa > Chordata > Aves > Piciformes > Picidae > Melanerpes > Melanerpes formicivorus. The sequence goes on along the minus strand of NW_027142414.1, from coordinate 3,560,034 downwards.
TCTTAAAAAAAAAAACTTCTGTTTTCAATTTGTAAAACATCCTAGGGCAAGGAATCCTGCAAGTTAACTCTGTATCATGAGATAAATACTTGTATTTTGAAACCTAGACTGTGAGAGAATTCCATTGTCTATGCAGTCCCTACAAGAAGGACTGGAAAATCACCATCCCCTGTTCATTTTCGAACATTTGTGACGCTGTAGTTTTTGAAGTTCTCCCCACCAGCAAATAGCTTTTCTGAGGTGAAGACCTTTCATGTATCTAATCTATCCTTGAACAGAAGCTGTTGATGTAGTCCTAATCATCCTTATTACCTTCCTGCACACTCTACCTTATTTCAGAAAGGGTATATTCGCTACAAGAATGGTGTGGTATTGAAGCTGAGCACAGTCTGGTCTTGTGCTGCCTCATCTCACTGGGTTTGCCCTGCCCCTCTCGTAATAATTCTTCCTGCTCCTTGCTTCTTTGACAGTTACCATTTTAGAGGACTGAGCATGATTTATGGTCTTTCCCAGACAATGGTAATAGCTGAATTCATATTCATCCTTATTTATAGTTAGTGTCTCTCTTACCTTTTTTCCCCCGTGCTTTTCTCTGCTGTTTTTATTGCAGAATAAGTTCTTGTGATATCCTCTTGTTTTTCTAAAGTAAATTTCATCTACTCCAGAATATTTTGCATTAGCTGTGAACAGTGAGTGAACTATTTGCTTTTGAGTGCATATATGAATAAAAAAATAAATCAGTGTTTCCTGTGAAGAACCCTGTATAACTCCCCGGTCTGCATCTGATCATGCTGCTATTCTTGTGTAATTTATGTACTTTCTCTGTACCTGAATCCTACTTGCTGCCAAACTTGGCAGCACTACTGTTGACTCCCACTGGAGATGTCTTATAAAGCTGATACAAATGTATAGTTTGTTCCAAATGTTTCCGGAACGTGGGCAATATTGAATGGCCTTTTAAGGCTGCTGTGTGCCACTATTGCTGGACCAGTTGTCCAGAATGCCCTGGCTCTCACTTTTGTGTTGAGCCTGACCATCATATATGAAACATTGTGTAATACTTTAGCATGAGTACACCTTTTTAATCTTGCTAAAATGAATCCTCCAAGTAATCTGATTTAGAGTCCTGAGTCACTTTGCTCTGGATCCATAGCTTGTTTCTCTGCAGTTGCTGCTCTCACTCAAGACCTAGAACCAACAATCCAGTTTGTGTTCATATGTTTCTGAACTCACAGTACGAAGGTAATGATGCTGTCCACAGCACAAAGGTATAATTGATTTATTGATATTTGAAATTTTCTGCTCCTAAACAGCAGATGTTTGTTGTACTGGATGCAATTTCTTGTTTATTCAGGCACTGATTATTTGGCTATAAAACACTCATAGGTCCCACTGAAAAAAAATTCAGTGTAAGAACCTTAGATTTGTGACTGATTTGCTGATAAAATAAGTTTATTTTACTTGTAAAAGTTATTTTTGTTTCATTTTGAAAATGCATTTATTTTAATGAGATTTGACATACTTCAAGCTTTGTTTCTTGGATTTTAGTGCCTAAAGGAAAATTTTTCCCCCCACTGCTTCAGCCCTTTTTGTACTTTGCTATCTAACCTCTTCTAAATTCAGCATGTATTTGTAAAGATACCTTTAAGCTGGAGATGTTCATGTTGGAAAGCTGTTCAGTTGTCTGAGATTTAATGCTCTAGATGTAAATGATTCACTTAGAAATGGCATGACTTAATTAAAATTCTTCACATGTGTGCAGATGAGCTCAAAGCAGAATTGTCTGAACTGCTTTCCACAGGGCACAGCTAGTGTTTCGTTAGAAAACTTTTCCTTATTTTCATTTGTTATAGGTAGTATAATTGAACTAGTTTTGTATCATATAGTGTTTAAGAGACCTACTTTTCTCTAGTGACTGACAGTCATTGCAGGATGTTTTTAGAGGGAGCCTATAAAAATAAGCACATTACTGCCTTATATTGCTGCACTTAAACATTTTAGTGTACTGTATAGGACTACAGTCAGTTTGCACTTGCTGTGGAGTCTGATTAGTTGGGATGTTTGCTTTGGAATAGCTATTGGTGAAGAAAATGAGGCTTTTATGTGCTGAGCTTCACGGGTTTGGGAGAGGCAAGTGACTTCTCTTAGAACTGCTATAAAAAATGAGCACTGTGTATCTTTAGCAATAACTCCTGTCTTGCGGTGATCAAACTGGTATTCTTCTGACAGTTTCAGAGTTGTATGTGCAGTTGCTATGCTGGTACTCCTGGTAGATACTCTTGTGGAATACTGAATGCTGTATTTAATTGCTGCAGTCTGGGGATATTTCTGTTTATAGGACAAAATTCTGAGCCTCAGGATGGGGCTTTTGGTAGCTGAATATTGTAGCCACACAATTAGTAATGGTGTACTGGAGTGCAGTTCTTGATCTCGTTCCCTGTTATTTCGTAAGCTGTCTGTAAGCAATTCTTGTTTAACTCAGGGTTTTGCCTGTAAGATGTTGCTGTTGTAACATTATCCTCCACTTCTTCCACTCTTACCCATGGTGCAAATAATTCTCAGGTGCTCTGGAAACAGCTGTGGAGTACTGATGTTATACCTTTAGCTCAGGCATAAGACAGCAAGAAGTCTGGACTTGAGAGGATGGCTGGTACCTCACAGCTTACGATGGCAGGGCACCACAATTTCTAAGAATGCTGTCAGAGAAATGTATATTACTATTACAGCTCAGACCTCTTCTGCTGTGTTTTCAAAGTGTGATCAAAATACTACTTTCACTGCTGGAATGGCTTCAGTGGTCTTTTTATTGCATACCCAGCACTTCATTTTTCTGCAACAAGGAAAATCCCCTGATTTGAGCTCTACATGGTAATAGCAGCAACAGCAACAAAATGTATTTACCGGCTCAACAAATGAACTCATGTTTCACCTTTATGTGTATTTTGATGTCTTAGAATGCTTACTTGTAGCATTGTATTATTAGATCTTAATTGGGTAATGAAAGGGTAAATGGGTTGGAAAGCCATGTGGTGAATAATGTGGTTAGTCATAGCCTATTGCGTAAGCAGGACTGTTAATGTTTTAGTGAGCATGCTCGTATGGTTACATGCCTTCCTCTGCTTCAGTGTGACAGTGCTGGATTTAATTAGATTTTATGGGATCTAAACTTACAGAAAGGCTCAAAGTTCTGCATTCAAAGTCTGACACATGGGGTGACCTTTTCTTCCTTAGAAGATAAGGGTACTCAGTGTTCTTGTGCTGGTGAATAATTGCAGAGAAGCTGTTGCAGGGCAATTGCAGCAAGTTTTGGCTAACCTTTACAGGAGGCTTGGAGAGATAGGGCATTACATGTTTTTGTACTGTGTGAGTGGGAGAGGAGGGGAGACGGTTTGTTTAGCAGCAATGTTTAATAAGGATTTCTCAGAAGTAAAGCTCCATCCTGGCCGCTTCATAATACAGGGACAGACTATTTACCTTGGCAGCCATCAGCTTGCTTTCCTAGCTTGCCTCTTCCTTATAAATGAAATGTTCTTACCTTGTCATCTTAAATTTAGAGATTCAAGCTGTGCATTAGAAAGCAAAACAGATCTAGATGTTTGGAACCGCTGCTTCATATTTGTGCTTGTACTGCAGGTATGTCTGCCAACCCCAAATCTCATCCCAAGAAGATGACTATAAAAAAGCATATTTCCTTGCTGGTGTCCTAGTGTTCTGGTATAGCCAATACTTAAAGGAACATTGAAGTGTCAGCAGTCAACTGAGTTTTACAGGAAAATATGGCCATGGTCTAGTCATGAGGTCTTGGTTGATAGGTTGGACTTGAGGATCTTTGAGGTCTCTTCCAACCTTGGTGATACTGTGATACTTTCTGAAATACAGAAGCTAACACTGTTTGCGTTTCCTGGTGCAGACCCCTGTGGATTTTGTAATAAAATTCAGGTTTTGGTAATGCTAAAAAGAGAGCTGTTAGACACAAGTTGTTGGATAGATGTCACCATCACCATGTCGTACTTGCACAAGAACTCAAAAGCCAGAGTTTTCTGAGGACATAGATCGTCAAGATTTCTTGAAGATGCTGATCCTGAGCTGTGCTGAGGAATGTTTCTGGATTGTTTTCCCAGTAAGTAGGTTAGGCCAACACTTTTTTTTTTTTTTTTTTTCTTTTCCCAAGGACATCAAGATAATTTGCATGTCCTCTAAGGTCTGAAGTGTCAGGTAACTTTGGCAAGAAAAGTGGATCCTTACTCTGAAAGCTTTGATGTGAAGAAGGCTCCAAGGTGACCTAATTGTGGCCTTCCAGTATCTGAAGGGGGCCTACAAGAAGGCTGAGGAGGGACTTCTCAGGATCTCAGGGAGTGATAGGACTAGGGGGAATGGAATGAAGCTGGAGGTGGGGAGATTCAGGCTGGATGTGAGGAGGAAGTTCTTCACCATGAGGGTGGTGAAGCCCTGGAATGGGTTGTCCAGGGAGGTGGCTGGGGCGCCGTCCCTGGAGGCGTTTAAGCCCAGGCTGGATGAGGCTCTGGCCAGCCTGATCTAGTGTGGGGTGTCCCTGCCCATGGCAGGGGGGTTGGAACTAGCTGATCCTTTTGGTCCCTTCCAACCCGGACTGATACTATGAAATGCATACTATTTCTTAAGCAAAAAAAAAAGCATTTTAGAGATGGATGAACTTGTTGCTCTGGGTTTCAGGCTCTCTTTGGCTTGGTTCTTCTTTTCTTGTTTTAATTTCTTTAAATTAGTATTAGCAATATTGGGTGCATTTCCCTGGGAAAGATCACTTGGGAGCTGATAGTTGTGCAGCTGCTTCTACCTCACCTGTACGTGGCTAGCAGGAACTAGATGTATGAATGGGGCTTTAAAAAAATTACTTAGTCAAATTCTAACATGTTAATTGAATTAGTTTTATGTGAAGAGTTGTCAGTTTTAGAATGATCCCTATAGCACCTTGTTCTTAAACCCCTCTTCTTGAGATGCATGCAGGAGGACTTCTCTCTGAAGCCGAATGGCTCCGGGGGGGTGTGTGTGTGGGGGGGGGTGTTCCCTCCAGCTCCCTGGCTAGTCTGTATTTGTTGCAGGCTGCAGAGTGCTTTGCCCTTATTTGACCCGTGATTTTCTTTTTTTCTAAGTTGGTAAATGGGAAACAGTATCCAATTCTGAGGGAAAACAGAAAGTAATCCCAAACCCTCTGAACAGTTTATAAAAACTGGCTTAAACCCAGGTTTTTATCCTTTTCCATTGCAAACAAAAAAGACACTACATATTTGAATGCAGATTAAATGACCTTTGTGAAGGCTAGAGTTCAGAAGAAAGATAAAAATGAGTTTGTGCTGGTTTTTTGTTCTCAGTGTTGAAACTCTTAAGTGGTTGCTTAGTGTGACATTTTGTAGCCTAAAATTTAACTCCTTAAGTTTGTGAATGCAGTTCAGGTACCAATACTGTCCTCCTGCCCTGCAGGTCCTGTGGTTAGGATCACCTTGTAGCAGCAACTGCTCTGCAAAACACATTTATGCAAAATGCAAATGAACTGCTTGTCTGGAGGTATGGGTACACAGGTATACTGCAAGCTCCAGATTGCATCAGCAGCAGCTCCCACCTGATCTAACTTCAGTGACTGTGAAGCTTACCCATCTCTCACTGAAGGGTAAATTACTGGCTTGTGCTCACTGAAGGGTAGAAGTGAACACAATTGTACAGCACAGCAGCTAACGAGACATGAATTAACATGCTGGTTTATCTTGCAGTAATTTGTTCTGCAGCCATAACCTGATGATGCACAAGGCAATGAAGCCCAGAGTGATTCAACATGCGCTTTTATCTGTGACAATGTCATTTCTGCCTCTGTGCTACCCCTTGAGTTGTCAGTGAACTGATAGGGGTTAAAATGACACCTTTTCAGGTGGCCAGAAGGATAATGGTGCCAAATGTCTCCTTTAATTAACTTTGGAGCTGTTTTCCAATACCTAAAGATAGATGAATTTGCATTCAAATAAACAACAACATAGTTGTATAACTTACTATGACAATAACTTTGTCTTTCCAGTGTGTTTTGTAGATGCTTGTATGGTGCTTTGGGAGCTGTTCTAATGTTTAGTGTTGTATTCTCTTGGATTGCAAAAGTGGTGGAGGTTTTCTTGTTCTGTTGTTTGGCGTGGTATGGTTTTTTCCCTCCCGACTGGCCTGACCATGCAGATGTTGAGCTGTCTGCAGATAGCCATGTGGTAGAGAGATCCTTGAAATGTAACAGAACCCAGAGTGACTTGGTATCCTCTACTCCAGATGATCTTGATGCCTCTGCTACTGTTTTGTCTCTGATACAACACTGTGGTTTATGATTTAATAAGATTTTGAGTTTCCTATCCTGGCATTTTACCAGATTTCTCTTCAAATTCTGTTTCTCTGTTGCCCTGTCTCTGGGCCCAAACTGTGAGTTCAGGTTCTAAAAATGAAAAGGAAATAGTGCATGTGGTGGTTTGGTTTGTTACTTCTTGGTTGTTTTGGTGTGGTGGGTTTCTTTTGGTGGTTGTTGGTGGGGTTTTTGTTTGTTAGTTTTTTAATACATTTGATTACAGGATGAAAATCAGTTGCTAAATGTAGAAAAATGAGCACAGATAGCTTTCAGCCTATGTAAGCCCAAGGCAAAGTATTAAAACTCTTTACAGCATCACTGATACCATTGGTTCAGTAGAAAATACCCTGCTAGCTTTTTGCAGCCGGGGCTGGTGTCTCTGGTGTCAGCAGGCATGCTGCACTGATAGGGAAATGTGAAGTGCACTGCAAAGAATTCAAGTAGAAAATGCTCACTTGTGTTTTTTCTGGAGCTCCTGCACAGGGCTTTTGAGCTCTGGATAAAATTAGTAGAAATCTCAGCCCTTCATTCCAACAATTCATGTGTTTCTCTCCTGAATCCACAAATATGCAGCCTGGGTGAATTGTTTTACTTAATGCTTTCCCATCAGACGGCAGTTCTAGTTCTATTGGGGTGAAGTGCATGTTAACAGCAAATAAGGTGTTTATAGGGCACACTGCTTTGCAAACTCCTGGAAACAGTGGTATCTCAGAAAATCCCAGTGTGGCAGTGGGAGAAAGATTGTTGTTTGCCTGACCAGAAATTAACTTTGCTATTTGGTAGCATTGCTGTTAAATACAAGAGGTTATTTTTAAACTGTTTTTTTGCTATCATAACCTCAAAATTAGAACATATAGGGAAATGGGTTTAGTTTCCAGTGAAAAGGAAATACTTTTGGGCAAAATGCCACTTCAGCTTCTCAGAAGTGTAGTTGAGGAACTCTGATTCTCATCTTCCCCTATTGATTGAGATTCCTGGTCAGAATAAATCACTGATAAGGTTCTGGTCTCATGGGCAAAAGCAGTGCTTCCTGGGAGAGGTCCAAAGAAATGCTTACACAGGAAAATGTTGTGATAAGGCAATTAGATTGCAATTTCACAAGCAATACCGTGTGCTGTTCTTGTGTTGTTACTTACTGAAGCTTTTGAGGTTCAGAGCTACCTTGAAAACTTTTCCCCAGGTTGTTTTTAAACCTACAAATGTATACAATTTCTACAATGTGTTTTTTAGCACATTGCATTCAGATTACCAGCAGATGAGCCTTACTGCACCTAATTGAATTGGCTTAAGTGTGTGTTACCCTTCTTGGCAGAACAGAGTATCTGTGCCTCTTTCTCAGTCACCAGAGTGCAAGGTTGGCAGGTGGACTCTAAGCCATGAGCTGATCGGACTCCTTAGGCTTTGTGCCAAAGCAGCATTGTGCTGTGGTGCTGCCAGTCTTCAGCAGAGACAAGAGCAGGTGTCTGTCCTCGTGAGCTGAGATTTGCTGGAGGACATGACACCTGCCCAAGGTGATTGAGTGCCCCCCCCTTGAAATTCTGGTTCCTTTAGACTGAATGATGCATAGACTTCTCTGTCTGACATTTGTAAAGCAAAATAAATTACTAAACTGCTCTAAGGCCTCTCTAAACCTTAATGGAGAATAGAAGCCTTGCACCACCTCTTAAAACTTCCAGAACTGCCTTTGCATATTCTTTCTTTCCTTCTTTTTTTAATGGGTTTTAGCTTGTAAAATAAAGAAACTGTGTCTGCAGAGGAGCTGCTTCAGCCTGTTTAGTGGTAAGAAGCCTGCATGGTTTGTATTATGTGCACGTGTTCTAAGCACTAAATCCTGCCAAGTAAATGGAAAAAAGTATTTTATGTTACTAGCTCTGTCAGGCATTTTGCAGCTATGAAGGAATGAAACTAGTACTGCTTCATAAATAGATCACTGTGATTGAGCATCCGTGAGCAACTTCCTATCCCCGCTCTTACGCTGCTCCTTAGAGCCCGTGGCTGTTGTAGGTAGATGCTGCCTTCCAGGGACAGTCCCTAGCTTTTGCCATACATCTCAGCCCTTCCCTTAACTTGCACAAGAGGTTTGGATTACTTGGAGTGCCTCACTGCTTTCAAATGCTCATCAAGCAGCTTTGATCACAATTTGCTGCAAAAGTAGAGTTTGATCTGGCTGTTTGCTGACACAGAAATGCTTACTGAGGTGCCTGAAGACTGGAATAAAGCCAGTGGTACTCCAGTCATCAAAAGGGGCAAGAAGGAAACTACAGACCAGTCAGCCTCAGCTCCATCCCTGGTAAAGTGGTGGAGCAGCTCATTTTGGAGACCATCTATAGCCACATGAAACAAAAGAAGGTTATCAGGAGTAGCCAATGTGCGTTTACTAAGGGGAAATCTTGCTTGACTAATCTGATAGCCTTCTGTGAAGGCATGATGAAATGGGTAGATGAAAGGAGAGCAGTCATATACCTTGACTTCAGTCAGGCATTTGGCACAGTCTCCCATAACATCTTGATGAGAACTCAAAAAATGTGGGATAGATGATTGGGCTGTGCAGTGGATTGTAAACTGGCTCAACAATGGTGTTCAGAGGGTTGGGATCAGTGACACAGAGTCAAGTTGGAGGCCTGTGGCCAGTAGTGTTCCTCAGAGATCTGTACTGGGTTCTGTTTTGTTCAGTATCTTCATTAATGACTTAGATGAGGGGATAGAATGTCCCCTCATCAAGTCTGCTGATGATACAAAATTGGGAGGGGTGGCTGACCATACCTGAAGGTTGTGCTGCTATCCAACAGGATTTGGACAGGCTAGAGAGCTGGGTGAAGGTGAACCTCATGAAGTTCAAGAAGGACATGTGTAGAATCCTGTACCTGGGGAGAAATAACACCAGGCACCAGTACAGATTAGGGGTTGTCCTGCTGGAAATCAGATCCAAAGAGTCCTAGTGGACAGTAAGTTTTCTGTGAGACAGCTATGTGCCCTTGTGGCCAAGAAGGCAAATGGTGTCCTGGGGTGCATTAGTAAAAGTGTGTCCAGCAGGTCTGGGAAGGTTCTCTTCCTCTACACTGCCCTAGTGAGACCATACCTGGAAAACTGTATTTAGTTTTGGGCTCCACAATTCATGGAAGACAGGGTTCTACTGGAGAGAGTCCAATGAAGAGCTATGAGGATAGTTAAGGGACTTGAACATCTCTTCTGTGAAGAAAGACTGAGAGAACTGGGACTGTTTTGTTGAGAGAAGACTGAGAGGTGTTCTTATTTAATAGTGTCTATAAATGTCTGAGGGGTGGGTGTCCAGAGGAAGGGGATAGGATCTTTTCAGTGTACCTGGTAATGGACAAGGAATAATGGATATAATCTAGAACACAGAAAGTTCCATTACAACATGAAGAGAAACTTCTTTGCCGTAAGGGTGACAGAACGCTGGAACAGGCTGCCCAGAGAGGTTATGGAGTCTCCTTCTCTGCAAACTTTCAAAGGCAGCCTGGATGTGTTCCTGTGTGGCCTGCCCTAGGTGATCTTGCTTTGGCAGTGGAGTTAGATTAGATGATCTGTGAGGTTCCTTCCAAGCCCTAACATTCTGTGCTTATATTGTAAGAATGCCCCACAATTAGAATAAACCTTTATTAGAATAAACCAAACCAGGTTGGAAGAGACCTTCAGGATCATCGTGTCCAACCCATCAACCAATCCAACCCACCCAAACAGCTAACCCAAATGCTACAAGGCAGCACTGGGCTCATTTGTCTCAGGACTTGTGAGGAGCATGACTTTTTTGCACTTCTGATTTTGATATCACTACACTTAAATTTCCCAGTTCTAGTGATATTGTGGTGTTTTACTATTACTAATTTTACACATTACTTCTAATAGAGTATGGAGAGATGGAAGGTTCTAGAGACATGAGCCAAGGCCGTGCCTGTAAGATAGAGTGGGAACTGACTTGCCCAATGACTTACAGGCTTGAGGAGGAAAGTATCAGTTGCTGAAGGAGGGTTTGGGGAGTCAGTGACAAAATTCACCACCTTGTCAATTGAAATGGCTGAAGTGTATCAGGAGGTGTAAAACAATTCAATATATTTAATTTGGCTGATTGGAATTAATTGCTGACTTTTGTTCAGCTTTGAAATAGTTGTGGTTTGAATTTAAGTGTCAAATACCACAAACATATATGTGTTGGGTTTTCTCAGCCATGTCAGATAGTTTTAACTGGGAGACACTAGTTCTTTTCACGTGTTCAAACAGCTTTGAAAGCTGCTTTCATTCAGAGGCTGTCTGTTGACACCCATAAATTTCTCTTTAGTTCATTTTAGTTAATATAATGGGAAATAAGCATATATAATCCATTTAGATTTTGTTGCCTTGCAACCTGCAACAGTTTTTGTTATCAAAGTGAGACATCATGGTTGTAAGAAGACACTTCTCCAGGAGAGAAGTTCAGTATCTCAAGAAGCCCTCCGTGTTTTCTATACTCCTGATATTGTATCCCATCTGATTTTATGTCTGTGGATGAATACTGAGTCTTTTTAGTAGTTGTTCTTTCTCTGATAGCTTGTTGGCTAATTATAGTTTGAATCTACTAAAGGTGAATGTGTCTAAAATAAAGATTGGTTTGCATATAGAAACTGATACATCAGAGAACAGTGTATAAAAAGCACCTAATTCTAGGCTTTGGAAGTATAATTACAGAACTGTCTTGCCCCTTTGAAGGGGTAAGGCTTTGTAATAATTTAGAGATTTGTCCAAGACATCACAGTCAATTTGGTGCATTTCTATTTTAAGAACTTCTGCCAGTGGACTAAGCAAGTGCTGGACTGTGCCTCTCAGTACAATTGTGTACATATCACTTGTGCTTGAAGAATAGCACAAGCACCTAATATTTTAGGAACAGTCTTAGGGCTGTGAATCTTAGAAACAGTTTTAGGGCAAGGTAAGGACACTGCCTGTGTGCCTCAGAAGCTTGTTCTATGGCTGTCCTGCTTGATTGCTCTAGGTAGGTGTTTAACTCCAGTGAGGCAGGATTTCATGCACATCTTGAGAGCTCCTCTGTCAGCTATTTCGGGTGACCTTATGCTTGGAGTAATATTTATTTCTAGGTCTAATGCTTGAGTTGCTGTGGAGTGATAGTAAAAAAGTAATACAGATTTGTGTTTTCCACTTTGAAGTGACTATCTATCCCTCTTTAGCTAAAATATTTTCATTTCACAGGTACTTCCATTCCTATTTGCAGAAGGTCGTGTTTTTCACAGGTTTATTTGTTCTGATAGTGCTTGACCCAAACTGGGTAATTGTGTGTTTTGGTTCCTATTGAAAGTACCTTTTTTTTGTTTGTTTTTCCTTCTAGGACGTGAAAATCTGAGAAATGAACAAATTAAGGCAAAGCTTTAGGAGAAAGAAAGATGTCTATGTCCCGGAGGCCAGTAGGCCTCATCAGTGGCAGACTGATGAAGAAGGCGTTCGCACTGGCAAGTGTAGCTTTCCTGTTAAGGTAAGACTTGCTGCCCTTCTTTCTGATATCCATGAGGTACTCTTCTTTGGGGTTTTTTAGGCAAGCATAAGCCAGCAATATGCTTCATTACACACTGACCTATTTTACAGTCAGCTCTCATTGCAAAGGATGTGGCTTTTTTTTAAAAGCCAGATGACTCATTTAACAAATGCCTTGGAAGAATCACTGTCTGAGAGATCCTACATTATTATCTAGTTGAAATAAATCATGTAGCCAGGCAGTAGAGTAATGTAATATTTGTCTTCATTTTTCTGGAAGAGCAGAAATGATAGACTTCTTGGATTGCATGGAAGGGTACTCGGTGTTCTCTCTTAAAAGTGGAGTTACCGTTACAGTTTGACTTGTAAGGTAAGCAGTGGGTTGTGCTTGGAAAGGAATCCATCCTCTGTTTTGGTAATTGAAAACCTTGCCTAATAACACCAGAGTTTCCTTCTAGTGCTTGAGGTTATAAGCATTTGCTAACTTCTGAGAGTGTCTTCTGTGCTGCGGTTTTACGTGTGTGTATTTTACAGATGCATGTAAAACTAAAATCTCCCTCTTGAATTCCAAGAACTCATTCCAGGTTATCAGAATGTTATGAAGAGGTTTTGTGCCACCACTTCTCCACCCTCTGTATTTAAGAAGCAGTATTATTTTAATATTTAAAAATAATATTTGCTGTTATTTTTGAACTCATATTTACTATTAATACCTAATAAATAATGGAAATACAGTGTGATATCTAAGGTGTCTTGTTGCATATGCTCCCTTTTGTAATCAAAAGCTTTCTTCCTCAAAGCACACTAATACTTGCTCAACAATAGATTGTAAGCAGGTGGCAACTTATGGAAAGCTGATGGAGTAAATACCTATGCACAAGGGAAACAGCTATGGTTCTGACACCTAAGGACCTTTTCTTATTTTTTTAAAATCTGTAATTTACTTGAAGTAATTGAGCAGTTAAACAGGTGATGTTGCTAGGGGGAAGTCTTGAAACTAGCTATTTCTGTAAAGCTGTGACTATATGCAGATAAACAATAAATTTGAGGTAACTTTCACACTAGGTTCATGCCCAACTTTACCCTACTGTATAGTTGGTTATGTGTACTTATACCTAAGAGTATGTAACGTTTCTGCTTTGTTATGGTTGCTTGTTTATGTGTCTTTGTTTCATGTTAGCTTAATGGTAGAAGGAGGGAACTGTATCCCAGTACTAAACAGAGATGGTGTTTTGCCAGTGATTTGAAAGTGAGTAATTGCTCTGTGGAAGCTGAAGCTTAGATTAAGGTTTAGCACTGCCTAGGAGAGAGCAGAGCTGTTAGCTTGAGAATATATATATATTTTTTTTAAAGTAATTTTAGCCATTGCTCAGCTTGAAAAGCAAAATGTTCAATTGCTAGATATTTTAATTTTACTCAAACTCTTCCAATCCATTACAGACCACAAAGGGTGTTGAACCACTTCTTGCTGTGTAGACTCTGACCTTTTTTTAACTCGCAGTCAGGACTTGCACTTATAATGACAAATGCTTCCTGTATTTAAATGAAGCATTCATCTATTCTGGGCACATGTATCCAAAGTCAGAAAAGGTTTTGGGCTATTCTGTGCTGAAGAGGCATAGAAATGGATGAGTCTTTGCATCCTGTCGTCATAATGGGACTTATTTCCCCGTATTTGCCTGCTTTGTATTGGAATTCATTGAAGTAATTTAATTTGTTCTTTGGAAAAAATGGTCTGAAGCAAATGCACATTTGGATGTGGGGCTGAAGCAAATGCACATTTGGATGTGGGGCTGAAGCAAATGCACATTTGGACGTGTTTCTTGGTACGGTCAGGAATGGTAGATTAATAATATTCAAAGAATTTGCAGTTAGATGAAAACTTGTAATCAGAACAATGTGACAGTAAGAGCCTACTTGATTAGAATGTTACTTCCAAAATACTGTGCCTTGAGATGGGGAGTAGTGGAAATTTTTGTTCGAGCTAGGATGCAAGTGGGTGTTGACTAGTGTTTAATAGATAGAGGCAGGAAATATGCCATTGTGAGGGAACGAGATAAACCAGATGTAGAGTCATCAGTTTAGTGGGTGGTACTATATTTTGCTCACAAAAAGAATAGAACTTTGTGCTATTGAAGGAGAGTATCCTGTCATGCTGTTTTTAGGTATTATTCAGAAATTCATAGATTCCAGGAAAAAATATTCTGTCTCCTATGTCCTTAAATATCTGATGGGGGTGACCTTTCTTCCTGATGCTCCTCAATGGAGCAAAATAAGGAGAGATATTTAGGGGAAAATGGATAATGAATAGGAATGCATTCAAATCTGAAACATGGTGAAAGTATCTTCATTGTCTTAAAGTTTCTAAATGAGAATTCTAGACTGGTCCATTGCCTGTAGTACAGCAGCTCAACCCCAGTTTCATGTTTTTGGGTGAGTGTCTGTGAAGGTGTGTGTTAGTCTATCCTTCTTCGTTCTGGTCTGCCTCGCTCAGTGTCTGAAAATCATCAGCTGTAGTTCTTCAGAGCTCAAAGCATAGCTGAGTGACTTTTGCAGGGATAATGGAGATTTTACCTGAGATTTTTACCTGTATAGCTGCTGAAGACCTGAGAATTGTTAACAAATGTTTCCACAGCTGGTTTAGTGTTTTTCCATATCAAAGTAAAATACATGAAACTAATGTAGTAGCAGCTCTGTTGAGGGCTTTATTTCTTCTAGTGGTTGCTATTTTACTTTGTAAAGACTAACTGCTTTTTTTGAGAGGAGGCTAGTGCAAATGCAGAGTGAGGAATGTTTGCTTTCAGTTTGTCGTGTAAATGAGAAAGATCATGAAAGTCTGATGGGTGACAGATACATCAGTTGGTTTGTTTTTCGACTTCTTGCCTTTGGGCATTGATAGTTTGCCCAGAATTGGGATATCTGTAGAATGCTAGCAGAGATTTATCCTTTTAAAGATACTACAGAACATATGGAACCAATTTGAAAGTCATGTTGCAAACAGAATTTCGTTCTGTGTCCAGACTTTGTTCTGTTAGTGTTGGACAGAGACTCTGGTAGCTGCTCATTCATTGTGCTTTGAGGATGCTGTACTGCAAACAGATTTATTGTTACCCACAGTCTTCTACCCTGGCAATTCCTGTGCTACGTCCACAACCAATCCTTACTGTTAATTAAAGTCTGTAAGTGTACTATTGGATTTTGAGCAAACCTAATGATTCTATGGATCATCTTAATTTTGATAGAGAAGGTGCTCTGTGAAAGGTACTGGCACAGTTCCTGTAACATTGCTGCTTCAAAATTTGGGGAAGTGGATTTGAGGCACAGTTGGGTCTCTCCAACCCTGTTCTCATAAATTTTGAGGTGGTGATACTCCTGGGCACATAGTGTTACTTTCAGGCAATAACACTCTTGTTAATTTTGTTTAACAGTCTGTGTTTCTTCCACTGGTTGGAGTGGCTGTGTGGCCTGGAACCAACTACTTGATTTTATTTTCTCAGTAATTTTAATGTGTGTAGGATGTATTTGCAGATAGCTCCTCACTGTGTTGGAAATCTAACCATGCTTGAGGTAGTAATCTGACACATTCACATCAGGGCTTCAGAATGGCTACTGAATCTCCTGCTGTGCTCTCCTGTGTTAGCTTCTCTGAATCTGCTAAAGTTGCACTGAAAGAAGAGCCAGGGTGCTGAAGTGCGTGACTGAATCTTGTTTTTTTTCGTGCTCCACTGCAGAGACAGGTGCCTGTCTGTCAGCAAAGGTATGAAGAGGATGCTAAACTTGTTTAGACAAGCGTGACCTCTTGAATCTTCTGTTCCGTTTGGAACATAGTGGTATTGCTCTCCTAACTTTTGTGGTGTGGAGGCATGATAGATGCACTCAGCGTTGCCCTGGTAAGTGTGGCACTGCTACAGTGGCTGGAGAATCTGTGAAGTGTATTTTCAGGGCTGAATTGTCTTCCACTGTCCTAACAAACCAAAGAGTAGCTACTGAGTTTCAGTGGTGGATCTTTCCCTCTGAGACAAGAACTGTGCCAGACACATGTAATGTACAGTGGACTTAAACAGAGCCATTGTATTTAAAGCTATTGAGGAGCAGCTTACTCTGACAGTCATTACAGCCATGCTTATCAGTGCTAGAATTATTGTTACGTAATCTCTGTTCGTCATAATTGCAAGAGATGAAGTTCATCGACACAAGCATTTTCAAACTTGCTTTCTTGCTCCAGACACTACTTCACTGAGAACATGCAGCTGTTCTGTGTTTTAATGACTGAAAAATGTGACACTAGGGCTTCTTTTGTCTGAAATGCCTTTTCAAATGTCCCTCTGGGTAAGTAGTTTCTACTCATACAAATGCATTTTGCAGTAACTGGCCTGTGAAATTTGTATCAGAAATATCAGGTCATTTCCCTCTGCTTAGCAGAACTAAGCAAACCAAATGTTTGCAGCTTCTTGGTGCTTCTAACCAACTGGACATATTAAACAGAGTATTAACAGGTGATTCCTACCTGGGATTCTAGAAGATGCAATAGTCACATCTATCTTGGATTAATTTCATTATTTTGTTCTGTCACATTCATGTTTTTGTTGGTCTTTTGATCTTAATGTGTCTAAGGCTACTGTTGCCTGTAGCCTGCAAGTTTACTTGCATTTTTTGTTCCATTTATTCCAACTAGAGGATTAAGCATATCAGTGGAAAAAAAAAAGTAGCAAACCACATCTGTATTTTTGAATTTACAGTCTGGGATTGACTCTGAGTTAGGTGAATATTGGCTTCTCTGTTAGTGTTGAGAAACAAAAATTGCATGGATACAGTTGTACATTCACACAGAAGAATTCACTTCTGAGAGAAAATACTCTTCAGCTGTATCTGAGGGAGATGGATAACCCTTGCTTTGGTGGGGGATATTTGGTGGATGCTGTATTTCTCTGTGTTCAAGCAGAGACAGAAGAAAAAGAAACAACCTGTGCTGACCCCTGTGGACTATCCTCAGTGGGACCTCTGAGTGTTGCTTCTCATCCCTGGGCTCCCTGTGGCTTGGCAGCCTGTTACATCATTAGGCCGTACGTGGCTCTGCTGAAGCCACTATTGGTAGGAAATAGCCCTTTCTGTCACTTTGCTGTGTGCTCTCCCACTGCTCATAGCTGCCCAGTTCTCCTCTTTTGGAATTTGACTTCATTGCTTAGTGAGAAATTTACAAATCTCATCTATTAATAAATATTTTCTTACTTTTAATCAGTTTATAAATAGTTTGCATGCAGTTCTATTCCTCTGATCAGAAAGACTGGTGCTCAGCTCTGGCTTTTATGTCTAAAATAAACTTCTAATTTGAAATAACAGGAGAAGAGTTTACCAGCATCTTAGTGCTGAAGTGCCTTTAAGTTAGGCATGTGATATTTTTGACTGCAAAAGCTTAAGATGCTTGAATAGTCTTTGGAAACTATGTTAAGTATTTTTAAGAAGTTAATGTGACAAATCTGATGATTTCTGAAATGCTGCACAGCCTTACACATTAAACACTACAAATCCCTACCTCTTAAGGCATGAACTGATGTTAGCAATGAACAATAACCATTCCTACCCAATGCACAGCCAGCAGCAAGCTAAGGTACATTTTTTTTTGTTTAATCCTGCAGTGTTTAAGATCACAGGGGGGGAAAAAAGGCATGAAGACAGCTGATTATAAAAGCATGGTGATTGTAACAGAAGGTGTGAGACTTGCCTGCAATACATTCCCATGCATTTTTTCACAGTTAAAAGGAATGTAATGCAATCCCTAATCTTTAAACTTTTCACACTTGTGTCAAACCCTTAGTTTTGTTTGAGTAGATTTGCAAACGAGGAGCTTTAAACGAACCTCTTTACTCAGTTTTGACTTGTCTTTGTCCAAGGTTGTATTGCTAAATTGTTTAATAAACTTGAAATGGTTTTAAAGATGTGGCTAGTAGTGTTTAGAGCCATTAAAATGGTTTGGATATCCTTGCAGAAATATTTAATCTAAATGTGTTTTAGGTGTTAGAAATGGAAGCCTTCATTGTGTGTTCTTGAGTGGTTTGTTTTTTAATATCCAGGGAAATGTTGGGTTTAAGCCTCACCAAGGGAAATTTAGGAAAGGTGTTAACCACAACTTCTCAGCCAAACAACCTTGCCTTCCTAGCAGTGAGGCCTGTAAGCAACAGAGCAGAAGGTCTGCCCTATCGATCTCCACTTACAGAAATGTCAATACTTCAAGGCTGACTTCTCTGACGTAGATGTGGAAGTAGATCCTGCCTTGAGGCAAGTGCTGTCCTACATAACCTGCTGAGCTCCTCTTCTGTCTTGTTTTAGGCATTTGTGAGAATGTGAAGAACACAGGATTTGTGTGTCCTGTCTTGAGCTTTGCTATTCATCTTCAATAGTCATAACTGGAAGTGTTTGTTTTTCCCCTCACAGTCTTGCTTCTGTGCCCATCAATAAATACGATACGAGAACCAGTAAGTGAAATGCATAGTGTGGATCTTAGATTGGTGTGATGTGAAGAGACAGAACTGGTATAGCTGCTGCTTTGGTTTCAGTTAGCTTATTTTGACTGTTACAGAGGTTGATGAACAGGGAAGCAGAAGAACTTGGACCCTAAGGACATGTAACATCCTAACTAACCTCTAGCTCTGACCAAGCAGAATTAAGGTTAGTTTGTTTGTTTGACGCTTAATCATGGAGTTTCCATTGCCACTGCTTCTTCAGCTCTGTCTCAGCAAACATCTTTTTCCAACAGTTAAAGCTTAAAAGCAGAAGTACTGTTGTGTGAGAGAAGAGAAATAAAGTATTGAGCATTGGAATGTAAATCTTAAAGGAGTCAGTGGAAAAGTAGCTCAGCTTTAAGACTTATCTAGGCTTTCTGGATTTAAGCTTATGTCTAGTTGCAGGACAGCATTTCACTGTGAAACTGTGGAGTTCAGGCTTTAATTCTTGAGCAATACCAATTCCAGAAGCATGTCTACAGATTCATATGCCAAGTCTGTCAGTCTTAGTGTTACAAATAATACACCGGTTGTAAAGAGAATACTGCTTAGGGGAAGAAAGAGGAATGTGCTGCTGCTAGGAAAAATACCAAGGAAATGGTGGTGTGCTCCCCTCTATGGAGGCTAGCCTCTCTAGTATGGGACACCTTGACCAAGGCTCACAGTAAGCTCATTCTGTGACCATCTAGTTTCAAATGTAGTCTGAAGAACCTAATCTGTTATTGCAAATAAAACAGCACACGTGGATATCTGCTGATACAGAGGGAACTCAGTGATTTGAGTAGCTCTGCCTGCTTGGAGGAGAGACTTTAATGGCATATTACTGGGCTTGAACCAATAAAACTGACTCGAGTGAGTTGTGCAGGGTGTAGGAGTTCTGGTGAGGGGTCTTTCTTCTTGCTAGTTGAACTTTTGAAAACTGAAGTCAGCCAAGTATTTGTGAAAGAAATGAAAATGGAAAGAAGATCACGGCAGTATTTCTTGTGCTAGGACATGGATGGTAGATCTGTTTTGTTTCTGACCTGGTAAGTCAGCCCTCGTGTTTTTTTCCTTAGGAGCAATTTCATTACTGTAGATTTAGGGGAAGGCAGTAGGACAGCTTCACCAAAAACATGTGATAAGGTAACCCAAGTTGTTCATTTTCAGATGAAATGAAAACAAAACACACAAAAATGCTTCACATATTGAAAAATAATAAAGTTTCTCCAGTGCTTTTCAGGTTCTAAGGAAAACTGTGTGCCAGTTTAATTGTTGTGATGTTGATTGCTTTCTGTTTGCTTTGAAATTGACGCTGAGCACCACTGTCTGTGAAAGAGAAAATAAAGCCCAGAGGTGAGGTGGGAGAGGTTGGTTTTTTTTTAATTACTTGCTCCACCACCATCTTGTCCTTTGTATTTGGAAAATGCTAATATAAGCAGTATTTAGATGGAAAAATGTTAGTGTTCAGGAGTTCTTCAACAGCCTCTGAAAGTGTTTTACCTCGATTAGAGCTTTTATTTTATGTTACTTTGCATGTGGACTCTGCCCACAGGGATTTTAGCTTTATGTGAAAGCATTGGTGCTTAATTCCTGGTATAACAATCACATCTCTTACAGAACATCTTATATCTGAGAATTGCTGATGTTATGACTATCATTCATTGGTTGCTATGGAAATTAAGTAGGACTGCATTCAATATTAATACTGCATTCTTACTATGTGCACTTCCTGATGGAAGAGTGCTAGCTTTCTGCAGGAAAGTCATCCTTGTGACAAGGAGTGCTATTCATGTCCAGTGTACCCTCTTTTTACTGTTCTGCAAAGGCACCAGGCACCCTGGTTTGGCTTATGCAGTTCATACTGGCTTTATGCAGCCGGTAATTGTGTCCCAGTCCTTGAGTGTGTTTCTGGTGTTGTGCCATGATGGATTTGCTTGAGGTTTTACTTATATAGGACAAGTTGCTGCTCAGGCATTTCACAGGATGTTTCTTCTCCTTCAGTTTGAAAGGGAATTTCCTTTCAAAGATCATGAAAGGCTGTGCATAGAAATGTGGGATTTGTGTATCTGCTTTTTAACGTGGTTTCCATACAGTCTCTTTCCTGTGGCAGGACAACAGAGTTTGGTGATGGCTTATTTTTAAGCCCTGAATTCTGGTGTTTTAACTTTCATTTCAGGCTGAAAGGTGCATACAGTCCATGTCCTAATCTAACTAGCAGCTGTATTTTCTCTCTATTAAGTTTTGCAATGTCATTCATAAAGTGCTGTTGCACTAGTAAGTTCAGCTAATACTACAAGCTTGAGGTTAGGTAGTGACAGAATTTAATACTTCTGCTTAAAATGTAAGGGTACTAGTCTGTTGTAGGTCTCAGTCTGTAGCAGAGCTGTTTGCCAAGTATCTTGGAAAAATATTCATGCCTTTGATTACTACCCATTAGAAGTCAGATAACTATTCTAAATGCAGTGTTGGTAGGGGACCTCTTGTTTGAGGGACACTTGGCTAGCAAAAATAGAAGAGGACCACAGTGTTCTGATTACACAATTGAAAGCTGTTTTTGCAAGGAAGATGATGAAATATATGTTAATACCTGTAAGGAGTTAACACACTGCCACCTCACTGCAGGGGAAAAAACACCCGCAAAACAAACAAACAAAGCAAGAAACACCCCAAAAAATAACAGGAGGAATTTTGAAACTGCCTCTAAAATGTCCGAGGCCACTGATCCTGATAGTGGTGAACTTCTGGCTTCTGCAGAAATGATGCAGCGGGAAGAACAAGTTATTTTTGATGAAGGGCTTAAAGTGTGAAGTGTAAGTGCAAACAAAGCACCTTTTGTCCTCTATATCATAAAGAGGTATTGTGTGGCAGTGTAATTTCTTTTATAATTCAGAATTGATTGAGGTCTGTGGATTGTACCCTTTTGGTGTGGGTAGATGGCACTTGATATGTGCAATAATGTCCCCATTCACTGGAGTGGAAGCAGTATTGAGAACTGCAGCTAAACTTGCTGTCTCTAGCAGCAGTGGCATGACTGATTGCTGAACATTGGAGCATAGGACTTGAATAGAGGTTTGGCAACACAGGGGAAAATGGCTTTTTTGGAGTGTGACATGAAGCAATATTTACCCTGCTCTGTTTCTCCCTTTTCCAAGCAAAAGGCAGGTTGCCAAGTACACGGACTGAATGGTTTGGATCTTCAGTTGGAAACATTTTGCCCACACTGGGGTAAATGAGATCTGCAGATAGCTCAGGAGATCTGAAAGCTGTCCTTTATTTGAAAGATACTTTATTTAATGGTCATTCAAACTAAGGGACATATACCATGCATAGAACTTTCCCCCTGTCCTCTGCAAGCCTCAGCCATGTTCCTGTCTGTAGCCATCCCTTTTTAAAGAGAAATTGACAAACTTCCTGGAGTTACTTAACTTGAAAATTTCCCATGACAAATATGCCAAACCACGTTATTTCCACATCTGTGGAACTTCCAGAGGAGTCATAGCAGAAGCAGAGATCCATCTACAAGAGCTGTAGATATAAATATGTCCTTCCAGACACACAGTAACTGCATCGTTAGCCCTTACAATCTGTGTATATTCAGGACTGAAATTGTCTGGCTCTTGTGTTCCAGAGAAACGCAGATCTTGCGCAAGCGTTCAGCAAGCTCCGCTGAGGAGCGCAGTTGCTGTTTTGGCAGCTCCAGCAATCAATTCTAAGGCCTCAGCCTCACAGAGCTCCTTTTGAAAAAGCTCTAAAGTGTCAGATCTCTTTTATTTACCTTGTAACTTCTGTGCAATTTGTTTTTCGAGTTGTTTTCCAGCTGTGAGGGCTGGTTCAAATGGAATTCTTGCAGGGTTGCTCCATCCAGATTCGCTCTGTTCTGAAAATGCCACATAGTGAGCATTAATGTTAAAGCTTCCTGTCACTTCACATCTTTAAAATCTTTCAGCAGTTTAATGATGCATGGGGTGATACGGGGAGTTCCTCTTTTAGAGCATCTTGCCTTGCATTAAAACCCCCTCTACTTCCATTTTTCTCTTAAGTCTCTAAAGCAGTCTGATTTGATCCATTCAGTTGATTGTCTTTGTAGTATCATAGTATCAGTCAGGGTTGGAAAGGACCACAAGGATCATCTAGTTCCAACCCCCCTGCCATGGGCAGGGACATCCCACACTAAATCAGGCTGGCCAGAGCCTCGTCCAGCCTGCTCTTAAACACCTCCAGGGACAGGGCCTCAACCACCTCCCTGGACAACCCATTCCAGGGCTTCACCACCCTCATGGTGAAGAACTTCCTCCTCACATCCAGCCTGAATCTCCCCACCTCCAGCTTCATTCCATTCCCCCTAGTCCTATCACTACCTGATATGCTGAGAAGTCCTTCCCCAGCCTTCTTGTCGGCCCCCTTCAGATACTGGAAGGCCACAATTAGGTCACCTGGGAGCCTTCTCTTCTCCAGAACAGCCCCAACTCATTCAGTCTCTCCTCATGGGAGAGGTGCTCCAGCCCTCTGATCATCCTTGTGGCCCTTCTCTGGACACGTTGTTATGAAGTACTTCAATATGGTGCTGAAGAGGGAAATCTTTTTTGCCTGTCTAGTTAAGTATGGTATCCTAATTAAAGAAACACAGCTTGGGAGATTTCAAAGAACTCCTGACAGAGTAATCTATGGAGTGGGACTTCTCAATAGATTATTGAACCTAGGTCTACCATTGCATTAAGTTTTGATATTTTAAACCCATTTCTTCACTCTCTAGCTAGTCTAAAATAGAAATGCTGAATTGCATGCAATTCTTAAAACACCATTAAAACTGGAATAAGCTTCTTTGACTTATAGCTCTGATTGCAACACTTCAGAAAGCTTTTTATTTAATAGTTTCTATGGTTTTCTTCAAGAGTTGATTTGAATAACAATCTGAATGTTTCTGACAGAACACTTCTTTACCCTGTCAAAAAGAGCTATGATTGGAAAGGTAGGGAGAAAACTGGTAAACTCAGAGCTGCCTTTTTTCCACCACAAGAATGCAAATGGAAACTATCCACAGTACTCCGAGCCCTGCACTCTGCTGTATTCATGGAAATTGCTTTCTTTACAGGCTACTATTATTCTGGGTTATTAATTTTAAAGCTTTGATTCTTGTAGTTTCTGTTCACTGTTGTTTTGCTGTTTTGTTGTGTTTGGGTTTCCGTTTGCTTGGGATGTTTGCCTGTGTGGGGGCTGGTTGTTATTTTCGTTGTGTAGTTTTGTATTTTAAAGTAGTGTGTGATGATATACAGAAAGCTGGCCCTTTAAAACACTTCTTGTGAGAATGATGAATGTTTCAGTGTCTAGATAAGAGCCTGGTGTTGTAATGAAGATGAACAACTTTGATTTGCAATTTTTAAAAGGAAAAGGAAAAAAAGAGGATGTTTTCTGTTTGCAACATTGAAATTTCTTGTCTTTGGATATGAGCATGCAAATATATTTGGTTATCTTGCTATGTAATAGAATTTTTGATACTAAACACATTTATAATTACTCAAAAATAATGTATTTACAGTCATCTCTATATTGACTTCAAGTTTTCATGCTATGCTGGTATAAAAACAAGTGACTAAAACTCATGCTGAATAAGCAGGAAAATAAAGTTCTACTTTTTACTTCCCCACCTCCCCACCCAACCCCTAATAAGGAAAATCTGACTTTCCTTCAAGATTTCTACATGTTTTATGCTTTTGTGTAGGTGCTGGTGCTCCACCTTCCAAATAGAGATTTCAAAAGAAGGCTAGCAGAGTGCTCTTAATGTCTCTCATCTCATCTGTGCTGAAACGAATTCGGATATGGGATTTTTTGAACCCAGGGACTTCAAGGAGCTGCTACTAAGCTTTTTCTCCCCTCTTTCTCCTCTCTCTCCTGCAGTACTTGGGACATGTTGAAGTGGATGAATCCAGAGGAATGCATATCTGTGAAGATGCTGTGAAGAGACTGAAATCTGTATGTATATTTGTTTCATGAAAAAGTTGGCTTGGGGGCTGTGAGCGTCACTGGAAAAGGTCCGTTCGGCAGCAGTGCCACAGCTAAAGACTGAACTTTTGACCCATGTTAGGAGAACAGTTGGCCAGTTTGAGAGCGCTGCTGTGGTTAGGGGGACATGCTAATCTGATGATGAGAGGGAGAGTTACAACTGTTCTTTCTACTTGCCGAAACTATTTGCAGAACAAATGTGTGAAACTCCTCTCTGACCTTTCAGACTAAGTTGGTACCCACGTAGGACTTCAACCATTGTTGTTTAACAGTTCTTTTTCCCCCTCTCTCTCTCTTCCTCTCCCTCTCTCTCCCTCTGTTGCCTGCCACTTTAATAGTGACTTAATTCACTGCTATTATGCAGACTATTACTTGATTTAGGCTGCTTTTTTCTAATGCACTGCAACATTGTAGTCATGCATGAAATAATCTGGCTTGCATCTGCTCAAAGTGGCCTGAAGGCTGCCTAATTCTGGTATGTCATGAAGTGGGCTGCTCTTAGTTTGGCTTCTGTGAATATTCGCGCCTGGAAATGGCACTCGTTCAAAGCTCTTTGTATCTCTGTGGCTCATTTGGAGAGGACTTGTCATCTCTTTCCTGCAGTAGCAATATCACAAAATCCTGTGGAAACAGCAAACTCCACAAAATGCAGTGATCAAGGAACTGAGGCTGAAATGGCATTGAGGAGAACAGCAGAAAGGGCATTAAAAATTGAAGTTTGAAAAGAGATAAAGAACTGTAAATTTTTTTTATCACTTCACCTATGTGTCTTAGCCCTATACATTCTTCAGTGATGACTTCAGGGGAAGAAACTCATGTATCCTTGCAGCTCAACAAAGGTACTGAGAGTCCATCAAATACATCTGCTGCACCTTTGATAACTTATCTGCTGCTGGACATAACTTTTTTTCCCCAGTAAATGTGTGCGCTCAAATGACTTCCATCTAAACCTGTTCATCACTTCTTCCTACAACACAACAACAGCAGATTATAGGTTATCTTTTCTGCCTTCTGTTGTGCTGTAAAGTTTCTGAATTGGTTCAGTGCTCTGGTTAAAATCAAGTAATTTAATTCTTTCCTGTCTCAGCTAATGTATAACAACCTGTTAAAGCTGCATACCATCTGTTCCCATTCAGTCCAGCAGTGGTGATTGACTTTCATTAAAAAGGGCCACACAAAATATAAATGAATTTCTTTATTCTGTGGGCTGAGTTTAGGTAGCCAAAAGTGCAAGTACAGACCACATTATGAATTGCACCTGGTTTTTATCCCGGTTTGTTCTGTCAGAATACTCTCTGTTAGCACACCAAATAGCAGCTCAGTGTCTACTTCATGTGACTTTCTCATTCTCTTCCCTGGGGAGCAATGCTGTGAAGCAGTTCTTCTCTTGGGTTTTTTTATAAACTTTAAGCCTACAAGCCAGTTAAGCGTAGCTAATCTTGTCAGTAACGAGAGAGAGTAAAAGCATAGCACCCAGGTTCTTCTGGAATCCAGATAATTCCAGCACTGTGATTCTTGATCACCTGAATTATTGATTCAGATGTCAGACTTGGAGATCCAGCTTCTACAGTACATTCTCTGGAAGTAAAGAATTCCATTTCCCTGTTCTGTGCTATGTCACTACTCCAAACCATGGGCGGCACCAATTTTCCCATCTTAAGTTCTCTGTTTTTCTTCATATAATTTTGTTTTCTTCTGCTCTTTGAAGTTTTTGTCTCTCTGTGAATTGGACACAAGAGTGTCTCTCTTACAGTTGCTATTTTCATTGTCTCCTTTGTCAGTGCTGGAAGTTGAGAAGCAGAGGTGAAATACTCATTGGGCCCCAAGAGGAAGATTCAAGTTACTAACACTACTTTGTGTGCTTTCGTTGCTAGACTCCATCAGATGCAAAGTTCTTTTGAAGCTGCTCAATGCAGTTCAGCTCCTGTGCCCCACCTCACCATGAAGGTTTTAAACCAGGGGCATTTATTTAGGAGTCTGCTATTTCTGAAAGCTCCTTTCTGTACAATATCCTCTCTCAATTAGCAAAAAAACCAAACCACTGGATAGTGTTTCAGCACCCAAGGAATGCAGTAAGAAACTAGTTTGGTCTTTTGGTAGTCTCTTGCTTCCACAGTACTTGGTTATTTTGATGGGCTTTCTCTTGATCTTGAAAGAAGTGGCAGTGCTCCAACTGAAAGAGTAGCTCAAGGGAACTTGGACTTCACTTTTCATGTGGTTCAACTACATCAAAATATATGTGGCCTATTTTTATCTTCATTATTTTCTCTGCAGGCTTTATAAATCCAGTCAATAAAAATTAGAATTGCTGAAATACCTTATCTTATAGCTTTGAAAAATGAAGTACTGTCTTTATTTATTTTAATAGATGTGCAGTTTGTTTGGTATTTGGTTTTTTTTCCTTTTTAAGTCTTGTTCTCCAACCATTTGCAATTTATTTGGGGAACTGAATGTATTATTTTTCTTAATTTTAGGGTTGGCTAATGGATTTTAAAACCTTTTAATAGTTTTCATCAAGAAGAATATAGAACAGTGTTAATTTTGGGTCTAGGAATAGCTTCATTTCTGCTTTGGTTTTTGAAAGGGAAAAAAAAGATGCAAACAAATCTTTCTGTCTCTGTGTTATAGAAAATTACCTTCCAGGGAGGGGTTTGGTTTTCATTTTTATTACCTGCGCATTTAATATGATGTCACTATTCTTTGAGCATGCATCTCTTAGAGCTTGAAACCAGATGCTGATGAACATTTTATTTAGGTGCTGTTAAACTGACAACTGAGTAGAAGACGACCTCATCCATACTGTATTCTATTGTTACAATTTTATAGCTCTGGAACTGCACACCAACGATAGTGTAATGTGCAGTTCGTAGTGTTTCGAATGACAACACACTTGGGTTGTGTGCCCATTTTCTGTCTGAGGAAATGGCACTGCAGTCTCAGAAGCCCATGTACTCACCTATCAGTCTGTTACTAACATGGGTTTGTATTACCAGGGGAGCTTGCATTTTTCCCTTAGTAGGATGTTACCAATGCAGGTTACATTTTTCCCTTAGATGGGATATATTGCTGTGTACATGAAAAACGTTATATATACATTTCATGTATCAGTAGGATCCTTGTGTTTGGACACTAAGTTCTAAATAGTGTCTTCAGAACCACTTAACAGAGTTTAAAATATTCAGTGCAAACTGGAAAACTCCTTTGTAAGGGTCCTCTAAGTGTATTTGACTCAGGTGTGGGGACATCATATAATGACAAAAGTATACTCTCGTGTCATGTTTTGATTTGAAATCAACATTAGCGTGTAGAATTGGTTTCTAACTTGCCACTTTTTGTTTTAAATGATGCATTTATTTTAATATATGTTCTTGTTTTAGCAGGTAAAGAGACATAGTTTAATATTTTAAAACATGCATTAGTTTTCTCTAAACCACATTAACTTAGTGTTCTTTAAAACCCATTTTGCATGACGCCTTTTCCATTAACCTTGTCCAGTTTATTAAGAAAAATAATATCATTTAACAAACATTTTGCTGGGAGCAAAATTAACCATCACCTAAAAATGAAGTAGCTTCTGGTGAATCTCTTTAGCTTTTGCTATCTTTAAAAAGCTGTTATTTCATGTAATGCAATAGTCATTGCTCAACTTGGCAGCAGCATCCAACCCCTTCTCATTATGTACACAACACTGTGATTAATCCATTAGTTCCCCTCCTAGTGTTCAGCATATCCTGTCCAAATACATAACCCGCTCCTGCCTCTAAAAATTGTTAAGCTTTTCAGCTGGCTGAACTTAGAGATGTTCTTTATACAGCGTCTGAGGCTGGCACAAATGTTACAGATACCAGATACTTGGTACAAACCTCTGTGGAAGGTTCTCGGGCAAAAAGGCACAGAGCAACTGGAAGTCAGGAAATGCAGAGTCAAGACTGACACTCCCTTCTTAACTTTGTGTTTCCTGGCTTTTGTTGGCTCACGTCAGAACCATAGCTTTGTTTCAAATATAATCTTGTTTATCAATCAATTTTTGAGACCCTGCCTCATGGTATTTGTAGTAATGTTTTTAATACACTATCATTATCAGCAATCAACAGGTTGGAATTGCACAGTGTTAATTTGGGGTCAGGAGACATCACAGAGACTCCCTCAGCCTCATCTGCAGTTCTCTACCTCCTCCCCATTACTGCTATGCCGTAGCTTTCGTACCAGTGAACCAGTTTGGAAAGACAGCAAAAGCAGTGATCTGCTCTGAGCCAGCTTCCCTCAAAGGGCAGAGGAGCAGTGTGTGGCTGTGCTCGCAGCACACTAGTCCAGGAGAAGAGTTCTCCCAGGAGACTGGTGCAGATCTTGCAGGTTTCTTTTCACAGGCTGGTAAGAAAGCCAGAGAACTAAACTGCATACAAATGGTGCTTAAGATGATGTGCTGCCTTTTTCTTAATGGGATTGGGCAATCGGTATAATCACTTCCAGGCTGAAGAAATTCAGCAAGTTGTAGTTCAGCTTTTGGCATCTTTGCAGTTGCCTCTCTGTCCCTGTCTGAGCTGAGTTTAAAGGGATCTTGTTCAGCCTATCAGTTCAGAGTTGTAGAATTTTTACCTAGTATTTGTCTAAATATTGTATAAAGCCCTGGAAGGCTTTGGAGAGAGTGAAAAGGAAAGGATCCCATTTGTGTTTTAGTTGTACCTCAATACAAGATTGAATTCCTCAGTCTTCAGAGAAGATGGCGTAAGACGTGAAGCGTGAGAGTAGCATATACGCCAAAGCAACAAGTCAACAAACAGTGCAGTGTTTAACCCTGCTTTACACCATGCTTCTCCAGCTTACAAAGCCTTTGCTTTGGGAAAGAGTGATTAATTCACAGCAAACTTGACTGTGCTTCTGGAGTCAGAACTTTGCGTCTCACAAGAGCCCGTACAGTATTTTAATTGTTTAACCACCACGTCTGCTGCCAAGTTTGGTTTATAACCTAACTAAAAGGGACTAAACAAGGGAGAGTAAATACAAAGTAACCACTTTGCATGAAATTGGGGCTGAGGTTCTCTTCTTTCCACCAATTTCAGGGCAGTAGCTTATTAGAATTGTGTGTGTGCCCTTTGATCTGCATTTTCGTGGGGTTATTTTCACATTTGCCTGTCGCACCTTCTCATGGATAACTCTAAACCCCCCTTCCTTTCCCTCCGAACCCTATTCTTGTGTGTGCTTGTTGGTTTGAAACCCTGGGACATTTTAGCTACCTACAGTAATAGCGCTCGACTTGTCCCCCCTGTTCCTCCAGGAAAGGAAGTTCTTCAAAGGCTTCTTTGGAAAAGTAAGTTTAATACCTCGTTTGTGCTTGCACTATAAGGAGTTACATCCCTGGTATAGCACTGCCATAAAATGTTGAGAGTCCCATAATCCATTTCACAGTATTTACATCTAAAACAGACTTGGAAATACATTGATCAAACAAGGAATATGGTTTAAAAGGCAACTCCAAACAGAAACTTAAATCCATATGGACTTTATTGGAAATCCAGTGTTCTGAATTGATCCAGTCTTCCTGAAAGAAATGCCAGTTTACCTTTTTAAACCCTTAAACTTGTGCCAGTCTACATCACCTGGGCAAATATCTGTAGAGCCCCTGGGGTCTGTGCCTTGTTAGTGCTTCATGATCAGCTGCCTGACTCCATGACTTGACCCCTAGATGTTAGCATGGGGAGAAAGCAGTGTGCCTACACATACCATCTCTTAAACCTTTCTTTTTTTAAGCACAGTCCTAACTCAAATGTCTATGAAGATGAGACCAGGCATTTACCAACTGTTTTTGTCATTGCAACTGTATAACTTGTTTCTATTACTGCTCTTGTTTTCATGAGGACGGTGTCTTAGATGTGAAGGGAAGCAACTCTTTGTCCTCATTAAAAATGTGCTGTACTGAAATCTGGGTGGGTTTGTTCCTGCTGTCTGCATCTTCACAAGGCAGTGTGTGTAGACCTCTGAAAGAGCTCCCTTGCTTTGACCTTTCATCTGTTCCCTACCTCTGCATTTAAGATTCTTCCAAAACGTTTTAATTTAGTTTTTGTATGGAGTTAATCTAAGATGCACCTTCTGAAGTATCTCATTGTGAAGTGAATCTTGGTTTCATTAGGAACGGATGGATTCATAACTTCCACACCTACTGAAATCTTGTGGAGCAGATTATTCTCTGATGATGGATTTTGTTCTGGCTTTTCTTGGGGAGTAAGTAAGGTTTTTGCAGCTGTTGAGATAGTGACACAGGGACACCTGTTTCCCCAATTCAGGTTTCTTCCTATAGTTTCATAGTTTCATTCAGGGTTGGAAGGGACCACAAGGATCATCTAGTTCCAACCCCCCTGCCATGGGCAGGGACACCCCACACTAGATCAGGCTGGCCAGAGCCTCATCCAGCCTGCACTTAAACACCCCCAGGGACGGGGCCTCAACCACCTCCCTGGACAACACATTCCAGGGTTTCACCACTCTCATGGTGAAGAACCTCCTCCTCACATCCAGCCTGAATCTCCCCGCCTCCAGCTTCATTCCATGATGAATGATCTGGGAAAGTACACTTCTGAAGTGTAGTGATGGTGAAGTAAGAGGCCCCTTTTTTTAAGGCTGAAATACCATGGTGGGAGATCTGTCAGATACAGCAGATCATTTCTGTGCACAAATATAATTGAAGGGCTGGAATTCAGAAAGATTGGAGTCAAAACATGCTGTTTGCTTTACAACTGAAAATGATAGATACCAGTAACAATTTGCTCAAAACAAATGAGGGGGAAAAAGAGCAACAACAACAAAAAACCCAAACAAAAAGCAACAAACACCTCAACCCAATCAGATATGTTAGCTTTTTTTCCTACTTGTTGGTGTTAATTCGTGTTAGGGTACATAAGAAAGCAGAGCTGGTAAAGGACAGATCTTTGTATATCTCTTGATTAAAACAAGTCAAAGATAATCTATTAAATATGCTGGCTACCCAGTTAAAGCCTCGCTGCATTTTTATCAAGTCTGGTACTTCACCACAGCCTTGTAGGTTTCCTTTGTCTTTTATTTATAATATTTTGCCAAAGAGGGACCTACTTCTACTTGAGCCTGTGAAGTTTCACTAATTAGCACTGAAACCATTTAATCCATAGTGTTTAGATATCCCTGCAGCATCAGTATGGAAGTGGCTGTGTTACAACTGTGACCTACAATGGTAGCCCAAATCTAGGGGGAAAACTGCAGAAAACACAGCTGCTCTCTTATTAATAATTGAGAAATACTAATAACTCTAGTATCTTCTGGCTCTCTCACTTAGGATTTCTCCACAGAAGCCTTGCATTGGGATTAATGTAATATCCCAAGCTGCAGAGCTGCTTAAAAACGCTCTAGCAGCTTCCAAAAAGTCAGTCTCGGCAGGTTTGCTGCCTTCCCTGACCATATTTTTCTCCCCTTAAAAGGTAAATCTGACAGATTTGTGCCTGGAAATGTTCAAGTCTTTAGTATTGAGAGTACTTTCTTTTCAGCTTTAAATAACAATGAGGTATCTGTTGATAGCTCCAGGTTAGGCTTCTGCAGTTTTATTTTGTGTACCTTATGCCACGTAACAGAATCAACTGCCTGTTTAGGCAGCTCTTAGTATTTTAAAGCTAAAGCTTTTCTGCTGTTACGAATAGCAGCACAGACTCAGTGATCTTGTCCATGTTTTGCTTCCACTGAGTGCGTGCATTTCTCATTGCTCAGTGTTCTAGTCTGCAGTGAAACATTTTCCTTATGTACACTTCAGACTCCAGATACATTTTACAGCTGTTTGTAAGTCCCAGGGTAGAAGAAAGTAGACTAGAAACAACTTGCAAGCATTTAAAAATGCAGTATTGGGCAACTCCTAATTCTGCTCTGGCATCCTTAAAACCTTATTTTACGCCTTAGAGCATAGCTGCTACTTATCTCCATGTTCTTATCGCTTCTAACAGCTAAGTTGTCATGACCCACACTGTTGATTAGAAAATGTACATTTTGGTTGCTAATCTCTAGGATATTGCCAGCTTGTTGAAGAGGTTTCCCTCCTGCCCAAATCACAGTGGTCCTGATTTATCTTTGGGCCATCTCTGTTAGGATGGATGCCCCACCCACCCATCTGCAGACCTCTGAGGACTCTGAAACGCTTCCAGATAACAAATCTTGTGTTGGAGCAGATCGTTGACCTCCTGCTTAGCAGTGAGGTTTCTATCAGGGCTGACTCAGCACTGACAGATCAGACTCCCAGGAGTCAGTGCCACATGTGGCTCTCCTCCAGCAGTGCTATCATGCAGAAGCTACTGATACGAATGTCTAGACGAGTCCCTTGATAGCAACACTTAAGGCCACACTCTTCCAGTGGATATTGGCCGTTTGCTTTTAAATACTTTTTGTTCAGTGTCACCTACACTCTTCAGTGTTTGACACAAGCTGTGATCCTGCATCGGCATTCACTTCCATGCAGTATCTTGCATCTGGTCTGATCTTTGTCTGGTGTGTGCCAGGAGTGCAAATACTCATATCTACTCAGCAATTACCATAGACTTGGCAATGTTCCACTCATAATGGAGTAGTACTTTGATTTTTACATCCAGTATAAACTGATTTGGAGAAGTACACTCCTTTACACATCACTCGTAGGCACAGATAAGCTGAGGATTCAGTCGATGGGTAAATCATGTGTTGCCCAACAACATTAGCTCTGAGTTTGGGACACGGACTGTAAGGACTAATGCCTCCTAAGTGCTGCATCTGCCACACGTTTAGGAGAAGGAGTTGGGAGTTAAAAATATGTTCTGGTTTTGTGTAGCAGCCCCATGTTGTGTTATCTTGCATGAGGAACCTGATGTTTCTGGTGGGAGATGAGGACTTACCCCTTTAGCCTTTTCATTTTATTCTGAGAAGCATGAAGTTCCATGTCTTAGCTACTTCTAAATCCTCACTTGAAGAGAGCAGGTGAGGAGTAGCTCTTCTGAAGATCAGTACTGCATTATGAAGTACCCAGCTCAGTTAATACAAACTTCAGGAATGGTTCACTCTTTGTGTTTTATTGTCTTCTGGGGAAAGACCTGTATCTCTGCTTCTAATGAGGGTAATCTAAACCAAACATTTACCTGCAGACATCTTCTTTTGACTGTTCATATTTGCTTGAAACAAAGATTTTAAGACTATTAACAGCTTATAGGAAACTTGCACTCCTTTTAAAGTGGTTCAAGGAGGCAGACCTCTACAAACCATTTGGTTAGGGGATTAATGGGGACTTGCAGGCTGTGGAAGCTAGCTGAGCATTGAAAACAAAGACTGTATGTTGTGAGTATTGACATTTACAGCCTCCTAAGACCAAAAATGAGAAGCTGTTTATAAATGCTGCAATATTTTGTAACACGTATGATGATAAATTCCAGTACACCTTGCTTTGTGAATTTTACTCTTTCCATTAGACATTCCAGAGTCTGACAGTTTAAACCTTTGGGCTATCCAGCAGGCTGGATGGGCATTAAAAAAATTTGCTTCTGCAAGCACTTCTCTGTAGCTTGCTTTCATGCTGTGCTTACTTTCTCTCTCTTCTTTTAATCACTCTTCCATACAAGTCAATGCCGTTCCCTGTTCTCACCAAGCTTTTTGAAAACGCTCGGGGTGTCATTGCTGCTTCTGAATTTGGGACAGATAGTTCCTCTTCAAAAGCAAAAGTTCTGCCAGGCCCATTTTCATCACATGTGCTGCATTCTCTGAGGATGAAACCCATGTGATAAAAACAGGAGAATTTTCAGTCCAAGATATTTCATCCTTCCGGCGTTAAAATGGGAGTTGCAGACTTGGAACATGTGGTAGCTTATGCCAGAATGTCTCTTTGTTCCACTGCTTGCTCTATGAGTATAAATTATATGCATCTGCAGTGAACTATTAAAAATAATTAAAAATTAATTGCAATTCCTGCATCAAGCCACTAGCTGATACCCCCTCTTCTTCTTCTTGTTTTCTTCACTCCCAGCAGTGGTCTGCGGTGGGTGCCGTTAGCAGCCACCAACTATGTAAACCCAGTGCTTCAAAAAAAAATGTTAGCTGGCTTAAAATGTGGGGCTTGAGAATTACAGCAACAGATTTAAGAGGGGAAAAAAAAGAGATTGTTTTTGTAGTAGTTGCTCTCTGTAACCAGTGAAATTATGTTGGCATCTTGTATCTATTTTCTGTTCAATTAATTAGTTTCAAAAGGATATTATGTCAAGTGTTTATACTGTTTTCTGTCACTTTCCCTTGAAAAGTAAACAGTCTAGAAAGAATCTGCAGTTAAATGGCTTCCTAAGCCTTCCTGTGTTTCCTACTTCTCCTTAGCCTCAGCTTGTGTCAGCTGAAAGTTCCCACAGTCAGATCTTGAATAAAAGCCAAGTGGTCTCTGTGTCGGCCTGCCACTCACCATGACTTTGTCAAGATACACACCAAATGGTTAAGAGATCAGATTTTTCTACCTCTCTTCTAAGATGTAGCTCTTAATGAGTTAGTGAAACATGTTTGGACGGTCGATCTCAGCATTAAGCTCATAAAACAGTAACTGATGATGATTTTTGGGTGCTTTTAACACTGGTTTAAGGTGATGCCATGATTCTGCCACACGACTATTGGGGCAAAGGGTAGGGCTGGTGGAAATAATCAGGTAAGAATTTTCCTATGTTTAAGCTTGTGCTAAAGAAGCTACCTGTGGTGTAACTCCTTATGAATTAGTGTCTTCTGACTCTTTAGTGGAACTCTTCACTCACCTGGTCAGTCTTGAACTCTTTGCTGTCAGTGGATGTACACCTTATTTTTGCCTCCACCTGCTCCGTGCCCTCTCCCCATCCCCACGACGTGCTGTTTCTGAAATACTGGCTTTGGCTTGGTTCTCTGAATGTTTTGCAACTTGGATTGAGTATCTGGCTTTGGGCACCCTACTGACCATGGACTTCATCTACACTTAATGTTTGGTTCTTGGAAAGGGGAAGTGGGTGGCACCCTGATGCTGTTGGCATAAACCTGTGTTTTCTTTCTTTCTTTTTCTTTTTTTATTTATTTATTGGAAAGTCTGGGAGGAAAGCCGTTAAAGCAGTCCTGTGGGTCTCGGCGGATGGACTCAGAGTGGTAGATGAGAAAACAAAGGTTAGATTTCCCTGGACTAAGTTTTAAATCTCTCTGCTGTTAACTTTTAAGTGAACACCAGTCTCTGTGTTAATGCCAATGTTGATATTTGAAATGTACTGAAGGCTTTAAATGTAGTAATGACTTCAATCATTTCTTGCTTTGGAAACGTACCGCTACACACTGATTTATTTTCTCCCCTGGTTAATTCCACACTGCTCACAACACACATTTTTATGAAGTGCAGCAACTAGCACAAGCTTGGAATGCTGCTTCTTGCATTTTCTGGAAGAACCACTTTTTCATTGTAAGTTCTGTTGTTGCTGCACTTGAAGAGTCCCTTGACTTCATTCTGCACCACTGCAGAAGGCTGCAAGTGTAATACGAGAGCAAGCTCATGTTAATTAATGTAATTTTTAGTGCATCCAACTCTGGATGCACTAAATGATATCAACATTACATCAACATTTGAATGAACAAGAGCTGTCTTCCAAAAATGCAATGAGAGAGTAAATGAAATGGAGGGCTTATGCCTTCAGTCTCAAGCCTCAATAATAACTATAAAATTTGGTAGCTCTTAATCCTGACATCTAAGCTGCTGATATGAAGTGGAAGGCTGCTGTATTCATGGTATCCTTCTAGCTGGTTTTACAGTTGTTTAGTTGTGAAACAGTGTGGTATTGACTACCATGGTGCTCGTGTGCAAGTAACAGCAAACATTCTTGGTTTTATCTATATGTAGGCAATTAGAAATAAGAACTTTAGGCTTGCTTCTGTAAGTGTATTGTGGCATGGCAATTGGAGCAGCCTTTACTCTCATTAATCTGGAATTAACTGGGTTTATATTCATGTTGCTTAACCTTTCCTTTGTCAATCTAAAAGATGATTTCTGCAAGCCAACACTGAGAAGCAGGTAGAGAGAATTCCTCTCCCTGTGCAGTACGGCTGCCTGTCAGATACCTGCTCTTTGGCTAGACCTCTCCAGGGCTGCAGTTGGGCTGTGCTTCATCAGCACTAAAGTTACTGTCTCTTGAGAATTCAGTTTGTGACACAGACATGCTGATGTAGGTGAATTCAGCTTGCTGATTGCCTCATTTAAGAATACTGCTACTACATGTATTATTTTTAGAAATGTGACTGCATCTGTCTAATCTTTTAAAATTG
The DNA here is from genome assembly GCF_026170545.1 of Melanerpes formicivorus. Lineage (NCBI taxonomy): Eukaryota > Metazoa > Chordata > Aves > Piciformes > Picidae > Melanerpes > Melanerpes formicivorus. Next base: position 3,523,449 of record NW_027142414.1, on the reverse strand, counting down.
AATTTTAGTAAGCTGTGCAGGCCTTGGAGGTAATTAAAAGTACAGGATTTAGAGAATATACTGTTGCCTCCTGGTGGCTGAATACATTAGCACAGGTGCCAGGTACTAACCACCACCCTAAAGCAAACGTCGGGGAAGAAAGTACTGAAAGCACACATTGTCATGCAGATGGCATAGTTCTTAAACGATACAGTCTCCTTTGTAGAAACCTTCTCCCATCAATCTATGGCGACAAATCAGGAGTGTTGGATACTACCAGTGCTGCTGGTGGCTCTTCCATCGCATCCCTGATTAACTAATTGGTGTATCAGCTTCTGGGTTTTGTGCAGCAGTTGCTTGCACGCTTGCAGACCTCCCCCATAAGTTTCAGTGTTGTGTTTTAACCACAGTAAAGATTTTAATTTTTTGATTGCAAGACTGTGGGAGCTGCTGGGGGGGAGGGGAAGTGATTGGGACTGTTGAAGTCCCTAAATTCTAAAGCTGTGCCTTGGCACACTTCTACAACAGATGGGCGGTGGGAAAATGTCATCTTTGTTTCATACTGGCCATAGATTCTGGATGGAGAGTTCCTGGACAGACAGTTACAGCCACGTCAGGTTATCCGCTTTTTAGTGTAACTCGCCTTCTTGGCAGATAACATTGAAAGTGACTTGTTCAAGTGTTTCTCCCTATTTCCTCACATTTCTTTTACTGGGGGGTGTGTGGATTTTTTTCCCCTCTAGGATCTTATAGTTGATCAGACAATAGAGAAGGTTTCTTTCTGCGCACCAGATAGGAACTTCGACCGGGCATTCTCCTACATCTGCCGAGATGGCACAACGAGACGCTGGATATGTCACTGCTTTATGGCCGTAAAGGACACGGTAAGTTTAATGCGGTGCATCTCCAACTCTTCCAGCTTCTGGCTGAAACTTACGATCAAAAAAATGAACTATCTAGAATATTGACATATATGTTTTGACTTCAGCTAAAATAGCCCTTCATCCTTGAGAATTATTTTAGTTCTAATTCTTTACATCTGAATTATTTGCTATCCCTCTGTGCTGTCATCTCGTGGAGAGAAAGAGTGCCCAGCATGTATATGGAAGGAATGCAGTCAGCCTCAGATATCTCTAGCAGAAGGGAACTACTCTCCTAAAAATAGACAGAAGATATTCTCATCTGAAAATGTATACCAAAAACCAAAATGGCAATGACAGTTTTTTCCAGCATAAAATCATAGTGAGTAAATACAGCCTGGGTATGAATGCAGCCTCTTGTATGAGAATGGTATCTTGAATGGAAAGTCATCTGCATGGTAAGGGATGGACCTAAACAGAATTAAATTAGCCTCCTGTTTGCTTCAAAGTGATAGACGTTTTCCCATTGGAAGGTCTGAAAGCAAGTTACCTCTATGGGTCTCTCCCTGTCTAGACCTAAGTTCGTTATTTAACTCCCTCATCTGGCCTTTTCCTCTTCCTGTTTTTTGTTGGATCCTGCCTACATTGTACAAAGTGTTTGAAACCTGGTGCAGACTCATTACGTGAACCCCACATAGCTGCACGCTCAGAGCAATTGTACTTCACAATTGCTCCTTTTTCTTTGAAGAGAAACAATGATGTTAGATGTTCCCAGTCAAACGTGTGCTAGAGCTGAAGCACTCCTGTTTTCCTCTGTGAATACCAGGTCAATTCACTTACTGACTACAATAGATGAGTTGAGCTGCTGGCAGTGAGAGCACCTCTGACTCAGCTGTAGCCGCAGTATCAGCTGGATTGCTGGACTTCCTCCGACCTGAATTTCCCTTCCTTTTTGCAGTTGTTGGACTGTGGATCCTTTTGACCTCACTGGTTAATAATGGAAGTGCTTTTCAGAAGGCACTCTTAATACTTACTTGTGCATTTGGTCAGGGCCAGTGAAAGGTGTAAGTAGTCACCTTTATGCTTTTAATTTTCACACTTGCTCCCTGAGCCCTCTGTAAACTTTTTCCGTCTGAGAATGGCACTTATCTGTCCTTCAGGGCTTACACCTGCTTAAGACAGCTTCACAAGAGTCTCTGTGCACAAATGTATCCAGAGGCGAGGGATCAGTGCAGGCACGTTATCACACTAGCGTCTTAGTAGCGGTTGAACTAAACCCATTAATCCAACAGTCTTTAATTTCTGTTTGGCCTTGAATACTGCTTGTGCATTAGTAACTGAGAGTCTTCAGATACCAGCTTTCATTTTAGAGCCGTACAAAAGGTGGCCAATTACAGTAGTTCTTTAATGCCTTAATTAGATTCCTCTTGTAAAGGCAGGTTATCAGTTTGCAATGCTCGAAGCAGATGTGCATTTCTGTTCCAGTTACTGTATGATGCAATCTTGTCTTGTACAGGGGGAAAGGTTGAGTCATGCCGTGGGCTGTGCATTTGCAGCATGCCTGGAGCGAAAGCAGAAGCGAGAGAAGGAGTGTGGAGTGACTGCCACCTTTGATGCCAGCAGAACCACATTCACTAGAGAGGGATCATTCAGGGTCACTACAGCTACTGAACAAGCAGAGAGAGAGGAAATTATGAGACAGATGCCAGATGCTAAAGGTATGGAGTGCAACTTAAACCATCATCCATAGCGAGCACCACCAGTGCTGAGGTGGTTTGGATCCTGTGTAAGGGCTGTGGCATAACACCCTTGCAGCACTTCCCTCTCTTCAGCCTTACTATGTGCAAGCCATACTCCCAGACACTTGTCACTTCACAAGGTGAAAAATGCTCTCAGATTTACTCATAGTGCATTTTCCCACATCTTCTCTAGAAACAGTCCAAGTGGCTTCATATGTTGGAGCTTACTCCTACTTGTTTTGTCAGCTTGCTACACAGCACAAAGCACCATAGGTATGGTACTAAAAGGCCTTGTTGGAAGAATGTTATAAAAACAGAATAAGTTTGCCAGCCTTGAGGTAATCCTTGTTGTAATATAAAGTTATGGTCAGTGAACAGAAAATTGCATGCACTTCTCTCAAATAATGTGCTTTTTTTTAAGGCAGGTTACAAAGTGTCTGTATAGAGCTTTATTGTGTGAGGGAAGAACAGATCAATCAGTGTGCTTTTCCAAAAGCACTAAAACCCTCTCCCCATAAAACACAACTGTTGCACTGTTACATTTGCACTCAAAACTAGTATCTAACTGATTTGAGAGGAGTTAGTTTTTACGTCCTAGCCATTAATAATACCATTTAAAGTGTCTTGGAATTCAAGTGAAAGTAGAACTTCTTACTCAAGTTTTATTACACAAGTAGTGGATTTCTACAGCAAACAAACAAACAAAAAGTCAAACTGTTATTGTAATACATACTGTTCGTAGCCCTCTTTACAGTGGAGTTGAACTTTTGTTTCAGAGGGTTCCACAGCAAGTTCTATGCTGCCACTCAATTGTAAAACTTTAATCTTCGTTTTCATCATCCATCTGCTTGTTCCCATACGTTAGTGTTAAAATGTGCTAAATGAAGCTTAAACACAAGGCCTTTGTTACTTGAGGGCATGAGTCAAAGTCTTGATTCACTGAAGGTGTGTGAAATCCTTTCCAAGAAAGACTGATTAGAAAAGTTTCACTTGAACGAGCAGCTGCAACTCATGGGTACTGAAGCTTGCAAGACAATGTAATTAGTTCCTCCTACCATTCCAGCTCCTCAGAAGTCTCTAGTGTGACTCCTCTTTTCCAGACTTCTAGTCATTCTGTTGATGTATCAGCAAAAAAAGAATTGTTTTTCCTAAAGCATTTGGAAAGCAATATAGGTAAAATAAGAGTTCACACCAGGATAGTGAGATTTCCCCTTCTCCTGCTGTGTTGATGAGCTGTGTTAATGGACTCCAAAGCTTCACTTACAAATGGTAGGTTTTTCTTCCTAGAGATTAAAAAGTTCCTATTGCTGTCCTAATGATGTGAGGATTTAAACTAGGCATACTCCTCCCATTAGTTTCCAATGCAACCAACTAGGGACTGGGTGATAATATTACAGCTTCATTCAGTTAAAGAAGTGACACAGGAACTTGCTGTAAATGTGCCTGTCAGCCCTGAGGCTGGCTCTGCCCTGCAGGACACTTTTCCTCTACCTGGAATGTATTTCCTGGAGAGCTGGTGAGCTGCAGCCTGAGCACCAAAGGCAGCCTAACCTGTTAAGTGCTGCTGATGCCGTTAGGCTGCTGAAGCTTGTGCAGTGTGTTTGGCTACTGCTGCTGTTCTGCAGGACTAGGAGGGTGGCTTTTAAAGGAATATCTAAGAGCTGGGTTCTGTTCCCTGCTGCTGCTGAGCTGTGCCACCCTAAGTCGCTTAATACAGTCTGTAGTAATGTTTTGCCTATAGTTTTGTGTGAGACAAAGTTCTCAAGCCACAATACGCTCCGAAATGAAGTATGGCCTGAGCTGGGGTTTCAGGAGCAGCTGGAAACAATACATATATACAAGTGGGCAGCCTTACTTAGTAAGCTTTGCTTTGGAGGCTGGATGTATGTAAAATGACATGGTGAAGACACTGAAGCTGTACAGAAATGAGTTGTCTCCTGTGGTTATCAGAACCTTATTTGGAGGAGTACTTGTCATGCAAATTCCTGTGATTTCTCTTCTCAAAACAAATGGGAATGCTACTTCACTTTTTGTCTTCTAACCTCACCCTGTTTCCTCCAGCAGTTGAAACAGAAGTGAAAACAGCAGCACCAGGTGCTGCACCAAACAGTACTGCCCCCTCTTCTGGCTCACCAACCTCTCCTACTGCTGAAGTCGCTGCCTCTCTGGACAAGGAAATGAGCAATCCCCACGCTATTCCACGGAGGCACGCCCCTATAGAACAGCTTGCCAGGCAAGGGTCTTTCAGGGGCTTCCCTGCCCTTAGCCAAAAGATGTCACCTTTTAAACGCCAGCTGTCTTTGCGAATCAACGAGCTGCCTTCAACAGTGCAAAGGAAGACCGATTTCCCCATGAAAAATTCAGGTAAACCCAAAGGGTTCCAGTGAAATGTTACCTTAAATTGTCTCCTCCTCCTCTCTTTCTATGTGGCTTCATGTAACTCCTCCTTTTCTAGTAAATCCTTGTGGATCATTTCTCAGGAGGAAATGTCACCCAAGTCAGAAAACTTCTGCTTTGGGAATAGGCAAGAATTTCAAATGCAGTGTTCGTGTGCAGCAGACAGACAGTTCCAATTGCTGTCTGAGATACTGGAGCACAGCTCAGAGTGCTCCAGGAGTGGGTGTTGGTGAGTTAGTAGGTGCTGGCTCTTCCCTCCGAGTCACTTAACTAGTTCTTCCACGTAGTGCCAGGGCATCCTGAGAGACAGATCCCTTGAAGGCCTTAGCCACTTGTCATGGCATCATGTGATGCTTTTATGCAGTCTGTCTTTCTGCCTGTCCAAATTATTCTTCCTGAGAGCAATTAAATGGCTTTTCACTGTGCAGTAAAAGAAACTTCACTGTTTAGGTGGCACAGGTGGCTGTGTCTGTAACGTGTGGTACAGTTTTCAGATGAAGGCAGTGGGATTTTTTAGAGTCATCACAACATAAACACCTTGGGTGCTCAGTACTTTGCATAATGTCCCAGAATCCCCTTAGCTGGTTTGTCCTGCAGACCAGCTGTACTCTCACTTGGTACCAGAACTGGGTTTAGGCTTCTAAGTTTGAAGAAAAAATTACTGTGATAAAGGCAAAATCAACAAAAATACCTAGTCAGACTTTTCTTACAGTCCTTATTTGGTGAGCCATGCTTTCAGACCACCACTGAGTTTATCAGTACTAGTGCACTGCTGACTGGCGATGCTCACTGAGCACACTGCAGTCTCTTTCTCATGATTCAGAATGTTTCTGATGCATGTCCTATGCATGCCGCTGCCAGTGCTGCTTACTGTGGCACCACGTGTGCTGTATGCACTATCTCTCAAGAAATCAATTCTTGGGCATGCCTCCCCTGAATTTTAGATAGGATGCATGTTGTGTGCGGACATCTCGTGGGTTATATACTGTTTGTGCTTATCCATGCCCGCTCATGCCCGTTCTGTGCAGTGAAGGACTGATGATCACTATTTTTGAAAGCTGTGCAATTAGTACTATTGAGAACATCTGGTAAGTCAGTCTTACTCCAGATGTTTGTTTATCCACATTATGCTGATACTTGGTTTAAAACTGGTTGTCATTTTATGTGAGCATTCAGCTTTCACTTCTCGCAATCCCACTACCAAACCAGAGCAATCAACATTCTAACTCTAGACTTAACTTGCCGCTGTGCTTTGCAGTCAGCACATTTCAACTTCATCTAGTTACTGTGGCAGTATGTTGTTGGAACACTTAAATCTATCATAAGTATTTTCATTTCACAGTGTGCCAAATCCTTGAGATATTTAGCACTTTATACTGATTCAGCTTTCCACCAAAGCCCTGGAAAAGCCTTTTGTTGTCTGAAATGAACGTTCTCTTGTGTTAACACAGAGCCAACAGTAATAGCCAAGGTTAAATCTGCACATCCATCACCTCACCCTCTTGACTTAAAGTAACTAATGTGATGTTCTAGTTCAGCTCAGCTCTTCAACACTAACTTATTACAAAAAACCAAACAATTGTCATGCAACTCAGCAGGAGGAAGATCTGGGACACAAGGGAGCTAATTATATTTCAGTATCACAGTGGTATTTGTATATTGTTTCTGTATCCTTTACCCTTCCAGTTTAATGAGTTGTGTTTATATTTTAGTCCCTGAGGTAGAAGGGGAAACGGACAGCATTAGTGCCCTGTGCTCTCAGATCACCAATACTTTCAGCACACCATCAGAAGATCCTTTCTCTTCAGCCCCCATGACAAAACCAGTGACAGTAGTCGCACCACAGTCTCCTGCCCTTCGAGGTTTGTGACTTTGCGTGCCGTGGTCATGATGGATGAGGCTCGAATGTACATAACGTTGCTTTCCAGTAACACCTGGTCTTAACTTCTTGTGCAAGTCCTGTCATCACTATTTTGGGGGAGTGGATCCTGCTTTACTCATCTTGTCTATTTAGTTTTTCTGTGTTGTTGTTTTTAACAAAAAGTTCGTGCACCTACCACACGATAGTGTCCTGCAAGAGGGACTGGCTTTGAGATAATGACTATTTTAACATTTTGCCTCCTCAACTGCAAAAAAACTTACCCACTGTGTGTCACAGGAACCAAATCCCACAAGGGAAGAGTTTTTGTGCCACCACATGATTACTGTTTCCCACACAAACTTTCAAGGTGTGGAGAGATGCCAACTTACAGCACTCGCTGCAGCCTCGAATCTTCATTTCGCTCATGCCCATTTATGCAAGTTGTGTGAAAAGAGAGCCTCTCCTTGTTAAATGTACTTATTGCTACTTTACAGCTGAAATCTCTTGTTGTTTTGAACCTAAAATCAATCATGCAGTAAGTGCTGGTGAGCCATCTCTCTTCTCCATAAAAACTACTAATTTGCCTTCACTTGGTCATCAGAACTCAAGGTCTTAACTCCATAAAGCCCAACCGTCCCACAGTTCTGCTCACAAGAGTTGGCCTGGTGAAGTGGAATTTACATCCTTATCAACTGTCAGTCCAGTTTGGCTAATTTACACAAACTGCTGTCATGTGGAAGTGTCTAAACTGTTGTTTGTTGATAGATCTGACATGGCCCACTAATATACCAGTCACGTGCATGCCTTGCATGAATTAATTGCACTGATGTTGTCTGCTCCCATTTTAGTTAATGGCACTGCCTCTGCCTTCTGTGTGCTTGCTGCTAAACCATCCCAAGCTGCTGTAGTGTCCACAGCTATGCCCGTTCGTGAAACCAATCCTTGGGCTCATGCTCCTGCTGCTAATACTGGAGCTGCAGCTGTGGTTGCTGGTAAGATTGGAAGTGGATCCGGTGCACTGCTATGAGAACTTGGATCAAAAGCATAATTGAGCCCTCGAGACAAATGTCGATGCCACTTAATGGCGAGTGGAAGGAACAGAAACAAAAGCCGGAAGTAGTAGCCTTTTGCACGAGTGGATAGAGGGAAGTGATGAACTTGCTGGTTCTGGGTCTATAAGCTGGACTGCTTCTTATTTTGGCAGCATTTTAGAATAGCTAGTGCTTAAAAAGGAAGTAATGAAGTAGTGTGTGTGGGGATGAGAGGAAAGACTCTAGGCATACCCAAAATAATGTGTGTGTTCTTTCCACTGATATACATAAGGAGAGATGAAGGTGGTTGCTTAAAGGCTTCAGAGGTTTGTTTCTTCTGTTCAGTAAGTTCAGTCTGACCCTCCACTCCTTGTTTGTAGTTAAGTACAATGTAAGGTGGTGCTTTGACTGTCACCCCTTTGGACATGTGCTAGAAGTCTCAGTCACAGTAGCATTTTCTGCTGGCTCAGCTCAAGAAGAGAAACTTTGCTGGTGAAAGAGTAGTTTCTTGTAAAAGTATCAGACCCATTTTCAGCAATTCTTACAGTTCCCACTGTAAAAGCAACAGTCAGATGGCATTTCACTGGATTAGGTTGACTGATGACTACTGATGACTGATGAATAGTAATGGGTTTCCACTTCTCTTAAATATCAGAGCCATTTCTAGCATCTCTGGTTGCCTTTCTCACTCTATTGGAAACCTGGCAAGGCCCCATGGGAACAAAAGAGAAGCTGAAACTGCAGGGAGAAGGAAAACCAGAATTCAGATGGTGGGAAAAAGTTTTGAAACTGTGGGAGGATGGAAGCGATGGTGACTTTTGGGGCTTGCGTTTTTTTTTTAAATCACCAAATATAACTGACTTAAAATAAGGGCTGGGTTATAGAAGGAAAGTCTAAAATGCTGGACTTGAACTTCATAAATAAGTTTGAGAGGTTAACAGCCTGAGTTGTACATGAAAACAGTAAGGGAAGAGGGAGTAGAGATGGAGGATTAATACAGAGGAGTCGTAGTAAGGACAGTTGACACATCATACAGTAATTTGATTAGATTCCTTAAGTGTGCTTGTATATCGTAGTAAGTACTTGCACTTCAGTGGCTATAGGACAGAAGAATTAGTATCTTGACCTGCCACTGCCATCATTACTGGCCTTTAGAGGGTAAAGCCTTAATTTAGGAAATGCAGCAAACCACTCTTAAAACCAATTGCTTCTGAGAACAGACTGAGACCATGGATGCACAAAGATGTGTCCAATGATGGTAGCAGTCTTCCAGCCTCAGAGGGTGGAGGCCTCTCTGTTCTTTCCAGCCTTTCTAACTGATAAAAGGGTAAGGAGTGGAAGCATTAGTGACTTCCCCATGCTTTCCTTCCCAGGCACTGAATGGAGCAGCACCTCCTCAGGTGCAGCCTCACCAAGTCTCTTCCAAGGAAATCACAGACGTACTCCCTCAGAAGCAGACCGCTGGTTGGAAGAGGTCTCAAAGACTGTCAGAGCCCAACAGCAACCAACTGCAGCCCCTGCTCCAGCCCCAGCTCCACAGCCGCTACTACAGCCTCCTCCAGCAGCTTCCCAGCCAGCAGCACCAGCCTTCCCAGTCAGCACCTTTGTTGCGCCTCAGCCTGTGCCGGTGGGTGTGGTACCACCCCTGCAGCCAGCGTTTATTCCTGCTCAGCCCTACGCTGTGGCAAATGGGATGACCTATGCAGCCCCAAGCGTACCTGTGGTCGGAATCACACCTTCCCAGATGGTAGCCAACGTCTTTGGTACTGCAAGCCACACTCCAGCCGCCCACCCGCATCAGTCGCCCAGTCTTGTCAAACAGCAGACGTTCCCTCAGTACGAAAGCAGCAGTGCTACCACCAGCCCCTTCTTCAACCCTCCTGCGCAGCACAACGGCTCTGCAGCCTTCAACGGAGTCGAGGGTAGCAAATGGGCTGCAGAGGACAAGCATTCGCAGCCTCCCGCTGCCGCTCCACAGGTAGATCCCTTTGAAGCACAGTGGGCAGCCCTGGAGAGCAAGGCCAAGCAGCGCACTAATCCCTCTCCAACTAACCCCTTCTCAAGTGATTTACAGAAGACATTTGAGATTGAACTTTAAGCAGTCTTTTGGGGGGGGGTTGATAAATTGTCCACTAGGGTAGTGGAATAAAGGGAGCAGAGGGAACTGTTTCTGATCAGTTTGCTTTGATAATCCCAAAGGTCCCTTCAAACAAAAATGGGTTAGAAAGAGGGAGCAGTTATGGGGAGGATATAAACGTACAGAGAATTTAACGTGCAGTTCTTAAAAGGATGCTGGAGCCACCCCAGTCTGCATTTCCTCCTCACTTGGAAAGCTGGAAGTCAAACAGAGCAAAGAAAGGCACCCAGTCCCAAAGCCTGTTCTGCAGAAACATCACTTCTCTCACAGTAAGGGAGGCAGAGTTTGCACTTCTGTCCTTCTGATGCCCTGTGAGTCCCGGACAAACCCCCTCAGGGAAAAATGGATGGGGTGGGGTAGTGGGGGGGTGGACATGGGTGGGAGATTGTCACCTGCTTGGTAAAAGCTAGGTTTGTGGAAAAAGTTGAGCTTCCATTTTGAGTAACAAAGTGAATATTATATGTAAAGAATAAAGTAAAGCCAAAATCTTTATTTTTATGCATTTAGAATATTTTAAATAGTTGGATATTAAAAGCTGTATGAGTTGTAAGTAATCTTGCCAAAGGTTAAAAAACAAAAGGGGGCTGGATGTATGAAATTGTACATAAGATTGATTTATCTCTGATTCTTATTGTAAGTAATATTGGGGGGTGGGGTGGAAAAAGGGGCTCTAGCTTGTTCTTGTATCTGTTCATTGTAAGTAGCATATTGCAACAACAATCACAACCAATAAGTCATTATATCGTAGTTTTAAAGGAAGAAAATTAAAGAACAGTATTGTCATGGTTTGAGAACCATGGGGAGAATTTACTGGGTTTTATGGGAATCAAGCTACATATTCTATATAGTATGGTTTTTTCCTTTCATGTATTGCTGCAGTTTCTTTGTCTTAATCTATTGGTTCTAACACTACTGTGATAAGTTACTGTAATCATATCTACATCCTGGCGTGACCTGGGAAACCATTTTATGTTTGTCTGTCAAATAGCTCTTAGAGGTTTTTAACTTTGGTTTAATTCCCCCCTACACTGATTTGTGAAACCTTGTGGTTAAGGCTGCAGCTGGTCCAGGTTCTGCCTCTGGTGACTTGTGAAAACCATCTCATTTTAACTTTACTTTTAAACTTTGGCCTTACAAGCAAATGTAAGTTATATATATTTGTACTGATGATTTATAATCTGCTTTAACAGAAATAAATGTTGGTGGTAGATGTGCTGTCTGTGAAAGCTTTGTTTCCCACCCCATGCAGTTCTCAGCCCATCTGGCTGTCTTCTCTCTTGTTGGGTAAGTGAGCCCTGATTGCCAACCTAGAAGCTCAGTAACACCTCTTACTTTGTACACCACCTTCAGTTACCTTTAAGACTGAACTGGCAAATACCCTTGTGACCATAACTGGCAGCCTTTGCTGAAAACACCGGGTTCTGGATTTGCACAACTGTATTTTCAAATGCTGAGACAGGGAGAAATATGAAGACAGTAACATTCAAAAAGGAAAAGAAGGAAAACTCTCATTTTCTTTCCCCTGCTTCCCAAAGGAATGAACAGGAGAAGAGCCATGTGAAAAGTCAGCATATTTTCCTGTCTTTTCTGTTCTTCCAGGCCACTAACAGAACCCATCACAGCAACAAGCTACCTAACTGCGTTCTTAAGTGCACCACATCAGTTTAGACACATGGAAAAGTCAGACTTTGTCACCTGGAGGGGAAGAAATGCTGCCTTTGGCCCCAGCATTTGAGCCTGCCAGCAGTTTCCATTTCCAGCCAAGTACAGTGACTGTCACAGGGACGTGGTCTAGAACCTTTTCCCCTGTATGGATTCTTACCTGTTTTCATTATGTGAATAGCAATGACCACCACTCCCTGTCTTCTTAAAGCTGGTACCAATCTCTTCAGCTCTCCAAAAAGCAAGCAAGTAGTTAGAGGCAGTTATAGTAGGCAAGTAAAGCACATGTAGCCTATTCTGTTAGTTCCACATCTTTCACAGCAGTGCCCCAAAAGCAACTGAAAATAGCCCAATGCAGCTACACCCTTCCCCTACCCTGCAGATAACAGTAAATGACCTTCCTGCAGTCAATTATTTACAGAAGAAAATTAACATCTCAATTCTCAAATAAAAGTAAACATTCAGGCATTTAAATAGCACTACAGAGAGGGAAAAGCTCGGCTTGTCAAACAAAAGAAATGTAAAAGGACTCCTTAGTTAACTAATGCAGTGATGGCACATAATTGAAGCAGGGACTGCATGCCCTCCAAACCCATCCTTACTGCCCTGGTTATGCAGCTGAAAGGAGGTCAGAATAAAACCCCACTTAACGCTGAAGCACCTTCAGTGTTAAAAGTTCCTGCCCCGTCAGAATACAGGTGCCTGTTACAGCCTTCATGAGCCTCAGGAGAGCTTTCCCTGGCCCCGTCTTGTATAACTACACAGCTTAAGCGAAAGCTGACTACGCAGAGTATTTAAATAGTCTAAAAATAGAGCCTCTTGCCAGAGTGGAAAGGGATATTTTAGAACTGACTGCTTGCTCTGGGACAAAGGTGACACAACAACAATGGACTTCCTACCTGTGCTACCCTCTATACCTGTTGCATGTGCACTGCGAGGGCTTCACCAAGACTGGCATTTACACAGTTTGTGATTAACCCCCGGACTCAAAAGGACAAGTCATACCATATACTAAAATAGCCTTGTGCAGGCAGGAAAGGTGCTGGGCTGAGATGTTAAATGCAAAATTACAGAGAGAGCCTAGAAGTAGTTCTCAGGGCCATCGCCTTGTTTTTCAGTAGCCAATGATGTCAACTTCAAACCCTACGCTACAGCCCCTACTATGAATTCCTAACACAATTAGGGCTTTTAACTGCAAAATCAGTATTGTTGTCTTTTCTAGCAAGCACAATCTATCAGACCACAGAAAGACCCACCCCCAGATAGCTGCATGACTGTCACCTCTCACTCCTTTACTGGATTGCTTCTAGACTTTTCAGTTTGTTCCCATCTTAAAGCAGTGTGTCCAATCCTGAAGCCACACCTGTGCTGAAGAGAGTGCAATCGTTAGGTTAGTAATTCTTAGGGGCATCTGAACTCATTTACTGGATTTAGTGTCTAAACCAGCTTTAGGCTGTCAAGCCTGGGGATTTAACACCCCTGTATTACTGCTGCCCCCGAGTACTGAGTCTGGACTGGAGAGTGGGTGAGCACAGTCCTGAAAGAGCTGCTTGCCTTGGAAGCCTTAAAGTAATAAAACAGAAACACAAGAAGAAAACACCCCAACACACAGCTAATCTCTCAACAGCACCCTCTTCAACCCCCAACCAAATCACACTAGTCTAGTAGTTTCTAGTTACATCTATGCAAATAATAAATGAGAGATGGTGGTAATTAATATGGTATAACCCATCCAAAGTCTCAGCAGGGACACTGGAATGAGGAAAAGGGGGACTGATAGGGCTGATGGTAAGGTAGAACAGTGCTGTGGAGGCTGTGAAAACTGCTTTGGCTCAGAATTAATTCCATTCTGTGATACTAAAGACACCCAAGGGCCTTTCCCTGATGTAACAAATCATGATATAATCTCACCTCCCGAAACAGTGGAGACTTGCAGAGTGTCACATGCCTACTTGCTGCCACTCAGTGCTAGTTTTCAAACACAGGATGCTTTTCAGTTACAGCTGCTCTGCATCTGGAGGTCCTCACTTGTCGGCCCACAGCAGCAGGAATCCACCCATGCTGTTCACAGGGCCAGGCTTTCCTGGACTTACCTGATCACAGGGAGGTTTGTTCTGGCAAGTCAAAGGCCTCTCCATGTGTTTATGTGTGTATCATTCACTTTTCCAAGCTGCAACTCAGCCCAATGCTACCACCAAGCCTGGCTTTGCAATGAATTCAACAGTGTAATTCTGGGTCAAGAATGAAAAACCAGTAAGAACCTTATCTGTTGAGCCTACCTAGAGCCAGAGGTATTTAAACTGCAGCATCTCAGAACGAGGCAACAGTTTTGGTATACCCACCTAAATTATCTCTAACATTTGGGAATGGCTGAAAGTATCCTTCTAGCTTTCTGTGAAGCATTGCTTCTGCATTTCACTCCAAAGCTGACTACAGTAAAGCAGAAACCAAACTGACCCAACCAAACATGTATCTAAGGTATACTGGAATAAAGCAGCTACTAGCAGCATGACATTACAGCTGCACCCCTAGAGCCAGTAATTTCACAGGACCTGAATACTAATGTTACATGCATCAAGCTATGTCTCATGGCCAGAATCCTTTGCAATTAGGTGGAAAGTGCTCTCCAGGATTACACATGTTCATTGCTCATTAGAGCTTTCTTTAAGACAGTTCAGGCTCATCTTCAAACAGAGACCTTTGAAGAGCACTTCTCTCGCTTGTGTGAATAATTGGTCTCTCTTTCATGCTTGTTGTCTGCCTTCTCTAAAGTCACAACATCCTTATATTCTAAACATCATGCTGTTCTGTGAATGACAGCAGCTACCCTTAAGTGAAGAGATGGATAAGCTACAGCAAGGCATACAGGGAGAAAAAGGAGTTTGCAAAAAAATTGAGGGTGGTGGGTCCCCCACCTTCAAACAGGTACACCTGCTAGTACTGCTGTTCAATTCACCCTCCAGCTTTGCATCAGGGCAGAGCTCCCAGAGCAATTTCATGCAGTAGAAGGACAGAGTTCATATTCCCAGTCTTGTAACTGGTCACCTGGGCAACCCTGTGGGCATGGAGGTGTCTGTCACCCACGGTGATGAGGAGGACTGGCCTGTGACTGGTACTGAGAGCAGCTGGCACAGCAGAAGCTGGAGTAGTATTCGTTACTGCAGAGCCGGGCCTGCAGGATCAGGTCACAGTTGGCGAGGTGTGGCTGGTCCATGCACTCTCTGCTCACATCCACAACACGATTCACAGTGGCTGCAGCCAAGCAAAAGGTGAAGCAGCTATAAATATACTGCCAGGGCTTATCTCCAGCATGTTCCTGCCAGTTCTAAGGGGATTGTTTTGAACTTAGTCAAACATTCAAGGATGAGAGAGAAACTAACTCCTCCAGTGAGATACAAGAGGAGAATGCAATTTCTGGGGCTGATCTCCTGAGAAGAGACCTCTCTACCCTGTACAAAGCCAGCTGGATGGTGTCCAGAATCCAAATACAAATCCTGCAACTAACTATTATATTAAGCAACTATTGCATTTTGGCCTAAGGAAGTTGATTAGGCTCCCAGTGCCTACAAATTAACCTCCCAATGCCTTCTCCTACAATGAGTGAAGGGATATTTCCATTCCTGCTTTTCTGCTCAGGGAAAGCAGGGCTTCTTGAGTAGCACAGCCTAGAGGCTGCTTCCCAAAGGCCAAGGCAGGTGGTAGAGAGGCACAAGCAATGGGCACAGGAGAAACAGGGTGACCAGGTTGTACTCACTGCTAGGCCTGCTCCTCAGCACCTTCACCTCTGTGCTGGCACTGACAGAGCTGCTGCTGCTGTAGGCATTACATGTGTAGGAGCCCTCGTCAGCCTCCTGAACATTGCTTATGATCAGGCTTCCATCCTGGGACAGGTGGATGTGGTGGCCATCTGCCCACATGGGGACTCCATTCCTGTGGTGAAAAACATTCTGTACCACTGCTCCCACCCATGGGGAACTAAAGTATCTCTCTGTGCTCTTTGGGAGCTAATGCTCTGTGAAAGGGTGAGTTCCTACCAATTCAGCAGGAAGAAAGAAGAAATCTTATTTCACTACAACCTGGCTCGACAATTAACACGGGTCTGAGCCAATTGGCATCTGTTGCCCACTGTCTGTGTAGGAGGTAGCCAGCTGTGTGTGCTGTGTACAGACATTGCCCTTTCTGCTGTTACACATTTTTGAGGTTTGAGGAACTAAGAGAAAATCCAGGGTGTCTTTCCCTCTCTCCAGGTTGTGGTCTGGCAGAACTTGTTTGCCTGGCATGGGCCGCAGCATGTACTGCTTGAGGACTATCTGGGGTAGTGAGCAATGAGGCCTCTTTCCTCGCCCTGAAAAATCTGGGTGTGTTGTTTTGTTGTTTTTTCAAATGTTTAAAACACCAGCAAGATTGTGTTCTGGTCTGGAATATTCTGTGTCCAGCAGGAACACTGCCTGAATTACAAATTATCAAGGGAATGAAATGTGGTTCACTGAGAAGGGTTTCATTCAGACTCTGAAACTTGCATCACTTTGTTAGCTCAAATATCACTGCTATGGAAGAAGAGCTCTCTTTGTGAGAGGGCCCATTTCAGTCCTGCCCCTTGGAGTAGAGGGATTTAAACAATTACCAATCCATCTCTCTGGATCTTTCACAAGAGGGCTCTGGAACAGAGCTGATTATTTTCAAACAGGGAAAAACCCCACCAAACACTTTCACAAATTGAGAAACCATTAACAGCTTTTCCTTTACTTTTCTTAAAACACTTTAAAATCTCCTTTGCTCCCATGGACAGTAGAGTGAGCAACTATTGCAGCGGGGAGCTGGGAGAATAGTCGCTGTTATTATAGGGACTGAAACGTTTGCTGTGTTTGTGCAGAGATTATAAAGACCAACTAAAGTCCTCCTCTAATTACTGATTTTAGTTTTTGCTATTGTAATGTCACTAGCTTTCCAGTTTGGAGCCCTTTGGAACTCCATGAAATCTTATCTTGATGGTTGCTTTTCCTCCTCATTTAGCTGGAATGTGAACAGGGTAACCCCCCCAAGTCACAGGGATCTTGTCCAGGATTGTGGGGTACCAGTCACATTGTTTAGGAAAAGGTGAGTGTTGCTATAGTTAGGGCTGATAACTGTGGACCTGTCCTTTACCTGACAGGGATCCTGCATTATTATTTTGAGGGTAAGCAATGAGGTTTGGGAAGACAAGGAAAGGGAAGCTCTGTCTCATTTTTGCTCACCTTGACCACCTTATATTAACATTGCTGCCAGTCACCGTACAGGGAAGCTGCGCAGTTCCTCCCTCAGGTACTGTAATGCTTGGCAGAAGACCAGTGATCCTCAGCTCTCCTAGAATAGAAGGGAAATCAACACTAGCAGGACGACAATGGCTTGCTGCCCCTGGTACTCCCTCATGGGAAAAGTCTGATACATGCTACAATGAGCTATGCGTCCCTAGGCCTTAGGCAGCATGTTTGGAGCTATGATGCTGTTTCCTTTTGTCCAAGCAAGACCAAGACCTCAAAGAGCTTATTCCTCCAGCTGGACAGAAGCACTACACAGGCAGAGAACCATCTCCTTAGTTTGTCTTGCTCCTATACCATTCCATACCAGTGTCCCAGACAAGGCCCTGACAGCCACTCTTGCTGTGCTGTTAGTCCCTCCTCCCAGCTGCCTGGAGCACCACAATCTACTAGATGCACACCCAGATTACCTTTGACTAGACTAGACTAGAATAGAACAGAACAAACCAGGTTGGAAGAGACCTTCAAGATCATCATGTCCAACCCATCAACCAATCCAACTCACCTAAACAACTAACCCATGGCACCAAGCACCCCATCAAGTCTCCTTCTGAACACCTCCAATGATGGTGACTCCACCACCTCCCCGGGCAGCCCATTCCAATGGGCAATCACTCTCTCTGTGTAGAACTTCTTCCTAACATCCAACCTAAACCTCCCCTGGTGCAGCCTGAGACTGTGTCCTCTTGTTCTGGTACTGTCTGCCTAGGAGAAGAGACCAACATCCACCTGTCTACAACTTCCCTTCAGGTAGTTGTAGAGAGCAATAAGGTCACCCCTGAGTCTCCTCCTCTCCAGGCTAATCAACCCCAGCTCCCTCAGCCTCTCCTCATAGGGCTTGTCTTCCAAACCCCTCACCAACTTTGTTGCTCTTCTCTGGACACGTTCCAGCAAGTCAACATCCTTCCTAAACTGAGGGTCCCAGAACTGGACACAGGACTCAAGGTGTGGCCTAACCAGTGCAGTGTACAGGGGCAGAATGACCTCCCTGCTCCTGCTGGCCACACTGTTCTTGATACAGGCCAGGATGCCATTGGCCCTCTTGGCTGCCTGGGCACACTGCAGGCTCATGTTCAGCCTACCATCAACCAGTATTCCCAGGTCCCTCTCTGCCTGGCCACTCTCCAGCCACTCTGACCCCAGCCTGTAGCACTGCATGGGGTTGTTGTGGCCAATGTGCAGAACCCGGCACTTGGATGTGTTCAATCTCATGCCCTTGGACTCTGCCCATCTGTCCAGCCTGTCGAGGTCTCTCTGCAGAGCCTCTCTACCCTCCAGCAGATCAACTCCTGCCCCCAGCTCGGTGTCGTCAGCAAATTTACTGATGATGGACTCAATGCCCTCGTCCAGATCATCAATAAAGATGTTAAAGAGCACAGGGCCCAGCACTGATCCTTGGGGCACACCACTAGTGACTGGCTGCCAGCTGGATGTGGCACCATTCACCACCACTCTCTGGGCTCGGCCCTCCAGCCAGTTCCTAACCCATTGCAGTGTGCTCCCGTCCAAGCCATGGGCTGACAGCTTGGCCAGCAGTTTGCTATGGGGGATGGTGTCAAAGGCCTTGCTGAAGTCCAGGTAGACTACATCCACAGGCCTCCCCACATCCACCAGGCGGGTCACCTGATCATAGAAGGAGATCAGGTTGGTCAGGCAGGACCTGCCCTTCCTAAATCCATGCTGGCTAGGCCTGATCCCTTGGCCATCCTGTGAGTGCTGTGTTATTGCACTCAGGATGACCTGTTCCATGATCTTGCCTGGCACTGAGGTCAGGCTGACAGGCCTATAATTCCCTGGCTCATCCAACTGGTCCTTCTTGTGGATGGGCACCACGTTGGCCAGCTTCCAGTCCTCTGGGACATCTCCAGTGAGCCAGGACTGATGAAAAATGATGGAGAGTGGCTTAGCCAGCTCATCTGACAGCTCTCTCAGCACCCTAGGATGGATCCCATCCGGTCCCATGGACTTGTGGCATCCAAGTGGCTGAGGAGAGCTCCAACTACCTGCTCATGGAACATAGGGAAACTGTGCAGCTCCCTGGCTCCTTCTGCCAGCTCTGCAGGCCAGCTGTCTGGAAGACGTTCTATCCTGCTAGTAAAAATTGAGGCAAAGAAGGTGTTAAGTACCTCTGCCTTTTCCTCATCCTTTGATACAATGTTTCCCTCCATGTCCACCAAGGAGTGGAGGTTGTCCTTGCCCTTCCTCTTGCTATTAATGTATTTATAGAAGGACTTTTTGTTGTCCTTCACAGCAGAGGCCAGTCTAAGCTCCAAATGTGCTTTTGCCTCCCTAATTTTCTTCCTACATGATCTAGCAACATCCTTAAACATTTCGTGGGTTGCCCCACCTTTCTTCCAAAGATGATACACCCTCTTTTTTCCCCTTAGTTCTATTAAGAGTTCATTAACCATCCAGGCTGGCCGTCTGCCCCGGCGGCTCATATTCTGGCACACTGGCACAGCCTGTTCCTGCGCCTTCAAGAGTTCTTCCTTGAAGCAGGTCCAGCTCTCCTGGACCCCTTTATTTTTAAGGGCTTTATCCCAAGGAACCCTCTGAGTTAGTTCCTGTCCTCAAGCTGCCAAGAGGTATGGCCAGACAAGAAACCCACACTGCCCAGCCCTCCCTGTCTCCTCTCCTGTGTGCACACAGGCATGTGTGTACTGATAAAGCAGATGTGTCTCCACCCACCCAGTACCTAGAGGTCGGAACAGGACATGGCGCTGGTCCCGGTCACGTCCATTTGAGGCGATGCAGGTGAAGAAGCCAACATCTTCCGAGCTGACACGGCTGATCACCAGCGCCCCATCCGACTGCTGCCGGTGTCTGGGGAGCAAAACCAGAAAGCTCCTCAGCCTGTGCTTGGGTCAGGATGTGTCTCCAGCCAGCAGAGCTGAAGCTGAGCCTCATGCACAACTTTGCGGTGACAATGAACAAAGGTTTAGCTGCAGCTCAGTTCAACATGTAATGCAACCCCAGCTCCTCAAGTTCCATCAGTAATGCTGCAGACTTCGGGAAAGCTCTCTCTACTAGAGCAGGTTTGTGGGAGTGGATGGTGAGGGGAGCTGCAGGAGAAAAGCACCAGTACCTGTATAAGTTCATTTCAGGCACCTTGATCTCTGCCTTTGCTGTGAACTTCTGCCCTGGCTCACAGACAAGCTGAATTTTGGCAAATTTGCTTGCTATGTGTTTGCATTTTGTTCATCTCACAGATTAACAAATTTCAGCTTTGGCTCAACTGTTCACTCAAGGGGTCAATGTTCAGACTGATCTATGAGTGAAACTTAGACAGTCAAGCAGGATGGTCTGGCTTTCATGGAGGAAGTTGCCTGTCCAACAAAGGACAGGCCTTAGCTACATGGACAGCAGATCATTCTCTCAGGAAGGAAACAGGGAAGGCAAGGCCAGGAGGAGGTCCTCCTCCACACGAACCTGCCTGTGGGTATGGTGGAATGGCCTGGGAGCTCACCTGGGAGATGAGAGGGGCTGCCCATCTTTCTGCCACTCAATGGTGAGAGCTGGCGATGCTTCCACTGTGCAGGGCAGTCTGACTCTCTCCCCGATGCTGGCCTCCACTACTGAGGGCTCACTCTTATCCATTCTCAACCTGCAAAGTCCACAAGCACACCAAAGATGAGGAATCTTCCTCACCCAGCACCTGACCTTCAGCACAAGGCTTTTTTCCATCACAATTTCATAGCAATTATTTTTTGCCTCCAATGGGAAAGGGTGGTCTCTGCACCCTCATCAGAGCTCTGTCATTACCAACATTCACACACAACACTCAAATCCCGCTCCAGTTCAGCACAGCTTGGTGCTGCACTCCTGCCAGACAGCTTAACCCTTTAGAGAGAGCACCACTGTTCCTTATAGCATCTCTCTGGTTAACAGCCTAGGAAATGATAGCAAAATGAAGGCACAGCAAATGGTACAAAGCCCTTGTATAAGCAAGCTGCCCACAAACTGCTTATCAGGCACACAAAAATGAGCAGGTGTTTTTTGGGGGTGTGAAGAGCCCATTGCAATCACCTGACTGCACACAAGGCCCAGCAGCTGGCCATCCACTTCGTGCAGCAGGGAGGTTTAGGTTAGGCTCTCAACACCCATCCCTTCCTGCTCTTTGCTCTGTCATAACTGCAGCTAAACACCATTTTAGAAGGGAGCTTAACCAGGATATTCTCAGAGTCAGATAAGACATCATCTTCCCCACCCCCATTCTCTGACCTGAATTCTTCATCTCAAAAGGCAAAACCAAAGAGCCTTAATTCAGTGCTTTTAATTCATTGAATCAAGTCTTTCTGCTTTTAGGCAGAAGAAGCTAAGGAGGCTGCTGGGGAGTTCAGTGAATTGGCTGGGATTACAGGTGGGAAACCCAAAAGAAGGGAAGAATCATCTAATCTAAAGCCCCAATATGCTGCATTTGGGGCAAAAATATTTGATACTTTTTTATTTCTGTGGAGCCCAGAAGAGCCAAAGAAATCTGTCAAAAGGCTACAAAACATGCCACCCAGGACATGAGGAGAGAGCTTTGAGACAAACTGGTTTGGTCACAAAATATTTAAAAATCAATGGGTGGGAGCTAAGGTAATTTGAGCTTTTTTTTGATATATATATATATATGTGCGTGTATATATATCTCTAGTTAAGCAGTTCCTGTTCTCTTTGCCCACACTAACTTGAACAAGTAAGGATGATGCTGTCCCTGGTATTTCTACTTTCACTTGAACCTATCTCCTTCACTGTCAGCCTCCCTGTGCATCTTTGGTCAGAATATGCTTCTTTCAGGAGACCCTCGGGGAGGGCAGAAGACAGCTTGTAATAGGAATCTTCTCTCATTCCTGTTGTCAGCAGTTCAGTACTGTTTGCTTCCCAACTGTGCCCCAGAACAGCTGACCCAAGACCTTTCCAACCTTCAGCTTTTCTACATGAAGGGATGCCATATGGTTCATCAGCTGGGCACGGTGGACAAACTGTTGCTGTGCGTGAACTTACCTGTAGGTGAGTTGCTGATGCACAGAGGAGGTGGCTGCCTGTGCAACCTTCCCGCCTCTGGATAGCTCTCGATGCTGCTGGCTTCCCTTGTGAAGGACCTGACCTCTCTCACCCTCTGCCAGAACAGTGCTCTGGTACTCTATTCAAAATAAAATGCCATATGTGAATAAAAGGACACTTCTCACTGTGACCTCTTGCGTAGGGTTTCTGTGAGCTTGGGAGAGCTTGCTGAACTGGAGCCAAAGAGCCCTTCAGCCATCTGTTTTCTGGCTGACTAGTGCAGTGAGCCTGCGCTGTCTGCTAATGAGAGTCACAGACCTGCAGGCAAGCAATTTCAGACTCCTTTCTCTCCTCTGTCAGAGAACATGTTGCAGCATCGCTTAGGCCACAATGCCTTCTGCCCCATGTGCCATTGCTGTGACAAAGCACACTTCAGAGATTGAAGGCTACAGGGTGCCTTGCTGGCCCATCTTTTGAGGCTAGTCTTTCATATTTTTTTGTTTTGTAAATAAGGCACGTTTTCAGAACAGGGAATTGTTTGTTACCCCGCAGGATCTGTTGGGACAAAACACAAATGCACCAGCACAAACAGCTATGGCAGACTGGTCACGTTATAGCGTGAGATGGAGAGCCCAGAAAATTGCAGAAACTCCCACTTCCAGAGTCTGCTTTCTGGGATCAGGAGGCAGCTGATGAAAGTTTGTTCCTGCAGCTGCCTTTACAGCTCCTGTTGTCAATAGCAGTTAAAAATGAGCCTCGAACTACCTTACGTGGAAGATAAGTCACCTATGATCTGCAACCGAATCTGTCGTCTCTCGGTCCTCCCATCAGAAATGTGGCACGAGTAAGTCCCAGCATCCTCCAGCTTGACGTGGCTGATCACTAAGGAGCTGTCAGACTGGTAGGTGTGCCTGCAACAGGAGCAAGGATTAGCTGCCTCTGCCTTGCTGCGGACAGCAAGTGGCTAATGCAGAGCAGCCTGTCCTGCTGATGTTACATAAACAACCACCACCACATAGTGCCCTCCCCAGCTTAGGAAAAAACAAAACCCTGCTGACCACAGAGGGGTCACAGGCAGGGGAAATAACTGCAGCAGAAAGGAGGTCAGGAACAGAGAGGAAACTGAGATGGGAAACAGGGAACTGCTTTCAAGAACCCTCTCCCATGAGGAAGCAAAGTGGCCTTCCAGGCAGGAGCCTGAGCCCCAGCAGTCATCTAACAGAAAAGCATAACTGGGCTTTTCTTAACTGTGATTTTCATAATACAGCACAACTGTCTGGCTCCAAACTCTTGCTGGAAAATGGTTTCCCAGGGAAAAATACATGCTTTAAAATGGGTGTTTTGCTGTGGGCTTTTTATATATCTCAGGTGGGAGTGCCAGAAACTTCCAGCCAG
The DNA here is from genome assembly GCF_026170545.1 of Melanerpes formicivorus. Classification (NCBI taxonomy): domain Eukaryota; kingdom Metazoa; phylum Chordata; class Aves; order Piciformes; family Picidae; genus Melanerpes; species Melanerpes formicivorus. The sequence goes on along the minus strand of NW_027142414.1, from coordinate 3,500,102 downwards.
GAGCACTGAGTTATTTGGCTATGAGTGTCACCCTGGACTACTGTCTTAGCGCTACCCCAAGATGAATTCAACAGAGACATTTTTCTGTATCCCTCTCCTCATGTCAGCTTCCACCAGTGCCTTTTTGTGGGACAGCACCTGTTCTGTCCCATAACACTAGCCAATGCCTCATTACTGCTGCAGACTGTTTCTGCTGCACACAGATCAGGCGGAGAGTTCATGCTCTTACACGGCTGTGTTTATTTCTTCATACTGTTTTGTTGTTGCTGTTTTTAAGAATGATAACAGCAAGACTACAAAGCATGTGGGCAAATATTCAGCACTCTGCCCAGCAAGGAGTCCATCTGCTCTACAATGGAGGAAGCTGAGCTCACCTGTCAGAGGAGACCGGTCGGCCATCCTTCATCCACTCCACCCTGGAGAAGGGGGACAAGCCTGTCTTGCAAACCAGCTGGATGTTTTGTCCCACAGCTGCTGTTACAAGAGAGGGTTTGGCTTCCTCCAGGATGGCTCTGAAAGAGAAAGTGATTTCTTTTGCACATCTGCAGCCCTCCCTTCCTCTGAGTCCTCTAATGAGGCTCTGGATGAGACACAACCACAGGGCAATGCAGGACTGGTTTCCCATTCAGCTTTTACCAGACACACCAATCAACATGTGGGGATCAGTCTCCTACATGGCAAAGGCTGCTCTGGACAGTCTGAATGCTACAGCATCTCCAGGAAGAGAGAGTTCTACACTCCTCCCTTCAGAAGGAACTAGGTTCAGCTCAGCAGACACAGCTCCAGTGCAGACATTTAGATCTAGCTCTGTAAACTCCTGATTTTTTTGGGGGGACACATCTGGATCCTGACTCAAACTCTGCATCCGAGATAAAGACTTTGAAGCCAGGAGAGTCAGAGAAATTTTTTGGTCAGAACAACAAAGCCACCTCTATGGATACTCATTTACAGTGTAGGAATGCCTCCCAGACAAAGATCCCAGCACCCTGCATTCTTTCCATGCACTGTACCTTCCAGTGCTGTAGGGAGCAGGGACAGTGGAAGGAAAGATACAGGAGAAAACTCCAGCACCTGAATAAGCTCACTTAAAGGGCTGCATGGCCAATCCATTGCATGGCATTCCCAGTTAGCTGGTCCCAACTGGGGCAATACTGTCACTCCAGAGGAAGCTGCACTAATGCTTCACGATGAGCTGGCAGAACAGGAAGAAAAAAAATCAAATAAAACCATCACCTGTGCAGAGCCCGCACTGGGAAAGAGCCTGCAGATGCTTGGTGTCCCTCTGTCATGGAAACATCTGCTACCAAAGACGTTTGCCTCTGCTTGCTTTCACTGAGCAGCACCTGCTGGCTTCTGCTGCTCTGTCTTTCTGGGGGCCCAGGCAGGGCTGTCTCCCATGAGTGCAGCTGGCTCAGGTTGTCTGATTGGCTTTGCTGGCTGCCCCAGCGAGGCCTCTCCAGTGCACCAGTCCTTGACAAAGACCCTGGCAGCATTTCACTTCTCCAGCTGTTCTGTCTGTGGCTGTCTTGTGTGGGATATGAGGCCCCATAGGTTCTTCCTTCTTGTCTGTGACTCACAGACTCTCTCAGGGGTGGCTGCTGTCCCAGTGCATCCCATGTATGAGAGTGGGAGCCAGTTTGCAGGTGTTGCAGGGCTCCCACACCAGAAGGTGGCTGGTGTTCCAGAGAACTGACCCCCCCCAATCTGTGGCAGGATCTCATGCACTCCTCCTCCGAGCCAAATCTGTTTTTATTGCCGTGACAGCCGCCGTACCAAAACAGGTTGCACTTGCCAACAACAGGCACGAAGTACCAGCGAGTGGTCCAGTTTGCACAGGAGCCATGGGCACTGGGTAGCAGGCACATGAGAGGGTATGCTACCAAAGAGAGGAAGCAGAGGGAGATGTGAGGCTCATGAAGCACACAAGTCTGCATGCTTTATGTCACTTACCTACACGATTTGATGGGCCTTCTGGGAAGAGGGAAGGTGGGAAAATATTAAGGTATTCAGCTCTGTTTTGAAATTAATTGGGCAGCTGCTAACATTTCTTTCTGCCCCAATTTTGCCACTGATGGAAGAAGAACCAAACTCAGAGATATTTCTGAATCTAGATACTAGACAGATTCTTTACAGCTGTTCTCAGGGAACTGTGCAGCTCTGAGGCTTCCTTTCCTGCAAGGGTCATGTGGCTGCCATTTGCACATTTTCAGCCCACAAAGCAAGTGGATTAGACCCAGTTGTGAAGCCTCATGCATTACAGAACATTCCTACACACATCAACATAAACAGGAGCACAACCTAATGTGCTCCATGTCACAGGTATCACAGCCACATGCTGACAAATGCTGGGTACAGGGCTCTGATGGAGAGCAGGGATCTTCGTAGGGGTCCTTTGCCAAGCTGTGGTTGAGCAGAGAGGATCCAGAGAGCTTTCCCTAGGGCAGTTCTATAGGGCTGGCCACTAGCAGTCTCTGTGCTGCAGCAAAAAGGCAATGCAATGGAGCAGCAATGTGCCTGCAGAGAATGCAGGCAGGAACTAAAGGAGCAGGGATGCTTTTCCCAGCAGCTCTGGTGTCCCCACAGTGCAGTAGGCACAAGACTGAACTCTACTGCCTAAGCATCCATGCAGCCCTGTGCAACACCTCCATCCTTAGATGTAGCTTTCATTCCATCCCTGTCCGTGGGCCATGTGAAGGTTGAGCATAGTGCCAACTCAACAGAGAGGTCCTACTTCTCCTAACTAGTTTGGAGTACTCCAGGCTGCATCAGAGTGTCTTCTCAGAGGCAAATAGCTGCCCAGAAGTCCTACAGACTAATAAATGCTCTTCTCTCTGACTGTCAGCAGAGGACAAGAATTTCTGTGGCAGCTGGTAAACCTGAACCGTCTTGCTGCTCTTCTCTATCCCTTCCATGCTTTTCCTGCCCCAGCCACCAGGCAGGATTTTCTTTCCAAAGAGATAATTCACTACATTACACAGAGCAGAGCCCCTACACAGGAAGCTTCCATACACTTCTTGATACTCCTCCTACATTGCTAAACCAAGAAGCCAAAGCATCACTTACGGTAGCTGGGCCTATTGAGACATCCTTCCCCTTGAGGACCCGAAGCTGAAGCGACATTGTCAAAACAGCAGCCGTACATGGAACTGCGGCACTCGCCTGAGGGGTGCTGCTGGGACAAGGCTTGGCTTGCCTTAGAGACACAAATTGAAAGCCAAAAGTTATCATGCAGATATGAGGACAGTAGCACATACAAGGCACCGTGTTCAAGCTGTTGTCTGCAGAAGGACAGCTGTTAGAGAAACCACTGTTTGTTTGTTTGCCTCCTAGAGGCTTTCATGCTGGTAAGGGATGGGAAACTTGGCTGTCAGTCACGGAACCAGGGCTGAGCTGCTCTGCAGGACAGACCTAACCAGTGCAGGAGCAGGCCATTTTTTTCAGCTGGTCCCACCAAGCATGCAAACTATGAGATGAATTACATCCCTGACTACTTTGTCCACAATTAATCTGCACAATTGATAAGGGCAATTAATAATGCTCATGTTTTCCCCATTTTTTTTTTTTCTCCTAGAAATTGGATGGCAAGTTTCTGACTGACAGAAACTTGATTACTCAAGATTGTTTGATCAGTTTTACACAGGATGGTCTTCTGCTTCTCAGACATCTCTCAACCACCTATTCTGTCCCCTGTTCACAGAAAACCACAGGTGGATACCCCATACTGATCATGAGCAAAGTGGGCCAAAGGCATGACAGGGATTGATACCATGACTAGAATATTGGTTCTCCAGTGTTACTGACAGAGCTGAAGCACTACAGAAATCTACAATGCAAGTCACTAGGGCCAAGCCAAACTTGAATCTTCATATCTGATGGACTCCTAAAATGCAAAGAGCTGTTGTACTTACTGTTGGAGAGGCTGTAGTGGGCTGATTTCTGCTCACTTGACTATATTGTGGGCATCCCATGTTGTTTGGGCCCTGGGCAGCTGATACTCCATCAGGACAGCACCCATACCTACAGGCAGAAGGGCTGCAGCAATACCTGACCTGCCTGGCTCAACAGGCACAGGCTGTACATTTCAGAAAGCCTGCAGGAAATGCAACGCTTCCCTGCTCAGGCCCATCTACTTCAAGCTACCTGTTTTGGTGGCAGGTGCTGAAGGGGCAACCTCTCCCCATAGGGCCCGAAGCTGGAGTGCGTCCATCTGGACAGCAGCCGTATGGGCTCCGATGACAGTGCTGAGAGCCAGTCCCTGCAGAGGGACCCTCGGAGTAGCTGAGCCGGTGAGATCCCAACGAGTAGGACTGGGAGTCCCGACGAACAGGCAACAAGTTGATGCCATCGTCCTTGTCACCAGAATCTGGGGAGAGAGCTCATTAAAGCATGCAGGTGAGCACCAAAATGTGGTAATTTTCCTCACCTCTGCTCTCTTCTACCTGCCCAAGGCTACAAGGCAGGCTTTTCTGCATCAGGGAACGTGAGTCTTCTGGCCCATTTGCTCGTTGCCCTGAACATCCCTTCTGCTCTCCTATGAGAAACCAGCTGCCGCATTACTGTGGCCCCCTCACATTATCCTTTCATCTTCCTATAATCTATTTTGGGCAGCATTTCTCTCACACAGCATTTAATTCATGTTGCCAGGACCTGGGATCTCCAATTATACAAAGTCTTCTGCATGGACAGATTTAAATACTGCTCACTATTAGTGTAAAAAAAATCCACAGTTTGTCCCTGGCTCCACTAATTTCTAGAAGCCCATGAAAAGAATGACAGAAATTAAGAAAAGGAGAAACCTGCACCCTACCATAACCTATTTCAAGTTCACCACCATCAAACCCCCAAACTACCAAAATTCTTTCAGACCTGTGGCAGGGCTGTTTGGGTTGTAACGTGTAAGCGAAGACTGGCGAGTGACATCATATCCCGTAGTGTCCTGCATACTGGGGACCTCTGCAAAGAGAGACAGAAGCAAAATGAGTGCAGCGAGTCCAGTCCCATGCTCTAGTAATTGCAAATGCACTTGGGAGTCAACAGGAGACTGAAAGTTGATGAAATCGTGTTTCTTCTCCTGGCACAGCTGCTGAGCAGCAGTTGGATTCAGATGGATTGTCAGAACAGTGATAAAAGTCAGCATTTCAGCTCTGGCATGAAGATCTAGCAAGCAAGATCTTCAGCGCGGTTGTGAGTCCTTTATAGCACTGGTCTATAGAGGGATGAGAATTGGCTGTAAGTTTTTGGCTACTGAGCCTGTCCAGGTTTCCATCCTTTTTGACTGGGAGTTCTGGGGTCAGCCTGCAGCACACACAGGGAGAGAGCAATCAAAGAATACTGAATTCAAAGCAGGGACACAGCAGTGCTGTTCCCAGGCCTATTACATACACTTCAAACAGCTCAGGTAGTGGGATTCTGATGTGCACAAAACAAATGTGGGGGATGGAGAGAGGTAGGCAGGCAAGAAGCTGGGGATGTAAGCTGGTGCAGAACCGGGAATTTCTGCTCCTAACCAGAAGCGCCTTGGGAAAAGCTGGCTGTGCAGCAATACCACTCACGCTGTGGCAGGGAGCAGGGCTGCGTGTTGCAGCTACCCAGGGTGGCTGGTTTCTGTGGCTGGATGGCTTTGCACATCTCAGGGCTGTAGAACTTGGAGTCACCATCAGCACAGATGACCTGGCGTGTCCGGATGCCTGAGCTGCAGCTCTTCGAACACTTAGGCACAGAGACAAGGCAAGTGAGCAGGCAGCAGAGGCTGATTGCAGAAGCCTCACAGACCACAAGTGTGGAACAGCTGCATGATTAGCTGCAGGCTGAGCACAGCTTCTTCCACCAAGACAAAGCAAACAATATTACAGCTGAATTAATCTCAACAATTAGAAACCCATACTTTAAACCTTTTCACCAAATGTTGCACCCAGCCCTGAAGCATTAGGCTCTGAGCCTGTGACATCCCAATTATCTGCTGTGGTGTGGCAGGGAGTTGGAACAAACTATTTCAGCCTGACCTGAAGACACCTCAATACTTTGGGGATCCACCACCTGTGAGGTCAGTTTTGAACTATGCATTCATGAGCAACAGTTTACAATGGGGAAGCAAACTGATGGCTTTCTTGTAAGCCGTTAAGTGGAGTTAATCTTGCTGGAAGATGTAGATGAAGACAGAGCAATGAGAAGCAACTCAGTGGAGGGAAGGAGGTCACCTGTGTAACCCACCTGCTCATGCAAGTTCTACAAAACCTGGGAGAACGTTTATCTCCCTTATCAAAAGGGCTCTTGTCTGCTTCTGAATATGACAGGGACCAAGAAAGATCAGATTAAGGTATGCAACTTCCTTAGCTGTTATTAAAACTTGGTGTACATCTCATGAAGAACCAGGTGTAACATTTTAACTCAGAACAAACTGGTTTGGATAGCACAGAAGGGAAAAGATGCGTTTGGAAGTCACATGATGCATTGGATCTAACCCTACCTCCTCCCACCAGCACTTTTCTCAGGTTGAACAGAGCCTGGCTCCCTTCACAAAGACAAGACCAATCCAGCTGAAGCAGAGTTTATCTGAACAATTACAAAGATGCACTTCAAGCCATATCACCAAACACAATGACCATTTCTGAAGCCTGGAGCTCCAAGTCATACTGGGCCAGAGAGCTGTTCTGCTATTCACTGTGATGGAGCAAAGAATTGGGAAGAAGCAGCAAGGGTAGCTTGCTTCAGCTTATTGGCTGCATTTTGCCACTGTCACTGAAACTATAATCCCCACCTCAGATTTATTTTAGGAGCAGCTGCACATAAAGCAGGCAGCAAATTAACTGGAGCATTACTAGTGCCAGTTACAACACAACTGTGAGCCAAGGGACTGGTAATGAAGCAGCAGATATTCTCAGACTCAGCCAATGTGCAGACTGCACAGGGCAAAGTGTGTTTGCAAGGAGCACAGCAACATAATCAGGTACTTCCAACCTGTGAAAGTGTGATGCTCACCAGGCCCCAGTCTCCAACATGCCAGCCAATTTCCTGGATGCAGTTCTCCTTGAGGCAGGGCTGGGTGGCCACCGGCTTTGGCTCCATTAGGCAAGCAAAGTCCTGAGCTTGAGAGCCCTGTTGAGTTCTGCAGGTGACAGTTCGGGTCTGGACCCCTTCTCCACAGCTGGCTGAGCACTGCAGAAAGGAATCAAAAAAATACAAAGAAGCACCTGGTTTCCACTTGCATTTCTATGATGTGCTCCTTAGCATTAGGGCAGGGCACCAATTTGAGATGGCCTAAACCAACTAAGCACCATTAAAGTTATCTTCTGGGATGGGAGTAGCTCTTTGTGCTGCAGAAGAGACAATAAGGTATGGTGGGTAAGCTTTGGGAGATCTGGAGCTCACTGGATCATTTTGGCTTAGTACTGCATGCTACATTAAGAACAACAAATGACAGGAAATACCTGGAACCTCCTGCTATTTACTCCTGATTAAAATCAGCTCAAGGTAAAGAACTCAAGGGAAAAAAATATTAGGTTCTTGTATTGTTCCTGTCTTCTGCCTGAAGACCATGCTGTGTGTTTTTAGTGTGGAATGGTGACACAACTTTTATAACTAGTGTATAGGTTTGTGACATGTTTTATGCCTTCCTAAATTCACAGTGGTGTTTCCTGGATTCCAGCCTACTTATCCATGAATTATCAAGGTCTTTTATGAAAAGCATTACCTTAGAGACAGTCTCAATTGCTTCAGGTGATCTTCTCAGCTGAGTTTCAGCAACTTCTATGCTAGAGTGACTTTTATCTCAGAGTACACAAAATGCAGTCACTTTTGAGAACCACAGAATGAATCACTCAGGAAAATGTAAGCACACGTCAGTTGGTGCTTTCCCCAAATATCATTCCTACTTCACAACCATATCATCATCTTGGTATTCACACCCCACAAGAAGAAAAGGAATTTATGGTCTTGGTTAGCGTGTCTCAAAGTTGCATTTTATGCTGCTGCACCACTCAGACAAAGTACCACAACATGATCATACTGAGTCAAATTCTGCAAGCATGCTTATCCTTTTTTCAAAGGAGACTGACTAGACACTACCTTTAATTTCTGAGCCCTTAGCATGTAAGATGCCTTCTGAATGCCTGGCTGAAAGCACTGAGCAGTTTGAATGATTTCCAGTCCTGGAGATAAAGATGCCTCCAGGCATCAAAAATGTACCACACAGCTGTGTTCAGAGAAGCCCTGCACTGTCACACAGCAAACAGCAGGTCAGTGTTTCAAGGGTATGCTGCTCACTGACTGTTGTGATTGTCACACTGCTGTCCAAGGCTAGCAATGCTGAGAAAATATGCTTGAAAATAAACAGCTCAGGCAGGAGCCATCGGCTCTGCTTTCACAGAGGAGGCAGTGTTACTGCACATCATCAGGTGATGGACAGCAACTCTCATGCCTACCCTATGTCTTCACCAGGCCTGAGTAAGAAACTCAGCCAGTGGCAGGTCTGGTGGATCTGATAAAAATACAGGAGTGGGGAAAGCACTGGCAGACCAGAGAAGAAAGAACGTGATGAGAGAAGCAGAGGTGCAGAGACAGGCTCGGGTTTGGGGAACAGGGATGTGTTTGTAGAAGGGCATAGCTGCTAGCTCGCTAGCTAGCTGGAGAGCTTGTTTTGCAGGAATGTAGGGACAAGTCCTATACCTCTGCACACCATCTATCCAGGGACATAGACCTTTTACAGACCCAGAAATGGAGCCTGCCTCTTCATCCCAGACTTTGACAAATCCTCTTTCAGTGGGTGCCAAGAGGCAGTTAGTTACCTTCTGCACAGAAGCTCACCTCTGACCAGGGCCCTGTGCTCCAGGTGGCACACTGTCTCATGTTGCAGGGCTGGCTGCTGCGAGGCTGCTGTGCGAAGGCCATGCACTCAGCGTTATCCACCACCGCCTGGGAGCTCTGGCCATCAAATGCCACACAGTAAACAGAGCGAGTTTGGGTGCCCCCACCACAGGTAGCTGAGCAGGGTCCCCACTCCCCCGTTTTCCACCTGCAGGTCACAGAATGAAGCAAACTCAGAGCTGAGTTCCCATTTGACCAAGCACTGCCAGCTTAGTTGTCAATGCAGAGAATGAGTCCCACTCCAGAGACAAATCCTCTGGTCTTCTATAGAGGAAACATTTATCTCCATGGCTTTTGGTCTCCTGATGTCTGCAAAATGTTATATCAGGAAGAGAACATCAAAGAAGATGATGTTCAAGGGGAAACAAATTTTAAAAGAAACATACAGATACATAAATAAGAAAGAAAACAATCCATATCAGGTGAAAGAGAAGCAACCCACAGCAGCCTAACCACTCATTACCCTCCAGCCATTATTGGAAACAGTAAAACAAAGCCAAGACCTCACTCTACCTGCAGACTGCGTGTGACAGGTTAGGCTGTGCCTTTAAGAAAAGGACAGCTGCTGAATTCTCTAGCTGAATGTTTGGGTGTAAAAAGGAAAAAAAAGATTATTCCTAAACGAATTTCATTGGTCAGATGTGAGATGTACCATAGCAAATATCACTAACATTCTTTCTCTCACTTCAGCTTCAGTCTGTTCTGACTCTCATTCTTGGCCAGACTGCCTGCATGTCGACCCTGAACTAACTTTCTTAACAACTGCTTTGAGCTACTGATTTTTCCATTAATATCCTTTTCTTTCTTTTTCTCCTTTTTCACCTAATTAACTACTAGGGGAAAGGGGAGGAGGGGGAGAGGGGTTTTGGGAGGAGCCTGAAGGGGGATTCTCCTTGGGAGGATCTGTGTTTGTGTTATTTCCTGTAAATTCTTGTATAATATTGTAAATGCTGTATATTTTGTATATATTCATTGCATTTCATTATTGCTTGTAAAATGCAGCTTTCCATTTGCTTCTCCGGCTGAGTTTAGCTGTGCTTTATGTGGGTGTGGGTAGATTATACCATCACACCACTACACTATGCTAGACACTCTCAGAAGTGCTTGTGAACTTTCACTGACAGCCAGTAGAAAGCTTCTTTATTCTTCCCATTGGCCAAATTCTGTAACAGCAGCACACACACAAAAGTCACAAAAACATTACATAGATTTTGTCCTCTGTTAGGTTGCTGAAGCTGTTGCAGAAATGGTACACCCTTACTAACAGAACAGGAAATGTCCACAAATCTGACTGTTTGCACGCTCACATTCCTGCCCTTATTGCTCCTGTGTCTCAGAGCTGCCCAGATAGCTGGGAGCACAGCTTACATAGCCTGGCTTCAAGAACAACATGACGTTTCAGTCCCAATTCCAGCATGCCATGCAGTCAAAATGCACTGCTGGTGGAGGGGGAGCTTCATGGTGATCTGCTTCTGGGCTTCTATCATGCAGTCAGGTAAGTCCCAGCCAGAGAATGAAGGCTGTTTGTATTTTCTCCCCTAGCCTTGCAGCTGCTTCCCTGGTCTGCCCTCACCACTTTCAAAGTCCGTTTCAGCCAGCCAGTTCTCATTCACACCCTATCAGAAACTGCATGGCAGGCTCAGCCACATACATCTCCTTAAGATACACAGCTTTATTGCTAAGGATGTAAACATCAGCCCCAAACTGAATGGCCTTTGCTATAAAATAAGATGCTCCCTTTGCAAAGGGAGCAAATAGAAGCAACTTAGAATGAAGTGGTTGCTGCATTCAAAAATTCATTGATCAAGGTTTTTCAGAACCTCGAGAAGGGATAGTCCCCTTCTGAGCCTGTATCCTGCCTCCTGACTGGATGGACTCATTTACAGTCTCCTTCAATTGCAAGTCGAGACATCTCCTCTAACAATTGTTTCATTTCCTTTGCAAAACAAAGTCAACCATAAGGCTGGGACTCTCATCAGAGGGTAAAGAACTCGAAGTCCCAAGCTATTAGGAGCTTGCTGGGAGACAACTGATTTGCTTCTGATCTTTTTCACTACCCATACCTCAGCGTACATTGTAGGCATTGTATCTGGCACATCCCTATACTCATCAGTTTCTAGAGAATTTTCTGCCTCCTGCAGGACCCATGCCAAACACAGAAGAGCTTTCAAGAAACTCTGAGGGGGTTCCTACAGCACACTGGCATCCTAGCCAGTGTTTCCATCATTCAAGCCATCATACTTTGTCTTCCTTTCTATTCTTTCATTTATCTTGATAAACCAAATATCTTCCAGAACATGTCTTTACTCTGATTACAGAGAAAAGAGTTATCAAGATAAGCAGCCAGAAGCTATGAAGAAACCATCCGCTTCTCAATCCCAGAAGAATCAAGTGTACCAGGAGCACAAGCAACCACCTACGCAAAGCTGCCAGCCAGCACCCTCCACCATCATTTTCATCGGCAAGAAATAAAAGCAAAGCACCACCTATTGCTACCACCAGTGCCAAAAAGGAAAGCTACCACAGTGGGCAACTAGGTAGAGAACAGAAGAGAGCAGCCACCTTCTTGTGCTTTGTGTAACCTCCTCTGGCTTGTTACCTTTTCATCCGAGAGCTCCGTGCTCCACTGTGGCGCCAGGCTTGCGGCAGATAGACGTAAGAAGTCCTTCACACAGAACAAAGGATTTAAAGAACTTAAAATGAGTAGCTGCAGGCTACTGTGTATTTGGAAATGCTCCCAGGTTTCCAAGTGCCATCTCACCCACAACAGGACTGCACCCACCAGAAACAGTGAGATACACAGTTAAAGCTCTGGTTGCAGCTCTGAAGGCCCATGTAAGAGCCAAGTGAAGCCAACTGTAAGGCTGTGCCAGCCAAGGGACAAAGTGGAAATATCTGGGTAAAGAGGTTTGAAAGGATTCCAGTGTTCATCCCTTTCTAAGAGCAAGGAATGAAGAAATGACCTAAAATGACACCAGCTCTGACCTCCCAGTCTGTTTTTGCAGGCTCCAGTTCAAGAGAGAAAAAACCCCAAACAAACAAAAAAGAGAATGCGTTTCTTACGTCCTACATAGGGTAGGAGACTACCTTCCACAGTCAATTGGTCTATAAAACAAACATAGGATGTATTTAAACCCTTTCCGTGTGTACACGGACACACTCATCACAGCATTACCATCACCATCTGTGACAGTTTTAGGCTAGAAAGGGACAGTTACTGGAACACTCTGGCTGAATGTTTTGGTGTAATACGGAAAACAAAGATATTCTAAACAAATTTCATTGGTAGATTGGTAGAATGCAACTTTACATTTTAGTTTTAGTTCAGTTTGAATCTCAGTCAGTTTCAGTCTAGGAGAGGGATAATAGAGATAACAGAATCCCCTGCCTGGGGAGGTGGTGGAGTCACCGTCATTGGAGGTTTTCAGGAGGAGACTTGATGGGGTGCTTGGTGCCATGGGTTAGTTGTTTAGGTGGGTTGGATTGGTTGATGGGTTGGATGTGATGATCTTGAAGGTCTCTTCCAACCTGGTCTGGTCTATTCTATTCTATTGGGATGTGTACATCCAGTGGCCTGGCACTTCACAATTTCGGAAGTACAGGGCCTTGGTTGACACAGGAGCTCAGTGCACCATAATGCCATCAAATTATCAGGGATCAGAGCCTATAACTGTTCTGGGAGTCACTGGTGGATCTCAAGAGTTAAGTAAGGTGGAGGTTAATATAAGTTTAACTGGTAAACAGTGGAAGAAGCATACAGTTGTGACCAGACCTGACACACCTTATATCTTGGGAATTGATTTTCTGAGAGAAGGGCATTTCAAAGACCCTAAGGGTTACAAATGGGCTTTTGGAGTAGCATCTGTAGAAGTTGATGGACAAAAACTGAAGCTGTCTGTTAGACCTGAGCTTTCTGATGAATCTGCAGTTGTGGGACAACATCCTTTGAAGTTTCTCTAAGAAGCAAAAACTTCCTTGGAGAGAACCATGCTAGAGAGCAGGAGAAGTGAGAGGGCCATTTTTTTTTTCTTGCTTCCAAAAGCACCTCAGGAAGAGCTCTGAGGAAAGGAAAGCTTACCGTTTTGTCTGGGGACAAGTCTGATGGCCACACGTCCGGTTATTGTGCGGTCGTGGTCTGCTCCTGCACATATAGTCTGGATAAACTTCATTGTCTATGGTACAAAACACCAAACGGGACTGGAAACCTAAAAGGGAAGGCAAGACAGTATCTTAGTCAGCACAAGCCACCCAGGAGTAGGTTTGCCATGCACTGGTGTTGGCAAAACATGCTTCTAAAGTAGCGCAGAATCCACGCCCATCCCAACCAACCCAGAAAAGAGTTGGGTGCAGCTCTTGGTCTGTCACTGTGTGTATGAATGCTGACTTTCCACAGTATTGGAGTCCACTGGAGGAGCAAAACACCTAGACTAGCTGTGTATAGTTGAGGGGCATTTTCCTTTTATTTTATGAGCTGAGACTCACAGGGAGTGCTATGTCGATGTACTGTTCATCAAGGAACCCTGCATGATGTGTGCAGTACACAGCAGCAGAGCTGAGGCCTCCTGTTAGGAGGCCAGTCTTGTGAAGACAGGATACAGAGCAGAAAACTTACAACTCTTCCTGCAGGATAAGAGTAGCCAGGCAAAGACAGTACCAGCACCTACAACCACAACCTGGCAAAAGCCATCAAAATGGCCATCAGTACAGAACAGAAGAGGCAGATGGTAACTCTATATACTAGTCAACTGGAGAAGAGTTTTGATTAGTTGTACTTTTTATGGTTTGGTGGGGGTATTTTTGGCTTAAAATCCTTAACTTTGTTCAGGGAAGATTCTGGAAACGGAACATGATGTGATAGCCCAGGAGATCTACAGTCTTCCTGAAAAGAGGAAATCTTCCAGGCTATGTTAGACTGGAATTATGTAATTCAGTTATATAAGCCAGGTCAGTTTGGAGAGGACCTCTCAAGTGGTTGAAAAGGTCTGAAAAGTACATAAAGAACTGAAGCAAAAGAAACCAAAAGCTAAATATGAACAAGTCTAAAGACGAGGGTGTGGAAAATCAGACAGGACAAGGTGTGGGGCACAGTCTGTCATAACTACATGTGAGAGCCCTCCCTTGCCAAACCCTTAGCTACCTGCTGCAGATACCAGTGCTGGCTTTCAGCAGGATTCTGCTGCGAAGCAGCCAAAAAGGGCAGCGCACAGTCCTCAGGGTGTGGATACGACCCCCTGCACCAGCCTCCAAGGACCAGGTCACGTTCTCTTACCTCCTCCACACTCAGAGCTGCACTCACTCCAGGAGCCATAGCTCCAGCTGTAACCTGAGGCCTGACCCTGCACAGGCAGGTAGTATTCATACTGTACCCCTGGGTTTGGCTCCTGGATGATGAGCTGTGAAAGCATGGGAGAAGGTCAGGGTCAGCAACTGTATTTTCTCCTTTACTTCTAGAGAACATTATTTTTCAGAGAAAGGTGCATTCATCCCTCTCAGCATCAGAAAATCCAGCTGCTCTTGTAGCAGTAACTACCCCTTCCTGCCCTACAAGCCATGCCCCGGAGCCTGTCCCTCAACATCATTTGATACTGACTCTCCCTTAAAGTCAGAGCCCAAGGGAATGAATAGAATAGAATAGAATAGACCAGACCAGACCAGACCAGCCCCCACAGAGGCTTACCCTGCTTCTTTCTGGGTAACAGAGTAGAAAATAGCACTATTTCTACAAGACCACCACACCTTGGTCTAGCTTGGGGGCCTACAGATTCCTGTCTTTCCCACGTGGTCCCCACCAATGCACTCCCACTGCACAAAGCAGGGGCTGCTATGGAAAGCGAGAGGGCAGGATTATCAGTGGGGGATGAGCATAGCTACTTACCTCAATAACAAGGGGTTCTGTGGTGGGACCCCGGGCACGGAGGAGCTCTGGGGCCAGGTCACCCTCTGAGCCACGGTCATAGTGCATAACTGTGCTAGCTACCTGCAGCGCTCGGCTGAAGTCGATTGTCCAATGCCCATTCAGGTAATAGTCCCCTCGCACGTTCTTGACAGCTGCACAAACCCACAGAGAAGAAACAGCAGTAAATTAACCTATCTATAACCTGACATTGCCTCCAGATACCACACAACTGAGCCTGCTCCAGGCTTTCAGGGTACTGGTAATCCACAGAGCTCTAAGCTCTGCCTTTGAGCTCCAGCTCCTTTACAGCAGTATTGCAGCATTTAAGTGTGGACATCTAATATAGCAGCATCTACCAAAGAGGACCACAAGAACTCCACAGGGATGATCCAGTTTCCTTTCAGCACTGTGTCGCAAGTAAAGTTGGCCCTCATCCTCCAACAGTGCTGTCCCCTCATATACAGCTCTCTTGCCAGAAGCTGTTTCACATCCAGAGAGTGGTTCTTGACAGCTTTGCTGCAGACCAAGCACTTTTTTGCTGCACAGCCAAACACCTTCAGCAAATGACACCTTATCTCTGCATTCCTAACTGTTAGTCACTGATGAAAGTGACTTCTGATGGAAGAGTCAGAAAGCAGAAGAGTATTTCTTTTCTCCACTGCAATTTCCTCTGCCTTGCCCAGAAAGCTGGATGACAGGAGTAATTAGGGTTTACATTCACCAAGCAAACATCAGAACTCATAACCATATTTTGCTATATCACCTAGATTCCTTGTAAGTTTCAGGCAGGAAGTCTGAATGTAGTTTGGGTGTTTTTATTCCCCAGCCAACAGCAAGATCACCACAGGAGAGAAAATAGATAAACCTGAAGTCCAAAGGTGAGCATCACTCTCACTTCAAGGATACTCAATATACAGATTCTGATTTTCAAAGAGTTTTTCCCTCTGCTGTATCAAGCCCTTAGGGTAAACATCCCCAAGACCAGTATACCTGAAAACCACATTTTAAACACAATGGCTAGAATCCAAATGGCTGAAACACAGGTTCTAACATCAGTCTTACCCAGGAAGTTCCTGCTGGGCTTAACCTCCTTAATTTGGATGCTTGTGGCTCCCACAGGGATGATGAAGATTTGATTGTAACCTGAAAAAAGAGAAAGGGGTTATTTGAGATCTGTGTGTTCATGCCACACAGTCACTTTTCTGTGCCAAAGATGCTCATGGTTCCATTGGTGCCTGAATAGCTGGGATGGGTTTTATGATGGTGGCCTGAAGTATTTCTACTGTCACTTTATCTGCATTCTGAATAGCTTTACCCTACACTATCCAGAGGTCAGTCCAATATGTAAACCATTCCAGTTACAGCTCAGAAAAGTAAGGGCAGGGTAAAGTCCACTTCTTGGATTTTAAAAATCTTTGAAAATGTAACAGTTATCATATTGGAGAGATCTGACCACAAGTGTAGTTGTTATCTTGAAATCTCTCAAAATTGTCCAAATGCAGAAGATGCAGTCTCATTTCTAGCCTTGCACTCATCCTGGTGGGGCTATCAAGACACTGGACAGGGGAGCAGCCTTATGAAGGAGGTATATAGATATGTTCACATGGTGCATTTATAGCACTTTCTGGAGAACAAGCAGGGAAAGATACCAGCAGCATGGCAAGTACTTCAGTCTGTACAGAGACTAATGAAGTGATTCATAGGATAAGGCCATCAATACATTTTCTAGTGCTAAGGCAGCTAAAGAGCCATATGCCACACATATCAAGTGAACAACAATCTTGTGAGCAGGTCTGCCCACCAAGCCTTGCAACAGCTTGACTTTAGGTTCAACTCTCTCCTCCTCACCCGCCCAAACTACCCAGATCATCTGTACCTTTGGGAAGGCTGGGCACATCAAAAGTGCCCTTCACATTGTAGCAGGTGCTGCCATCTCCTCCACACTGTAGGCACTTGTCCTCCTTCTTGGCAGATTCTAGCATGTTATCACAGCCAACAGCCTGTCAGAGCACAGGAGCATTGATATGAATGAACCATAACGACAGAAGAAAGAAAAAGATGGCCAAGTGCTGGACTGATCTAATGAGAAAGTCTGAATTTAGGGAGTCTGAAAAGTCATGATAAGGCAGGAAAGAAGCTGTCAGAGAAAGGACAGATTTGCCATCATCTATTTTACATTCAGAGACAGATAAATGCTGTCCACATGTTTCCCAGTACCTTGGAAATGCAACTATTTTCCTTTTTTGATGCTATTACAGAAGGCAAATTACAACCAAAGGAAGACTGGTGGGCCCATGGTAAATAAAGGAAGCAACAAGTTGACTAACCCGACAAACTCCCTCTACACAGATGTCCCGCTTTCCAGGTTCACAGGTAGTCCCATCTACCACTGCGGCTTTGTGCCTGTAGTAGAAGTTTTCTCCATTGGGAATACAGTTTAACTCACACTTATTAGGTGCTGGTAGGAGAGAAAAAAGCAAACATTATGTATAGTAGGGTGAATAGCTTGATAATGCACCATGAGCCTGGTTTTAGATCATAGGCACAGAGACAGAGGGGTGGACCATTTCCTCAGGCACAAAGGCTGGCCAGAAGTGAGAGGATGTTGAGTCAGGTGGATTTGTGGTTATTCCTTTGTAGGACTGTTTTTATGCTCCCTAGAATGCTTTCTAAAGTGAGAGCAAGTGCTGGTACAGAACTCAAGGGAGCTGTTACCTTAGCAGCCAAAACCCCAAAATGTTAAATCTATCTTAAAGACCTGTCAGCCTTGAGAAGAAAAAGCTTAGGGGAGACCTCATAACTATGTACAAGTACCTAAGGGGTGGCTACCATGAGGAGGGAGACTCCCTTTGCACAAAGGGTCACATGATAAAGTCAAGGGGTAATAGGTACAAGTTGCTACTGGGGAGATTTGGACTGGATGCCAGAAAGATAATTTTAACCATTTGAACTTAGACATTGGAAAAAACTCCCAAGGGAGATGATGGATTCCCCTACATTGGACAGTTTCAAGTCCCAGCTTGATGTGTTGGTCTGTCTCATTTAAACTACATGCTTACCCTGAAAGTTAGGACTGGATGATCCTTGAGGTCCTTTCCAAACTGGTATTTTAGGAATAGAATAGAATAAACCATGTTGGAAGGGACCTTCAAGATCATCACATCCAACCTATCATCCAACACCATCTAATCAACTAAACCAAGCACCCTATCAAGTCTCCTCATAAACACCCCCAATGATGGCAACTCCACCACCTCCCTGGGCAGCCCATTCCAATGGGCAATCTCTATGAAGAATTTCTTCCTAACATCCAGCCTAAACCTCCCCTGGCACAGCTTGAGACTGTGTCCTCTTGTTCTGGTGCTGGTTACCTGGGAGAAGAGACCAACTCCCACTTGGATACAATCTCTCTTCAGGTAGTTGTAGAGAGCAATAAGGTCACCACTGAGCCTCCTCTTCTCCAGGCTAAGCAACCCCAGCTCCCTCAGCCTCTCCTCATAGGACCTCTGTTCCAAACCCCTCACCAACTTTGTTGCCCTTCTCTGGACATGTTCCAGCAACTCAACATCCTTCCTAAACTGAGGGGCCCGGAACTGGACACAGGACTCAAGGTGTGGCCTAACCAGTGCTGAGTACAGGGGGAGAATGACCTCCCTGCTCGCCACACTGTTTCTAATACAGGCCAGGATGCCATTGGCCTTCTTGGCTGCCTGGGCACACTGCAGGCTTATATTCAGCCTGCTGTCAACCAGTATCCCCAGGTCCCTCTCTGCCTGACTGCTCTCCAGCCACTCTGACCCCAGCCTGTAGCACTGCATGGGGTTGCTGTGGCCAATGTGCAGAACCCGGCACTTGGATGTGTTCAATCTCTTGTTAAACAAGTGTGAATGATAACATATCGAAGCTCAGAGCAAGGACTTCTGGTTCCTGCACCTGAGCTGGTTCCTGAAGAAAGTATGGGCCAATTGAAAGTGATGTCATATTTTCTGAAGCACTCATTAATTATATGCATTTGTTTCTCCTCTACCCGGATAACATTCTTTGGCCAATATTGAAAAATACAGCAGAGCCTCTGCTTTTCTAATATTTTAGCAACTACTGTCAACCAGTTCCAGTTTTCTTGAGCAATGTTTCTGAAAGAATGGCTGTTACCAGAGACAGCTTAGTATTGCTGTACTGGGAGCTGTCTCTAGTCCATGCATCCAATGTCTACACGAGAGCTATGCTTTAGCTGTTGGCAAAAAAGATTTATTCCATGCCAACCCGTCCCTGAGTTCCAACTAAGGAAGTATCCTACAGGGATATTACAGTCAAAAGCATTACAGCCACTTCAAAACACACTGCTGATAGTTAGGGATTAAATGTAACCCTACACATTTATCATTACCTCCATAATATGGAAGCCACTTGTATTTCTTTCCTTGGAATTCTGTCCCATCAAACTCTGCACACTGCTCTGCTCGGAAGTCCTGGGAGCCTTCTGGGCAGCTCTGTTTGGAGGAGAAAATGTTTGTATTGGGCAAATATAAAAAAGGAGGAAAATTAAGTGTACAAGAAAAAGTTGGTTTTTTATTTGTTATTGCTCCTGTACAAAACCAGGGGCATTAATTCAGTATGTTTTTGAAGGGTAGTTGTGGTGGGTTAATGCCTTTTTCTGAAAACAAAAGAACAAAGCAGGGTGGAGGGTTTGCAGGTACTTTACCCTCCCTGCAGGGCATTTCCCCTGGGAAAGCTGAGTCTGTTGCACTCCCCCCTCCCTGCCCAGCTAGGGTATAAAAAGCAGGACATCATAGCTGTTGGATCGCCTTTTGGCTCCTGCCTCTGCTGGATGAGAGCTACTGCAGCTGCCCTCCTGCTCCTCAGCCACGTGGCCGGACCTGATCCTTTTCCCTGCTGCCTCCACGCCTCCTCAGAGAAAGACTGGTTTTGTATTATTCTTTTCTGTCCCACTCCCATCCACTCTCGTTCCTTGCCCTTGTGAGCTTTTCCTGTTATTGTCATATATATATATATATATATATAGTTTAAAGAAAAATTCTTTGCCTCTCTACTTCCAAGCCGACTCCAGATTGTTGTTTAGTGGATTTGCTCCTTACCCACTTTTTTTTCTTTCCCTCTCTGTTTGGAGGGAGGAGGTGGGGGGGGAGTGGGGAAGAGATTGTCAGCCTTTTCCCCATTTGGGCTTTTAACTCCCAGTTAAGGCTCAAACCACTACAGTAGTGTTGGAGAACTGCATTCACTAGTGATGTAAGAGAAAGGGCAACTAACCATGACATTACTTTTGAACAAGAATGGCATTTTTTTGGGGAAAAGGAACAACAGACAATCAAATCCAAAAACTGGAGCAGAGTCAGAGCACTGTACCTGAATGTTGCATGACTGATAGCTTCGAGTTGGCCCAACACAACTGGAAGCACCTTCTGTCCTGAAAGACAGATAAACAATGTGAAACTCTCTGAAGAATACACACACACAATCATCTCATGGCAGATACTACAAATCACCTTCACATTGAGCATATCAACCTCAGTTTCCTGAAACCACAAAATAACTGAAATGCACTTGTTTTGCACTAAAGCAAGCTGGCACCTTCTAGTGTCATTTTCTGCTGTGGTTTGCACTCTGGCATGAATGAGACACACACCATGAATGACTGCAGTATAGCTCTTCAAGATCATATTTCAACTAAACAATGGAAACAGAACTTTAAGTCCTTTGCCCACTTACAGTCAAGGTGTCCATACCACAACCATCTTGTGAGCAGCAGGAGGGTAGTGGCCAATTCAGAATAAACAGGCACATCAGCTGTCATCCTGTTTATGTGCACACCAGGCCCATTAGCAGGAAGAGCCAAACACACCTACGTGAAGTGTGCAACACCCTCATTCCAGTCAATTACTGCAGTTAAGAATTATGGAGAGTAACAGTTATGAAGGAAATGGAAATTAAAAGGCAGCCAATGTTTAATACCAGCACTTTTAAAGTGGAGAGACAGGGATTCTGGCAGTTGCATACTATAAAGGGCAGTCTTCAAAAGAGACCTTTCTTTATCCTGAGTGGGAGGAAGTAGTGTTCCAGATTTCTGGATTGTTTTATTAAACAAACCAACCAACCCACCCCCCAAAAAACAAAACAAAAAATCCCTCTCATTTCTCATAAAGAGGTTGGATTTCTACACACTCACACCCCCACACCCCTTTCGTTGTTTTTATCCACAGCAGGTTTTCTATGGTCCATCATTCCCAACAGGTGCAGTCCCAGCCATCATCCTCACTGCATTTAACCCAGATGCAAATGAGATGGCAAAGTGTTAATGCTGCTTGAGCCAATTCCAACCTTCCATTTCTTTTGCAGCAATCTATTTTCCTGGGAATCACAAGCCTGAGGAAATCTTGGCACAGTCACCAGCTCTTGGTAGAGAAACCTGCTGTTCTGGATTGTTGCCCCTCTCCCTCAAGCTTACTACACTAGACCTGACTGAACAGCTCCTGCCATACCAATCACTTGATTGCACCACTTCAGATCTCAGTCACCACTGTGCTCTGCCCAAGGAGCCAAAGCAAGGATGTGTCGAAGAGAGCTGTTGAAAACAACAGTAACAAGAGGCTGAGGATTATCTCAGTCTGGACTCAGGTGACTTAATCCCCTGGAATAAGTAATTTCTGTTCTGGATGTATATTGGAATATAAGTGCAGGAGCTCAGTAACAGAAAAACATACTTAAGGAAAGGAAAAGGAGGTTAGCTTCACCTCTGGGAGTAGCAGTGCCGTTCCCGAAAGCTGACTCCACCACCACAGCTGCGACTGCATCCGCCCCATTCACCCCAGCTTCCCCAGACATCAATCTGTCGTTTCATCCGGTGGCCCTGCAAATAAGAAACCCCAGACATATCAGATAGAGATGGCATCTCAAGAAAAAGACAATGAAAGTGAAGCAGAGCTCCTATGTATTCTCTTGCAGAGAGACTGTCTTGCTGGGCTGTATTCCTAGCATGAAAAGTGGCAGAGAACAATCCATTGAAAATGCCAAGTCTTTAACATCAGAGTATCAGCTTCCTAAAGCTATATAGCACATCCAGTTTTATAATCTCCCCTAAACTGTTACAGTTTGTCTGTTCACAGAATCTCATCACTTTTTAATAACCATCTGAAGGAAGATAACGTCTGCCTCTTAGCCAGGCAGGAAAGGCAAATCATTACTTCAGGGACTACGAACATCATCACTCCACACCATGTCTACAGAGCCACTTAATCCCAAATCCTTGGCTCCAAGACAGATTCTTAATAGAAATAAAAGCAGCATCAAGTAATCCCCCAGAACACATGTTTTACTGCAACAAAATTCCATACATGGACCTTTCCCTCTCTCATCCAATTGATCATGTCAAGGTTTAGGCCATCATTGGCTACAGCCTCAATTAATTTTGTGTTTAGAAAGTCTGAATGGATACTGACATTAAGAGAATCAAGAATTATATTATATACAAGAAGTTACAAGTGGAATAGAACCAACCAAAACACAAGCATCTTAGAACTACATGAAACACTGTATTTTGGAGAAAAAAGGACCTCTGCAGCTGATGAAATAGACAGAACATGGGTGTTTAGTGGGAAGAATAGGAAGATTCTGAGAAAAGAAAAAAGAATAGTTGCAAGATGCAATGGGATTAATTCCACTCGGTAAAAGGTAAATGCAGGGCTACCAAGGAGGGACACTGTAAAAACAGGGCTTGCTCTGCAGCCACATCTGTAGGGCACTCTCTCTCTCTCTCTCTATATATATATATATGTAACACAACTGAGAAGGAAACTAATAGCATTTGGGCACTCAGAGATTTGGAGCAGCAAAAAATGTGCAGGAAGAGAAACAAAAGGTAAAAAATTCCCTTCTGCACAAAGACTATCCCATGAAATCCACACAACCCCTGTGGTCTGGGTCCCAATTCATCGTCTAGTTTCACACATCTCTTTTGACTTGAACACAGCATCCTGTGTTTCCATTCTCTGAATTTCCCTGCTCATGCTGTTTCCATTCTTTCCTGTCATCCTCCTGCATCCTCATGTACGCTGTTCTCTGATAATCACCCAGCTAGTACTTGCCATCATAAGGGGTTTCCACTTGAGTGGAGGAACATCCTAGGAATGGAGAAACTCACCACAGCAAGAATATTAACTCCACTCAGCAAGCACTTTCCACATACCCAGGTTACTTTCCAAGGCCTACAGAGAAGGCACAACCTCCTCACTTTAATTTTCACTTCAGTTAACATAACTGCTTTTACATAAGACATCCAGGTCTCTGCTAGAAAAACAGGAGCTAGCCTCATAAATTCTTCAGGTGAGATTCATGGGTTAAATGTTTGTCATTTAACCACTTTTTGCAATTTTCTACACATAATCCCTGCCAGACACATGCCTCTGAGTTACAGCCCTGTTTCTCTCTTTCACCCTAGTGCTGGCAGAGCAAGTCAGAGAGATTAGCTGATCATATTTATGCACATACTACCAAATTATCCACCCCAGATTCCTCCTCTTACCAACATTGCTCTAACATGAAACACTTTCTTCCTAGCACATGCTATTTGATTTCCTTCACACTACCTCTTCAGTATTTTTCAGGACAAGTTTTCTGGTTCAGACTAACTCTGCCTTCCCCCTACTCATTCAACAGCACTACCTAAGTTACAGCCACTTTACATACCTTCTTCTCTGCCAAGTCAACATCTCCCTGACCCCTTGCCAAACCCTTCTCCCAGTCTTACATTCCAGATACTGAGCTCAGTGTTTGTCTTCTTCAATCTTATTTGCCTTTCTGGGAGTAATCCCATCAACAGAGCTTTAGCTTTCAGCAAGGTGTCACATTTTCCCAAGTTTTTCTTTCAGACACTTAATTCCTCCCCCTGTAATTCCTCCTCCTTTACTCTCAAAAGAATGAAACATGCTACCACTCTGTTTCTCTGCTAGTCCTCTGTATCAGCTGACTGATTTAGGAGCAGTATTAGCTCACCCTGGAAACAAGGGACCTTTCAGTCAGCATCAGGGAGAAGAAAACAAGTAGATAAAAATCCAAAGGAAAAGCATTTGAAAGTCAGATTACTGGAAGACAATTAGGATAGAAAACCCTTCCCTGACACCCCCCCCCCAATCTGATAAATATTCCAATATCCCTCCTACAGAAGTAGCATTCTTTATTCCTTCTACAGGGGGTGAAATCTGCAGGGACTCTTTGTCATGAGGCTTATGCATCTGCAGAGTGCAGGAACAATCATTTTCTCCCATCACTCCATTTACACCCACCCCAAAAGGAGCATCAGCCAGTATAATCCTCCCAAAGCTGTAGAGGGTTAGAGAAATGTTTCAATAGGGACCCAGCTCCCACACTGAGAAATCTGTACACAGTCCTCATTACTTCAGTAGCTGCAGGCATGTGTATACAGGCAAGTATAAAGCTGCATATTTATTATAAATCAGAAATCTATTGTTACACAATCTGGTAACAAAGTATTTTTAGATGCTGTCAGTTAGCTTCTGTTCCAAAAACCTCGTTCTGCTCTCTTCAGACTTCGGAATGCTTTTATCTGTCATCAGACTAAATCCCAGGCACCCCTGGACCCCAGCATTTAAAATCTACAAAATCCATTGCTGTTAGCAATTCATTTGGTTCCATTCCTTCCTTGCTTCAGCCTAACATGCATACAAGAACACAGCCCTTTTATCTGCATTAGGGATGTACTTTAATGTTTCAGAAAAAGCAAGAGAAAGCGTACAGCCATCTCACTTGACTTACAAAAGATGCAGAAGGGACAGTTGGTTGATGCCAAACTGCTCTGTCTAGATGGACAGAAATGCATCCCTGCTGGGGATATTGATGATGTGCACGACTCCACAAGCTCTCAGAGCTCATTGGTAAACAGGCTGCTGCGGTAGAAA
The DNA here is from genome assembly GCF_026170545.1 of Melanerpes formicivorus. Lineage (NCBI taxonomy): Eukaryota > Metazoa > Chordata > Aves > Piciformes > Picidae > Melanerpes > Melanerpes formicivorus. The sequence continues at coordinate 3,475,415 of NW_027142414.1, read as the reverse complement.
AGTTTAGAAGGACAATGATCTCATTTCTATGAACACTGCATTGCTTTCATCAGTTTTATCAATTCCTAGATAGATGCATTGCTGATGTAATTGCAACATCTGCTGTTATCAGGCCAACTGCATCTGATAAAATCAGCAAGTGAAAAAGTTGTGCCACTGAGTCATAAAAGACAATTCCAGAATGCATGAGACAAAAGAATTCTGGAAGAGGGTCCTAGATAGCACAATATAGAACATGGAACATTTATCCTTATATATGACACATGCACAGGAGGAAAAAATATGGACAAGATTCAACTCAGAAAATGTTGGTAGTATGTAAGGAACACTTCAAAAAGTGCCCTTGAAAGACTTCTCAGTCTGATGAGATGGATAGGAAACTATGTATGGGAAGAGGACTGCTTCCCAGACTGGTGCATTGCAGGCATGCAGTGATCCACAAAATTCATATAACCAGATGCAGACTCGCTTCAACTCAAATACTAGCAAGCTATCAAACATGCATTTACTATGCAGTCCAAAGTAACTAGTGAAGGTCTGCAGCTGCAGATTCAAACAAACTAAATCCTACCCAAGTTCTTAGCATTAGTGTTTCCCTTACTTGTTGGCCATCTTTGAATGCCTAGAGAGAGTGAACCTGAATTATTCTGTGATTCTTTGTGCTGCCTTTCCAGACTGACAAGCAGCAACAACACATCACGTTACACCACTCCAACAGCTGCTGCTCGAAGCACACTGTTACTGATACTCATGCTATGCTTGGCAAGTTCTGGACAGGACTAGTGCTTGCTTTTAGCTCAACAGGTCACATAGCTTTAGCTCATTGGGCTGCAACCAAAACACCCTTTTGGACACTGAAAAGTTGTAACTGTGACTTGAGCTACATCACAGAGTTACTAGGCTCTGTTCATATCTGACACAAATCTTAGTACAAACACTGAGAATGCGGTGGGAAATCCTTGATGTTGGAAGCTGACTACAAGATACTGTACAATTGGTGCCCCACTGGAAACAGATACTTCTGACAGTGACAAAATGAGCAATGTGGTATTACTGCTACTTCATGCAGAGTTTCCATGCCTTAAAACTACAATTAAAACCTCTCTCTGAACAGAGAGAAATTAGATTATCTCTGAAATACTGAGAGAGTATTTTTTGTAGAGTATTTCTGAAACAGCACTACAGCCTTTGATAAATACATGCTTTCTGGGGCTTATAGTTTCTCAAGTTGAGTTAATGTTTATTTTGACACACCCCTGAACTGTAGCCCCATTGACGAAGCACGTACGAAAGAAGGGTGAAAAACAAATGCTTTACAAAAGAGAGTTATCACCACAGTCATGTACTCTAATGGTTTCATTGCCAAAGTCCTGGCAAGTAACAAATCTCCAGTGAAAAATGCAGCTCTGCTAAGTTTGAATAATAATTGCTTAGAGGAAATTTAATTGCTTAGAGAATGAGGGAAAGAGAGAAAAATGTCTTGTGGGCTGGCTGCTCCCTGTAGGCTGGGGGCCAGTAGCAGGGGGCTCTTCCAGGGCAGCAAAGTAAGCCAGGCAACAGCCCCAGACCTGGGAACTGGGGACTTCCAGCTGAAACCAGGAGGGATACGAGACCACAGTGGCTCATTGGGGCCCATGGCTGGCCTGGGCAGGGCTGTGCAGAGTCTCATTGAAGCATCACTGTGGCAGGAGCTGACACTCCTGGACAGCTGCAATGGGTTCCTGAGCTGGGACAGGGTGGAGGGAACTCAGCCAGGGCCACCAAAGCTTAGCACCCTGAAGGCCCTGACAAGAACAGCCTACATGGAGTATATCCTTAGACCATGTGCTTCTCAGGATGTGAGCCATTTCCTTTGCCTATGTGCAGAAGACCTACTCAGTACCACAATGATGCTACCTGTAGCATTTCCATATTGCTAGGTCCTGAAAGGCCTGTGATTCACCACTCGTACTTGGTTGAAAGAGAGCTGAAAACATTCAGCATCTTTCACATATTCCTAATGTGGATACCTGCTACTATCCCAACAGATGCATTCTCAAGATAAAACTGTAACCAGCTACGCTACTAGCCAAAAACACAACGACAAAGGTGAATTAATCAGAACCACATCAGCAAAGCAATTTCTTTTAATAATTCTGCCTTAACCACTGATCTTGGCTCAGAGACAGCAGGCATGCAAAGGCCTTTGAAGGTGAAGAACACCAAGTACCATTTTAATGAATAATGAATAAGCAATCAAAGAATTGCATTTGAGCAAAACCAGAAAAACAAGAATGGAAGCGAACAAGATAGTGACAGCAGGGAATGAAGTACAAAACGGTATGGAAGAGGAGAGTATCTTATTAAGACAAACTGCTTCACAAAGAGGAGGAAAAAAAAATGCAAGGCTTCATTAGTTTTAATGGCTTGTGGTCTACACTGAGTATGTCTCCCATCATCCTCCTCTGTTGCCCTAGCTATGGCTTGTTAGCATATCCCCTCCAACATATACATGAAAACCGATCACCTCCTCTAAATCATCATCTCCTCAAAACACTTCAAGGTTCTCTGTACATCATTTAACGCACTCCCTCAAGTTTCCCATCTCTTTCCCATGTTCCCTGTGTTCACTTCCCCATCATTTCTCACTCCTCTACCTCATTATGGGCTGTCCCACAATACACTGGTCTGTTTGCACATCCCCCATCAGCTGGGCAGGACATGATTCATGCCTGCCTCACTGCAGAACGTGCTGCCTCATGGATCTGTGCTTGCTGGCTAGCGGGCAGAGCAGATAATAGTTACTTTTCAGAAATGGAAAGCCTTCCAGAAACTCTGGGTGGCCTGGAGCTGACTAGGGTATAAAAAGAGCTCTCTAAAAAGATACAGCCACTGCAGAGAAGTCAAATTAATTCTTGGAATCCTTGTGAAAGAAACTGAGGCCATTCAGAAAACTCCACAAAGAGAAGGATTGTGAGAAAACTTTATGACCTCAAACTTATTTGGAAGAGTGGACAAAACACACAGTATGAAGTCACCAGAAGTTGTTTATCCGAGGGGCCTAACAGGAACTCAAGGTTGAAATGGATAAACTCTTACATGCTACCAGACAATCCTGTCAGCTAAAACTGCTTTGGCATCTAATTATTGGAAAGTGGAAAATCTGACAGCAGTTTACAAAAGGATCCCAGGGGAACCCAGGGAACTGTCTGTCCACACAGCATAAAACTGATGTGTAGTGATAAAATAATGAATTTTTTTTTTTAAAAAGAGCAGAACCATCAGGTACCTGCATAAATACAGCATATTGGGGGAGGGAAATCAGCAAGACTTTTTTAAAGGCAAAGCCTTCTAACACTCTTGCAAACATGTCAACAAGGGTAACCTGTCAGATACACTCAGAATTCCAAAAAGCTGTCAACAAAATCCTTCACTCAAATCTGGGGTCAGAGTGGCTGGAGAGCTCCCAAACAGAGAGGGACCTGGGGGTGCTGATTGACAGCCGCCTAAACATGAGCCATCAGTGTGCCCAGGTGGCCAAGAGGGCCAATGGCATCCTGGCCTGCATTAGGAATAGTGTGGCCAGCAGGAGCAGGGAAGTCATTGTGCCCCTGTACTCTGCCTTGGTTAGGCTGCACCTTGAGTCCTGTGTCCAGTTCTGTGCCCCTCAGTTTAAGAAGGACATTGAGACACTTGAACGTGTCCAGAGAAGGGCAACAAGGCTGGGGAGAGGCCTTGAGCACAAGCCCTACGAGGAGAGGCTGAGGGAGCTGGGATTGTTTAGCCTGGAGAAGAGGAGGCTCAGGGGTGACCTCATTGCCCTCTACAACTACCTGAAAGGTGGTTGTGGCCGGGAAGGGGTTGGTCTCTTCTCCCAGGCAACCAGCACCAGAACAAGGGGACACAGTCTCAAGCTGTAGCGGGGAGGTTTAGGCTGGATGTGAGGAGAAAGTTCTTCACCGAGAGAGTCATTCGGCATTGGAATGTGCTGCCCAGGGAGGTGGTGGAGTCACCATCCCTGGAGGTGTTCAAGAGGGGATTAGACATAGCACTTGGTGCCATGGTCTAGTCCTGAGGTCTGTGGTGATAGGTGGGACTCGATGATCCTTGAGGTCTCTTCCAACCTTAGTGATACTGTGATCTCTGAAAGTAGCTAAGTAGCCAGAAGGAAAGTCCTTGCGCGGATGATGAGCAGGTGGCCCAAAGACAAAACCAAAAGTAGTAGTGAAATCTCCATCTGCTGCAAGAGCTCACATTAGCGGCAGAATTCTGTATGGAACATGAACTGCCCCAGGCACTTACAAAAGTTACACCAAAACCACAGAAGTGAGTAAGGCAGCTGGTAGTTCAGGGTAACAAATGACAATAAGGAACCAGAGACAGACTGCAAAGAACTCGGGAAGGACATTGTAAGCGACTTGTCACTAAAAAGACAGTGGAGATTCCATGTAGGTAGGTCATGCACAGGAGAAAAAAACAATTCTTATCCTAACAAATAAAATTATTACATATGATCTGCTCTTCACCATTCAAGAGCAGGACCTTGGTGATGTGACAGAACTGTTGTGATGCTAGAAGTGTACACTATTACAAATAGACAGCGACCAAATTCAGGGACAAGGAACAGACATGTTTCCAGCTCAAAAGGTTGATAACTACAAATGTTTGGAGACTGCGAACATACTGGGGGAAGTGTACTTAATCTTTTTATAGTAGTTTCTAGATGTGTTTGTGAAACAGCTGAAGACAGGATATTGAGCAAAATGAACTGGTCCTAACCCGTACAATTATTCTTGTGCACTTTCTCTGCCTTTCTGTTAATAAGAACATTAATAAAATGCCCTTCTTATTCTCCCTCCTCACAGCAATTTTCACTGTTTCTGTGTGACCTGAACTTTGAGGTCCTTCTGCACCTTCTGCCCTTTCTGTCAGATCTGGTTAAGTGGTTTAGAATTTTAATCAATAGGTTAACAGTGTTTAAACGACAACAACATTCATTTATTTAAAAGAAGTTCAAACCGGCATTTTAACCTGGAATTGAAGACCCCAGGGAAAACAGCACCGTCCAGATGAAATGTATTTGAATATAACTTTTAACTGAGCCACAGACCAGCCTTCACTTTAAGCACACCTGCAGTACAACCTGGGAACAAATATAAGTATTGGGCATGATGTAACTGTCAGCTACAGATCGTGGAAGATTAAATAAAACTCCCCTCGTGATGAGCAGCTTTTCCTTGAAATACTCCCATGATATGGGCAGGTAAGACATTTCCAATCTGGAAAGAAAGAATTCCAGGTGCAAAGGTTTGCCAACACAAAATCACATGTGCAAAACAAGAAATGGAGGCAAAGAAATCTGATCAATGTCATGTTTACTAAACATAAAGCAAACCCAAAGCATACAATAGATACCATCATGGCAAATACATGCATGCAACAATAATAGAAGAGTTAGTCACGTGGAAAACCTTCAGAATTTATTCCCTCTGCATCACCAGAAGCACTATTCTACCAGCAGCAGCACTAATGGACAGAGCTCAGGCAATCTTACATAATTTCATCCTTCTCTGAAAGCACAGGAGGAATCATGACAACCACACTTGAATATGGCATTTTCCATTACTGCCACTGTTCACAACCTCCCTAGAAGCAATGACAAGGTGGTCTGACATTGCACTAGACCATTCTATCTCAGTTCTGCACTAACAGCTAGGGTGTGAGACAGAGAGACATCTATATATAAGATGGAGAGACAACTTTATTTTCTGTTTGTATAGCCCCTAAACACAACTCCTTCTGACCATCCAGCTGTAGTTTCTAGTACTACCACAATGCAAACAATACAGCAACAAGTAATTGGTGACCTCTTTTCACAGATGCTTTGAAGCTTGATGAAAAGGGACAGATACTGCAAGTGCTGCAAGACCTTCTCCATATTTTATCAGGAAAAAAGGGAAGAGTCTAGTGGGTCCTATCAAGGAGGGAGAAATGTGCAGGAAATTCTCAGCAGCCAGGGGCCCTCTCGTGCTCTTTAATGCTGTCTACTATATCTGTCAGATAAAGCAGCCCCTCTTGGACTGTGAGCAAAGATGCAGGGGGTGGGGCGGGGCAGGGCGGGGCAGACCAGACCACACCACACCACACCGGAAGAGACCTTTGAGATCATCAAGTCCAACCTATCATCCAGTCTCCATCCTGTCAACATTTCTGCCCTTATTCTGCTTGCTGCTTTCCCTAGCCTCACAATCAATAAAGCAGAAAAGTTCAGCTACTCCACTATCAAAGCAGGAGAGATTAAAAAGCAGCAGGCAATCTACACCCTTTAATCACAAGTAGACATGACTCCCAGTAGATCTATCTTCTGCATCCTTCCATAAACCTGCAGTTCACACCTTTACAGCTGTGCTTCATCAGAACTATCAGACTGTGTGTTTACAAGTTCATGCTTCCCTGCTGTCTTGGGTTGAGCGGACAGAAAGCTATTTTACCTCCCCAAAGGAGTAAAATAAATATCCTCCACAGAGTTTGAAAGGTCAAATGGAAATACTATTCACAAATATATGCAGAAATACAAAATAAATACACAAATTTGTATTCAGCCTGGCCCAGCTCTCCACCTGGCCTTTTCCCCCCAAAACCTCACTAGGCCAACACCCTCCAAAACCTTTCCTCCAACCAGGCCAAACATCAATTCCCCCCCATACCTCCCTGCTTCCCCACCCAACCTAGGCATAAATTGCACAGCACGAAATTTGCTACACAGCCAAGGTGGCAGAAAACCACAGCTCCCCCAGCATACCAGAGAGAAAACAGCCTGGCATGTGCTGGGTGCAGAGAAAGGAAAGGGGGAGAACTGACAGTAATGTCTGTTTATATAGGGGTGCAGGCCGATGGGAATGAAATAACAAAGATTACACTTTTCTGGTGTCCACCTCCTTGTGCTTCTCTGGTACTCCTGGAGGACTTTTCTCTATGGTTAAGACATCCAGTCTTAAACACACAACACCTGTTTCTGGGACAAAAGCTGTCCAAGAAACAATTGTTTGTATCAAGTGGACAGGATGGATCTAAGAGGCAAGTGGTTCATTCTGTAATAAAGCCCACATGTGCTAGTCAGACTTTTCCGTTGCTTTTAATGCTCCCACCACCACCATCATCATCCTAGGCTGCAGATTATTCACTGTGTAGCTGGAGGTGACCCACCTCCATGTGCTGTTACACTGGCAGCTCCTTTGAGAGCAAAATCAAAACAAGTGCTGATGTTTCAGCTCAAGGCTGCTCTGGATCTAACGTCTAAAATGGTTACAGTGAGAGCGTCTCAATTCCTTAGAGATATGCTACTACACATCAAAGGAAATCCTCCTTCTGTGAGGGAAACACACCGTGCCACCAGACAATCTCTGCCACTGGGAACTACAGAAGGACACCACAGGGAAGAGGCCTTTTCAAACCTGTGTGACATGGAATAAAGCTATTTTACAGTAAGTGTGACATCTCAGGAGAAGCCCTAAAGGACTGGAGAACTGTGGAAAACAGCAAGCAAATTCTCCAACACATTTTCCCTCCATGGAGTATTTCTTGCCTCAGTTTTCAGTCTCTTTCTCTTCTTCCCTTCCTTTCTCCCACCACATAAACACAAAATTTGTGTTTATAGCAGCAGGACTATGACTCCTGCTCTGCAGCAGTGAAACAGTGGCATGTAGGCACAGCTTCACCAGAGCAATCCCACCCACAGGAGTTGAGCACCTCCACTGCTCCTTTGGTGCATGGCTTCATTTAGCAGACACTTGAGCTGCTGACACTACAAACAGTCCTGCCAGCTCTCATAAGCTGACCATCTTTTGCTATGGTTCAGCCTACTTGCATGAGCATCCTGCTAAGGAATAGGCTATATGAAACCAACACCATTTCTTCTCTTCCCTCAGGAGGGGGAAAAAAAAAGAAGAGAGAGAGGAGAATTGTCACAGCAGAGAGCTGCTGGACCTTCTTGCTTCCTCATGGCTTGGACAGATCCAGCATGTCAGCAAAACTGCAATTAAATGGAAGCCAACCACTTCTCAAATCATTCACCATGGCTGCAAGAGCAGCTACTGTTTGCATGCAGGTGACAAAGTCTAATAGCTACAGAGAAATGTTATCCTTCACTGTTCCAGGGTGTTCAGTTATTTCCCTTCCAAAAAATCACCAGCCTGGAGATGGACAGGTGAGCAGAGGAACTGAATATAACACATTCTGTTCTGGGTCTTTTAACATACATCATCTTCTCATACATGCAAGATAGCAAGATCTCATTTAAGCATATTGCCATCTGCAAGATAGGAAATCTGATGACTAACAAACTCTGCTTGATTTCTGGCCTCCCATCCCTAATCTTCAAAGGCATAGAAAGCATTTGCAAATGCTGAATCTGGGAACAGAAACTCATAATCATACTAGAGATTAAAAGTTATAGACTCATTAATTTTAATGGCATATTTATAATTCCTCAGTACTCCCACAGAACACTTACTCCAGGTGATAATTACCTCTTTTTCCTCCCCGCTCTCTGTTCCATTGCACCTAATAAACATATCACATCTTCCTCTGCTAACACTTCCACTCTACTCAGCAGGTCACCTTTTACCTCAGATGACCAACTCATCAACATAATTGAAGTCAAACTTGGAGAAACTGTTCTCAAGCTGCATTGACTTTAGAAGGATCCCACTTCTCTCTGAGGAAGAGATGAATCCCAGTTCCCAACAGCTGTGTTCTTTTTCTGACAATACCAAGTTGGCTTAATATAAAGATTACCTCCTCCAGTAAAGCTAAATCACATGGCTTAGAACACTAAGACTGAAGAAGAGAGAGAGAAAAAACCCACCCCAAACAGCTAACCAAAGATTAATTCTTTTTTACTTCAAGAGACAACTCTGTAGCATTGAAGCAGCAGACAGCAATCCCTGCTTTGCAGGTAACAGCCCTAGCACCAAAGGCACAACCAGCATTTTGTTATTTATTTGCCATGTTAGACTTTTCATAACATGTACCACAGTAGGCCCCAATGACTTGAATCCATTATCTCTTTCAGGAATACTTTCTACAAAACACTTGAGTTACAGATGTTGACAGTCCTTAACAGAAGCATCTTTCATTTCTCAGAACAGTGAAAGAAGAGCTTTTACTTACTGAAAATGCAGAAGGTGGCATTGTTGCTAGCATGAGCAGAAGGAACAAGTTCTTCATCGCTGCCTATGGGAACAGAAAGATTATTGATCAGAATTGCTTGCTTCTTTGCTCCTGGTGTGGTGAAAAAGCTAAGGTATCACACAGTAAAAATGGAGGTGGAACTGAAATCAGGTGAGAGAAGTTTTATCACTATGTTCCTTGGAGAGATGAAGGCAACTGCAAAGACTGAAATTACCCTGCACAGAAAGCCAAAATGTAATTACTGAGTTCAAATATTTCCTTGAATTTTCCTTTGGTATTATGAGAACATCATCCCTGCAGGGGCACAGTGGAAGATGCATGCTGTTGCATGTCTGCCCTTACACCCTTTTACATATACACATGATAAAGTACTTGAAGACTGCAATGAATTCAACACAAGGTAACAAATTCCACAGTTAACATTTCTGTACTCTATGTTCATCCTGTGTGGCTTGGTTTCATGTGTGATCTTGCTCATTTAAAATCCCACAGTTCAGGGACAGCTATAGCTAGATTCAACCCTCAGTAGCTGATGAATCCCTTCTGCAGAGACAGAAAGGAGATTAGGCCACAGACTGGTACAGCAGCATACAACAGTTCCTACAAACTGGGACATGATGAGCATTTAGAACCACAATACTTCGTTAGTGCTACCATGTCCTTCCTCTTTTGAGTTGCAACAACCAAACCTAAACCAAACATCACTCACCAGTGTTTAAAGATGTCACCACTTCCTCCACTAAAGACTGGCTTTTTCTCATGACCTCACAATCAGATGGCCGAGTCCAGAAAGGTAAGACAGGCTAGATATTCCTAACATAGTTTAATCTGGTCTAAGCTTCTTTCTAAATCCAGAAAGGAAAGGGAAATGCAAGATGAAGAAATATTCCTTTCACAGTGCATAAATCCACTTTTTTCCTTCATTCTTAGCTCATCAGTCATTGTAACAAGAGCTGTTTTAATATTAAAACTTCACATATGGCTCCTTGAGCCTGGCTTATTAAATCCAGACAAATTAGAGAATACATATCACCATTAGTAATAACAATATTGATATTCTCATGAAACAATGATTTTCTATCAAATCAGGACAAAATATATCCAAAATGAAACCTGCTCAATTCAGCATTTGCATATTGCAGGTTACTTTATTATGGGCAATCATTTTTCTCATAATGCCAGGTTTCACTGAATTGTGGCTCATTACAACTCTCTAAGTCCATACATACCATGGATTTTAACACTCCAAACATTCACAGTGCCAGGGATAAAAAGCTTGTCCTTTCATGTTTTTTCCTTTTCAAAGTAGTTTCCTTGACTACTAATTGCTGAAAATCCAGTTGCACCAAGTTCTGTGGGTAAAATAGCAATGAACAGGGAAAATGTAATTGGGAAGAGAAGCACTGATAAGCTGCTCTCCCTGTGTACTGTGTAGCAATCATAGGAGTCATAAGAAAATGAAGCTATAGGAGCTTTTTATATGAATAGACTTTCATTAATTTTGGATCAGTTCTTCTTAAGAAACTGAGGGAAGACAGCATACCCTCTATTATCCACACATGCTACTACTTCTCTTCCCATTCAAATCAAGGAGGAAACAACCTGGAGATACCCCCCACAAGAAGTCAAGTACATTCTCTATGCTGTAAAGGCCAACAGCCAAAACTTAGGCTAGATCTGTGTCATCACCCTATCCGAGAGCCACAGCCTTTCAGAGGGGAAGGACAGCCAAGAAAGACTCCTTTGCTACAGTTTCCATGCACACAAACAGCAAACCTTTCCTGAAGCAGCTTACTGAGTCCTCACACTAGAAGCAAAGGATACTGAGAACAGCATCTTTCTTGAATGGTGTTGGTGTCAAATGGAAGTAAATCTTTGAGTCTGATCGGCTCCCTTCTTACTGCCTCTGCTTAGTGCTTTCTTCCCCAGCACTCCCTTCTCACATCTTTAATTCCAAGCACGTATCAGGTTCACAGAGATGGCTGTAGAAATCACATCCCTTGCTCCAGCAGCCTTACTCTGCTACTAACAGACTGCCAGCTACTTCTGGCATCTGAGCCAAGAGACAGCCAGGGAGCTGGCCCCAGACATGAAGCTTGTGGAGAAGAGGCTAGGGAATCAGATCACCAGGACTAGCAGTCCTGGCACTCTTCAAGTAATTAGTGTCTTCGAGGTTTTTAGCCATGCAGGATAAAAAGATTCTCTGAGGAGACAACTAGAGACAGCACTCAATCTTTGGGACAGTCCTCTCAAAGCAGCAAGACGTTACACCTCTGGTGCTCACTTGTGTTTTTGTGCCACTGCACTTGCATGGGAATTGCTGTCATATGTCCCAAATTTAGCATTAAAACATTTAGACCATTCAACAGTATTGTGCTAGTCAACAGATTCCAGGAAGGATGACCAGAAGGAAGAACAGGGTCTTCTTTATCCCATTAAATCTCTCACTGCAAAATAAATCTTGTATCTGATTCTCCAAGCTTCCACAGACTTGTTATGTGAAAAGCATCCTTGGGTGTAGTATTCAGCACTGATCCCTTTTGCCTCAGTTTCAACCACACACAACACAGATGGAAAACTGCCTGAAACCTCCAAAAAAGGTCAAGTTCTGTTTCCGGATTTAACGGCTCTCTCACTCCTCGTAGGTCTTGGGACACAGCAGCATATGTTTACTCTGATTGTTTGCCATTCTTCTTGCTGCAGGCTGGGTATGCGGGGGAAGGAATGAAAAGGACAGTGTTTTGCAGTGCTCTCACTTGTAACAACAGCAGCTGCTGCTCCCTGTGCCTCCTGCCCTTCTTCAATTCTCTCCAGCTCTCCCCAGCTCCCTTTTCCCACTGCATGCTGGAATAGCACCTCCACCCTCCCTCCACCCAGAAGCAGCAGCAGGGCCTAAGGGGAAATTGTGACTATGCTCAAGATATGGAACACCTGCTGGAAAGCTCACATGGAGGAATTCCTGCCATTGAGCTGAACTATGAAGATATCTCAGCAAGAGAGATTATGAGAATCAGTTCACACAAGTAAGAAACAACTAGAATCTTCAATCAGAACTAGAGGTGAGGTCAGATAAAACTTCTGTTCTACACACAAGAGGAGATTCAGATTGTCTAGCCAACCACCTCTGACATTGACTGCTCAGGTTAGATGAATAAAAGGCTTGAAGTGGTAACTGGTTCCAGCAACCTGTAAACTTGGTTAGAAAGAGTCAGTGCAGACCTGAACTGTGAAGCTGTTTTCTTTAAGAGACACTGCTTCGAGCCCCTCTGAACACTGGATAAGTTCAAACTTGATTTTAGCAGCTTAGGACCCTTAGCTCTATTCCAGAGCAGTATGGATCAAACAATATTTCACAGAAATTTCAGAACTTCTGTAAAGATGATCTGGTGCCCTTTCCAAACTGCCTGCACAGCACCTACTTCTCCCTGTGGAGAAGGAGATGGCTGGAATTTTATAACTCTAGAGAGAACATAATTCCAATACAACTGGAGATTGGCATAAACATCCTTATTCCAGGGGTTAACACTAAACCTACTCAGGAAATAAGCTTGTGTCTTAACAAATAGAAGGTCCAGAAAAGACAGATGGGCAGCCCTGGAGATTTCTCTGTAGTGGAACCAGCAAAAATGCTGTAAAAATATTTTACTTTGTTATAAACCCTTATTCAGGGCCAGACAGGCTTAGCAAGATCAGTCAAATCTTCATTAAGACCAGGAATATGTTTCAGAATCCAGAACAGTTTTAATGACTCCTACATTTACTTTGTGTGCACAAATCCTGCATCCCAATGCAAAACCAAGGTTCCTAAGTGCTTGCTGAGATTTGGTCTCCTTTCCAAACAATCTCTCAACATCCATGTTCCTAGGGAAACAAGACCTATGTTGCCTCTATATACATGTAAAAATAACTTTGAATTAGCTAATTCCAGGTTTTCAAAAACATATAGTTAACCTTTGTTTGAGGGAAAAGATACTGGGCTGGGACACAGAGACTTTTAATCCATGTAGATGACAACTTTTTCTTTTGAATAAGAGGGAATCTGAACTTAAGAGATGTTATGAATAACCCAGCCTTGCTTCAACAAAAACTTAAGATGTTTAGACACTACAGAATCAGATGACAAAAATCAGACTAAAACAGGTTTAATGAGCTCCTCTGCTCACAGATTTGGTCTGGGTTTTTCTCTGTTCCCTTTGAAAATAACTGGACAGCCCATGCTGTGTGGGTCTTCTCCATTTAGCATGTAAGACAGACCGATTTTCCTCTGCCTATGAACCACATTTCTAAATCATCCTTTGCTCAAAGACACATTTGGAGACTTGATGGGGTGCTTGGTGCCATGGTTTAGTTGTTTAGGTGGGTTGGATTGGCTGATGGGTTGGATGCGATGATCTTGAAGGTCTCTTCCAACCTGGTTTATTCTATTCTATACCAGGTATGGGGTTCAGGGACTGATTCATAGGCAGGAGATTAAAAGACTTATTCAAGGTTCCCACTTTTCTACTGCCAGACAAGATTTAGTTGGACACAGAGATAAGTGGCAAAGCTACACAGCAATATCAACTTCAACAGGTCCTTACAGCTTATTTTGTCTCCCAGATGGCAATGTGAATTACCCAATGTGGATCTATTATTCCCATCTGAGGTAGCTCTAACAGAATATGTTTTTGCATGGCTTGTAAGCCAGAGGCAGGCCCCAGCAAATGCCTTTTTCAGTACAGACAGGAATTGGGGTTTGTGAAGTTTTGCACATCCAGCACTTCAAGCAAAGTCGCCACTGTCATCCCGCCATTTGTGCCTTTTCAGAATTGCCTTCCTTTTCTTCCACTCCCAACTCCACCCCCACTTTAACACATCATATCTTGGTTGTTATATGTTTAGAAGTTTAGATGAGGGAGGTGTGAAGCCGGAAAGGATGATAATATGTTGCCCAATTATCCACTGGCATAAACTTTTAAGTTAATGACTCAGAGCAAAGTCTTTTAGCTTTAGTACTCATTACTTTTTCTAAACACATCCGGTGTATTTTGCTTCCAGCTTACTTTGTTTACCTTGTCTACTGAGAAGCACCTTTTAAGTTTTTGGTGGAAGAGTTAGATAGGGAAAGTCTGTACATACAGCAAAAAGATCAAGCAAAGGCAAGGGAGAGTACCACATCACATAGCCCTGAGGAACCAAGAAACCAATCACCCCTTTAGGCAGAGGATACCACATTCAAGATACTTCTTAATATACCTGCTTTCCTTCCCAACTATAGCAAACCATCTTTTGTTTGACATTCTTCCAAAGAAAATCCTGGGCCTGATGTCCTCTGGGCTAGGGAAAATTGATGCCAATTGATGGGCATGTGCCTGCTGAGTGGGAGGATGCTGAATTTCCTTTGCCTTGACCACGCAGTGAGGCACATTCATAAAGAGCTGTTTGCATATGAACTAACAGATAAATGTTTATACATGTGTTCAAACACAAGGCTGGCTGAAAGAGCTTAGTGGGAAAGGAGAGACAATAAAATAAAAATAAGACAAGTTGTTGGAGGAAAAGCTTCACAGACCTAGATTTACCAACTCACTCTGAATGCATGCTAGAAGTTGAAGAGTCCTCATCAAGGAAGTAATCCTGCTGAGGTACACTTTCAGGCAATTTTAAACATATTATGAAATATACTGTCTATAAGAAAGCTGGAGAGAGACTTTTTGCATGGGCATGTACTGATAGAACATGGGCTAAGGCTTTTAAACTGAAAGAGGGTAGATCTAGATTAGATACAAGGAAGAAATTCTCTACTGTGAAGGTGGTGAGACATTAGAACAGGTTGCTCAGAGAAGTTGTGGATATCCCCTCCTTGACATTGTTTAAGGACAGGTTGGAAGGGGCTTTGAGCAGCATGATCTAGTTGAAGGTGTCCCTGACCATGGCCACGATTTGGAACTAGATGGTCTTTAATGATCCTTCCAACCCAAACTGTGGGATGCTGCTATGATTCTATAAAATACAAACTTACATCTAGCATCACTTTAAAATTCACCTTATTAAATGAAAAAGTTACAAGAACTTTCTAATGAGCACAGCAGCAGAGAACCAGCTGGCTGGAGAACCAATTCCTGCTAACATACAAACATCTTCTACATCATCTGCTCTATCCATAGGCTTTCACTTCAGCCTGATAGATAACAGGCACATAAATCTGCACCAAGCCACCACCTAATGTGGCTGACTCAGACTGACAATGCTTTTACAAAGGATTTGAACAGCAATGCTGAGTTCAGCCACACCTGGAGAAGCTGCTGCCTCTGTTGTACAGTTTTAATCTGAATACCAAAATCACACACAAAATTGTGGCAAGAACAACATCAGACTGTGAAATACACAGAAGTACTAGTAAGGCTTCAAGTCATACCCTATTGGGGAGTGGCTGAGGCACCCTTACAGCCTTCTCACTCTCCACAATTCACAATGAAGGTTTAGGTGAGTGAAGCAGCAGCATCTTCCAAGCAAATGTAGTCACTATGCCAGCCCTTTGTGGGATCTAAATGAGTATTTCATGAAGACAATTTTCTGTGCCTATTAATATCAGCTAAGATTCAATTTTCTGCAACTAGGCTTCCATTATTAGGTTTGAAGCTAGAGATTTATTACAAGGAGTAAAGATAGGATTCTGCCTTCTATTTTGGTAGTCTCACTGTGCTTAGCTGTTAATTAAATATGGGAGCACATAGGGATAATGACAAGTGCACACAGACTGATTAAGACAGTTAACATTGCAACAAGAAGCCACAAGCTGCCTATGGAAAATACATGACAAGGATATAATATGCCAAACGCTAACATAATTGAAGAGAACCTTTTACATTTATTAATGTCCTTTCACAGCTCAAGTTTTACTTATATGACTTATTTTGCCTGGACTGAAATATTACCCCACACAGAGCACTGCTACTGTATACAAACAGCTGAGACTAACCCCTTCCAATCTGAATTTTTGAAGAATTCTTTAGGAAAGGGAAAGATTTCAAAGCTTGAAAGTTATTTCCAAATTTATTCAACTTCATCCTAAATCTGCATATGGCAAACTTCTGCACTGTGCAATGGGTTAAAAATGTAAATAATAATAATAAAAAGCACTATTTCAAGAGGAAACTTTAATACAACACAAATTGCTTTCTTCCTCTCTTTGCCCCTCTGTGCACTGAGAGGATGCTAGTACTGCATTCAGCAGTATGCCTAGAGTATACATAGGGAACACCTGTGTTAGCTTTCAACTGGTTTGCTTGGGGACTAGCAACAGACAGGAAAACACCAGAGTATTTACCCTGAACCTCATGTGGGTTTTGATTGCTGCTGCTTTTACATTGTTTCTGGAGCCTAAGATACTTTTGGTTTGGGGGGAGATATTTTTGGTTCTGTTGGTTGTTTTTTTTTTAATCTAACCTAGTTGGTTTTTTTCATCTGTCAACATGCCAAGCAGGCCACACTTGTATGGATACGTCTCCTCCCTAAGGAATAACCCTCACTGACTGTGATGCAGACATACCTTCAGTGGTATGAAGCAGGAATTCCCCCAGAGAAGTCAGTGGGCTTGCTTGCATTAATCTGTGAGGGGAAGATGATTAACGTGAGGAGAACCAAAAGGAATTAAAAGGAAAACCCCCCCAGAAGTTCTGACTAACAAACTTTGGCGGTAGAACGTGTGCTAGTGGAATTAGGGCTGCAGTCTCTAAGGATACCAGCCCCAGAATCTTTCATCTGTCACTAAAAATTACCTTCATAAAAAATGATCTTAGGAGGGTGCGATCACACCGCAGTGCCTGGAGAGATCTCAAAGGAAGCACATGCTCGACTGTGTGATCACAGCAAAATGACAACAGCGTGATCTAAAAATAAAATGCTCCTTTGCTCTGAAGCTGGTTTCTCCCACAGATGCCAAAACCAGAGCCTCCAATTACTACTTTAAGGGCTAAGCAGAGAAATAAACAAGCAGTGGCTGGTACTTGTTTTCTATACATCATGCCTGCATGTCAAGAAGGGGAGCTTGTTACTGTGTGAGGAAGCATAAACAAATGTTTGTATGTAGACTGTGCATATGAGTAGGCACCCACTCAAACCCTTTTCTACTAAAGTCCCTTCTCAAACACCTAGCAACCATTATTACTCATTTTCCAAGACAAGAATAGGACACAATAAATCACATTTCAGGTCCAAGAGTGTTAAAAAAATGAGACAGCGAAGCTGTATCCAGCAGAGTATCATTTCCACTGAAATAAGTTCTTCTGACAAGTCCATCACACCATGAGAACAACTGCAAAATGACTGTATTGGATCAGAGCAGCCATCCATCACTGTCTAGGCTCAGCAGCTATGCTATGAGGGGTTTATCATCAGTTTTGTATAATCTTTCTCACAGGCCTAAGAACAGAGCAACTTACTTCCACTGGAGTTCCCTGAGCATTGATGTGCCATCAGGAGAATATTTCCCTCTTCACTCAACTATCAACAAGCCTCTAACATGAATCATGAGGAGCACTCTAATTGCATCCTGTGTATTTGAGGTACTGTTCTTCTACAAAACCAGCAGCTCTGATCCTCTTGTGAAAAAAGCTCTATGTTTCCTCTGTAGTGATGAGTCACAAGGTACATGAATTAATATTAAGGTTAACATTTTATTAACACTGAACAAAGAGAAAGCTTTCTGGCAGTGCAAGCCCTACATGTTCAGAGACACAGAACAGTATTTTGCCTGCCTTACACTGCATTCAAAAGAGAGGGGCCTCAGTCAAGACTGGAGGATTTTTTTCTCCACAGGTTCCCTATTTTGACAGAGCATGTGTGCTACTTTAGAATAAAATGTGCTCATTTAACTCAAACTCAAGCACTACCAAGAACACCAGTTGCAACGACACAACTCCTTTTCTGTTCACTAAACCCTTTCAGCAAGTCAGGGCATAGCCATTCACACAGACTCCAACTGAATCTTGGTGCCTAATTTGTGAGGCAAGCAATCCCTGCAGCAACTAGATTAGATGATCTCTACCAGTATTCTCTTTTACCAAGCTGCCAAGTAGCTGGATGAGAGAGAGCCAATCCCCAAACCAAAGATAAATGATTTACATTGGAAGTTACTACACTTAGTACAGCAACATCTGATGTTGTTACTTTCCACTAACATTAAGGCAATTTGGTTTTATACTTTATATTTTAATGTATACATATAAAGAGACCAGCAAACAAAAACCTACATCATTGCTTGAAAACCACTTCAAATCACTCATCACACACCATTTCTCAAATGGTACATTCAGAGTGGAGTGTTTACTGATGAGCTGTTTTGGAACGTGCAAATACTACAAAGACACTACCCCCACCCCACTATTCCTGTGAAGCCATCAAACATTTACACTTACAGAGCAAAATATTTTAAAGCCAAACACATCTGAGGTGTCTGCATGCTTCACAGTGTGAGGTCAACAGAACATGCATGAAAAAAAAGAGCCTCAATTACCTCACACTGGACAGGAAAATCTGCTAAGAGCAAAGCTTCCAGCGACAGCAGGTCTGCTCTGTTTTATATTTTTGCATTTTATTAATCATTCCATTTACTAACATGAACAAATATTAGTTTAAGGTAGTGCTGTGACAAAGATCCATGGTCCTATCTACCTTTGCTTCACACCAGACACCTCCCTTCGCTTCCTGTAATAGCAAAACATTTGTCCCAGGAGTCCAGAATGAGGTTGGTCCCACACACATGGCTGTGCAGCACGCTGGCTCGTCAACATAGTGCACCTGAGGAAGCCTCAGGGTTGTCATGGCGGCTCTATCTACAGAGACTGGGAAACACTCTGGCATTACAGAGGGTGACAGATCTCTAAGTAGCCAGGACAAAAACAGTAAGCTGCAAGTCAGCTTACACAGAAGCTTTTGAAGGGCTCATGAGTACAACGCAGAAGGGATAAAACAACCTCCAAGACTTACCAAGACACTTGCAAAAATAACAAACAAAGGTGTTTACAGAGTGTCTACAGACAGACTTAAACAGACACACCATCTCCCTAAACTCCTGTACTATAACTAGTTGTTATATGCCCTAGGAACTAACATTACCTTCAACAAAGCTATGACATTCAGTTTTTAATTCAACTGCTCCTCTATCTCCACCTGACCACCCACAAGGAACACCAAGGCATCAAGCAAACCTACTGTACTTCCACATTGTTACTAGCCCATTACCGTCTCAGTGCCAGCTCCCTGAAGTTGTCTTCTAGGCCTGCCTCACACATCAGATTTCCTCAGGGATGAGAGATCCAGTCCTGCAAACCTCCCCTTTCACAAACAGGTCTGTTGACTCCAGCAGCTTTATCTAACTAGGAAAAACTTCCAAAATGGACCCTCTCTCACAGAGGTGAAAGCAATGAAGGACTGATTAGGAGACACTCCCTCCCCTCAACACCTGCTGGCAGATAAATAGAAGCAGCTGAGCACTCCAGGGATGATGGGGGACACAAGAGTCCTAGCACCTGGGCAAGGTTTTATTCCTGCCAGCAAAAACTACAACTCTCTCTGCTGCATTTATCTTGCTTTCTGTGGGTTTTGGGGTTTTTTTGTGTTTTTTTTTGGCAGAGTAAATATGTTTGACCCCATCAGGTATGTCCAGCATCCTATCAAACTGGTACCTTACCCTTCCATTCCCCTGCTCCCCCCAGCCACAACATCGGAAAGAGCAGTTTTAATTATATTAAGCCTCAGCATAATTAACTGTGAGTGCAAAGGATTAATGTTCATGAAATACATGAACATCTCTCCCTCCTAGAGAGTAAAATGTAGCAGTACTAGGACTCTGGTCTCCCCTCTGTTGTATTCTTTCAACTGAAAAAGTGGTGGGAAATAAAAAGTAGTTTAAAAGGCACAAATAGCACTGGAAAGACTAATAGGAAAGAGACATCCAGGTAGAAGGAATAGGAGACAGCCCAGAATGCAAAGCCAGCTCTTACCTTCTCAGAGTGTACCTGTGAAAGGTGAGTGCAAAAGTTGGAGACACTTAACCACTCTGCAGCCAAGCTCCAAAACCCCCTTTCTTATGTTCTGGTTCAAACAGTGGCTCTTAAGCCCTCTTCTCCCCAGCTTCTGTTTGGTTACTAATCCTTACCGCACAGGAAAAGGAGAGTTGTATTTCATTTAACCCCTGCAGCTTCTGAGTTCCTTCAGAAGAGTTTTCGTTTCAGCATGGGAAAGCCAGAGTTGGAAGCAGGCACGCACACACGCCTTGGAATTGTTTCCAGCTCCTGTAGCCTGTGTGCATGCAGACATTAGCTCCAAACTGTGTCTTAAGTTATTGCAGGGGTGGGGCCCTTTGTAACTAGCTTTCTTTTAGCTGTAGGCAGCATATCAAAAGAGAGACAGTTATCCACAGATCCCTTCAGTATTAATTTTCAGTAATTTCCTAACTGTAAAAAACAAAACAAAACACCAAAACCAAACAAAAAAACCCCACAAAACCAAAACAAACTCCCAAACTTAACCTTTACTTTAAAGCTAAAGCCTGAATCACAGTTCACAGATATGCTTTTGACCAAAGAACACTTGCACTGAAATACAGTTTAGAGATACATCTGCCTCTAGGCAGAGCTAAGCAGATCACTAAGGTCTGAAAATACCAGCACTTTGGATACAGTTCAGAATTTAACCAAAGACAATGGCAGCTCAGGTTTCTCCATTTTCCCCCTCTAACAAATGTCAGGCAGTTCAGAGCCCTCTGAAAAAATCCCATGAAGAAACAATTTAGCAACATAGAAACTGTTAAGGAAAAAGTCATCTAGTTGGAGTCATTACAAGGAAAAATTTGTGCTGTTAATCATGTGGATACTGGAGAAATGATTGCATAACAACTTACGTGCTGCTGTTGTTTTAGCTTGAAAACAGATAATTCCTCCCCACACATTGATTTTGTCTCTGATTAGTATAAAACAAATACCTTTTGAAATACAGAGACCACTGATCTATTAAAATAGATTTTGGTCCAGCCACCAGCATTTCAATCCTTCTTACTATTAGGACTGAGGTCTCCAAGATTAAGAGAATAGCTTTAAAGTCTTAACTTTGGGTTGACCTTTTTCATTTGCCTTTCAGTTTTAGAGTCCTTTTCCATCAGTAGTTCATTTGAAAACACAAGAAACAGAACCTTGCTTTCACAAGGAGAGAGGAAGTTTCTACCTTCAGCTAACTCCACATGCTGGATCTTCCAAGGAAGGCACTAAGATGTGCAATGAAACTTTCAGAACTGGTATCTCTACTCTCTTCTTGGCCACACTGCTGCTTTAGGTAGTAAAAAGAGACAATATCCTTGACAACTGTTGACAAGCCTAGACACCCACAGCTCCAAAAGGAACATTTTCTAGCAGCCTCAAAAATGCACCAGGTGACACAGAAGCAATTTTATTCTCTTTCCATCCCTGCTGGTCAATCAGTGTCTGGCAACTAGCCACAAAAGATACACAGTACTCAAATCCTACCGCTACACATTCCACAGGGGACAGAGTTCAAATTAAAGTCACATCTTTTCCACATGCAAAAGCAAACCTGTACTTTCCTGTCCAAGCTAACTCTGCCACAATAAACAAGGGAAACCAACACAAAATGGCATCACCTCTGCTGAAAAACAGGGGACCCCCAGAAGGCTGAATGATGCAACACACTTCAGAAGGAGGTCTAATGGTGCTGATGCATGGCTACCTATGTTCCTTGTCAGGAGAGACAACTGGACATTGTTAATGCCTGGTCAGGAATACAGAAATAGTCTTACTCCTTCAGATTTTTTTTTTTTTTTTTTTTTGAGAGAAAATAAATTTGGGCCTTGGGCCAAGCTTTGGGCTCACCTTTTCCATCAGAAAGAAGACACATCAGTGCATGGTTTTTCTTAATCCATCTGTACTCTCAACTGGCTATCAGCTACTGCCATCCTGCCAGCTGTCACACTTCTATCCACCAAAACCTAAGCCCTTGGCCTTGTATGAATAAACCACACTTTCAGAGCAGTATAAAGCTTTTTAGCTTGCATCATTGGCAGGAAGAAGCTCAAAATCCAATCCCAAAGGTTCAAAAGCTAATAGGCAAACCTCCCACAACTCCAGATGAATTTAGAAATATCTGATTCTTTAAGATTTCTTCTTACAGCAGCAGGAGCCTCAATGACTTTTTTAATTGTTTGGGGTTTGTTGTTGTTGTGTTTGTTTGCTTGTTTTTCTAATACCAAGCTTAGTAATGTTCTTGTGGTTCTTGTGTTTTGTTGATGGTTAATAACTACAAGGGAGTTCATAGATGGGGAAAATGTGACTGCTGATGTTGGAATCCAGCCAGGATACATCTGAAAAACAGCTGTGCCTACTGCATTAAAGCAGATAATGCATAAACACATCTGGCTTAATTTTTAACCCCATAAAGACCTAACAGATAACCACTGATGCTGAAATAAACCAAGAAGTGACCAGACTTTTACCACAACTGAGGAACATGAAACATTGATGAAACTGCTTTCATTACCAAAAGGAAAGAAAAAATCTGGTCATACTTTCTGGTTCCAGCAGAGACATGAGACAATCAGAAACTGTTAGTGTGGGATTTGAGTTCGAGGCTAGTCCTTACTAGGAAAAACACAACACATATTAAATAGACCTTTGCCCTGTAGTTCCACAGAGTTTTGTGTGTGTACCTTTTCTCTGGGAGAAAGGACATGATCCCTGTGTTGAAATAGTTTTCAACATCTGCCATTTGGTGCAACTAAAATAATCCACTGATTCAAGACCGTTCTTATCTCTTGATAAGACACTCACAGTTCTCTATGGAGTGAATGTCATCAAGACCACAGGTATTTGCCTCTTGACATTAGCTTTATCCAGTGGCTAACCTGAAGGCAATGGAATCTGGGTGTCACAGATGTGATCATCAGGAAGAAAGAGTTGAGGTGAAAGCATAGTAAATGGATACTGCTGAACAAGATATCCCTTCTAATCCTATCCGTGAAGTGCTTTTGGCAAGAAGCAATCACTACAGGAGCTATGATACCGGGATTTCAACAGTTACATGGCCAGAGGTCAGTAGTAAGACTTAAGCTTTCACAGAAACAAACATACAGGATTTCTTACTGCCAGAGGCTGGTTTTGAAGGACTTTCTAAAGATTTGCATGCTTCAAGGCTAACACAGCATCGTGGTGGGTTGACCCTGTCTGGTCACCAGATGCCCACCAAGCTCCTCTATCTCCTTTTCCTCAACAGGACAGGGGAAGAATATACAATGGAAAAGCTCATCACTTGCCACAAAGACAGGAAGATCACTCACCAGTTACTGTCATGGGCAAACAAGACTTGATTAGAGAGAAGTTAATTAGTGAGAAATGAGACCAAAACTAAAAACACCTTCTCCCCATCCCTCCTTCTTCCCGGAGGGGAACCTAACTCCTAACTCTTCTCTCCTACTCTCCCCTCTCCCTGAGCAGCACCCAAGAAATACAGAAAAGACTCACAGAGTTTCCAAAAAAGAAGTTGGTCTCAAGGGCTTCAGCATTCACCCAAAGAAGTAGAGGATCTCTGGACAACTTGTTTAGGAGATCTGAACATCCTAGGAGATTACTGTGGTCAGGAAACCATAGTATAGAGACACATCCCAAACCTGAGTGCTCTTGTCATTCCCTTAGTCTTTAGCCAGAGCAAGGATCTGTGATGCTATGGTTATGGCTGGGTCACATCATTAAAAATGGGATGATTGACTTCTTTTCTTTCAGATTAATATCCACTTTCTTGGATAAATGCAGTTGTCTAATCAAAGGAAACAGACAGCTCTAGCCTGCTGCTTGAGGCATTTCACTCAGGGGATATGCTCAGACTCTCCAAGCACAGGATAACACTGGACAGTAATCTAACATCCCAGGTAAAAGAGCTGATGGCTGAATGACAAGATAATGAAATAAGGGTCTCTGGGGTGTCAAACCAAGTCCACTGCAAGTGAAGACACTGCAGCAAATCCGTCCTTCCAGGAGCTGCACAAGGGTCTGAAAGCAGGAGGCTTCAGCTCACTGAAAAGAACACATCTTCTGACATACTGAACTTTTTGTTACTGGTTTTAAAGAAAAGGCAGAAAAGTAAAATTTGATTCAATCAGAACAAAGCATTTTCCAAACTTGAATGGTGCACCAGTAATTCCATTCTTACCAGTCTCTCTCTCACAATCACAGGATAGGCATGTCACTTAGCCCACTGAATCACAGCCTCTCAGTATACAGAATGAACCCTTGACAATCCTTTAGGACAAGAAGCTCAATTTCATCTCCAGGAAACACTGCAAAGGCCATAGTGGAAAGGTGGAAAGCACATTACACCAAGGAGCTCTGCTGTAGAGCTTCACTGCATCAAAGCCTGCTATCCTCCTGCAGTAACTCCTGCACTGGTCTCTATCTGCTTCAGAGACCTGGCCACTTACAGACTCTAAAGTGCTGTGAAATATGGCAGAGAAGTTGACCTTGTACAGCTTTTGTACTGATCCTGCTACTAGCAGAGACAATTTTATTGTGCCACTGAAGTCAGCAATGCAAGGTGGCAGACTCTTGATAGATGGGTAAGACATATTATGGCAAGATACATGGAGAACAGCTGCCAGTACTGATAGGGTTATTAGTACCTAACACAGGGCTTTGAGTACTACAAAACAATCACTACACAGAACTAAACACACACAGACCCAGACCAATCACACTTCTGACACAATCACCTTCTACACTATATTGATATTGCCACATGACTTCTGATTTAGAGGATAAAACTCCAACTGCTGTACTTCATGACTTCTGCAGGCCCTGTATTTATAAAAGCTGAAGATCTTTCCAGAGGCAGGTTTACATCAGCAGTGATAGGTAATGAAATGAGTTTCACATAGGGCTCTTTCACCTCTTTCA
Organism: Melanerpes formicivorus; assembly: GCF_026170545.1. NCBI lineage: Eukaryota > Metazoa > Chordata > Aves > Piciformes > Picidae > Melanerpes > Melanerpes formicivorus. The sequence continues at coordinate 3,450,309 of NW_027142414.1, read as the reverse complement.
TGCAGGGACTCTGGAGCTGTGCTTTCGTAAAGTTCTTGGGAATTTTAGTCCACTTCTGGGAAGTTTTCCTCATGTTTTCCTGGCTGCACAAAGTAGCCCACTTTTGTTTGTTCCATGAGTACTCCCCAACAAATCTGTGCTTCTCTTCGTTTACACTCCCTACAAACTGTAAGCTATCTCTAGCTTCTACTTATGATTCACCAATACAGCTTCTTGTCTACTGTGAGCTACTAGCCCAGGATTCCCATTCATCAGCTCATATGCTCATGCATCATTGAACTCCTTCCCCTTTACCCAAGTATGTCCTTGCTGAATGTCAAAGAGGTATCAGCTTTATCCCTATCCAGTCTTCCTTTGCACACTTCCACATAACACAGTCCAGAACTATGAAAACCAATGCAGTCATCTGTATTTTGCTATAATCTGCTCCAGGAACAGATCAACTCACAGGAATTTGGCCTGACTGGGTCTTCTCCTAATCACTTCTTGACAACTGAGCCAATTCCTGTACTGTGTTCTCCAAGAGGGCCTTCAAATAAATTGGCTTTTTGTATGCAAAGATTTAGATACCACTCTTCATCTATTCCAATATGAGGGAAATGCTAAACCTACCACTTGATTTGATTCTCACCCAAATCAGACATGACTTTTATTCGGGCCAACTTTCTGAACAAGCTGATGATGCCACACACAAGTTTCAACTCCTCATCCCTAGGCCATCTGAAGAAAAGCAGCACACACTGATAACGTCAGTGCTCAAAAAGTAAAAACAACCTCAAAGTGCTGTGACTAATTCCATGCAAACTTTGTTGTGAAAGGTGAGCCAATAGACTGCACCTCAGGATACAAGCGAAGGTACTAATCCATTGCTAACACTGCACTTGGATACACAGAAGTTTGCTTGTAAAAACAGAGGACCTACATGTAACAGAACATACATCATTGATTTTAAACCAGCCCAACCACTCCCAAGTTTAACCCATGCAAGCAAAACCAGGACACAGCTGACTGCTGTAACAGACAGGGGGTTAAAGGGTTTCCCCCCCACCCCAGCATTGGATAATGCATCCAGTTTTTCCAGTGTCCCACCCCAAAACTTAGGATATTTACATGAAATCAATCTCACAGCTTCCCTTAAAATTAGACACTATAAATCCTGCTAATTGTGAAGAAAATTATAACAAGGACACTGCAATCCCATTTCCTTTTTCTGTATCATGGATTTAAATATTGCGTAGGATGAACTTGGCAGCAACACAGAGAATCTCATTTAAAGAGATTAACCTGGGAACACAGAGAGATCTGCAGGGTCCCCATTAGTCCATTCCTTGCTGCACACAGGATTTAAACAGCAATAATTATATTTAGCACACATACACACACACACAAATTAGCATATACAAGCATGAAATGAGGCAATGCCTTATCCAGAACAGACGCTCCCTCAGCTGTTTGTTTTCATTTTATTGTTGGTTTTACATTTTAATGATATATAAAAAGTAGAAGAAATCACAGGTGGTAAGCAGATTTGAGCTAGAGAACTAATTTCAAGAGAAAACATTTTTAGTTCCCATACAAACAAATACAGTGATTAATGTTGATTTCTTGTGCCCACGCAGCTGTCACTGGTGACCAAGGAGCAAAAGGTCAAGATTGGTCATTTATATTCAGATTACATTCGAAAACATAAAGGACAGTCTCCGATCTCCCAAATGTTTTCCAGATATCCCAATCTGCTCCACCCAAAATAGCAGAGGAAACAACAACAAAAAAAAAAGTCTAGCTCACACAAATCTAACAAAATATGTTGTTAGAGCTTCCACTTACAGCGATTTACAGAAAGAGCTGTTCCCCATAGATGTCCCACTGCTTTGCTAGCCACACAAACAGCAGTCTGCTGCTCAGAAGGTCTGGCTGGAGCTCAGTCAAATTAATGGGAAGATTTTAATTTCCAAAAGCCTTAGATCAGGCCTAGATTGATGTGGCAGAGGAGAGGGCAGAGTAGGAACAATAACTAGCTAATTCTAAGCTTGATCTCAGTACTTTTATAATCAATGACAAAATGACAATTATTTTCATCAGTGCTGCACTGAGTCCCAAGAGAAGGTCTTGCTGAACTGTTCTGCCCCTGCCCAAATCTCTATAGGGAAACCAAAGCAGCTCCCCTCCAGCTGACTCCCTGCACTTGGTGTCATTAGTCCTCAATGGCCCTGCATAGAGTGCCTGGGCTCCTGATGCCGCACAAACCGAGCCCCTCGGGGATGGAGACAGCTTCTCTTTTCCTCCCAGATGCCAGCCTTCACTGGGAAGAGGGGGCTTGCTCAGTAGAGATAACAATACAGCAAAGCTTAAGAGAGAAGGAGGAAGCTGGCTACATCACAGCCAACATGCAGAAAGATCCTCCTGGTACTATTCCAGCTATTCTCCATTTAAACAAACATTCAGGATTTTTCTCTTTGCACTCTCTCCACACTCCCCACTGAGATCTCCTGCTATTCACTGTGGAGTCTAAAGTCACCTGCTCTCAGCTGTGCTTGGCACTGACTACCCCAAATGCTGCTCAGAAGAGACAGGAAAAGAGAAAAGTTGAAAGCAAAACCTCTGACAAGTAATTCTCACCTCCACACCCCACATACATTTATCCCTCCTAATTCCTGGTCCATTTATACATGTTACTTCTGCTTAAGAAAAGTAAATCCAGTTGCAAAACACAGCTCTTTGGTTAAAAATGTGTTACATTCAGCAGAGGTTTAACCCTAGAATATTAAACATTGAGTCATTAAGATTTAATGCTACTGAAATGGAAATTGAGGCAGAAACCTTTCCAGTTCTTATACTTCACTTTGGAATTAGAAGAGGACAACACTGACTGTAATAGTATTAAAAGATCCTTTGCACCAACATGGCCTTGGATATCAAGCATTGGAAGCATGAGGCTGACGTAAGCTCCTGCTGATGTCTCCCAGTGTCAGGCAGCAGGGAAGCTGACATCCTGCTATGGATAGTATCACAGCCTTGCTGTGCAACAGAGAAAAGTTAGCAACAAAACAGAGCAACAAGGGCTGTCAAGATGATGATCCTTCTCTCCATCTTGGCAGACTCTTGCAGCACAGCTCTCTCCAGCGGCTTGAAGCTGAGATAGTTCTTTTCTTGGGCTGTATCCTTGTGCAGCCCCCACGGGGCATGAGAAGGTGCCCAGATCCTGGCAGTGTTGCTGTACTCCTATGGCTCAGATCTCTGACAAGGGATTCTGGAATGAGATTTCTCTCCCAGCATAATGAGGTATTTAGTCATTAACAAAGGAACCTTCTGGGGCAGAATTCCAGCTGCGCCTGGGATCTTGCCTCCACGAAGAGATGTTATTTTCCATTGCGCAGGTTTAGTCTGAGGATGAAGGGAAAGGGGTTGCTTCAAAATACTGATCCAGGGATTTTCAGTTGCAGTGGCTGAAGGTTTCTGTTTACTCTTCAATCAGGTTAAGAAATCTCTCTCTTCTCTTTCCTGCTGCTTCACAGCTGCCGGCTCAGCTTCTGTGCTTGCCGCTCCTTTGCCTCAAAGGCAAATTTGGTGTCCTGCAGCTGGGCAATGGCCTCCTTGGCTTCCTTCAGGTCCTGACAGATGTGCTCGTACTTCTCTGTCAGCTCCCTGTTCTCTCGGCGCAGCTCCTGTACCACCTGGTTCACCTCCTCGGTCTGCTTGGTGCAGTGTATCTTCAGCTGCTCTACCTCAGAGAGCATGATTTCCATGTTCTTGACCAGTGACTCCAGTTTCTCTCTGGACATGGCGTCAGGATCAGTCCTACTCAGTCTGCCTAACCCAAACCCAAAAGGGACAAAGAAAGCCACCCTGTGTAACATACACCAAGAAGCCTGGTACTCACAGTCTTGTGGTCTGTTTTTATACTCCCTTCTGCTCATCCTCCTCCCTTCCCTTTCCTTCCCCAAAGTGTCTCTAATCTTCTTTGCTTGGTTAATCTACTTATTTTTATTGTGCTGTAGAAATCTACTGAAGGGCTGACAACCCCGCAGTAACATATGTGCTGTGCAGCAGAAGTCAGAGCAATAATGAGACTCTATGCAGCCTGCACATAGGAAAACAGCTTTCAGCTGAAGAATTCTCTTGGGAACCCCTTGCAGTACCCATTAAAGTACAAAGAAACCTCTTCATGCCCAATGCCTACTCCAGTCTTGCACATCCAGACCCAAGAGCATGGCCTGACTTTTATCTTAAATATATTGAGGTAAGCAACATAAGGCAAGTATATGGAAATCAGAGAATTAGCCTCAGTTTCTCTTCCTTTCTCCTAGTTCTATGTTTGGACAAGGTGGAAGGAACAAAATATATATTTATATTTTTTTTTAAATTTTTTTTTTTCAGGAGAAGCTCTACCCAATAGCAGCCTGTACCTCATCTTCTGTCAGAGTTCACAATGGTTATCACACAATTACTGGGCCATGGACCACTTTGGAACGTAGTTTGTGTTTTGTTAGGTACTTGCATGCTACAGATTTCAAACCTTGGTCCTGTTCACCTCCTGAAGTCACTTCAGCTCTATCAGTAACATTGGCTGCACAAGTTACACAAGGACTTCTTCCTGGACATCCATGCCACCCACAACAGAGACTTGAGCTGCTGCTGACTGCTACCTTGAACCTGTGGCAATCAGGACTGAGACATGCCAGCCTGACCATACACTGATTACTCAGGTCACACCAGGCAGCAGGATGATCCCAGCAGCCACAAGGGATTGAGAGTCTGGCCGGCTTTCTGAAGTTTGACCCAGACTTTCCTATGTATCCGGTTAATTAATGCACTTGTCTAGACAATAAGAATCATTAATTAGCCAGAGATCTGATGTAACAATATCACCCCTGAGAAAATCACTTGGCTGAAAAGAAGGCATTATTGCATGTGGCTCTCCAGGAAAGAACTCAAGCAATTCAGCACTGATTGTCAGGTCAGAGGGCACAGACCGCAGCAGAGACAGGAGTACAGGCTTGCCCTTGGATAACTCGCAAACTAAGGACAGAATAGTGTCTCTCTCCTTCCTTTCCACATAAGGAACATTTTCTCTAGGCTGAGTCTGCACCTTTCAACAAGCTCTCAGCCTGCTCTCCACTCCCACAGAATTGCACAGTCACATTTCCATGTGTCACATACAGACACGGATCTGTCCACACTGTATTCACCTCACAGAATTATGTTCCGCTGCACAGTACTGCATAAAGGCCTCTACTCTCACATGCTGTTTTGCAGTTCTGGTTCCCTTAAAAAAGACTCCTAGATAAGATTCTGTAGTTCCATCGATACCAAGTTGAGAGAGAACACATGTTCACATGCATAGCTCCCACAAATCCATTTCCCTCTCCATTTTCCTCCACAAAATGTGGCTTTTTTTCAGCTATGGGGAGTTTCAGACACTTCGTTCCACAATTCATTCTCCCTTTTCCCCCAGCTAGGCTCAGAGAAATGAAGCTCTTTCTTCCAGGAAGCATTACATCTCCCCAGCACTGGATGAAAACACTGTTGGACACTGGCCAAGCTCTGACAGTATTCAAAGGCCCAGGACTTCTCACAGCTGGAAGTTAAAGAGTCACTCACAAAGCCAGCCATCCTACTGCATCTCACACAAGTACACCACTGGACCCCTCTCATGCTGGCAGATGGAGTGCTTTGCACCACACTTTGAAATGAGCAGAAAGAGTGACATCCTTCAGATGAAAAGAGAGTGGGAGAATCTAAACATAATTAGAATATGTCCTGAAGTCCTTGAAGAAACATTTGCACTGGCTGTCAGCCCAGATCCCACGTGATGCACATGGCACTGGAATAGGCTGGAACACGCTGCAGCATTACAAAACAGCAGGTCTTCATTAGTGAAGAATCTTCCCTGGCTCCACAACTGTACACACTGCACCCAAACATTTTACATCAGGCAGAATTACAAAGATGTATAAAGGGAGTGCCACAGAGGTCATTTACTTGGATGTTAATAATTGATACATCACCTCTCGCTATCTTACTCTCAAAATTATTTAAGTTGCCCTGGATACAGACAGAATCTTGGCAACAGAAACTGGGTAAGAGACACTACTGAAATAATAATGTGAAATGAAAACAAGGAGTAGCATAAGAGGACTTTCTAACAAAGAAAGATGGGAATTGTTACTAGGCTTGGTTTGATCCAAAATATTATTTGATGAAGTAAGAAGTAGGAATTAAAAACATGCTCATGAAAACTGGAGTGGGAGAATGGTGCAAAAGTCTCTAGAGCTAGAGAAATACAGCAGTGAAACTCTAACATGAACTCTAGTTTCTTACCTTCAGTCAGTCCTGGATTCTACTGTTGCAGAAGAACCTGAGGCAGAGGCAAACACCAATAAGAGTGAATTCATCTGGGAAAAATGCAGAACAGAATACCTGAGGAAAACAATTCAGACCACAAGAATTCAGTGCACAAGGACACACAGCAAACAGCAGTGCTTGGAGTGCTGGGGAAACAGCATGTTGGGCAGAAATCTGTGATACAGTATAGCAGGGGAAAAGAATACAGCATGTTAGGCTGTACAAAGCAGGGGCATTGCACCATAGGGGGATTAAGTACCTTCATCTTCTCCTTCCTTCCACCCTGCTGGGGGGGAAATGTAACGTTTCATTCTGAACATCTTGTTATACAGGGGCCAAAAACCCCCAAAAGTCTGAAACTTTGACAAATGCCCAGAAATGTTGACTAAAAAAAAAAAAAAAAAAAGAAAAAAGTAGACTCTAGGAACCAGGTTTAGGAAAGAGGACTGAAAAGTACATGGCAAGAAAGTTCCAGGGCTGCTTTCCAGTCATGCCCAGGTCCTCTGTACATTCTAGGGAAGCCAACCCAGCTGGAAGAATGCTTCTGTAACTATTAGGGGCCCAACTGTGCAACTGCCATTTTGGAAACACCAGTGATTTCTCTGCACCCAGGCAAATGGTGCCTGTCTGGTCATTCCATAGCTATATTAAATCAGGAAAACCTGGTGTTAAACCTGTCACTACAGCACATACTACACTGAGAGACATCACTGCTAAAACTATCATCAGCCCTCTCCTGCTTGTTACTCATCTACTCCACCTTTCCCTCATGTACGTGGATTTGAGATACATGTAAGCAGGAGAGGCAGAGCTAACTGGGAACAAAACAGAAGAGCAACACTGGGAACACTCACTCCTGCTTCTGTGGGCGGCAAGAAAATTGTAAAGAGAGGCACAGGTGGAAGTGAAACTTCTGGTGTGTTCCCATCACGGCTGGGAGCTACCACAGCTGAGTGCGATACCATATTCAGCTCTGCTTGGACTTAACACTAGAAGTGGATGACAGCATGAGGCTGCCAAGCTGAGGATGGCTCACGTGATACATACTTGTGTCTTCTTCACAGGTCTCCGAGCCAAAGAGAATCAACTGTTCCTCTCACCCAGAGGCACACACAGGCCAGAAATGCTGTTTTTCTATCATGTGAAAACCTCTGAGAGTCTGAGGAGGAGATGCAAAAATCATATCCTACAAATATCCGTCTGAAAGCATTCCAGTTTCTGGCTTATTTCAAAGGGATCCTGGGAACACTGGCGGAATAAACCAGTAAGCAACCTCACTCTCACTCTGGGGTTTTCTCAGCGGCACAAGGCAGCCAATTCTAGCCTAGCTCTTTAAATGGGAAGAAAAAGATGCAGATGCCAACAAGAATGGCTTTTAAATGCCTGACAGAGCAAACCACTTGGTATAAACCCTGCAGAATAGGAAGTAAAGCTACAAAGCACATATGTCATCTTCTCAGGCATGTACTTATACTGCTGTACCTATTTCTAGCTTTATCAGCCCACAGAAACAAACGTCCAATGCAACATTCACAGAACTGTAGTGGGAGATGGCACTTTACTGTCCCATAGTAGCTAGTTTAAGGTTATCATTCCCAGCTAGCAATGGTCGCTGTTTTAACAATGGATTACTTTTTAAAATACATACAGCACCTCACTGACTCCATTGAGCATTAGAGGTCTCCACACTGTTTCCTCTCTTTTTCACTTATCCCCAGTGTGCAGTATGCACAGGCTCCTGTGTTTCATCATCTAGGAAGTCCAGTTGGGTAAATGCATTACGCAAACAAACTCATTACAAGATAAACATAAAGAGCTCTCATCTCTATAACTACAGTAAAACCATCTGTGAAAAAGAAAGCCCTAAACCTCAAGCAGCACCTGGAGGCACTGACCATTCCTGTAAGAGACAGTAAGGAGACATTTGCACCCAGCTGTTCAATTTGTTTCTAATAAAAGACAAATGCCATTGCTGCTCAGCACTGTGTAAGGCTGACATAATGATGATCTCATCCTGCAGTGCTTAGAGACTATTGATAAATTCTGCTTTCTTGTTATAACACAAGATTTAATTTTAGCTACTGTTGTAAGTATTAATCACATCTCATGCAATCTGGCAGAGCTTCAGTTGAGCGGGATGTAAAATTACACATTTTACAGGTTTTGATCTAAAATACAGCACTGAAAGAATTATGATCAAAATCCTTGACACAAATTAGAATAATATGCCTCAATATTGTGTCTAGAGATATATTAACAAATACAGAGCTATCATTTTCCATTCTGCCTCCATCTACTCACCAGCCAGATCAAAATGCTTAAGAATTAATTTAGTATAATACAGCTCAGTAAAGAAAAATTGGTCACTTAAGCAGAGTTATCCCCAAGCTGGATTCATTTCTGCTTAAGGAATCAGCTGGCTAGCATTAACATCAGTGACAAGTCACTTATATAAACTAAAAAACCCACTCCTCTACTTGCATTTTTACTATCTAAGAAGAGGGAGAAACAGCTCTCTGATGCCATAAAATTACTTAATAGTTGCCATGAAATAATTCCAAAGTGGGACAAAATGTTGAATCCTTCAGATTCAGTAGGACCGTGAAAAAGCGGAGTTACGATTTTTAAACATTGACTATTTCAAAACAGAAGCTGTTTAAAAATATGAATTTGGGGGTTTTTTCAGAGTCAAATTCAAAAGTTTCCAAAGCCCTTCCAAAAAGTTACACAAATGGTTCTGCTGGGGAGACATCTTCCATCACACCTAACCAGTATTCTGGTAAGGACACTATACAGGACACCTTCTGGGTCCCACACGGGACAGGCCGAGGGGCTTTCACACCCACACCAAGCTCCTTGGCTTGTGCCCCACCTTGGGGTTGTTCACTGTTTCCTCTCCATAGTGCTTGAAGCCAACACAGTAAAGAGGAAGGAGAAAAAAGAAGGGAAGACCTTCTCTGTCCTTTAGAGTGGATGAGGGACAGCCAGCATCTCCAAAGTCTGCAAGGGCAGATCAAATGTACAGGAGTCAAATGACGGTGCAGGTAACTCAGTAAGCAAGGCACCCTGAGGTCCAATTGTAGAAACATGTAATCATACAATACCAGGTTGTAAGGATCTGTCCTCTTAGGAGAGGTGCTCCAGCCTAGTGACCCTTCCCTGGACACATTCCAGCATGTCCATATCCCTCTTGTAACAGAGGCTCCAGAACTGGATGCAGTACTCCAGGTGGGGTCTCACCAGAGCTGAACAGAGGGGGACAATCACCTCCCTTGACCTGCTGGCCACGCTTCTCTTGATGCAGCCCAGGATCTGATTGGCTTTGTGGGCTGCAAGTGCACACTGAGAGCTCACGTTGAGCTTCTCATCCACCAGCACCCCCAAGTCTCTCTCCTCAGGGCTGCTTTCCACCTGTTTCTTTCTACCTAGAAACAGTTTTATTTAACCACCACAACAAATTGTGGTATAAATGCAGACTATGTTCCCAGGCGACTGTCCTGCTACTAGCTTGTCATGAGATCAGTCCCTTAGAAAATCCTAATCGAACACTATCAAAGCAGACAAAACTTTCTGGGGGCAACAAGTAGCATTTTCTCAGTGCCATGTTCCTAGTTCCCTGTCACATAAACAGCCTTGATGATTTTAAAGCAGATTAGGTACACAACAGCTTCATCTCCACAGGAAGTGGGATTAAAAGGTTTATTGCTACTATGACAACAGCCAGGTTCTGCTGTTCTTAAAATAGTTTTGGAACCTTAGCAGTGCCTGGAGATGCATACATGCCTCCCCTGCAGGATTCATCATGTGCTAAGTACAGTCCTTCAAAAGGAAATCATATGATATAAGAGTCTACTTTTTTTAAGCATATATTTTTATCGTGCTCTTTAATCCGTTGTTACGAGCACTAAGAATAGAAAGCAGCAAAAAAGGCACAGTGCTGCCATGTGGCTGTGATTACAGCTTTAGAAGTGATTATTGCTGGGAGCTGGCTGCAGACACCAGCACAGGCACTGCACTCCCACTTCTGCTCCAAGGCAGCCTTTGTTTCTTGCCCCCAGCCAGCCATCAACCCCCCTGCTGAAACAGAGCACCCTGGGGACTAACCAGCCCTTCAGCTGCTCTGTCCTGCCAGACACCAGCCACTTTTGATCTTCTTGCAAATCTCCCCCTTAACACCCTCAAGACTTCTGTTGCATCTAAGCCTGAATTAATTCCTTCCTCATAGGTAACTGGAAGCAGAATTTGTCACACAGTTCATTACCAAACAGTATCAGTTTCATCTGTGCTCAGGGCATAAATCTGCCGGTAGATAAACGGTAGCTGGACGCTCTTCATTTCAGTATGCTATTGTATCAGTGATTGATATTGTATTGCTGAAGATGGCTAAATAAGCCATTGATTCACTCAAATATGCAGCTACTACATTTGATGAACATCCAGCTGTGCTCTGAGGCATCCCCTGAATTCGTTCATGCTGACTCGCACAACAAAACCAGCAAGAAGTACAATGCTTAATTCTGACAGCAGCACTACCCAGATCAAAGCAGGTAACCCTTACCTAATACTACTGAAGTCAGAAAATTAATAGGAACACAGTTTAGATGAAAAATATATTTCAAAACAAAGAAAATGCAAATCTAATCCAATTACATTGGTGCTATCCATCAGTGTCTCTTGATGCCAAATCTGAAACTGCATTCAGCAAATCAGGCTTCAGAGAACCAAATTCAGGTTGTCAAACTTGGGAAGTGAGTGATTGTTTCCCTATCCAAACCCCAGCTCTCATAACTCCTGTCAATGAAAGCTGGATCTTTAGGGAGTTCACAAATTCATGACATTTACAGACCAGAACTGACCTTAAATATACCTTTAACTGAGACTTCCTGATATCTAGCAGTGACTGCTACAGACCAAGTCAAATTCTCCATGAAAGCTGATGCTGTTAATAAAAGAAACATATTGACCTACCCCCCAAAGATTACATCGAAAGTGAAATGAAGTAAACGAATGGGTACTTGAATTAGCAAAATAAAATCTTATCTTCAAGCTCACTATTTAACCTCAGCGAGATGAAATACTGCTATGACGGAAGCCAAAATAGGTCTCACTTTTAGAGGAGGTTTTAGCTCCTAGTTCCAAATCCTATTGCAACTCCTAAAATATTTCATCATCACACCTCAGAACTAGGTCAGAATTACTGGATTCCCTCCAGTAAGCTCCATCTTTCTTGTGCTTGGGAGCCCAGAATTTGAGACAGCACTTCAGATGTGCCCTAACCAGTGCTGAGCAGAGAGGAAGGATCCACTCCCTTGCACCTCCCAGCAACACTCCTCCTGATGCAGGTGACCACCTTTTCTGTGAGAATGCATTGCTGGCTCATGATCAGCCTGCTGTTCACCAGGACTCCAGGGTGCCTCTCTGCAGAGCTGCTTTCTGCTAGCCCAGTGCTCAGGGTTACTTCTTCACAGATGCAAGGCTTTGTGTCTTTCCTTGTTAAACTTAATGAGATTTCTTTCTGCTCAGTTCCTGTTGAGATTCCTCTAAATACCTACATAGTTATCTGTTCTGTCAACCACTCCTTCCATTTTGGTATCAGCTGCAAACTTGCTGAGCACGCATCCCATGCCATCATCCAGATCATTAATGAAGAAGTTTACAGTACTGACTCCACTCAAGCTCCAGTTGGACTTTGTGATATTTATCATGACCCTCTGGGCATGCACATTGCCCTAGCTTTCAGTCCATCTCGCTAACTGCTTATCTGACTCATACTTTGGTCTATGCTGATGCTAACAGAGATGGTGTGAAAATCCTGACAAAGATTGGAGTAAACTGTGGTACAATGGGCAAAGGAAAGAGGCCTGCAGGATCATCTGGCCTTTTGATAAGATAAGGGATACCTGCAGGACTGCCTGGTGCCCTGCCAAGATAAGGAATGCCACAGAACATGATGGATGTAGCTGAATTATCACGAAGTGTCACAAGGGCACTGTAGTCGTGTAATCGTGAGGGTCGTAAAACAAGTAGGGGGCTTACCCAAACAAGATGTGTGTGGCCTGCTGAAGTAGGATGTTAAAACTGCAAGAGGTGGGGTTGACATGTAATCTGTAACCAATAGTATGTTACCAAGTAGGCATAGTTATAGTAAACTGTATATAAGATGTGTCTGATGCTCAATAAAGTTGGATTCCGCTGATCACATTGGTCGTTGTAGCGGCCCCTTCTTGCAACAAATGGTGGAGAATGCGGGCAAGCTAATGAAGACAAAGGCTAGGATCTAAGAAGTTCTTTGGGACTTGGGAGATTCGGAGTAAGCCGGAGGCAAGAAGAAGGCCGGCCCGGGATAGCAGTACCGGAGGCTGCAAGAAAAGGGAAGACAGCCTTGAAGCCGAAGACGCTGTAGAGCCGGGAACTGCTTAAACGAGGACTGTGCGCACAGGTATTAACGTTTAAATACGGATATGGATAGGCAGGCAGCGTATGATTTATTTATATGCTTTTTAGAAAAGCGACAGTGTAAGTTAAATTTTTTAAAGAAAAGGGAGTTAGTACCCATGTTAGAATATGCAGAGGAGGAATTTCCTCCATCGCCTCACTCTTCTGAATTGCCGAAGGGTGAAGAAGTTGTGGAGACAAAGGAAGTGAAAAGGGAAGAGGTTAACGATGATTTAGGACAAAGAAACAGAGATTATTGGAGAAGGGTTGCAGAGCATTTACACGAGGAGGGAGATGAAGAAGGAGAATGGCGTAAGTTAGGAGATAAGCTTTTTGACAAACTGTGGGACTGGGTTACCATCAAGCTGCAAAAGCCGTGGCGAGAATGCATGAACTGTGTTAAAACCTATGAACTGGAACAGCGAATGGCTGCTGCAGTTAGAGCAACTTTGTCAGGACGAGATGCAGCGCCAGGTGTATCTGAGTTGCAGCTGAAAGATGTGTTTGAGAACTATCGACCGATCGACCGGGGCCGCCCCCGATACATCTTGCGGCGACCACACCGTTTACCAGTCGTCACCACTGCCGTTTGCACACAGCGGGGAAAAAGCCGAAAAAAGGCAGCTCAGTGTGTTCGACCCCTCTTATCAACACCTTCCTCTGACATCGCCAGCGGGTGCTCGGATTCGGAAGACAACAACGGCAGCGAGGAATTCAAACAGCGCCGACTTTGCTTTACGGCCCCTCTTAGAAAAAATGGAGCGCTTGGAGGCTCGCAATTACGGCTTTCTTATGGCCGCACTCCTCCCGCAAGCCCTGACGACCCCCGCGGATACCGACGGCTCCGACCAAGGCCGTACCGGCTGACGCACCACCGACACCGACAGCACCGACAGGAGCAGCGACCCAGCCGCGGCCACGGCAGCAGCCCCCGCCCCTTTCCCCCGCAGCGGCTTTAGCCGCACTACTCTGCTCTGATTTAAAGCAACAGTACTCATTTTGTCATTTCTGATTGTAATGTCTTTCAGAGATTTGTTATTTACGAGTTTTGTTAGGTTTTTCTAATAAGCATAATGAATAAGTAAGCATTTGGTATTTACAGGTACTTGGTACATAGTAATTGCAGTAAGGTGTAAGTACTTTGTAATGAGTTTATATTGTATGATTTTCTTTTGGTTCGAACCTTTTTTTTTAATTGTGTGCCTATAGGCTTTTCAAAGGAGCTCCATGTAATATAGTTAAGGACTGTGTAAACAGGTTTTAATTTTTGGAAAGTGTTTTTTAGTTAATGTAACAATTTCATTTCTTTATAGACACTGATTTGATGGATTAATTTTAACATAGTTTTTTAAGGTTTTAAGGATTTTTGGTATTAGCATAAGTTAAGGGTTTGTTATAGGTATATTATGGAATGAGATTTTTGGTCTTATTTTGTATTTGTAATAGTTTTTTTTTTAAGGATTATATATATATAATGGTATCAATAAGAGATTAGCATTATTAGGATGAGCAAAAAGGCTATTGAGCAAAGCAATGAAGCTCTTTTGCTCTTGCTGTTTGCCTGCAAGTTTTCTGTCTGTGAAGCTAGAGCCTGGCCAGATCTACCTTTACAGATTAAAGAAATCTTGCTACTATTAAACAATTTATGATTTTTGACTATCCTAGAGAAAATAAAAATGCAACATACCCCTAAAGCAGATTGTAAAACAGTGTTAAGGATTGCATTTACGTTTTAATCTTTGCAATGTGTTCAGGCATAATCAAGTATTTTTTGTTAATAAGAGGAGTGAAATGCAAAGATCGAAACTATTAAGATCTAAATTCCTTTTTACAATGTCTGTTATCTTTGACCAGGTATTATGCCAGCTTTGTTAAAACATTGTTATTAGTTCAACTTAAGCCTTGTACCTTGTTGGACAATAGACTACAAAAGATTTTAACTGATGTAAAAGGTCCCATTAAGATTAATGGACAACCGGTTGGAGCATGCTGTGACGCATGTTGAAATCAAGGCCATAACTAGCAAAAGGGTTTATGTCCTATATTATTGTTTTAATTGCGTTGTATGAATCTGTTAGATCACTTAGTCTCAATGCATAAGCATGTTCAAGAACTGGAATAGAGAGTAACACATTTGCAGATTGATAATAATGATTAGTTTAAAGAATTGTTTAATACTTAGGGCTGTATATCATAATTGTTCAATGATTGTATGATTAGAGAAAATGTTTATATGGATTTAAATGTTAACTCATCAGTTTGTTGTAATTTTAAATAGTTATAGGAAAAGTCAAAATCAATTATAGCACAAAATACATTTTAATGTTAGGTTATAAAAACAAAAGAGGGGAATTCAGGTATTATGTTATAAGAAAGAATAGTTAAAGCATACTATGTTCTCAAATTTTCATTTTATATGTGATTTAACAAAATTTAGAGAGGATGTAAGAATTATGGACGTTTTAGCTAGGAGAAACTTGAAATAAAAAGAAACAGCATTAGGCCAATGGTGAGCATTAATAGGACCCAGTACCTTTCCTTAGCAGAAACAAAACACCTTACGGGGTCCTTGACTCAAGCTTTAAAGAAAACGGGGGAAAAGAGGTCAGGAGAGTGTACAGACCTGAGTATTGGAATGGGTCTTTCCATCCTTACAACCACAACATACCATTTTTCAAACAATTTTTGAAGGTGCTCTCATTAAGACTGCACCTTTGCAAGATAAGATTTTAGGCTGGATGTCGCAGCAATCGTGGATTGGTATACCAAAATATAAGGAGTAACCAATTGTGGGTGCTCTGACAGTATTTACAGATGCAGGGAAGCGTTCCCGAAAAGCTGCAGTGACTTGGCAAGACAAGAATATTAACCAGAGGAGACATGTGATGTTAGAGGCAGAAACACAGGACTCACTTCAAACTTTGGAATTGTTGGCAGTGTTGTGGGAATTACAGCATTGGATGAGCCAACCTCTTAATAATAGTGTCAGATTCCATGTATGTTACAGGGGTTGTACAACGGATAGAGGATGCCCTGATTAAAGATGTAACAAATAAGATTATATGAGTTGATGTTGAGGTTACAACAAGCCATAAGATGTGGGTCAGCATCATATTGTATTTTGCATATAGAAGTCATAAGTTTGATGTTGGCCTGGGAGAAGGAAACGTTCGAGCAGATAAATTGGTATCCTTATCTGTACCAGTCTCAGCCTCAGTAAAGGCCTGAGAAGCACATATGACCTTTCATCAAAATACGAAAGGGTTGGCCAAGGAAGCATTGCGCTTTTTGTTTATTATTATTATTATAGCTGCACGAATAATATTTAGATGTGTAATGAAACAGTTTGATCATTTTACTGAATCTTTTCTAGTTGTTAAAGAAAACAGGGGAATTGTGGTACAATGGGCAAAGGAAAGAGGCCTGCAGGATCATCTGGCCTTTTGATAAGATAAGGGATACCTGCAGGACTGCCTGGTGCCCTGCCAAGATAAGGAATGCCACAGAACATGATGGATGTAGCTGAATTATCACGAAGTGTCACAAGGGCACTGTAGTCGTGTAATCGTGAGGGTCGTAAAACAAGTAGGGGGCTTACCCAAACAAGATGTGTGTGGCCTGCTGAAGTAGGATGTTAAAACTGCAAGAGGTGGGGTTGACATGTAATCTGTAACCAATAGTATGTTACCAAGTAGGCATAGTTATAGTAAACTGTATATAAGATGTGTCTGATGCTCAATAAAGTTGGATTCCGCTGATCACATTGGTCGTTGTAGCGGCCCCTTCTTGCAACAGTAAACAACACAAACTGTTGTCCCCTCATTCAGCAAGACAGCTGCTGCTAAAGCCAGTGAGGTTGATCAGCATGATTTCCCCTTCACAAACCCATGCTAACTACTCCAAATCACTCTCTTCTTCATGTATTTGCAAGTGCTTTCCAAGACGATTTTCTGCATCAGCTTCCCAGAGGCTGAGGTAAAGCTGACTGGCCTGTAGGTCCCAAATTCTTCTTTCCTCTTCTTGAGGACAGGAGTGAAATTTACTCTCTTCCAGACTTCAGGAATCTCTCCCAACAGCCATGACCATTCAATGACAATAGAGAGTGGCTTCACAATGACATAAGCCAGCTCCCTGAGCACTCATGAGTGCAAGCTGTGGGGCCTCACAGACTTAAGTGCACTCACTTTGTTCACTTGCTTTCTTCCACCAAGATTGTTTACTTGCTCAATTGTCCCCCTGGTCTCAGGGGTATGGGATTCCTTAAGGCCACTTTTCACCAATAAAACCCAAAGCAAGGAAGGCAACAGGTATCTCAGCCTTCCTTCTTCAGGTAATTTGTCAATTTCCTCTGCCCCATTCAGCAAGGCAAGGGCACTTTCTTTTCCCTTGGCTTCATTTTGCTCTTACAAAGTTGTAGAATCCTTTCTTCTTGCCCTTCACATCCCTTGTCACATTCATCTCCTGGGGGGGGTATGACTTTCCCAAGCCCTGCCCCTGCAAGATCAGAAAGCAACTCAATGTTCCTTTCGCACCATCTTCCCCTGCTTCTCTACCTCTTCTGCACTTCCTGTCTGGGTTCAGTCAGGAGCTCTTGGCTCATCCATACAGGTATTATACCTCTATCAGTTTCTACTTGACAGGATGGAGATCTTTCATGCAGAGACAAGGCAATTCCCATAAGAAGCACCTTCGACAGCAATCACCTCAGACAAATATGCACTTTGCAGTTAATACATCTCCAAAGCAACAGAAAAAGATGCTGCTGCTAGGGAAAGAAAAGCTCTTTTTCAATCATATTGGTAGAAAATCAGCACCAAAGTAACAGTGTGCACCACTGTTCAAAGTGTTTTCTTTCTGAGCATGCAGGGTAACACTGATCTTTCATTGTGCCAGCTGCTGTTTCAGTATAATCTCATCTCTTTTTGACATGCCTTAATTACACCTTACGGGTGCTTTGCAACAAGCTTTGACTGACCTTTAAATAAACACAAGAAGTAGCTTATAGAAAAAAGTATTTCCACAGAAATCAGTCTGAGGCTCTTTGACTGGAAAATAAAGCAGTTAGTTGTCTTGCTCATTACATGTTCACTAAAGGTCGTCGCTACAGTGTTTAGGCCTCCAACAGCTTTAAGTGATGGCTGTGAAATAATATAGTAAAGGCAAGATAAGTCAGCATCCATGCAACTTTTATTTTAATTATTAGACAAATACAGGAAAATTTGCAATAATCTATCAAAACTGTATCTTATCAAGAACTGGAAAGGTGTTTAAAAAACATTCACATTCAATTCAGATTATGTACAAACCAGTGTCTGTAAAAAAGAAAACAGCAAATGCTTTGAGTGTAAAAGAATTCCATTCTGGTTCATGTGTCAGCGTTCCCAATGACCAAGTTACCACTGAGATGCAATCACAGTGCAGGCTTGTTCCACAGTCTATTAAACTTGTTTCAACAGCATCGTTGCCAAAAGTAATTTTTCTTTTTAAATAAAGCATTTTGAGAGGTTTTGCCATACAGTACCATCCACCCAAAATGTACTCCTGCATATTCAATTCCTGACTGCACTAATGGCAGAACAGTTAGCATCTACAGGCCCAGGTACATATATACATATCCACATCCATAGATGCATATCTCTATATCCAAGAAGCACCAGTCTCCTATGCATGAAACGGCCTGGGGCTGCTTTGTACATTGAGGAGATCAACCATTTTTAGAGGAGCACAGCCCTTGGTTATTTGGCTCAAAGAAGCCACCATCTGCCCAGTCAGAACTGTGCTGAATCTGTTGTAGTATCATGCGCGTACCTTCAAGACTCAGCTCACACACGTGATATTTGAATTTGAGTGCCATCATAATAACCATACACAGATACAACAGCATCATACACCTTTGCTCTAAGACCATCTTCCACAGATCTCTTTCTTGGTCTGGATTAAATCCCCCAACAGATCCAAAAATAAGGAGAAATGCAAGGGGCTGCTTTTTAGGTCAATCTGTAACTTGGTTTTATGTTTTCTCATTTATTAATTTGAAGCTTAGCCAAAGAAGGAGACTAATCGTTGATGTAAGCTGAAAGGGGAAAGCTATCATGATCCCAGTTTCAGAGTATGAATGGTGAAACAGTCACATAGCAGTTATCAGTCAGTCTGCCTGGGCACAGAAGAGATGAATCTAGCTACTAAGGTTACACAATAGCTCTTTCATAGCTATGGTCTCATGTGCTGCAATTCACATACTAATTTAGTAATAAAGAAAACTCTCTAAAATATGCAGACTACATATCAGAAGTTTTTCAGCTATACCAAGCAGAGACAAAACAGTTCATGGTCTCATAGTAGATTGGTGTTTTAAGACAAAGGAGAGAAAAGTGACACAACCTTCATGCTTTTGTAGGAACAGCTCAAATGCAAAAAAGAACCTACTCTCAGCTGAACCTTATGGGCCCAAGAACTGAGATCACCTGTAGTTGAAAGATGCCATTTGGAGCATAAGCTATTACGACTTGGTACAAGAGGGCAAATCTAGAAAGCTTCATCTGGTTTCTGAAGGTGTATGTAAGACTTGGTAATAAGCAGCCTAAGATACATTGACCTGGGCTTGAAAAGCAATTTTCATTCCAAATTTATTTTCAGATTCAAATACATCAAGTTGAACATTTTCTGTGAATATAAA
The DNA here is from genome assembly GCF_026170545.1 of Melanerpes formicivorus. Taxonomy (NCBI): domain Eukaryota; kingdom Metazoa; phylum Chordata; class Aves; order Piciformes; family Picidae; genus Melanerpes; species Melanerpes formicivorus. Next base: position 3,430,853 of record NW_027142414.1, on the reverse strand, counting down.
TGTCATAATCTTCACCACTGTAACTCTGCATTAGCTCAGAAATTAAAACTTCAGAGTAGCAGAAGCAGCTCTGAGGAGTGGAAGACTGACAATGTAGTGTTTGAAGATTCTGAGCTCTTCTGTAGGTTGCACTTCTAACAATCATTCAAGTATGTGGAAAGGATTTTGTGCATTTCTATAGATGCTAAAGCAACTCTTCATGGAGCTAGTGCTCCCCTGGTGCATATTTAAGCCAAAACCCAAACAATAAAGATGACTGCTGCATTTAAGTAATGACTCTTAACCGAGAGTTGGCTCAGATACGCAGACAGATGCTAGCGAGGCCAACTCTTAGCAAACTTGTTCTATACAATGAAATGATAGTTACGGTGCCCAATAAAACACACAAGGGAATTTTCTTAGGTATAATGTTCAGGAAAGGGACAAGTTACAATAGTATAAAACCAAATAAAATGTCTTGTAAAAAACCAACCAAACAAAAAAAAACAAACAAAACCCTGAACAAACAAACCTCCCCTAAAACAACCACCCTGTTTTAAGTCAGGCTTCACTGCAGCAAAACATGGAACAGAGATTTAAGCTAGAAAAACACAAGCAAGTTTGACTTGAAAAGTCAGTGTAAGCAATTTTGATATGGTTTGTTTATTAATGCTATCCATGATGAATCAGCAGACAAATGAGATGAATAAAAATACTTTAGAGGTGACAGGACAATGTATTTTATGAAAATGTAAATGCTAACACCACAGTTAGCAAATCATAGTGGAAAAGAGACAGATGTTTCCAAGGGCAATCAAAGCAAGTCTTTCTTCTTGTTAAAGCATATTTATACATCATAGCCTTTCTTCTCCTATTTGGGCAACAGTTCATTTAGCATCTGAGATGTCTCCGTCCTCTGAATCTATAGGCACTGAAACAAAGCCCCAGAAAAAAGGTAAAAGGAGCTTGTGTCAGGATTTTGATGGTTGTTCTGCTTGGGAAGGACTCCAGTATCAAGATGCAAGTAAAACGGAATGCCCATCAACAGTATGCACGCCATATGCTTCCCCTCAGAAAAAAACATTACTTGTACAGAGTAAGAGCCTACAGAAAAACCAAATTCAGCTCTCAAAAGTCTCATTTCCAAATAATTGTTCATAAAGACGTTCTTTCAAATTAAGAAGAAAACAGAGTTTTAAAGTTTGAATCCATTCTTCTTCTTGTAAGAAGTTCAAAACCTCCTATCTTCTTTTCATTGACTTTGAGTTGTTTTGCATTTCTCCAGTCTTCGGTTCCTCATGGCAGAGGTAATTAAAGTGAAGAGAGCCCCAGATTTTGCTCCTTGGTAACATGAAGCAATGTCTCACCTAACTGAAGTATCCTTACCAATAAAGATACTGCATGAACAAAAACAATCCCCAGCTCAGCCTGAGGCGTTAGATGGTTGAGTGACCGATACTTCAGGTCAAGAGAACTGTAAACCACATTTTTGAAGAGGAAAAATTTCAGTGATTCATTAGAAGTACTACTAATAGCACTCTGGCCTCTAGAACTGGCAAGCTAAACTCCATTTGGGAATGCCGCAGATGTCTACTTATTTCATAAGAATTTCAATAGAAGGAACATACACCAACAATTCAGTCTGTGCTGTTAGTGATTATTCTCAAACACAAGGTTTGGAATGGTGTTCTAGCAAAATGATTTGCAAAAGCACAAAGAGCAAGTCCTGAAATTGCTTTTTAATTTAGATTCATAACCTTTTAGCATTTAAGATTCCATTAGAACCTTATGATCCAATAACGTCAAATAATTCAGTCCAGGTCTAAGTAGCTACATAAACTGGAGCATGTGTACAGAAGGTGCACTCCATGCTTGAGGATACAAAGTATTAAAACTGAGAAGAGGACCTAGTTCCAGTGTGGAAAAAAACCCAACAACAACAACAAAAGCTTTTAAATTTACTAAACCAAGCACACTCAGGCACAGAGGCTATGAAGTGGTGGAGCACTCTTAGAATTTCTGACAGTGCTTTCTCCCTTTGTTGAATTGCTACAAAGTCCCTTCTTGTCACACAAAGCAGAGTTAGAGCTCAGCTGTCAAAAAGTGACTGCCAAAGAAGTCTGAATTCAGTTCTTTCTCTTCGAGCGGCTACAGGGACAAGTTCGGTGTGATTTGTCAGCTTCCTCTGTTAACATCAAGGAAGTCCTGAGCAGTCTTAATGCTGTGAAAATCATCAACCTGCGGCAAAAGATCTCATTGCTGGTGGAAGCATTAGTAATTTTCACACAGGTGGTCCTTACCAGAGATATATATATCAGATTACCTCTGATATAAGAGCACCCAGTTTAGACCAGCCATCAGGAAGAAGCCACTTTCAACACAGCATAACTCATGTGGTGCCCAGTGCAGCAGTTGTCTCAGGAAAAAAGCCAAACCAAAACATTATCGGAGGAAGCTGTAATGATTCAGGCTTGGAATCTTGAGTACTAAACTTCAGACTCACTTGAGAACTGAGGACAAAAAAAATTGTGGGTTTTTTTTTTCTCCTCCCAGATTTGCTACAAATAATCCATAGAATACCAGCATCAGGTGTGCTAGATATAAAACTGGTGGAACGCTAGCTGGTCCATAAAGGGTTGCACCAAGTTATCTGTAGCAAAGTAAAAAACTAGCCCAAAGGTTATGGAGATTGGAAGAGCTGGTAAGGCCTTCTTAAAGATGGCAAGAAGCAGAAGTGTAAGGCACAGACCCTGAGGGGAAATAAAACAAAACAAAACAAAACACACAGGGAGAAATTAGGGAACTCTGACAAACAAAAGATTATATACATAAACATTCCTCCTACAGAAATACAGTTCATGCCTTCCTGAAGGTAAGTCTTAGTGACAGACATACAGCCAGTGAAGATCACAGCTAAATCCCTCATCAGTTTTCAGTCTGGCTGCCAAATAAATTTCAAACCTAAAAATTTTAGCAGTTATGACTTTGTTCCTGATGAACAACAAACTATCTCTATTATAATACTACATCATACTCACAATTAATATGGCTACAAAACAGGCTAAAGTTGTATTCCAGTCCCCACTTGCTGTTGCAGAGGCTTTGCCAACAAGGACACTGTAGAAAATGAAGTCTCCTAAGCCCAGCTTTACTCCTCCTGCAAAAGTGAATAAATGGCAGCATTAAGTATCATGCAGCTTACATCACTCTACATATCAGTAACTGCCAGGGAATAATCAGATTTACACTAAGTATCAACAAAACTTGATAACAGGAAGAATTTATTTTCTAAACTAGCACTGCTGCTGAGTCAAGTGATAAAGAAAAACTCTTGGGAAACAAGATGGCTTAGGAAGATTACACCACTCATGAATTACACATTATTTAATTTATTGTATAATTATTCTATATTCCTAGTCTCCTGTACACAAATGTGATATATACAAACTCACATACTTGAAATTAAATTTGTTGGAGTGCTGTTCACTGCTGGTTGTCACTATAACGGTATGAGATCTAACACATCCAAGCGCCGGGTTCTGCACATTGGCCACGGCAACCCCATGCAGTGCTACAGGCTGCAGTCCGAGTGGCTGGAGAGCGGCCACGTAGAGGGGGACCTGGGGGTACTGGTCGATGGTAGGCTGAACATGAGCCTGCAGTGTGCCCAGGTGGCCCAGAGGGCCAATGGCATCCTGGCCTGCATCAGGAACAGTGTGGCCAGCAGGAGCAGGGAGGTCATTCTCCCCCTGTACACTGCACTGGTTAGGCCACACCTTGAGTACTGTGTCCAGTTCTGGGCCCCCCAGTTTAGGAAAGATGTTGACTTGCTGGAGCGTGTCCAGAGAAGGGCAACAAAGTTGGTGAGGGGTTTGGAACACAAGACCTATGAGGAGAGGCTGAGGGAGCTGGGGTTGCTTAGCCTAGAGAGGAGGAGACTCAGGGGTGACCTTATTGCTGTCTACAACTACCTGAAGGGAGGTTGTAGACAGGCCGGGGCTGGTCTCTTCTCCCAGGCAATCAGCACCAGAACAAGAGGACACAGTCTCAAGCTGTGCCAGGGGAGGTTTAGGCTGGATGTTAGGAGGAAGTTCTACGCAGAGAGAGTGATTGCCATTGGAATGGGTTGCCGGGGAGGTGGTGGAGTCACCATCACTGGAGGTGTTCAGGAGGAGACTTGATAGAGTGCTTGGTTGCATGGTTTAGTTGATTAGGTGGGTTGGATAATAGGTTGGACGTGATGATCGTGAAGGTCTCTTCCAGCCTGGTTTATTCTATTCTAATATATTCAACTGAATACTGAACTACAGTTGCTTTAAGCTGGCTGAAAGGGGGCAGACACATAACCAAGTGCCCTGCAGATGATATTTGGCAGTTAGAAACTCATACCCAACAAAGCATTCCACTGCCCTCCAACTATTCCTACAGAATTCTTACTAAGGTAGTTCTCAGAAGCACTTGTGTGTAATTACAGGGCATATCACTGAGGCGAAACCCAACATATTTAGTCCAAGACATGAGGTTTACAGAAACTCTTGATTTAATGCCTTACTCTTTTAACTACTAATTAGCACCTTAGCAGCAACTCTGGGAGCACAACACTCAATTACTTCTGCAAACAAAGTAATGAAGATTTCCTGAATGCCAGATCACTTCCAAGTGATGCCAGTCCAAAGATATCAAGTAAGAGAGGTCAACACCAAGCCACCAGCTGTTTTCATTTAGCCTGTCATTTACTTTGTCACCTGATTAGAACCTGGCCCACAACTCACTTGAGAGCGCACCAAAATAGAAGTGTATGTCTGGTTGATCATGGCAGGGAAAAAATGGGGGGGAAAAAAAGGAAAAATAGAAGAAAAAAAAAGGCAATCCTATTCTCTTTCAGCAGGCCTCAAATGTATGCTCTAGAACAGTGCATTCACAAGAGGCTCTTAAGCACTAAAACACTCTTTAACTGCTGAAACAAAACTTGGATGTTTGCTTTCAGTGTAACAGAACAGTAAGTACAGGCATCTGCTGAGTAATTCCTTCCACACAAGCAAATGCTCTAAATTTCTGATGAGCTGCTCCAAATTTCTAGTAAGCTAATGCTGGCTGACAAGTCTGACTGGATCACTGCACATCTGCCATTGCTATTTGCTGTAGGAACAAAGGAAGGGGAAAATTATTAGTCTGGCCAGACAGCATTTTAGCCAACCAGTTAACTAATTAAAATAGCCCAATTCCTAGCATTCTTGTGTCTTAATGTAATTTTTCTAAGCCTTAGAAATTAAAATGAATTTTCTCCCCTCTCTTGAGTTTAGAATTTTTTGGGACAAAGTAAATTCTAAAATTGTTCTTAAAGTAGAAGTCTCTATTTTTAAGCAGAGGAACACCTGAGAATCAGAGGAAGCAGATACACCTGCAAAGTATATCTGCATCACATGGGGAGAACATTTTACTAGACATGCAAACCTTTTATTTATTTAGAGCTTTGCAAATCTAATAGTGGCTTAAACTCCAACCAGAAATCAGGAGTCTGTTAAAACAGGTATCTGAGTATTGTTGTCATACGGTCTCCTAAAACACTGCACCTCAGCAAGGTTCTGCGGAAGAATAAGCAAGTCTATGGCCATTCTCCATTCATATTGTCTCCAGTTAGGTTTTGAACATTGGTTGTGTGGATTGGAATAGTTTAATAATCTTGAGGCAAAAAAAGGTTCATGACTGCACTGAAAGGGCCTAAAAATCCAAAAGAGGTGATACAGAACAGACCATTGTGGGGAAAAAGACAGAAGCTGGTGTAACTGACTGTGTAATGCTCTGAAAGCAGCTTGTGCTATTAAAGCTTTGAGTCCGTGTATCAAACAGAAGATCAATTTGGCCAATGTTATTCACTTCAGCATGAAAAACAAAAGCTACCAAAAAACAACTCCATCTATTTCTAGGAGGCACATCAGCATTGATCACAAACAAGAGCAGCTCTTCAGCTTACTATTAGCTGACAGCATACTGTTCCTGTGCAGTCAGGATCACTAAAACCTAACTAGCTTCAGAATTACTAAGTCTTTCAGACACTGTACTCCATACTCACGTTCTTCAGGGTCTTCACTTGTTTGAGAGTTACTGGGTAGAGCCTGAACAGCAGCACGAGATTCAGGTGTTGATTCAATGGGTCCTATTCGATTGTCCCTTTGTTGCTGCCATTCCTGACTAAAGCCACCATCATCTGCTTCAGCATCTTCATTCCGAGTCTGGTTTGCCAGAGCTCAAAGGAAGAAAAGCATTTAAGATCTCCTTCAAAAATGCACCTTCTAAAGCATGACAATCTCTCCACATTTAAGGTTATACAAGAATGAAGAAAAAGGAGGTGCTCCATAGTATTTATTGCCATCTAACATTGGCACACACCATTACAAGATGTTCTCACTTAGGATTTTATTACTTATTTAAACAATCAGGAGTCTCTTCAGTCACAGCATCTACTTGTTGCATTCAAATCCTAGCATTCATGAGTACTTTGACATAACAGTGAAAATTCTGTGGTGACTTAATTACCACAGTTTCAAGGAATAAGCTCTCACTTAATATTTCAATAGCTTCTTTAGTCAACATTGTCAGATTAGTTTTCCAGTAAAAGAAAATATAGCTGAAAAATTACATGTACACACATCCCTTAAAGCATGTTGCATTCAACAACTCTGCTCTGCTTCAATGATACATGTAAACAAAGAAACTCCATGTATTTAAATACTACCTGCATAGCCAAGAGGGAGAGGCACATTTTTGCTTAACACAAATATGAGTTAGTAGAATAGAATAAACCAGGTTGGAAGAGACCTTTGAGATCATCGAGCCCAACCCATCACCCACCACTAATCAACTAAACCATGGCACCAAGCACCCCATCAAGTCTCTTCCTAAACACCTCCAGTGATGGTGACTCCACCACCTCTCCAGGCAGCCCATTCCAATGGGCAATCACTCTTTCTGTGAAGAACTTCTTCCTAACATCCAGCCTAAACCTCCCCTGGCACAGCTTGAAACTGTGTCCTCTTCTTCTGGTGCTGGTTGCCTGGGTGAAGAGACCAGCCCCACCTGGCTACAACCTCCCTTCAGGTAGCTGTAGACAGCAATAAGGTCTCCCCTGATTGCTGTCTAGTATTATACTATCATCCAAATTTGACAATCAATTGAGCTCAGTCAATAGTTGTCTATTAAGAGTCATTTCACCATCAACATCCTGTGTCCCAGAAAAACGAATGCAAGAATATTAACTGCACAATAAATGAGCAATTTTTTCAAGTTATGAGAGATTCATCATTCCTAATAAAGGCTCCCTACTTTCACTCTTCTACAGCAACCACAACACTTAAAGAGCTGAGGAACAAGTACCCATAAACATGTATCCAAATAAAATTACAACCATAAAGGTTTGTCAAAGAAAAGCTCACCTTGTTTATCATAAGTGGAGTTTTTGGAAGCTTTCCGTTGGGCTTCCGGATCTTCTTCAGCCATGTTCACTAGCCAGATCATTGTTGCTTTGAAAAAAACCAAAACCAACAAAATAAGAAAAAAATCAGCATAGCTAATCATCACATGTATGCAATTCTGAGATAGTGCTGGCAAGAAGCCTTTTTTTCCCCCCCCCTTGGATACAACTATCTTTTGCAACAGTCAGTTTTGTTTTCATTAAAGCATAGCAATAGCTGGAACACAGCCAGTACCAGCCACAACATGCATTTATGACATTACTTATATATATATGAGGCTCACTCTGAAAATCTGAATCAAATGATTTCTTTATTTTTTCCCCCATTAATCAGTTCTTTCATCTGCAAGTAAAAAGGTCTATTAAGACAGGTACTGAGGTACCTCGATTTAGAAGCAGTACCTGCATCGAAGTTAGTTGTTCTCTGCCCCCACCATCACATAGAATTCCCCAGTCTGGCAGTAATGAAATGCTGTCACACTTAATTGATGTATTTTAATTCAAGTTTGTGGTTTCTCAGAGTTAATCTCTCCTCCCACAAAAGAGAAGAACAAGCAGCTATGAGTAGTATCAGTAAAACACAGCGAGAACGACAGATGAAAAACGTCCTCCCCTTTCTCCACTGTAAACTTGTCCCTGAAGTAGTCAGTCAGCCCACAGCACACTTCCTGCTTCCACATACAGGCCTTTCGTGAGCACCAGGAGCACAATGCTTTATGACTACCCTATCTCACTGCTTATCCATGTGATTACAACTAGCCACATGGAACCTGAGAAACAGCAGCATCCTGTACCAACTGATGCACAGGTCCTAATGCAGTCTGCGTTCGCTGGGTTATTTTTCACAACTGCAAGGAGAAACAACACATCAAAAAAGACAAACCCCAGAGAAAGTAAATCTGTAATGGAATCTCTTCCTGGCAATTTCTCCCTTTCCTTCCAGCATCACCCAGGTTATCTAAGCACTGAAAGCTGATAAATACTTTCTGAAAAAAAGCACTGCCTTTGAATGGGCTAAATTCACAGCTGAATGACACACTTCTTTGGCCAACACAAGGTATGTTACCATTTTTCCTGTGTGCATTTGTAACAAAACATGCTGGTTTGTATCCTGAATGGCATTAGACACGTTCCACATTTTGGAGTCAACAGTGAAAGTAAGACTGAGGCTCAAGAGAACTACAAAATCCAGCTGACAAGCATCATGTTAAAACAGAGTTAAAACCAGAAAATCACTTCAGCTGAGAGGATGACTAAGTTGTATTTAGCAAAAGGTACTTACAGGAATAAATAAGTGCTGGGAAGAGAGTTTCATTTCGCTCTTGAGCTGTTTCAACTAGCATACGAAGAGGACCTTTAGGACACAGGACAGCAACCAAATCTGAAAGGGAGAGCAAACAGCTCTTTTACATCACTGCAGACAAACTCACACGAAAATTTTATGTAACAGATATGGGAGATGTTCAAAGCATATTTAGTGTAAGAAAAGAACAGCAGCTATTTGTTTTTCCTTTCAGCTCTTTTTCATGGGATAGTATAGGAGACCATGTGAACAAGTGAAAATTGAATGAAAAGCAATTGTTCATGAAACAGGATGACTATACAAGTTACTCATACAGATCAAAGCACAGCAGATCTATCAGATGCTCCATTTGCTTTCTCACCCAAATGCTGATGGTTTGCTAATTAAATTTGCAATTCCACAAGCAATCTCACCTACTTTTCCCTTGTCCTGCATATTTGGAAAGAAAGGTTTAACATTTACATATAATCTTGCTACTACTGTTTGCAATTGTCCACTCACTGTGTCTTTGAATTAATTTGAAACAAAATCTGGCACTTTTCTACTCAAAATCTGTAACTAAATTTTAAAGGCATAGCCTAAACCCACCAAAACCAGCTTACTTGTGAGGAGCCGTATGTTTCTTAAACCTGAGCTGACTGTGCTAGCACCATTGCTGGTCGCATTCAAGTAAAGAATTCATAGTGTGGGGTCTCAGCCTTTGAAACTTGCCTCCCCTGTACTCAAAACAAGCATGTTATGATCTTGGAATATGATCTGAAGAGTATTTTCTTATTGCAGTCACTGAATGAGGCTGAATGCTTGGAATACTCATTTGTTCTAGTCACATAGAGTGGTAGGGGGGATGGGAGGGTTTTCTTAATGTGCCTTATGTTCCATGAGCATATACACAAGGGAAATTCTTCCTCCCTCTGAAAGATGAGCACACCTAAGGAGCACACTGACCCAGCAGAGCTCATTAAAATCTTATTAACCCCTACAGTTCTACAACTGGACAGATTCTCAGTCTTTATCGTTACTAGAGACTGTCAGAGTACACAGTCATCACACTCATGTGCTTTCAAAAGGAATTCAAGTTATGAGCACATCTTCAAGGATAAACTAAGCTGTCATATTTTAATTATGCTTAAGTAATTGTATTTTAGTCTTGCCCAGGAACTAAATCTGTCTTTAGGATATAGAACCATCTTAACAAAGGTGCCCAGTGCCCTCTACAGCTTTACGAGAGAACTACATCGAGGTATCAGTCATCATTCTGAAAGAGTGTATGTTACAAGTAATAACTTAAATTATTATTCTTTTTATTATTAAAAAAAAAATATATCAAGGAAACATGCCACAATTACATCCTCCTAAATGTAAAATTAATTTGAGCAATAAAAACTGTCTTTAGTCCTTCCTTGTGCCCTTCTCTTTATTTTACTAAGCAAGGATCAGGATGTTTTTCCTCTGTCTACAAATTTGAGTAATTCATAGGCTGGGCCTATACCTGTATGGGACTGTACCCAAACAAGCAGTTCCTAAATTCTGAGTATACAATAGTTTCCAGCAATTCTTGGGGTAAATGAGAAGTCAAAAGCTCTCCATCTCCACAGAAGAGAAAAAAATAGAAACATAAGTGTCTTATCTCCACCTCTCTTGAATTAATTCCATTCTCCTCCCCAAATAATGTAGAAAATCCAGAAAACATGAGGGAAGATGGCATTACACAGACACAAACATCTTAGCTACAAGGGACAGATCTCAGTTTAAATAATTACCTTATTTCTGAAGTCTGTGATCACCTTATCCACTGCTTTGGATGATACACCAACCACCACTCCCCACCAAGTTCCCGCCTTTTTGGTTTTTTTTAAGGTCAAGACAGACAGAGACACAAGGGAACAGAAGAGATTCTCACCATATCTGTTACTATGCCTTGTCCCAGACCTTACCATACACTGAAATGACAGCCAGGATAAGCCATGCAGTCCATTCTGGCAGGTACTTGATGAACACCAAGGCCATGAGAGCACTTATCATAATGAGATAGGCCTGCTGGAGCCGAAGTGGCCCCTTCCAATGAATACAGATCATTCCCACAACACCGAAGTTCCAGATCATGAGTGCCACTGTAATGTAGTCCATAGCAACGTTGTAGGTCTTAAAAACCTCACTGAAAAAAATACCCAACAAAACATAGAGAAGAATATGGACTCTAGTTACAAACCCTGATCAAATTGCTCCCTTTAGGTATTATCAAGTATTGTGTCACACTTTCCTTCACGCCTGGATTAAGGCAAGCTTCCAAATTTGAAAGCAAGCCACTGAAAAGTATTTTGGTGAAAGAGTGGGTTCTTCCCAGCTGAGTCTTTTCTGCCACTCCCATGCATACAGCCTTTGCATATACAGCCCACCAAAGCCATAATGTAAACAATTGCCCTTGAGTCACCTGAATATGAAAAATGAAGTGATCAGAAGATTTGCTAGCAAAATAAGCACCCTATGGGAGACAGTTTATTCTGGTGATGCATGTGATGGACAGCTTCTGTACATCAGATGCACTATAAACTCTCAAGTATCTCTTTCTGGTGTACTCTATGAACTTTATATATAAAGATAAAAAAATTATAATAGCTTAGTCATAATAATTCTTCTTAAGACTCAAGGGCTAATTTTAAAATAAATACATACACAGTGATAAATGAAAAACAGCATTCGAATGCTTCAATTCACTTACCCCAGGTAGATGAATGAGAAAAAGAAAAGCAGGAGAAGAGAAGAAATTATAAGCCAGCCATGGATCACCTGCAAAAAATATATCAATACATATTTATTTTTGATTGGTTATTTTAAGGTTAATAACCAATTATAAATGCTTTTATTTTTCCCTTTAGAATAAGGCAAGAAAATTATATGCAGAGGTCTCTCTCTTTGGCTGTTGCTAAATTCATATTTAGACTATACACATTATTGTGTTTCAGTTTACACAGGAATTTTGAGTGCTTTGTGGTGGCTCAGTAAAGGTTCTGTGCAATGAAAACTACTGTTTCTATACTTCTGGGCCATTCTGATAAGAGTGTCATAGCACAGGAGAAGTATCCAGCAGTAAGCATTAACACAGATGGAAAGCATGATTCATTTTGTGTAATTAAGAAGCCTGCTCTGATTTCAAACAATTTTCAGAGTAGTTATAGAATTAAATGCTAGGGCTCAGAAAAACCTTCAGTGCTTATCTGCTGGAATTCAGAACTAGCATGTCATCGATGAAAGACCCTGTAAAGATTTTTATATTCTCTATCAAGCATCTACAGTTTTGATATGAGAGCAGATAAACATGACCAACATCTTAACAAAAAACAGTTCAGGGCTGTGCTCAGTGAGGACACACATACATTTAAACTTGGAAATGGCTGCTACTCAGAGTTTGGAGTGATGAAAGTGCATACCAATCTGGTATGTTACTGTGAAGAGTGAAAAATTAAGGCTGAAGAGCCCTGTAACTCAGGTAATCACAGGCTCACAGGATCATAGGATGTTAGGGGTTGGAAGGCACCTCCAGATAGCATCAAGTCCAACTTCCCTGCCAGAGCAGGACCATATAATCATACAATCCAGTGCAGGTAATCTCTGAACTGAGAAAGAAACATGTATTTGACAAATTCCCCATACAGAATCTCATATATAAAACCCAGACCAAACATTGCATGTAGATAACCAGTCAGAAGCAAAAATCTCAAAATCCAAGCTGCATAAGAGATCCTGCTTTGAATATGACATGCTCGGTGGACAATTAACAGGTTAAATTACCTAAATGTGTTCACTAGAACAAAGTTCTTAGAAACTGTGTAATCTATTTGCATTCCTCTGAAAGATGTGTAGTAGAATGCACATTATGTTGTAATTCTTAAAGTATTCTGCAGAAGTTAGGTTAAAAGTAAAGCCCATACACACACAGATTAAAGGAATCACGTTCACATGAGGCAACCAGGACTTTCCAGCAAAGTAAGAATGTAGCTATTAGTGTGCAATTTAAGACATTTAGTCCAATACTGAATTCTTCTTAAGCATTAAAAATATTCTGAGCAATTTTTGAAACATTAATTCTCCTCCATACTATAACCTTCAACCTAATAAAACCTGTCATTTAACTTGCTAATCTAACATCTTGGCTTTCATAACTTTTGCCAGTGTATTCTGAAAGAGTTAAGAAGTGCCCACGTGTAGTAAGCATTGTGCCTGTAAAACCAGTGCAAGATAATTTCTAAAGTATCTGTGTCCGTCCACCAGTCACTACTCTCAGCAAGTGGGGGGGAGAGGAAATCTACTAAAGCTGAAGACTGATGGGCATCTGAAAGGGAGTCCAAGTTTGAAACAACTTGCAAAGCTATGTATACATTTAAAGCAGTGACCTAACAAGAGTAACTTTTATTTCTCTGTAAAACTAATTGAAGCCATGTTAAGAAAATGGCAAAGAAAGTTGGGTTATTTCTTTTAATAACATGATTTCTGTTTGTAGTTTTTCTGTTTGTAGCATAAGCTCAAACTTTTCTCCCCCCACTTAAGAAAATAACATGAATACTAATGCTTCATTCTAGTAAAGAATGAAAATACTAAGAATGACCAATACCAAGTCCAGCAAAGGTTCACAGACACTCTGCATAACAAGTCAACGGTACTAAAGGAGTTGACAAAAGCTGGCATTTGACACACAGATGTTTGTTTTATTCTCGGTATGTATCTCATCTCCTGCAGCACTTTTTCACACCATCAGCCTCTTTTCATACAAGTGATTTTTCCAGAGTATTTCTTGTAAGCTTGGCCAGAATTTTCCTAGCAGGATACCATGACAGCTTTGCTGCCTTATAGTTAAGGAGTTTTCACTCTTCATTTAACAACAGCTGCAACACTAATTGACTGCTGGTAAAGAGCTAGCCTTGCCTGATACTACGTGAATAAAAACTATGGGCTGCAGAATGTAGAGCATTAAAATGAGCTACAGCAGCCAGATTTTGGGTAGGCAGACTAAACCAATGAAGAATGCAGAGAATAATAAAACATGCTAAAAAGAAAAGCTAGTCCAATACTTCCAAGACACAGTTTCTGGTTAGATTTAGAGCTAGAATCAGGACCATGCTTACTTATGTATAGGAGAAACATAGGAAGCAGTACAACTGAAATAGCAGTTCCTTTCTTCAAAAGAGTTTTCAGACAAAAATCTTGTGAAGATAAGCAAATGATCACTAGCTGCTGAAGGCCCAAAATTCCTTCACTGTAAGTTCCATTCCCCGTAACCTAACTACATTCTGCATATCAAACTGCACATAATATACAATCCAGTGGACAGGTAACGACATTTTACAGCATTCTGGTATAGCACCACTGAAATACTCTGCTGGCAATTTAAAAAATAAGTTAATTATTTAATTAGCATAAGATATAACTACAGGGAACATCTGTTGCCTAATCATTCTCATGTTTTAGTACAACAATTACTTTTGTAAGGAGAACGTGCAGTGCTCTGTAAGGTCAAGAGGGAAGTCAGAAATGTCAAAAAGCTTAGTAAAAACTAGTCAATGCCTTCAGCATCTAAGGAGAACTGACTGGCTGCAAATGAATCCAGGTGAAGTATCAGTTACTTTACTTCATTAGAATGAACAGAATTGGCAGTTTAAAAAGAAAACTTTGTCAGTTCAGATTTAACACCACACTGTGTTACAAGGTCTGTACTTTCAAAAACACTATTCCCAGTTGTGTGCAGACTCAGGCAACAAATTATTTTCCTAGTTGTTCCACGATACTTTGTAAAGACATTTCACTCACAGCCATGAAGACAAAACCCATGCTTCTCTCTTGAAGACAAAATAAAGTGGAGCAAAGCTTTGTGCCAGTGTATAGCTCCCACTGCCAGTTTTACAACTATGTGAAACAGATTCATCGTTCTGGCTGCACACTGAGAAGTTTTATTAGGACAAGGCTTGTCAAATGGATCATTAAAAGAAAACCAGGAATTTTCATGAGTAACTCCTCCCAAGCAGGTGACATTGCAAATTATTTATGCTAAGCCTGGACTTGCCTAGATTACATTATATGATTGAAGTCTTTCACAAAAGAGCCCCAAAGTTGGTGTTTGCCATAAAGATATTGCCTGGCATGTAAGCCATGCACTCATCACACTGTTGGGAGACTTCTGTACTAGAGGCAGGGTGAGCAGAGGGGTGCCCTTGAAAAGCCTGTGAAGTCCTGAATAGATTTCCAGTTTCACAGATTTCAGTACATGGTAGATTTCATAGGAACAGGAAGGAATCTCACCCTAATTCTGACAAGAGAGAGAGCAGTGTTAGCACTCAGCCTTCATCTCCCTGTTGTGTCTAAGGAACAGAAGCCACAAAAGAAACAGTGAACTGAAGCACCAATTCTGCCACTTTTGCTCATTTTGTTCCATTCTCAGTGATCTCTACTAATAAACTAGCACAATTACTCAGGTCAATTACAGATACTCACCTTGTAGCACCTGTATTTGTAAAGTACAACCAGGAGTATGGTCATGACAATGATGACGCTGATCATGATAGCAGCATTGAGAATCGAATTCAAGGCCCTCTGTCCTACTGTCTCTGTCTCTTCTGTGAAAGGAGTGTAGATGCTACAACAACAAAAAGTCACCTGAAATGCCACTGAATGTACAGATGTTTCTGATATGCACAGCCAACATTAAATGGACTTGCAGTAACCTTTCAGTTCAGAGCAGTAAAAGCAGCAGCTCTTTTCTGCTTAGGCAAAATCTGAAAGGTAACATAATATCCTATTTGGCAAACTTCAATTTAAAAACAAACAAATTCCTTAGAACTTTTGCCTTTCCTTCTTGGACCACTACTATTTTCTCATTTGTAAAACAAATAAACCCCCCCAGACTCCAGGTTGTTTGACACACTTACTGAGATACTACAAATGAGTAGGCTCTTGCTGCAGCAAATCTAGGATTCCAGTGATTTCAACTAAAGGTGTGGGCCCAACCCTCTCTTCATTATGGAGAAGGATGGGGGAGGAACACTTGCCTTAAATAAAACCTCCAGAAAAAGAATTCTTTGATCAAGAACATTAATAAAACCCTTTGTGTTTTATTGAACTATTTTTATGACATTCTTGTAAGGACATTTCAAAGACAAACACACGGAATCATTTTGTCTGAACGTTTTCATAATGGAACATTTAGACTGATTTACTGCAGGTTCTGACAGGCTCAGTGTTCTTCCTTTATCTCCTTTCTCTCAAATCAGCTCTCATCAAAATTGCAGGGTTTTGCCCACATATATTTTTTTATATAGGAAACCTGCCAAGGAAGTTTCTCTAACTGCAATAGAAGTCAACCTCCTAATGCTACCCTCCCCTTGCATTTGAATTTCTTTATCAAACATGATAGGCAAACCAGAACTTGTCACATAAACTTCATTTAAACAAGCAAGTTTGTTCCTTTTCCAAAATCTTTGTATTCTGAAACAGTTTTGGCTGGGAATTGAGTTTATTTTATAAATTCCACAGGGCATGAGAAGGTATTAAAATGAGGACAAGGATTTGAAACAAGCAGTAACAACCAAGGTGTCATCCCAACTGGTCACCAGACAACAACTGCCAATAGTACTGCAAATATAGAGTATGTTTTCTGGAAGGAATAAACCAAAACTATCTTAGAGGCAAGGAGGAGTTCACTGTATGAATTAAGACTCCTGAAGATAAGATAATTATCTAAGTGAGTCCAGTGAAAAGGTAAGGTGGGGAGGAAAAAATATCATACATACAGCTGTCCATCCTTGCGTGTGTAAAAGCTGACAGACTTGATGGTTGCAACAACGACCACCATGCAAAGCGTGACAGGTACAAACAACATAATCACATGTTTTGCCCCGTATTTCAGTGTTAGCTCCTCATCTTCTTCTTCGTCTTGTTCCACCACTTGCTGAGTGTTTTGTGGCTGCCCATTGGCTTCAGAGTCCGGATTGTCATTTCTTCTGCGCTCACTATTATCATGGCGACGTCTTTCACTGTTGTCATTCTGCAATACATAAACGCCAGTGTCCTCAGCAGCTATCCACAACCATATTCTTGCACACTAACATACAGATGATCTTGAGAGGGAAATGTGTAAGGTAACATTTACTGTTAAGAACACTTGCCACAGCAAGGACTTAAACAGTAGTCATCAACAGCAGTCATTAAAAGCATCACATATTTATCAGAAGCAGCGAAACACAGGGTTAATGTAGAACCACTTCTATCAAAACCAGCAGCAGACGGAAGTAGGTTGGTTGCATGTAACAGTCTGTGTTGCCTTTCCTTGAAACACAATGTAAAAAGTTGAATAAAGAAAGCTTTTTCACTTGGTCCAAACCACAGCTGATACAAGGGTGCATGACAGTAGATTATTCATATCTTGACAAAAATTAATTTCACCTGTTCCTAGAAATAATACCAAACAGACATTATATGACTAACTTCATGAAAAATAACAAGAAAACTTCTACTTTCCTCACTGCCCTACAGTAATCAGAATATTAAAAAGTACTATTGTGTTCCCACATTTCTAGTAAGAGGAATAACACAGAAACGGTGACCAAACTCTGGTGATTTTCAGTCTTTATACTGAGATTTGATCCCCAAGTTTTAGCATAATGAACTAAGTGTGCAGACTCTTTCTCTCCCCTTGCAAGGAGACTACTGCCACATCCTTTCACTAACACTGAAGAAATTACACTCCTCTTGCCAGCAAATATGGAAGACCGTCCTAGCCTTTCTGACACTGCTACATCAAACACTGAGGACATAAAATTCAAGTACAGAGTTAAACTTCCAGGGGAATTAAGATTAACCACAAGGAAAAACACAAACCAGGAACACCACCTACAAGTAAATGTAGACTTGCACTCCTGGTGCCAAAACACTTTTCCTCTCCATAAGGCCCTGTCAGCAGGGGGCATTCAGCCCATTAGAAGTTTTGTGCACATACAGAGAACAACAGGAGAGCGAGCCATGTTTCACAACACAGATACGAAAGCATTTTATGTTTGCCAGTCACTCTTAGCAAGCTCTAAAATGCAACAGTTTAGACAGGCTTTTTTTACTGTATTATCATTCTCAAGCTGCGCCAGGGGAGGTTTAGACTTGAGGTGAGGAGAAAGTTTTCACCGAGCGAGTCGTTTGTCAATGGAATGGGCTGCCCAGGAAGGTGGTGGAGTCACCGTCCCTGGAGGTGTTCAAGAGGAGATTGGACGTGGCACTTGGTGCCATGGTCTAGTCATGAGGTCGGTGGTGACAGGTTGGACTTGATCGTCGAGGTCTCTTCCAACCTTAGTTATACTGTGATCATGTCCAAAGTCAATGCTGTGCTGTCACCATTCTCTCCACTGAAGATATTTAACATAAGGGATGTAACATAACAAAGATTTTTAATTCTTTACAAGATGAATCTCATTTCTTCTGGTATTACTTCTTTTACAAAGAGTTCAAGTAAGTGTAGTAAAGCAGCTTTATCTTAAAATGTATAGTAAACTGACAGAAAATGCCTTTTGCAATACCTTTAAAATATCATTCAGCTGTACTAAAATTGCTCTAGATATAAGATAGGCACTGAAAATAACAAAGTATTTCTGCTTAAGTCTCTTAGGCAGGTAATTTTTTTCATTAATCATTATCTGTTCTTAATAGCATTTCCAAACATCACTGCTGACTTATACCTCATTAACTCACTGGAGTTTTCGATAAATCAACAATCATTTTGGAGATTCTTTACAGAGAATTTTCCCAGCCCCACCCTCAGAAAAGATAAAATGTTAAGTACACACTCAGGAACTCATAGTTGGGTTTTCAAAAGCACTTAAGTGATTAAGCAGTACAAGCCCCTGGACTTTGAACTGCAAGCACTGCACTGCAAAACTTTGGTTGAAGTTTTTTGACTCCCCCAACTCATGAAAAATTTCCTTTTACCTAACATTACAAAGTAACAACACACACTAAAGGCTTTTCCTATTTACTTCTGGTTTGGTTTGGGTTTTTTGTTTGTTTGGGTGGTATTCTTAGGATCAAGCTGAGCAAGATTTCAAGACCTGTCCTCTAAGAAAATTTGCTTTACTTTTCAAAAATGAAACAATTAAGAGGAGAGGGAAAAAAAAAACCACACTAAAATTGTCTTTAATTAATTAGAACTAACAGGCAATCAGTTTTTTGAATTAAGATTTTAACCTTATTTTTAATTTAGTATCATTAGCTTGAAGTATGTCCTGGAAAATATCTTGAGTTCAGTGTTATTTCTCACTGAAAGATTAATTAGAAATCACTTCATATTTTGTGTAAAGACCTTACGTGCAGTTATTGAAAGCCAGCCAGAAACAGGAGTATGGGAGAATGCAAATAAAGAGATCATGTTTAATTGTTCTGAAATGCTGTCTACAACTAAACCTCTTTCTATACACATTACAGCTCAAATGCAGCATTTTTCACTTTGATAGTGAAAATACTCCATCTATCTCAGTCTACAAGATGACAACAAGCTTAGCTGTCCGAATAAACGGCCTAAGATGATCATAAGTAACATTACGTTGGAGATGAGAGCATTGAAACACTTCACAAGAAGACACAGTATTGGGTTTCTGCACACTTGCAGAACACACTGTTCTTTCTCTGCTGTCACAGCAGTCCTGAACGAGTGACTTAACGCCTGTCTTAAGCACAGAAACACAAAAAGTAAAATACAGATCTACAGCTTTGCAAAGCAAAGAGAAAAGCAGCCAAAGGAAAAGCCTGATTAACTAGCACACCACTACAAAAGGCCACAAAATCAAAGATAAAAGAGAAAAACTGAAGAACTGAGATGAACATGTCCTTTTGCGCGTTAGGAATAGAAGTATCACAAAATGCCTTCACATACTTAAACCACAGCGCACGAAAACCAGGACGGCAGCAGAAGTTAGAAGAGTCATTCTCTCATTTGCTGTTATAACTAGAAAAAAAAGTTGTCCTTTCAGGCTACAATAGTGTAGCTGCAGCTCAAGGTGACGTGTGTGCCCCGCTGTTTAAAAGAACAAAGTGCACTTGTATCATACCTGATCAGTATTAAACAGAGCAGAGGCCATGGACTCTTGCTGAAGTGGAAGCAAAGGAACAGACTCTTCACTTTCCTCAGACATAGTTAAAAGTGAAAATTCTGAAGCTAAAAAGTCAGTAACACCTGTTGTAACACCGTAAGCAAAGGTAAGTTATGAACTACACGCTTTCAGGTGAATAACAGTATCAAAAGCAAACAGTAGTGTTTTCTTTTCCTATCAGGAAAATAGTTAATAGCAAACCCAGAGCAATGCCTACCTAGCATATCTGATAAAAAGCTTTTATTCACCAAGTCCAGATTTATTTATCAGGAGCAGACCCCTTGCCCAACTGTGGGCACAGATTGCATTAGTTCCAACATACACTATTTATGTTCACAGGTTGTTATACAGTGACATACTGAAGAAGACTGGGCTGAACTCTTGGTGTGTGACTGGGAGAGGAGATAGTAAGTTATAGTGCTTAGTGATTTCACATGCTGTTAGCCACAGATGCTGGATAGGCTTGAGCAGGAAAGGGTTTTTGTATGCAGGAGAAAAAAACCTGTAAGAACTAAGTAATGAAGCTACATCTAAAGGTACACTTAAACACAGAAGGAAAAAGCACAAGTAGCAGTTATTCATCACAGAGTCTGCTAGTGAGAAATAAACAGAACTACCCATCCTGCACTGCTGGGAAGGAGCATCACCAGGTTATCTATAAGGACAGTGAGCCCACAGTTTACCACTGAGCTCTGCCTTAATCTGGCAGAAGCATTCAATGTAACTCAATCTCTCACCTGTCCAAGACTAAAATAATCCTTTTATGTTCTCCCTGAAATAAAAGCACAAAGAATGCAGTAGGAAAGTTTCTGCTTTTCTATTTTTATTAGCAGTTTCTATAATCAGTAAGGTCTTACATCAGACTGACTTCTTGAAAATAAAATTTCTTATGTTTTATGTTTTTAAATTAGCAGGATACTGATTTGAGATCTTTCAAAATTCTAAACTGCTGCATTCTGAAGAACAGTTAAAGCAGGCACCAAAACAGGATCTTGAATTACTGCCATAAACAAGTGGCCCAGCCTCACAAGAGTGTTTCTGTGTCACAAGGAAACCTGATATTCAAGAGCCATAGCAAGAACAAAGAACTGAGAATGACAAATCAGAGAGCATGAGCACCACACCCAAGTAGATCATTTAAACTTGGCTTTATCAAAACCTGTATGGCACAATAAGTACAGTTTTAGTACGAATTACGCACTTAGGTCTTTCAAAGCAATTGTATAAATATGGTTTCACTTCCCCTTTCCTCCTCAAACCTCAAGAATTCTATGAGCACCTTGACAACTATTCATGAGTAAAAGACAGTGCTGCACTTCCTGCAGTGAAGCAGCCCTCCAGCAACCACAGCAACAAACCCCAGGCCTCAAGCTCTACCTAGATTAAAATTAACTCTGTGACTGAGAATCCTGTGACTCAAGCAGACCACAGCCAGGCTCTAAGAGAACTCACTAAATCCTGTGAAAGTCAGCAGTGGACACAGGAGTGTCCCATCCCAATACTACTTTAAACTGGATGAAGTCTTATCTGTACACAAAAGTGAGTTTAGAAGATCAGGTATTTTATAGAGCACTTCTTTTGGCATTACTTATCACTACAACAGTCCAGACAGAGAAAATTACTCCCAAGAAACAGATTAGTGCTAGAGTTCTGACCTGTATTTTTATCCACTCTCATTATTCATCCTGATTTAACTGCTACCAGGTAATAAAATTGTTTGTTACATACGGTATTGCTGAGGTGGTTATCAGGAAAGTTTTCTGTCAGCTGCCCATGCTGAAACTGGGGTAAATGCGCAGACAGTTCTGTCATTGGGGCTGTCCTCTGGAAACCACTTATTTCTACACAAAACAGGTCTTTCCTCTTGAGATGCTGAAAGGAAAAAGATGTGTAAAAAGCCTTTACATGTCCACATTCTTTGTCCCCTCCCTACCCCAGATTTTAGAGTTCACACAGACCAGACAACCATTTTCTATCTACACCATGACATCAAATTGTATCACATCTACTAAGAGATCATAATAGGGGTTTTCCAGCATAAAGATAAAAGCATCTAGGCCTTATCAAATTAGTTCATCAGCCAGCAGCAAACTAATAACTCAAAGCAGTTCTCCAATCCTTCCTGTGCAATACAAGCACTGCATGTCTGCCCAGGGAACAGCTTGTACATTTTTATCTCAGCAAAATACAATTGCTCCAAGTCATTTGGTTTTGGATTGCTGATAAGCTCAAGAAGAATCTTTGAGTAAGGATAACTGAGTTATATCTAGATTTTAAATAATCAAGCACATCTTTAATACTCAGCTAGAGCTACACAATACTGTGATACTGTGATACAAGCCAGTATTCCAGCTAAGCCTCAAGAACTAACGTGCATTCACTTCCCCTAGTAGCAGGTTTCATGTGCCACCTAAATGTATATGAACATGCCACATGCTTCTAACAGCTGCATATGTTCTTTCACACGAAAGTTACATACTACCATTTTCCCCTACAAACATGACTAAACCATGCACTCCACAGCAAAGACGGATAAAGCAATATAGTGGAATGAGGAAGAAGGGTGATATATCTACCTAAGTTTCAGAAAACAACCCCAAAATTTTCAGAAACAATGAGCAGGCCTAGATCACTGGCTTGGTTACACCACACACAGGGAATGGCATAAACCAGTGCAACAGGAGTGGAGCGCCAGTTCCTGCTTCCATTCCAAGTGGCTCCTGCTCTCACCCTGTGCAACTCCAGCACTCATCAGTCCTCTTTCCAGTAGCTTTTATGAACTAAAATGAAAGAAAACAAATGCAGGAGAAGAAAACATGAGTATTTTTTCTGCTGCTTTAGTATACTCAACTAATGTACTGAGGGATCTTGAAAAACTCATACAAGGGAGGAAATCACAAAGCAAGGCCTCCCACTCTTGGCAGCAGCGAGCCACAAGTACTGCAAGACAGCACCTTATTTAAAGAGGGAGTTAAGCCTATTTTCATACATGCTAAGATGCAGAAGCTGTTCCTCTGCTTAAAAATAAATACATATCTTACAAGACTAGTGCACAATGCTTACTAACATCAGCAGGGATGCAGCTTACCCTGAAGAGCCTTTTGAAAGCAACACCAATTTAACACACCTCATGGGAGCATGAAAGCTGAATTGAAAAAGAAAGACAATGCAGTACTCCTTAAAATGGCTCTCTTTCATGTTTATAATTAAAAATAAAGCACATCTAATTTAAAATATAATGAAATGTAAAATTAGATGAAAATGAATAGGTGTTATGTTGCTTTTCCTTTCAAAGATTTTGCTCTAATTGTCTGGCTGAGCTGCTGAGCATGAAGTGTAGCTTTAAGGCTGCTATTGGTAAAAACTGCCAGTACCAGGACCACCAAAGAGGAAAAGTTGAGTATCAGAATGAGATTTTTGACACAGCAGCATGTAAAGAGTCCAACTAAATTAGAGCAGATAAAAACAACAACCAAACTAAAACTAAAACACCAACCTACAAAATTTGTTTAAAGGCAAGTAAAGAAAACCACCAAATCTCACCAAACAATTAAAAAAACCCCAGACCCATGAAAAACAAAACCAAAAAACCCCAAACCAGCCAAACAAAACCCCAGCGACTGAGGAGCAGAGAGAAACTGAGGACAGGGAGGAGAAACTGACAAGAGTTTCACCAAAGCCTGAACGAGTGTCCGACAGGCCCCAGCACTTAGGATTTGTTGAAGCAACCCCTCCTGAGGGCTCAGAAGCTCAGAAAAAGAATTCAGGGCATCTTCCCAAACAACTTTGCTTTCTATTTTTAAATAAATTAAAACTCCCAAGCTCGAAATTTAACTAAGAATAAGCAGTATCTAGCAACAAACCGTGTGTAAACAGATACACACCACATTTCCACATGTTTTGCAAGAAAATGGAGAGTTTCTAATGAAACTGTTGATGTTGAAGCAACCTGTCTAAAAAACCCCTTTTCCTTGCCTCCTTTGGCTCTCCTTAGTAAGGAGAGCTGGCATCACAATTGTAGTTTTGGTGCATTTATATTTAGCCTAGTAAGTAGAGGTAACAGGCGAATAAACTCTATGCTGTTTTCCCTGCTCAGACAAGAAAAAGACAAGCCAGTACCGATCAGCCAAGGCGGCGCGGCCCGGTTAACCCGTGCTTTATCTCCCAAACAAGCCGCAAGCAGCAGCCGCAGCTTTCCTGTGGGACCCGCTCAGCCCTGCCGCAGGCCAGCGCAGCCTCGCCACAGCCTGTGCCCCTTTCCCCCCCGTCCGCTGACCAGCCAGCACAGGACGACGCCCCCGCCACCAGCTGCCTGAGGCCGCGAAGGCGAGGGTCGGGCCCTCACTCGACCCCGCTCGGCCTGACCAGCAGCCCCGCTCGGGCCCTCAGAACCTGACAGACCGCGAACCGGTTCGTGTCCACCCCACCTACCTCAGCCCCACCCCGCTCGGCCTGGGGAGCGACCAGGGACCCCGCCCGGCCCGCCCGTGTGGCGCAGGGCTCACACAAACACCGAAGCCAGCCGCCCCCGCCGGCTCTTCGCTGCTCCGCCGCCCCCGGCCCGGCTCCAGCCGGCGCAGCGCTCCCGCCTCATGTTCCACACGCTACGCTGCGCTGCCCAGCGCGCGTGGCCCCCCATGACCCGTGCGCCGCTGACAGACCAACCTGCACCGCACACCTCCCGCGGGCTCCACCGCCGGCTCCTCGCCACCCGCAGCAGCCCAGCCCGGCCCCGCTCGCTTCCGGCCCGCGCTCCGCCCGCCGCCGAGACCTCACTTCCGACAGCGGCGGCCGAGGAGAGGCCAGCGCCGGGTAGGGGCAGCCGCTGGGGCCTGGTACGCCGGACCGAAGGTCCGCCACGGCGGGTGAGAGGCCCTTCAGTTCAGGGAGGCACATTCGGGCAGCGCAAGCGCCCGCAAGCGGGCAGGACCGCTACTGGCTGCGAGCGGGCCGTTGAGCAAAGGCTTGAAATCCAGAAAGGGAGGGTAAGGGCACAACTGGTAAGCAGGCTGGGTGAATGTTAGAGGAGAAGCACGCTTTGAAACTTCAGCCCAGAGCAGCCTTGCAAGGGAAAGGTAGCGTGTGCTACTCAGCCGGTGAAGAGAGGTTACCGAAGGGAGAGGGGTGTTAGGAGAAAATACACTTTGTGGTTGTCCTGAACTCATCAAATGGAAGTTGGTTAACCATGTTTGAAATGGTGTCCAGAAACGCATTATGAAAAGGATCGTTCCCTTTCACAATAAAATATTGGAACTTAAGCTCATGTCACTGTGGCATCTTTCCAAAACCGTGGAATGTGGTGCTAGGTAGTAGAGCTGTGACTCATTTGTGAAAGAAAAAAAGCACTTCCAAACTTGAAACTTACCTTGGTCTCCCTGGTATTTGAAGAGTAATCCACAATTCCTTTTAAAAAGTTCTGACTGACTTACAGGAGGAAAAGCCCTAACACATATTATCATTCTAAAATATGAGGGACCATGTAAATTCCACATCTTTAAAACAGATTCATACAATACAAGGCTGGAAGTGATCTCAAGGATCATGCAGTCCAATCTTTCAGGGTACAAATATAGTTTAAGTGAGATGGCCCAGCACCTTACCAAGCTGGGCCTTGAAACTGTTCTAATGTAGGGGAATCCACCACCTCCCTTCCAGTGTCAGTCAGTCTCCCCAGGAGCAACTTACATCCATTACCTTTGTAAAAAGGGAGTCTCACTCCTTGTGACAGCCACCCCTTAGGTACTTGTGCATGGTTATGAGGTCTCCCCTCAGCCTTCTCAGGACTGAACAAACTCACTTCTCAGCTTTCCTTTGCAGGACAGGTCTTCCAGTCCTCTGATCATTCTTGTGGCCCTTCTCTAGATCCTTTCCAGCCTGTTCGCATCCTTCTTGCACAGTGGGGACCAAAACTGTACACAGTTCTGAGTGGGAGAGTGCCATTTTTATCCCTGCTTGTCATACCCTTATTAATGCCACTCAACATCCTGCTGGCTTTCATTGCTCTATTTGACTATAGGAAGATCTATGGGAAAATGAAGCACCACCAAAGTACTGCACATAAATGTGATTTTGACATAAGCATTTTGACACAGATGTTGCACTGAAACTCTGTGCTGAGACCTACTGAAGTAGGTCATATGCATATGAAGTGCATCAAAAAGAAGGCATTTTTAGACCAAAAGTGATGCCTAACAGCCATTAGCCAAATAAAACTTATTTTAAGAGGAAAAAAGCAAAACCGAGACATGGACACACAGCTGTACCAGACTATTCTCTATTGGTATTGATAGTGGATTGATTGCTAATGAACTGCCCACTAACACCTTAACACAGATCACACTGCATGTTTGTGTACTAATGTATGTCTGCATGTATGACATCCAGTATGCCTATAGAGGAAAACTGACAATGAAAACATGTGACCCTACTGTAATATAAAAGCCAACAACTTCCAGTTTTCAGCATATCCAGTTTCTGAAATGGTATTCCTGCAAGCATGTAGCAACTCCATTTAGTAAAAGCATGAAGCAAGAATGCTTCCCCTTCTCAGTAACAGCAATGCATTAGGAGTGAGAAATAAGAATTCAGTAAGAAACTACACTTCCTGCTTGAGGCCTTCCCTCTACCCCCCCTTTAAAGCCACAATCATCTAAGCTAGATTATTATTTTTAGTGCAGGATTCTGCTTAAAAAGAAGGGAAGGAAATACCCAAAATTAGAAAGACTGAATCAGTATGTGAGAAGGTTGAATATCTAAGAACAAAGAAACCTCTCATCCAATTAACAGCAATATTAAAATACCTAATTCTTGGTAATGGATCTTACTTGTTCATGCTTTCCCATTCTTTTTCAGCACATATTAATGAAACAATGATACTTTATCTTTTGTACTCATCTATTCCAAATGGCAGTTACATGGAATGGTTATCAGGAGACTAGGGGCATGTGTTAGGCTAAGTTGTAAAACCTCCTACCTCAGTCCACATCAACTACCAGTACAATATCGAGTTCTGGTGTAAGTATTGCTATTTTTTACTTCTGAAGTACCTTTCTATCACAGAACAAACCACATTATGGCATGCTGCATTGACTGCCCAGTGACAACATATGCTACTTTACTGATGGATCTCATTCTCAGTATGCTCTTAATGGAATAATCAGTGCAATCATGATCCTAACACACAGAGTGTGTATTAAATCACATAGTGAAGCAGTTAAGTGTTGTCATGTTGTCAAGAAAGGCTTATTCTACCTCAAATTTTCCAAGTTTATATGGAAGTAATTCTGTTATTACATAGTGAAATAAAATCAGTTAACAGAAATTACTGCCTGTATTAAGAACTTCTCAGCAGTACAAAATTTGTGCTCTGCCCTCAGCGTCACAAAGTATATTGTCATCACTGAGAAGCAGTAACATTCAGTAAGAAGTAAACACTAGAAGTGACTTTATAAATCAGTAAAGCAGCATTTTTCATTCTGAATGAGGAAGATTTGAAATTCTTGCATAAGCCAAGTCAGAAGTGCTACAGTAAACATTCCTTCCTCTACTGACAAAAACCTCAACTTCCACAAGTTAACCTTTTTAATGTCACAATTGCTCCTAAGTACTTGTTAACCAGGATAATTACCATTTCAGTTTTCAATGTCTTCCTCACCCTGAAACCTTTGATCTCCTTAGGAAAGGAAGGCTAGGAGCTTATGCCTAATGCATAAATAAAATAATAGATGAGTGTACAGCTTCAGCACAGGGCAGAAGAAAATAAGCTGATGTTTCACAACTTGACCTTTTGCTGAAGAATCTCAACAAGGACATTAGGCAATCTGTCATACAATGGCATTACAACACATCTGGATTGTTTAACTACTAGTAATGACAGAGAATGCCATAGTAGCAGGACAAAAGGAAATTGACTCTCCCTCTTCTCTGTATTCACTACAAACAGAGCAAGATTAGAATTTATTCAGAATTTGGAGAATTTTTGGTAAATGCTGATGCAAATATGTTTGGGAAGAATGGGGAAGTGATTTCTTGGGGTAACATCAAGTTGCAGGGAAAATAGAAAAAGAGGAAGATTGCAGCATGTCAGCATGTAAAACAAAACATTCTCACAGACTCAAGTGCAACATAATTGTAACATCTGAGCACTCCACTACAAGATTAAAAAAATAAGGAACATTTTCTGATGTGTGACTATTACAGGGATGAGAAAGAACATACTGGGATCACATCTGCGTTTGCAGGCTCTGAGTCACCTGACAAAGCAGGAGGTAGATTTAAACCCCTCCACCCCTAAGTTGGGAACACTTGTTGATTCAGGAAGCAGTGTTAAATATGACTGCCTGCTGCACAAGACTCCAAAAGAATATCAGCCCTTAAATCAAATATATACATTTTTAATATCTGAAATATTTACATGGTGGAACCTTTACACGATCCCATTTGTTAAGAACAGTGTTTTCAAGTGTCCTCTCCAGATACAAAGAACTAGTAACTCAAGGTCACAGTTACATTTTCTGAACAGGTCAACCTGTAATCCTTCAGTTAAATATAGAGATACTGGAACACCTTTACTTAATTTGTTTGCTATTAAGAATTGTGTTTAAAAATTAAAAAAAATGTTTCTGAGACAGTTTGCTCCTTGGACCACAGTCCTCCTGCAATCAAAACAGCTCACAGCACATTACTGAGTTCTCTTCTTACCCAGGTATGAGATTAAAAAATGCAGTTTACAGTACATCTCGTCCTTTATACCGGGGCAGCCCGCTTAGAAAAACCCCACACAAACATGGCAGGAAAATGTCACCCTCTCTTTGTGGACAGCAGGCTGCTTACAGTAGAAAACAAAAGTCAGGCTAGTTTAACAGTATGGAGAAAAACAAGACTTCAGCTATGTTTGAAAATGTAGAGTTTAGTTTTTGTCAACTATGGTCCAAACAGGTGTGGGGTTTTTTTCTAAATTAAAATAAAAGTATTAAAAAATAATTATTTTTTTTAAAAAAAAAAACAACAAACAAAACCCATCTGATTATTTGAAGACAGATGGGATAGTAGGGAAGGGCTAAAATGAAACAGAGCAGAAGATACTTAACATTTAAAAAAAAATTCTAAAAAAAATAATTAAAAAATCCATAAGTAGCAATTACTGAATTGAGGTCCTGCTGTTGTTTTAACTGAGCAAAGGACAAAAAAACTGCCTGCAACTTGCAATGCCTGGGAAAGCAGCAGAGCATCTGCAAGAGATGAACTCCCAGCTTCATCAGTAATTCTAAATGGGCAATGAAATATTAAGACTGGTGCTGGTTCCCCTCAGAATGGGAAGCCTGAGGGGACCAAATGACACAGAGCTGTTAGGTGAAAGCAGCTCAAGCCACTTCTTTTTAAATTGTGTTCTGATCATTCCTTAAATAAAGAGGGAGAATATGGAAAAAAAATAAATCCATCCCTGAAAGAATTAAGCAATGACAAATTTGCAGTGAAGTAATTTGCCTTCATCGGTAACTGATGCAGTTCCACATTAAGTGCAGAAGTTTTGTAAAAGAGGGGCTGTTTGTTTTTTCCCTTGATATTTACAAGAATCAGAGTAAGGTAACAAAATTACCAGAGAGCATGTACAGTAGCTGCAGCTTATAAACCATACCGGTCATTGTACCTTGTGAATTTAAAAAACAACCAATGCAGGACTCAGATAGCTGAGAAGGGAAAAGGGGGCCCCAGAACAGAGAGGGGGGAAAAAAAAATTCACATTTTCTACATAAAAAAATACAGGTCTCAAGTCTCTG
The DNA here is from genome assembly GCF_026170545.1 of Melanerpes formicivorus. Lineage (NCBI taxonomy): Eukaryota > Metazoa > Chordata > Aves > Piciformes > Picidae > Melanerpes > Melanerpes formicivorus. Next base: position 3,401,204 of record NW_027142414.1, on the reverse strand, counting down.
AGAACAGAGAAAATTTGAAGTCTTTGAATGATGGGGGGGGAGGGGGAAAGCCCAAAATTGAAATGGAACCCTAGAAGCAAGGAGAGTGTTTTATTTCACTAGACCAATCTTCTTTGCTTCTGTCTCGTATATCAACAACCTCCACATTTTGACTATGAAAACTTCAGCTTCTTCATCTAGTACCTGTAGGAAATACAAATTTTAGAGATTAATGTTTAGGTTAGGCATTCCAGTAACAGAGTAATTCTAGATACACCAAAACTACAAAGCGGAGGCAGTGCAATTTAAGTTAAGCCTTTGAGAGAGGCATTGGATAAAACTTCAGTGAATTTGTTTGTCCTGCATCTATCACTTGACTTAACTCTAATTAAATTATATACTTCTAAAATGCAGCTGTTGAGCACTAAGAGATGAAAGTATTGGTATCCTAGTCTCCAAAAGTGGCTTGGGAAAAGGCAGAGAAATGGCAGGCCTGGGAAAAATGTCTAGAACAGAAGATATACTTGTGATATTTTCCCTTAATTCGCACCCAGTCTCTGCTCATTTTCTGCTTGCAACTTCCTTAGATATTAAAAAAAAATCTCTCTCAATATATTTCTCTTCCCTGAACATATTATTCAGGCTTTTTTAGAACTCATGCAAACTTTTAGTATGCACATCTCCTCTCAGGAAGCTCCCCAAGTCACCTACTGGTCCTGTCAATGACAAGCTATTAACTTCTGCTATGTGCCTGGCTCCAACCTGTTTTGTCTCCAGATTTCCTTACTCAAAGAGAGTGAACAATTAGTTTTTATTCACCTTAAGTTTCTCCCTTCCAACACTGGGCCAAAAGAGCTTTTAATATTATAGAGAAAAATCACCTTTTGCTTATTAACTATGAACAGATCCACTAATTATAAAAATCTAGTTACAAGAATGAAAAGGAATACAAGTTTATATTTCTGATAGAGTTCTGTTATTGTTGATTATTGCCTCTACCATTAGGGACAGAATGTGTGAATATGGGATCAGCAATTTCTACCTAGATGCTGTAACTGCAAAAATCATGCCTCTGCTTGCACGATCTGTTTAATCACAACTTTCACCTCTAACACATTTATCAGTTACACAACTTCTGCTTACCATGGCAACATCATCCAGGATACTCTGTGGTGAGCTGTGAGCCATAACCTGAACAAAAGAGATGGCTTTTAGACTGGAAATTGGGAGCAAGCCACATAAACATCTTTGGATAAAAGATAGGTACTTCTCCAGGATTTTAAATGCTTTGCACATGCATAGTATTTGCAGTTCATTAGTTCTTAGTTTTAGTCATGACAAAAATCAGTATTAAACCACAACAGATGCTATCACAGTGAGTGAGCGCTGGTTTATGACTAGCTACTGAGGAACAAGTTCCAGGAAGCTACAGAGATTCAAGAGGTCCTGTATTTGCTGGCTATTTTTGCATCTCCAATTAAGCTCTCCTGCTCTAAGGAATAAGCTTCTCTTCCTTCAACAACAGCATCCTAGTGGAAGACAAAGGCAAAATTCTCCCTGTATCACTCTTCACAACTCAATTTTCCATCTGCTTGTTAACTATTTTTTTTTCCAGGAACAAGTTGTCTTTCAATACTAGAATACAGGATTTAAGCTTGGCAAATATTTAAGCCTGGCAAATATTCAACTGTTTTCCAGCTTCTGCTAACTGCCCATTCCACAAAACTATCACTTGTTTTGCCTCATAGAGAAGCCCTAGAAGACAAACCAAGATAAGCCCATTACGAACAAGAGTACCATCTAAGCTGTCAAATTTGTTGAAATTCCCAACTGATAAAAAGCCACAGAATTTTGGTGACAGATTACAAAAAGCAAGCTACTAGAATTTAGTTTATGGTTTGGTGGAAGAAGCTATGCAGAGTTTAGATTAAACAAGTTGTGCAACAACGAAAAGAGACAGCAGAGTGACTTCTAATACTAACTCTCCTCACCTGTTCCTTTCTTTATCCAATTCCATGCTTATCTGATGGCAGAGAGCAATCTAGCATGTACAAGTTGTGCACAAGCACATGTAGAACATTAGGGTACATACCGATCTCAAGTACACTAACTGTCTCTCCTGACCAGTACCATAAATTACAGAGAAGCTAAGCACAGACTGCTTTCAAATACAGGTACTTCAGTCATTGCTGCAGCTTAAATTGGGAGCAAATCTCAGACTTCACAAAGGAAGTGGAAGATACTAACCTTTGAACAAACAAAGTCAACTAGCGTGGCTTCTTCTTCACCAATATATTCTATGATTTTCTTGTTGATCCACGGTCTAATTCGACGTTCCATTAGCGTCTGGAAAAAACAACACCAAAATCAAGCCCCAAATCCATTACTTCTCTAAGCATCAGTGTCTCAAAAATCATACTGACAAATAGGCAGCTAGGAGACCCAAGCAACTATTTAGCTGAAGACATATTTTGCTATCAATGAGATAACCTGTAGCAAATTGTCAGGTGCAGGTATTTCTGGCAGCCATTCAAAAATGTCTTACAGGGTCTTTATTCCCTCTTCCATAAAACTGCTAGATAATTTGGAACAACAATTCAAGTGAGACTAAATAAAAATAAGCAGGCATGCTTCAGAGTAAGTGTTATCTATGGACAAGAAATATGGTATTCAAGTTTGATTCCATTTGATGATGATGCTGCAGTCCACTGGGATTCTAGGAACGCTGTTTTTCAGTTCCAAGGTTTGTTTAGAAAAAATAGGCTTTTTTTAGTGAGTGATTAAAAGAAGTTAACTTACTGAATCCACAATTGACCAGTCAAGAGGATAAGCAAAGAGCTCTGGTTTCGCCGTGGGAATCTTCTCAATGAGACTCTTAATATGTTTGCGTTTCTCTTCTGTATTGACACTGCCTTTGATATTGCTTTTATCTTCTTCTCCATAATCCAGGGGTACAAGTTTCCTTTTCCGTGGCACATCATCACTGTCTTCATCATCAAATTTATTGAAAACGCTATCCACTGCAAGCTTCTTCCTCTTTACAGCATTGGGCTGATTAGGGCTATTGCAGGCACCTACAATCCAAGACAGAGTAACATATTCATAAGCTGCAGCTGAACTAGTTTGCTCTTCACACATTTCTTGATGAATATAATCTTGCATGTTATATAAAGGTCTGTGAATTTCTAGCATCAGCATTTTAATCTCTCACTCTGTTATAAAAATGTCAAAGGAGTCTGTTCAAGATTTTTGAAAAACAGATTTCCTCCTCTGCCCTGAAAACAATTCACACCCTCACTGAGGGATGGCCACAGCCTGAGTTCAAACCTATCAGAGGCAGAGCACAAAAGCAAAAAGTCACAATAAATCTAGTTGTAGGAAAAGCTTTAAGTAGCTTAATATCATATGGTCTTCTCTTCATAAGGTCTAACACAGTGTGAGCTTAAACCACAGCCCCAATATTGTTTAATAAAAACAACCTAATTTTCAGCTTTCTTTTAAAAAGGTTTTTGTGAATGAACAGAAGACCACTCTAGGGCTTACATCTAACATATACTTACATCCATGAAAAACAGCAATTGTTTTTTTTTTTTAGTAAGGTGAAAAATAATGTGGAAATAACTGATCCAAGCTCAGAGCATTCCTAAAAGCATAAAGCCTTGAGGATACAACCTTCCTTTTCCTGCCCCCCCTCCAGATTTTAGAAGGAGATCTATAAAGTGTATCATCTTGAAAACAAGCACAGCCTATAGGTAACAACAGCTTCCTATAAGCACATCAAAACATACAATCTATTTGGAAAACTGTGGCTACCCAGCTTGGCATGTTTTTCACTCTTTTACACATGGAACATAAAATGTAAACTTGCCCAGTTTGAGGCTAAGTCCTATTTTGGGCCTGTGCTCCTCTGGCTGCTGTTGATCAGGTGAATTTTCATGAGGGATAATAATGCCACAGGGAGATTCATCTCCAGGTGTGTTAGGGGTTGCATTTCCACTAGCAGAAGAAACAGATGGGGCAGAGCTGATGGGTCGCAAAGTAGGCTTAAGGCAGGGCTTTTGCTCAGGCTCCTCCTCCTCTTCCTCTGGCTCTTCTCTTTTTTCCTCTTTTTCTGCCTTCTCTTCCTCTTCCTCCTCAGACTCTGGCTCTTGTTTTATTTGTGGCTGCCTACGCCGCTCAGCTTCCTGCTCCATCTACAACGAAACAGAAAATTAGCTAGAAAGAAGCCTTCTGAAAAACAACACTGCCTGAAAGCAATCTGTTTCCTAAAGTTCCTGATACTCAGGAACAAATGTATGCAACTACTGCCATTATAATCAGAAACACTTTTGACATAGATCAGGAAAGCTTGGGGGGGAGGGAGAGGTTTGTTTGTGGGCTTTGGTGGTGGTGGTTTTCCCCATAGGGGAAGGGTTTGGTTGTTTTTGTGGCTGGTTTGTTTTTTTTCTGTTGGTTGTTTCCAGCATTGTCACTACTCACACAAACATCTTTTTAAGAAAAAGTGAACAGAGCTAATATTAACTATCAGATCTCTTACACAATTTTGCTCAATACCACCAGAATACCAAGGGCTCTTTTTTCCCCTATCAGACCAACAGCTACTTACCCTCTGGAGTTCTGCATCGGGATCTGGGTGCCCTTCGGCCAGAAGGCGCTGCCTAATTTCTTCTAACTCTTCCTTTTCCCTTTTCCTATCTCGTTCATCTGCTTCCATCTCCTTCTCCCTGTCTCGTAGTCTCTTTTGAAGAGCACTACCCCTATAAAAGATACAGATTTTGTAATTCAAAGAACATTCCAATGTGAACCTTGAACCACAATACAAGAAATGCCTGATACAGGTGTCTTCTATTTTTTGTAACACAAGTGACTAAGATATCAATTCCCAACCTCACTAAACAGGATCTATACCATCCCATTAAACACATGTAGAGAATGTGACTGCAGAGCTCAGAAAAAGAATTTCATTATTTCATAGGATTTTAGTTGACAAGAACCAGTTCTGCAAATTTTATTTAGTCTCATGCTGAAAGATCTTTCCCATCCTTTACAGGTTTGTTCTTTGTACAACTTACAGATTTCCTTGTAGAGAATTTTTAAGAAACATGCTTGATCCCTTCTCCCTGCCACCTTATGTTGGCATTACACTGACCTCTCCTCCATCTCACCCAGAAGTTAAGTGACAGGAAGGAGCAGATACTCCCCTGCATTAACAAGTAGCAATAAGGATTTTCCCTTCTTCCTCTGACACTTCTCTAAAGCACACTGAATTAACTTAGGTTACTTTTTAACTTTTACATCACCACAAAATCAGTCAAGTCTAAACTCCATAAGCCTTTGCCAACAAACCCCACAGCTGTGTGAAAATGAACAATGACTTTATTGGTAGGAATCAACACTATAAAATACTACATGCCTGTAATATTTTGGGTCATCTCTGTCATCATCATAATCTTCCAAGAATTCTTTTAACCGTTTGGCTTCTTTTGCCTACAAGAAAATGAGCCAGAAAGTAACGTTATAAAATAATTTCTCTTTTTCTTTCCAAGAGCTTAACATTTAGCATTTTTTTTATATAACGAAAGAGAGGATCCAAGTTCCTGTGCTCAAAATCCTTAAGTCCAGTACTGGATATTTTAAAATGGCAGCTTAACTGTAATTTATGAGGTGTGATTAAAACAAACAAACAAACAAAAACGCTACTTCGGCACAGAAACAAATCTAATGGATACTTCCAGGATAAGCACTCTCCTGTTGTACCATCCCAAACCATATAGCCTTGGACAAAACTTGTCAGCGTTACCTAACTGATGATTCCCAATTGATGAGCTGAAGAGAGACATTTACAAAGTGCTTAGATACAATATAGAGTATTTTATCATACATTATCTAGAAGGTTCAGGCACACAGGCAGGTTGGAAATAAAAAGACTGGTCTAGTTCCACCTGCATGACATAGAACATATGGTAGGGTTTGCTACAAACCTGACAAAAACAGAGGTAACAGTGCATGACTAACAAACCACAGTATTTTGCAGCTGCCTACTTCACTCTTTTACCTTCACAATATCAAACCACTAGGCTTTGTTTTCCAGACTCTTAGTAGTACTACCACTTACTAGACATCTTCTGTTTCAAGTCCACTAACTCTTCATCTTTGCATAAAACATACACAGTGCTTATACAAAGCGAGAGCAGTAGAATGTTCCACTCCAGAAGAGACCCAAAGAACAAGGCCCAAATTACAAGTAGAACTACAAGCCTTACCATTTCCCTTCTTCTTTCTTCTTCCCTTTCAGCCTCTTTTTCATATTCTCGACTTTTCTTCCGTTCTCTGATTTCCCAGTTTTTAAGACGCTACAACAGAAGAACACACACACACACACTTTAGTCTCAAGAACGTCACAAATAGTGGGACTACTTTGTAGTTAGTTCGCATTAGTATTTAAAACCAGCCACATTAAAATGAAGCAAACTATTTATCGACAATTTAACACGTCAGGAGGAGTTCAGAGTTGTTCCAACAGTTATGTATATTCTAGCCCCATTCATGTAGTCAAAAGACTAAAAATGAATTTAGGAAAACCAGAGGAAGAAGAAATGATGTATTTTATAGTAGAAGACTCATCACATCTCAGAAACAATTTTTACCTTAAGGAACCCTAAAAATCCCAACCTACCTCTTGATATGCTGCTTCTTTTTCCCGCAGTTTTCTCTCTAGTTTTCGGCGCTCATAGGCATCTTCCTCATCTTCCTCTCGGTCCCTCTTCTTATCCTTCTCCCGTTCTCGTTCCCGCTCACGCTCTCTTTCCCGTTCCCGCTCGCGTTCTCTCTCCCTCTCTCGCTCTCGTTCTCTCTCCCTTTCTCGCTCTCGTTCTCTTTCTCTGTCTCTGCTTTTTTCTCTGAAGGAAGGAAGAAGTCCAAAATGAAGTAGAGAGCCTTCCTCTCCACTCAAAACAATTTAACTTCAAATGCATAACACACTATGTATAGCATCTTGCAAGTTACTCTTTTGCAGCTGTACAGGATGATTAGCTGATACAGCAGTGAACACAAATTGACATTACTGATACATGCAAAACCACATTTGCCTGGAAGTAGTTGTCTGAGCACTAAACATTAAATAATGGTATCTACAGAAATGAAGCATGAGCACATGGCAATTCTTATCAGACTGTGTTAGTAGTTCTTCATAAATGACACAAAACCTTACAAATAAAGGGTATGCTTCATAAATCCTTCATACTTACATGGTTTTACAGAGAGCTTGAACACTACACACAAGATCATTTGAACTGAAACTGCTATTTTTTCTGAGACGAAGAGGCAAAACAGCATCTAGAGCCTGACATGATTAGTCGCAGTTTAAGACTGAAAGACGCATCTCCTTGCTTTTGTTAAAAAACCTTCAATGAATCAACCAAAACCCCCATGTATCAAGAGCGAAAGGTGAGACCAACTTAGGCTAAAAGATACCATCGACATAAGAAAACATCAAGTAGGAATAAAGCCACCCGTGAGAAAATAAGAGACATTTAAGATAAAACCAGTGCGCTTAAGTCATGGTTGAGAAAGGCATATTGCTATCACTGTATTCCCATGCAGCCAAGTGCATCAAGTATTCTTCCCCTTTGTGTAAACAAAGCATTTTCTAGAATTCTGACTTCCCAGGACTATTCTCTTTTCAACAGCAGCTGACCTGCTGAATGACGCGTGCTCAGTACACAGCACAAGGAAACCCGGAAATAATTAGCAACTCAAATGCTTTTACCTTGATCTGCTCCTATCCTTGTTGCGATCCGAGCTTCTTTCGCGATCTCTGTCACGATCTCGGTCTCGTTCACGGTCTCTGTCTCGGTCCTTAGTCCGGTCACGATCCCTATCTCGCTCCCGTTCACGCTCCCGTTCCTTCTCCTTCTCTCGTTCACGTTCCCTCTCTCTTTCACGCTCCCTCCTTTCTCGTTCACGCTCCCGTTCCCTTTCTCTTTCTCTGCGTTCTTTTTCAATTTCCTGTCTTTCTTTCTCCTTTTTGCCTTTTTCCTCCTCCAGTTTCTAAAAACCAACAAGAGAACTTTCATAGTTAATTCTGTAGATATAGGACCTGGATATTCCCGGCGCGACACACAAGGCTGGTAATGGAAATACCAAAACCGCCACTGATTTAAAGATATTAAATAGGGTTTGGTGGGTAGTTTTTGGAACTCATAAATATGAAATCAAAATGCAGCAATCACAAGACTAAGTTTCGTGCAAAAGCATAGATCTACACAGACCAGCAATCTCCAACCTTAGCAGAGTAGGGCTGGCCTCATATTATAAGCTGACTAAACTGCACATACACAGTGCACTGCCAGTCGTGATTAAGGCAGGCCACAAATTCCATTGGCCCTCTAAGCCACTTGGGTACAAGCAACATGGACTCCTTGCTGATAAAATTAATTCTGTCCAACTAGGAAAGCATATTTCAGTGGAATGCTTACTGGGGCAGTGAGCTGTTTTCCAAAAAGTCTCAGCAGACCAAAACCATCCTATATGAATACTTGGGTAAAGAAATTGATCCACTTACACATGGTGCATGTGGTTAAACAGTGAAGAGAGCTGCAACCTTTCCCATTTACCCTCCCTAAAAAAGTTCTAATGGTTCATTGGTAAGAACTGGACTCTGCAGAATGGAATACTTAACTTCCACCACTGTAAGATGGAAAGAGTTTTAAAAAGGTTGGAAATAGCTCTTTGGAAACACAGAAACTAAAGGGTTACCTGCTACAGTTTTACTAAAAATTGTACAAAATTGCCATTTTTTTTTTTCCCAATTAGAAACAGTTCCTATGACCAGAATTCCTATAAGACAATAGAAAATACATCAACAGAATGATAGATAAATCCATCCTTGGAAGCAATTGTTATGTGTTCACTTACAGATGCTGTGCTAGGACATGGACCGCCAACACTGGATTAACCTTGCCTATAAGCTATGTTTCTGGGAGGAAGAGCAAGTACACGGTTCACAAATATACCAAATAACAACCAAATATACCAAATTTCAACCTGATGGATGCCAGAATACCACTGAACAAATATTGAGCAGAACAAACAGGTTTATCCCCTTTGGCTCCACGTTTACCACCACTGAAATGAAATTAAAAACTGCAACAATAAAACAGCATTTTCTCTGGTTTGGTTGGGTTGTTGTGGGGTTTTGTTTTTTTTTCTTTTCTTAAACAAAGCATTTAAGACAACTTTAAAAAGCAATCTTACCTGATGAGTATTCTTCTGCCATAGGCACAGGGACCAAAGAACCGACAAAGGATTACAGAAATAAAGCTAATTCACTAGTGATTAATGTATCCAGTGAAACCACACTGCATTGATAGCACAATACAGGCAAACCAATGTCGGATACATTGAAATCACAAAAGGAAAAAGGGACTAAAAATGGTAGGAATTGGCAGAGAACTGATATGAGAAAACCCTAAACCTTAAATTCTACGCTATACGCCGAACTGAAACCCAATTTCTAAAGGACTGCATTTTACAGGACTTTATGGTGTTAGACCTCAGTACGGTCAGATGTTCAACTTGGTTGTCAACTTTTAAAAATCCAACTTACCTCAAATTTCATATACTTTTAAAGAAAAGTTTACATACTGAAGTGGTTGATACTTACAGGTTATCTTAGGTGTTCCAATAGAAATTTCTTTGGTTGAATTCCAGTTTTTTTGCCACTCTCAAAAACTGTTTGTATTGAGATAGAGAGCGTGGGGGTTTTCCCTTTTTTTTTCCCCTGCTTTTTGTCTAATCTATTCACGCAAGTGTAAATATACACACAAGCCTTGGTGTATTAAAACACATTTTCTAGGTCTACTTTCTTAAAATCCAATTAAGAAAAAAAGTATTGCTTTATTTTGTAGTAAAAATCTGACCTCATTAATATCTATCAGCCTACATAAGAGGATCTGAAAGGGTAATGGGATGGGAACGGTATCGGATAAACTGAAGTAATGAACAGAAATGAACAGGTAGAAGAATTATAAATCTTACCTTGAGCTCTCTTCAGACTCGTCCGTGCTGTAAATGGACGCCCCCTGCAATTGCTGATACCCTGACAGTCTGTGGTTATTGTTTTATAAACTCATACCAAAAACATGCAAAGGTTCACTGTGCTCACTAGCCAGCTGCTAAAGATTCAACAGCCCCCTTTAAACAGATCCAATATACACAATGACTACTTTCAGTTGATTTTTGATGTTGAGAAGCCCAAAATAGCCTCCCCAATAATACAGATTTAAAGGCAGTGAAATGCCCAACAGCTTCTGAAATAGTGAAGCACGTTTTTTGTTTGGTAGTTTTAATTTTTAAAAACTTGTTTGCATCTTAGCACCAGTGACAACTTGGGGCTTGGAACTGAGCATAACTCTACTGAAGTTTCACTGCTGACCAGTTTCGCGTTCAATTGCTGAGCTTCTCCAGAATATTTGTTACAGTTTTTCCCCAGGTTTTTATCTCTTAACAACTTCAGTGGAGAAAAACCGAATGTGTACATACAACAGCGTGTAGTCACTTGCGTTTACATTGACACAGTTGTGTGAATACATGGTACCACTCCCAGTGACTGCATGTAGTAAGGCTGAGTAACGTGGGCATACTTCACCTTGATGCACCTTCAACATTTTCCTTAACGTGGACTTGGGGGTATTTTGAAATAAAAGTGTGTGCGCTCAAAAGAAGAGCTTGAGGATACTTCCCTAGGCCAAGGACCACTCCAGTCTTGTTGGGGAAAGGATAACACCAACTTTAAGCTAAACATTAAAATGAGAACATGACATGCATAGTTGTGTTTCACTATCCACAAGTATCATTTTCCAAAGCAGAAACATTCACAGATGCACTAGCATTAGTGGAAACTTCTGTAAGTGGTAACCCTGAGGTGGGACTTGATGTGCACAAACATTTCCAAGCCAGTTACCCCTTTGCATATTTTTCTGAGGGGGCATCCATAAGTATAAAAAAAACAGAAGCTCATACTTACATCCTATTCCATGTTACTTTCCAAGCTGTGAGTTTCATCTTGCATTAGTCACCATATGATCTCTATCATAATGGTGGGGGTCAATGAATAGATTAGCTTTATGGGAATTTACAGTTCTTCCATGCATCTAAAGTTTGGTAAGTCTGGTAACCACTGACCTAATTTTAATCTTCCCCCAATCTTAACTTAGAACTATTAAAATAAAAGACTAAAATTTAATTCAAGTTTCAACTCTTCATAAAATCTTGGATAATGTTACAAATCTACCTACAGAAACACACTCAAGTGTATGTCTTATACTGCAGCCCCGTTTAGCCTTTAGTTATCAATATCTTGACTTAATGTATGTGTAGAAACTTAAGTTGCCTTTATTCACGTTAAAGTGAGAAGACTGCAAAATACTCAGTAGCAATCAAAAGTCTTAGCATAAAGATGTCAAGGGCCACTTTAACGTGGTAGTTGTCTTTTTTTCAACTTGTAAAGAACTCTATGTATATTAAGCCTAATATAAACATAATTTTAAGTGATATTGCAACGAACTGCTAAATTTTATAATAGTGGTTTTTTTTGGATTTTGAAAAAGCCTAATTTGTATCAAGTGCAAAAACAAGAATACTACCTTGTGTGTGTCTCTGAATTTACTGATCTCTCTTGATATCAGGTCTCTTTTGTCTTCCTCCATTTCTATAGCATTTATATCCTCCTAAAAAACAAGGGGGACAGGAGGAAAAGCATTAACAGCCATCTGCACAGAGATAGGAGAACAAGAGAAAAGCCGAAGGTTAGAAGTTTTCAACCAGTCTTGCAAGAGATAAATAAAGTCCTTCTGCAGTACCAAACCTGACAGTCTGATGTTAATGAGTGAAAAAAATAAAATAAAAAAATCAGATGGACAAGAGTCACAAATCTGGCAACTAGCAGTAAACATAGTCATTGTCAAAGCCTACAATGTAAACGAACCTTGGTGATGAGTGGATAAGGTATCAGTGGGGCCACTGGAAATCTGCGGAAAATCTGCGGAAAAATCCACGGAGATTTTTTTTTTTAAAAATAGATTGCACACTACTCTGAAAAACAATGTTTTGTATGTTTGCACTACAAAGCAATACTGTATTGCTGTGATCTCATTTCTTTGACTCAACAAAACTACAGAAGAACCTCGCTAATTCTCCCTTCTCTGGACTGCTTAAAATAACACGGTGAGGTCTCATGTTAGTAAGACTTCACTGAATCACAAGTGTACTGCAGGATATTAGTATGCTATGGTAGCATCGTAAGACTAAGCTACGCTTGCCAATACAAATGTTCGGTCTTTGTGCTGGGTATGTCTTGACTTTCTTGTCTTTATTTACTCGCTAATTCGCAGAATTTGGTAGATTGCACCTACTAACTAACAGTGCGAATTAGCGAGGTTCCCCCGTGCTTCAATTGAAAACCAGATTCACTCACTCTCAGTTCCTCGCACACATTTACAACTCCCCCACATCAGTCATCCAGAAGAACTAACAAACTCTGCTGCTACCGCCAGCGGTAGCCTTCTTCACATCATGCTCTTCAGGGGACAACAGCCCCAAAGTGGGTGAGATTCCCCACACCCCCAACCCAAACATATATCTGCATCCATCTTCCCTTTCCCTTCCCACCCTTCAGTCCTTCTCTTCTCTCTCCTTTAAGGACAAGAGAGCTTGGACCATCTCTCCACTCCCACCTCTATCCACACAGGCCAAAGATGGCAACTTTCAAGTTTCTTTTCCTCCTTCCCAGTACAGGAGGGATGATGGGGTGTAATTCCAACCCACAAGTACTATGTTTTAAGAAGAGCTTATTTTTCTACTTGACTAGCTCATATTGGCCAAATTCTACGTAATACAGAGCTAGCAGAACATCCCTCTCTCCCAGGGACATAGTCTGCACTCAGCTTTGCAATGGTCTGAAATGGTCTCTTACAACATTTAACTACCTGGCGTTATTCATGGCCATATATATCTTTACCCACAGGAAAACACACATTGTAACAATGCTTGTAACCAAAAAATACAGCTGACAGCATTAGACAGTGACTCATTTGCAAATTCTCATCCAAGGTAGCATCTTCTCCCAAAGGGAGGGAGAGGAAAGAAAAACAAGTTTCTCGCTCAGCACTCTTATACCTCAGGTCAGCCATGGCTAACAATGTTGGGGGAAAGATGTACTCTCTCTCCCTGAGGGATATGTTGCTTCTTGCACCACACTTCAACTCCATAAGCATTTGAAACTGCATTATTGCCTTGGAATAGGTACTTTGCAGAAGACTTAAGTGAATAGAAATCTTGGTCAAACAATTTTGCAATCCCTTTCATCTTTGGTGCAGAATGGGAAATCTGAAAGCCCATTTTTCCCACGGTTAGAAACTTGGCTGGAAAAGCTAATTCTGAGTTTGCTCATTGTTATTCCCCCTTCTCCAGTTTGCATTAATCCATAAAAAGGTCATCCACAGAAGCAGGTCTAAACCAAAACATTCATTCCTGCTTAACAGGGCTTTGCTGCATTCATTACACAATGTATGAAAACCAGCTGATCAAATCCAGCCAAACTCAGACATGTAAAACTGATTTAGTAAGGCAGGAAGATTACAATATGCCTTTCATCCCTGAAGTATCCCTCCAAGGTATGCAGGGTATACATATATAGACCTAATGAAGTGCTTCCACCTCTGGGGAGATAGCTGCAACCAGTTGGATTACGATGCACAAGAATTTTGTCAAAAACTACCAGAGCAAATTTTTGCCATTACAAAAGAGCCCTGGCACCGTTAAATGAAAATGGACAGTATGCAGGAACTTGTTACAGTTGTTTTCTAAGTTCTCATCTGAAAAACCCTAAAAGCACATACAAATTAAACTGCACCAAATTCAGTATTTCCACCTTCAGAGGCATAAAAGGTTGGTTCATTTCTGCCCAGATTCAAATCTGTTGTTCCAAGAAGTTTAGATGCCTAACCCATCCTGCAGGGATGGTATCTATAACTGACTAGCTGTCAGCTTAAAAAAAAAGGAAAAAAGGAAAAAAGAAAAGTGCTGCTGATATCAAAGCTTGTTGATTTGTTTTCTCATCAGAAGTTTAGGTTTAAAGTATTTGCACAAGGTTTGGCCATTATATAAAGGTGAGTTGAAGAAAAATCTGTTTTGTCCAAAATCAAAACACATACGTCCTCCTTCTTTTCCTTTTTCTTCTTCCTGGGGTGAGAGTCAGATTCCTGGGAGGGGGCATTGAGCTCGCTGGAATATTCTCGTATTAAGACTTCAATGGCCCCCTTAATTATCTGATCTCTTCTTTTCGTTTCCTCATCCAGTGCTTCATCATCATCAGTCGTCGTCTCTGGTCTGGCGTTCTAAGGAAAAATGGCAAGGTGATGGGGATCAGTAAATTGAGACTACTACTAGCTTTATTTCAGAAGTTTATCTTCCATCATCACATTCATGCCCCTACAGCATTTACAAGGAAAAAAACCCACAACCAAACCCCAAAACACACAACACCATCCCAAACCAACAAAAAATAAACCCAAAACAAAACCAACGAAACAGAAGACCCTAAATAAACCCCTCAGAAACAAAGAAAACCCAAGCCACCTACAAGTAATTATTGATTGCATTATTTTAGTCAGATGTTTTCGTGCTGGCAATACCATAGGGACCACGTAGTTTAACGTGTGGAATGGCTGCAGAGAGCAAGTGTGAGATTGCATAATAAAACAGAACAGATAAATGGTGATTAAGGCGGAAAAGAGAAAGCGCACACACGCTCACAGGAAGGCAATCACTATAGTCCAGCTCTTGGTGAAAAGTTTCTGCCTTGCATCCTCCAGAACTTCAAGTCTTTTCAACGGCAGCTCCTCTTAAGCCTTCTACTTAAGTGTCATGCAACACAAGTGTCTACCTATAATTTACAAGCTGCAACTTACAATGGGAGAGCCATTATTAAAGAAACATCGATAGGGCAAACATTCCTTGCGTAGCAAACCTTTCCTTATTATTGTTGACCAACTACTTGGTAGTTCCTCATCTTTTCGCCCCTTTCCACCTTGTAGGGATGAAAGGGAACACACACAAAAGAAGTGCATTTTACAAAATATTCTATGAAAGGGTAGAACAGTGATCTGCACACTGAGCAAGGCAGCCCACCTCTTGATCCCCTGAATCTTTTAGAAAAATGGAATCTCACCTGAGAATCCAGCTGAGTATCCCGTCAAGCGATAGGTGGTGGGTGAAGTGAGGGGGAGGGAAGGGTCTGATGGAGCAGCAGCTAAGAATGAGGGGGAAGGGAGGATTCAGTTGGAGCTGAAGAGGCTGCCAGGCCAAGGAGGAGCAAGCTGAAAAGAGCTAGAAGGCAGTGACAGGGAGTGGAATTGAAGAGGTCCAGGGAGAAGTGATCAGGGAGAGGAGCTAATTAGATAAAGGTTGGCTTGGTGTTCCTCTACAAGAAATTGTGTTGCAGTGTACATGTTTGATTTCTTAATATAAAAAAAACTTATAAAAAACCCTGCAATTTTTGCAATCATAAGCAGTATGATTACAATATGTTTCATCAGTATTCCTCTGCAATTCACAGCATTTTGTTGCACCACCACAAAACAAACTAAAAAAAAAACCACCAACCAAAAATCCCATAACCACTTGGAGCTAGTCTCACTCTACAGTTCCACAAAATTGGCACATACTGCTGTCTTCATCACAGCCACAAAAAGCACCCTCTGCTTCATTACAATCAATCCCTCCAGATTGATTGTAACCCACAGAAGCTCACAGAACACAAAATTCATGAAAGAAATGTACAAGAACTCCACTGATACTTTAAGCTTGTTTATATTATCAGCTGTGAAGCACAGTATTAGAGGTGATGCCAGCAGGAAATAAGGATGTGTGGAATGGGAAGGGCAATCAAATCACACCCTTACCAATGTTAACAGCTAGTGTACTACTCCATTCAAAACCTATGAAGTTAGCACTCTGCTTTACTGAGCCATTGCATTTAGTCCCATACACTGGGTCCGCAGTCAAATGTGTCAAGTACCTGAGTCATCATTATGCTGCTAGTTCTGGTTAAATAAAAGGAAACAAAAAGTACTTGTTTTCCCCACTGTATTTTACATACCTTTAGGAACAATTCCAAATTGAAATTTGAAAAATTTACCTGCTGCAGTGTGACTACTATTTTTAGTTTTCTAAACAAGAGTCAGTTCTTACTTCCCTTTTACAGAAATTCGTTGTTTTAAACACTATTTTAAAGGCATGTGCAGAACTTTAAAACAGGTGGAGACCAAGACTACTAACTTGATTCTGATGTGAAATACACTATTTTAGCCAAGAAATAGAGAAAATTCATTTAAACACAAATCTGTCAGTTAAGCATTTTTGTATCTCACAAGAATGCAGTAGCTGCATTATTCCTGGATACATCTTTAGCTCTATAAAGGAATGGTAAACCAAAAAAACAATTTCCCCATCTCCTAAATGTCTGTAAGCTGTCCGCTGCCTGCTAACTGCATCATCTACAGAACAGCCTACTTCTTTCCTTTTCATTAATCTGTTCTACAAATCATGAGCAGAAACTTTCCTCAGATGATTTACAGATTCTGACAGAGTAACATTTACTTCTCAAGCCTACATACTTTCAATAGTTTCTAAACAAAAATGAAGCAACAGAATTGTAAGGTATAGCACATACTACACCTCAGAGTGAATTACGGAGTAAGTTCTGGAGATTCAGTTGTAGCTTGCATCTAAATTTGAATGCTGGGGAATTAAGAGCTTACACTTAACCACCTCTCAACATGTCTTTAGACTCATTTATATGATTCTGGTAAAATCCTAAAATGAATTAAGTGTAAAGACATGAACAGAAACTAAAAGAGCTCACAATCTGATCTAGTCAACATGTTACATTGCCCTGCTGCCAAAATAACTCAAGTCACAGATTCTATACTTACCCCATTTGAAGCCTTTTTCTTTGCTTTCCACTCATCTAGCTGAGCCTTTGTCTTTGCATCAACTTTGACTAGCAGCTTCTTCTCTCCAATCTGGAGATCATGGAGTAGTCTCAGCGCTCGTAGGGTGGATTCTGGCTCTTTGTACTCACAAAATCCAAAGGCTGAAAGAGATGATTGAAATTAAAAGTGTTAAAAGCTCTCCAGGTTTTATGTAGAAAAAAAAATATTTGAATCAAAAAACATAGAACAGAGGCATTTTTTAAAACTAGATTTATACATCATAAGTAGTCAGAAAGATCCTTCATTTCACTAGGCTTTGATACAACAGCAGTACGGTGCAAGAAATATATACACAGTAGATGGCCTATCCCTGGAGACAGTCGAAGTCCTGTTGAATGAGGTCCTGAGCAACCTGACATCTCTACTCACTGCAAGGAGGTTGGACTACATGACCTTTAAAGGTCCCTTCCAACACAGAGCATTGCATGATTCTGTTAGCAAACCTTTTGATGTGTCTGTCTTAACTAAGGAATGCAGTCTGCATGAAGACATGTCTCAGGTGGATTTGCAACTGCCTGAAGGTCAAGGACATCAATCAACATTTCACTGCTCATCTAGAAGGTTCTTTACAACACAAAGTTGTAAATGAGGAAAACACCTTATGAGAACAAGATAAACAAAGCATTTAGTACTACTAGAAAGCTGAAGAAATTGAACTAGATCTTAAGGGTGGGGCTGGGGGGGAAGGCAGCCTAGGAAAGATATGAAAACAGTAACAACAAAAAAGAATAACCAAAATTGTTTCCTGCACCCATGGCAGAAAGGTCACAAGTCAAAATACGTCAGATCAATTTGATGATAGGGAAGGAAGATAAACTTTACATCAGGAAAACCTCCTTAACAGAGAAGGATAATGCAGAGTAATGGCAGTGTTGCAAATACACTCCTTTGGAGACTAAGTCCAAACTGGTAAATTTTTCTCAGGGATGGTCTCCTGGTTCAGTCTCAGAACAGAAAGGTGAGAAAAATCAGGCCCCCAGGACATTTTGCCATTTAACCTTTCTGTTTTCACCTTTTTTTTTTTTAATTGTTTTTTTCATTCTGTCTTGATACCAGTCCTTTACTACGAAGTATTTAGCAGTCAAGAATCACATACAGTATCATAAAATGTAGTAGTAAGAATAGCAATGTGTCAGACATCCAAAAAGCTGCGAGGTAACAAAGTCAAGAGTCTGATTAGAGATTTTGAAAAATATGAGCAATTACCTTGAAGTTTTCCAGATGCTCCTTGTACTCTCTTCCAACTCAAAACCAAGCCACATTTCTGCATTAAAGATATTAAATATAATGTTCAAAACACTACATAAACATAATGGCTTTTTGCGGTACGAACAATAAAACATGTCTATGTTCACTGACACCTACAGCTTAAAAAAAGCTATACTCTTCATTTACTGACCCTACACTCAAGGGAAATGGGCTGATAGTCCAGTGAGTGGAACTAGCTTTGAATCAGTTGTTACTTAAGCCATCAGCCAAGGATGAAATTTAGCAAGCACTCCACTGTACTTACTGCTAGAAGCTGCCGTATAAGCATGTCTGAAGCCTTCTCAGAAATGTTGCCTACGAAAACTGTGGTAGTGGGACCGCTGTTTTCATCATTTTCTTTGTTCTTTAAGCCAGGATGATCTTTCCTGACTCCCAAATGTTTTCCAACCATAGACACCGTGGTAGGAACTAATACCTAGAAAGAAGAGGAGAGGTTATAAAATGAAGTGGTGGGAGGTTGCTTTTTGTTTAAATCCATAAGACAAGAGTCAGGGATGTACACGTATTTCAAAGTTACATTTCCATACAAACCTTAGTTAGGCCTATGGAGCAAGATACCAGTAAGTGGGTTCAGGCTTTAAGACTTCACAGCACAGAAACTGACATATTCTGGCACAGACAGAAAAAAACTGTACCTGCTCTCGAGGTAAACATACCAAATAATGTAAGTAGAATACAGAATTAATCAGATTGGAAAAGACCTTCGAGATCAAGTCCAACCTATCACCCAACACCATCTAACCAACTAAACTATGGCACTAAAGTGCCTCATCCAGTCTCTTTTTTTAAACACTTCCAGTGATGGTGACTCCATCACCTTCCCGGGCAGCCCATTCCAATTGTTCCAGTTGGAAAACCACTCTAAGATCATTGGGTCCAACCATCAACCTAACACAGCCATGGCCATTAAACCATGTCACAAAGAAACGTCTATACAACTTTTAAATACCTCCAGGGATGGTGACTCCACCACCTGCCTGGGCATCCTGGTCAAACACCTGACCACTCTTTCCGTAAAGAAATCTTTATTAATATTCACTCTAAACCTCCCCTGGCATAACTTCTGGCAATTTCCTCTTGTCCTGTCACTTGATACTAGGGAAAAGAGACAAACTCCCAACCTCACTACAACCTCCTCTCAGGTAGCTGTAGATGGTAATAAGGTCTCCCCTCAGCTTGCTCTTCACCGGGCTAAACAATCCCAGTTCCCTCAGCTGCTCTTAATAATACTTGTACTTCATGCCCTTCACCAGTTTTCTTGCCCTTCTCTGGACCCAACATACAATAACATCAGGTATTCTCTCTTCTACAAGAAACTAATTTGCAGCATTTGAGTCACTGGAAGTTGAAGCACCTTACCTAAGTTGTGTACAAAGCAAGCAGAAAATAGAAAAATAACTCTGACTTGAAAAGCTTCAACAGACATTTGCCAGGTCTTAAAGCTTTCACAAAGTGATTAAACATTACTGCTTTATTTAATCAATACACAACCCAAAGCCTCTCCGGGTTAAGGAACAAACAGCAATAAAATAGACCATACAGAGACAGGCATGATCATTTGTTCCTTTTTGCTGTACCTCTCTCCTTCCACTTCATATTTAACAGTACATATGCACTGAGTCCCCCTGCTCAAAATATCCTTCTAGAAGTGTCACTTTAAAACCCAATCACTTTAATCAGAAATCCAAGCAATACATTTGTGCCAGTATCTTTGTCTTATATATATCTGTTACCATGAATAGACCCTCCTGTAACAGAGGATACAAGCTCTCAAAATAGGCAGTATTTTGGGAATGTTCCCATTAAGCTAAGTCATAGAAATGGTAATTCACCTTGAAGCCAAGAAACAACCGTAAGATTTGAAAGAGCAGTTTTTTCTGCCCCATAAATCATGAACATTCTTGCAATTTGTAATTAGTAAGACAAGGAATAAAAGAGCTTTCTCTCATATGCTCATATTACATGCATCTATTCCTTCCCCTGTCATTTGAGGAAAGACAGCTCATTTTCAAGCTTGTCAATGCACATCTTCCTGGCCAACTCAGCAGTGCTGCGTGATGGCCTTAGAAACCCCAATGAGGTGATGCCTCCAGAGTACTCTGTTAGGCCAGCAACCTCAAAAGCAAGATACCTGGAATCTAACAATACTGCATAGGAAGATTGTGCATGACCTGAAGGCAAAGCCTAAATCACTGCATTTGAGAACAGTACATCTACTTCGAGGAATGGCCGTTCCTTCACCTTTGTAGCCAGAAGCTCCAGAATGTAAGCTTTGTCTAGGTAAAAAATAAGCATAATATTTGTGTAACAGTTGCATCTAAAGTGAAATGCTTCCTTCACAGTAAGAATTCTGATGTAATAGATCAAAAACCCTGTACACATCTACTGAGTTTTACTCTCCATTTTATTTTGCCATCACTTCACCCCCACCATAAAACACTTACAGTTGGAGCAGGAGCCATAATGCCCATTGGTACAGGAATCATAGGGGTCCCTGTGAAAAACAAGACAGTAATATTAATTGGCTTTGTTGAGATACTGATGAACTGAAGACAGATGTGATTTCCAAACCAGGCAGCAGTTCAGCTCAAACAAGAATTTCATAGTACTGATTCCCAGTGATTTCTCCAGTATTCAAACACAGCCTGAGCACACTAACATACCATGTGCATTCTAGACACATTTACTACCATTTTGACAAATCTGTTTTCAAAACATATTCAAACCAGGGGACTGTCCTAGGGACATCATAATCTCATTCATACCTTGCTCAGTTCTCATAGCACAATCAGTTCTGCACACAGCCTAGGAACAAAGTCCTACAGAGAATGCCACCAAGCTTCAGGTTACTATTTACGGAACAGCTTAATAAAGGCAGCATAGAAAACCTCAATCCAGAAGCTCCCTACCTGCTGAATACTTGACTTGGTAGTCTCCAGAACAATTTAAAACAGTATTTAATCAGGGTGTATTATTCTCTTTCCCTCTACCAAATTCACTGGCAGCTTTAAGTACTATCACGTGAGGCAGTATCTATTACAACAAAGGCCATGCCAGCTGCTAGAAGTTCAAGATATTAAGCAAATGGATTTCAAAACCACTTGTTGGCCAGTGAAGACACTGAGACTCAAGAAAAATGCAGTAAATTTCATGCTCTTCAAAGAAACACACATCAGAGATTCTAGATCTCTTTCTCGTCCATTCTACACACAAGATCACCATCTCCCTTCTGTGTTACAAAATCCTACCAAACTTCTCTGGAGTTGTTCCCCTACTATATCCAGAGCTTATTTCTGAAAAAAAAACATTTCTCCTCCAATACCCTTCTCCATCTTTCTCTTCATCCCCTCTCTTTTGAATTTGAATCCATCATTTATTTCCTCCAGCAACAAATCCTCTTCTTCAATCCCTTCATATTAAAGTGAAAACCATCTCCTATCCCTCCAAACTGTTCAGAGAATCAATGACTGTACTGCTCTCCCATGCTCTCAATTTTAATGCACCACAGCACCTCACAAGCTGGAGAAACAACTGCAAGACAAGTCTCTGGCTGTGCAGTCCTACAGCTATTATAACTATCATTAACCATGGTGCTCAACCTGCATTTTAAAGTCACAACTCAACAAAAACACTTGTGTTATCATCGACAGTTCTCTGAAACTATCAGCCCAATGTTCAGCAGAAGCAAATAAATTCCACTAAGATGTAGGAAAGCATCAGCAAACATACTGATGATCAAGACCATGGGCATCGTTTAGCTGCTATACAAAAACCTGGTGCACCTAGAAATTTACTACTGCCTACAGAGCTGGGCTCTGCAAACCAAGTACAACATGCAGCCTTGGAGAAAAGCAATTACATGGCTTAAGCATTGAAGCAGCTGCTTTACTATGAAAGACTCTGCACTCCAAGACTCTTCAAGTGTGGAGGCTTGCAAAGCATGGAACATAACTGAGGTGTGCAAACCAATAAACACAACTGACCCAACTCCCACATCAGAACCAGGGCAGGAGGGGGACACTAGTCAGCCGACGAGTTTAAAGGCAGACATAAAGTAACATTTGGCCCTGGTTAATGAACTTCTCAAATTTGGTGCAAGAGGTGAAAGCAGAGATGGACAGTAAGTTCAAGAAATATCAAAATACTCATGAATAACAGGTCCAGAAATAGATAAAGAAAACATGAATCTTTGCCACACATATTAAGATGCATTCAGAGCAGAAACTTCTATCAGGCATTTAAAAATATTCTTCAGAAAGTTATTTTGATTAGTACCTTATGGTTTGCACACTAGTAGATATAAACTGCAGCTACCAAAGAGAAGAGAGATGAGTATGGAATTTAATCTGAATTTTTTGATGGCAGAATGCTACCTCATTAGGAGCGCTGCCTTTAGCAGAAAATAGATAACATTTCATGGATCTCAGGGAAAGAAAAAATAAAGAAAAAAGCAATGCAAGGGAGGATTATCCTGATGAATGGATGTGCACAAACCATTCCTGAGTTCAGCCATCTGGTTTCTGAATGCCGTTATTGTCTAGAAAACTCTTGTGCCCAACACTGCTTAAGATTAGACAGAGAGAAGTCATTTTCTGCAGCCCCTGTGATAAATTTTAACAGGGCAATTCTTAGATGTACTCCTCTCTCCCACTTTCCTGTGGTCCAGACCAATGCAAAGACCAGAAGCTGATTTTACAGAGGAATAAAATAAAAAGGTGGGATTAATTTTGGAAAGATTAGAAGGAATGAAGAATGTAGCAGTGACTTTGCAAGTTAAGTGAAGGAAAGCATGTAAAGAAGCAGGAAAAAATAGATTTGTACTTATAAACAATGACTCTTACAATGCCTAATGTTAGCAAAAATCACCACTTGGCTTTAGCTTGAAAAAAGGTACAAGAAAAATTCCAGTATTGTCCCTAATGATCTGATTTCTGTCAAAAGTAAGCAGCTTTGGGTAGCCCAAAAAGAGCTTCCTCACATAACAAGATCCATGGGTAAACCAGAAAGTCCATTGCAATGTACATGTATCAGAGCTACCAAAAGGCATGAAGAGCCAGTAACATGCACTGTTAATACAATTCAGAACAACAGGAGGAAGTTTATTTCTACAACACTTCCATCTACTACCATAACTTACCAGGAGGTACGGGTGGAGGAAAGCCAGGGAACTGCGGAGGTGGGATCCCGGGGGGAAGCGTTGGGATTCCCATAGGAGGGCGATTCAAATGAGGTGGAAAAGACATTCTCCCCGCCACAATCTGTCAAAAAGAGAGAAAAGCCAGCTTGTACTAGGCAGCTCCCAAATATGAATTATAAAACCAGTGCAAGCAGTAAGTGCCCATGATGACTTTAAATCTTTATACAAACTAAACTTCCGTCTCTCCAGCTCTTAAATTATGAATGGAGGAGAAGTCTTCTTTCACAATGAAAACCAACACTCCTAGGAAAGTGTTTCAGAATGAAGAGGGGGTAAGTATCTGGCTCCACATTCCAGTGGTTTACAGGGAGGGGGAACTAAACAGCATCTGAAGTCTGTACAGTTTCTTTAAACTAAAGCTATATTTGTGGTTTCTGAAAACAGAAGTAATCATGTAATTAGTTTTCAAGATGGCAAGTTGTTCTCTTGTAAGAGAAAGTATCACACATGATACAACTGTGGGACAAGATGAGAGGAAGAAGTTTGACATCCCCATGCTCAGCAGAAACAGGAACTGTAATTTAGATGACACTGTGGGCACCGCCATATTCCAGCACAGAGACAGTTAAAAGCCTGGAAAACATAGATCTCTGATTTATTTTTAACTTCCCAGTTCATACATCTTCTAGAACTCAACTTGGATAGCCCATGAGCTGAGCGTCAATATGCTGCCATAGAACATAAAGATTGTTTTAACATCATCTGCTATTCAGATGGTTGTTATCCTATGTGACCCTGTAACAGACGGCACCCAAAAATGAAAAAGATCACTGGCCACAAATAATGAGACATGCATTCTTGCTTCCAATATTATTTCAGCAACCTTACATGACCAAGTCTTCAAGAACAGTTTGTCCTCAGTTCTGAAAAAAAATATAAAATACCCAAACCCAGACTGGTCACTAATATCACTGCTGAGTGTACAGGTACATTCACACTGCACTGAGAGAGCACTCCAGGCACTTCCAACACATGGGATCCTGTGGATGTGCTTCACAAAGACACCACATCACAACCAGAAAGACTTCAGTTGGCTGCCTGGGCAAACATCTACATTTCTCAATGGATTGTAGAGGCTGCTTTACAGCCTACAGCACCACATCTTCACCACCACTGGTTTCCAAACAGACAACCAGGAGCCAAAATTGACAGGGGGCATTCCCAGAGCCAGGGATGCAGAGCCTGCAGCTCTGGTGAGGAGGCTGACTCAGTCAGCATTGTCAAGGCAACCACATGGGATTTAAAAGGCCCTGGGGAGCATGAGTGAGCAGGGTGTGGTATGTAGGAGGGCCCTGTACCCTGCTTGTGGGTCCACAGCAAAGGAAAGTGCTAGCTCTCTGCACTCGCCTCAGGGCTAAACCCAGCACTGCTATGAAGAACGGCCCTGAAAAGTCTGATGCGTCCACCCAGACAGACCGGGTAAATGAGGCTCCAGTACAGGTGGTAGGTTGCAGCAACCGCCCAGAGCTTTCTCCTGGAGAAAAAGGCAATAATCTACAAAAGGTGTGCACAGGTTGAGGATCTGTTCTCTCAGGTGGCCAAGTTGCAATAAGCAGTTAAAAGGCTCGGCAGGATTAGAGGAGCCGAGAGAGACAGTTTGGTGGTTTCACAAATATGTTCCTGCAGTGGACATCACTGAGAATGAGGCACTTTGGACCCCGATGACCCACAAAAGCAGAACTCTGTTGATCTCCACCCCCTAAAATCACCATGAAAAACAGATACAAAGCTTTAACAACTACAGACAACCATAAGCAAACTCTGTGAAGAAACTGCACCAGCAGCATGCAGTGGCCACAGCAAAAAGAAATGTCAACTGCTCACACTGGGTGACTGCTAAAGGGCACTAAGGCATGCATCTCCTGAACTGACAGGGAGCCACAAGAGGTTTGCTGCCTCCTGGGAGCCAAGGTCCAAGACACTGCAAAAAGGGTTCCACAACTTGTCAAGAGCACCTACTACTGCCTGCTGTTACTCTTCCATGTGGATGTGAACAACACTCAAGCCAGAAGGTGAGCAGAATCAAGGACAACTACAATGCCCTGGGGGTGCAAGTGAAAAGGACTGGTGCCCAGGTTGGTTTTCCTCCATTTCACCAGAAAGGAGACAAATAATCCCTACCAGTTTATAGCTTTGTGACTGTTGCCATCACAAGGAATGTGGATTTTATGACACTGGGACATTCTTTGATGATCATAACCTGCTAGGGAGGAATGGAATCCATCTGTCTAAAAGAGGCAAGGCAGTCTTTGGCAACAGACTGTCCAACTTTGTGAAGCAGGCTAACCTGAAGGATTTGAGGGTCTATCTCCAAAATGCCACTCATGCCACCCCATCCAACTGTGAAATAAACCAGGACAACCAGAGCAGTAATAAATCTTCCCTAGCTGGCCTTCCAAGATGAAAGCCACAAGGCCAACTACCTCAAGAGTGATAATGGATTCTCTTGCACTCCTTCCAGTGAGACCTGCATGCTCAATCACCTCTCTGAAATGCCTGTTCACCAACGCAGCAGGAGGGAGAATAAACAGGAAGTAGTTCAGATGCCTGTGCAGTCACAGGGACACCATTTCATTGCAATTAAGAGAGATGGGGTGAGATGGCTCATGTGACTGGAATGCTGTTATGGATGCTTATACATCTCTTAGGAAAGGAAAGTCAGCAAAGCGAGGTGGTAGTGAAATTGCTCTTTATGAGAGAGAGCAACTGGAATGTACCAAGCTCTGCCTAGGTGGGGACAAAGAACAAGTCAAGAGGTTATGAGTAAGAATTAAGTGCCAGCATAATTATGGGTGATGCTGTTTTGGGTGTTTACTATAGGCCACCTGATCAGGAAAAGGAAGTCAGTCAGGCCTTCTACAAACAGCTGAAAGTAGCCTTACAATCACAGGCCCTGACTCTCAAGGGGCACTTCAACCAGCCTGGCATTTTCTGGAAAGGCATACACAGTCCAGGAGGTTTCTGCAGAGCTCTGATCCTAACTTTTAAATACAGGTGGTGGAGAAGCCAACAAGGAGACGTGTGCTGCTGGACCCTGTGCTAACTCACAACCCAAGAAGGTTTGGTTGGGGATGTGAAGGCTGGGGGCAGGCCCTGACTACAGCAACCATGAGATGGTGAGAGTTCATGGTCATGTGAAGAAGTAGCAGGAGAGTAAGTAGGATTACAAATCTGGACTTCAGGAAAGCTATTTTGCACTGATTCAAAGACCTACAAATCCCAGGGGCTAGGGCTATAGAAGGGAAGGAAGCTAGGGAGGCCAAAGAGCTGGTTAATGTTCAAGCAGAACCTTCTCCAGAATCAAAGCTGGTACATCTCCAGGACTAAGTAGTCAAGCAGAGGAGGCAGGAAGCCAAAATGGATGAGCAAGGAGATTCTGGGAAAACAAAGAAGTAAGTTTACAGAAGGTGGAAAAAGGGTCTGACTTTTTAAAATACAGGAACATGCTGGAATATGCAGGGATGTAACAAGGAAGGCCCACTTGGAATTATATCTGGCAAGGGATGTCAAGAACAAGATGTGCTTCTTGAAGTACATTGTTAGCTAAAGGAAGGCTATGGAAAATGCCACTGCTGAATGAGATTGATGGCCTAACAAGAAAGGGTACAGACAAGGCAGTTACTGCATGCTGCCTTTGCTTCTGTCTCTACTGCTAAGGCCAGCCCCCAGGAGCCCCAGACCCTAGAGGTAATTTAGGCAAGCTGGGCCATCCATAAATCCATGGGTCCTAATGGGATGCATCCTTGAGTGTAAAGGGAGATGACCGATGTTATTGCAAAACATACTCCATCATCTTTGAAAGGTCACGGAGAACAGGAGAGATGCCCAAGGACTAGAGGAAAGCCAACTTCACTACAGTCTTCAAAAAGAGCAAGAAAGAGGACCTAGGAAATTACAAGCCAGTCTCATCTCCATCTCTGGAAAGGTGATGGCACAGCTCGTTGTGGATGTCATCTCTAAGCATGTGGAGGAAAAGAAGGTTATTGGGAGCAATCCACATAGACTCACCAAGGGGAAATCATACTTGACCAATCTGATAGCCTTCTATGACAGTGCAACTAGCTAGGTGAATGAAGGGAGAGCAGTGGATGTTGTGTACCTTGACTTCATCAAGGCTTCTGACACTGTCTCCCCACTAGTAAGCTTAGAAGCGTGGGTCAGATGAGTAGACAGCAAGGTGGACTGAGAACTGGCTGAACAAATTGCTCAGAGGGTTGTAATGAGCAGTGCAGCCTAGCCAGAGGCCTGTAGATAGCAATGTTCTCTAGGGGTTGGGACTGGGCCCAGTGTTCTTCAACATACTCACTGATGCCTTGGATGGAGGGACAGAGCTTGGTAACACACCACAGCTGTGTTGCCATTCAGTGAAACCTGGACAAGCTTGAGAGCCAGGCAGAGGAGAACCTAATGAAGCTCAACAAGGGCAAGTGTAGGGTTCTTCACCCCATGCACTAGTGCAGCTTGGGGGGCTGACCTGCTGGAAAGCAGCTCCATGAAGAGGGTCCTGGTGGACCATTTAACCATCAGCCAGCAATGTGCCCTCATGGCCAAGAAGTCAATGGTAACCTGGGGTGCATTAAGAAAAGTGTGGCTAGCAAGTCTGAAGAGATTCTCCCCCTGCTCCAGTAAGGCCACCTCTGGAGCACTGTGTCCAGTTCTGGGCTCCCTCATTCAAGAGAGACAAGAAACTACTAGAGAGATCTCAGTGGCAGCCACAAAGATGATGACTGGACCATCCCTCTTACAAGGAGAGGCTGAGAGACCTGGGGCTGTTTAGCCTTGAGAAGACAGAGAAGACCTTATCATTCCATATCAATATCTAAAGGGTTGATATCAAAGAGGATGGGGACAACTCTTCAGTGGTGCTCAGTGACAGGATAAGGGGCAATGGACACAAGCTGGAACACAGAGAACTTCATCTGAAGGAAAAATTGCACTTTGCAGGCGACAGAGAACTGGAACAGGCTGCGGAGTCTCCTTCTCAGGAGAGATTCAAAACTCACCTGAATGTGTTCCTGTGAAACCTGTTCAGAAGAACCTGCTTTAGCACAGAGGTTGGACTAGATGATCTCCAGAGGTCCCTTCCAAACATACGATTCTGTAATTAATAAGATGCTTTTCCCATCCTGGCACTGAACACACAAGAAAAACTGTTCAGCCTGGAGAAGACTCCAGGGAGACCTAATAGCAGACTTCAAGTACCTGAAGGGGGGCCTGCAAGAAGGCTGGAGAGGGACTGTTCACAAAGGCCTGTAGTGACAGGACAAGGGACAATGGTTTTAAGTTAGGGAAGAGCAGATTTAGATGGGATGTCAGGAACAAGTTCTTTACCATGAGGGTGGTAAACACTGGAACAGGTTGTCCAGGGAGGTAGTTAAGGATCCATCCCTGGAGATATTCAAGGTTGGGCTCAACAAGACTTTGAACAACCTGATCCAGTAGAGGATGTCCCTGCTTGCTGCACAGGGGATTGGACTGGATGACCTTTGGAGGTCCCTTCCAGACCAAACCATTCTATGATTTAATGGGAGAGAAATGTTTATAGTGGCCTGGAGAGGATGAAAAGGAAACCCAAAATGTATTGGGTAATATCTTTGAACATCAGAATTTAGTCCAGTATAAAAAAACACATATGACCCTCAAAGACATATTTACAACATCAGCCAAAGAAGTTTGTGATGACTGCATTCATTAATTGACCCCACAGGGCATTCATCTACATCTCACCAGGAGAAAAGATAAACACTCCAGTGACACAAGGTCTAAGACAGCAGAAGAAACAAGACAGCAAATGCAAGCATTCCTGCAGCAGTTCAGTAAAGATTACTTTATGCAATAAACAATTTTTTTTCCCCTTCCCCCTCTTGGAATCCATATTGCTAACACCACCCTTGCTTTCCGTCATTGCTGAATTTTCAAAACTGAATGGGCAAAGAAAAGCAGCAAAAGTACCACCAAAGCATTTTAAAGAACACTGTTTATTGTCTCTTCAGACTCTGTGCGCATCAGCCAACATTCCTGTAGAAACTGAAACCTGGATGGTATAGAAAGGAACAGAACTCCCTTATCCACTTTGGCATCATTATTTCAAACTTCTTCACCAAAACCCCCACCCTTCAGCAATCCCAGGAAAGGCAGAAAATTACAAAGGTCTCTCAGACCTTATTGGTATTGCAAACCAACAGACAGCTGGACAAAATTCAAAGCTGTTTTGGGGCAGGATGGTAGAGCAACAAGCTACTGGGTCTGAGATGTTTTTCTGAACAGGCTATAACAGTGTTATGTCAGCTGAGAGCCACCAGACACTAAGGAGTAGTCTGCTACACATTTAAAAGAACCCCAAAAACCAACCAAACAAAAACAAACCACACACACCAATTGAGGAAGCAGTTTTCCAGGCTGCCTAGGTACAGTCCCTTCTCTCTGATAAGCACTTAGCTGAGACACTACTTTGGAGAAGCTTAAAAAAAAGCAAAAAAGCCTAGGGACTCAGAGGTGAAACAGTTCTTTTTGAATTACAAGATGCTGAATCATACCATTCTTGATGGATGTTACACATGTGCATCAGCAAATTAATGTTTTTTTGGTTTATTGTTTAAACTGAAATAAAACCCCAAAGATGCAGCAGTCAACAAAGTAACTTACTGCATCAAAGGGACATCGCAGTTAGTAAGAGCAGGTCAAATTTAAGTCTTTCAATCTTCTAGCCAGCTGCAACAAAACACTTATATGTAGAGCTCCAAACAAACCATTTAACTTGCAGCACTCCATTCTTCCTTTATTGTTATATCTACAGTCATTTTCCCAGCAGCTAGAAAACTGCCCTGTTAAGGACTTAATCCTTGCTCAGACCAATCCTAGCACTTCTGCTGTCTGTGATACTGAAGAGCAACTCAGGAATTAAAAAAGCCTTGCTCTCTTTCACTGCTGTATGTAATAACCAATGTGAAGCTGGCAGAAAAAAACAATTGATTGTTCCCCTTATGAAAACTGTGAGGACCAATAGATACGAAGATTGAAACTGGTCACTGGTGAAGTGAGAGATCCGGACAAGAGGCTACAATGAAGGCAACTGCATAGCGTGTTTTTTTCTGTCAGCAGCTGAGGAACACACAAGAAACATACACACTTTCCCAAGTCAGAGGGGCCTCTGCCATCAAACTTACAAGCAGCTACAAACAAGGGGTTGGGTATGGGAAGGTAAGAAATGCTAAGTTGTGTCTACGTAGAACACACTTTGAGAAATTTCTGGAACAATATCAGGCACTTCTCTGCACTCTCCTATTGCTCAGTGATAAATGTCTGATCCATATACTGTGGTCTCAGTGCTGTATACAGTAATCTTCAAATCTCCCCAATATATTCAAACCTGTAAGCGAGGAACTAAACCGTCCTGAGGTATTTTTAAAGCCTCAGGTGACTTATGAAAGTATTATTTCAAGTAAAATAGATATAATCAGCTGTCTTGATAGCTGCATTTTAACTAGCTTCCAAGAGACTGATTTGTGTGAAAGCTACTGTGGGCACACAGATACAGGGCTAAGACAAACTGAGCATCTGGCTTGACACCATGCAAAACACACAAATGATGACATCTTCAGGCCCTAAAATGAGGGATTTCTGTCAGGCCCCTGACTCTAAGTGAAGCCTATTTAGGCTACATCTGTGTCAGCAAGCAGAATCATACAACAGGATTGGGTCTGTTAAACAAAACAGATGGAGTTGAGACTCTAATGTCCACACTTCATGTTTTGGGGAGGACTACTCCACTGGAAAAAATGCCTGTTTGCAGGCAAGAGTTTATTTTTCAATACATTTTAATCCCAAATCCACTGCAATAGTGCAAATCAATGTGAAAAAATAAAAGTTTCCCACTGCCACTTTCTTCACCCTCCTGGTACAAGTTAACCACAGTACTGCAGGTGCACACTTTATCAGATTTGACAGAGTTTTTGCAGATTAACGATGTCATGGATGGCAAAACATCTAAGCTTACTCTAAACAGACCCAGCTTAAATGCAGCCCAAGCTGTTAACTAAAGCAAGCACTACACAAACACAGCTATAATATCCCAGGTTCAACTTTGGCCTACAAGGAGTTCAGTTGCTTTCCTGAGCTGCTCTCCTGAGGAAGTCCTGTGGTGCCAAACTATGCAGACCCAGCTGCACCAGTCCTGTGAAACTTGGAGAGACTAAAGGGCTGCCCACGTGACTCTAAGGTTTCGTAAAACCCACTGAGACTCGTTAACTCTGACCCTGTGTTACCTGCTGGGACAGAGCTCTATACATTAGAAGCATGCTGGCTCTGGCACACAACTGAATGACTGCACAGGGCTGGCCTGAGGGCACACTGGACCACACAGAACTGAGGATTGTCATGACACAAGGGGCACTGTCACTCAGACATTGCTGCATCATGCTTATTTATTATCTCTGACTCCCCAAAGTCCCCACAAGAGGGGACTGACTATATTAGAAGATTATGCTGGCCTGGCTGCACTGTTCATGTTTTGTAGGCTTTTTTGGGGGGGAAAAAACAAAACAAAACAAAACCCCACAAACACCACCAAAACCCCCACATAGTATTATTTAAATCTTTATTTACTCCTTTAAAAAATAAAATAAATAATTTTAAAGGAAGGTGAAGAGATATGATATAACAGAATGCAAGTTTAATAAAAATCCCTGGTAATTAATCTATTTTAAATTGACAGTTGCATCACCCACTCAGGGCAGCATAATTCTATCAGTGCCCTGGGATTAGTCTCCTTAGTACCTTTGTGTTTACACAGCAAAGCTTTTATTTAATAACCTGCTAAGTATTCAAACTGGGCTTTGAAACAGTTAGGTTCCCCATGAAACAAAGACAGTACTTGCTGTTGATCTTTTTTTATACACTAAAAGTTAAAATGAATTGTAAAAATAATTAAGTCTTAACGCCTAAACAAACTTACTGAGTTTTAAGAGTACAGAACAGAACAGCAGTGGCAGGATGGCTGATGTATCTCGATTTCATGTTGTTTGATTTTAATTTCTCTTCAGCATTTTCTCAATAGACCACACAGAATTTGAACCCTTAGTCTAGATTAAGTTGCACGAATTACCTGTGCAAGCTAGCACCTCAAACAAGGAACCATCAAGTGCAAAAGCTGCTGGGAATTTTTAAATGAACAACAAACCCTCTTTGACTGTGATCTTAGTGTTTAGATGATTACCTGACAAAATCCACAGGCTTGATAAGTAACTGTGCTGTTTAGTAACATCCTGGGTAAATGGTAGAATCATAGCATCAATAAAGTTGGGAAAGACCTCAAAGATCATCAAGCCCAACCTGTCACCCAACACCTCGTGGCTACTAAACGAAGTGCCGCATCCAATCGCTTTTTGAACACCTCCAGGGACGGTGACTACCACCTCCCTGGGCAGCACATTCCAACAGCTAACAACTCTCTCTGTGAAGAACTTTCTCCTCACCTTGAGCCTAAACTTCCCCTGGTGCAGCTTGAGACTGTGTCCTCTTGTTCTCTCACAGGTTGCCTGGAGGAAGAGACCAGCCCCTAACTAGCTACAACCTCCCTTCAGGTAGCCGTAGAGAGCAATGAGGTCTCCCCTGAGCCTCCTCTTCTCCAGGCTAAACAATCCCAGCTCACTCAGCCTCTCCTCATAGGGCTTGTGCTCCAGACCTCTCCCCAGCCTTGCTGCCCTTCTCTGGACACTTTCAAGTGTCTCAATACCCTTCTTAAATTGAGGGGCCCAGAACTGGACACAGGACTCAAGGTGTGGCCTAACCCGTGCTCAGTACAGGGGACCAATGACTTCCCTGCTCCTGCTGGCCACACTATTTCTGATGCAGGCCAGGATGACATTGGCCTTCTTGGCCACCTGGGCACATGGCTGGCTCATGTTCAGCCAGCTGTCAACCAATACCCCCAGGTCCCTTTCTGTCTGGCTGCTTTCCAGCCACTCTGACCCCAGCCTGTAGTGCTGCATGGGGTTGTTGTGACCAAAGAGCAGCACCCGGCACTTGGACTTGTTAAATGCCATTGTTTTGGACTCTGCCCATCTGTCCAGCCTATCAAGGTCCATCTGGAGAGCCCTTCTACCCACTAGCAGATCAACACCTGCTCCCAACTTGCTGTCATCTGCAAACTTACTGATGATGGAGTCAATCCCCTCATCCTGATCATCAATAAAGATACTGAACAGGGTGGGTCCCAGTACTGATCCCTGGGGGACACCACTAGTGACTGGCTGTCAGCTGGATGTGGCACCATTCACCACCACTCTCTGGGCTCATCCCTCCAGCCAGTTCCTAACCCAGCACAAAGTGCTGCTGTCCAAGCCACAGGCTGTCAGCTTGCCCAGGAGTTTGCAGAAGTCCAGACACAGGACAGATGATTTGTATGTTACCATGTTTCAGTGAAATGTCCTTGTAGGACAGATTTCACACATTAGAGTAACTTCTATGAAGAATGGTACAATGTTTTAGCATTGATTCTAATGTCAGCAACTGAGAGGGTATAATAATTTCCTCCAATTTTTGACAAAGTATTTTATATATTTTGTGTCCTATGATGGTGTGATGGTTTAACCCACCTGCATTAACAGCTGAGCAACAAAAGCATTTTCAGAAACAACCAGCAAAAATACATATAATAAACCAACCTACCAAAGTCAGCACTATCACACAGGCTTTTATGTCAGGCTCTACACGATGGAAGAATTTTTAAGAAGCTCTGTTACTAAAAGGATTAATCTCTCAGATGTTCTTTGTATTGTTGCTTCTCATTAAAAGCAAACAAAAAAAAAAAACAACCTCCAAATTGGTTGTCTCAGTGAAAATGGTTTGCTTTTTCATAGAGCCCTAGTCTTCTCCAAAACTGCCTGCCAGATAAACATCAATAGCAAACACAGCAGAGACATAAAGAGATAAAAGAGATTACAGATTTTCTTAGTGTATTTATTTGACTCGAGCCTGTTTTGTGTATTTATTCTGCTCAAGCCTGTTTTTCAAAGGTGATCTAGAAAGCGTTCACTGCCACAGAAAAACCTGCATCCCAAACTATTATTGTGAAGCAGCCCAAAAAGCAACATGCTTATCTGAACCAGTACCTAATTCCAAAAGCCCTTCAACTAGGGCTTTGCTAAACACATCTCCAGAACTTTGATTTATTTCCTAATTCTTTCCCTCTGCACCTATATGAAGCTCTAGTCAGTCAAATAAGCGACTATCCATTCTAACATCGCTATTAACTCTCCCCCAAACACAACCACGGCTGTGGCATTACAGCATTTATGTGAATTAGTGCACCTGAGAGGCAGAAGCAGAGAAAAGTGAAGCACTGTGCCACTCCTTTACAAAGAGGGAAAGAAATTGTCCTGTTCTTCTAATTTATTCTGGACCATCTTCCCCCAATGCTGATGCAATACCTGCCCCACGTAAAAATTTCTAAAATTCCATGTGCATTTTCATCTCAAAAGATAAGAGTTACACAGCTTTAAGAGTTCACTTCTTGGAAGCCCATTTAAGAGATATTCTCTGTACTGAAACAAAACCACCTCTTTTCTTTCAAGTAGACAAAGTGTTGTTTTTTTTCTATCACGGAAAAAAGACATCATGAGAAAAAGACGCCGACGTACACCCCACAACTTCTACGGGCAGAGATGAAGAGGAGGTTCTTTTACGCACAAGCTGCTAACACGTGTGTCAAGATGACCCCCTCGAGTCCACACGAAAGGACATTAACTTCCCTACCGCGACACTGTCGAAAAAAAAACGTTTCCTTGCACGACCCATTTACTCGATTTGCCATTACTCGACCCTAATGGTAAAATCCCACCCGCAGCCAGCGGCGGTCCGGTCCCGGCTAAGGATCAGTTTGGGGCCACGGCAAAGTTTCGCCGTGGGCTCGTCCGCTCCCGCCCTAAAGGCGCACGGCTTCGTCCCGAGAGTGAGATGGGCTCCTCCCGCCTTCCACGGAGCTACCCGCCGCCCCGCCCGCCGGGGCCCGCAACCCGCCGCGCGGCCGGGAGGCGGAAAGGACTCCCATGTCTTCTGAGCAGAAGAGGAAGCGAAAGGCCCCGCCACACGCTGCCCCTCTGCAATGAGCACCTCCCCGAGGCCGCTCTCCCCTTCCCCCCACCACCTGGCCAACACCGCCTCCCCGCGGGCCGCGGCCAGCGAGACGGCGCCGGCGCCTGCCACGGCCCGGGGTGCGAGGGCGCAGCGGTGCGGCCTCAGCGCGGCCCCGGCCGCGCCTCCTCTCAGCAGGCAGGAGGCGGCCGTCGCGGCGTCGCCGCCGTCCTCCCTCCCCCTCTCATCCTCCCGCAGCCCCTCGCTCCTCACCCCTTCGCTGCGGAGCAGGAGCCGCGTCCGGAGCGCCGCCGCGGCCCCTCCGAACTGCGCGGGTTGGGGATGGTGCGGAAGAACGCCGCTTGGCTGCCTAAGGCCCGGCTGGGAAGCCCCGGGACACTGCTAGGCCGCGAACACACCGCGCCGAGCCTCCACGGCCGCGCTGCACGGGGTCATGTGACCCGCCCCCTCCGTCAGCGGCCCGACCTGCACCGCGCTGCATGACCATAGAGGCGGCTGTGCCAGAGCGCCCTCTCGCTGCGCGCCCACACAATAGAGTGCCTAACCATAGAGCGGCAGCAGCTAGAAGGGTAGCAGGAAAAGGCGTCCGGGCTGCCGCCATCTTTGCTGGGGTCAGGAGGCGCCGTGCCTTGAGGTGGGCCGGAGCTTCGCCATCTTAAGGTCAAATGCTGTCGCTCAGAGCTCTTGGCTGCTGCGACGTGGGTGCTTGAAGGCCCTGGAAAGCCTCCCGCCGTGAGCTAGCTCTGGCTCCTCTCCTGGCAGGTACCCCTCTGCTAGTCCCGGGTGCCATTTCCCGCTGCCGCGCTAGGCTTAGCTGCGCTCCAGTTGCCACAGCGGAAGGTGCAGGCCATACCCACAGGCACAGCCGTATGCGAAATACGGCTATTGCTTTGAACAGGCTGTGAATAAGAAGGGAAGACGTGTTTTAGCTGTGTTTAGCAAGTTTTAAGGGATGAAAAGCTAAACAAAAAGTCTTACAGGCAGTAGATATAAACGTAGGTAATCACAGAATGGTTTGGGTTGAAAAGGACCTTTAAAGGTCATCTAGGCCAACTGCCCGGCAGTGATCAGGGACATCGTCAATTAGATCAAGTTGCTGAGAGATCTCTCCAGCCTGACCTTGAATGTTTCTAGCGATGGGGCATCTACCATCCCTCTGGGCAACCTGTGCCAGTGTTTCAACATCCTCCTTGTAAAAATTGTTTTTCTTGTGTCTAATCTAAATCTTCCCTCTCTTCGTTTAAAACTGTCACCTCTTGTCCGTCACAAGAAGCCGTGGTAAAAAGTGTCTCCCTGTCCTTCTTAAAAGTCCCCATTGAAAGGCTGCTATAACATCTCCATGAAGACTACTCTTTTCCAGGCTGAACAACTCCAAATCTCTCAGCCTTTCCTTGTAGCAGAAGTGTTCCAGTTGTTTAATCATTTTTTGTGGTCTCCTCTGGATCTGTTCCAACAGGTCTATATCTTTCCTGTGCTGAGGACTCCAGAGCCCAGGTGGGGTCTCAGCAGACCTGCTGTCTGGTTTGCATTCATGGAAGGCTGTGTCTCAGCCGAAAAAAGTAAGGATTTACAGAGCAAAAAGAGCAAACACTGATACCTTAGATAGCCATATGCTCAGCAAAAAGCTATAGCTATATAGCAACTGCTATAAATGAGCCTAGCTGCGGGCTACAACTGGTAGTTTCACTGACCTACTTCCAGCCTTTAGACTACATTAAAAGACAACTTAAAATGTGCAGTTTCCCCCAATATTATATGTGAGAGACGGCAATTGCTCTGGCTACCAAAATGATGATAAGCAGAGGAAAGAGAAAGTGACTGTGAATGGAAGGAAGGTGGTCTTACAGGTGAGTATGAGGTAGACCACAACATGAGCCTATGTTCACAAAGTTGTTTAAAACATTTCAGATCACCTAGTGGAGATCATAGTATCTCTATATTGTTTCCTACTGCTTACATACATTAAAGTGCTGAAACTAGGAGATTCTAAAGATAAAGAATTCCCTTCAGCTTCAGTGGCAAGAGAAACATTCAAAGCAGAAACTGTTAATTTCTTCAGTATAAATCAGATTAAATCTCACTGATGTCATATATGTGACTGAACAGTGAACAACTGAGTAGGAACTAAGGTCCTGTTCATCACCTTGCTTTATAACATAAATCACAGAATTGCCCAGATTGTAAAAGACCTTTAAGATTATCAACTCAAATCATTATCCTAATATAGACAAGTCCTTGATTAAACCATATCCCTATGCACTACATCTACCAGACTCTTAAGTAACTCCAGGGATGGGGATAACACCTGTAGTTTCAGGCTATGCCTAGAAATTTTTCCACAAATCTTGAGCAGAAAGTGGTAGAATGTAAACAAATCACTATTGGATATAAAAAGGAAAACAAGTTCTAAATAATCCCATTGGGTAGATAGCCTACACAACCATCTTACGTTTGTTAACTTTCTCTCTCTTTTTGTCTTCCTCACTCTGAGAGATACTTCTGCTTGGCTTTGCTGACCTGGGCTATATTCTTTGTTTAGGCTGAGTGTCCTAACAAAACTATTCTCTGCTCTTTCTTTTGTCTGTGTTCAGGGGGCTAAGGAGGAGGGCAGGGAAGGGGAAGCTATATTAGCTCCTCACGTTTTTGACCAGGGGGTTTCTTGTATAAATACCAGTAAATATTGTAAGTACTGTATATTTTATGCATACTCTTTGCATTTGATTGTAGTTTTGCTTGTAAATACAGCTTCATTTGCTTCCAGCCGGGCTGGTCTGGCAATTTAATGTTGGTTGGGGGGAATTTTCAACCCACCACAATACCCAACCTAAATTTGCCTTGGTGCAATGTGAGGCCATTTCCTTGTGTTCTATCACTTACTAATTGGTTGAACAGACTGACCCCCAGCTCTCTGCACCCTTCTTTCAGGTAGTTGTAGAGAGCAATAAGGTCTCTAAGCCACCCTTTCTCCATATTTCTCAGCAGGAGCAGATTTAGGAGATACTTTAATATTGAATGAAATTCCTTCCTCCATCAGAAACAGCATTTCTACTTTCTATTAATTACAACCTATTTCATGCAGCCTCCCTATCTCCCTTCAACTAAAACAAACGTAGTTACTGCAACACTGACTGCTGTCAATATTTTGAATAGTTTCTAAGCATACCTAGTCACATAAAAATATTACTCATTTTGCAGCTTGCCTAACAATGAAGGGAAAGAGAAGGGGCATAAGAATTGTCTGTATTTCCTGTTTCTTTACTGTTATCTCAGGTTGAAGCTGTTATCTGCTTGAAAAAGAAATGTGAAATGCAAACTCACTTGTACTCCCGTAATAAACCTTTACTTACAGGAAATGTTCCAAAGGCTGGCCTAATTCAGATGTTCATCTGTTTTGTTTACCCAAAGAAACAGATAATTTCGTTATTACTCTCTTTGTACAAGTCATGAATTTGAGCCTCCAGAGCATGTCCTAATCAAGGATGAGTAGCAGCAGGAGCATCCAGTCAAAGTAGCTGCTTTCACCTGCGTTTTCTGCCATTGCATTTTAGTGTTGCTTACCTCTAAACCTATTGATGTCACTGATGTTACCCCTCAGGTCTGACACTGAGACCCAAATTTCCAGATACAGCTCACTTAATTCAGTTCTTCACTGCAGGCTCCAGAGTTTCACTGTCAAGCCAATCAAGAAGAGCACAGGAGGTGGCTTTTAGTATTAAGGACAAAATTAAAAGAGGTGCTTTTAATGGCTGCAGATTGTTTTTCACTTATCATCCTAAACCTGCTAGTCAACATCTCAGGGTACAGGGGTCAGATTGTTTCTAGATTTTGCAACATTTAAAATGTTTTATGCGTGGAACAGAATTCTAGGCCACAGCTCCAGAATCACTGGGGAAAAGGGACCTGCTACAGGTGTGAAGTTGTACAACATTTATAATATACCAACTAGCCACTGGGATCCTGGCTCTTTACTTCCTACCCACTCTATCCAGTGCAGATTTCTTCTCTTTTCAGTATATGCTGTTACTTCTGTGGAAATTGGTAAAATATTTTAAGGGGCAGCTGGAATTGATTATTGACATGCAACAAGACCAAATGTATGGTTATAAGAGCACTTAAAAGAGAAATCTACACTCCCTTTTCTAAGAGGAGCAGTGCTGTGCCTTTTCTAAGAGAAGTAAGAAACTAAGGAGGGTGAAAGTTTGGGCTTTGTACAGAGAGTAGCAACTAGTGGAACTTTATACATTTTGTAATATTTTAAATAAAAGTAGCCTTCAAGGGTGTTTTTTTAGCATCACAAAATGAATCATTAAATTTTGTCTTCTCATCCTCATACCCTTTAATCACTCCTTTTATCTCATTGACATTCAAAATACAGTCACTTGGAGAAAGATCCTTTGGATGCCAGAATCTTACTGATTTAACTTCCTGGCTCCCCATTCATAGTGCTGTTAGATTTCTGCCTTGTAGGTATTAAGTAAATACACTAACCAGGGTTTATTTTTTTCACTCTGAAGCCATTTGATTAATCAGGACTTTGTTTCTATAATGTTGGTGTATTTAGTTAATCGTGCATTATTCTAATGGTATGAAAGAGAAACAGGGAAGGCAGTTACTGTCCCAATCTTCAGTCATTCATCACTATACTGCATAGAAGAGAAACTGATAAACTGATAGGACTAGGGGGAATGGAATGAAGCTGGAGGTGGGGAGATTCAGGCTGGATGTGAGGAGGAGGTTCTTCCCCATGAGAGTGGTGAAACCCTGGAATGGGTTGTCCAGGGAGGTGGTCGAGGCCCCGTCCCTGAAGGTGTTTAAGCCCAGGCTGGATGAGGCTCTGGCCAGGCTGATCTAGTGTGGGGTGTCCCTGCCCATGGCAGGGGGTTGTGGTCCCTTCCAACCCTGAATGATACTATGATACTATGAAACCATGGATACACCTAGTTACACAAGTACATGTAGTAGAATATAGTAGAACAAATGTGTATAGTGTTAGGAACTTCACTGGTGCCTTATTGTCACAGTAATTTGACCTGCTGACTTGTTTTTTGTGCAATGATGAGACAATTACCTTACAAAAAGTAAAGTCACTGCTGTCTACA
This sequence comes from Melanerpes formicivorus, assembly GCF_026170545.1. NCBI lineage: Eukaryota > Metazoa > Chordata > Aves > Piciformes > Picidae > Melanerpes > Melanerpes formicivorus. The sequence continues at coordinate 3,360,513 of NW_027142414.1, read as the reverse complement.
TGGATATCCCGGTATATGTCTTTCTTTTGAAATTATTTGTATATACACAAACCAGGGAACCAAATAACAAGGACTTTATAGGTGCCTGTCCATTGTTACCAACATGCAAAGTCCACTGAAGTGAAACAGCACTTCTTCCTCTACTGAGATAACCATTAGCATCCAGCCAAAAGTTCTTGATTACTTGAGGAAATTGTGTGGTGGCAATGCAGAGTAATGTACTTTTCCTGTAGCACCCTGTCCTTGCCAGACAGCATCATGAGCCAGAGCTCACTGCAGCCATTGGTGGCCGAGGGGGCTTCTTTGACTGTCTCTGCCTGCATCCACCACCTATGCCAGCAGCTCCAAATTCTGGCCACAAATCTGCCATTTTTTTCAGCAAGCATGTGCCCCTATTTCAGATCTGCAGTCTACGTAAGTGGCAGCAGTTCACCCACTGATGGTATCTATCGTCAGGAAAAAGAAGAAGGGTGAGAATTATGTTGACTGCTGGCGCTCCATGTCAAGACTTTTCATTTAAATGCACGCATGGCACAAGTGAGCTGGGCAGATGCCATGACCCACTTACTTGCCAGGCCTAGCAGCCTGGGAGTGGCTGCTTGGTTGCTCTCCAGGCGGTGGAAGGATGTGGATTTCATCCCTCAGGCACCTGCTATTTACACCCCTCCGGGGCTGGGTGGCCGCAGCTCCGCCCATCCTTGGGAGGGCCTGCTGGTGTCACTGGGAGCTGGTCAGCCGCGGGGCGGGGGACAAACATAGAAGCGAAAACCTCAGGGACCAGCGAAGAGGGTCAGGACTACCAAGCCTGTGTACGGCTGCCCTCGTAACGCACCTCCACCCTCAACCACAGTCACCTCTGCCCCGCTAACCTCCCTCATTATCCCCGGGAACTGCATGCGGGGCCTCATCACCGCTTCCAGCATGGGAACTACACCTCCCAGCAAATCCCGCAGCACTGACGACTCGCCGTGAGGCGGCGGCGAGCCCCTGAACTACAGCTCCCGGCGTGCCGGCGCCGCCCCGCCTGCCGTCTTCCCGTCTCCGCGGTGAGAAAATAACCCCGAAGTTCCTCGCTATCAGCTGATCCCAGCTGACAACGAGGGGAGCGGGCGCAGGAGGCGCGGGTCTTGCCCTGCCCAGCCCTCCCGGGCGCCTCGCCTGCATGGTCGGGTGGCCGCCCCGGCCCCTGGGGGAGGAGAACCGGGACACCCCCCTCCCCCCCCCCGGGCGCGGAGCGGGCCGGGGGGAGGAGGAGGAAGCGGTGGCCGGCACCCGACTCCTTAGTCACCGGGTGCCGGCGGGAGGAAGGGGAAGAAAGGTGGCTGCCGGCTTGTAAACAATAGCCCATCTGGTTGCGCCCTGTGCCGCGCTGCCTTTGTTCCCGGCCTCGCCGCGGCTCTCCGTCCGCCGTCGCCGCTCGGCAGCAGGAGGTAGGGGGGTTCCCCCTTCCTTCCCGGCCGCTCTTTAGAGCTAGACGGCACCGCCTGGACGCAGCCCCCAGGTAAGGTGCGGGCTGCGGGGGCGAGGCGGCGGCTGGCATCGGCGTTACGTAATGAGGGCCGGCCCGCGGGGGGCCGCCCGTCCGCCGCCCCCGCCCGGCCCAGCGGTGATCGAGCCACAAGTGCTGGCAGCCGCGCGGCAGAACTCCCGGGGGGCTGCCCTCTGTGTGCTGCTCCCTCTCTCCCTCTCTCCCTCTCTCCCTCTCTCCCTCTCTCCCTCTCTCCCTCTCTCCCTCTCTCCCTCTCTCCCTCTCTCCCTCTCTCCCTCTCTCCCTCTCTCCCTCTCTCCCTCTCTCCCTCTCTCCCTCTCTCCCTCTCTCCCTCTCTCCCTCTCTCCCTCTCTCCCTCTCTCCCTCTCTCCCTCTCTCCCTCTCTCCCTCTCTCCCTCTCTCCCTCTCTCCCTCTCTCCCCGCCAGGTCTGCGAAAGCAGCCGCAGAATGCGGGGTTACCAGGGTGAGCCCGAAGTCAAGAGTGGCTCTGTGTGGGCCGGGAGGCAGCCGAGGGCTGATGTGGGGAGGCTGGGCCAGGGCCCCGCGCAGCCGGGAGGTAACAGCGGGTCGAGACAAAGGCGGCTCGGTGTGCAGCCTGCCCTTAGCGGGCGCTGGCAACGGGGGCCTGCTCTGGCAACTTGGGTCGGAGAGGCGAAAACCCGTCGTCTGTCAGCCCGGCCGCGGCGTTACTGGAAGGAGCGCACAAAGAGCGGATTTTTGTTTATCTGACGAAGCACATCAGGAAATTCCCAGCAAATAAATACTGTGAACTTTGAAGGAGGAGCTTAGCTGGAGAGCGAAAGCAGAGAATTTTCTAGTATTGACAGAGTCCTCTGTGTCTGTGTGTGTACATGTATATGCACTTGTCCATGGCTAATGCCTTTTTCTTTTTTTTGGCCTCTGTGTCACCAGCTGCCTCCCTCCAATCCCAGCTTCAGGGAAAGACTTGCCCGGTCTGCTGAAATACACCAAACTAGGGGTTTTCTCACCACTGGAAACACATTACATGGTTAAGCAGAGGCAGAATGCATACTAGTGTTTGGATATAACCTTACACAAAACCAGGCACGTTGCTTAAGTTTATTTTGGGGAAAGAAAACTTTACCTGCACTTAAGTCATTTCCTGGGAGGCAGGTCAGTGTATGAATCTTGCAGAAATGTTAACTATTTAAAAGTAAGTACAGACAGCATTTCTGTTATGCTTGTTTCCCCTGTGAAGATACTAAATTTGTAGCTGATTTTTAACACATATCATTCTTCAAAACAGAAACAGGAGGGAAGACCATTGCTTTAAGGAAATCTGAAGATGAGCGCCCACACACAAACTGCAGAGAAAGGACAGAACACAACACTCCTGTGCCAGGAAAGCTATGTTTGCAGTGGGACAGATGAAGCAATCTTTGAGTGCGATGAGTGCAGGAGCCTACAGTGCCAGCGTTGTGAAGAGGAGTTACACCAGCCAGAAAGGTTACGGAACCACGAACGGACCCGTATACGACCCGGCCATGTCCCGTACTGTGACTCCTGCAAAGGTGCCAATGGGAACATAATGCATGGCAGCATGACAGGCTCCAGGCAGATAGCAGCAGTTAGGTGCCAGGTGTGCAAAATCAACCTCTGTGTGGAGTGTCAGAAGAGAACACACTCTGGGGGGAACAGAAGGAAGCACCCTGTCACCGTGTACCATGCTGGCAAAGCCCAAGAGCAGGAAGAGGAGGAGGGGATGGATGAGGAGACCAGAAGAAGGAAAATGACAGAGAAAGTTGTGAGTTTCCTCTTAGTGGATGAAACTGAGGAGATTCAGGTAAGAACTGCTGTGATTTGTTTGAATGGATGAGATCTTTTAGTTTCTTAGTCTGACAGCCTGCTGTGATGTGTAGTTAGTACTTAAAAGTGTAACAGGCAGCAATGGTAACAAAATGTGGGGACAGCCTGTCAAGTGGCACAAAGCATCTTGGGACAAAAATGGCACTACCTTGGAGTGGCCTTGCTCATGAGTTCCTCAAAAGGTCAAGTTCATTAAAACCTTGTGTGTGGCGAGAGCCTCCTCTTACAGGCTTGGTAGGTGAAGCTGATGAAAGCATCAACTCTACTGAGACACATACAAGTAAGATAAGAGCTCTCTGTGCAGGATGCTGATCATTCCGGAGCAAAATTGAACAGAGACTATTACAGTAGATATCTTGCAAATGGGAGTGCTGGCAGCCAGTGTCCTACCGTATGACTAGGAGTGGGCACTGTACCAAGCAGTGCTAATGCAAGACTACAGCCCCCTGCAATTCTCCTTTGACATCAGTAAAGCCATCTGATTTTTAGGAATAGGATAAAGTAGAAATAAGGGGCCAAAGTCCTACAGATGTCATGGTTCAGCTGTATCACTTGACACAAATAGTGTTCCATGTTAGCCTTTTGCAGAAAGAGGGGAAGCTGGCTGTCAATTTGAGGTAAGCCTGCTAGTAATAATGATCAAAGTGCTAGAGAGCCTAGCATTCAGTACAGGCAGTTAATGAACTCTTTTGTTGAGCCTTAACATTTGGTGAGTGTAAGCATTTTACAATGTGAAAATACTTCACAAATGTGAAAACTGTGATGTGTGGAAGTAACAGAGTAGTTACACAACTGAAAAATCAGTTTCATTTTATGGTACCCAGAGCCAGCAGTAGCATGATGATATTCTGATTAGCTATTTGTATCCGTCATAGTAACAGTCAATGTGTCTGCTAGACATGGCAAAGAAATGGGACTGAAGTATCTTCCATCTATTCTATACTATAGAAGAGTGTATGTATGTGTACATGCTAGTTACACTGTAATATAGAAGAGATGCCAGATATTTGGATCACATAATGGTCAGTTCAGGTGTACTGACTGACAAATTCTCATGGCTTTTGGTGTGGAAAGGCAGGAAGGATGACAAGTGCTTATGATGCACCAACACAGACACTGTGTAGGATGGTGGTGACTGAGTTTCAGGTGTAGTATCAGTCCTTAGTTCGTATGCCTTCCCTGAGCACATACACATTTCTTTGTAGTGAATGCATGGCAGGTGCAACGATTGCTTTAAGATGCAGACTTGTCAATGACCTTCATCTGGCAAGCTCTGAAATGCCTTAGAAACAGGGCTGTCCTGGAAAGCTGCTCACAAGCTGTGGCTGTATCAGTTTAAGTTATCTTTATACTTCTGAATCTGTAAGCATTACTGAGGTAGACTTGGCTGCCTCTTGCAAGCATGTTGCTATTTAAATGTCGCAGGCAATAAAGCCAAGTTCCTGACTGGGACAGCAATGGCCTTTTGTCAGATCATAGCAATTTTGAGCAGAACAGGGTGGAAAAAGCTTAAAGATGATCTTGCTTCCCTATCAAGGTGCTGAATTAGAGCTCTTCCATCTGGAGTGATCTTTTATTCCACATAGCTGAACACTTAGGAGACATCTCACAGCCACTGTCAAAGCAGTTGGAGTTTTCATTTAAAATATTTCCTGGCAGCTGGAACATAGAGTGTTTACTATTATAGAGATGTTTCTGTTAGTGAGCCTGGGGACCTTTATTTAGAGAGGGCCATCAGATGACTAGCTAACCTCTGAAGATGTCTTCTATAATGTCTTTTGCTCTTGATAACACTAAACAGCCAATTTGGCTGTAGCTGTGTTTGTTATTAGCAATATTACTGCTGATCATCCGGGAAGAAATCCCTAGAATGTTCTTTATTTAAACCAACTTTTGGTCCAGAAATGACAAAATTTTAATAACTTGAAATGTGGAGATTCAGGCTTTGAGGATGTGTGGCTGTTTATGTATGAGCAGACAAGAGAAGGATTTATCAGAATTATGGAATCTGTCTATCTTTGTTTTCTGACCTTTGGAACTTAAAGGTTGTTGCCTTAGAAAATAAGAGAGAAAACTGCTAATTTGCTATCAGTGGTAGCCTCTGGCGTAGCACCACTAGATGCTAGTCCTATAAAATTGGGCAGAACTAGTTACGCTGCTGAGCAAACAGGATGGAATGAGGTACTTGTTGATGTACACAAAGTTCCTACTTGAAAGTGGTTCAGTGAAGTGGGAGCACAAGGCAATGAGATTTCTTTTTTGGTTTCCTTTGGCACTTGGAGTTGTTAAGCTCAGCTGGTTATGTTTAATCGTTCCTGTTGGCTTCTTGGAGGTGGTAGCTCTGAAACTGAAGGACATTTTTAGTGTGCAAGCAATGACTGAACTGGTTCTATATCCAGAAGCGATGTAGATTAATCTGTAAGGCACTGTGCCTGAGAAAGTTAGTTTAGCTGAGAAGAGATTCTCAGCATTGTGCTGATACATTGTGTGATAATTTGGGGATCTGCATAACTGTCTTTATTCCATGTTGCACAGATGTGCTGGCCTGCTCAAAGCTAGTTTGGAGGTGTTAGCACTTTGCAGACATAACCACAAGCTCTGAAAGTTGAGGATGTCTTGCGTTTGTTTCAAATCCATTTAGTCAGGAAAGGTCCTATTTGAAACCACTGCTTGTGAAGCAGTCGTTTGTAGAGAACCCACGGCAGCTCAAGTTCCTATCTGTGCAGTGCAAGCTTCTCTGTGATGTTCAGTGTAACAGCTCTATATCTGAGCACCTTAAGAAGAGGTGGGTTCTCTCATGCAAGTGCCGTTAAAGCTTAAATCCAAGTTTACACCGCAAGTCTGTGGAAGAACTGGAGAGGTTGTCTCTTGTGAAGTCCTATCCCAGCTGTCTCACACAGCACATAGTATGATGCTTTGTGACTCTTGTGAGTTAGTCCCCAGCCATCTTGACCTGTACCACAACTTTTCCTTTCCTTCTTGAAGGACCTGTCACTCCTCATGAGGCCTTATTGATTGTTTCTTTCAGGAAACGAATCTTCTCTGTGTTTCACAGATGGGCATCACCTGCAGTTTACATTCCATTCTAGGTCCTTTTTCTCAGGCTGTATTATGCAGATTCGCTTTACACAGTGCTAAACTTTTGGCCATATCTATTACATGCCTAAAGCTGAGACTTCAATCAAATTGTTCTGGATAACTGCAGCATCTGTTTGTTAATTGGCTCTGACATAGTCCGTCTTCTTTGCTCATCTCCACTCAGAATGATATTGTGGGGATTGCTTCCTCAGTTGATTAATTCACTCTTGTCACTGCTCTTGTTACATCTTTCACATGTCTTTGCTATGTTAGAGTCAAATTGCGTGCTTTCTTTCTTTATGTGTAAGTCCCCCAGATGAATCCCCTGATCTGCTCTGTCAAGATGTCAGCTTTCCTTTTTTATCTGTAACTTGCTGAGTTTTGAAGCAGGTGTCATTGTGCTGTCACTAGTGCTGCCCTTTGCACACAAGAGGCGCTTCCCTTAAGAACTTAAGAGATCAATGAATTGATTCTGTAAAATTCCCTTGGAATACCATGGATTAAGAAAAACACAGCAAAATACAACAGTTGTTTCGGGTTTTGATACTGTCTTATTGTCTCCAACTTTTCCCACTCCTCTGCATCTGTTTTTGTCCCTTGCACTTAAGTTTATGCAGTTTCTAGAACAGTATCCATTTTTTTGCTTTGTCTTTGTACAGCACCTTTGCAGTAGAGCCCTCTAGCATAAAGCAGAGTTATGTCTCAATTGCACAGGGAGCTCTGTTTACTACGGCCCCTGAGGGAAGGGGAAAGAAATGCTTAACAATGCATAACAACAATTTCTTAGTTTTATCTTGAGGAGCAGGCATTGAGAGTTCTTACCACAGGATTAGAACTTGGTTGCAGTGCCACTGTTGGCCTCTATGATAACACTTTGTCCAAAGCCCTAATTAAGGACTTGACACATGCACTTCATAGAAGTAGGGGAAAGTCTTTCATTGACCCAGAAGATGGAGGACATGCTTGATTGTTAGTAGTCAGCCTTAGAGTTCACTGTTCTTTGACCAGAAACTAGCTCTATCACAAGAAATTACCCAGTCTCTGGGTTGCACAGAAAAAAGAAAAGGTGTTGACTTACTGAGAATACAGGAACTAGCTAGCTAGTCACAAAAATATTACTATCAGTGTAATTTTATGTGGGGGAAAGGAGCATATATTTATTACTGGGTCCCCCAGAGATACCCACTGTGACTCCCCTTCCTTCAGTTATTAGTCTTATTGTTTGGCCAATAGAGACCACAGTTTCTTAAATGCAGCCCCATTCCTTGAGTTCTTTTTATTCCTGCTAGAAGGGTTAGACACCTAAAGGATGAAGCTCTTTCCCTCAGCACATACTGAGCAGGATCTGTATAATGCGTTGCAGTCAGTTTAGATGACGCAGAATGACTTGTGGCCCTTATTTAAATGCAGACCACTTCATACAGTCATTAAGTAACCAGCCTCTAACTGCATAATGGTCCAGGTGTCCTTCTTTGTTCTCTCCTGTTAAAAAGTTAGCCGGTGATAGCTCTTTAGGCATGCCAGGTCCTTTGCTTTTCTCACCCCCTCTGTAAACTTGATGGAAGTAGTGTGATTTTTTTTTTTTGTCCTTACTGCCTACTGATTTGAACCTGACCAAAGTCTAGGGATGAGGGAAGGGAGAGCCACTGGGAATGCTTTCCTTGGTAAAGTGTTTTTGTTCTTTTGCTAACATGTCTTCTGTGAAATCACAGTCTCTTTTAAGTCTTATTTCTTGCCTCTGTAGTACAAAAGCATTTATCTAGCAAATAGTACTAGTTCCTATGACTTTCATACTTGGTTTGCTGTTGAGGGAGGTTTGGTTTGGTTTTGGTGTTTTTTTTCTTCCTTTTTTTTCCCCCATTTATTTTTTTCTTTTGCTGTGCTTAAGGGTAGCACAGTCAGCTGTAAGTTTCTGGGACTTTTAGTTCATATCCTGTCAGCTGAAGAGTCACAGCTGGTGTATTTGCTGTGGATGTAAAGGAGGGAAAAAAAAAAAGTAGAAGATCCAAATTTTTTAGGTCAGTGTGATCTGTTGGGTCAGGATATGCAATTTCTGTTCCTCGTCACTGTTGCTGTACTGTTGATGTATTTTCCTCCTTGCCAGAGTATTTTGGGGAGTTTGCTGTCCTGCAGTCTAGAAATTTTCCTCTTTACTACTTTATTATTTTTCAATATTCCTCCCATCCTGGTCTGTTATGAGTTTTGCAGTTCCCTCTGCTATACTGAAGTGCACTGTTTTTCTGACTGGAATTGCTGGTTAGGAGTGCTCTTTCCTCCGCTGGACCTGTATCAGTAATTTGAAGAGTATTTTAAGAAGATGGGAGAGGTGCCTACAATAAGTACACAGCTCCTCTAACAGTCTCAGGCTGACTCCTAGCTAATTTGCACACAGCCACTGAAAAATACTGTTTTTCCCTGGAACTGCTTTTGCATCTTCTTCATGATGCAGTTCTCCTGGGCCATAATTGAAGTAAAATCTCTCACTTGCTTCCTGTATTTCATGTCCATAAGCTGAAATGAGTGCAGGTGTGGAAGCAAAGGAGAGCACAAGTGAGAGAAGCTGCTAGCAATCCACTCTGGAATTCCCAACTATTTAATTCAAAGAGGTCTTGAGCTTAGGTCAGTTCCTGAACTAAACAAGGGTGGTGGGGGAAAAGGGGTGTTCTAGTGTTTCCTCTGCTGTACCCCTCTTTGCACTTATCCAGGGAATCCTTTTCAGCTCCTGGGTGCCATTTGCAGGAGCAGGATGTGAGTCCTTTAGGGTGCATTCAAGAAAGAAAAGGAGACTGGCAGCTTGCCCTTCTGTTGTTTCTATCTCCTCCATTTTCTCACTTCTGCAGGTGTCACCAGGAGTTAGGTGCTGCTGCCACATACCTTTTGCTTTTTAACTTGGATCAGTGTACAACTTCATAGAGGTAGAAGTTTCAGTCTATTGGCCTGCTTATCAAAACACCCTGCAGTTGGGGAAATAACAACACTGTCTCTTTTCTAGGAAGGATGGAACCGTAACACAAGTTAGTAAATGCCACTCTTAAGGGCAGCAGCAGAAAGTAGTGTCCACACAGGTAATCTAGTTACCTTTGGTGTTGAGGAAGACTAATAGAGCATGAACTCACTGACTGACTTGCTGTCTTCTGGGCAAATCTCTACACCTGGATGTGGGTGTCTGTTGCTACAGCTGTGACATTGGAGAGGTGATTGGTCAAATTAACGTCCGTGGGGAAGTCAAAAGGTACCTGAGATACAGAATAATGCATCCTGCTTCATTGTTTACTGTTCTCTTTTTAAGAGTCAGATGACATTCTTAAATAAGTGTTATTTTTACAGCAGTTGCATTTACCCTGGAGTTTGGTTTTGAGTTCTTGCAAACAGTTTTTCAGCCAGCACACAGGTTAGTGGGCTGTCTGGTCTTATTTCTGCTCTCAGCAGTTCCATATAACTTAATTGTCATCCCCAAGGGTAACTTACCTGCTATTAGCAGTATTTCAGTCAATGTTTCCTCTTGGATTACAGAGAAGTCCCATCATATTTGATATCCCACTTACCCCCTCCCCCCCCCTTTTTTTTTCTTCTCTCTTTTTCTGGTAACTCTACTGCCTTAAAACCTATGAAACAGGTTTGGGTAGGGTTGTTAAGCAGGATTTAACTCTTTCCTCTTTTTGGAAAGAGTCCTGTAACAGGGATGGGCCTTGGACATGGGTAGCCTCCACTCTTCAATGCAGAGACCTATAGGTCCTGTTGAGACTCACTCTGTTGTGCTCTGTGCAAACCCATGGAAGTACTGTCCCTGAATTCCTTAGCCAGAGCTGTGGGAAGGAACAGGATAACTTTGGTCTGAAAAAGATACTCTGTTTGCAGACACTTAGCATGGATTTGAATGAAGCCTAATGGAACAAATCTCAACAGAACCTGTTGGTCGTACAAATTTACCTTACTTACAAGGCAAGTAAGCAGGTACAAGACCTTCAAGGTAGAAAGCCCCTCTAATAAAAATGCTTTCCTTTGGATGAGCCAGACCTTCACCCAGCATAGGGAATAAAAGCAAACCCAGCTGAAGGTGAGGAGGAGTGTGAGAATCTGACCTTAAATCCTCGGAGTGTGTGTCTCCATCTTTATTTTGCCCTCCTTGCATCCAGTTAGGGCTGGAAGCTCTGTAGGACTCAGATATTGGAAATTTTGATGTCCATTATCAGCTTGGCTGAAATCTAGGAGATTATTACTGAGGACAATCATGCTATTTATGTGTTTGCTGGGTCAATGATTAATAACCTACCCCTGAATGCCAGATTGTTACTGCTAGTACGATGTGCAATTTTATAAACTCATCCATTTGGGAAACCTCTCCCAAGCTACTGCAAAATGTTTATATAGTAACAAATAGCTCTTTGAGAAGTAGAATTTCTCAGGTGTCTGTCTCCCATTATCCAGTGCTTATCCACATCTGTCTTTTGGGTAAGCAGCAGTATGTGTGCTGTCATGCACCAGCCAGCACAATCCCTGGCTAGTGAGTATGAGCATGACTGCTTACAACAGTGTCTTGGTGGCTGTGTGGAATGGCCAGGAGACAGGCTTTTATTCCAGAAAGGTTGTCAGAGTCTATCTTTTCTATGCTGCTGTTAATTTTCATCAAGCTTTTAGGAAATTTATGTTTTAAAGGCACTTCTTTATCAAACACATCTATGTGATTGGATTGTTAGGGTTGGAAAGGACCTCAAGGATCATCTAGATCCAACCTCCCTGCCATGGGCAGGGACACCTCACACTAGATCAGGTTGCTCAGAGCCACATCCAGCCTGGCCTTAAAAACATCCAGGAATGGGGCTTCTACTACCTCCCTGGGCAACTTGTTCCAGTGTCTCACCACCCTCATGGTAAAGAACTTCTTCCTAACATTGAATCTGAATCCATTCCCCCTAGTCCTGTCACTATCTGACACCCTAAAAAGTCCCTCCCCAGCTTTCTTGTAGGCCCCCTTAAAAGGCCACAGTAAGGTCACCTTGGAGCCTTCTCTTATCCAGACTGAACAGCCCAAACTCTCTCAGTCTGTCTTCATAGGAGAGGTGCTCCAGCCCTCTGATCATCCTCATGGCCCTTCTCTGGACACACTCCAGCATGTCCATATCCTTCTTGTAACAGGGGCTCCAGAACTGGATGCAGTACTCCAGGTGTGGTCTCATCAGAGTGGAGTAGAGGGGGAGAATCACTTCCCTCAACCTGCTGGCTATACTTCTCTTGCTGCAGCCCAGGATGTGATTGGCTTTCTGGGCTGCAGGTGCACACTGGTGGCTCATGTTGAGCTTCTCATCCCCCAGCACCCCCAAGTCGTCGTCTTCATGGCTGCTCTCAAGCCATTTGCTGCCCAGCCTGTATCAGTGCTTGGGATTGCCCTGACCCAGATGCAGGACCTTGCACTTGGTCTTGTTGAGCCTCATGAGGTTGTAATGGGCCCACCTCTCCAGCCTGGTAATGTCCCTCTGGATGGATCCCTTCCCTCCAGCGTGTCTGCTGCACCACACAGCTTGGTGTCGTCAGCAAACTTGGTGACGGTCCACTCAATGCCACTGTCCCATGTCACCAATAAGGATGTTAAACAAGACTTGTGCCAGTACTGATCCCTGAGGGACTCCACTTGGGTGTGGACCCACTGACAGCCACCCTTTGGGTGCAGCCCTCAAGCCAGTTCTTTATCCACTGAATGGTCCATCTATCAAACCCACACTGCACCAGCCTGGAGACCAGGATGTCATGAAGGACAGTGTCAAAGGCTTTGCTCAGATCCAGGTAAATTATATCAGTTGCTCAGCCTTCATCTATTAATGTTGTGACCTTATCATAGAAGGCCACCAGGTTTGTGCCCCAATCACCTCTTCATTATTCTTTTGCCTCAGCAGTGCTTCCAGGAGGATCTGCTCCGTGATCTTACCAGGCACAGAGGTGAGACTGACTGGCCTATAGTTTCCTGGGTCATCCCTCTTTTCCAGTCAGTGGGGACCTCCTCAGACTGCCATGGCTTTTGGAATATGATGGAGAGCAGCCTAGCAACCTCATTTGCCAGTTCCCTCAGCATCCATGGGTGTATCCCATTGAGTCCCATGGACCTGAACACTTTCAGGTTCTTCAGATGGTCACAAACCTGATCTTCACTCACCATGGGCAGTTCCTTCTTTTAGCTCCTGCCATTATCTTCCATTATTCTGGGAGTGTGGCTAGAGTCCTTGCCAGTGAAGACTGTGGTAAAGAACTTGCTGAGAACCTCAGCCTTCTCCATGTCACTTGTGACCAGCTCATCTGTTTCCTTTCTGAGGGGACCCACACCTTCCCTAGTCTTCTTTTTACCATTAATATACCTACAGAAATTTTTACTGTTCCACTTGATCTCCTTGGCTAGATTTAATTGTAACTGAGCTTTAGCTTTTTCTAACCAGGTCTCTTGCTGCTCAGGCAGCTTCCATATATGTCCCCCATTCCAGCTCTCCTTTTTTCCACTCCTTGCAGAGTTTCTCTTTATTTGACAGCATGTCCAGGAGCTCCTTGTTCATCCAGGCAGGTCTCCTAATATTCTTTCTCGCTTTCCTCTTTGTGGATATACTTTGCTCCTGGGCACAGAGAAGGTGATCCTTGAACAGTGACCAGCTGTCCTGGGCCCCTCTTCCCTCTAGGGCTTTTTTCCCAGATATTTTGGCCAGCAGATCCCTGAAGTGATCAAAGTCTTTAAGCCTAAAGTCCAGGGTTGGAAGCTTGAGGTATGTCCTCCTAGTTGCTCTGAGGCATAAATGACAGAAAGCTATAGGAGACAGAGAAAGGTAAGGAACTAGAGCTTAATATCAGTGAACTTTATTGGACTTGATGGACTTTAACATTGTGGACATAAATATCAGCCTTTGTTCTTCTTGAGCACCTGCTTGTGATCAAAATCTTCTCCTTTATTTGGAGGCCTCTAAAAGCTGGGAGGGACTAAGGACCTCCTGAGATCCCTTTCAGCCGAACAGTTGATGATCTTAGCAGAGAGATGGTTTGAATTATGATAGTCTAGGGCCCCTCTCATGGCTCTACTGATGCCATGGGCTTCATAGCAAACAGTTTCTCACAGGGAGCTACACAGTCCTTTTTCTCACTTGTTAGCAAGGCATATTTGGGAATATCAATAGAAGTTTCTCCTTGAGCCAAAGCAGAGAATTTCCAGCTGCTTTTTTAACAGCCTTTTACACTTAAGTTGCTGAGGTAGGCCACCTGCACTTCTTTGCACTCATGCACTGACTTTTTGGGAGTGATTGTGAGGAACACTGTGGAGATGGGAGTTTTGGGAACAGCACTGCACTGTAGCACAGGTTATTCCTCTCAGGCTTTTCTTATAGGCTGTAGTTAAAGGAAGAAATTTGCTTTATAGGTTTCTGTCATGTTTTCAGTGCACACTAAAGTTCTGATGTAATGGTAGGACCTGGAGCTTTAGGTGGGCACCCATAAGACTTTTATGCAGGTCTGGACAGGAGCTCAGTTTTTTAGAGTTAAAAAATAACTGCCAAAATTTAGGAGCTGTGTTGTGTGGAACTGGTGTGTGATGAGATGGGCAGATCCTACAGATCTGTTCCATTTCCAGGTTTAATGATTGGCATGAAACTCTGTCCTTACCATTAACTGCCAAGAACGGTCTCAGGTTTGTGGTTTAGATGTTCAGGGCTGCTTAAAACATTGCAAATGGGTGTTTTTTTTCGCCTTGCTTTGCCATTTCTCCTCCTGATTTCCTCCTGAATTCCTGTAAGCAATACCTCTTTAAAATGTTTTCTGAACTGTCAACAGGATTGCTTCTGTTGCCAGTATTAAGAAGTGCTTTAAGGGGAATAAACTATTTTTTTTCTCCACTTGATTGTTTTGACCACTTGTGCTTGAAGATTAATTTGCTTCAGATGTTTGAAGCCTGGTGCTGTTATATATTTGGACATGCTGTTACAAATCTGGTAGTTTATTTTTCCATTCATTGAAAAGTGTGTTAAATTTGTATCCTGTTTGTTGTTTTAGTGGCTGTGTATTGGAAGACATTGTTCTGCACTGGCTATCAGGCAGTTCTCACTGAGGACTCCAATTTAATTATTTATATGATATCTTTCTTGACTGCAGGAAAGGCATTTTAGTTCTAAAAATACTCTTAAAATCAAGTCAAGCTAAGAGTGAGGTTTCAAAACTCAGTACAAGTGCTAATGTAAGTTGAAACAACAGTGTAAGTCTGGCAGATGAGGGCACTCTGATGAATACTATGCCAAGCACTCTTGGGTGTTGTTTTGGGTGTTGTGGTGGTGTGGCACAGCACTGGCTTTGTGCACCACTTCCACGAATATTAGCAAGGCTTAAAGGGTTCATAAAGAGTTTTAGAAGGAGAAAGCTGGCAAAAATGTCTAATTCTCTTGCTGTTTGTTTTGCCTGGAGACTGATTTAAAGCTGTCTGAGTAGAGGTCATTGGAAACTCCCTTCTATTTTATGGATTTTGTTCCTAAGCTTTTAACATGTTGTTGTTTTAATAACATTGTTTCCAGGAAATTCATGGGCAGGAATGTCATTTTAGCAGGTTTTGTTCCTTGTCTCTCCCTAAACAGTTCTACTTTTGTCATGGGTTCGGATCTAGGAAAGCTCTGTGGTATAATGTTTCCAAGTATGGATGACAAAGAGGCTTCAAACTGAAATATTCCATGCAGCAGGGTATTAATTTTTGTCCTTCTTGCAGAGGACTTCAGCTGTAAATTTCTGTTTTTCCTGCTGAAGAGCTTCACCTTCAGTTCAGCTTGACTTGGGTGGAGTGACTGCATGGGGGGCTGGATGACAGAACTGTACAGAAATGTAGTTAAGACCAAGAGTAGAATAGAATAAACCAGGTTGGAAGAGACCTTCAAGATCATCGTGTCCAACCTATCAACTAATCCAACCCACTTAATCAACTAACCCATGGCACCAAGCACCCCATCAAGTCTCCTTCTGAACACCTCCAATGATGGTGACTCCACCACCTCCCCGGGCAGCCCATTCCAATGGGCAATCACTCTTTCTGTGTAGAACTTCTTCCTTACCTCCAGCCAAAACCTCCCCTGGTGCAGCCTGAGACTGTGTCCTCTTGTTCTGGTCCTGGCTGCCTGGGAGAAGAGACCAACCCCCACCTGTCTACAACCTCCCTTCAGGTAGTTGTAGAGAGCAATAAGGTCACCCCTGAGCCTCCTCTTCTCTAGGCTAAGCAACCCCAGCTCCCTCAGCCTCTCCTCATAGGGCTTGTGTTCCAAGCCCTTCACCAACTTTGTTGCCATTCTCTGGGCATGTTCCAGCAAGTCAACATCCTTCCTAAACTGAGGGGCCCAGAACTGGACACAGTACTCGAGGTGTGGCCTAACCAGTGCAGTGTACAGGGGCAGAATGACCTCCCTGCTCTTGCAGGCCACATTGTTCCTGATGCAGGCCAGGATGCCATTTGCCCTCTTGGCTGCCTGGGCACACTGCAGGCTCATGTTCAGCCTACCATCGACCAGTACCCCCAGGTCCCTCTCTGCCTGGCCGCTCTCCAGCCACTGTGACCCCAGCCTGTAGCACTGCATGGGGTTGTTGTGGCCAATGTGCAGAACCTGGCACTTGGATGTGTTCAATCTCATGCCCTTGGACTCTGCCCATCTGTCCAGCCTGTCAATGTCCCTCTGCAGAGCCTCTCTACCCTCCAGCAGATCAACTCCTGCCCCCAGCTTGGTGTCATCAGCAAATTTACTGATGATGGACTCAATGCCCTCATCCAGATCATCAATGAAGATGTTAAAGAGGATGGGGCCCAGCACTGATCCTTGGGGCACACCACTAGTGACTGGCTGCCAGCTGGATGTGGCACCATTCACCACCACTCTCTGGGCTCGGCCATCCAGCCAGTTCCTAACCCAATGCAGTGTGCTCCTGTCCAAGCCATGGGCTGACAGCTTGGCCAGGAGTTTGCTATGGGGGACAGTGTCAAAGGCCTTGCTGAGGTCCGGGTAGACTACATCCACAGGCTTCCCCACATCCACCAGGCAGTCACCTGATCATAGAAGGAGATCAGGTTGGTCAGGCAGGACCTGCCCTTCCTAAATCCATGCTGGCTGGGCCTGATCCCTTGGCCATCTTGTGAGTGCTGTGTGATTGCACTCCAGATGACCTCTTCCATAGTTAACACTATGAAAGAAGGTTAACCAGGGTTCTAACCTATGATGAATTATAAACTGTTCTTTCTAGAAGAGAATAGTCTAAGATCCACAACAGAAGTGTAAATGAGCCTCTGGTACTAGAAATGCTATCATGTTGCACTTGCAGTGGGTGGTGGTACCATGCCAGTTTCTTTAGAGCTGAGAAGCAAAATGGAGAAATGGGACATGAGCTCCATAGGGATTAGTACTTTGAGACTTAATATATGCACTCTCCTTTAACACACTTAAAGTCAATTTGCTCAAGAAAAGTAAATTTCATTACTGAACTGGGGGTTGTTATGGGTGGTTCTTTCAGAGTGTGCTCAGAAGTGATTGAAGAAGGCAAGTGCACAAGAGCCAGGAACACCCTATGACATACAAGCACATTCAGCAGAAGGAAGGATTGTTTTAGTTGTATAGGTTTGATTTTTGTTTTGTTCTATTTCTTCCCTCTCCCTATATGGAATTTATTGTGACAGGATATGTTGCAGGATCTAAAACTATTACTAGGTTCACAAAGGGGTTAGACAGCCTCCTAGAAGATAGGCCTTCTGGTTCTCTACCACATACGAGTGTCTAGATGCAACCACTGCTCTGGCAGTATTTTGACATCTGACTACTGAAAGCTTTTCAAGCATGGTAGGAAACATTTACTCTTCATATCTAAGCTCTCTCATCCATTACAGACTCCTGCAAGACACTATGTTGGACTAGCTGGACTTTGCAGCGTTCATTTTTGCACCCAGGTGATGTGCTTGTCCAAATCATCTCTGAGCTCTGTCTTGCAAGAACTTTGGAAGAGCCTAGAGCCTTAGAAGTGGGTAACAGCACAGGGCTTTGGGAGTCTGATTTGATATTCAACATTTTGCTGGAGTGATCTGGATATTGATCTGGAACCAACTTTTCTTCTGTCTAGTTCAGCAGCCCAGTTCTTTCCACAAGTTGCCTTGGTATGGGTAGTTGTTAAAATACCCTTAGTGCAAAAGAAGCTGGCGATGTGGACATTTACATCAGCTCAAGTTGGGACAATTTCAGCTACAGTGGAGTTTTGTGAGAACTGACTCTTACTGGCGGGAGTGCATTGCTGGAGCTACCCCTCTTTCTGTGGTCTGCATTGTCCTTTGTGTTCTGACATTACTGACTCAGCCCCTTCCACAGACTCTCCCAAACTGATACCAAAATTACAACCAGTGCTGCCTAAAATACCTTAGTTATTAGTTGTCCTGCAAATACTTAAGCAGCTGTTTGAAGTCTGGCATTTCTTTGTGCTGGCCAGGGAGTGCATAATACTGACTGGCAAACAGAGGCTCTACCACCCTAAATAGTAAGAAGTTTGGGAGGCAAGAGTTGAGAAAAACAAAAGAGGAGAAGAAATGTTCATATTCCTTTTTGCTTACATACAGAGAACATTATTGTATTATCAAATCTCTAGAATGTTTTCAGGAGCTATCCCATGGACCAGGAACTAACTTTCACCCATAGAGACATCTCCAGAGACACTAAGGGAAACTGCATCAGTGATATAAACTGCCTTCCTGATGACAAGCTAATAATTAACAGCTACAAAACAAGCAGGCCTTCTCTTGTGCACCTGTAACTTGAGTGTATCTTGGTCTCCCACAGAAACCGGAAAAGATTATGTTGAGAGCATTTTGGTTTCTCCATTTCCTGTTTTTTTTTTCCCCACACTGAGGCTGCCTTGAATGCTCTGAGTCCATGAGAAGCTACTGCAGCTCCACAGTTGTTTTTTCCAAATGCTGTTCCCAGCCACAATCTGGCCCACTGGTTGTTTTTTAAGTTTTGGCAGACTGGCTGTTTTTTATTTTCCTCCAAAGCCTAGATGCTGCTGATAGGTTTGACTAGCGCAAATGGGGCTGGCTGGGCCTTAAACTAATTTGCTGATCTAAGAATAAACTTGTTCAAAGAAACCATTTATTACCTCATGGCCTCTGTGGATCGTGTATCGTGAGACCTTCTAACTGTACTTGAGGAGGGAGAAGTAGCCAAGGAGCTTCCAGAAGTTGAGAGGCAGGTGAGGGGGGATGGAAGTCTTGCTCTTTTCAGCTGACAGGAATTCCTTGAGGGGGGGGAATTGTGATGAAGAGGTGAATTTAATCCTTCTCAAAGTGATTGTGTCATATCCTTCCCTGTTACATAACACGTTGATAAAACCTGTTAGGAGAAGAAAAAGCAAGTGATAAACAGCCATGGCCAGAGGCATGAAACCTTTCAAAGCCAAAGCCATGTTCTGTAACAAAAATAAGGCAGGCTCTTGTAGAGCCCTAACTTGTTTCATTGCTCGCTTAACTGTTCCCTGTTGCCCTGTTCTTCAATCTAAACAGCATGATGTTTGTCACTTAATCTTTGTGAAGCCAAAAAGAAGGTAACTTCTGAAGGCTACTGTCTTTCTGTCTTGTGTTTTGCCTTGGCTTTTGTTGGTTTTGTTTGTTCCTTTGTTTTTTAAGTGAAAGAACAGTACAGTCAATTATAAACTGGATCATTGAGGTAGTTTTGTAAAAGCTAGTTTGACCTCTTTCAACAACCTGACTCCAGTGTACAACTTAATTAGAATCATAGAATCAATAAGGTTGGAAGAGACTTCAAGGATCATCAAGTCCAACCTGTCACCCAAGACCTCATGACTACTGAACCATGGCACCAAGTGCCACATCCAATCCCCTCTTGAACACTTCCAGGGATGGTGACTCCACCACCTCCCTGGGCAGCCCATTCCCAATGGCTAACAACTCTCTCTGTGAAGAACTTTCTCCTCACCTCCAGCCTAAACCTCCCCTGGCACAGCTTGAGACTGTGTCCTCTTGTTCTGGTGCTGATTGCCTGAGAGCAGAGACCAACCCCCTCCTGGCTACAATCACCCTTCAGGTAGCTGTAGACAGCAATGAGGTCTCCCTTGAGCCTCCTCTTCTCCAGGTTAAACAATCCCAGCTCTCTCAGCCTCTCCTCGTAGGAGGACTTGTGCTACTTCCTTCTTTGCCCCTCATTCCAGATGAAGGGTCTGTTAGTGGAGAGCAGTGGGAGCCAACAGGCTGTGTCTGAGAGCCCCAGGCTGTGGATAGACGCAGCACAGCTGCAGGAAAGAGTGCTTTCTCCCTAAGCAGTTACCCAGCCTCTGTGGATGAGGCAAATTAAGGTGACAAAAGCACTTCCCTATTTTGCATCTGCATTTGGATGCTTTCCAGGAGACCAGTGCTCCTGAGGGTGTCTGCCGTGCTCCAAGTAGCATTCTGACAGATTTGGAAGTAGGGTTGTGCTCCTTTCTCTGAAGTGTGTGCCTCAGGGAATGGAGTGAGGCACCAGAGGTTTCACTAGACAGGTAATTGCAATGAAGCATCACTTTCAAAACAGCTACCTGATGAAACAGCCTCAATCCCATTGATGTGTGTGTCTTACAAAACTGTTTTCTAATGTTTTGCTTTGGACTCTTCGATGCTTCAGAAACTGATGACAAAATTGGAACAGGAATGAGAACTCATTAATCTTGTGAACCAGCTTTGTTTCCAGTGCTGCCTACTCCAATTGCATGCTTATTTTGATTTTTTTTGCTGGTTTTAGGTAAAGAATGAAGAAGAATTTATTAAGAAACTGGACTGCAGTCCTGAACAGCATCTAAAGGTAGTGTCCATCTTTGGGAACACTGGGGATGGCAAATCTCACACCCTTAACCACACTTTCTTCTATGGCCGGGAAGTCTTCAAGACGTCTCCAGCCCAAGAGTCTTGCACAGTTGGAGTGTGGGCAGCCTACGATCCGGTCCGCAAAGTGGTGGTAATTGATACAGAGGGCCTGCTGGGCGCCACTGTGAACCTGAGCCAGAGAACACGGCTGCTGCTGAAGGTCCTGGCCATCTCTGACCTTGTCATCTACCGTACTCGTGCTGACAGGCTCCACAACGATCTCTTCAAATTCCTTGGCGATGCCTCGGAGGCATATTTAAAACATTTCACCAAGGAGCTAAAAGCTACCACAGCACGCTGCGGCCTGGATGTTCCTCTCTCTACACTGGGTCCAGGTGTCATCATCTTTCATGAGACTGTCTACACCAAGCTACTGGGCTCTGGTGAGTAGACAGCAAAGAACCTTAATTACGGTGTGCCAAATGCTGCCTAGAAATCATCAGACTGTATTAAATATTAAGTGTTCTCTTCTACCGTGTGAAGATGTGGTTTGGGTTTTGCTCTCACTTGTTCCTGCCTGGAAGCCAGGCTATGGAAATAGCAGAGCATTCTCTGATGGCAGTCTGGCTACCCCAGATCAGCTAGAATAATCCTCTTAGCCAGCTGGACATTGGCACTCTCTAGTCATGATGAGAGTTCTGCCAGCCATAGGAGGGGTCATTGTGCAAGATCATGGGTGATACAGCAGAGGAAGGGGAAATGTGAGACACTCTGGGATTCTGGCAGGGGTATAGAGTATCTTGTTGCAAGAAACCTAAAATAAAATTCTATGTAGAAACTAGCATGAGCAAGAATAGTGAAATTAGTGAACTTTAATACTTAGAGTACTCTCACTCTGCTGTTTTTAATTCTGTGCACCACCATCATTCTGAGGTTGGTGTGAGGTTGAGACCGAGGTGGTATAGTGCTACAGAGCTGATGGTTTGTCTCAACTTGTCTTTGTGCAAGTATCTGATGCAGCCAAAGCAGCAGGCCTGGCACACTTTTATTCCCATAAGATTGAGTAGTTTTTGCCAGGTCTTTTTAACTTGGATCATGTCATCTTGGATTTTGCATATTTAAATGATGTATTTTTTTGGTATGCCTGAGTGAAGTGCACTGTCCTGTGGAAGTCACTGCACAGTTTAGTTTTTGACTATGTAGGGATGAAAATTTCTTCTCCTGGCCTCATTTTTTTTCCCCCATACATCAAAAGGCATGATGAAACCTTTCTTCATTCCAACCATTTCTAATGCTTTGATGTGCAAGAGCCCTGGTGAATTGGCCTGCAGTAGCTGAAGCTTAATCCTGCTGTCTTTGAACATTTAGGAGTTTCTTGCTGTGTAATACCACAGCTGCTCCCTCCTGGTCCACATTCTCATTGTGACTTGTGAACAGTGAGGTCTTCACAGAATCAGAGAATTGCCCAGGTTGGAAAAAGACCTTTAAGATCAAGTCCAGTCACTAGCCTAACATGGACAAGACCTTGACTAAACCATATCCCTAAGCACTAAATCTACATGACTCTTAAATACCTCCAGGGATGGGGACTCCACCACTTTCTTGGGCAGCCATTCCAAAGCCTGATAACCCTTGCAGTAAAGAAATTAATATCCAGTCCAAACTTGCCTTGGTACAACTTGAGGCCATTTTCTCTTGTTACTTGGTTGAACAGACCAACTCCCACCTCTCTACAACCTCCTTTCAGCTAGTTCCAGAGAGTGAGAAGTCTGAGCCTCCAATTCTCCAGACTAAGCAACCCCAGTTCTCTCAGCTGCTCCTCATAAGACTTGTTCTCTAGACTCTTCACCAGCTTCATTACCCATCTTTGGAGTGTTCCAGCACCTCAGTGTCCTTCTTGTAGTGAGGGGCCCGAAGCTGAACACAGTAGTCAAGATGAGGTCTCACCAGAGCTGAGTACAGGGGCACAATCGCTTCCCTGATCCTACAGGCCGCACTATTCCTGATGGAGGGCAGGATGCCATTGGCCATCTTGGCCACCTGAGCACACTGGCTCATGTTGAGCTGGCTGTCAATCAACACCTGCAGGTCCCTCTCTGCTGAGCAGCTTTCCAGCCACCCCACCCCAAGCCTGTAGCTCTGGCCGGGGTGGTTGTGGCTCAAGTGCAGAACCCAATGTTTGGCTTTATTGAAACTCACACAATTGGTCTTGGCCCATCAGCCTAGTCTGTCTAGATACCTCTGGAGAGCCTCCATACCCTCAGGCAAATCAACACTTCCACACTGCTTGGTGTCATCTGCCAATTTCCTAGGAGTACACTTGATCCCCTAATCCAGATTATTGATAAAGATGTTAACCAGGACTAGCCCAGTACTGAGCCGAGGGGAACACGACTTGTGATTGTCTGCCAGCTGGATTTAATTCCATTCCCCACCACTCTTTGGGCCTGGCCATCCAGTTGTAGAAGAACTTGACATTGTTTCTGGTTATTGTTAAAGTGACTTCCTAATTGTTTTTAGCTTACCTGCTACAGCAGTTCCTTTTCTTATGTTCCCGTTTGCTAATTAACAACGTAGAGTTTCATGTAGCTGTTGGGGTGTGCTGATTCAACAGATTGGATTTAGTGACCCTTAATGATAGTTACACCTGTTTGCCAAGTCAGGGTAGTAAAAAATTTACATTTTTATGATTACTTCTGATCCTGGGAGGAGTAGGAATGAAACCACTTAACGTCTGTTTGCAGTAAGCTGTAACCATTTATTGATGGATAATGAAGATAAATGTGTTTATATAGTTTCAGGGCAGGGGCAAAAGGGGCCTGCCTTATTCTGAAATGTACAGCAGGTACTTGGAAGCAGGCAGAAGAATGTGGATAGCATTATGAAGTCTGACCTGAGATGGCCCATTCTGAAGTGCTTCACCATGTACAAAGGGTTGGTAGAGGCTCAATCTTCCTTACTATAGGGTTGGCTTGCAGAATTAGCAGCCCATGTAAAGTTCATGGCCTTCACTTACCAGGTGCTAGGACTAGCTATATCAAATTATGATCTGGTGAGAAGAGCCAACAAATGTGCTGACAAGGAGTTTGTTTATGTCATAAACTGCTGCTTATTCTGGATATCTGTGCTTCCAAACCTCAGTGTTTCTGGTTTTGCTTGTGCACTTGGTCTTAGAATCTAAAGCTGTGTTTCAAAAGCCTGAGACTGCTTTTGAAAACAGTTAATTTCTTTTCCTTTTTGTAAAATACAATAACTGCAGAAGGTCAATAGAAGGTTTAATTAGGAAAACTAGCCCTGTGTTGCATATGACAGCACTGTTCGATGTTAATGATATCTTAAACAATCAGTTGTTTATAGACTTGCTGATGCTCTTACCTATAGATCATCCTTCTGAGGTTCCTGAGAAGCTCATTCAGGATCGGTTTCGGAAGCTAAGCTGTTTTCCTGAGGCTTTCAGCTCAATCCACTACAAGGGAACAAGGACATACAATCCTCCAACAGATTTCTCTGGACTTAGGCGAGCCGTGGAACAGCAGCTGGAGAACAATACCACTCGGTCACCTAGACAGCCTGGGGTTATCTACAAAGCACTCAAAGTAAGTGGAGAAGAGGTCGTCACAACTGCTGTTTGTGTCACTGCTGCTAGTAACTGTCAGTAACTGTGAACCAGTGATGCAGGCTTGCTGATGTCTGCAGATAAACTAAGTCTTCCATGGGGCTGATGATTTTTGTGTAACAACCATGTAGGCTGTTTGTTTGTTTGTTTTTTGGTTGGTTTGTGATGTTTTTTTAAATGCTACAATAAACAAGCACCTTAGCAAAGACCCTGAAAGGCCAAGGGAAGTTGAACAAAACAGAGCAGAGTCAAAAAGATGCACTGAGGAGGGAAAAGAAAAAGTGTTTGAAACTTACACCACCAGTTAACACCAGTGATTTGCAAAGAGGAGGCCCAGAAGGAATTATTGGTGAAATTCCTAAGGGTGGCCTCAGCACAAGGGGAGGCAATGCAAGAGACTTGAAGGGAGTTAATGGCTGGCAAACCCTAGCACTGGGTGTAGTGTAACCCAAGGGCTAGGGTGCAAAAAGCAGGAAGAAGATGTGTTAGTGGCTAGGGGGAAGAATGGGGTCAAGCCAAAGGTTATGTCATTTCAGAGGTGCAGCATCAGGTCAGATGAAAAAGAACTAGAGAGAGCAGCTGGTGATTTCCTCATAAGTTTCACCATGCTAGGATGTCAGAGGGGGTTTTGAGTCTTCAAATTTACAGTCTATCTTACAAGTTTCTACACATTGCTACCACTACCTGATTAGCATCGCATTTTCTTTGGCCCAAAGAACACAGCTGTCACTGGGGAGGGGCAGGCAGAGCTGGGGCATATCTGCAGAAGAAGGTAGTGTTAGCAGTCTCTTCTGGTGTTAGTCACAGCTGTTGGAACAGATAATTCCAGCTGCTCCGCATTTGGGGTAGCTGAAGCACAGAGAAAAGTATCAGGGTGACATGTACACAGTTGCTTGCATTAGGGAGCAGACAGCAAAGGGAAAACAGCTGAAGTGGTTAATTCCAGCTTAATTTCTAGGACTTCATTGCAATAATGAAGTAATCCAGTTTTGGATAGAAGTGCTATTATACTTAAATTCATGTCCAGTAATTTGGTTGCTGTGTTCAGATCACTGCTGACTACAAATCAACTTTTGTTTGCTTCACTTCCTGAGGACATAGGGCTTGCTAGAGATCTATGTCCACCTCCTCTAACTTTTGAAACCATTGGTTGGTATCAGTCAAGCTTGAAAGGGATCAAAACACTAATTTCCTTGAAAGTCTTTTAGATCAGATGTCTATGCAGGGATCTTACCTGAGAGAAGCTGTGGTGAGAGAGATATGCATGTCTGTGTGTGTATGTGCAGTCAGCCCTTGTTAGATAGCAGTGGTGTTCTCCACCTCAACCTTGGGATGGGAGAGAGATGAAGAGAAAGGAAGGCAGACACTGTAGTAACTCAGATGTGGGAAGAGTTTGTTAGCCCCTAAGCCTTCAAAGATCTCTATCGAGAAAAGCTCTAACCATCTGCTTTGTTCCACTGCTTGCTTTTCTAATATAACACCCAGAAGAACTGAAAAAGTTAAGTGTGCCAAGGCTAAGGACTGACTTAATCTGAGAACAGATGCTCCCAGGAAAGGGAACAAATCTCTTTGTCTCAGTCTTGCAGTTTCAACAGAAAAGAGCAATTGTTCAAGGGGCCGGAGGGAAGCTCAGTGCAGTACTTTCTGAGGTGAGGGACAAAGAATATGTCCTCATGTACTGTGAGAAATGATGCTCTGTGCTTCCTTCTGGAAGTCTCCAGAATGCAAAGGCCTTTTGACAAGCACCCTACTATTTTGGGTTGTATGCACAGAGGTGGACACAATTTTTTGCCATCCATTTGTACTATGAAATTCAATGCAGGGGCAAGAGGAGAGAAGAGAATATCTTACAAGCGTGCAGATCACTTCCATACAAGTATGAGATTGTCTTCTTGCTTGGTTCATAATACTTCCCTTGGTTTAGCAGTGTGCTCTCCTTCTAGTAGAGGAGCCCATGCTTTTGCTTACAAAAGCTTTCATAAAATGTCTGCACTGCTGTCAGTCCCTTACCAGCTCATTCTCTTCTGTTTGACAGGCTCTAAGTGACCGATTCAGTGGGGAGATCCCTGATGACCAGATGGCTCACAGCTCTTTCTTTCCAGATGAATATTTCACGTGCTCCTCCGTGTGCCTCAGCTGTGGGTAAGCAGATGAGAAGTGCATCCTTATCCCTCAAGAAGACAGTGCTGCTCTGCTTTGCAGCCAGAGAATGTAAAGTTTCTGTGACAGCTCAACACTTGACATCACCTATTAACAGCTACTGCTTCCAGGCAGAATTTGCTTGAGATTCAACTCTTCTGTGAATGGGATGGCTGTTACTGCTGCATTCCAGCTGGATGCATTGTCTTTGCCTACCCTGTTTATATGTATGGCTACAAAGCTGCTCTGCCCATATCTTTTCCCCAGTACACACAGGGCAGGAAACGAGGAATGTCTAAAGAAGTCTTCTGAAATTTCCTATGATGATTTTTCCTGCCAATTCTTATTATCTTAACAGTATAAACAGTCCTGAAGCACCTATCATGGGCCTGGGCTGTGTTTAGTGACTAGATGTAAATGGAACTCCAGGTTTGACCAGAGCTTGGCTTGTAGCTCTCTGGAAAGAGCCCAAAGATGGAGCCTGGAAGGGTCAGTAGATGGCAGTCAGTGCTCTGAGCCTGTGAGGGGCTACAGAAGTGTGATCTTATGGGTGATTATCCTCCTGGAAATGTTTTCTCTCCAACATGGTAGAGAGCTACATTCCTGCTCTTTTGTGCCAAGGCTGCAGTGTTAACTCAGTCCTGGTTAACTCCAGACTTGGTTAGTCCTTTGTAAAATTTTTGGTGAAATGTGAATTTGTTGCAGTGATCACTTCCTGCACTGAACTGCTGTGTGGTGCAGCTCTGTACTGTGAAATGGTTGCTGTGCTTCCTTCCAAAGAGCCTGCCGTTCAGTGATGATTTGTCATTGCTGTATGTAAAGTTGTGAAGAGTTTGGAGTCTCAATGTCTATACAAATGCAGGATAGTGACATGAATGAACTCCTGTCCTGTATCTAACAGCATTAGCTCATGGTTTGCTTTTGGATGCTCAGGTGTGGCTGTAAGAAGAGCATGAACCATGCAAAGGAAGGAGTCCCTCATGAATCCAAGAGTCGATGCAGATATTCTCACCAGTATGATAATAGAGTCTACACTTGCAAGGTGAGTGGAGAGACAAGAACAAGGTCTGAAGAAGGAAGAATGAGGAGTATCACAGGCATGTGCCCATTTTCTTTCAAATGGGAGAGGCCTTGTTACAGTGTTGACAAGAAAAATTGATCCCTGTTGAACCTGTATATTTGCTTGGAGAGGCCATCACCTCTGCATGTCATTTGCTAGCTAAATTGTGAATCCAGCTGATCTCAGCTTGGGCAATGTTGACCTTCTACATACCTGATGTGGTGGTTACTCTTCTTACTTGTTTATGCCCATTACTTGGTATTAGCAATACTTTTTCCAAAGGAGCTGTGCAGGAGGCAGGAAAACTTTGAGCTGCCATTGTGGGTTTTATTGTCACAGAAATATTTACCCTGTTGTTGTTACTGATAGTGAGTATGGTTTTGGTTTTCAGTTAGTTCTGATGAGCGTCCTCCTTTGCTGTGGAGACTCCTGTATGCCAATTACATGCTTTACCTGGCCAAACAGCTGCAGGGACTGGAGTTTGAGATTCCCAAGAATGCAGTTTTAACTGAGCCTTTGTGTTGTAGGCCTGTTATGAACGAGGGATGGAGGTCAGCGTGGTGCCAAAAACCTCTGCTTCCACTGACTCCCCTTGGCTAGGCCTTGCCAAGTATGCCTGGTCAGGGTGAGTACAGCAGCTGTGACCTTGCTGCTCTCTGTTGCTTCTGCCCTGCCCGGTGCATTGGACTTGCAGCAGCTCCCTGAGGTAACCCGTCCTCCTCTTTTGCAGGTATGTGATTGAGTGCCCCAACTGTGGGGTGGTGTACCGAAGCCGGCAGTACTGGTTTGGCAACCAAGATCCTGTGAACACTGTAGTGAGGACAGAAATTGAGCATGTCTGGCCAGGGGTAAGTCTGGCTGCTGGATAGCCTTTGTGTGTGTGTGTGTGCAGCCACACACATGTTAATGCAGGTTCTTCCGGATGTTGGTGGATAAAATGGATTGGCTTTCATTACAGCTGGTACTCGTTTCTACTGTTTGGAAGAACCTTTGTGAGGGCCTTCAGTCATATTTGGCCACCTTGAACTGGTTAAGTTGCCAGTTTATGCACACTTCATATGAATGATACACCATTAAAACCTACCCCTGTGTTGCAAAGCAGGGCTGAGACATTTTTTGTGCTGCTTGCCCCCCAGTATATCAGGAGAGGTGGGTTGCAGAGCCACCTGCATCTAAAGAAGTGAGCTTTCCCTGGTTTTTATTCTCAGATTAGTATCTATTTCATTCCAGACTGATGGGTTTCTGAAGGACAACAACAATGCAGCCCAGCGCTTGTTGGATGGGATGAACTTCATGGCACAATCAGTATCTGAACTTAGCCTGGGACCTACAAAAGCTGTGACCTCTTGGTTGACAGACCAGATTGCCCCAGCTTATTGGAGACCCAACTCTCAGATCCTGGTAAATAGCAGCTGCTGTGGAGGAAAGCTTTGTATAACTAGAACTTTTCCTCACCCTTTAAGTGGTACACTATTTTGCAGGTTCCAATTGCTTCTTGGTTTGTTTCAGCAAGCCCTTCTCCTACAGTTTTGAGAACTGGAAAGCTGTCAGTTCTTCCCATTCTTGCCTTAGCCAAAGGAAGTACCAACGGAGACTCTGCCCAGTCCTGCTAATGAGACTATTTCCCCCTGGGTTTTGTGGGCTCTTCTCCCAGCAGTATCACAGAAGATCCTGGCTTGCATGAACTTGCTTTTCAGAGTAGATGGAGAATCAACATTTTAAATCTGGCTAGTGTAGTTGATAGGTGCACAGATTTAACTCTGGTTCCATACCAGAGCAAAAAGCAAGCCCGAACGCTTCAGCAGGGAAAAGATTCTGTGTGTCTTGCTGCAAACAGATGCTGCTTCAACAAAATCTGCCTTCTGAATTCTTGCCCCCCACACAAAGATCAGATACCTACTGTTCAGCCTTGCAAGACTTGGCTGCAATTATTGGTGATTGGAATGAAGGGATCACTGCTTCACTGCTGTACCACTGTCAGAAATGCTTTCCTAGGATGAAGTTAAGGGGCTGGTAGCACCCAAGTTTTGGGTGTTTCACAATTTCAGTCTGAGTCTTGCCATCCTGGGATTCTGCTCTCTATCTTTCTGTCAAGGAAGTTCAAACTAACAGTTTTTATTTCTGTGTTGTCCTGATTAGAGTTGTAATAAGTGCAACACGCCTTTCAAAGATAATGACACTAAACATCACTGCCGGGCCTGTGGAGAGGGCTTCTGTGATGGCTGTTCTTCCAAGACCCGTCCAGTGCCTGAGAGAGGCTGGGGACCAGCACCAGTACGCGTGTGTGACAACTGCTATGAAAACAGGGGCATCCAGTTAGGTAATTTTGAGTTAACTGTGACAAAATTATCCCTGGGCAATAGTTAGTCTGAAGTTAGTGTGAAACATCTGGTTCACAGCCAGTTCCCATTGGATGTGGGCAGTGTTGTTCAAACTGGGCTTTGGCACAGGGTGATGAAGTAGGGAAGCTAAAGAGGTCAATGTCTTCTGTCAGGAAGATGACCCCAGCAATGAGCTGCAAGGTATCTGACCCTCTGACAAAATTATTTTGTAATTGGATCTTTACTTTGTTTTTCCAGCACCTGCTAATGGTGTGGGATAGCATCAAAGCAGAGATGGGGCTGGCTCTGCATCTGTATTTTGTCCATTATTGCTGAAGTAAAAGTGAAAATGCTGCAATCTGAGACTGGGGATGTGGGAGATAAAGGAGAGGCTCCAAGTTGCCTTTTAGGGTTTGCTGATGGTTTTTTCCAATATAAATGAACTGAAACTTGGTGGAAATTGTGCTGGACTTTGGTGTTAAGCCCTTTTTGCTCTTGTGCAGATGTGGCTGAGCTGCCTTCAGATGAAGAAGGAGGTACACTTATTGCTAGGAAGGTGGGGGAAGCTGTGCAGAACACTCTTGGAGCAGTGGTGACAGCTATGGACATTCCCTTAGGTGAGCTCTCTTCTGATGGATTATTTTTTCTTTTAGGCTAGAGTCATTTTTGGGTTTGCAGAGCAGAACTTCTGATTAAACATTAAGAGCTTGTGTGACAGGCTGACTTCTTCACTATGATACCACTGTTGGTCAAGAGTTTACACTCCATTGCACCTTTCTCCCTTGATGTTTCATCTTGGTTTTCAGCACATTGTTTCTGCAGTTCATACACCTTTCCTTTTTTCCCTGTTGTGCAAGTATGTGTGTACCAAGCTGTGAGTAACTCGTGCTCCCTTGATGCAGCTGTCAGCGGGAATTCCCTAAAGACTCGTCAATTAGGAAGCATTTTATCAGGTTTGGTTTTCTTCCAGAGATGCTGTGTGCATTTTAAGTGTGTTCATGGATACTGTTGGCACTTAGTACTCCTGCAAGGATGGGCTGAGGATCTGAAAATGTCCAGGTTGATAATGCTGGGGAAGCGATCTGCAGTGTGGCCTTTAATGGTGAGCTTAGGACAGTGAACATTTGCTGCTCTTTCCTGTGGGTGTAGCAGCTCAGGTGTGTCAGCAAACACTTTGCATTTGAATCTTCTGTTTTGGACTCGATTTCCGACTGTGCTGCCTGCAGCGTGTCCTGCCATCACTGGTGTGGATGTATGTTATCCAACTCAATGAAAGGCAGAACAAATCCTTCTCAGTTCAGACAGTACATGCATTTCTGAATGGTTGATTGGGTGACACTGCAGTTTTGGCCACAGCTGAAACTTAAGGTAGGGAAAAGCAAGTGTCTCTGTTAGAGGGTAAAAGGGCTCTCCAGAGGGACCTTGACAGGCTGGACAGATGGGCAGAGTCCAACATGATGACGTTTAATAAATCCAAGTGCTGGGTGCTGCACTTTGGTCCCAACAACCCCATGCAGAGCTACAGGCTGGGGACAGAGTGGTTGGAGAGCAGCCAGGCAGAAAGAGATCTAGGGGTACTGGTTGACAGCTAGCTGAACATGAGCCAGCACTGTGCCCAAGTGATCAAGAAGGCCAGTGGCATCCTGGCCTGCATCAGGAATAGTGTGGCCAGCAGGAGCAGGGAGGTCATTCTGTCCCTGTACTCAGCACTGGTTAGGCCACACCTTGAGTACTGTGTCCAGTGCTGGGCCTTTCAATTTAAGAAGGATATTGAGACACTTGAACATGTCTAGAGGAGGGCAATAAGGCTGGTGAGAGGCCTTGAGCACAAGCCCTATGAGGAGAGGCTGAGGGAGCTGGGGTTGCTTAGCCTGGAGAAGAGGAGGCTCAGGGGAGACCTTCTTGCTCTCTACAACTACCTGAAGGGAGGTTGTAGCCAGGTCGGGCCTGGTCTCTTCTTCCAGGCAACCTGTGAGAGAACAAGAGGACACAGTCTCAAGCTGTGCCAGGGGAAGTTTAGGCTCAAGGTGAGGAGAAAGTTCTTCACAGATAGAGTTGTTAGCCATTGGCATGTGCTGCTCAGGGAGGTGGTGGAAAAGGGATTGGATGTGGCACTTGGTGCTGTGGTTTAGTTAGTCATGAGGTGTTGGGTGACAGGTTGGACTTGATGATCTTTGACGTCTTTTCCAACCTTATTGATTCTATGAACCTCTGGAAGAGTCTGAATAAAGGAAGATGCCACCATTTAAGGAGAAACAATCTGTCCCCTTGAAGAGAGGCAGAATGTGGGAGAATGGCAGAATGACCTACCTGCTACACTGAAGTACTCTGTCAGTAGGTCTTCTTCCCCTCAAAGGCAGTAGTATGATTTGCAGTGTGTGAGTACTTCCTCTGGAGTGCATTCTTGACATGTTCATATTCACAGATTATTTTCTCCTCCTCTCTCTCACGCCCCCCACCTCCCTTCCTCCACAGGTCTGGTAAAAGATGCTGCTCGACCTGCATACTGGGTACCAGACCATGAAATCCTGCACTGCCACAACTGCCGGAAGGAATTCAGTGTCAAGCTCTCCAAGCACCACTGTCGAGCCTGTGGCCAGGGATTCTGTGACGAGTGCTCACATGAGCGCAGAGCAGTTCCCTCTCGTGGATGGGATCACCCAGTCCGAGTTTGCTTTAATTGCAATAAAAAGCCTGGCGACCTTTAACCCCAGGCCTTTCTCCAGATCTTTGCAATTCCTTATGTTCTCAGGGTTACAAATGAAAATATCTGGTCTCCCTTTCACCTCCTCACCTGTTACAGCCAGAGTGCATGTTTCCAGTTTCTGGCCTCCTCTTGTGTTAACATCCATCTTGGAACGCTGGGAATGAGCTTATGTTCAGCCTCTAGGTTTTACTTTCAAATTAACTGGGGAATAGAGGGAGCTCCCTTGTAAATGAGCAACCCAAAATCCAGTGTATTTTATTCCAGTTGAAAGAAATTGTATCTCTCTCTCATATATATATCTCTCTATGTATAATTTAGTATATTAAGAATACGGTTGGCTAATGAGCTTTGAGTATTCCTAGTTCAAATGATGGATGGTGTTGTTCCTTACTATACTGATCAGATTCACGGCCTGCTGAGTCTTCTGTTTGGAACGTCTTGCTGATCACAATGTCCTGTGAGGAAGGTTTCGACTCTGTGCTGCCAGGGAATCTCCAATGTTGATGTGTGAGTTACACCTGGTAATTCAACCAACCCTGCATCTGGAGGTGCTGTACTTCTGGCTGTGGAAGATTAAACCCAGGTTCATTATCAAGTTTGTTTGAACTGTGATATGAGCAGTGATCTTGCAGTGCAAGAATTATCAAGTTGAAATAGATGGAGTTGAGAGAGACCAGTAGAGCTCTGAAAAGTAAAGCAAATTATGTATTAGAAGACAAAGCATTCTGATTTTGCCGTTTCAACTTCAATACCAGATCAAAAGGTAGCTGGGTCTTGCTCTCCCTGACAATGTTCTCATGTACTCAGGTTTTCTTCAAGTTTCTCTGCCAGCTTGTTGGAGTTAAAAGCTTCGTCCAGAGCAGAACAAGAGAACAAGTTATGTAGGCAATTCTGAAGTATGAAGTTTGAGTTGTTTGGGTTGTGATGACTTTTCTCCTACTTTAAGTGATCACAGAGTCTCTGGAGCCTCTGTGTTCTCAGATGTGGATGCATAGAAATTGCACAGGTTTGACTTCTCTTTTTTCTAATAATACAAACTTATGAATCCACCTGGAAAATGGGAACCTTCCTTCTTTGCTCCTAGCAGCTGGCACTCACTGGACTTCATCCTTTAATAAAAGGACTGCAATGAATTCACTGATTTTTATTATCAAAAGCACCACTTAACCTAACTAATACTGTCTTGTACTGTGGATTTGTGGTTCCAGTGATAAGAAGTAAGCGACCATTGTGGATTAAACTGCCTAAAATTCTCCCTTTTTGGCTTACATAAACAAGAATTCTTCTACCACAAGAGTCCTCTCCCCTTGGAGTGGCTGGAGTTTGATGCAGTGTCCTGGAACTGTGGTGTTTTTTTCCCCCAGCTTATTAAGTGTGCTCTTGTGTAGATGAGTGCCCAACACCCTGTTTTAGGACTGTATTATTAAATTAACTGCTATAAAAGACTTTATCTGCTGAGCAAGGCTACTGACTTTTTCCTTGTAACAAGTGGTTCTCGCTTTGTCCCTGAAAGAACATTCTCACAAAGTGATTGCCCCTTTGCAACTACATCCAGCCTCCACGTGGAAGTAGACTTGGAAGATGTTCCAGGACACCTTCGGTACTGGCCGAGTTCACTGGGGACTGTCTAATGCCTTTGTAAGCAAAGTCTGCCATAACCTCTCAGTTTCCTAAAGGAGGGCACGAGCGGGTAGGAGTCCTCTCTTAGAAAGGCATTCTGCACATCCAGCATAATTCTGTGCTTCAAAGTATTTTTATTTTTTTAATGAGTGAGTAACGTGGTCTTGGTTTGTAGGCTGTGCCCTGTGTGCTGTTTATGCATGTAGCTTTACTACCATGTTAATGCACAAAGAGAAAGCAGCCATGACATTCCTCGTATAAAATCTTTGGCATCTGTTTCAACAACTTGTCTGATTTCATTTTGTTTTTTTTCCCTTGTCACAGCCAGAATTACTGTTCAATCACAGGGAAAACACTGTCTAAACCTTTTCAGTACACATGTGATCTTGGTAACTCAGCAACCTGTCAATATGCAGAATCTGCTCTTGATTGATCATCCTGGAGCTGAACCTTTCGTGCTGTTACCCAGCAAAACAAAATCTTGCATAGTGTTTAAACTGCAGCAGGCTTCATGTTGCTCTTTCTGGACAAGGGTGAGGGGATTGGTTGGGTGGTTCTTTTCCAAAAGGAAAGAAATATCTGTAAAGTTTCAGTTCACTGATAGCCCAGTGCTGTCTGCTATTAACATGTTAAGCTTCAGTACATGGAAGGGCTCTAAACGATGTCTGTGGACAGAAAGTTCTACAGGAAACTTAAATGAAGGAAAGAGAAATCCTGAAAAAACATCACTGAAGTAAATAACGTGGAACCATCTTCTAGCTGGGGTGGGACTGTCAGCCTGGAGACAATGTTTGTTCCTAGCAGTAGAAACCTGTGAGTTTTATTCCTAAACTCTAGAAGAGAAGCTTCACGTACAGGTGTTGGTAGCACCTACCCTGAGTGAGCCTTCGCAAGAGAGCTGTCAGCAGATACCAGCAACCTCGGCGGAGCTCTGCAAAAGCCCAGGCTTATGAGTGTTTCACAGAGGCAGTATCAGACAGTTCTGACACTAATGCAACTCTAGTGTAAAAAAAGTCTTGTTTATAGCTGTTTTCTAGGAAACTTCCAGAAGAACACTGAGTTTCACCAAAGACAAATCACTCACTTACTACAAAATTGCAGCTGGTCAAGATGAAAGTTTGTCCTTTAGGTCAGCTGAAGTTCTCTGCAATGTTAACATTTCATCACTTAAAATCAGCATGTTGTCTTGTGTGATGAGGTCACACAGACTGCTGCTCTTCATCTTTCTGCTTCCACTATGCCCACTCCAGTGAGTTTAAGTACAGCTATCACACGGTATTTTGCAGCCTTTCTTTTTCATGTTTCATTGTCAACTGATGTTGTCAGTCACTGCAACTTCACAAATCGTGGCATTGTCCTTGCATTTGATTTATTGCTGATGGCTGTAGTATAATTTGGCACCAACAGCCACAGCTTTGCCTGCCAGTAATTTGAGAACAGAGTGTGATTTGGACAAGTGATAGGACTGTCTGGGTTTTGTTGTTTTCCATGTCCCCTCCCCACCCCCTGCTCTGGCTGAGCCCTTTCTTGGTAAAGCAGTGTTGACATGTATGTTGGCAGTCACAGCACGCAGTGCGGTGTAAAATGTTTTTGTTCATACTGCAGGCACATCAACAATCAAATCACGACAATGCCAAACTACATAAAAATGTACTATGAGAGCTTTCAAAATCAACACTAAAAGTAAAGCTAAAGTAGAAGGGCAGCTAGTCAGTTGTCTTAAGCCAAAATTAAAGTGCATTCAGCTTTTACATTTCATTTTTATTGGGTGTAACTCAAGTCAAAAATAAAGCAAGCCAGACAGCAGTTTTATATAAAAGTCTTTATGTAGGAAATGTCTCAATTGCAGCATTGCAGAAGTTCTAATGTCAGGAATAGCTGGAGATTTTGAAACCCTCCCATTTCTGACATTTTGAAAAGCTGGCTAAAACTTTCCACTTTAAAAGGCAGTTTTACAGCAGCAGTAATGTAGGGATGACAGTGTACAGATGACGACTTGTCAGGAAGGCATCAGAGTGCTTCACAGCTACCATGATATTAATAGAACGGCAGATAGGAAAGAAGTTGTCTGCACAAGAAAAGGCAGGTGATCTTGATTCATATTTTCAGATGCTCCCAAAAATGGTTTATCAACTTTTTGTGCCTTGGCTTCCACTTTGAAACATGAAACTAATTCATACAGTGCTTTAAACATTTGGGTCAAGTATCTTTTAACCCCTAGCCCCTCTCCCCAGAACCCCTGTCTAGAAAGGACTTTGGGTTGGTCATGGTGTCCCTATGATGTGTAGCATCTGCAAGCAGTTCCCAGCAACTGAAGGTTTGGGGACCAAAGCTGAGCTGTCCAGTGCTAGGTTACAACTTTTCTGAAAACAGCTCCAGTAAGGGGACTTCTTGAGAATGCTGTACACATTCAGGTTTGAATTCTCCCTTGCTTGTAACGAGTGCTTAGTTTTCCACTACTGTTAGAACAGGTCTCTCTAAGGTCAAAAACGTAGAAATGCCAGAGCAAAACTGTGACTAGTAAACTAACTTGTTTAAGAGGTTAAAACAAACCAACAGTTTCAGTATTCATCAGGGTAGAGGGGCATGGACTACAATAAACAGGGGCCACTAGAACCACATAACCCCCCCACCACAGAAGACACAAAAGCAAATCCCCTCGCTGCTTCAGACACTGCAAGTAAATTCTAGAGCTTTATAATTTTCTACCTGTTATGTCTAATAAGTTTGTGAACTAAAGGTTTTGGTTTTCTATCAGGGGTGAGAGATGACTGGTAGAAGCAGGCTCTATAGAACAGAACAAGGGTGGGACTGCAGCTCTGGGACAGTGATGTTGGTGGGAGGGACTAGCAGTTGGGTCTGTGAGGAGAACCTAGTGGTCTGCCCCAAGTCTTGCTCCAGCAAGCAAAAGGGACCAAACAAATCATGTTTGCTGGATGAGGGATGCTGCAACATATCTTGGAGTGCAGGTATGGACTTTCTGAAGTTTCCCTGAGTACCTGCTGAGAAGCTGAGGCAAAGAGAAGTGGTATTTTGATACTGTAGCAAAGGCGAAGACTGCTGCACAGTTCTGCCCTATGGTCCTAGCTCTTGCTGCGTAATGAAATAGTTGATTTAATAAACTTTAGCCAGGGCCTGCAGGCTGCTTGCTGTTTATCACTTGAGCCAAGCTGCCTCTCTTGCCCAGCTTCTCCTTTTTCTACTGCTCTTGCAGGCTCAATTAGAAGAGCTGGCTGCAAAAGCACAAGACAGTGTGTGCATGGGGCTCCTGGAAACAACAGAAAGCAAGCGGGTAGCTTTTAGGAGTTTTGCCTAAAGGGGCACAGAGAAAAGAAACTATCTTCAGTTATGTAAGATGCCCTCCTGCCACAATTCCTACTTGTGCTTCCCGTGGTAACTGGGTCCAACTGTTGCAGTCTTGTTCTTCCAGAAGAGGCATTGCTGGAGATAAGAGCACTGGACAGCATTTAAATGCTAATTTAAATTTTGGAATCAATTTAAGATAGTTTATGGTCTCTGGGGTTTGCTACCTCTAAGTGTTTGAACCGCACGTGTTTACTAGAACTAATATCAAGACAAAGTATCTTCCAACTCAACTGCCCATCAGATGCAGTATGAGGAGTTTGCAGTGGGATGGGGTCAGCTACATGTGTTTCTTGAGCAGATGCATAGTTGCAGCGTGCATTACTGAGTCAATGCAAATGCTTTTGAAAGTTGAGCCGCAAGCATTGATCACTGTGTGCAACAGCAGACGTCCCAGATTAACAAATAAGCAAGACAAGTTGCAGAGTATTTTCTAAACTGAAAAGGTAAGCAAGCCAAGAATCAGGTCTCTTGCTTCTCCAAGGGTAGTTGAGAATGGGAAGAGCCTGTAAGATTTACTGTTTGAGAACAAGGGACACCTGGTCTTATAAACATTATCTGTAGAAAGAAGAGAGGGCACAGAATATATTGTGAGCAGCATCTGCTCTGCTTTGTGCAAGAAGGGAGGCTCTGCACAGAATGGTAAAGTCAAAGGTAGCTGAGGATCCACAGTTGTAAGGAATTAACAGCTCAACCTGCCTATGGGGAAATGAGAGTTGGCTATTAATGGCACACATATTTGAAGGGTTTGGATGTATACTCAGACAGCAAAGAAACTGGTTTGGGTATTTGCTGGGATTCATCTTTCATCCTGATTACCCTTGCAACAGCTCTTTTATACAGAACATAGTTGCATTGCAAAGTTAGTACACTGCTCCCAAGAGGGGAGTTTTCCTGCACTATTGTCTCCTATATGGATTAGTGGGTAAAAGAAATACAAAGAGAAGATCATCACACTTAACACTAGAAAGCAGTGAGCAGCAAGAGCTGCTGAGCAGGTAGGCTCAGGGGAGACCTTATTGCTGTCTACAACTACCTGAAGGGTGGTTGTAGCCAGGAGGGAGTTTGTCTCCTCTCTCAAGCAACCAGCACCAGAACAAGAGGACAGAGTCTCAAGTTGCACCAGGGGAAGTTTAGGCTGGAGGTGAGGAGAAAGTTCTTCACTGAGAGAGTTGTTAGCCACAGGAATGTGCTGCCCAGGGAGGTGGTGGAGTCACCATCCCTGGAGGTGTTCAAGAGGACGTGGCATTGGGTGCCATGGTTTACTCGTGGGGTCTGTGGTGACAGGTTGGACTTGATGATCTTTGAAGTCTCTTCCAACCTTGGTGATTGTGTGTGATTCTGAAGACAGTGAGAGGGCAGGATAAAGAGTGGAGCCCTGCAGGACTGAGGATTTTTTGTAGCACCTGTCCTTCCTCATCCTTGTATTTGAGTAATTCACTTATCCAAAGTCACTTGAAAAATAGGAGAGGAGTGCATTGGAAGGATGCAGAGGAGCACAGGATATGCTTAGGTTTGCACTGGGCTTGTGAAGGGAATCTGCCTCTCTTGGACTTGCTATGCAGGGCACTTGTTCAGAGACACATTCATGAAGTGTGCTTGATGGTATCAGGTCCTGGTAGGGATGCCGAGGGATGAATTTGCCGCACCCATAAGGTCTCAGCTCTTGGAGAGCTCACACCATAGCCTCACCCCTGCTAACAGTGCTGTACTCATGCTGTAATTCCTACTTCCCCTCTATAGGAAAAACACTGTATGACTGATGGAACAGTTGTGCCAACCCCCTGGTTTCACTGCAACTATTCCTGTTCACTTACAGCCCAAGAGCTTTCTTTGCATGTACATCCCCTTTAGTCTGCAGCAGTACTCCTGCAGCAGCTCCTCAACATACCTACTGTTTCCCCTCCTTCTACACCCAGAGCAGGTAACTCTGCTGGAAAATGTTTCTGCTACTCAAGTGCCTTCTCTGCCCTTTTGAACAGGGCAGAGGGCTCTAAACCCCAGAGGCTACTAAACCCCAGAGCACTACAGGCACAGGCCAACACATAAGAAAGGCAGGAAGGGCCTTGGAAAATGGATTAATTATGCCTACTCCAAAGATCTGGTGAAGTGAATGAGGTAGGCAGCCAAGAGGCAACTTTTAGCCCTGTTTCTTTTTATTCCTAGAATGCAATTTAGTGGAGAAGCTTTGATGAGGACTTGCAAGCCCCTCCCTAGGATGCTCATCACTGTCGCACCCCTCTGCAGTGAAGGCACAGATGGTAGCCCAGGTGTGAGTGCTAGGCTGGATAGAGTCACCAGCCACACTTCTTTGTGCACATGTGCAGCCTATTCCTG
Source organism: Melanerpes formicivorus (assembly GCF_026170545.1). Taxonomy (NCBI): domain Eukaryota; kingdom Metazoa; phylum Chordata; class Aves; order Piciformes; family Picidae; genus Melanerpes; species Melanerpes formicivorus. The sequence goes on along the minus strand of NW_027142414.1, from coordinate 3,321,140 downwards.
ATTTCAGGAGGCACTTGGAATGCAGACACCCAGCCCAGCTCCATCTCACTGGGCCAGCTGCACACAGCTTCCATCCTGACATGCTGTGCAGCAAGGGTGTGATTAGAACCTGTTTGTGTGCTCAGCTGCTGGCCTGCCAGGACCCCCTGGGAAGCAGCATGTCTGGTGACACAGTTGTCCAACAGAATGCTTCAAGTTGATCCCAGGATGAAAAAGCAGTTTCTGTGTTCCTTTTCTAAGATTTTGGGAGAATGGGAGTGCAGCCCCACAGTAGCCCCATCTCATTCATGAGCACCTTTTACCCCCTGGCAGGCTTCTAATCTTGTCAGTGGTTCCTGCCCATACTAGCTGCAGGATGGTCTTGCCCAACCCCAGCTGGTTACCAGGAAGGAGCTGGAGGTAACAGGGCTCCATGCAATGACAATTGTTCTCAAACACAAGACAGGGTCAGCCAATTGCTGAGCCCTGCTGTTCCAAGTCCACAGCTCAGACCTCTGTATGCAAAAGCCCTGACTCTGCACATCCCAGAGGATCTGGTTTGTCCACATGGGGCTTGTCTCCTGCTCCAGCTGCAGGAGCAAGCCTCCCATTCCAAATTGCTGACCAGACTTCAGGCCACAGGTGTGGCCTTTGTTAGGAAACACTACAGTAAACTAACAGGAACATTCAGCCTGGTCCTTTCCTTGGACCAGGAAAGGAGCTTTGTTCTACACATGCTGCCTTTTAAAGGGAATGGTGGTGGGGATGGCTACCATCATCTGAAAAGGACAATGTTCAGCATGGCCCAGCTCCAAGGGCTGACAGTGGGGAACAGCTGCTCTTTGGACTGCTTCCAACCACAAACATAGTAGAGAGAGTTGAAGCAGGGTATAAACTATGAACAGAATCTTTTTGTCAAGTCCCATTTCAGGGGTTTCAGACTCTGCTACAGAGCACAGACCAGACCAAAGCTACACCAAAGCCTCACAACACCTGTAACTTCTAGTGTCAACCTCTTGCCTCCTACCTCTGCTAATCCCCTCTGTTGCACCAGTCTGCTTGCTTATGTATACAGATGGAACCACAGCTACAAACTAGGATCAAGTTAGAGCAGACTTTGGACAAATTCAGCTAAACTGAGCAGGCCCTTACTCAAAGTTACCAGCTTTCCAAAGCTTACAGGTAAATTTCAAAGAGGCTGAATACTGCCTAACAAGTTAATCAGCATTCAGCTTTTATTTAGAAGATGTCTGTGTGCAGCAAGATTTGCTAAATCTGCTCAAGTTCAGAATTTCATGGGTCAAGCAAATGCAACAGCAGCACACAGTGACTCAACAGCAGGCTGACTGGTGCAAAAACTCTGGAGTCATGTACAGGTTGGCAGCTTTGTAGACCAGGTCTAAAGAGAATATTGGGTCAGTTATAGGAGAAGTGGTAGAGATCCTGTTTGACAGCCATGAGTAAGCCAGGAACCCCTCGGCTACCTCCAAGTCTTGAAGAAAACACCACACTGGGAATGGCATCTTTGGAGGCTGGGTGGGGAGAAGGGATGGTTCTAAGTAGCTGGGCATCTTGGAGACTCCAAATTCTGGTGTAGCAATCCTGACCAACTGGAACGGAAAGGACACACGGATTCAGCATCACACACTTTACAAGGCTTTGCAAGATTATCATCACAGAAGCAGGTCTGTGGGGGAAAAGTCTGAGCATTTCTACAGGCAGTAGAGGCAAAGTGCTTATCAGTACTTTCTGAAATAAATTCTGTGCTGAGTACCATGAAAGTGGGAAAAACATGCCTTTCCTGTGAGGCTGCAAAAGGTATGATCGGTCAGTAATGACAGTGCTTTCCTCTTTATCAAGCTCCTATGCCAAAAATGGGCAGAACAACTCACTGCCAAGTTAACAAGAACTCTTCTTCTGTCAATAACCAATCCAAAGAGAGGAGGTCACTATGTTTACAGTGACATTGTGAAACTGGGCTATACTATGAGGATTGAGGGGGTTTGATTCATTTCCTGTTACCTTTCCTCCCCCAACTCTAAAAAGCCTCTAACAAAACCAAAACCAACAAAACCCATAACGTCTCAGACTGTAGCCAAGTATCAGTGGTCCAGGCAGCTTACAAGGAATTAGACTTACCAGCCAATGCTTCAATCCATCACCACAGCACCCAACACACACATATACAGTTCTCAGTCTCTACATAAAGTTATCATCAAGTCTTCTGCTTACAAATTGTTGCTCTGGATTTCAAAATCAAGAGTTATCTGCCCTACTCTCGAGACAGACTCTGTCAGGGACAAGGGGACTTTTGCAGGACAGAGCAGCTAAGGCCAGTGAAATGCTATGTGGGAATGGTCACAGTAGGTGTGCAGCCATAACACTATTTCTTATTACATATTATAGTTTATTACAATAAGTCTAGGACTAAATTTCTGAATTTTAAAGAATGAACAGCTTTGCAGTTTCTAACAATTGTAGCTAATAAATGTTCCTCAGGCACAAGAAAACTGCTGTGGATTTTCTTACACACTCTGCAAATAGAGGGGAGAAAAGTCAACCACCAACCTGCTGTAAGAAGTCCTTCCTCCTCATTTACATGCACCGGGAGAACAGTGCTCTCATTGTGATGACCTCTGTACTGTTTCACACACTTGGCTGTTCTCAGGTCCCACAGTTTTATCTGCAATTTGAAGTAAGCAGACTATGAGTTAAGTAAGCAGAGAGCACTGGTTGATGAATAGGTGGTTTTGGAAGAGGACCCACATATGAAACTGCTACTGGATTCCAAACCACCACTCAAAGTACAGCAAACTGCCCTCAGGACAGGGATAAGTAGCTGTCAGTGCCTAAACAGTAAAAGCAGCAAAATACCCAAGCACAGCAAACCCATACCTGGCCAGCCATATCTGCTGCCATCAGGTAGCGTTCGGCCTCAAGAAGGCGCAGAGATGTAACTGCTGAGTCGTGGAACAGACGAACTGCTTTCCAGCTCTGGCCCTTATGGTTACGCTGGCGCACGTCAAGGCCAAAAATCTCACCTGAACGGCAGCCGTTGTATAGCATCGGTGTCTAGAAGGATCCAAGAGGAAGAAGCATGCTATGTAACATCTGGAAAGACCTTGTAAGTTACAGGCAGAATCTATGCCAGCCTTTGGAGCTCTCTTCTGCAGCTGTCGAATTATCTTGTTAACACAGGTATCAAGAACCAGAGTTTTTATCACAGACTGCAACATTTCTCAGCCAACTCATTAGTTCCACTCAAACCTCTCGAGCTGTGCATGTTCAGGTACGCAGGAAGGAGTCTGATGTGATGGCAAAACAGGAACTGAAATTCTCATATTCTGATTTCACCCTTCTCACTAAATCTTTGTGAATAGGCCCATTAGTATTTTAGAGGGGTTTTCTCCCTCTTGATGGAGACAATACGCTGAGTGTTAACAAAATGAGGTCATTTGCCATAATCAAAACAGGCTTACAAGGCATTATTACTATGCTCTTTGTTCTTCCTTCATTTCCTTTCTATCTCTGTACAATTAAGGAAAATTACCCCTTGCCACAGAGTCTGAAATCAATTAATCTTTTGTGTTGCTCTTCAGTTGTGTGCAAGCCTCAGACCACATTAGCTTCAGCAGGAACTGTAATCACAGCCTTATTTATGTACAGCACGACGTGTCTCATCACAAAGAGAACAAAGGGCCCACCCATGAGGCTGGGCTCTGAACAAGGGAAGGGTGTTGGGTTGTTCTTACCTGGGTGGCAAACTGTTGTGCCAATACATCACTGACGATGTTAAACGTCTGTCGATGGCCTGTCACTACGTTGGTCACAAGAACTCGTCGTGTCAGGCCTAAAGACAACAGATTATGTTTGTTTATTTGGGTAGCAGCTGGGAGACTAATGCAAGCAGTCCTTTCCACTGAGAAAGAAGGAATTGCTAGCCTTGCAGATCACCTGTGCTGAAGCAGTTGTCTGCCTGGGGATTCAGGCACCAGGCACAGGACCAGGCAGTGGATATCTTGAAGCTGCACAGCATTCCAGGGCGATCTCCTAGGAGAGGAGCAACACGTAAATGTCCATAAAATATTAGAACAGGACAACAACTTAGAAGGCTTCTCTGTATTTCCATGCTTCTTTCAAAATTTCAATATGAAGCACAGAAAATGTTGCCCAGTTAGTGTACCTGTGCTACACAAGAGACAGTAAGCAAAAGTGGGACTTCATGACTGTAAGATGAAGACTTCTAGTCTATACAGACAGATGGTTGTGAGAGATTGTGACATTTATTCAGTAGTCAGAGGGCTGAGCATGGTAGGGAAGAGAAAAATCTTGCTTGCAACACTAAGTAAGCTATTTTTTAAATACAGGTGGGCTAGAAGCACGAAACATCTACTCTATATGTTAACCAAAGCCTAACCTCTATGTTCTTGGCCTGCCTGTTTGGAAAAAAACAAAACACCAAAACCAACAACCCAAAAGTTTGAGTGAGTAGCAATATTCTAGGTTTGACCCTTATGTAGCTCCTGTGCAAAGACTACTAGTGGGCATAAATTTTAAGTTCTCAGTTTTTCCTTCCTTCATGGCACATCCACCAGGATCATACATTAGTCAGGCAGCATGGGTGACAAGTCTAAAACACGTGTTTAGACAGGTTAAATTCTACTTTGCTCCCAGCATCTATCTAGCAAGGTTCCCTCAAACAACCAATTCAGGCTAGTGAAGTCAGTAAGAAACTTGGAAATACCTAAGATGGTCTATAAGAAATACCTCACAAGAGGTCTCTAGTGGAACTCTGGGCACCTAATTATGGTGAAAGGCTTAAAATGTTTTATAGGCTAGTAGCCATCCATCTTCAGTGACTCTTCATGCTAACTCTATGCATCTTCTTGATTGGGGTATTTTTGTGGCTGCATGAATAGTATGATATACGAGATTTAAAATGGGTCTGTAACTGTTATCCATTACAGCCTTCCTCTGTATATTCAGAATGACCCTGTCTGAATGAAAAACAGGTTAGAGGACTGTGTTACTTGAAGAAGCATGTTCTGGCATCAAGAAAGTCCAATTAATAAAGTCCTCCCCCCCAAAAGACTGAACAAACTAGAATATAAAGATACAGCTACAACCATCAGACTTAAGACACAGGAGCTTGTACAAAGAGCTATAGCCCAAGACTTTTACCAGCTTTTCACTTTTGATTTCACTGAGCATACTTGAGTAGCTGTAAGAAAAGGGACTTAGCAATGATTCTAAGTAGCCTATATGGAAAACTGAGTATTTGTGTGCAACTTCTGAGTATTAGTCACAGGCCAGGCTACTCATGGACAACTTCAAAGCTTAACAAGTGGGGGAATTCTCCTGACAAAATACTAAACCATCAGCAGCTGCAAGTAAACTACTGCTTTGGATACTTTTTGTTAATTAATTCTTAAGGCAAGTTTTCATCTGTTCACTTCAACTGTTTCAGACTTTCTGAATTTTACAAGAAAACAACAGTCTTGCCAGCTGCTGTTTTTCAGAAGAAAAGTGTGGAAATAATCTTCCTTTTGTGCTGTTATCACATTGTAACTGCTGTCAAAAAATAGAGGGGAAAAAAGCCCCAATAACAAAACCACCCTACCTGGGTTAGTGCTGCTGAACAATGATGCTGGAAGCAGACTGGCACAGCCTGGTGTTTCTGCAATTCCCATGAGACACAGCTTGCTGAAGGGAGTTAAGGAAAACAAGATTTCTTCCTAGAACAGAAGAGGCTGCCTAACATTTATGGCTGGGAAAAGCAAGATGCTCTGACACAGCCACAGCTCACAACACTTTCCCTTCGAGCCCTTTGATGTACCTTATGATTTACAATTAAGTCTTTGGACTTTCCTTAGCTTTCATAGGAAAGAGCCAGAAAGAACTCAAATTCTGGCTTCTGTATTTTCACCATTGGAAATACAAGATAAGAGGAACGCCAAGACATCTTTCTAGTGATAGAAAAAAATCCATGGTTTACATGGATCATCTTTCTCCCCTTTAGTACATACAGATGACACTCCATTAATATAGAACTGTCTTTCATGGAAGGAAGTTGGAAAAAGAGAAGCACACATTGGGGAAGCAAGGAAGACTCATTTTAGATTAAAATACTTTATAAAGATTATACCAGGCATAAATAGCATCTGAAAGACGCATTTCGATTTCAGTGGGGTAAATCTTGTGAGAGGAAAACATGAAACAGTGAAACAGAAACAATCCCCAACTCCTAACCAGCTGTGAGCAAGCCTGATGAGCTCCTGCCACCTTCTGGATAGGTCCTGAATTGCGTTGCCCAGGAGACATGACGCACATTTCATAGTATCATAGTATCAGTCAGGGTTGGAAGGGACCACAAGGATCATCTAGTTCCAACCCCCCTGCCTTGGGCAGGGACACCCCACACTAGATCAGGCTGGACAGAGCCTCATCCAGCCTGGGCTTAAACACCTCCAGGGACGGGGCCTCAACCACCTCCCTATGTAATTCAGACCACATCTTCTGCCTGCCATCTCCAACGTTAAAATCCCCTTTTCTTCCTCTCTTCTGGGCTCTGTACCATCCATTACTGCTTCCTCTACTACAGAATCAGCGTTCCTCCTGTTCTGAGACAGGTCTGCAGAACGTGCTTTGAAAGTTGCAGGGCATGATGCCAATGGATTGCTTCCATTCTCCTCTCGCCTCAACTAGTATGGGGATGGTTTACAACAGAAACCAGCTGATTCACTTTCTCTCTTGTCCTTTTGCCTCAGCCAATTCCTAAACATCAGATCATTTTGGAAATGGCATCTACACTGTTAAGAAGTCTCCAGGACAGGAAACATAGTCTTTCATTTATTGCTACATTGGAACAATTCTGCTTAGATCTGTATCAGAAGCCATACATCTGGTTCACCAGCTCAAACATCTTTCAATAGTTAATCACTTTCTCCTTTTTCCAGAAAACTTAATTTCTAGAGCAACTACATGAGAGAGCTTCCTGGAAGTTAGTTGTTCTGTGCAGTGTGATGCAGACTTGTGAAAGCCAAACTGAAATGTTGCTTTTTATAAAAAGGATATAAAACATGAGAATCTGGATGAGTCAGTGATGCCCAGCACACAGAGTTCACCTTCAGACACAAGAAGACATACTAGTTTTGTTATCACTTACTCCATTTGTGAAAGGGTATTTCTATGCAAAAATGACATAAAACTGCCTGGGCACACTTCCTTAGCCCACTAGGTAGCCCAGTAAGAGGATATGAGTCTTTTAGCCCCATATTTCTCTTAAATGCATGAGACAGACACACTGAGAGGTCTGTCCAAATGGACTGAGGCACCAAGCACATATTATTTAAGAGATTATCCTTAACAGAGTCTGATCTTGAAGAGATTATGAAAGCCTGTTTTAAATATGCTTGATGCTCTAGAATAACCACATTTCCCCACAGTCACTTTTAAGAAAGGAGCATTTAAATCTTAGTAGTTCCTGGCCCTCAGCATCAGTTTTGTCAGCTATGGCCAAGTGCAACCCTGAAGTAAGCACTGTCCTTGGAAGCTGGAACATAATCTTCTGTTCCCAATGTAGCATAACATTCCTGACAACTAACAGTGATACTGAGGACTTTCAGAGACAAGTTTACTCTGACTTTGTATTTATCCAAGCTTCACATTCCTAGGTTCTTCTTACTCCCTTCCACCAACTCTCATGCATTTCCACTTGCACCTCCCAAGCACAGCATTGTGAGTGCAGCAACAGAAGGAAGCAGGAACAGAACACAGTACTTTGCGGTTTGTGAAGTAGAGGTTGTCATACATCTCCACAGTGAGGGACTCCTTCCCCAGACCACGGAGGTTGATGATCCCATATTTGCATCCTCCATGCTCTACATCACTCACAGTGAATATCCGTTCACAAGCAACATCTGCCTGCAAAAGAACAGCTTACTGGTCACACTCAATAGAAGCTTACAGGAAAAAGCAGCTTGAGGGAGCTGCATTAGGTCTAAAATGAAACAGCACATAAATTCTGATCCCTTTAACACCATTCCCTTTTCATTCATCTCTAGAAACACTGGCCAACTCCTTTTTTATGTATGGACAGGAAAAGACACGAGTAAGAACAGGATTTGCACAGATGTAGCAGGTTACGGTAGAGGACTCAGACCAAAAATTTAAACCTTAAACATGGAATTCTCCTGCTGTTGGATCACGGCAAGGAGCAGGAGAAAAAAAGGCCGTTGCCACCTTTCAATTTTTATGACACTAACTTTCTGACTTCCTTCTGGCTCCACATGCCTCTGCAATGCTCTGGTTACAAGACCAGGACCTGGTCCTAACAAGCGTCCTACATAGACTATGAAAGGTACTCACTTCAGAGACCTCTCTTCCATGTGCAGTACCATTGAAACCAGGAGAAACTGGTTCATGAAATGTAACAGGTTTACAGATGTTTACACAGATTCTCTGGAGCACAGACTTCACTACTCTTAAAAAGTCTCTCCCATTTCCCACTTCTTTCTCTTAAATCTCTTCACTCTCCCTCCTAATCCACTCAACTCCTGTTTATTACCAAGGGAACATGTTGATCAACTTAAAAAAACCCACCAAAACCAAACAACAATAAATCACTTTCATATCCAACCTTTTTATCATTTTCCTTTCTAGGAAAGGAACAGCCTCTTACTATCTGTTTAAATTTACCAAGCACAGATTTTCAGACTCAACACAACAGAGATCTATGGGATCTGATGACAAGATCACTGAAGATGGGGGCTCTCTTTATCACAGTTTGAACACTTCTCATAACATACCACAATTGTTTTAAAATTGTTGGTTCCAGCAGCTGAGGAATCTGGACTATGAATTTCAATCTTCTTCCTCTGCATGCAGTTCACTTTTAGTTCATGGACCATCCTGTGAAAGCAGGTCAGGGGAGAGGGGTGGGAGGGGGAGAGAGAAGAGTTCAGGTAAGCCTAGGTTTAATGCCAAGGAAAAGAATTCTGGATAGGATATCCAGAACTGCTTCTCGATCACAGAAGATAAAATGCCTGAAAAACTAGTGTGCTGCAATTTCCTGTATGTTACCCATGAGCATGTGCCTCTTCCACATGCCTGGAACTGCATCCGGTTATTTTGAACCCCAGCACACCTTCGGTAGCAGAAACAGCACAGCAAGTCACCAACTTGCTGCCTGCACTGTTACTGAATCTGAGCTCTCCTGCCTGCTGTAATGGAGGAGGCAGGAAGAATGGTCATGTCAACTGAAGAACAGCCATCCAAAGAAAAGCTGCACTGTATGCATAAAGCACCATGGGGCAAAACACCATAGACACAGAAAAAAGAGTGAAGTTTTAAACTCCATTTATCTGAATTGGGGAAATTTATTCTTTGTTTGAATCCTCATCTTTTTAGTAACCTGATTATGAAAGAATAGAACTATTTTTTTTTTATTCTGAGTAATATGGCCCTCTTTGTCCTAAGTGGGACAATGAGAAATGCAAAAACCCTGACAGGAACAGTTGCACTAACAGCAGAACTTGGTACTGCAAGCAGAAGAAAATCAAATCGTTGTACCTGCAATAACTTCTGGAGCTGAGCAAACCCAGCTGCCTTTTCTGTAGCAGCACAGATGAGTTCAGTCCAGCCCTTGCTGTTTTCTGGAGGAGAACAACATTAAAGCGTACTCAGTTATTTGCTTGTCCACAACTCAAACATGGCTGTGGGCCTTTGATGTTTGGGCTATTTAGGCAACTTCTTCCTCCAGCCTACATACATTAAAATTTCCAGAACACCTGTAAAACACCATCTCCTCAGACTACTATAGGAAGCAAATAAGAACATATTCCTCTGAGAAACAAAGTACTTCTATGAACACAAAAAGTGGAGGAAAAAAAAGCCCTCCAAGAGAGCAGCCATTGTTTTCATTTGACATAATCAGCAGTACCACCTTGGGGTGTAAGGTCACCTTCTGGTTTCACCAGAACACCTCACATTCTTAATATACAGCAACTCTTTTCATCACAGCAAGACTTCTATTAACCATGCAGTCCTACTGCTGCACCAAACCACTTTTCCATTCTTTTAAAAGAATTTTCACACCATTGCCTTCTGGGGAGATCAAAGGACAGAGTATTTTGCAGAGCTGCAGAACAAGAAATCCTTTTGATGATGTTCAGACAAAGCAAGTATTTGAGAGTCAAAATGTTCATACCTGGGAGCCTAACTCAGATGGCCAATTCAACAGGCAGATTTTGAGAAGAGATGCATAGCTAGATCCCATTAACAGCAACGTGGCCGCAGCTTTTTGGTATCTAATGAAACCTACACTGCTCATGGAAACAGCTAAAACACCACCACTAAAAAAACCCAAAACAACAGAACCAACAGTAGCACTTTCACAGGGAAGACTGAAGTGCTAAATAGCTGGGATAGACAATTGTGTTACCCGAGGAGAAAAATACTGCTCACTTCTTCCAAATGACAGTGCATTTAATCTGAGCTCTGAGATGCAAAGTCATGACAGCTTTCAGGTAATTAAGATACATCTTTGTTGGGTAATTTGCCCAGATTACAGATATGCATGACCAGCATTAACCCTGCTGTAGCATTGTGTGATGAGAAGCACAGAGGTTTTCCAGCTGCAAAGATAAGATTTGCCTTGATTTTACCTGGCCAAAAAGCTCTTAGTGAAAAAGCCATTTCCACAAACTACCATTGGTATTTTTCCTTCAGGGACCAGGAATACAAAAGCAACACATTTATTAAACACGTGGAAACCTTAAAATTAAGGCCCTACTTTGCTAATTCAAGGCAGGGATTTGTAACCTGGAGTCCAGTGTCCTAACTCAACTGTAACCATTGGACAATCTGCAATTCTGAGCACAGTTTCTCTCTCTCTACAGATATATTTTTTTTGGTAATGACTTGCTTTAATTCCTGTGTGGAACAGCCAAATAAAAGGCTTCAAGGAGTATAAATTCTCAGCAGAAAGAAATTTTCATTTCTTCAGACAGCTTAGGGAACTGTACATAGTTAGAATTGAAAGGCTTTAGTTTATAATTTGTCTTGGGCTAGAGCACAATAAAGCCTAATTGCATTCTTTTTCAGAATGTACCTTCTTTTGTTTTTCTTCCTCTTCTAAGAGTCTCAGTCTTTTGCATTCCATTGCCTTGTACTCAATGCTCTCCTTGGTGAGTGGGTTGTAGTTATTATGTCCAGGCAGCAGGCGAAAATAGCGGTTCTTTTCTGAGTCATAGTAAAATCCTGGCAGTTCTTAAAGGGGGGAAAAAAAAGAGGGAAGGTGGGGAAACCCAGACAAAATCAGATGCATAACCAAGTTAGTCTATTGCTCTTTGACACCTTGCATCTTCATGGGAATGTCAGCCACAACGGTCAAAGCTCTTGTTCCCAGGTGGCAAGCATGGTACACAGAGTACGAACTGATGGCAGGCGCTTAAGGAAACAAAAGATTATTTTTAGCTTTCAAATGCAGTGCCCTTACACAGGTACAGAAGGGATGTCACCACTGACCAAGATGAAATTCAGGCAGATCAGAGAAGCAGGGAGGAAAGGTTTTGCTGCAGAAAAAACGAAAGACCCTTCTTCATAAATCAGACACAAGGGAACACTCTTGGTGAAAGACTAGGTAGGGCAGCTCCAAACAACAGACAAATAACTGACAATGCAGCATTGCCCTAACTAGAATTAAGTGATTCACTTCCAAGAACAAGCCACTTTTCTTCAATACATGGGAGAGATTGAGATATAATCAAGAGTACATTTGGACAATATATAGAGGCTCCTTCCAAAGGTAAACTGGGATGAGAGAGACATTCTGGTTTAGTGCTTCACTGCCCAGGTAAATTGATGGAGGCAGACAGGTAAAATACTTGGACAGGTTCATAATGGTACATTGTCTCGAGACAAAGGATTGTTTTCAGAAGAGGCGAGTGTTAACGTTTTGTTTCCACAGGTTTTGTTTAAACCTTTATCTACTACCAGAGATTGAATTTCAAGTAATCTCTTTTTGCTGCTGTTCCCAATTCAGCTCCTTGTCAGCATCTTTTAGATTTCAGCTTAGCAACAAGTGACCAAAGGGTATTCAGGTCATCAGAAAAATAAAGTTAGTAAATGAATCAATAAGGTCCATAAAAAGCACGCTGCATTTAGTGTACAGAACCTGATTAGACATCAACAACTGTTGGGTAAGATACATCTCCTAACATACTCACAACCTCTTAAGCACAAAAGGGCGATGTACAAAAAAGGTCTCTTTAAACTCTGGCTTTATTTCTTGCTAAAAGGCTAGAGTCCACAATGTTTCAGGACTCTCCTGTTGTGTTGTCCTGTTTCAGGACTTCTCCTGTCTCCACGCTCCCACAGCCTCAGCTTTTGCTAGGGTTGTTTAAAAAGTCAGGAAGCCAGAATGCAGATGTGACATTCTCCTCAAGAGCACTGCATCATCTGGTTTCACCAGCAAACTCCCTGATAATAAGCAAACATTTACCCAGGCTGCATTTCTTGCAGACCCCAAAAAGCACTGAAGGCATAAAGACAGATATTTCCTCCACCCCTCAAAATGGTGTATTTTAAAAGACTATTACATGTATTTTTAAAGACTGTTACAATTTTTTTTACAAGCTCTCTAAGTTTCTTTGCTTATGTAATGTTTCTCTTGAAAGATGTATTTTAAAACATCTTCAGTCCAGATGAGAAAAGAAACAGAGGTTGTTTTCTTCTTTCTCTGGAGGGAGATCCTGAATTTTACTCTTTTCACTTTCTATTAGCCTGGCTAAGCACACAAGCTTTCAAACATGAGACATGCCTGCGGGCCTCAAAGTGCATTTAGCCCTGCCTTCTAGATCCTCACTTTCTACACCTTGTTATGTTAGTTTTCTCTACTTCTCCTGTCATACCATACTTTTTTCATGCTATCAGCACAGAGACGCCAATTTCTGACCCATAAATATGGTTTCTTACCTGGTACTACAGAGTTCTGTGTTAAACTGGATGAAGAAGAATCTTCACTACTGCTGGGGCCTTCATTCACTGGGGTCTGTGGTTCCTCCTGCTCCAGCCTAGCAAAACAGGACTGCTTCAAGATAGGCTCACAAATGTTCTACACATCCCTCTACAAAGGTTCTAGAAAGCAGCTTGTTACTGACATTATGAAGCACAATTTTGTGGAGCTGTGATAAGGTGCTTGGTGCCATGGTTTAGTTGTTTAGGTGGGTTGGATTGGTTGATGGGTTGGACATGATGATCTTGAAGGTCTCTTCCAACCTGGCTTATTATTATGATTATTATGATTCCATCATACACTAACCCATGAAGCAGTGAAAATATTCAGCTTAAAAACATTTCAAAACCAGCAGAGATACCAGCACTTTAATTACTTGCTAAAATATTAGAGGTGGCTGACCTGCAAGTGCCTTCAACTCTTTCAGCAAAAGATTAATTCTGGGCATTTTACCACATGCCCTGATTAGAAGAAAAGCCCACCCTTGAAAACATTCAAGTCTTCACAGCATAGAGACAGTACGAGTTAAACATCAACACCAGGTCAAAAATATTTTGCTGTTCTCTTTGTAATAAGAATTTCATTGATGAGGCTCAGAAACATGCAAAATAAATAATAAAAAAGGTTTAATGAAAATTCCAGGAAAGACAAGTCTCTTCTTTTGGCGTAAAGATCATGGTTTAACAGTGTAACTGCAGCTTTCTCCTTTTTGAAGGAATTTAAACGGGCACATTCAATTCTGATGAGCAAAACTCCACTGGGATGTTTTCTGAATCACTCCCACAATTCCCACTTTTTAAGACAAGTCTTACTGCACATCATCATCCTAAAAGCATTAGGACAAGATGTTTTGGAAGAGTCATGATTTAGTGAAAAGAGTACCAGCTCTGCTACCCTTTCATTATACAACCTTGAAAACAAAGGACCTAAGTGATCTAGAGAGAGAAAAACACCCCCTGCCAAAACAAAGCACTCAAGTGTACAGCTTTTTAATAAAATCCTTTAAATTCTATATTCACTCCATTAGGGCCCATTTGCATTTCTAACTTTTCTTACATGAATACAACTAATGGGGCAATTCATACATATGTGTGTCTTTCTCTCAAAACATATTTAAAACCCCCCAACTGCTTAAAGCATTGCAGCAAAGAACTGGCCTCTTTTAATGCTGCAAGGCATACTGAAGAACATGAGAAAGGGGGAAAAAAAAAGCTATAAAAGTAGTTCAAAAGCAGGCAAGTTTAAGTTCTAAACCTTAAACTACACTTTTATGAAAGAATCAGTCTTCAAGGCAGTGGAGTATTCCTGAGATCTTGTTTCAGTTTCCTGATCAGCTAGATGTAGTATTATTACCACATTACTTAACATGCCTTCAAACTTCCAGGAAGGTCCTATAATGACAACTTTTACATGAAGTAAGTAGGCAGGTGAAACGAAGTACTTGTAAACATGTTCCTTCCCTGAACTATCTTTACATATTGATGAAGAGTTTATGGACCACGCATAAATGAAAATAACTATCTCATGGAACACATCAGTTTAAAATCAACATACAGTCATGAACATAAACATTTCCAGAAATCAATGCAATTCCACTCCCACTAGGAGTGAGGGATCTACCAGAATTACTGTCCACTAGCTTTTTAGATAGCAACCTTTCCACTTCTTGATAGCGACTGTTCTGCAAATGTAGGCACAACATCTGAAGGCTTAACCCGTGCAAAGCACAAGCCACATACACTTGCCTTTCAGTACAGTTACTGCGATTTGGTCTTCTGTACCGACGGGGACGGTAGCTGTGCTTGTGATTATTCCATCCATGCTTTTCTTTGCCTCTCCAGTAATTTCTCTTCATCTCTACCTATGAAACAAACATATACACACATACTTCAATGTAACTTGCCTAATATACAAGACAGGCTCTTAACACAGCCTGTTTTCAACCAGTTTCAAATAGCTTCGCAGGTGGCCGAGAGGTCAAAACCTAGAAGGCGCACCGAAGGCAATTATTTACTTTTAAACAGAAACACCTTGAGGTCCAAAAGACATCAAACCGTGGAGAAAACAAAGGCAGACCACCACCACCGGCCGTTTGAGAGGAGGCCGACATGAGCAACGGCACAGCGCGGACCCCTGCTGCCTGCAGCACTACTACACACGCGAACTTTGCCCAAGTTCACCCCTTCTCTGGGCGGAGAAGTCCTACAGCCAGGCCGAACCCGGTTGTCAGCAACAGCCACCTCCCTTCCGAGCCGAGGGGTTCTCTCATCACGGAGACCAGCTGAAGCAGCCAGCGGCGGCCTGCCCGCTTCCACTGCGGGCCCGCCGGCCCGTCCACCTTCGCCACGGGCCCAGGCCCTTCGCTGCCCCCGTGAGAACACGGTGGGACGAGCGGGCGGCCTGCCCGAGAGTCCCTTCCTCAGCACGGCAGCCAGGCCGGGCAGGAACCCCCAGACACGGCTTTATGAACGACCAGGCCTACGGATCAGCTACACTAAAAGCCTGCTGACCTCCTAACCAGGCCGGGACCAGCTCCACGGCTCGCCTCGTCGCACCGAAAGTAAAAGCCCCGCATACGGACGCAGAGCCCCAGACAAACATTCCCCACCACCCCCCCTACAACACTCATCCCTCACACACACCGTCTCCGGCGGCGGACCTCACCACTTCCACCCTGCCGCCGAAGCCCCGCCCTCCCCCTTGGGAGCACCTGACTGGCCCTCCTCCCGCGCCCGCCGCCTGACGGACATCTCGCTCAGCAAACCGCAGAAGGCCAAGCTGGCGCGTGCGCCTGGGTCGGGTCGTACAAGTAGAACCTGAGTTGGGGAGGACCTGTGAAGGCGGGCGGGTTGGAGTTAGAATTTGGGCTCTGTGAGGGGAAATAACCGTTTCCTCTCTCGGGTGGGGTTGCGGATTTGCAGGGCACGGTGGGGAAGGAGATGGAGGTATGTGTTTCTGAGAGATGGGGAGACTGAAAGGGTGCCGCTCCTTCCATTCTCTGAGCCTTGCTGATTAGAGGCCATCCTCTAGCTCTGGGGAGCTAGAAGTTGTTACAATAGCTGTAAATTTATCAAGAATTTAGAAAAGAAAGTGATGCTTTTAAGGTGAACCGCTTATCAGAGGGTTCTTGATGCTAAAACAGTTTTTGGGCTTTCTGGGCAACAAACAGGTAGGTGATCTGGAGGCAGTAGTACTAGGGCAGCTTTGGGACACGGCAAGCAAGCAAGGTGGGAGAAAACAAAATCGGGTCTGTAGCAGTCAGTAGTAACTCCTCAGTCGGTCAGCAAAAGCTAAAACTGCAATGAAAGGGTGTGCTGATAACTGCCCTCTTCTTACAGATGGAAGGAGGTCCTTCTCAACCTCTTAGGAAAGGTGTCCTTCAGCTGGTTTTGTACAGTGGCCTTCCCCTTCCTGCTTATAAAGCGTCTTGGGAGTAAAAAGTTTAAACCAATACGGTAAAAATGCCTTTTTTTTCATCTAATGAATGGTTAAGATTGCAGCAAAACATGAGCCATAGCTGACTGAAAAATTATGGGAAACTGAAGTTTTTGTCTTTTTCCTCCCAGAAGTTCAGGGGTTTGTTATTTTAATAATTTTAGATGAGAAAACACCAGTACTGGGGAAGCTGGCAAGGGCGTGATAGTTGTTCCTTTGAATGCTTAGGCCTTGCAAAAGTTTGCTATGGTTACTTGCCAGGAGAGTGTTTTGGGGAGGGGTGGGGTTGGTAGGATTCTGATCTGTCTTTCACTCAGACTGTGGTTTAAGTTCAAAATGCAGAGTTAAAAATAGGCTGGGAAAATATGCTTGAAAGATGCAAACAGCTGGAGAGTTCACCTGCAGCTTGTATAGTGGGTGAGCTTTACAAGGCAAACCTCAAAATGGTCTTAACTCTAAGGCATTTCTTGTTGGTTAGGCCTATTTTTCATAGTATCATTCAGGGTTGGAAGGGACCACAAGGATCACCTAGTTCCAACCCCCCTGCCATGGGCAGGGACACCTCACACTAGATCAGGCTGGCCAGAGCCTCATCCAGCCTGGTCTTAAACACCTCCAGGGATGGGGCCTCGACCACCTCCCTGGACAACCCATTCCAGGGCTTCACCACTCTCATGGTGAAGAACCTCCTCCTCACATCCAGCCTGAATCTCCCCACCTCCAGCTTCATTCCATTCCCCCTAGTCCTATCACTACCTGAGATCCTGAGAAGTCCTTCCCCAGCCTTCCTGTAGGCCCCCTTCAGATACTGGAAGGCCACAATGAGGTCACCTCAGAGCCTTCTCTTCTGCAGACTGAACAGCCCCAACTCCTTCAGTCTGTCCTCATAGGACATTCATAATGCTTTAGTGATACTGATCTTTAACCTTCACTAGATAATTTTGATTTTTAATACAGTAACAGGAGAAGAGCAAAACTTCCTATAGGAAGCTGGTACTTGGTGCCATGTGTTAGCTGTTTGGGTGGGTTGGATTGGTTGATGGGTTGGATGCGATGATCTTGAAGGTCTCTTCCAACCTGGTTTGGTTTATTCTAAATTCAGAAGGAATCAGCAGCCCTTTCTATTAACTTTTTGTTTGTGAAGTTGTTGATAGCCATCGCTGGTGAAGACTGGATTCAAAGTGATGATTTATTAGGACCTGTGTGTAGATTTGGTGCTGATACATGTGTGGACAGGGTTCTGGGGAATGTGTTTTTCCTGTTTGCTGGCTTATGGCATGTAATTCAGAGTGTCTGAAGCTTTACAAGCCATGTTATATAATCTGTTTCTTTCATTGGGTTTTGTTTCATCTTTTTAATTTCTGATACCGGTGAGCGACGTTTCAGGTTCTGTGACTACTGTGCTGCTTGTAAGCTGTGGGTTAAATGATTTTTTTTCCACTTGTATCGCATATACTGCTTATGGAAATTCATAATCAATAATAGGGTGGAAGATACTTTGGAGATAACTGGTTTTCTGTGTATATATTTAAATAAAACACACATGCTGCCCCTACATTGTTCCTCAGCAATTGTTTGTCTAACCTCTTAAATCCTTTTGCTTTACTTTATTCTGATTGTTTTATTGTATCTCACTGGAATGTTTTCTGATGTGTTACCCAAATGCTTACAGCTGCAGTTTAAACCCATTACTGGTACTCCTTCTGCCTTCTATGGATATCCAAACCAATTTATTATCTTGCTCTCTGCAGCCATATTCGAAAATTGGTAATGCTGTCCCACTTGAGTCTTTTTTCTGCAGATTAACGACTGGCTAAAGAATGCCAATCCACTTGGATATTACAGATGACATCTTTAAGCTTTGATTATTCTTGCTTCATTTTTGGACCCTTTCCATGATGAGGACATATCCTTGAAGTGCTTCCCAAAACTTGGATATACCACTCCTTGGCTGAGGCCTTCCTAGTGCTGAGTGTTTTGCAGGCTGTACTCACCTTGAGAGCTGTGTGGTGTTTTGCAGCTTCACCAACAGCCTTAGCTTGAAGGTTGTGGTCAAAAGGGATGTCGGAAGTTCAATCTGAGAACTCCTATGTGAGCAGCTCTTTCCACTCTTGGTTTGCCTGGATGGGCAAGGAGCTACTGGACACACTATTACTTAAAAGGAAACTCTACAGGAAGTGGAGAGAAGGACAGGTAGAACAGGGGGAATATAAGGAAGCTGCCCGAGCAGCAAGAGTCCTGGTTAGGAAAGCCAAAGCAGAGTTTGAATTGAATCTAGCCAGGGAGATTAAAGGGAACACTAAGAACTTCTACAGGTATATTAATGGGAAGAAGAAGACTAGGGAAGGTGTGGGCCCCCTCAGAAAGGAAAATGGTGACATGGTCACAAGTGATGAGGAAAAGGCTGAGGTACTTAATAACTTCTTTACCTCAGCCTTCACTGCAAGGGCCTCTAGCCACACTCCTGATGTTATGGAAGACAGAGCCAGGGACGGGGAGGAAGAACTGCCCATTGTAAGTGCAGATCAGGTTCGTGATCACCTGAAGAACCTGAAAGTGTTCAAGTCCATGGGACCCGAGGGGATACACCCACGGGTACTGAGAGAACTGGCAGATGAGGTTGCTAAACCCCTCTCTATTATATTTCAAAAGTCATGGCAATCTGGTGAAGTCCCCACAGACTGGAAAAGGGGAAACATTGCCCCCATCTTCAAAAAGGGCAAGAAGGAGGAACCAGGGAACTACAGGCCAGTCAGTCTCACCTCTGTGCCTGGAAAGATCATGGAGCAGATCCTCCTGGAGTCACTACTCGCTCAAAAGAATAGTGAAGAGGTGATTGGGAGCAGTCAGCATGGCTTTGCCAAGGGCAAATCCTGCCTGACCAACCTGGTTGCTTTCTATGAGCAGGTGACAAAATTAATAGATGAGGGGAGAGCAACTGATGTCACTTACCTGGACCTGAGCAAAGCCTTCAACACTGTCCCGCACCACATCCTGGTCTCCAAACTGGTGACACATGGGTTTGATGGGTGGACCACTAGATGGATAAGGAACTGGCTTGATGGCTGCACCCAAAGAGTGGCTGTCAATGGCTCCATGTCCCAGTGGAGGCCAGTGACAAGCGGAGTCCCTCAAGGATCAGTCCTGGGACCTGTCTTGTTCAACATCTTTGTGGGTGACATGGACAGTGGCATTGAGTGCACCCTCAGCAAGTTTGCTGATGACACCAAGCTGTGTGGTGCAGCAGACATGCTGGAGGGAAGGGAGGCCATCCAGAGGGACCTTGACAGGCTGGAGAGGTGGGCACAAGCCAACCTCATGAAGTTCAATAAGAGCAAGTGCAGGGTCCTGCATCTGGGTCGAGGCAATCCCAGGCACAAATACAGGCTGGGCAGTGACTGGCTGGAAAGTAGCCCTGAGGAGAGAGACTTGGGGGTGCTGGTGGACAAAAAGCTCAACATGAGCTCTCAATGTGCACTTGCAGCTCGCAAAGCCAATCAGATCCTGGGCTGCATCAAGAGAAGTGTGGCCAGCAGGTCGAGGGAGGTGATCTTCCCCCTCTACTCAGCCCTGGTGAGACCCCACCTGGAGTACTGCATCCAGTTCTGGAGCCCCTATTAGAAGAGGGATGTGGAGGTGCTGGAATGTGTCCAGAGAAGGGCCACAAGGATGATCAGAGGGCTGGAGCACCTCTCCTATGAGGACAGACTGAAGGAGTTGGGGCTGTTCAGTCTGCAGAAGAGAAGGCTCCAAAGGTGACCTAATTGTGGCCTTCCAGTATCTGAAGGGGGCCTACAGGAAGGCTGGGGAGGGACTTCTCAGGTAGTGATAGGACTAGGGGGAATGGAATGAAGCTGGAGGTGGGGAGATTCAGGCTAGATGTGAGGAGGAGGTTCTTCCCCATGAGAGTGGTGAAACCCTGGAATGGGTTGTCCAGGGAGGTGGTTGAGGCCCTGTCCCTGGGGGTGTTTAAGACCAGGCTGGATGAGGCTCTGTCCAGCCTGATCTAGTGTGGGGTGTCCCTGCCCATGGCAGGGGGGTTGGAACTAGATGATCCTTGTGGTCCCTTCCAACCCTGAATGAAACTATGAACTGGCTATGCTTTGGCTGGTTGTGACTGACTGCTGCTCTTCTCAGGATGGTTCTTGGACTGATGAAGGCCACTATGGCCTGTAGAATGCACTCTGCTCTCAAGGTCTGTCCTACATTTACTCTTGTCTGTTTTCCTACTTATTTGACTTGAGGGACTGGTTTTATACCTGTATGGTATGTGTCCAGGCTATATTTATTTAGTTAATCAGTTAAGTTTAAAATATATTTGGAAATCAAGTGAAAACAGTCTGTAAAGACCAAATGTTGCTAGTATTAGAATTTTGTTTCAACATAGGCTTAGTATTATTGCAGTTTACTGTGCTGACTTTCAGGTGTACTGCAGTACCTGAACCTGTGTTCATTAGCACAGAATCACGGAATTGTGTTGGTTGGAAAAGATGTTTAAGATCATCAAGTCCAACAGTTAATCCAGTGCCCCTCAGCAGCACATCAACACGTCTTTTAAATGTCCCCAGGGGTGCTGATTTTACCACTTTGCTGGGCAGCCTGTTCCAATGCCCAACAAGCCTCTTGATGAATACGTTCTTCCTGATATCCAATGTAAACGTCCCATGGTGCAGCTTCAGGCTGTTTCCTGTTATTCTATCACTTTTTACTTGGAAGAAGGGACTGACCTCCACCTTGCTGTAGTCTACAGAAGTCACATTTGAAAACTAAAATGAGTTTGCTTAAACTCTGTGTGCTGAGGTTTAACCTATACACTTTCTCATTGCTTGGTGAGGTCTAAAACCCTGCATCCTGCCAGTTCAAGCTTAGCTTAAGGAAGGTGACTTGTTAAAGTTTGATGAATGGGAGGTGTTCCTGGACTCATGAATTATCTTGGGTTTGTGCAGGGCAATCAAAAGCAGGGCTTTTGTCTAACAGTAAAACTTATCTTCGCTTTGATTTTAGTGGCATTAGAATAACTGCACGAAGAGTCTACATAACTTTGTATGCTTGCTCTGCATTATGAATTGCAGTAGTCATTAGTCATTTGGTAATGATGTCAAAGCTCTTAGGTGGTTCTGAATGTGGAAGTTCCTGTTGGACTTTTAATCTTGAGTCTCAGACTATCCTGCTGTCCCACAGGCTGGCTCTGCAGTTGGTGCTGAATATCATTTTTGGCCTCTTCTGTACTGTGTCATGGAGGAAGGAGCATGCTTCTGTAACCTTTAGAAGATAAAAGGTGATGAATTATCCCAGTTAATATAATTATCAATAATGTGTGCATTTATTCTATATATGTGTGTGGTTTGCTTTTTTTTTTTGTTTTCAAATCTCGAGCTCCCAAAGCAGTCCTGGTGGTCCTGGAGGTGCAGCTCCGATCAGGGTGTGCGAGATGGTGTAAATACGGGAGCAGATCTGGTCCACCCCAGGAGAGGGCAGTGGTGCACTTGCACAAACCCACCATCTCCTGGCTCTGTAGGGTATTTCTTCTGGATCTCTTTTGCACTGAGTATCGAATTCCTATAAAAATCAATTAAAAAAGCAGAACTACACCAACGAGTCCCTTTGCAACACTGCTTAAAGTGGTATTTATTTGTCTTTATTGCTCCAAGGTCCAGGGTCACTGATGTTACATATTTTAACCAGACTTCACTTCAAGTAAGAAGGTGAAGATTCTTTTTCCTGATGTATCAGTTTTTTCTCCTGCAGGTCATAGGTCAGGAAAAAACACCCTGAAAAGCTGGCAAATAAAACTGAGCTTTCACAGTTTATATTATTGCATCAGCAAAGAGCTTAGGTTTTATTAAATCCAGTGCTTCTGGCTGTTAATGCAGCACAGAGTACTTATATGCTACCAAATGACTCCTGGAAATCCTAGGTTGTGTGTGTGATATTTTCTATATATATTTCTGTGTTTGGGGGTATTTTTTAAAACTTAAATCAGTTGATATAAATTTGAATTGTGCTCTGAGACTGCAGTCTTATCCTTTTGAATATTCTTAGCAGTGAGAAATATCCTGGTCAAACCTTGCCTGCTCTTCAGCACTGTTGTTCTTAATGGAAGTGTTCAAGTGTGATTTACTGAATATTCTGTGTTTTCCTGTGGGGTCAAAAGGAATTATAAGTCCCAACAATTTGTATATAAAACCAGAACTAAGTCTCATGTTAACATTATTCAGATACTTAGGTTTTGCTGAGAGATAGTAATGAAGACACTTAGATTGTAATTTTATTGGGGCTTGTGGAGGGACTTCATAGCTTCTGATCATAATCAGAAAACTGACTGCAGAATATATAGGCATAGGTGGGTACCAAATATTTGTGTGGTTTATATACTGGTACAAAGGGAGTTTTGGTGGTGTAACCCTTGTTAGACAGGCTGGCATGTTACAGAAGATAGGTCTGGGTGAAAACTCATCTCTGAGACCTTCTACTTGTCATACAGAATTAATTAGGTTGGAGAAGATCTTCGAAATCATAGTCCAACCTATCACCCAACACCATCTAATCAAACTAAACCATGGCACCAAGTGCCAGTGATGGTGACTCTTACCACCTTCCTGGACAGCCCATTCCTATGTCCAATCATTCTGTGAAGAACTTCTTCCTAACATCCAGCCTAAACCTACCTGGCACAGCTTGAGACTGTGTCCTCTCGTTCTGGTGCTGGTTGCCTGGGAGAAGAGACCAAACCCCACCTGGCTACAACCTCTCTTCAGGTAGTTGTAGAGAGCAATAAGGTCTCCCCTGAGCCTCCTCTTTTCCAGGCTAAGCAACCCCAGGTCCCTCAGCCTCTCCTCACAGGGTTTGTGCTGGGAACCCCTCACCAGTTTCGTTGCCCTTCTCTGGAAACATTCTATCAACTCAATATCTTTCTTAAACTGAGGGGCCCAGACCTGGACACAGTACTCAAGGTGTGGCCTAACCAGTGCTGAACACGGGCAGAATGAATTCCCTGGTCCTGCTGGCCATGCAATTCCTGATACAGGCCAGGATGCCATTGGCCTTCTTGGCCACCTGGGCACACTGCTGGCTCTTGTTCAGCCTACTGTCAACCAGTACCCCCGGGTCCGTTTCTGCTGGGCCACTCTGGCCCCAGCCTGTAGCTCCGCATGGGGTTCTTGTGGCCAATGTGCAGAACCCAGCACTTAGATGTGTTAAATCTCATGCTATTGGACTCTGCCTATCTGTCCAGCCTGTCAAGGTTCCTCTGCAGAGCCCTCTCTGCTATGGAAGACACACATGACTAGGCTGTATTTGCTACCTCAGTGACTGTATGTCACTTCCCATGACTGCTGCTGCCACTTGGAGCTGACTGGTGGAAGCAAATAAAAAAATCCTCAAAACAACAATAAAACTCTAAACCTGAATTCTATTGGACATTGAGGGAACAGTTGCAGGGAGACTCCTAATCCATTTTGCTGCACCCTAGTCAGTGGAGAGTGGCAGGTCTGGTGGCTGCTGGTGCCAATTTGTTAGAGAAATGCAAGTGTTTATTGTGTGAGTAGCATCTGTGGCTATTAGAACCCAAGAATCCAATATATATTACTACTGGGCTGCTATACCTGTGTATAAAACCTGTTACTACAGGACAGGCATGGTCTTAGATATATGGAAAAGAAGTATTTGCTTGTATCAGCAAATGTGCTCAGTCTACTGAGTTATATTCTAGACTGAAAAAAACACCCTAAGACTGGGAATTCAGAAGATAAGTCTCTCTACTCTGACACTAACTCAACTTCCATTGCACATGTGTGAATTTGTGTTTGAAATCTCTCTCCCTAGAAAGACAGGACGAAATCCAAACTGGTGGTAAATGCTATGTAGATTACTCTGTATATCTTCAGATGGCCCCTGCTGACTGACTCTGAAGGGATATTAAAACTCCTTTGGTTTCTTGCTGTCAAAGGAAGGGTTTACTTTGCCATTTTGGTTCAGACTTGCTGCTGCTGTGATGTAGCACTGGCTGCTGTGCTCCAGCTAGTTTTTATAAGTCTGTTTCAGAAGTGGCTGCACTTAAGTACTACATTTGTCTTTCAAAATAGCATGCTGGTATCCATGTGGCAAAGTGCTAGATACCTGTGAAGTACTGAACCTTTTTGATGTGTTAGCTAAATATCTTAAATGTGATTGATTGTGCAGTATGAACAGTTACCCAAGACATAAATGTTTTTGTTGTGGGGTGGTTTTGTTTGTGGGTGTGGTTTTTGTGGTTTGGGTTTGTTGTGTGTTTGTTTCTTTTTTAACTTCTGTGATTATTGCTTGTGGCCCCAATCTGAGAATTAAATAATATAGCAATATTCATCTCTCTGCTGGCAATGTAGGTCTATGTAATTTGTGTCTGTGTTTACACATAGGAGAACATATCTGTCTGCAAAGCCAGGATGTCATACCACATTTTTCTGTGTATTGGGGGAGAGAATGCTAATTTGAAGGCAGGAGATTTGCAAGTGATTTTGACACACAGGTGTCTCTGCTCTGCCATGTTTCCTGTGGTGCAGTAGGTATGACATCTGTCACTTCAGGAAAACAAAAGCAAAACCAAACTCAAAACCCAAAAGAAATCAACCCCCCCAACCAAACAAGCAAATCCCAAACAACACCCCCCACCCCAAAACAACACAACTGAAAACCTGTGCCCTTTGGTAATAATTTTAGTGCTTTTGTGAAATTTTTTTGGGGGGTAAAAAATCATGTCTGTGGGTGGTAAAATGATCTGTCGAGGAAGTCAGGATGATAATGAGGCTTGATACTGCCAGAACACAGAACTGGACCTGGACCAAGTATTCCTCGTGGAGCCATAGTAGAGTAGAATATCCTGATGGTGTGGTCTTTGAGGAAACTTGTGTTGAATAATGCTGTCCTGCTCCTTCCATGGGGAAAAATGTGATACCCCCATAGAAAGGTTAAGTTGATGGTATAAATAATGCTGTCTTTAATGAAGTGGCAGCTGGCAGCTTTTTCATTTTTCCCCCAGACTCATTTGTTCAGCTTAAGGGTCTGCAATACATGAAGTGCTTTCAGTCATAAGATTGGTTTCCAGCTTTGTATTTAATTGCCACAGTGAAAAGAGAAGGGCCATGAGGATGATCAGAGGGCTGGAGCACCTCTCCTATGAGGACAGACTGAAGGAGTTGGGGCTGTTCAGTCTGGAGAAGAGAAGGCTCCAAGGTGACCTAATTGTGGCCTTCCAGTATCTGAAGGGGGCCTACAAGAAGGCTGGGGAGGGACTTCTCAGGATCTCAGGTAGTGATAGGACTAGGGGGAATGGAATGAAGCTGGAGGTGGGGAGATTCAGGCTGGACGTGAGGAGGAAGTTCTTCACTGTGAGAATGGTGAAGCCCTGGAAGGGGTTGTCCAGGGAGGTAGTTGAGGCCCCGTCCCTGGGGGTGTTTAAGCCTAGGCTGGATGAGGCTCTGGCCAGGCTGATCTAATGTGGGGTGTCCCTGCTCATGGCAGGGGGGTTGGAACTAGATGATCCTTGTGGTCCCTTCCAACCCTTACTGATACTCTACTATGCTATGGTCAGCTTCTGCAAAGAAGTATTTTCTTTTGGGGTCAAAGTCTTGTGTGCTGCTTCATATTCTCCTTTGTCTGCTTTGCATGTAAGGTTGGGCTGTTATACAGGGAGAGACGAACTGTTTTGCTTTCACACATCAATAGCAGACATCAGTGCTCTGACAGGTGGTTTCCCACTGGAAGAAAAATTGATGACATTGACCATAGAAATCACCTTTTTAGTAGACTTGAATATTAAATATACAAGACTTTGAGCAGATGTAAAGGACAGTGATAATGCAGGAGAAAGCCCTTCTCCTGAAATGCCAGTCTGGAAATCAGTGTTCACTTTCAGAAAGCAACACTTTATCTTAGAAGTTTATAGCAACTTAACTAGAGACATGGTGTCAGAGGGCTACTAACACCTCATTTCTCAAAGTCTATATCCTGCTCACCTCCAAAGGAAAATAATTGGTGAGACTGGTGTGCAGGAAACATTCTAATCCTGTGAGCAGTGCAGAGATGCACAGTAAATGAACACAGTGCTGTCTTGGAGCATGAGCTTCCTCAGTCATCTTGTATGTATTGTGTGCTGTGAAGGGGCTGTTTGATGCAGGAGTGACTTGCTTAGTCTCCCTCCCCTGTCTTTGAAGATGTGGTGGAATTTCTTGTTTCAAGTGGGTTTTGTTTTGGGGTGGTGTGTTGCTGTGTTGTAGTTTGGGTTGGTGTTTGT
The DNA here is from genome assembly GCF_026170545.1 of Melanerpes formicivorus. Taxonomy (NCBI): domain Eukaryota; kingdom Metazoa; phylum Chordata; class Aves; order Piciformes; family Picidae; genus Melanerpes; species Melanerpes formicivorus. The sequence goes on along the minus strand of NW_027142414.1, from coordinate 3,294,441 downwards.
TGGTTTGGTTTTTTTTTCTTTTAAGAAGAAAATGAAAGTTTTATGAGACAAGAATTCTTCTTTCTGAATCCTCTCTCAGGGAGAGCACAGCAGGAGGGGGAGGAAGCGCAGCCCACTGTATGCAGCCTAGCGTGGGAGGCTTCCTGCTCTTGAGGTGTAAAGTATGGAGAATAAGTTGTTGTTTTGAGGTCTTTCAGGAGCACGTCCTGAAGGACTGAGGGTGGGAGGAGGGAAGGTTTCCATGGGGAAGCAGTCTCTGTATATCAGTACATTCTGTAGAGGGTATGTGTGGGTTCTGTGATTAGGTGGTGGGGGAAGAGTTTGAAGGGAAGCTGAACATGCCAATCTACAGATACCTAGGTCATAATGATATGGTGTATCATCTTGGTTACTATTTATATGCTGTTACATACTCTGGATACTTCCAGATGTGTCCTTGTGGCTTCAGTCTAAAATTTTCTTTGGACTACTTGTCTTTGGTCATTCTAATTGTGTGTATAGACTGATATTTATTATTAACTTTGACATTCTGTTCAGTCCAGTTGAATGCCAGTTTCACATCTCGTGGATGGCTCCATAGCAGCTCTGCTGTATGGAGCCCTTCTAGGACCTGGTCTTTAGGCTGTTTATCTTTTGGACACCAAATAGAAGCCGGAAAAGGTGATCTGTGGTCAGTTATTACCAGTATAGATATCAGCTGTTCAGTACAGGTGCTCAGTGCAGAAGTCTGCCTGTGGGAATAGCACTGCAGGATCTATCCTGTATCCACAACCCATACAGTTTATGATCTGTCATTTTTGTGTAGCTGTGGGGATAAAAAAAGTATTTTAGACAAAGACACAGAATGTTTATATGGAAGCAATGAACTACTTGTGGAGAGAAATATTAGAAAAATCACTGAATTAAAACTGGTAATAGGGTAGTCTTATTTTTAGCTGTATCTTTTAAGAAGGTCTTCAGAAGTCTATAGACAAATGAAGCTGTTTGTGTCCTATGTGGAACTGAGCAGTAATTGTTTCATATACAAGATTTAATGTATCAGTTTGCACTTCCAAAACCCAACAACAAAACCCAGCCAAAAAACCCCAAGCCCAACTAACAAACCTTTAGTTCTCAACTTAATTGGATGGAAAATGAAAGAGAGAGGATATAGGCTATGGTTTATGGGCTTGGGTGAGCTATCATTTTGCTGAGCAAAGTGCTTTCTAACTGGAAGCTGGAAAGCTCTGTGGGTCCCAGGGAAAGAACAGCTGAAGTAACTGGCTGTAGCATAATACAAATCCTGCACTAGAACCTTGTGTGAAATTGGAAAGATTGACAGAACTCTCTATGAAATGGTTAAGAGCTTCCAGAAGCTTTAGGAGGCTACCAGACCAGAGGGTTTGAGCTGTATTAATTAGACAGCAAGATGTAGTTCTGTGTGGTGTGTAGAATTTCTAGGTGTGTGGTTTGGTGGTGGTGTTTTTTTTCCCCTCCTGTTTGGTAACAAGTCAGTGTAAGTTGGCTAATAGCATTCACTTGTTTTCTTTATAAAACATGCCTGCTTTCCTAAAGCCAACAGACAGTGCAATTATGTCAGCTGGTAGAGCATCCTCACTCTGAATACTGAACATATTTTATCACCTCTGTTCAGAATGCTAAGTGGGGAAGAAAATACAGATGATCACCAAGTATGTGTAAGGTCAAGGTCTAGGAAAGCTTCAATGAGAGAAGTAACATAATGGGTGAGCTTTGTGTGGTGCTAAGTCAGTGAAGTAAAACTGCTTCCACAGGTTCTGGACGAAATTAAAATAGCAGATGGATGTCTTCATACAATGTAGCTCTGCATGTGTACTGTCTCCAACAGGGAGGTACTTCTGACTTGAGGAGATTGTACTCTAAAAATGTCTTCTAAATGAAATACAAGCATTTAGTAACCTTTCTGACAGGCAGTTGCATCCCTTCCTGCAAGTCATCAGTCTCAGCCCTGTGAAATGAGGAAGGATCCTTTCTGGTAGAAATTCTAAGACCCAGGTTGTTGTTGGTTTTGTTTGTTTGGTGGTGGGTTGGTTGTGGTGGTTGTTTTTGGGTTTGTGGGGTTTATTTTTAATAGTTAAATGGAGATGAAAGAAACTAGGGAAACATGTTGAGGGTCATCTCTTTCTGACCTGTGTAAAACTCAATCCATTGAGATTATGCTGTGGGGCAGACACCAAGGTACTGAAAAATCTGTTAGTTGCATATGGAGAATGCTTACTGTGCAGGAGTATACAGTCACAGGAGGCTAAAACGTATGTTGAGTAAATAACTGGAAGCAAGAGGTTAGAGGTAAACATTACATTTGGATGTAGACCTGTTAGTTGGTGTGGTGTGTTGTTTGGTTGGTTGTGGGGTTTTTTGGGGGTGGGGGAACAGTCTGTGCAGTGTATGTACTTGGAAATCCATAGGTATAAACTGAGTAATGTAAACAGTGACACTACTGAATGCTAATATCTTTGAAGAAAATCAGGGGACCTTAGAAACTTTTCAAAGTAATCAAAACCACAATGACCTAGCCAGGAAAAATCCTAACTACCAACAGCAACCAAAAAAACACCCCAAGACCAACATCCACCCATTCCCCACCCACCCCAAAACCTCCCCAAACAATTACCTGTAACCTCTCAAATCTATGTGTTTTGGAATCTTTCAATTTGAAACGGCAGAGGTTGATTTAATCAGTGGGTGGTGGGTTGCAAAGCATACATTTGTCTCCAAAAACCACTTAGGGTTCAGACATGAAATTTAGTTTTGAAATTTATCAAAGTTATGTTCTGTGCCTTTACAGTCTAGAATATAGTTGTACTTGAATGTACAGTTGCATCTAGGCCAGTGTGTTGCTTCTACCTGCCACCAGTAACAGAGAAGACAGTGGTGTTCTGATTTTAAACTGGTATCTTCCATCTTATGCATCTAATGTTTCAAGGTCTCATCTGGAAAGATTTAAAAATTTTTAATCCAGGATGACTTAGTCTCACACAGTAAAAACCACCCCAATGACTATTTTTTAGTGCATGCACAGTTTTTGCAGGCACAGCACCTGACAAGGAGTTCCATAACTTGTTAACTTCTGTGAAGGAATGCCTCCGGTGTTATTTTCTTACTCACCTTTTAGACACTTTGACAGAGAGAATCCTTGGTTTGGGACAGGTTGCAAATGCTATGTCCCTTCTGGCAGTCATGACATCATTGACTTCTAATATAACCTACCTCAGTCACTTCTTCCAGCCTAAAGAGTCATTTTTTTAAAAGCAAACAAACAAAACCAGGCAGAAACATAGCCTTTTACTTGTATAAATGTGCTGTACAGAAAATTTTCTATGCCTTTGACCATCCTTGTCACCCGTCTTTATGCCCATTGTAGCTCTAACAAACTGTACAGTGTACTGAGGAACTAGGCACACTATAGATTCTTAGGTTGTGTCAAAATGCTCAGTGTGTGCTGTCTTTGACTTGTGGCTCAATGGTGAGCTATTGCCAAATAATTCTTGGGTATACCTCAAGATCTTGTTCATGACCAATATGGACCAATTTGTACATGCAAAGTTAGGATTTTAACATGTGACTTTGTCACACACTTTACTTGCTATTTAACATCCTGCATGCCAATTTCTCTCCCCAACCCCTACCCTCATCCTCTGAAAACTTCCAGAACAAAAAAATGGGAAAGATGGCTCCTACTGATTTCAGGTTTGTGTGAAGAATAATGTTCAGTTCCCAAGATTGTTTTCTCTCAGAGTCAATTGAAAACTGTCACTGAGAGCTTCTACCACTTTGCGATGCACACTTAGTAGGTGGACTGAGACAAGCTTGCTTCAGGGGGGAGCTGGGGAAGAAAAAAATCTGTTGCTTTCAGGTTCCCAGTTCTGGTGCTGATGAAATAACTCAGAGTGCTGTAGAGATGTAACATGGCTGATATTAAATGGTTACAGACTTTCTGAATTAGTGCAAATTGGTTTGATGGAAAGACAAAGTTTCACTGGACAGAGTTTACTAAGTGGCTCTGGCTTCTTTCTGACTATTGATGGTAGGGACAAGCAATACTCCAGGTACTGGAAAAGGTGTTACTGAAAGTTTTGTATGCAGCACAGCCACAAAGAATGTGGCAGTCCCTGAAGAGGATAGGAGCTTAGTGCTTGCAGTTAATAATAATTTATTCAGACTTAGTGAATACTGCAGAATGTGGGGGTCTGTCATGCTGCTGGCTTGTGGTAAGCTGCAGTATGCAACGTGTGGACTAGAACTACTAGATAGCTTTCCAATTGCTTGCTGAATGTGTGCCATGAATGCATTCTATTAGTTGTCTTGTAGTAGATTTAATCTAAGGGTGTAAATAGTGCCAAAATGATATTTTATCTAAACTGTATGAGTCCTAGCGTGTATCCTACTCATGAGAAGTGAACTCATAAATAGTCCAATTTAAAATAACCTCTTTATATGCTTTGTAAAAACAACTCTTTGCCTTTTTTTTAAGGCCAGAGATGTGACCAGCACTTATGTTTTTTGCATGATGATTTTGGGGTGATGTCATCAGTAGAAGGGTAGCTAAGTTAGCATCAACCTCTGACTCCATAGCAAGCGCTGCTATACCTGCATGAAATGGTGCCTGAAACAATAAATCCTGCTTGGTAGCCCAGCAGCTCCTTTTGGTGCTGTTACACGCAGCTTTTTTCACCTGTAAAGCTTTCAGTAAGCATGACACTTGGCTACTATAGTTTGTTGTGGTAACTTGGCCCAGCTTGCTCAGCCGGCCAACCAGACTAGCTGTTGACAGCTTCAGATTTGCTGTGCGTCATGGCATAACTAGTGAGTAGGCAAGACTGGCCATGGAGTAGGAGGACACACCCTGATAGATCTGATGCAAAGCCTATTTAATTCTCTAGAATTATTTTTATGGAATGTGGACTGGGTGCTAAATCCTGGAATGACATTTAAAGGTTTCTTATCTAAGAACATTTGGATCTCTCAAGCAACACAGAGTGAGTCTCTTCAGTTCATTTTGCTGAGACGAAACAAACCTTAAAGTACCGAGACTTAAAGTATCAGAGTAATGTGCACGTTACAGGTTTTGGTACTGTATAAGCATTCTGGGTCAGACTCATGATGTGACTACTTAAATTAATCATTAGGGATGAATCAGTCCCTGTCTTCTTGGTTTTGGGTGTAGTAACTTGACTATGGCCTTTAATATTCCTCATGGTAATGGACAAATTACAGGACTTCATCTATTTGGCATTTCCACTGCATTTTGCTTAATCCTACTGCACCACCTGCTTGCCTATAGGAGACCTCGTGCATGCACATCCCTTTTCATGGATAGTAGTCTTCAAGCTGCATTCATTTCAGTAGAAGTTGGGCTCAGTAGAAAGACTGGAGGTGTTTAGACTGCTAAATTGTTTTTTCTTTTCCCCTGGAGAAAATTGATTGTGCTGCATGTTTGGTTTACCCTTTGTTCTTGGAGGAAGAAATTTTCTAGTCTGGAGTGGGGAGGAAAAAAAAAAGGAAAAAAAAAAGTATTGGTGGTATTTTTTTTTTCTGCTTTAAGGAAAGAGGACACAGTCTCAAGCTGCACCAGGGGAAGTTTAGGCTCAAGGTGAGGAGAAGGCTCTTCACTGAGAGAGTCATTCGCCATTGGAATGGGCTGCCCAGGGAGGTGGTGGAGTCACCATCCCGGGAGGTGTTCAAGAGGGGATTGGACATGGCACTTGGTGCCATGGTCTAGTCATGAGGTCTGTGGTGACAGGTTGGACTTGATCTTTGAGGTCTCTTCCAACCTTGGTGATACTGTGATCTGTCAATAATAAGCTTGGAACTACTTTAAGGACTGGAAACAGTGTCATAATGTATGGACTCCTAAAATAAGAAATGTGATCTTGAAATCATAAGTTTGCATTTGTCAGGAGTTTCCACTGGCTGCTATTGTTGGTTTGGACATTTTTTTGAGTCATAAGGTGAGTAATTTTGTGGCAGAAATCAGTTAAATATGCAACTGGTTTATTTGTGATAGAAAGCTTCAAATAAATAAATAAATGTCTTGGGCGCTTCTTTGGCTCTATAGGCTGTGACTAACGAGTTCCATGTTATTTGATAGACATACATAGTAAAGTCTGAGTGACCCTGACTACCGGTTGTTAATCTTTGTAGGAAGATCACTGTATGGTGGAAAACAAACAAGCAAAAAACACAACAACAAAACCAAACCACACAAAACTTCACAGAGATGTCTTGTATGTTTTCTCTTACCTGTTTTTTTTCCTGACTATATAAAGTTTGGCATGAAAATGCTACTTCCTGTGTAGTTGTTCCTCTGATCTTCGTGGGCTCTTCTTGAAGCAGCACCATCATCCATCACCCCTGTAAAATCAGAGCTGGCTGCTGTATGAATAATTAAAGTGGTACAACCAGAACTATGATTTCAAGTGAGCAGAGCAAAGGCAGATAAAACACTTAAACTTGCTTTCAAGGAATATCTCTCTACTAGTAAAGTGAAGAGGGAAAACTAATAATGATGTGTATGTGGCATGAATTTTATGTTTTCGAAAGTTATTGGATGTAGTTTGGAGGTTGTCCCCAAGCTTCCAGCCTGACTTCATATGTTCATTGATACCCTGTAGATCTCTGTTCATGCATGTGTGTGCATGCCCAAATGCTGGAGAGCATCTGTCTGTGTGTATGCACAAAGATTGGTCAGAATAGAACTCTTGAGGTGTAATCTCTGTCCTAGTGCCTGCTTTGTGTTCAATGTGCTGGGGAAATAGGTATACAGATATCATTCCATATATGTCATATTTAATAAAAGTAGTGTCAAGGTTTCCCTCAAAAACTTTAGGAGATGCCAGAACAAAGGTTTTCTTCAGGGTTTTATTTCAACTTCTCTGTGTAGACTGCATTATAATACAGTTGTTGGTTGCAGTGCTGAGTCCTTTCTGCTGTCCTCTGCTCCACCAGCCTTGTGCATTGGCAGGGAAATACAGAGCCCAGAGGAGCACTGCTCTGCTCTTCTGCTGTGACAGCAACCTCTGGTTGAAGAGCAAATACTACAGCAATACAAATGGAATGCTGGGTGACCCTGCTCTAGCAGGTGGGGGTTGGACTAGATGATCTTCAAAGTTCCCCTCCAACCTCTGTGGTTCTGTGACTGAATTTAGTTACCAGATCCCAACAGATTTATAATGGCATTTTTTGTGTCTTAGACTATTGTGGTGGGGGTTGTCTTGGGATTTTTGTCTGTTTTTCCCCAGAAAATAAGTGAAGTCATGTATTTAACACCAAATTCAGTCTCATCTGAATTTCAAAGCTGTGAAAACATACAGCCACTCACCCTTATTATTGTTAAATTTAATGCACCATATTTGCTCTCACTGTTAGAAATTATTAAGTTGTTCAAATGCTGAAACTCTTTACTACTTTATTGTTCAAACAAACAAAAATTACCCCATGGATATAAATCAATGCTAATTCTTTCCAGGACTTTTAACTCTCAACCCTGACATTAGGTAGTACCAGTTTCTGTACTGGATATACTTTATGAAAGCGCTCTATGAACATTTGCACACAAGGTTTCAGCATGCATATGTTTTAAAACTTGTGCATAAACAGAGGTGCTGTTCTGTTTTAGTTTACACCACTATAAATGCAGAATAAATCCTGCTGGCAGTGCAAACTGGATTTGATTGTGACAATGTTGGACAACCCTTCTTTCCTGTTGAAGCCAGCTTTGGCAGAACCAAGCCTTTAGGTTAGAATTACGTATTACAAGTGGGAACAGAATCTGACTGGCAGGGGTTTTGCTGTTTGTTTCAAGCATCTGTAGCCCAACCATTCTGCCTCAAGGAGACTAAAGCTAGGCCTCTGAATCCAAGAATTTCCTACGTTACCTAATAGGAAACACTAGTCACAAGGCCACACATGGATTTAAGCTATGTGAATCTAGGCTTACACATGAAGATTGTAGCACTCTGAAGTACTCCAGCCTGCTTTTCCAAGGTATCCTATAGTTACAGTTTCTTAGTCCTTAGTGACTCTCTATTAGCTGTATAAATAATCCTACTCTGATTCTAGATCCTTTCTTTACAGTATCTAAGTCTCAGCAGCCATTGCTTCCTAAGTTATTTTCTCATCCTGTCTGACAGCTCTGTTGCTGTTCTTTCCAGTTTTGTTTCCATGAGGTATTTAAAAGTGTAGCTCACCTTTAGCAACTGAGTGGTTATATACGGACTAATATTTTAGTGTCTTGCTGAACCAGAGTCTACTTTCATTGATATAATTTTTGAAAACAGCACAAGGCTTCCCGAAGTCTTTAAGCAGAGTTATCAGGATATTTGTGGAAGGATATGGCCTGGAAACAAAGCTTTGCTGATGGGTTAGAGTATATGTGCAGAGCGGGGGGAAAAACCCAACCACCCATATCAAATATGTAATAACTGCAAAATGAATGTCTGTTGTCCCAGCACTCTTGATGCTATGCTAACAAGTAGGCCAGACTTGGATGTATGCAGCAGTCCAGTTTGGAATAGTGCCCCGATTTGGAATATAACATGCTTACATTCGTATCTGGAATACAAGTGGGATTCTCATGTTCAGTAATCAGGAGGAGGACGTGTGAGTGAGGGAAACAGCTGCATGTCTCTGGCACTAGGTTTGCATACTGACCCTTGTTGTGTAACCTTCGTGCTCCAGAAGCTTGAATCTGTTTCAAGAGGTGGGCATTGATTTAGCTGTGAAAAGTGTAGCTGGTGAACTATTCCAAGTGTATAAATAGACTAAGGGAATCCATGGCTTGTCTGATAAGAGAGTGATCTTAAGAAATAAGCACCTCTCACCCACAGCAAATGCAAGTATATTTCAGACCATTCTTTGCTATCCTTCCATTCCCTCAAAGTGGATTTGGCCAATACCCTATGTCTTGAAGAATGAGGAGAGCAAATGGCCATGGTTGCTGCTAGGAATTAATACTGTGTGGGGACAGGAGAACTTTAAATAAAAACAACTTGGAGAAGAACTGTCCAGTGGTTAGTAAAGAGTTAGAAGGCTTTTTCATGGCCAAAAGGGAGTGGAAAAGAACACAGGTCCATTATGCTGATACCATTTCTGAAGATTTGTAAACTGGGTAAGGACCAATCATAAGGCTCTGTTTTGTGGCCACTGGCTGCACAGGGTTCTTGAAGGCTGGATTCCCAGTGTTAGCGTTTTATAGTGAGATGCTGATGCTTGCAGCACCCAGGCAGGGAGAATCTCCTGTAACAGAATAATTTTGTAAGCTATTCCACTTTGTGTTAGCAACAGCAGCAATATTGTTCTTTTTAGACTTTTCTTACTCTATCAAAGTTGTTCTCCTGCCTTTAAATCCTATTTCATAAGGGCTTTTGCCATAGAGACCAGATGGGAGGGAGCATTCTGCTGTGTGTGAGGTTGGCAAACCTTTTGGGTTTTGCAAGTGTGTGCAGAATGCTACACAGATAAGACACTGTCCCTAGTAGGTGAATGATCTTACTCCAGATTTAACCAAGTTTTTTGCTCTGTTTAGAAGCTGTAGTGCTTGACACCCCTGAGCATGACAGGTGCCACAGCATTCTAAATGCTGTGAGATCCTTTGGTCATATTTGGTGGGAATTTTTCTCACGTTGGAGATACCTATAGCTTCTCTTTTCAAATGTACAGGCTGGTGTGCTCCTACCTGGCTGTTGACCTTTAAAAGAAGGAGACAAAAATGTTCCCATCACAAGCAGGCACTGGAAGGAATAGTGGGGTAGGGAACTTGGATTTTCTGCATGTGGCACAGCTGGCATGGAAGAGAACATAAGATTTGTGTGATGAGATTGTATTTATGCTTGGATACTGCTCTTGGGTAGCAATCCTTTTTGTCCTTCTGCTCTGAGATTTGAACATCCTGATAAGGAAGCCAGAGCTTCTGTAGCTTGCTTAAGATTACTGGTAACAGCTGTTAACTTTGGGTTTTGGAATGATGCCTGTGTTAACCTGGATTTTAGGGTAAATAGTAGCAGTACTGCTGTTGAAGTCAGTAGAGCCATGTTAGTGCAGATAAAAGCTGAGAATCTGGCCCTATGCATATACCTGGTAAATCCTGCACTGTGCCATCTTTCTTGGAATGGCACATGGACTCTGGAGGATAATGCTAGAAATAGCCTAATAGGCAGCATCAGTGGCAGCAAAAATATGAGCCTTACATCAGTCTTTTTCTTTGCTTGGAATTTCATAGTGAACTTTGACAAACTCTTAGCCACTTTCTGTTGAGACAGCACAGAGTAATGGTCTCAGCAAAGGCCTGTCAGCTCAAGACAAATCCTGAACTTTTGTGGAAGGCTTGACACAAGGACCTAGATGTGTGAGAATGATGGCTGGAGAAGAATTCTATGGCAGAAATTCCTGCTGGTGAGGTGGCTTCTGCATTAGGAGGTGGAGTCCTGACAGCAAAGCTGCTCCACCCTTGTCTAAGAAAAAAAACCAAGAGAACAAACAAAAAATCTCTACAAATAATGGACTGCCTTGGAAGTGCAGTTTTTACGTAAGGGATTTTACTAATGTGGCCATCTCTCTTAAAGTATTAGCAAAGTTATTTTGAAGGGGAGAATTCTGGCCTGAGAACCTGTTTGGATTGGGGAAATTTGTATCAGGTTAGGTCTACGGGTGCAAGTTGTTGGGAAGATTTGGGGGCAAGTAAATCGGGGCAGGATCCACTGTGATGATATTGACTGCAATAACTTTCTGTAATAGGTTCCCAGGATCAATTTTGTGTTGCACCAGTACTGCATGTGTCTGCTGAAACTTGCAGTCACCAATTGCCACAAGCAAATCAGGTTGACCTAAACTGGTATTTTAGGCAGGTTAGTCTGTACCTTTCATTTGTTTCCCTCTACCAAAATGAAGTTGGATGGGAAATGGAAAAACAATTTTGTGATACTTTTAAATCTGTTTCTACCTAGCAGGATTTAAAGCACAGCTAAACAAAACAGCCTTTTTGGGTTTTGCTTGCGTTTTCCTCTGGTGTTTGGCCAATCAATGCAATAACATGAGCTAGTGCCTTCTTATCCCCTCACTAATTCCAAACTGCTCTTTATGTGGATGTTTTCCTTTTCACCTCAGCCGTCCCATCAGGTTTTATTTTTCCTACACTGAACTAAAAGTGGAAGATATTTTAAGTTGCAGATTGTTTTGAAAATCATGTAACAAAACAGAAGAGGGGAAAAAAATAAAAGCTGCTGCAATGCTGTAATTCTTTTCCATTTGTATAGAAGAGGAGGAGAAACTGTATAAGGGGTTACTAAAATAATGGAATATTAGAAATAAAAATATTTCAGGAGCAGTATTAGACTGAAAAAGGTTAGCTGGTGAGACATTTTCTGGCTAAATCTGGTTTTCTGTGTAGTTTGTTTAATAACCATGAAAAAAAGGGACTGATTTTGTTGTAAGCTGTACAACTCCTGTATGTCCTACAAGAGGAGCCTGCTTAGGACAGCATATTGCCTTGGCTTTATAAAGACCAGAATACACTCTATAAACAAGGAAGCTTGAGTACTGAAAGAAAACAGGTAATTTCTCTCAAGCTGTGCCTGGACAGCTCTCTTCTGCCTACTTTTTATTAGGAAAAAAAAAAATTCTCCATAGTGGAGTCAGCAAATAGTCACAGTGAAATATAGATCCTTTTCCTTGAGGTGGTCTATTCAGTAATGAAGGAAAGGCGAAGCTGTTCAAATCAACAGGAAAATTCAAAGTTAACACTTCTTTAGGATGAATGTGGCAGTTTGTTTTTCCGAGCTGTTAATTTTCTCAGGTAGAGTGCTATTCATTATGCTCAATCCAAATGTTAAACCTGTCTTAGAATCATAATTACAGTGTGTGCTCTGTGCTTATTAGAGGTAAGATTGATTAGCAAGTTATTACATTCTGTTTTCTTCTCCTGGGCGGGAGGAAGACATGTTGCAGCACTCTTAGGCCACATTAGAAATCTGTCTAAAGGTGCTTAAAAATATAGATAGGTAGAATCCTCCATCCATAGTTGATGATGGGGAACTTATTTGGAGCATCAAATCTGTCCATGTAATTATGTCCTGATCTAGACAATCTGTTCCCTCCCTCTAAGATTTGAGGCATCTCCTTGAACTTCCCTTTCAGCCCTGCACTAAGAATAGATGGATACAGGAGACACAGCATTGTCTCATGAATCAGGGCACCACCTTGGTATCCCATTGAGGGATGTAGATGTAGAAATACTTTTCCTTACCTTTAATGCAAGGAAGAGTGAAAAGGAATCCTAAAGGGTTCACTTCCCCCCCCCGGCCCCAAACTAGTTACTAACTTAAGAAACAAGGCAGGCAGACCTGTGGCTCTGGACATGTAAATCTTGTGCTTCATGATAGGAATTCAGTTTTGTCCCATCTAAATTGTATCAGTGATGTTCCTCGTGGAGAGGATAACCGTAGTCCCTGTATGTGTGTTCTTCAGAGCATGTGTAGATTTCTTTTCATACTATCACCATGGTACTGCAGTGCTTACCATAATGTTTTGTATTCTCCTTTTTGTTCTTAACATTGTTTTCCATTGTTTGATAAATTCAAGAGCAATCCATAGTGGCATAAAGGATCTTCTAGCAATAAAGCTAAATCAATTTTTTTTTTCCTTGGAACTTCTGTCTCCCTAAGATTTTGATAATTTTAGATGCCTCAATGTACTTCTTCAAAGTAGAGACTCATTTTTAGTGTTAAATACATTTATTTTGTTGGAACACTCCATTAAGAAAGGGGATGCGGCCCAGGCCTCAGCATAGATGTAATTCAGGTGTAATGTGTTGGAGAACCGAATAGTGAATACAGAACGAAAACTTGGGGAAGTCAGATCAGGCCTGAAATCAAGACAACCTGAAGAAATACAAAAATAGCTCTATAGCTATAAAGGTGAAACTTTGCTTTAAAATGTGTACTTTTTTTTTAAGTGAGGCCATGTTTTGGGAGCGTGATCTGTGAAGAATGAATCGTTTGCACCGTTTTTTACCCTGTAGCTCCAGAGTTATCTTTGTTATGCTGACTGCATAGAATTTTTGGTGATGTGTCTGTAGAAGGCTGGTGTTGAGTCTGTAACATCGACACTGATATCTTTCCCACCTCTTTCAGCTATCCAACTATTGGTAAAGATCAAAGAAAGTGAGGAGGAGGGCTGACAAGAAACAGTGTGTGAGAGATGCCTGCGCAGCTTTAAATAAATAAAAAGGGGTTAAGACTTCAAATCTGTTGCAGGATATCTGTTCATGTGGGGCCCTGTTTCACTGTACCAAGCTACAGTACAGCAGGCAGAGCAGGCTGCTAGACCTACATGAGTCTGGTCTTTTGAATATTACTGTGTTTGAAGGAAATAGTGCATCACTGCAAATATCTGAATATTTAGCTGAATAAAGCCACACATGTGGCTTCTGGGAGACTAACAATGGTTTGTCTTTTATATTCCCCTCCATAGCAAGATTAAATTTGTGGCTTCCAGTGTCTAGTTTGTTTCACTTTCTCATTTGTAAGAGTTGAGGAATGGGTAAGTAGGAACCTAACTCTGCTTCACTTCAGAAAAGAGTAACTCTTCATTAAAATATGTCCAGATAAAAAGGAAAGCAGGAGACAAGTACAGGGTAAAAACTCTCTCATAGTAGAAGATCATTAGCCAAAATAAGGCTTTGCAGGCTGAGCAGGAATGTTTTTCAGCACCTCATAGACAGTATCAATGAACTTGCCTTGTGTAAATAGTGCAAATACTTGAAATAGAAATGGATGTGGAGGGGAGCAGTATGATCCATGGGACATGACTCTTCTTGGTCCAATGGAAAGAAGTGACTCTGCTGTTGTTCTAGCTGGGTAGAGACCAGCTGCAGTTTTACACTGGGGGCTGGAGGTGAGGGGGGAGGGTTCTGCCTTCTAAAGCCCTGCTTACTCTAACCCCTTTTGTAGATTTTATGCCAATAGTTCTGTCAGAACTTACCTTTCCTTTTTTTTTTTTTTTTTTTTTTTTTTTAATTTAAATGGTGACTGTTCAAACAGTTGGCAACCTCTTGTTAAAAGTACGCTCACCTAGGTTTTTCATGCCAAATCCTTTTAAAGTATTTATGCCACATCGTCCTTGTTATGTTTCCAGTGGGTTTGAATAAAACTCTTAGCTACTAAGTAGGAACTTAAAAATCCCCAGGCTGGAATTTGGTGTATATGTGATGAAGTGTGCTTTGGATTCAGCAAACAACAGTAGCACTATTGACTAGTGACTTACAGTACCCTAGATAGGAGGTTCTTCACCATGAGAGTGGTGAAACCCTGGGATGGGTTGTCCAGGGAGGTGGTCGAGGCCCTGTCCCTGGAGGTGTTTAAGAGCAGGCTGGATGAGGCTCTGTCCAGCCTGATCTAGTGTGGGGTGTCCCTGCCCATGGCAGGGGGGTTGGAACTAGATGATCCTTGTGGTCCCTTCCAACCCTGACTGATACTATGATACTATGAAAATCAGGAGGAAAAAAAACCAAACCATAACAAACTAAAAAATTTCATTCAGAACTGTTTGGTTGATGATGATCATGACCAGTGGTGTATATGTGAGGATGAGAGTAACTACAGCGTGGCATAAGAGTTTTATTAATATAGGTCTGTGGTGTTTCCCTTACTTGAAGGTAGTGAATATATGAATAAGTAACACTGTTCATTGGAAGTGGAACACCACTCAGTGCTTTGTGCCTTGTTTTCCAGCTAAAGCAGTAGTCTAACTTGTGGAATTCTATGTGAAACACACTGAAGGAAAACTATGGACACGTGAGAGAAGCCTGATGTCTTTGTTACTGTGGGGGAGACTTCCCACTGCTTCTGATGTGGCAGCTGTGTCCTTGGACATGCTGGAGATTCATCTGAGTGAGGCAGCGCTGTTGACCTTCTCCTGGCTGGTAACATGGGGTCTGTCTGGGAAACGGACTATCAACAATCCAAGGTCATCTGTGGCTGTTCTCACTGTTGCTGGTAGCTGATAAAGGCCCTAAGTCTGAATAACAGGAGGAGCAAGGGAAGCACATCTGTAGCTTAATCCCATTTTTGCAGTATGCTCCCTGCCAAGCTGTGCCAAGAGCTCTTTGCCTGCAGAACAGGAATGGGTCTATATATCCAATCAAACAGTACCAGAGGAACTCGGACTCCTAAAAATTGCCTTAGACAGGGGTGTTGTGTTTTGTGGGTTGTGTTTGTGTGTTTGTGGTGGTGTGTGGTTTTGTGTTGTGGGTTTTGGGTTTGTTTTGTTTTTTAATTCTGAAAATGTCACCAGTTTACCTTAGAGTATCTGAGGGCCTTCTAGAGCTTGGCTGAATTTTGGTGCCTTCCCTCACTAGCATGAATCTGCTTCCAGTTTTGCAGGCTGTCTTCTCTTTGTATGAAGCAAAGTTGTTGATATCCCACAAGTGAATATTGCCTGTCCTAGGGTAAATGTACAGATTTGGTTGGTGTTTACCATTAAGTGACTATCATGCCAATATGAAAAGTTGCACCAGAAGTCCTCCTCAGTGAGATGCAATAGAGGTCACTAGTTCAGGGTCGCCAGGTCACAGTGAAGACCTGTGTTTCTGTGCAGTGTGTTCATCATCTCTGCAGATTGTGGTTAGCTTTTCCTGTGAACACTGAGAACTGAACAGGAGGGTCTGAAGCCACTTTCAATGTCACCTGGGCTACTATTATATTAAATAATATAATGTAATATGATAATGGAAACATTCATAAAGATTGTGGTCCTGTGACTGCTTCCCAGAACTGTTTTGGGATAGATCTCAGTGTCTTGGCAAGTCTCCAGCTGACAGAAAGCTTGCTTCTCCTAAGCAGTGCCTGTACTGTAACCAAATGGCTTAGATTGCTTTGATGGAAGAGAGGATTCCCTCCAGGGATGTATGCTTGGTGCAGTACCTAGCTTGACCTAGTAGCTCGAGCAGACAATGCTTTGGAAAGAGGCACCCTAGAAAATGTTATCTTCCCCCTCCCCCCCCCCCGCCCCCCCAGTCTTCTGATTTATCCTTAATGTCAAAGAGTTAACAAAGATTTTGTTAGCACCTGGATATCTCACAAACGTCATCACTTCCATCCTTACATTTTTTCATTAAGCTGTGAATCAAGTTGGTTCTGTACTCTCTTCTCTTACTGCTTTTACAGCAGTGTTTTAACTGTCTATAGTTGAGTGAGTTTCTTCTGGTTATGTAAATACAAACAATGGAGAAGCAGGTTGAGTTGTGGTGATGGTGGCTGTGGTTTTTCAGGGGACAGAGGACTCCTGAAGAGAGACAAGACCTTTAAGAGAATGTGATTAGTATTAGGTGACAAAGCTCACATTAATTTTGCAGAAGAAAACTTTTCATTTATTTCTGTTCTTGTTGATGCCTAATTTACACTGGTGTGATTTTTGTGAACTTCAGTGGATTTACTTCTGCAAGTGAGATCAGGATTGGCTCCTCTTAAATCACTTAGGTCATGCTCCATAATTCATTTGCAAACTCCTGTAATTAGTTGCAGGTAAGCCCAGACTTCCTGGAGTTTGCTGCGTCCCCAGGAATGGACTCTGCCTGTGCCCCGCCGCACTCCCGGGGTCCAGCGTCTCGCTCGCTATCTCACCACAGGACCACATGTCTGGTGAAACGCGGGTCAGGGCTCTTCGTCCCCCCACCCCGGTCTTCTTATGCCGAAAGCGGGGCGGGGGCCCTAGGACCGGTTACTGGCGGACCAGAAGTTGGTCTGCGGGAGAGCCGGCGAGGGCCGGCCGCTCGGGCCGGCCGTCGTGCGTTATGTAAGGGCGCAGGGGCTGCGGGCTGGGCTGACTGACAGGGAAAGGGACATTCCTGGGGGAGGGGGAGCGGGAGCCGCACACTCCTGGAGCCACTGCCAACTCCAGAGGCTCCCGCAAACTCGGCGGGGAGAACGGCTCCCGAGGGAGGGGAAACATCCTGGGAGGGACTCTACGGGGGAGCGTTAGGAGCGAGTGGGGCGCCGCGCGCTGGTTTCCCCGGTGGGGCACGCCGTCCGCTGAACGAGGGGTAGCAGCGACGCCAGTGTGAGAGGACGGGGAGCGAGCGCGGCTCTCCCTGTCACGGGGCGGCGCGGTCCGCTAGGGCTAGAGTCGGACTGCTGCGGGACAGCATCCCGTCGCCCCCTCTGTGCCCCGGCGCGGCGGCAGCCCCGGTGGCGGGCGCTGCCCCTTTAAGACCTGCTCGCCGCCGGTTGCAGGCAGAGGGAGTGACCTCTGGGCTTTGACAGCTCCCCTAATAACTAGCAGAGCCCTGGCTCCGCCCGCGGCGCGCGATTGGTCGGCGGGCCGGTATGCCGCGCGCTGATTGGCTGGCCGCTTCCCCTGAGCGAACCTTTAGAACTCCGAGACACAATATTCTGTTACATTGTAGCAAAATGGCGACTGTCATTCACAACCCCCTGAAAGCGTAAGTAGGAATCAAAAATGTACATATTCCGCGTGGTTTAAATATGAAAAAAAGGCGCCTTTCCGGCGCCGGCTGCCAACCGGAGCTGGGTGCCGGCAGCCTCCCGGCGGGTCCCTCCTCCCGTCCCTCTTTCTGCCCCGGCGCCCCGCTCGCGTTTTGTGCCACACAGCCCCGCGGCTCGCGCCGAAATTAACGAGGGGAAAGAAAATTTGTTCGGCTCGCTCGCCGGTTAATTGGCGCCCGGGCGCGGGGCGGGGGGAGGCGGCGGCGGCGGGAAGGCGGCGGCAGCAGAAGCAGCAGCAGGCTGCCCGTCGCTCCCGGAGCGCAGAGCGGGGACGGCACCGGCGGAGTCCCGCGGGGGTGCGCGCACTTGACAGCGGTCCTGCCCCCGCGGTCCAGGAGGGCTGGCTCTCGGGTCGGCGGGGGAAGGACTGGCCCAGGGCGGCAAGGAGAGGGGACACACACACATGCTCTCTGTGGCCGCGGCTTGGAGTTGTCTCCGCGAATCTCCGCGGAGTTGGGATATCTCGTTGAGGGGGAGCGAAGCGGCCCCCGCGCTTCTCGGCTGAGTGGCGGGGGGGCGGCACTGGGCGCTCAGGAAGCGGGGCAGCAGGGGCACTGCCGGCACACCTCGATATTTGTGCGAGAGAGAAGGAGCGAAAGGGCGAGGAAGGGAAGCAGGTCTGCGTGAAATGAATGACTGGAGACTGCCGGGCGTTGATCTGGGGCAGGAAGTCCGGAGATCTGTTTTGCATATGACAGGCTTTCGCTTTTCAAAGTAGCAAGAGAGTTGATGGTGTTTCCGTCTTGAGAGCGGGCACAAGCAGCCGGGGGGGTGCTCAGGCGGGATTTGACCCGCTGCTGGCGGGGAATACACGGACAGGGGGCAGGTGCCTACGTTGCCGAGATATCCGGGGTTCCTTGTCGGGCAATAAGGCCGATTCGAGAAGGGGACCTGCGGGAGCCAGTTGTCGTCTTCTGGATCGGGTCCTTTATATTCCTTCTGGTCGTCAGTGCATGCCGTTAATCCCTGAAGGCATTAGGGAGAGTGGGATTTGGCACCGTATGTGAGGAGAGGAGCTGTCTTAACCTTTTTCAAACGAATTCCCTGCTAACGGGGGCAGCGCTCTCGCTATTAAAGCGGGGAAGCCGAGTACCTGGCGGTGACGCTTCGTTTGCACTTTCTGGCTGCGCTGAGTGGGTGGTTTTATACCTTGGAGTTTTCAGAGATTAAATTAGGGCTGCGAGGGTTTTCTCTCTCGGTCTCTTTCCTCCCCCCCTTCTCTCCTTTTCTTCCCCTACTCAATCTCTCCGGCTGGAGTTGGAAAAACACTTCAAGATTTTTCCAGGGATTCCTGCCTCTGTTTCTCAGCGATCCAGAGGGAAGGAAAGCCTCGAGCCGGGAATGGGTGCTGACATGTTTATCAGCTCTCTCGCTCCGTCCTGGCAGCAAACCTTTGCTTTCAGTTACCCGTTCTCCCACCAGCACCTTCTCCGCGGGGAGAGGGAAGCGACTTGTCAGGGGGTTAACCGAGGAAGTCTGGGTGTTTTCAGGGCGGGGAACTGTGGGGCTGAACACATTCTGAGCACGGCGAGGAGCAGCCGGCGTGCCCCTGATTGAGGACAAGTTCAATACTCGTGCGGGCGAGAGCAACTTCTCCCCGGGTGCCCAGGAGCGCACTTACAAGGGCCCGCACTGCTCCTCACCTGCGCCGGGATAAGCCGCCTACGCCCGTACCACTCGCGGTAGGCAGGAAGCCCGGGCTCGGT
Organism: Melanerpes formicivorus; assembly: GCF_026170545.1. Lineage (NCBI taxonomy): Eukaryota > Metazoa > Chordata > Aves > Piciformes > Picidae > Melanerpes > Melanerpes formicivorus. The sequence goes on along the minus strand of NW_027142414.1, from coordinate 3,275,219 downwards.
GGTCTCTGGAGACGGTGGAAGAGAGGCGGGGAGCTCCCAGGAGCCGGCGCTGCCCGAGGAGCGGGGCTGCCGCGGAGGGAGCACGCTGGGCGGCCGCCTCCCTCCCCCCGTCTCCCTTCTCCTTGCGAAGGACGGGACCTCTCCTCGCACTTCGAGGCACCATGAGGCAGCCGAAGTAGCGGCGAATCTCCGGAGAGGGCGGACCCCGCCGAAGGGCTGCTAGTGCCGGAATGAACCGGGGCCCGATCCCGCTGCCGCTGAAGTCGGGGAGGGCAGGATTAGGCCATTTCTAATTAGCTCTCTTCTCCTCCCCTCGCTCCTTGGGGGGTGTGAGAGAAGGAAACAATAGACATCAAGTGCTGGGTTCGTTTTTCTCTGTGCCCTTTAAAGTACTCGTGCTATGTGGAGGGAACAGAACTGGTACTGGCTGTCTGACACCACCTGCATTTTTTATTAACAACTTGTTTAATAAAACATTTCATAATTTTCACTTATTCTTTAAAGTTGCTGATCGGGAAACAATACACATGTACATAAATTATGAATGGGATAAATTAGGACAAAAGCAGTAGGACACATAATAGGGGAAAGGATTCAGTGCACAGTGTTTTATCCTCATGTGTCCTTCCTGACAATGAAAGGGAGCTGAATGACATTTGCATTTCCTCTGTCTGCGTTTTGATTGTATCTCAAAACCCACAAACGCCCCCTACAGAAACTGGCCACACAAAGGTTTTTCTCCGAGATGAGGGACAATGTAGGGGCTGAGAAATCCTAGCTCAGGTATCCAGCAGCTCCCCGAGTGTGCTTGTGCATTTAAATGTGTCCAATATTCAGTTTATCTCTGGCACCTCGACACATACTTGGCCCTGTTCATGCTAGACTAGTTTCTTGGGTTAATGTATTCCAATGTACCTGAGCATCTGTAGGAATACACTACATAGAATAGCTCAGTGCATTGAGTCCTTTATTAATGATTAGAACATTCTTCCACTCAGCTTGCTTCTTTCTCCATCTAGTGCTCTCTTCTCACTTTTTGGTTCTCTTTTGGTACTTTCATCCCTTTGCTTTTCTCCCCTTCACTTCCTCTGATGATCCAGTCAACCTGACATGACAGTCTATTATTTCTGCTATTTAATACTTGGTTATTTACCAACATGGTCCTACAGGTAGAAATATTGGAGAGCCAAGTTTAACAGATCTACGAGGGCAAGGATGCAAGTGTCTGCATAAACACGTTCTTCATCTGCAGAAAAGGCAATGTTCTGATATCTTTGTTGGGGCAGCAGTGAAGTGCTGAATTTGTTGGGTTGCTTTCTTCCACTAGTCTGTGTACCTGTCTGCGTACTTTTTCTTTCCATCTTCTCCTGTTTTATTATGGAGACATTTGAGCAGCACAGTGTAAGAAACAAACGCAGTTAAAAAGTTTTCTGAATTGCTTCAAATGTCAGTCAGAAATCTCAACGGGCTTTGTAAACATTAATTAATTAAACCTCTCAACACTCCTGTGAAGAAGGGATTATTGCCTTTGTTTTATGGATGGCTAAACTAGGACAAAGTGGTTCAGAAACTTTCTAATTTGAAGATCAAGTCTAGAATGCAGCTGTTCAACTTCCAGTCTTAGCATCTAGCCTCATTTCCTCCATCTCTGCCTTATTAGCCGTGTGCATATGGTGCCATAACACATTTAATGTAATTAAGACCTTGTAATTTAGAAAGCCTTATCTAGAAGCAGAGCTGAGTCCCCCCCCACCACCCTTCTTTGTCTTTCCTCCTACAGCTGACTTTTATTTCAGGTTGTCAATTAAACATTCTCACTGGAACATATGTTAGGCTGTTGCCTTTTTTGCATGTGACATTCCCTCACGCCATACAGCTTGCTGCCTGGATGCTCACTGGAGGAGCTGTTGCCTTCCAGTAGCCTGGCCTTGGAGTAACAGTGCTGGTGCTCCTGGTGGTCTTCTGCTCTCCATTTTTATTTTTTTTTAAATTCTTTTTTTCTTTTCTTTTTTTAATGCTTAGGACAGCCTCTGGGAGAGTGGGACAGAAAAGGCTAACTCAAGCTTGATTGCAAGACTAGGTTGCTTGCATGCTGACTCTGTTGCTTGGATGACTTCGATGTGCTTGGGGACACTTATTCCCTGCCAGGTGTTTGGGGACCAGATCATGGCAGACTTGTGTGCACAGCTAGCGCTGACCTTATAAACCTTACCAGGCCTGTTCTGTCTCTGCGTTTGTGCTGCAGGCACACAGCAGTGGTTGGTTTTCCAATTGCTGTACCTCCTCAGATGAAATTGCCTTGACAGCTTGCTCTGACCCCTGTGCTGCCAAATGGCCATCCCTGTGAAGATGAATTCTGTGGCACAAGACACCTGTGAAGAAATGGTCTGTGCTTGCATCTCTGTGTCATGTCGGCAACAGACCAGTGTGAGTCTTGGGGTCTTGTATGGCAAGAGTATTTCATTAGTGATGACTCTGGCTTGAATTCAAGCTGGGGACTTTTAACTGGAAGGTTTCGTATCCCATTACATGTTCCTGCAACCATCTCTACGTCCTGATTGAGTGCTGATGAAGACTGACTTTTTTTGTTTGTTTTGTTTTGTTTGGGTTTTTTTGGGGGTGTCTATGTTGTTGCATAAACATCTGGTTGCTGATTTTTAATATTTAAGTGGAAGCAAAATGTGCAGTGCTGCTTTGAGCAGGTGGAAGCAATAAAAGAGATGGACAGTTAGGTTGCTAGTTCAGCTTTTACAAGTGATGTGGAGGTGATTTTAATGTGGCTTTGCAGAAGGGGTTTTTCTTCTGCTTGACAGAACAGGGTTTTTGGGCACATTAAATTGCCTACCAAAATCTCTTCAGTGTTTCCAGGGTGGCTCTGATGTCACTTAAAAACACAAATGAGCCCTAGTGTGACCAAAACTCTTGTCTACATAAAACCTATCTTTTCTGTACCTGAGCATCAGCTTTCAGAGAAAATGAGGGATGAATATTGTTGTATTTATGTGAGGAAACATAAGCATAAACCCAAAGTCATTGTGGCGTGGAGGAGCAAATGTAAGAGGACCTGGGGATGCACTAGTTTGAGTAAGGGAGAGTCTGATAAATGGTATAGTACTAGTTACTGCATTATATCTGGGCACATGTGTCACTTGTGTGTGAGAAGGTGTTAACAGTGCTCTCCTAGTTTTGTTTTGTTGGTGTTCTAGCCTTTCACAGTCTGTCCAGCTGTCTGGATGGATGGAGGTTGTATCACCAAATTGCTGCAGAAGAAAAAGTTTTAAAACATATGGTTTGTGGTGTGTGGAAGCCATAGTGAACTGTCTGCATTGTGCTAGGGAAGCCCAAGTGTATGAGTTTTTGGAGGGTCTAATAATTTTAAGGTAAGCACATGCCAGTGGGCTGGGTATACAATGCCTGGTAGATAGGATTTACGGTGTTCAAGAAGGAATTGTTTACTCAGACCATGCAGAAGTCCAGTACACAAAGCAAAATGGGGCTCTGTCTTTAGTCTGAGTCATGGTGAAAAGAATGTGGCTCATCCTTCGTGTGGCTTAATGAAAACTGATTTCTTCCTCTACTTTCCTAAAACTGAACATGTGGTATTGGAGGCCACTCTCAAGAGCAAGCTCTGTCCCTCTTGTATATCTCTCTTCTGCAGTTTATGATATTTGACCTTACCTCTGCTGTCCCAAAATGAGGCATTCCAATGCCCCCATTGGCTGCAAATCTTTCAGGATTATTCTTTGTCAGGTCTGGAGTTTTCTCACCCTGTTTTGTCTTTCATGTCAGAGCTGAATTTTTCTTGGTAGATCAGTTTTACAATCTTGGTATTTATTCTGGGCTCGTCACTGTTGTCTGTATGTGATGTTGCCTTGAGCAAGAACCATCCCTGTGTTGTTTATCCCTGAGGACTTGCAGGAGTGGAACGAATCTGTTTCAGGAGTTGACATTTTTCTCCCTTGGACAGAGTGACCTCTGATCTGAGGATTCCCTGTCTGGGGGTGACATACTCCCACATATGGGGAAGCAGCACCAAGGCAACATTGCTTATGGCCTATTCCAAGGGCTTCATTAGTTCAGTACTGCACTTATGCTGGCTTTGCCTTGCAGTTTTGCCCAGGATGCAGAGACTGAGGTGTGGTGATCACTTCCTTAGTGCAGGTCCCAGTTTTAGGACTGGCTTGTTTCTTTTAAGGAGAGTTATCAAGACAATCTAAACTAAAGCATACTTTAAAAATACTTCTTTTTCACCTTTTTTTTTTTCTTCAGATGGAAGTGTGTGTTTCTTGTGTTTGAAAACTTCTCTGCATTTGAGGAGCAAATCAAATGCACTGGAGTGGTGCAGTAGAGATGCAGAAAGTGGTTTTATTTTCTTCTTCCTTGTTTCAAAAGAAAAGAACTGCCCAGTATATTTTCACTGTCTAAACTGAGTGGCATGTAATACTAGTATTGTAAGTCAGTGGCTGAATACTAATGTTTAAAATACTTATCTTTAATAAATTATTAGAAGTATTGTACATTTATTGTGTATTTTTATTGCTATATATAGTTTATTTCCCATCAGTTATATTTGCACAGGTAATTCTGTTACTCTGTTCTGGTGAGACTTCACCTGCAGTACTGTGTCCAGCTCTGGGGCCCTCAACACAAGAAGGGCATGCAACTGATGGAGAGGATCCAGAGGAAGGCCACAAAAAATATCGAAGGGCTGCAGCACCTCTTCTATGAGGACAGGCTGAGAGAATTGGGGGTGTTCTGCCTGGAGAAGAGAAGGCCCCAGGGAAACCTTTTAGTGGCCTTCCGGTACTTGTAAGGGGCCTATGTGAAAGCTGGGGGTATGACTGTTTACAAAGGCATATAGCAATAGGACAAGGGGCAATGGTTTTAAACTAGAGAATGGTAGGTTTAGATTGGACATTAGGAAGAACTTCTTTGCTGTTAAGGGTGGTGGAACACTGGACCAGATTGCCCACAGGGAGGGTGGAGGCCTCATCCCTGGAGATGTTCAAGGTCATGCTTGATAGGGTTCTGAGCAGTCTGATCTAATTGCAAGTGTCCCTCTTTACTGCAGGAACATTGGACTAGGTGACCTCGAGAGGTCCCTTTCAACCAGTGCATTTTGATTCTGTGATACTATATTTTAGAGCTACAAGAATGACTGGAGGACTTGAACGTCACTCCTATGAAGAAAGACTAAGACAACTGGGGCTGTTTAGTCTGGAGGAAAGAAGGCTGAGAGGGGATCCTGTCAATGTCTATAAATATCTGAGGGGTGGGTATTAAAATGAAGGTGATGGTCTCTTTTTGGTGGTGCCCAGTGAAGGACAAGGAACAACAGGTACAAGCTGGAACAACAGGTATAAGCCAGAACATAGGAGGCTCCACCTTAGCATGAGAAGACACTTCTTTATGGTGAGGGTGACGGAGCACTGGAACAGGTTGCCCAGGGAAGTTGTGGAGTCTCCTTCTCTGGAGACTCTCAAAACCCACCTGGATGTGTTCCCATGTGGCCTGCCCTAGGTGATCCTGCTTTGGCATGCGGGTTGGACTCTGTGATTTTAACCACAGATTCCCAGCAGATGTCTCAGGGAAGAATAATGCAGTATCTCAGTAGCTGCTGGCAAATATCTGTCTCACATCCCCATTCCCTCCGGTATGGAAATAGCCTGAGTATGTCAGCGTGTGTCTCAGTTTTCAGGTTACCTGCCTGAGCTGGGTGCAGTCAGAGTTGCAATTCCAGCTGCATGGGAGGTTTTACTGGCACCCCAGTACTGTGTAAATGGAGGCTTCACAAAGAGTCAGTGGAGCAGTGACAGCAGGGCAGGGGTGGGTACTGATGAGTGTGTGGCTGTGATCAGCAGCCTATGCTTGCCAAATCCTGAGTCAGTAATTTCACATTCTGCTGAGCTGTAGCTGGGAGAGAGTCCCCTGCTCAGGTGGTGGGGACATTGACTACATCAATGCTCTTCTTTTGGTGAGACAGGCTGGAACTGGGATTTAATATTGCTGTCCTTTGTGACAACCAACCTAACTGAAGATCATCTCTCTGTTCAAACAGCACCATGAGTTGTATCAGTCTTTGACATCTGATGATGTTGTTCTTGCTTTCTGACAGTTTTTATAAATGAATATAAAATGCCAACTGTAGCATAAATATGAAATCTTAATATGCAAAAGGAAGGGACCCCCTTCAAGACACAAGACCTCCTTTATGACACAAGGTATGAGGCACTGGTTTAGATGTTGTGCTGGATTCTCCACAAACACGTGGCTTAATGCTTCCTGCCTTTTAGGTCTCAAAAATCTAAATAGGTTGGACAATGCAAAGAAAACCAGGTGCAGTGCAGTGAAATAAGGCCATGCCCCGAGTTGGTTAATTCCACTCTGCCCTACCGCATCAGCTGGCAGGGCTGATTTGATCTGATCAGATGCGGGCATGCTACTTCTGCCAAAACACAAAGTACAGTGCTTATGCTGCTTTTCTGCTTTGACTTGGCTTTGTGCTAGCCACAGGAAGATAAATTATGCCTGTTGGAACAAAATTTCCTCTTGGAAATGTTTTGGGCACTTTTCATGTTTTGTAAGAGTAAGTGAACCACCAGTGTCACGTGGCTGTGAAATTTTTGGTCTGGTTCTAGGAACTTTACAGTTTCTTGTGCTCCTGTAGATCCAGAGCCTGACATCACTAGTCACAGAGTTGAGAGAAAAACTAAAATGTCTGGAGTTATAGTCCAGGTAGTTTACCATCCAGTGAACAGGGCTATAAGGAACTTATAATGGGGACACAGAGTTAGTGTTACTTCTTCAAGGGAAAAGTAGTGCCCATATTTCCATTTCCTTTGAGGGCAGTTTGGAAGAAGGGTCACCCATGGGTTTGTGATGGCTCAAGTATTTTGGTCTGAAGATTCTTTCCTGAGAGACTGTTTAGTCAACAATGGGGACAAATATATTTTATGTTTACAATTACTTTAAAACCTATGCAATCTGAATAAGGAATAATGGAAAGAGTGATTCAGATCGCTGTATTACTGCTAAAATTCTTTGGTCTTGACCATGAATAAAAACTGTGGTGTGTCTGAGGCTGCTGTCCTCCTGAGTGTTTAGGTAAATCATTCACCAGTATCCAATATGGGAAATTATACCAAACCCACTTGTATCTACAAGCTTATCCTGATTGCTTTGGATTTTATTCCCCCTCCAACTACTGAAGGGTGTTTTGAAGACTATAGGGGTTTGTGTTTGCTCTGGGTCTTTATCCTGGAAATTTCTAGTTAACGAACATATATCTGTTGATGTGAAATATGGAATAAATCAGGAGAACAGTTTTAATTCATTGATTAGTATCTGTTATAGTTGGGAGAGTACAGATTAAGAGTCATGCAAGAAGTGATGGGTGAGGGTTGGTGTTGGAAAAACTGTGATGAGCTCTTTCTCCACAGCTGTGGAGAAACCCGCTCAGTTCTACTTCTTCATCACGTCTGACTGGCCCTTTAATTTTTAGGAGCTGTTTCTCCAAAAAGTCTGTGTCTTTCCATTAATTTTGATGATCAAATGACATGTGGATGAAAATGAAGTTAATAACTCCCTAGGGAGAATGGGACACTGAAGACTGCACTTCTCTCTCTTCTCCTATGTAGATACAAATGACTGGGAACTTGGTCAAGTTAGCTGGTGTTACGTAGCTGGCAGAGGCACTCCTGAGGTCAAAATCTAACCAAAAAGTATTGATGGAGCAACAATGTGGAAAACCCTTCTTAATTTCCCGTCACCAGATCTGATTGTTTTTGTCAACATTCTTAGCTAAATGTTTTATCTTCTCCTAGCTTTCCTATCTCTCGCTTCCCAACCTCTTTCCCCCACTGACCTCTACAAGCACAGTCCTAGCTGTTGATTTATCAGGGCAGACTAGCTCAGCACTGTGTGGAGATTGCTTTTAATTAACTGTCTTTGTTTTTTCCAACCTTCAGGGAGCACCAGCCCTTTAATGATTTTAATATTTTATCTGGATTTATATCCACCTCATGTGTTGTTTGTTGCTCTGCTTCCTCACATGTTCATCCTAAGTCATTTCCCTAGACAAAATGTTTGTTTCAGGGCCCTCATATAGGATAAGGAAGAGAGTTTTTAATGGCTTCTGGACTGGAAGGATGGACTCTCAATGATCTACCTTGGTGTTTTGGAGGAGAATGGAGAGTATGAGATCATGTGTGACTGGGGAGTGTGAGGTGATGCATTTTGGTGCTATCTTGGAGCAAAATTAGTTTCAGTGCTCTGCCTCTATGCACAGGGAGAGGCAGCTTTGTTTTGTGGTTGCAGCCTGGCAAATCAGAGCCTACTACATTAAATCTGACCCCTGACTTGTTGTATGGCATAGATAAGCTGTGAGCTTATTTTCACAATCAGGTATGAGGCTCATGCTAGTTAGGCTGCGTAAAGGAGGCACTAATATAATTACCTGTTGCTAATATGTACTACCTGTAGTACTACTGTACTGTACTACTACCTGTACTACTAATATGTACTGTGTCCAGTTCTGGGCCCCTCAGTTTAAGAAGGACATCAAAACACCTGAACTTGTCCAGAGAAGGGCAACAAGGCTGGTGAGAGGCCTTGAACACAAGCCCTATGAGGAGAGGCTGAGGGAGCTGGGATTGTTTAGCCTGGAGAAGAGGATGCTCAGGGGTGACCTCATTGCCCTCTACAACTACCTGAAGGATGGTTGTGGCCGGGAAGGGGTTGGCCTCTTCTCCCAGGCAACCAGCACCAGAACAAGGGGACACAACCTCAAGCTATGCCAGGGGAGGTTTAGACTCGAGGTGAGGAGGAAGTTCTTCACTGAGCGAGTCGCTCATCATTGGAACGGGTTGCCCAGGGAGGTGGTTGAGTCATCGACCCTGGAGGCGTTCAAGAGGAGATTGGACGTGGCACTTGGTGCCATGGTCTAGTCATGGGGTCTGTGTTGATAGGTTGGACTCGATGATCCTCGAGGTCCTTTCCAACCTAAGTTATACTGCGATACTGTGATACCTTCCTGTTCATGAGCATAGGTTCAAAGGAGAGTTCTTTACTTGCAGAAGACTACCTTGCCTACTATGAGTAGCTCTAACAAGTGAGATTTCTTCAGACTTAACAGAAAGCAGCTATACAAAGGTTCTCCCATCTGGAATTTTCCCTTTGTGTCCTACAATGAGGATTTCAAGAGGTTCCAGCATGAAAGAATTAGGAAACATATATGGTATTTATAAGGTGTAAAGTATGTGTCACTTTCATGCCAAAGCAGGCAAATGCTTTATAATCATGCATGATTATAGCATCACAGTCTCTTCTGTGGGATTATTTTCTCCAATTTTCTGATGAGAGGAATTGCATCCACTGACTGACTTGGCGATGGTCACACTAGTCACTCTGTCAACCACTGACTAAATTGAAGGTTTATCAGACACACTACTTTGCTTTTGGTGTTGAGTGTTAGGCAGGCAGCATACGAGTGAAGTGTTGAGAGTGAATGGGAATCCTTCATTGGTAGCATTTCCATGGGTGAGTTGAAGTTAGGGGCACGGAGGAAGAGCGGGAAAGTGAGTTAAGACTGTGTGCCTGGTTCTGATGGAGGAAGCTCACAGATAAATATTGCTAAGCCATCTTTAACGGCAGCAGCTTATGCCTAGAGCTGATAAAGGAGCTGTTGGGGTGCAAAAATTTTACCATGGAAATGAACCAAGTGGCAAGTAGTTTTGCATTTCAAAACTACATGCTGCACACCAGACAGTCTGTTCAGTGCAATTCACGCATTGAATTTAAAGTCACTGGTGTGAGAACACTTTGACTCAATCGATTTTACCAGGCTCCTTGTAAGTATATGTGAGTGTATTTAAAGCCCCTTTGTTAAAATGGCAGAAGAAATGAAGAAGTTCCCAGATCTACTTCTCACTTACTGAGGACAGTTACTCTTGGACACCAGCTGAAAGGTCGTGAGTGCTACTTGCCAAGATATTGTCAGCTCACCACTGCATAAGATCATCTTTGTCGCTGGTCTGGGGTTTGTCTTTCCCATCTTCCTCTTCAGCCCACTTTAAAAAAACCCCATACAATAAAATTTGTTTGGAAGTATTTTTTTCCCATATTGTTGCTGTGATTCCACAGTAACAAACTCCTGGCATTCTCATCTGACCAGACTGCAAATGTATTTGGGTCGGGTATTCATTCCACTGAGTAGACCTGAAAGTAAATTCCCTCCTCCTCTGTTATTAACTTTCTAGTTTTGTTTCTGCAACTAACTTACCCATAGAGTCCTAGGGTTAGGAGAGGTTGTCTCTCCTGACGTGTTTTCTGAATTCCTCACTGCTAAACACACAGCATGCAAAGATGAAACCTGGCTGGCCCTCAAAGGGCATTCTATTTCCCGGGCTGCTGTTTCCAGCTACCTTCTCTTCCATGCACCCCTCTGAGGGGAAGAGGAGGAGCACATGAGGGGTGAGCACTCTGCCTTTGGGAAAGGCTCTGACCTGAAAATGGATTGCAATTCCAGCCGAATGGTTCCTTCCCTTGGTAACAGAATTGCATGCCTGGGCTCTGAGCTCTTTGCATTAATTCCATCTCTGCTAAAGTTTCCCAGTCAATTAACCATGTCCATCTCCTGCTCTAGCAGCCACATGTGCCTTTTCTGCCGCAGCAGGGTTTTGGAATGGTAACTCCCTGCAGCCTTTGCTGCAGCAGTTTTTCTCCAGCAGCTTCCCTCAAGCATGGTTATCAATCAGAACCTGTCAGGTTTTTCCCTCAAACACATCTATTTTCAGGGCTGTAGGACTTTGACCTTTTGCTTTTGTCTTTATAAGGACTATTTTTTTCCAATAGGGGCCAGCCCAAATGCTGAGTGCTAGGCCTTTACACAGATACAAAAGCTGCATGAAAATTTTGCTCTTAATGTGAGAAGATTCTGCTAAATCTGGACATTTCTCTTGGTTTCCATCATTTTGCCTCCCTTGGGTTTTAATTTTCCTTGTCAAAAAGGCCTCATTAAGCTGGTCAGTACTACTTGTGTGGTGTTTCAGGCATCACCCACAGTGCAGAGGTCTCCTCTGAGTATCTGGTTAACAGGACTGGATGAAAGAGCAGTGAGTTTTTGGAGCTAAAGTGTCTGGGAGATGCTCACCCATGGGATTTGATATAGACTATTTTTGAAGAGAATTCTGCACACCCTCTGGAAGAATGGTTTGGATTCTGGCAGTACTGGTCTCTTAGAAATGCATGTAAGGGGCCATGTTTTTGTTGCATGTTGTACTACCACCAAAGGTCAATTTGGGTTTAAAACAAGAGGCTATGCTCAATATTTTGTCTTGAGCATGAGGGCAAGCCCTGTCCTGTTTCTAGTCAGTTGGTACCTGTATCATGCAAGCTGCCATCCCAGTTGGCACTAATTGGTTCCTGTGTGGGTACTTTGAGATGAGAAGATAAAGATCAAATTGGCCACCGAGGCTTAGTTAATAGAAGTGTGGGTTTAAAAGAGGGTTCCTGGGTCTTACGTCCAGTCCCCTGGTACCATGTCAGATAATCCCTTTCATAAACTGAAAAGTCCTTGTCTTAAATCCCCACTTGGACTATTTGTTCCCATTACTCCTCTTGGGAGGGTTCCAGAACCCACTGCTCTGATGGCTGGAAATAGCATTTTAATCCCTAGCCTAGCCCTACTTGTGACCAGTTTATACCCATTTGTTCTGCTGCCAGCATGGAGTTGTTAGTTAAAATACTATTGCTCCTTCCACATCTTCCTGTCCACTATCATGCATTTGTATGACACTGTTATAAGGCCTCTTTAGTTTATGTTTTGATACACTAAACTGTCTGTGTTATCTCTTCCTTTCCTTTGATCACCAGACTCTTTATTGTCTTTGCCTTCTCTACTCCAGCTTGGATTACTCACATTCAGCTTTCTTGAGTGTGAGTAGATGAAGTAGTACTTTGTTCCAGGTAAGATTTCTCCCTCTACAGTAACTATATTCTTTACCTCTTCTGGGATCACCTTGCTTTTGTATTTGGTTTTGGTTGCATTGTGCTGATGGTTCATAGTCATCTGTGGTAGACCCATACTGTTATGTTTCTTCCTCTGTCCTTTTGGCCATTGCCCATTAAGTGAAATTTATACTGAATTCACTCCATCTAATTCTTGCCTGATTATTCTTTATTTCCTTGATGTCCCTTCAACTTGTGTAAATGCCTAACTTTTATCAGCACACAATTTTTTTTTTCCAAGATCATTAATAGAAGTACTGAATAAGATCAGTCCCCAGATCAGTTCTTTCTAGCACTCCAGAAGCAGCCTATTGGCCAGTTACTGTCTCTGTTAGGACTTCATCTGTGTCCAACCCTCTTTCAGTGGTTTCTCAGCTATATCACCATACTTCCTCATCCTCTTAATTTTCAGTAGTTTCTCATTTAGGACTCTATGAAACGTTTTATGATACCCCAAATAGCTAAGAGGAAGATGTGTATCAGTATCTTATCAAAGTGAGAGGTCAAGTTACTCTGGCAAGATCCATCTTAGTTGATTCCTTGTTCTACAATGTTCTTGACTCAACAGGCTGACAGAGATGGTGGTGTTCAGTCTGGAGAAGAGAAGGCACTGGTGAGACCTTGTAACAGCCTTCTAGTACATGAGGGGACCTACAAGAAAGCTGGGGAGGGACTGTTTACATGGACACATAGCAATAGGACAAGGGGCAATGGTTTTAAATTGAAGAAGGGTTGATTTAGATTGGACATTTGGAAGAAGTTAAAGAACTTATGAGGGTGGTGGAAAACTGGTGGTGGGAGGTTGCCCAAGGAGGTGCTGGAGGCCCCATCTCTGGAGACAGCCTGATGGGATGGAGCTCTGAGCTACCTGATCTAGTCAAAGATATCCCTGCTTTACTGCAGGGGTGTTGGACTAGGTGACCTTTAAAGGGCCCTTCCAAGCCAATGTATTCTATGATTGTGTGACTTTGCACTTAAAAAATGTGAGTGAGCTCTAGCTCAATTAGCCCTACTGAATTTGCAAGGTTTGTGTTCAGAAACAATTAATGAAGAGTGTTTTATTTTGCTTGCTACATTTCAATACTATAGTAGTAACCATGAATTGCAGTATCTGTTTGAATCACTTGCTGGTAAATGTATGCTTTCATGTCACAGTTTTTGTGCAGAGATTATTTAGAATTTATGCCTTGATTGCACAAACATCTTTGTGGCTTCCACCACAGTCATCCCACTGAAGCACAGCATTCCTTTAGTTCTTGGCCTGTAACGAGATTATATTTAATCTATGTACCATTCTATGTGCAGAACAGCTAACTTTTTTGATCACTTTTTCTTAATGTCTAAAGAATATTACTTTTTTCCTCCCCTTTTTTCTTTTAAATAGCTTTTGCAAGTTCTAAGTCATGACTTTGGCAATTCTCCCCATACTTCCAGACCTTTAAGATCCAACTTTTTCTACTGTTACTACTGTTTTCTGTTCCTGAAAGATGTCTAATTCTGATGTCCTTTCCCAAGATAATTATTCATCCAGTAGCATCTCTGGTCTTTCCATACATGTTTCAAACAATTTTGCATTCTTTCACTCAAAGAAAATCCTTAAGTTCTGCTCTGTTCCACTCCTCCCAGGTCTGAAGCACTCAGGAACGTGTTTGAAGCACTTTGTGATGGTGATGGGAATTATACAACTTTGGACTCATTCTTATAATATGGAAGACTTAGACTGTGTTGATCTAGGGCAAGTAGGGGCAATTCCACTTAATAGTAACTTGTTTTACACAATTAGATAATGCCTAAATGTGGCTTTTAAAAGTTCATCAGTGCAAAACAATGTTGTGTTCAGAGTTGCAACTGTAAAGTAAAAATCTAAAGGAGCAGCTTAAAGTTGTTTTGTTTTGGTTTGAGTTTTGTTCCTTAAATAACCTGGCTCCACTTTTCTCTGATGTTATTAGTCTTATTCAGACACAACTGTGTGTATGCATAATATATGTATGTATTTGTGTGTAGAGAGTACAGATGGTGTTTAGGAAAACATGGTATTGTTCCTTAATCAATGCCTCGGCATTTGAAGCATTTCCATATACTTCGTACTGATTTATAGCAGTACGTGATTCAACTCTTTCCTACTGGTCAGCCTCAGAAACTCATATAAATAGGAAAGAATGATACTACTTTTTTTCCCCCTGCCTCCCCCCCCCCCCCCCCCCTTTACTAGAAGACTCTGGGAACTTTTGAAACATTACAGAACCCTTTGGATCGATGCGTATCCCAGCAATGCCTTGCATAAGTGACCTAAAATTGTGTGATCAAACCTCTTCTCCCCTCCCCATCCCTAGAGAGTTGTTTGTAATTAGACAAAATGAGGACAGAATATGCATAAGTATCTGTTATGCTGGGATTCCTGCCCAGAAAGCAAACTAATGGCCTGAGCTGGCCATAATCTTTTGCACCCTGTGTACTATTGACAAGGCTATGGCTTGAGATGTTGGGAGCTCAGGAGCAGATTTTTGCTGCTGTCTTACGGTAACCTTTCTAAATTGACTGTTTTCCAAAACAAGTGGAATCACACAGCCTGTCTTTTACTTGTCGTTTGTTGTTGGGGACATTTTCCTTGTAAGACGGGGCCTGATTCTTCAATTTCATGCCTAATGCTGTGGAAGTGAGTGTAAATTACTGCTTCTGTGGTTTGGAAGTGTTTCACCTTCGCTTTGCCCAGATGTAAATGACCACATGAAGTACAGGGCAGTGGAGAACTGGGAACGGAGTTGTTGGTTATTTTTTTCCATTTCATCTAGCAATTACTGCATGTCTCTGGCTGCTCAGGGAAAGGGACAGTGGAGTTCGGTGGACAAATTCAGCTCTCTATAATCAAGCTAAGTAGCTCTTTTGAAATCTGTGACAGGTTGTCTAGTCCTGTGATACTATACAATGCAAGAGGATCAGGTAGGTGTCACTTCAGAAATCTGCTTTATGTGCTGTCGCCATTTTCTCCTCTCTCCCAATGCATATGGTAGGTGTCAGCTCGCCCCTCACAGAATCCTTGTTTTTCAGTCCTCTGTTAGGCTTGCTTATGGGGTTTGCTTCATGACTTGGCAACAGTGAAGCACAAAACCTGGGTGCTTATGAATCTGTCAGTCTTCTTCAGATATCCCAGCCATTGGTAATCCACTGATGAAAAGCTTTTCTTGGAGCAGGCAGGCAGTCTCTGTGCTAGTCTTCCTCTCCTTCTTTGCTACAGTGTCCTTGGGGTGAATGTCAGTGAAAGTGA
Source organism: Melanerpes formicivorus (assembly GCF_026170545.1). Classification (NCBI taxonomy): domain Eukaryota; kingdom Metazoa; phylum Chordata; class Aves; order Piciformes; family Picidae; genus Melanerpes; species Melanerpes formicivorus. The sequence goes on along the minus strand of NW_027142414.1, from coordinate 3,259,948 downwards.
GAGAGGTGTTTTGATAAAAGAAGGGGCAAGGTCACACAAAAAGCATGCCCTTCTGCACGCTCCCAAGGAAGGTTTCTATCTGGCCAGCATTTCCATTGCTCTGTCTGGTGTAGCTGAATCAGGAAGTAAGAGAGCCAAAGCCATGATGAAATGCGATTCTTTTTTTGAAATTATGTCCAATTTGGCATCTTTCTGAGCTGAGAAAGTTTGGCTTGCTTTCCTTCTTCACTCACAGTAATTTGCAGAGTGGGAGATTTGGGGTGAATCTCTGTTTTCTGTGCTTACAAGGCAGCAAAGCTTCTATGGCTGGGCTGGAATGTGTTGTTTCAACACACTGAATGTGAAAAAAAAACTTTAGCTTCATACAGACTGTGGTTTTTGTTTGTACTCAGTCAGTGTGATTTCACTGAAGTCCAAAAAGTTATGCCAGTGTGAGAGACAAACCAAGTCTATGTTATTTCAAGGCAGCCGTACTACTGGAGAAAAATTCCTTTTAATTCCCTGCCTTAAATTTTCAGAGTCTCCACTTCAGATATTCAGTAGCGTCTGATGCTTATAATTTGGTAGCAAATATTGACATCAGCAGCCACCTGCATAATCCTTAGCATCAATCTATAGCTTAATGTGCAGGGCAGGCAACAGATCAACAGATGACTTCTTAGTAACAGGGAGGGATCAGAACAAAATCCTGGATCTCAGCACTTCTTGCGAGCTTCAGAGATTGAATCTGGATCTGAAGTTAAATGTCTTTAGTCGACAGGATCCAGACACCCACATGCTTTGGCAGAGCTCAGATCCCAGTTTTGTCTACCTAAAGAATTAAAGTTCTTCTTTTCATGTAGATTCTTCTGCTAGTGAGAAGGAAGGGATAAGAGAGAAAATATGACACATTGGCAAAACCGTTTTTCAATACTGTGTTTTTCAAAGTTTTTTCCATGAGACGTCAGCAGCTCTTAAAAATCACAGGGAGAGCATACAGTTGTCAATGAGCCAGAACAGTTAAATGCTTTTAAATATTTGAGTTGGGTTATTCCTTCACCTTTCTTTCTCACAAACATGTCTGGTAAAACTCCAGTAATGAAAACACTTGCCTGGGGAGGGGGATAAAATCCTTCTCAGCAAATAAATGATGGTGACATTTAATCACATCATAAGAAGACTGTTAGCGATGGTTTAGGCTTGGCATTGAACATATACACAACATTTGCTCTTTTATATAGTATTGGTATTACATAGTAAAAATAGCACAATTGCAAAACTCATTTGTTACCCTCGTGCCAACTTTGTTCAGCTGCCAGTTGCTGTTTGAACTTTTAAAGCAATGTTTCATCCATATGCTATTACCAACTGTACAATTAATTCTCTCTGCTTTCAAATCACCCTCTTGTGCCTAAGTAGTTCCCAGTTTGAGATACCTGTAAAGCCACTTCTGTCAGGTAAGCTGTGCTCATCCTGGATGGTTCTGTACTTCAGGGTGGTAAAGAGCTGCTGCTGCCTTTAAGTTTCCCACTGCACTCCTGCACAGAAGTTTGTTAGAGGTGCTTCACTCCACTGAGCTGTTTCAGGATGGTCCTTTCCTGAAATGCTTATCTTTCTAGTGAGAGATTTGGAGCTGCTCTGCAACATTTTGCATGCTGTATATGCTCTGCTTATTTGCTGCCTGTGAAGGATGCTTATTGTGTAATTTCTCAGGTTAGTTTAACAGCAGGGGTTCTATTTTGAGCAAAGAAGAAACAAAATCAGGAGGGCACACCCCACAACAAGAGCATCCACAAGTGAACAGTACAAGTAAGTAGCATTACACAGTGCCAGGTGGGCAGCTGGTGTGCAAGGCTCCACTGCATCACACTTCAACTAGTTTTGAATTAGTCAAGAACTCGGTCAAAAAGTCAAAAACCCCAGGCAAATAGGAAGGGGGAAGAACTCTTCTCACCTGAAACAGTGCTCCCTCAGGTCAGGAACAGGCTGACATACAGACAGACCTGCTGCTGTATCGTCTTAGAAGGTTAGAATTCAGCCAGCGAAGGCACAAGTAGATTTTATTTTAAAACCTTTTGAACTCTTCCTGGTCCTGCTGTTACAGTTAAACCATGTCTTATTTTAGGAAGGTTGCTGCTTTCTGTATTTGCTTAACAGTTTCTCAGGTGGGGAACTTGAAAGAGGTAGGAAAGAATCAATATGCAAGAATTATTTTTGTAGACTAGAACCTGATCCCAGAGAGAGGGGGGGATCAGTGGGCTTTCACACTGGGGAGGGCACCAAAGGGAATACTCTTAGAGAGATCAGAGAGGAGCCAGAAGTGCCATTGGTTCCTACAAAGTAGAACTTACCTAGGAGCTACTTGTAATGGTTTTGTGTGGTGACAGGCCTCCTCAGACCTTCACTCAATGTTTTCTTTTACGTATTTATAAACATATAAAATGTATCAGTGAACTTGATTGTCATGACTGATATTAGACCCAATCCTTATTCATTCCAAGATACCACTAAAGAGTGCTAGGGCTGGTAGACCTTTGCTTAGTGGGAGATGGTTTGAAGGATGATGCAAGTAACGTCATAATGAAATTGTTACTACACAGTAGGGGACAGTGCTCACGTGAGACATTTGTTTTTCTGCTTTAATTTGGCAACACACATAGCAATAACTCTTGCAAAATCACTCTTCAGCATGCTTCTGTCAGGTATCACCCACTCTAGTTGCACCCGCGCTCTCTGGGACTGCACTAGAGAGACTTGAGGCTTCCTGGCAGTGCAGTCAAAGCTGCATTTTGCCTCTCCAAGGATGAAAGGCCAAGGCCAGTACTGTTATGGGTGTAGGGAATGGAGAGGTAGAAAGAACTGGAATGGAGAGCTGAGGGAGGATGAGGCCTACTTTTCCCTTTCCTGCTGAGTGGGTAGGAGAGATGAGTATGGCACCTACAGCTGCAGAGCACAGCTTTCCTCCAGTGCCTAGCCACTTCCAATCAGTAGCCACTACAACATTCAGCCTTGGTTTCCAAATGGCTTTGATAATGTTCTTCTCTAGAAGCTTTTAAAATAACTAAGGTGTCTTGGGAAGTCCTTCAGAGGCATGGTTAGTTAAAACCCTGAAAACACAGGCTAGGAGCATCTAGTTGGATCAGTAACTGGGCCTGTGCTGCCTGATGTTTGCAAATGGTCGGCAAAAGAAACTGGAGAGGGAGGTAGCAAACTTAGCTGATAATACTAATTATATTCCAGGCAGGAAAAAACACAAGGTTTCTGTAGTGTTGAAGGACCTCATGAAACTGGATGACTGGGCTCATTAAAATGGCTGATTATGTTCAGCTCAGATAAATGTAAACTGAGGCATGTGGGGAAAAAAGATCCCAAATTAACATATACAACAATGGGTACAGAATTGTAACTGGCACTGAGAAGTTTTAGAGTTATAATAGGTGTACCAAAACATGAGCTTTTTGCTCAGTAAGGGGCAAAGATCATGGCAGAGTAATAATAAGAAGAAAGGGAGACAGAATTAAGAGATGCAGGCTGCCTGTTAGGAGTTGGTGTGAAAGGAATGAAAACAAACATGATTACCCTGTCACTAAATACATTCAACGTTTGCTGCATCTTGAATACTGTGAGCAGTTTGGTCCCCTTGTCTGGAAAAGGATACAATAAGCTCAAAGATGTACTGAGAAGGAGACAAGGATGATCAAAAGGAATGACTTCCATATGAGGAATTACTAAATTGATTTGGGTTTTCCAGCCTGTAAAAAGGCTTCTGACTCTCTCTATGTGAGAGGTTCATGAGATCAGCAGCATCATGGAAAGGGCAAATAGGGGATGGATGTTCATTCTTTCTCTTGAAGCCAGAAGTCAGGACATCAAATGAGATTATCAAGAGGCTGGTTCAAAAGGAATAAAAGCAGATACTTTCTCATTAAATATTAAATAAAGCTGTGGAACTCTTTACAATGGGATGTATGGGGTATTAACTTTACCTGGGTTTAAAGAACAGCAACTTCACAGGAGGAAAATCCTTCAGTGGCTATTGAATACCAGGATACCTGAATCACAGATTGCTAGAGGTTGAGAGGATATACCAGTATATTTCCTACAGAATATCACAATATCCTGTCCATATTTTGTGCATCTCCTTAGGGATTCCTTACAGACTGAAGCTTGAGAGAAAGTTCTGCATTAGATGGACCTTTGGTCTGACCTGGTATGGCCATTTTTAGGTTTCAGGGGCTCTGGCAGACACATAGCACTTAGTGTTGCAAGAAAGGTCTTGAGAAGTTACAAAATAAGAGACCCAGAGATGCAAGATGGAATTATGATTACTGCCTGAATAACCAGAGCTTTATTTTGCTCTTTGCAACGTTTGCTCCTTCATGTCAACCCTAGGGGGAAATCTGTGTGCCAGTTCACCCAGGTCTTGCAACAACCTGAGACAACCTGTTTATTAAACATACTCTTTGGCTGCTATACAGAGGAAATGGCATGATCCAGACTGGTAATGCAGAGACTTGCATTTAGTTTCTGCCTACACCATTGACTTTCTGTATATTTCCAGCCAAGTCCTGTACCTTGTTGCTCCTCTCTTTCCGTGTGCAAAGAATAGATAAAATCCTTTACATCTCTCCTTGAAGTGCTGTTTGAGATTAATGTTTGTAAAGTAGTAAATAAGTACTAAAAGTTGTAAGTAAAGGCAAAGTGTTTGATGCTGGTTTGTTTAACAGACATTACAGTTAAGAAATTTGCTGTCTTCAATGTCTGTTCATAGGCCTCTTGTTCAGACTGGGTAAGAAGTAAAACTCATACTCAGATTCATTCTAGAGGGGAAAAAACCTGAAGTAGTTGTTTCTGTACTTATTAGTTCTTCATTGGTTTGGAGTGTGTATGTCAGAACTGGCAGGGTTACCCCCTGAGAAATCTGCAGTGGTCTGATCTGACTAGAGGAAGCTTTATTTTCTTGTCTTTTCTGTCCTGTCGCACAGCTTCTTTTTGTTTTTGTGCTCTCACCAGGTCACTGTTTATGGGATGAATTTTCTAGTCAGGTCTCACATTCACAATCATAAATGACCTTTGCTCTTCCATGTGGCTCTCTTTCTGCTCCTATGGCCATTTGCAGATGTGTCTTATAAGTTATTATTTATAATGAAAGGCAGCTGATGGCTCTTGCATATAAGGTGGCTGTCCTCATGCTGTGCAGTAGCATACCTGAATTGTGATGAGAGGACAGAGATGCTCTTGTTCAAAATTAACTACACCAGAGACCCCAGAACTTGCACTGGCATTTGCTACTGAGCTAGATGGTATAAAATTTCAGGGGTACCTATTAAAAATTCTCGGTGTCCAGCTGTTGTGTGCCTGGTGCTTGCCACTTGCTTACGTCAAGTTTTGGCAAGGAGGTGTGCAGGCATGAACACAACAAATCCTGTTCCTAACCTTCTCTATGCACATTGTAAAAATGGAATAGGTTATTTAAGGCTTTCTGTCCTTGAGACTAAAATCTGTCAGGAGAAGTGACTCAAATCTACTTGATTTCTGTATTTCTGGGAAGTGGTTTGATTCTTGACTCTTGTTGCTGTTACATCCGATTCCTGTGGTCCTTATCCTGCTCTGGTACAGTTGGGGCACTTGGATGTTTCAGTTCTGCCTTCTCTCTTTCCCTGCTCACGAGCCTGGTTTTGCTCCTTTTTCTAAGGGAGGAGGCCTTCTAATTTGCTGTGTTCCCACACAGGCTGCTCCACAGCAGACCTGTCTTTACACAGGAGTGGCTGCTGCTGTAGATCAGCGGAGTGATTAACAGTTGTGTATTAGACACTTGATCAGCATCTGGCACTTGATCCAGGATGCTGTACACATTAGGTAAAAGACATTTAAAAAGATCCAACTTTTTCAGTGCACTAGCTAGGTATTGGCACAGCTTCCTACAGTCAGGAGGAAGCTCTTAATGTCCTTTTTATGCAACAGCATTTGAGTTCTTAGAAATCACGTTTTTGAGAAATCTTTGGAGGTGAAACACAAACTTTGGCAGCACGATCAAGACCTACATGATCGCCTTTAGTATTGGGATTTAAGTGCTGGGATTGCATCAGTTCTCTGCCTCAAAGCTGTTATGGGTCATGAAATGTGGGAGAGGACCCAAATAATTGTGCAAACCTTGTCTAAGTTTCACTAAGAAGCTTCCAGGCACTTTTCAAATGAAATAGCTGGGATTGTGAGGTTCCTATGGAGAACCTTGCTGCAGCAAAAGAAATTAGCAGCTCCTGTCAAAGTATGTGCTTGGTGCTTGTGTATGGAATATAGCTGTTGAGTGTGGGAGTAGTCACAATGTAAATGCAAGTCTCCATTGGAAATGTTAAGTCAAAAGACGTGCAATTGCTTCTTGATATCACTGTGTGTTTCCATTGCCTACCTATGGGTTCATAGGGCCACTACAGGTGGCTGCGAAGAAGCCATGTGTGGCTTGTGAGAGGAGGCCTGCAGTAACAGAAGAAATAGCATCCACTGGTTAGGATAGGACTGTCTGCAAGCATGACCTGTAGAATCACAAGGCACGGAGTACAGATACCACAGTGATCAGTGGTTACTGGCAGTCCCTAAATGTCATTATTTTCTCTCAGTAAACTCTGTCCATCTCAAGGTGTTGCTCAAGTGAATCCAGCCACTGCTCTGCACCTAAGATTGCAGTAGTAACCTGTCCAGATTTAGTACAGCAACCACTCCCATATGTTGTGTTTTATTCATGATATTCATGTTATTCACCCTGAAATTGGTTTCCTATTATACTCTAAACCCCTTGTGTGCCAGTTACAGCTATGTTACTGACTTGGGGGGAAAATTAGTTATCTGAATGACATCTCTCTCTCAATTTTATGTGGTTACCCCCTTGCCACATAAATTCCGCATGAAGGCAGCATGCCCTCTTGCTCTTTGCATAAATGTGGAGAGGTACCTAAACACAACTTAGAAAACATGCAAACAGTGACTGTGTGTAAAGGGCATTCACCCCAGCCCACCAGTGATAATGCTTAGAGGTGGTCCTGTCTCAGGCTTCCCTTGTTAACTTTACGTTGGATTGTCAGTGCAGATTGCATTGCTTCACTATCTGCTCAGTGACCAAAGGCATCCAGTTATGAAGCAGGATAACTGATTTTAGAAAAAGAAAAACACAAGAAAGCACCTAGTCTAGTTTAAGATTGGTCACCTTTGGAGCCAAGTACTAAGGGGTGTATCTAATGCTTGAAGTGCCCATGAAAGTGGAGCAAAACCTGGAAAAGTAAAATTGGTAATTCAGTGTTAATAATTCAGTTTACTGGAGTAGTGTTGTACCTTAATTTCACTTTTTTTACCTTTCTTTGTGTGTAATCCCAATCAGAGTTATAGTTAAAGATTTTATCTACCTTTTGGGTATCTGAAAACTATCTTCTGTCAGTTTTAAGTTAGTTGATAACATTGTGAAAGTGTTAGCTTTGAGAGTCCCCTCCGGTAGCTCATTTTTAAGGGGCCCAGGAACACTCTCCTCCAAGTGCAACCCCAGTTTTTGCTCACCTGGCCTTAGTTTTAGTTGAAGAAAATGGAAATAGTTCAATGCCTTAGGATATTCTATTTTTTTAATTCCTAGGAAGGCAAAAGTGAGATGAGGGAAGCTAAGCAACCCCCCAGCAAAGTGCAGTGATGAGTTACCACTTCCAAATTTTAAGAGCATGTGTCAGTTCTCTCCTCTTCTACTAAAGAGGAGTAAGGTGGGGGGGTGCATGTGTGTGTCAAACTTTCAAGTCCTCTGGAAGGTGAGGAAGCACATTAAGGGCTGACTACAAGGTGTTGTAACAGAGGGAGACTCAGAGTGGACCACTAATGGGATTCTAAGGCAGAAGTGTTTTGCTGTAAGAGGTCTAATAGTGAAGGCTGTGCTTTGGGAAGTGACTGGCAGAAGGAACTGAATAGCAATTCAGTGGGAACTGAATAGCAAGTAAGGTAGAGATGTGGTAAGGTAGAGAAAGAGGTTTTGTAGGCCAGAAGGGAAATGAAAACACAAAAATACAGACTGTAATACAGATTAAAGAGATTTCCTTTAATTAAGTCCTTTAAAAATTACTAATAACTAGAAATCAGTGTTGTAGGTAGCTCACACTAGGCTGTGATTTCACTGTTCTAATTGAGCAGTTTCTGGCATAAGGAGCATACAGCTGGCAGTTGCCACTGGTCGTGGTCCCAGCTACGTAAAGGGATGGACATATGTTAGCAAATGAAGAGCTTGAGAGCAATTAGCTATCCACAGTGTTCCTTGGAGAGGATAGCTTGTGGGGCCTGGTGAGATATCACAGAATCACCAAGGTTGGAAGAGACCTCAAAGATCATCAAGTCTGCTCTGTCCACAGACCTCATGACTAAACCATGGCACCAAGTGCCACATCCAATCCCTTCTTGAACACCTCCAGGGACGGTGACTCCACCACCTCCCTGGGCAGCCCGTTCCAATAGCTAACAACTCTGTGAAGAACTTTCTCCTCACCTTGAGCCTAAACTTCTCCTGGCACAGCTTTGGACTGCATCCTCTTGTTCTGGTTGCCTGGAAGAAGAGACCAATCCCTTCCTGGATACAACCACCCTTCAGGTAGTTGTAGACAGCAATGAAGTCTCCCCTGAGCCTCCTCTTCTCCAGGCTACACAATCCCAGCTCCCTCAGCCTCTCCTCATAGGGCTTGTGCTCGAGGCCTCTCACCAGCCTTGTTGCCCTTCTCTGGACACGTTCAAGAGTCTCAATGTCCTTCTTAAACTGAGGGGCCCAGAACTGGACACAGGACTCAAGGTGTGGCCTAACCAGTGCAGAGTACAGGGGCACAATGATTTCCCTGCTCCTGCCGGCCACACTATTCCTTGGGCATAACATTGGGATTTTGGATGAGAAAGCTCAGATCTGGAAGAGCATCAGCAAGGCCTCTTTTCCAGGCTGAAAAGTGGCAAGGTAGAGTTTGGGAAGGGTTGTAGTGGGAACAGTGGGAGGGCATGCATGGCAAAGAAGAGTAAAACACAGCTTCAGTAGTGGGTGCCAAAGCTGGTGGTAATTGTATTCCTATTCCTGAGGGGAGGTATGAGTCAGAGACCCTTGTGCATTTGGGTTTTTAGAGAGAAAATGGGTACCACAGGTCAGGGGATCTGATCACTTTCCCTTCCACTGGTAATGGAAGGAAATCCCTTTCTTCCTACTCCTCCCAGTGAAGAGTAAAGGCAGGAAATGCAGTGGCAGCCTTGCTGGAAAGGGTGAGAGACAGTGTCAACGATGCCTTCTGCACCGGTGCATTGCAACATGGAAAAAAAAATTGCACAACTGTCATGTTGAAGTTTGTGAGTTACTGTGCTGGGAGGGCACAGAAATAGGGATCCTTTTGCTCTGGCTCATAGACTTAACCCTTGGATTGCTACACAGGATTTGTCATCCAGATCTTATGCTGGCAACAGTTTTCAAAGCTGTCTTTTTAGTGTTGTCTAGGGGTCTTCAGTGAAAGCTTTATTCATGAGAGCCCAATTGCTTAGGCTGAAGAGACAGTGTATGCTGTCTTCAGATGTGATGTTTGATTCTACAGATGCCATCTCCAGTGCCATTCCCACCCCCACTTCCTTCTCTTAGGAAGCTGTAGTAGCTGAGAAATGCAGTACCATTATTCATTTTGCCCAGGGGTACAGAACAGATTCTATGCCCACCAAATTTGGCAAGGGCAAATCCTGAAGGGCAGCCTGTGACAGTACCTCCCTCTGGGCCTGCTTGTATGTAAGCATCTAAACTGACCTGGCCATCTCTTCTTTCCTGCTCCTCTCAGACAGACTTGCTCCTAAAGTTCATGCAGCCTTTTTGTGACCTGAAAGCATTTAGCCCTCACTGCCCAATAACAGCTCTCAATGTACAGCATCACCAATTACAACAAAGGCACTTTCCTACCCTTGCTCTCAGTCTATTTGTACTAGAGTAATTTGAGTAGTTCCCTCTTTTGTCCTTTTCTTTCTGTTTTTTAGGTGTGTGGGGGATGTCTTTCTGAATTGGTCAGTGTGAATGAGCTATTGATAAGCAGGCTTCAGCCTCTGGTATTCTCTGGTATGGTGGTTTCTTCACCTAGAGAGGATGTGAAATACTTTGGTTTGAAACCTGTCACATTTTGATCGGGTGTTGGCAACAGCACAAGATATGCCAAGAGGGGTGAGACAGGCCTTGGGCTCTGTTAGTATAAAAAAATATTGTCTTAAGGATCAAGTCTTTCATGTTGTTCTAAATCACTGTTTCACCCTTGTGTTCTCATTTTTGCAGCACTGAGTAGAACATACAAGGCAAACATATGCTTTTCTTTCTCATTATATATAGGAGACAAAGGGACACAAAAGCCCAGTCCATGACTCACAAGTGCATGAAAGTGAAGTACAAGAATCACACCCTTCATCTTCAAGGGGGAAGGATAAAAGCAGTTCAGTGTCAGGAAGGGTTTTCTAGAAGGTCAGCATTTGCAGTCAGTGTTGCAGCAGTCCTAGGGAAATCCTCTTTCAGTTATGGTTTGGAGTTGTGCTCCTCTATTGTCTGCCAAAACCCATACAGAAGATGCTACATAGTTTCTTGTAGAAATTTGGTGGATGACCTTACTGCCCTGCTTTCTTCTGTCCCTTACTCAGGATAGGGCTTCAAAACTGGCACAGAACATTGTGCTGAAGTCCGGGGCAATTCTTAAACAGGAAGCCATTGTATCCTGTGTGATGGGCCTCAGAGAATCCTTCTGCCACTGCCACTATCCTAACACACCTCTGTAAGAAAGGAGCCACAACCTGCCCTGTGTTTGCTTCTGTTCGTTACAGCCTTGGTGTTAAGGAAACACACCTCCTTACAGTCACTGCTTAAATACTACCAGGAGTTTCACTACATGCACTGGAACTAAGAGTGTGAGAGTAGTTTCATTAAAGCAGTTCTAGCTTTGAGAACTGCTGAGGAATGTTATGCAGTCAGGGAAGAGACTTACAGGCTTTATACCGAATCCAATGCGTGCTTGACAGGATTTTGCGTGTTTAATCACTGCTGTGTGACTGTGCATGTAGTGCAGAAATAGTCAAAAAACAGTGTAATTATGATACACCTCTCATTGTCCGTTCCTCACGCCTGGAATTAAAGCGCGCAGGCTGTCAGCTCACACCTTCAAAGCACCGCACTGCTTCTACTTCGGGAAATTCCTGTGATGGGACCGAGGGAGGTTGATCCCAGTTTTTAAAGTGGAGTATTGAAAGAGAGAGAAAGCAGGAGAGAGAGGTGAAGTCACAAGCCTGAGACTTAAGTAATGTTTAGAAGTTGCTGGCCCCTGTGTGTGTGATAAGCATGACAAAACATGCCTCTGTGTGGATATTATTTATGTACCTTGAGTACTGTGTCCAGCTCTGGGCCCCTCGGTTTAGGAAGGACATCGAGACACTTGAATGTGTCCAGAGAAGGGCAGCAAGGCTGGGGAGAGGCCTTGAGCACAAGCCCTGTGAGGAGAGGCTGAGGGAGCTGGGATTGTTTAGCCTGGAGAAGAGAAGGCTCAGGGGTGACCTCATTGCTCTCTACAACTACCTGAAAGGTGGTTGTAGCCAGGAAGGGGTTGGTCTCTTCTCCCAGGCAACCAGCACCAGAACAAGAGGGGACAGTCTCAAGCTGTGCCAGGGGAGGTTTAGGCTCGAGGTGAGGAGAAAGTTCTTCATGGAGAGAGTCATTCGTGATTGGAATGTGCTGCCCAGGGAGATGGTGGAGTCACCATCCCTGGAGGTGTTCAAGAGGGGATTGGACATGGCACTTGGTGCCATGGTTTAGTCATGAGGTCTGTGGTGACAGGTTGGACTCCATGATCTTTGAGGTCTCTTCCAACCTTAGTGATACTGTGATACTGTAGTCTTATATGGATAGTAAAATTTGTCATGGCTGTCAGTCATCCTGGGGACAGAACTTGTTAAGAGCCATACCGAGGTGTTCCTGATACAGATTCACCTGCTTGCATCATTTCATCAGACTTTCTCTGTGACCAGGTGGCTGGTCCCCCGTCATGCGCAGCCTAGGAAGCACAGGAGAGTGCCATAGTCTGACAGATGACATTATTGACGTTCCAGCTCCTCAGATTTTTTTAACATAACGATGCTGAACATGATGAAAATTTAAAATAGCTGTTTATTAATGTTCTGAAAAATCAGAGTCTAGTGTCACTAGATTGGAGAGGTGAAGCCCATCTCCCATGAGGTGTGGCTGAGGAGACTGGACAAGTTTGGGCTGGAAAAGAGATAGCTTTGCTGGAACCTAACAGCAACCTTCCAGTACTTGGAGAGGTGTCATCAGGGAGCTGGAGCCAGGTTCTTTGCTGTGCTGCATGATGGGAGGATGAGGCACAAAGAGTGTGTAAGTTGAAACAAAAGATTCAGTACAGGTGTAAGGAAAAGCTTTTTCACCCCAAGAACAGTCAGGCAGTGAGAAAGTCTGCCTGGAGACATTGTGCAACCTCTTCTCTGAGGTTTTCAAGCCTGACCTGGACAAAGGTCTGAGCCAATTGATCTGAACCTGAGTTGAGCAGGAGGTTGGATTGGAGACCTCTGGAGGTTTCTTCCAACTTGAATTATCCTTGAATTGTTATGCAGTGTTGTGCTGCAAATCAGAGTTCATGTTGAATTTCCAGAAGACCGTTTGTGCTATGGAAAGGAAGCTGAATGGAACAAACATTGTAGCAGGGAAGGTAGAGTAAGATGTTCCCCATTTCTGAGAAGTCTCTATGTCTCTTTTGTTGCAATAGAGGTACACACTGAAATAACACTAGTACTTGATGGAAAGGCTTGGTGACAGACTTGTGCCCTGGAATTAGCAGCATGAAGAGTTCCTTTCAGCTTTCCACAGCTATAAAGAAGCAATCTCCTTCAGATGGTACAGATAATTCCTGCTAATGTTAAAGAGACATAGCTCATTCTTCTCCCCTTCTCTCTTCTTCCCACCAGAAGCATTGCCTTGAGGTGACTCACTTGTGATGAGATGGATGTGAGAATAGGTGGAGGAAAGCCTTTACAGCTCCTTTCTCTGGGTGGAGCACAACAGTGTTTACTTACAACCCACGTTACCTCCAGTGACCATTGCTTGTGGTGTGTGACATACGTATTTACAAGAAACAATTTCTTTCCTAAATGGTATTTTTGACTCGGTTAAATGAAGACTGTCTAGGCCACAAGTGTTTGGTTTGGGCAATTTATATTACAATCTGGAGAGAGATTTAATGGGGAAAATAACGGAGGTTTTTTTTCAAAGCTTACATTTTGGGAACAGACTAATATTAATCACTTAACACTCTTTCCTTAGAAAGAAGAACACATGTGGTACGTCTAACCTTGTTAGATTTTCTTTGCTCGGAATTGCAGGCTCCGCTTCTGTCGATTTGTTTGCACTATACTGTGTCAGTAGAGCTACTTGAAGTGAGCGCTGGAAGTGGTAGGTTTTGCGTGGGATGGGATAGGATGGTGGATTTTTCGTTTTGGATCACAGATTCTGAAGCGCCAAGACTTGTGTTGGAAACGGTTGTCCTTGCAAAAACTGATTGTATGGAGAAATAGAGTCATAACCTAAGAAAAATGTAATGCCAGGGAAAAAAAAAGGGTGCAGCTACAGAGTAGTAATAGTTGAGCCAATCCACTGTGGGTAGCAGTGCAATGATGATTTTTGCCTGGAGCTCCCAATATGAAAATAACTCTATGAAGTCCTTACCAGACTTCCCTTCACCCTTCTCCACCCCACTTAGCATCACTTTTCCAACACGGTTCCTAACATCATGTTGCTGTGTTCCCATTCTCCGTGAAAGTAAGGCTTTTGAACTGAAGCAGAACCTCTCACCTGACACCTGCTAAAGGTAGATAGCAGGAGACTCCACCTATCACTGAACACCTGAAACTGTAAGAAGATACCTCTCATTTGCTAGGTTGAGGCTCCAAAAAAGCTTAGCAACCTGTCTCTCATTTCCGCTGAACTCAGAGAATACCATTAAGACAGGAACACTGAGGCTGAGATATAACTATATAAAAGAAGAACCTTCTTCCTCTTCTCTGTCTAGTCAGGTTGGGCAGGAAAATCCTTTTTGACAATTCAGATTATGGGTTTCCGGAAAACGTTGATGAACTTTGCCAGCTGCCTGGAGAAACTAGCATGAGAAGCGTGCTTAGAAGTTAGATATCAGGCATAGTGACTCAGAACACCCAGCTTGTGTTTCCTGCATCCTTGGTATCCTTGGACAGGTTAACTACTCAGCAACTCAGTTTTGTTTTCTGTATCAGGAGAACAAGAAACCCCCCACACACTGAAAGAGTGTTTAAGGGTCAGTTGTTGCATACTTGTAAAAAGCCTTAAAAGGGCCTCTTGAGAGATAAACTGCAATTATCCTGTGCATCATGATTACCTGATAATGCTGCTTTGAAGGTACATGTATGAACGCAGTTGATTTAGATACCCAGTCTGCTGCTGAGGGCACCTAACCAAAAACAGTTTCGCAAGGGAGCTCTTGGATTTGGAAGGTGGAGGAGAAGTCCTGTCCTAATGTTAAATTATGTGCTTAAGTGGGAGTTGACATTTACTGAGGTGTTAAATTTAGGCAAGGAGGAGGTGAGAAAGGAGGAAAATAAGTACTCCTCCTTGTATTTTGGTGGTTGCAGGTTCTTTCCTTTATCTTGCATGCTTACAGGCAAGATCTTACAAGACTCCTTCATCTTGCCTTAGAAGATCAAGGGATCCTTCATTCAAAGGAATGAGAAGATACTTTATCCTCCACAACCCTTTTAAACCCATGGCTTCTCTCCAAGGGAGGTAGTTCTAATGGTGTTTCTAGTGATGTGCCTGCTTGTCCACAGAAAGCTAAATTGAAATACTTTCCCCCCACCCCAGTTCACAGATGCCTTGCACACTGTACATGTAAGAGTAGGTCACTGTCACGAAGAGCTGTGTGGAAAAGGTAAAGAAGAATTTGGTGGCTGTAATTTTACAATAGATATTTAATAGAGGCGTGTGGACTTTGCTTCAGTTTAGTGATATTACTGATGTTGGCTGGGAAGATGAGAAGTACAAAGATATGAAAGGTGTGGTTCAAGGTGGAGGCTTTTAGCAGGGCAACCTCTTCCCTCTCTGGATTTGCCATGTAGTATTATTCATAGTATCATAGCATCAGTCAGGGTTGGAAGGGACCACAAGGATCATCTAGTTCCAACCCCCCTGCCATGGACAGGGACACCCCACACTAGATCAGGCTGGCCAGAGCCTCATCCAGCCTGATCTTAAACACCTCCAGGGACGGGGCCTCAACCACCTCCCTGGACAACCCATTCCAGGGCTTCACCACTCTCATGGTGAAGAACCTCCTCCTCACATCCAGCCTGAATCTCCCCACCTCCAGCTTCATTCCATTCCCCCTAGTCCTATCACTACCTGAGATCCTGAGAAGTCCTTCCCCAGCCTTCCTGTAGGCCCCCTTCAGATACTGGAAGGCCACAATTAGGTCACCTTGGAGCCTTCTCTTCTGCAGACTGAACAGCCCCAACTCCTTCAGTCTATCCTCATAGGAGAGGTGCTCCAGCCCTCTGATCATCCTCATGGCCCTTCTCTGGACATGTTCCAGCACCTCCATATCCCTCTTGTAATAGGGGCTCCAGAACTGGATGCAGTACTCCAGGTGAGGTCTCACCAGAGCTGAGTAGAGGGGGAGAATCACCTCCCTCGACCTCCTGGCCACACTTCTCCTGATGCAGCCCAGGATCTGCATTGTATTTATTTATTTATTTTTCCTGAGACCATGAAAAGAAAGGGAAGTCCTCAAATACACATTTTTTTGGACTGAAACTTCTATATATTCACATATCTATAATCAGAGAATGTGTAAGACCCATATAAATGACGAGCTGACCCTTCCAATAGAAGAAAGCTATTTGAACTCTCTTTGAGTTGTTGCTCAAGAGCAGAATGCTCTTGTGCTCAACTTGTGAGGTGGATAGAGGGACCAGGGAGTTTCTAGGTGGTGATGTGAAAACTAGAGAAGGCTGGGGAAGGTTTTCACTGTCTGCTTTTGAATGAAGTATGCTGATTCATCAAAACCAATCCAGTCCACAGGACATAATTTTCCATTAATTTCCAAAATCAAAGAATTGAAGTTGAATTTTTGGAAAGGTTTTAGAGTGTGTAGAAATATCCAATTTTGATGTTTTGGGATTTATTTCCTTTGAGGTGGAATTACTTTAATAGTTCAAAAAGCCCTAAAGGTTAAACTCAGAGTGAAGCACTGTAATCAACTTAAAGACATTTAAAAAAATGCAGTTTATGCACCTTTTGTGCTGTTTTGGGAGAGGGCAACAAATATATTCCAGACCACAGAAAGTGAGAAAATAATTTCCCAATCGTATCAATTGAAAGATATGAATCCAAGAAGTTCTAACCCTAGTTCTGTGAATGTTCTGAGCTATGCTGAACAAATCAGAATCCTATGCCATGACTATGGCAAATCTGGACATTGTGGCCCAGACAGATGCTTTTCTTCTTTTCAGAAAGGTTAAAAATCTTGGTTTGGTTTTGTTTGTTTTTAATGACAGCTTTTGAAATGCCTGTTTTTATATTTGTGGGGTTTGAGCCTCTAGAGTACAAGTCTAAGAAATCATCTGCAAATTCAAGAGCTAGAAACACTTTTATACCTAGGAAGACTGTGGAGTGGAACTTTGAGGAAGAACACCATATTGCACTGGTACTGGTCGATGGTAGGCTGAACATGAGCCAGCAGTGTACCTAGGCATCCTGGCCTGCACCAGGAACAGTGTAGCCAGCAGGAGCAGGGAGGTCATTCTGCCCCTGTACACTGCACTGGTTAGGCCGCACCTTGAGTACTGTGTCCAGTTCTGGGCCCCTCAGTTTAGGAAGGATGTTGACTTGCTGGAACGAGTCCAGAGAATGGCAACAAAGTTGGTGAGGGGTTTGGAACACAAGCCCTATGAGAGGCTGAGGGAGCTGGGGTTGCTTAACCCGGAGAAGAGGAGACTCAGGGGCGACCTTATTGCTCTCTCAAGTACCTTAAGGGAGGATGTAGGCAGGTGGGGGTTGGTCTCTTCTCCTAGGCAACCGGCATCAGAACAAGAGGACACAGTCTCAAGCTGTGCCAGGGGAGGTTTAGGCTGGAGGTTAGGAAGAAGTTCTACACAGAGAGAGTGATTGCCCATTGGAATGGGCTGCCTGGGGTGGTGATGGTGTCACCATCATTGGAGGTGTTTGGGAGGAGACTTGATAGAGTGCTTGGTGTTATGGTTTAGTTGATTAGGTGGTGTTGGATGATAGGTTGGACTTGATGATCTTGAAGGTCTCTTCCAACCTGGTTTATTCTAAAGGAATAAAGGAACAAGATGCACAATCCAACCATAGGAGTGAGTAAGAGGTGCTTTATACCTTCCGTGATACTGCATGTGAGTTAAGATCTAGTGGCAGCTTCTGAGAATCAAGACAGGAATTTGACTATTTCTGATTTCTGTTCATGGACTGATTGACTACACAGCAGGCATGTAAAAATTAATCCTTGCTTATAAAGTTCCCTGAAGTTGCAAACAGAATGTGATTCATGCAGATTTTAATAGCTGGACTTTTCCTCCCCCCGCCCCGTGATGACAGCCTATCTCAAACTGGAACAAAGTGAAGCTCTTTCGCATTTACCAGAATACATTTAACTTTCCATAACTTATTCACCTGGTTTGGAAGCTACCTTTCAGGACAGGTGTCTGCTTTTGCCCCACTTTATGATGGGTAAACAAAAATGAGTAGCTGATACGAGGTCACTCGCTCACTGAACTGTCTGCTCAGCTGAGTTTAGCTCTATAGACCAGTCTGACTCATGGTCAGGCAAATGAGCACCAGCAGTATTTATCCTCTTCTTCCTCCCTTTCCCCATTCCTCACATGCAAATTGGTCCTCTCCAGTGTCAGGGATGTCTTGTGTAGATTCTGATGTATTGCCTAAAAGGCACCAGCACGGGGATGTGAATTCATTAATTCCAAACCCAGCTGAGTGAATGAACAAAAACTGGAGTGAAGACTGTATGGGGGACAGAGTCAGTCATGGGGAGACCATGAAGTAAAGCCTTTAGATATGCTTGGCAGGACAGTGAGGGGACTTGTGGACACTGTGAAGACAGCCCTTTCCCATTTTTGCAATTGTATCTAAACACAAATGATTAATGTCCTTGTCCTGCTGACAAGGTTCTCTTGAAAGCAGATATACTCCATTTTGTGCGTCTTAGTTTACAGCATATCTGTTGAAACTTAGGGTCACTGTGGAGCCTGAGGTGGGGAGCTGCTGGTGATATAGAATGAATAATGTCCCTCAGCCTTTTGGAGGGCCAATTTGGCTCTCCTCATTTGGTGCTTTTGCAGCATGCTGTTGGAGTGACACCTGCTTGGCTGCTACTCTCCTAGCCTGATCCCTGCTTCTTCAGCTAGGTCACCTTTTCAGCTAGTTGTTTTCTGTTGGGCAGATCAAACAGTATGCTGTTTTATCTGCTGTGCTTTATCTCCTGTCATGAAAATCAATTCTCCCATCCCCGTCTGAGAACAGACTATTCCCTTGTGAAATGCCTCTTGTCTTTCTCCCTCAAACTCTTACTTTAACTTGTTTATGGTTTGACCAGGTAGTTTGTTATATTACCACGTGTGGTTTATACAGCTGGGCTTCTGAGAGAGAAAGAACGCCACCACCCCACCTCCTCCCCCAAAATGTGCAGCATTGCTGTCTTTTTCTTCACCCTCTTTTCCTTCTCTCCTCTCTGCCACCCACCCCAGAAAATAAAGTTCAACTAATCAACTGTTGCATCTATTAAAATATTAGTCTGTGGGATACTACATGCAAGAGCAAATCCTACAGAAGCTTCTTGCACCTGCAGGGGAAATGTTCCATATATGGTAAGGAGGCTGGCAGAGTCTTGATTCAGAATCAAATTTAAATGACTCTGGTCGTTTTGCCACATCCTGTTTCTCTCATTTATGCATACACTATTTTGATAACAGCAAGTAGTTTAGCTCAGTTTGCTGGAGCTAAAGATAGCCTTGAATCGTAGCACTGGTCTTCTGCTCCTTTAGCAGTGCTTGGGTTCTCTCCCCTGCCTCAACAACTGGGATGAGCCTGAAGTTTCTTTCTGGTGTTTCTTTAGGTTTAGCACAATTTCATAACTTAAGTGTTTCTGAGTAACCCAAACATGGAAAGCTGCAGAGTTTCATTCTCTGGTTAGCCAAATGACTAGCATCACCTCTCTCTCTGTTTCTGAAGAGGTAATCCTTTGTTTTGTGCGAGATATGAAGTAGCAAGAGGAAAGCAGTTGGTATGCTTCAATTTCCTGGCTCTGCCCGAGGGCCTTTCCTTGCTAACTGTGTTTCTAGCATTAGGGTTTTTCTGGCACACAAACTGTTCTGTAGATCACTCGTCTGCTTTTGGTACATCTTGTGTTTATGTCCTGGTTTATTGCCTTCAGAGCATAGATATTTTCATACTGGAGCGAAAACTTGATCTTAATGACACTCAGTGGCCACAGGAGAAATGCCTTGACTAACATGGCAGCTATGCCACATGCAGAAGCCTTCCCTGTTGCTATCCCTGAGGACTACAGTTCACTTTGTAGCAGCCCATGGTGGTTAAGGGTGCTCCTTCAACATTTGTTCATGTTTGAATGGCTGTGTTGTCTCCTTCACTTCTTCTGCAGACTCCAAACAGTAGTTGTATTTAGAAATCAGAAAGCCAAGCCATGCATATAGGATTGGATAGATCCACCTACACCTTTCAAATCTGTGATGAAGAAGAGGTATGTCCAGAAGAGGCCTCAAGACTTCTTGCTTGTATGTGCTTTTATTTATTCAACTTCCAAATTGTTTAGTCTAAGTGTATTTTATACCAAAAAAGGTGCATGCAGTCTGTCTTGGTGGTGTTATCTGCATTGGAAAGAATGACACAGTTTTACCTTCAGTTAGTAAACCCACACAGAGCTCAAGTATGAGGGAAGATTTTAATGAAATGGTGTGGTTTTCTAGCCCATTAGCTGTTTGTGTGGAGTGGTAAGTGGAACTTAAGAGTTACCTTGATCTGATAACGTGCTAATAATGTAAATGCTTGGTAAGTGCATTGCCTTGGAATAGTGGCATAATAGTGGAATAATGAAGAAAGTGATGGAAGATTGCAAATCCAGTTGAATAACTAGCAGAGATTCAAGTGGGAAATTGGTGGCTTAATGGTGCTCCCCTGCTGGAAAATGCCAGTCTGGGCTCCACACACCATGCAGTTGGTGTGCATGCTCAGGAGCTTACCTGTGCTGTTGGAGCCAGCCTTTGTGCATATAGACCTTTTCCTGAAACTGAGATCTAGGTGAAATTCTTACCTGGTTGCTCTCAAATCTGAAGAATGTCCAGGCTGGTATTTTGTGCAGTTCCATCACACATTTTTGAAAGCAAAGTTCTTCCTTTGACACACCCTGGGCTTTTCACATAATGTAAGTTAAGCTGAATCGGACTTTGGTCTGTGTAGGCTGTTGCGCTTCCTGAGGCAGATGAACACGATGCATATTTTAACTAGATACTTACAGAAGAATTTCAGAGGACAACACTGATAAACAGCAACTTCTACAGGCTTATGACTTCTTCCTCCTTTGTTCCTTGGTCTTTTTGGAGATGCTAACCATCTAATACGCTACAGACATTTAAAATTGCACATAAACATTCTTGGCTGTCCAATGCCTGACAGTGCAGAAACCTGCAGCTCCCATGTGGCAGCTGGGAGCCCAGCACCAGGCACACCAACTGTTACCACTGGTGGTTTGCTAGTTGTAGACAAGTAGCGTCCAGGGTAAGAATGAAGTCTGTCAAGTGCTCAGGTGAGCATGAGTGGTGTTTTGGGGTGCCTCACTCATCAGCAATGCTGGAATTACTCAGCTAAGTGAGGCTAAAAACATTTGGCTGTGTGTGTGGAGAGTTGTGTTCTTTCCATTAAACAAAACATGACCTTTACAGGTTCTCCTTTTCTGGTGTAAACATGATGTCTACATCAACTGGGGAACCTCTGCACTAGTGCTGCTGATTCCAAATAAAGTAATGGTGACAGGACCCTTCCTGGGAACCTGCTCTGCCAAATTCATAATGCAGCAGTGCAAGAAAATGAATGTATTGGAGCAGATCCTCACCACTGTTGTAGATCTTGGTCACTTTATGGACCTTGCTGGAAGTGTGCCAGCGTACACTAGGAAACAAATGGGATTGTTTTCCTTCTTTATTTCCACCACCATGTGTACTTTACTTTACTTTTAGCATTTATATGCAACTGATGCCTTTTTTTTTTTTTTTTTCTTGGAGGAAATCCTTTTGCTTGCCTGTTTTTATCTCAGTGGTGCTACAGACCTTCTGTGAGCAGTTGTGCAGTGTAAAGATGTGGTTTGTCACCAAGTTTCAGTGTGTGTTGCCCATCCGTTCCCCTTCCCCCTCCTCCTCTGCTTTGTGGAGCAGATGGTGCTAATTCCCGTGGTGGCTCTTCATGCAGCTGAGGTCTCTTCCCTGATGCCTCCACTGTATCATGGAAACTCCCTGTGGTCTTTCTGGAGAAGAAAACACACAGTTGATTATTGTCTTTTGTTTATGACTTTTAATATCCTACTGGATTATAATTATTTTTGCTGTTCTCTTCCACCTCCTTTTCCAACCTGTCCCAAAGATCTTTGCTCTGAAACTCCCAGCAGCTTGGGGAATATTGTTTTTCATTACTGTTGTTGTATTATTTTGCATTCCTACAGACACCTACCCACCACATGTTTACCTTTGTAAACATCCTTCTGTTTTGATTGCATTTCCTTGTGTTTTTTTTAAGCAGAAATGCTGACTCTCTACTTGTAGCACAGGTCATTCAGTTGTTTTCTCTTTCAGTGTAAAGGCTGAGGCTAATTGCCATGTTTAATTAGCCTCTTCTTTAGTGCCTCTCTTCTTGTCCTTTGGGCCTCCCCCTCTCTTCTTGTCCTTTTGGCCTCCCCCTCTCTTGTACCATACAACAGGATGATTGCTAAAAATAATCTTCCTCTCCACTGGGCCACTAATGTATCCTGTCCACACCTCTCAGACTCCCCATGATGGTTTTTGATCTCTTTATCTGATTCTAGCACTATGTTTGTGTCTTCAGTGCACTGCATTGCTCTCACCAGACCTGTCTGATTCTTTTTGACCATATCCTTTCCTTTTTTGGTTAAGTCAGTGCTTCTTGTATTGGTGAAATCAGGAAGAGAATTTCACCTTGTGTATCTGATTGCTTTATTTCTTATGCCAGTCTCTCTCCTAATACAGCTAGCCATGTTCCTCCAGCAATCTCCAGCTACAAATGTCTCTGCATTTTTGTGCATCATATGATGTCTCCCTAACCTGTGCTTTGTGCTGCTTAGCTTTCCTCCAAACCACTCACAAAATCCACTCCTTTTAGGCTAGCCTGTCTTTGCTGCTCTCCACCCTTGCCCTTTATGCCAGATATGAAGCCAAATCCTGACGCTACTGAAGTCATTTGAGATGTTGCTATTTGCCTCACTGAGATGAAGACTGAATTCACTGTCTACTGGTTTAAATATTATGAATGGGGGGGAAATGGGGAATCAAGGGACATGAAAAAAAGGATTAAGTTCACTACACCCACTGTACAGATCCTATGAGCCCTCACTGTTGTGGTATGTGTCCTGTGCCACCTTTTTTTTGTGTCACCCTCGCTGTGTTTTGCTTAATTTAGGCTGTAAATTCCTCACAAGAGACTCTCTTTCATTTTTCCTTAATATGGCATGCCTATGGCATTGTGCAAATGTGACAGCTCCAGGAGAAGATGCAGACTTCAGAAAACTTTACCCAGTGTAAGCAGTTAAAAAAAAATAAAAAGAAATTGAAAAAAAATCACCTTTTCATAGCACCTAACGGGAAAGCTCTGTGGTCAGGATCTTAGTGGAAAATCTAGCTTCACTGTGAGACAGGACATGCGATGACCACAATAAGGGGCAGGACACAAGGCTGTGGGGGCACATTTTGTTCCTCAGCTTTGTATTTGTGCCAGTCTGAGAGATATAAATCCTTAAAATTCTTTGTATGGGCAGATGTAGTTTTCTTTTGAAAATCTGCACACAGAAATAACCTCAGCAGAGTCTTGAGCAGGTACTTGTCTTGGTTGTGTATTATGAGAGAGGACAAGCAACAATCCTGAGTTTCTTCTTAGAGTACTATGAGGAGAGGCTGAGGGAGCTGGGATTGTTTAGCCTGGAGAAGAGGAGGCTCAGGGGTGACCTCATTGCTCTCTACAACTACCTGAAAGGTGGTTGTAGCCAGGAAGGGGTTGGTCTCTTCTCTCTAGCAACCAGCACCAGAACAAGGGGACACAGTCTCAAGCTGCACCAGGGGAAGTTTAGGCTCGAGGTGAGGAGAAAATTCTTCACCGAGACAGTAATTTGTCATTGGATTGGGCTGCACAGGGAGGTGGTGGAGTCACCATCCCTGGAGGTGTTCAAGAGGGGATTGGACGTGGCACTTGGTGCCATGGTCTAGTCGTGAGGTCTGTGGTGACAGGTTGGACTCCATGATCTTTGAGGTCTCTTCCAACCTTTGTGATACTGTGATACTATGTGCAGTCTCCTATATCTCTCAGGTGAATCCTTAAAGGCCTGAGCTGTCTCAGTGACATAATGTTTTAGAGTAGCTGTAGTTTTGTGGAGAGTGTTGGGTTCGGTCCAGGCAGTCCTAATGATGTGTGAGTGGTGGTTGTGTCCAAAATGAAACAGGTGAGAAGCTCTCTGTGCAGCTGAAGCTCAGGCTGGAGGTGTGGGGGTGAAGCAGGCTGTTTCTGGGGAGCTGTGACACTCCACAATTCACCTTGCTCATTGTTAAGTGGCCTGTGGCCTTCATGAGGTAGAGTGTGATAAAATATTCCAGTTACATCAAACTGTGATACTGCCCCTTAGCAACAGCAGTAGGTTTGCCTTTGCAGATATCCCAAGCTAATTTTGTTCTCACTGAAGTCACTGGCTAAACAAAGCCAACATTCCTCTCCAATATGTGTGATATTACTCTCCCCCCACCCCCTTCTCTTTCTTTCTCTGCTTAGGGTTCACTTTAAAATATGGAAGATCTGATTCTCCTTTTACTCCTGGATTTCACTGGTTTAATTCCTCCAACCTGCACAGTTCTCTTAGTTTAGAGAGGTGATAAAAGAAAAACAGAGTCTCTTTCATGTCATGTGACAAGCCAGTGGTGGCATGGTGCACTGGGAGAGAGCTGCTCTGAGCATCAGCTAGCAGTGAAGGTCTGTCTGTCTTGTTGCATCTGTTTCTTTGATATTTGAACAGGACTCTTTTGAGACAGTCTCTGTCACTCCTTAATTAGCCTGTCACTCCAGGGAGCGAAAAAAAAATCAAGAAAAGAAACCCTGGGACAGGAATCTAATCTGGCTTTCCTGGATGACAGGGCACAGCAGAAGGCTGGCCAGCAAAATATGTATTTAAACAAATTGCTTCACATTTACACATTAACCCTTGAGTGAGTGTCTTGTGTTCCTTAATGAATCTACCTTGTAATTGACCAATTTCCCATCTTTTGCTAAGGCAAATGAAGGATCATATCTGGGAGAGTCCAATCAATTGTCTGTTTCTGCAATTGTTCCTCCTAGCTTGTCTTTTCTGTGCTAGAATTTCTCCTCTATCCCACTCCCAGACAAGTCTCTCAGAGTAGAAACCCTCTGTTTGCCCATTCTCAGACCCTTCTTAGTGTCTTGTGTTCTGAGAGGTGATGGTGGGAAGCAGTTTCAGGCAGGAATCTCATAATGTCTCTCATAATGTCTCTCATAAGCATAAAGATGCTCATGAGAATAGTGGGGAAGGGAGTCTGATGTTGGGAATCTATAGCAGAGAGCCCCTCTGCCATACACTCTAAGGGTACTAGTGAAAGCATTGCATGGCTGATTGGGAATTCATGTGTCTCCACATGTGTACCTGAGACACAACTGCACTCGCTGTCCTTGGGATCTCCACTGCAACAAAAGGTATCATGGGAGCAAGGAGAAATCTTTAACCAGGCTGGCATGTCCTGCATTTTTCCTGGGGGGCAAGCTCATCAGAACATGTTTGAGCCAAGGATAAGACTGGCCATTGTGGGAATTACAGCAAAATGCAGGCTTGGTTGTTGTTTCAGTGACTTCTGACCAGTCAGATGTCCATTCATTTAACTCTTACAAACAGGTATTGTCTTTTGCAAGAGAAGAGAATGCATGTTCTCAGGTACCTAGCTTGGTTACAGTGCTTTCACCTAGAATTTTTAGCTAACACAAATACAACAGCTCTGATACTCTGCAAAACAAGTGCTGAAGTCTTAACATGTACCTTGATTTTCTTCCTAAGGTCAGCTGCCACTTTCATTTCTTTAAAACCTTGTTTTGCCTGATGGAAAAGATACCTAACAAATACAATGTGTTAAATCTGTCTCCATTTTGTTCCTATAACATGCTTTTTTTTCCTCCAAATAATATTTAACTAGAGTTCATCTTTAGCATAACTCTGACTTCACTGGAGATAACAGCAGAAACAAATTTTGTCTCTAGAAACCAAGTAATGAATCAAAGATTTATAATTAGAAACTCCTGTACCCTGTGGTCCTGTAAACCTTTTCCACATCAGAGGCAAGGTCTTCATTAGGATAAATGAGATAGCACACTTTACTTCAGGCTTGTAGTGGCCATGTAGGCTTTTTTCTCTCCCCTTGTAAACACATTTAAGTGAAGTTAGATCTTGCTGCTGGTTTTCCAGATCTGTTGGCTTAAATCTCCTTCCAGATGAGCCTGTCCAATATTGTCAGCAGGAATGAAAACTTTCCCACAGGCTGTTTTCCCCATCTATACCAGTACTAGGCCCTGAATACATGAGATAACTCAATTCTTCTTATTGTTTCACTCAGAAGGTAAATTGGTAAACATTTGATTTAAGGAAAATCAATATATTACTTATCTAAAGCAAAATAAAGCCATATAGACAGACAGTGAGTTAAACACATGTGTTTTACCCAATGTAGTTAGTCCAGAAATGTCCACCTTTTGATGAGTGATGTTGCAATTATAAGCTGCTTGTGACTTCCTTGCCTCCAGACAATACTGCTGTGCCACTCTTCTAGCAGAGCAGTTTGCTTGCAACTGCTTTCATTTCAGGTGAAATCAGTTGGTTTAGGTCTGATCACCAATTAAAACTAATTAAGCTAACCCAGCTTGTTTTGTTTGATGCAAACTAGCAACCTCCTTCAAGAAAACTAGGGCAGTAACCTCCAGTGTGATGATTCTGTAACCATTCCAGCTGAAGCCAGATGAGCACTTCTGTGAAAGCAGAAATTGGTATAGTTTCCCTGGGTAGGATACTGTTCAGGAATGTTCTTGGCACATGTGGTCCTGAAGAAACAGGCTAACTGTGGTATAGGTGCACGCAATGCCGTCATCTGCCCACTCCTGACTGGATTTAGACTCCAAATACTCTATGAGGATGCAAGTTTCATGAAATTCACTCTGGTTTTGACCCTGCCCCCTTTTATTTCAAAATGTGCACGAGAAGCACAAATATTGTTAGTCTTCTCTAGAGATGTGTGTGTCTCAAAAACTGGGGCTTTTCATACTTCACAAGGATGGTAATACTTGCCAGTGACTCTTTTTGTTGATGGATCTTCATAGTTTTCTGTGAACCTGTGAACCCTGCATTAGTTGATGGTGCTTTAGCATCTGGCAGATGAAGTGTAACTCCCCATTCATACCTCTTCCTTTGTCTCACTGGGCATAAAGAACACAAGTTCCATTCAGAGGCACTTGTACAAATTTCCGTTATTGTACTCTAGATCAGGAGAACCCTCAGTAAGAATAGTGCAAACAAGCTCAGCTTTACTAAGAAGCAGCTCAAGCCTTTACTAGAGTTGGAGCCTCTTGGATGACAAATTTCTGAAAAGTAAAAATTTCCTCTTCTATGGCTGTCACATTCCAGCTTTTGGAAGGGGGTGGAAATGCCAAAACAGAGTGGAAGTAGGATCGTGAGCCGGCTGGGCAGGCAGATGCTTCTACCGCCCCACAGGATGGCTGTGCTCACGTGGAATCTCAGCTCAGTTGTGCCAGACCGGACAGTTTGTATCCAAATCACTACTGAATCCATTTGCTAGTGAGATTCCAAGGTGGCTGGCTAGCGAGCTACAAGAAAACTTCCCAAAGCAGTGAATTAGTCCTGAAACAATGAGCCAGCTTTGCATGCCTGCCCCAAGCACAGGCGCTTGAGAGGAGGCTGCTTGTTTTAGCTCACAGAGATGCCTATAGACTGAAGCTCAGGTATGCATTTCCTATATAGGGTTCATTCAAGCTTGACTATATGTACATTATGAAATATTTATAAGGATGGTTGCAACATGGAAACATATTGTCTCTTTCTGGCTGTACAAGTTTTGGAGAAAGAAGATGGAGAAGTCCTCTGAATTGGAGGAATTAAAAGGATTACTAGCATGAAACTCAAATTTAGTAGGAGACTCAGGCATTAGATTTGCCTTATACTTGGTTTTTATTGTTTTTCTATTTTGCACACACTTTTCCCTTCATCTGTTCCCTATGAAAGGTGTGAAAGAGAGTGAGATCCAAATGTAAGCAAGCAATAGTCAAAACTATAGCCTAAGCATGCAGAGGAGCATTAACTTGTCTTTTTTCTTCTTTCTTAGTGTGCTCCTTACAGTGACCTTCAGTATGGCTTATGTTAACAGGAGGTTAAAAACCTTTGGATAGGAATATGACTTTGAATTTGTTTAATGTTCCTTTTACCGAAACCTTTCTTAAAAGAGACCCCCAGCCTTCCCACCCCACTGGACAGAGGCCTGGCACTGCTGTGAGATGTTTCTTGTGGATGAAACAGAAGGTGAGCGCTTTTCCCAGGAGAGTTCATAGCCTAGTGTTGAGTATTACAAAATCGCTGCACACCTGCTCACCCTTCTTCTCTTAGGAATAAGTTTCTCTTTTGTTTTTGTGAGGTCAAATTTGCTGTTGAGTTTTAGTGGAGTATAGTCTGCCTTTGGTATGCATTTTGCTCATATGATAAATTCTGTAGGATCTCTAGAAATTAGGGTGTGTGTCAGGACCTCCGTCCCAGAGCTGATGGGCATCCACACAGTGTTCCATTAACATCAAGTGTGGGCTAGTGACTCACTGAGGGACGAGCATTGCTTCATGAAGCACCAGCTCTGCACTCTCTACTGCCTGAGGTTTCAACCAACTCACAGAAACATAGCCTTCCTTTGAAATATGTGCCCAAGTCATTCCTAATGCAGCAGTGTAAGGAGGGCAAATATCTGGGACCAGTAACCATACTGGTCAGAAACCTTTTACACTTGCAGAGCATCCCAGAAGATTCTGATTTATTTCCATAGTCAATAGAGCTTTGCCAGTTAGGCATTTGTCTGAGACCTTCCTCCTGCCAGTAACATACTTGGTATCACCAGTGGTACTTGGTTGTATTGGATGCAATGTGAGCTGATCCAAAAGAAGCAAAGGTTCTGTCTGTTTGTTTGTTTTAATGTATCAGAGAAAATTGTTGAGGTTACCAAGATCATTGGAGAGGAATATTTATTTACAGACACACTGTTTACATATCATAGCTCGATGAAAGGCTGAGCTCATCACTCTTGAACTGAACATGTGACTCTGTAGTTACCTGCATCAGGCTGGGTGGCTGTAGGCCAAGGCAATATATGTATGTACTCGTGCAGCTGAAGCAGTTGTTCTCTTCAGCTTGTCTTTGCCTCTCTGCTGAAAGTTAATGTCCCCTTGGTGTGCCACCTAAGCTTTTCCATTTAGATATCTCTTAAAAAAAAAAATTTAGATTAGCATAAACAAATAATTTAAGCAGTAGGTCTCTTTACTTGAGTTTACCTCTGTTGGTGAGATTTGGGAATGCTTGCACAAGCTTCTTGACTTGTAGCAAGGGTGGTAAATTATGGCTGAGGCCTTGGGGATTAAGTGGGAAGTAGCAGACTCTCCATGTGCTGTGGTGGCACTTAGAGGACATGTGAGAAAGGCATTTTGTTTCATAGTTCTTTGTATAAGTCCTGTTTGCCTAAGTAGTCTCCACTGGCAGCAACATGAATTGAAATGGAATACATCGCTCATAAAGGTTTCCTTCTGAATCACCACTGTGATTTAGTATAATGAGTTTCTGTAGTATTCAAAGGAGGAAAGAGGGAGTAAAAAGTCAAAGCAGATGCATTTCTGCTTCTAAGCAGAGTGAAGCTCAAACATACTCTACTATGGTGCACCCAGCATGAATAATATCACAAGGGTTATGCTTGCTTTTCATGAACAGTTCATTTTGAAGGAGAGATACTTTTTTTTGCTGATATGTTGACAAATACACAAGAGTAACTGTGCTCCCTGTTGACAGGGTGCCTTATGAGTAGCACGCAGATTATCCATTTGGAAGGAATTCCTTGCTGTGTTTCAGATAGTGTTGTCTCACTGAACTGCCTCTTTCTTCTTTGGAGGCCTTTCTACTGGTGTGCCTTCGCAATAGTATCTGGGTGAACAGAGAACTGCATTTAGACTTGTGTCATGGGTAATCTCTTAATGAGAGATCTACCCATGGTTTTAATTATCTTTTTGCTTGAAACTACATTAATGACTTCTTTGTCTACCAAGCAAAGATACTGAACAGAGTGAATAGAAAGATATATGGTTAGTGGCACAGGTTGAGAGAATAAAGTGGTAGAGTAACAGCACTGCAAAAAGAAATAGCAGAGAAGTTGAACTTTGTGTTCTTGTGGAAAGCCTAGGGTGGCAGGCACAGAAATATTTACTAGTCTGTTCCTGAAAAAGCTGCTTTGTTCTCTTACAAGTGTCTATATGATCACACTTAATTTGCAGCATGTATGGCAGAAATTTTGAAGGTGCTAACAGAGCAGAGTGAGACTGAAATAACAAGTTTATGACTCCTGAGGAGAGGGCGAAGATCACTAAGATAGACTGCAACAACAGAGACAGCTCCTATGGCCTCTTTGCTGCCTATCTTTTACAATATGAAAAAAAAAATAATAAATGACTGGGTCAGTGAAGGATGTATAGGACTTGCTGACAGATAGTCTAGGTCCATAATTGGTTTAGGCCAGTGCTGCAGTCTTGTCCTGCAGCTGTCCTTGACTACATATCCCAAACCCAACCACTACCTTTTCTTGTACCAGTGATGGTGTAGCTCAGGCCAGACAACAAACTGCATGTAAAACATTTTTTACATCATGGTCATTATGTGAGCACTTGTGCTGGTATAAGGGCAATGGGAAGGTGGGAACATAGAATACATAGAATAAACCAGGTTGGAAGAGACCTTCAAGATCATTGTGTCCAACCCATCAACCAATCCAACCCACCTAAACAACTAACCCATGGCACCAAGCACCTTCTCAAGTCTCCTCCTGAATACCTCCAATGATGGCAATTCCACCACCTCCCCAGGCAGCCCAAATCAATGGGCAATCACTCTCTCTCTGTATAGAACTTCTTCCTAACATCCAACCTAAACCTCCCCTGGCACAGCTTGAGACTGTGTCCTCTTGTTCTGGTACTGGCTGCCTGGGAGAAGAGACCAACATCCGCCTGTCTACAACCTCCCTTCAGGTAATTGTAGACAGCAAGAAGGTCACCCCTGAGTCTCCTCCTCTCCAGGCTAAGCAGCCCTATCTCCCTCAGTCTCTCCTCATAGGGCTTGTGTTCCAAATCCCTCACCAACTTTGTTGCCATTCTCTGGACTCGTTCCAGCAAGTCAACATCCTTCCTAAACTGAGGGGCCCAGAACTGGACACAGTACTCAAAGTGCAGCCTAACCAGTGCAGTGTACAGGGGCAGAATGACCTCCCTGCTCCTGCTGGCCACACTGTTCTTGATGCAGGCAATAGTGGCAAGAGAAGAGTAGGGGACATTTATTTTAAGGTCAGTGCTAGCTATTGCTGGCTTAAACTGATTGTGGGACTGTGGCATAGAGTTACCATGTAGTGGGCAGGGAAGGAGATAAAGCATGTCTGGTTGATTAAAATAGTGCAGGTGTTATAGCTAATGTAGCAGGTCCTGTGCCTGGAGACGGTTCATATCCTCTCCGTGCCTTTAGCTCCTCTATCAGCAAAAGTGCAGATAATTCCCTCAAGGGGCTTCTGTGGGATTTGGTTCAGCAAATCTCTTTGGAGAGGATGTTTATAGAGATAGGTGGTGTTTGCAGATTCTAACCAGGTGCCTGTACTGACCAAGAAAATTTGCAGCATTTACACGTGCCTGGGAGTGGCAAGTTTCTCTGGCCTGGTGCAGACCGTTCTTCAGAAGTGGAGATCCCAGCTTTGTGATGCTGGGTTTGTGCTGCACAGTCTTGCCTGCAGCTTTCAGTGATGAAAAATAGGGCTAAGACTGTGTGTGTGTTCTGAGGAACAATGCTTGCAGGGAAGGAAGTGCCACCTTGTCCTCAGTGATGTTTGCTGGTTTCACATTTGTCCCTATGTAAGTGGCAGTGTCAACTTTCACTGAGTCTCTACCCTTAAGCAGATTGTATCAGGTAGCACCTGCACCTGCATGATAAGGGAGATGGCACAAAGCAATTGATCTAGCAGCCTCTTAGCTGGGAGAACAAGAGCAGAATGTTGTTTGAAAGGTAGCGAAATTTGTTACTGGCTGCTTCTTTTTGGTATATACCCCTAAGCCCTGTCTAGTCTTCAGACTTTCTAGAAGGGCAAAGATAAGTCTTAGTAACAGCAGAGAAAATTTCTTGATGATGCTGAGGGGTATGAAGAGGTGGTGTTTAATTTTATTCTAAACTAGGACTCTTGTAACCTTAAAGAAATTGCAGAGAGGACTGGAGAAGGGGTCTATCTGCTTCTCACTTGCTTCCTTGTAGCTCTGCTGAGCAGACATCTTGATGATTACTCACGGTTTTCCCCCCCCAAAAGTTCCCATGTGCAAAAATTTTGTTTAAATCTATTTATGTTAAAGACAGCAAAGCAAGTGAAACTATTAGGTCCTCTAGAATGTGCTAGTTTAGAGGAAAAGCTGTGGTCTTGATCTTACCAGAAGACTGGTTGTTCAGTTCATTTCCATATATTTCCAATGACAGTTGTCAGTGAAATGTCATAAGCCAAGTGCAAATTTACTATTTCAGTGTATTCTCTGATCAAAACCTGCTCTTGAACATAACACTGACTGCCACAGAACCACAGAACCATTGAGGTTGGAAAAGACCCTTCCCTGAGCAGCCTGTTCCAATGCCTGACAATTATTTTGGCCAAGAAATTTTTCCTGATGTCCAATATAAATCTTCCATGGCACAGAAGGTCGTTTCCTCTTGTCCTATCCCTTTATAGTTGGCTAAAAAAGAGCAACCCCATAAACTAGTTTGCTCATGGAGGATTCTTTCTGTCTCCTTTTATCTACCAGGCATGTAACAAAAGTATTTCTACCTTCCCTTGGTAAGGAACTATATTGAAAGCGTGAAATTGTGTTACTTTGCAAAGACTGTGTAACTGGAGTGAGATCTGGGCTGCATCTTTTTTGTTCTGGAGATGTTCCCGTCTTCCAGTGCTATGCATGTGTAAGTGGAAGGGATGCCAAATGCCATAGTATTTGGTCTGCTTTTATTTCTGGCTGCTTTTTTTTTATTTTTGACTTTACATTTTATCTCCTTTTCTTTAATGTTCTGATTCTCGTAAGAGCATGGGCTCAAGTCGTGGCTCTGTCTCAGAACAGCTTGTTACCACTATTTTAAAATAGTTTCCTGAGATGGCCTTTCCTCAGAAAAAAATTATTTTAGTGTTTTCCCCCCCAGGTTGTTAACCTAACAGCACTTGACAACACTTACTCTAATGGCATTCTTTGAGCAAGTTTTGGGAGTGTGCAGGAACAGTGGGCGAGGAGCAAACGTACAAAAGTCCTTGCAAGAGGAGATGGGATGGCAGGGTGGAAAGTGTGGGTCATCCTGCAGGAGGCGTCTTCCTGGGGCTCTGTTGGACTCCCCATGCCTTACCATGCCAAACTTCCCTGGACCCCCAGTTTAGTAGCAATGATGAGCAGCTGGTGATCACTTTCAGTCCTGGAGTTTTTCCACCTCCCAAAGCCTGTGATGCTTCTGGATCAGCTTCCTCTCTAGTTCTCACCTGATTTAAGTCAAAAAAGGATATAGGAACAGAGTGATTTCTATTGGAAAAAATGGAAAGCATCAGGATAAATTTACCAGGGATTTCTTTGACCAAAGCCAGAACAGAGGCAAAAGGAAGGGAAACTGCTACTTTTTCTAGGAAATCAAAAGACATTCATCAAAAGCCAGTCTTGTGTATCCACCTGGCAGGAACACACGAGTTTATTTTTGTCCTGGGAAGCTGTTTTTGGATCTTTGAAACATTACCCTTGTTATGGCAAGTTCGAGGAGTTTGCTAAGTATCAGACTGCTGAGGAATTTGCTTTGTTACATTTTTGTCTCCTTCCCTCTGCTCCTCCCCAAGGAAGACATCTTTTCAAGCTCCTGCCCCCTCCCAAAATACCATAGTAACCCACCAACTT
The DNA here is from genome assembly GCF_026170545.1 of Melanerpes formicivorus. Lineage (NCBI taxonomy): Eukaryota > Metazoa > Chordata > Aves > Piciformes > Picidae > Melanerpes > Melanerpes formicivorus. The sequence goes on along the minus strand of NW_027142414.1, from coordinate 3,226,371 downwards.
TGCCAGAAAATGCTTCGCACATTAGCGGGTTTAAGTGTCATAGCTGTAATTGCTCAGAAGGCCACAGAGCTGCATAGATTTCATTCCAGTATCCTTTCCAGCTGGTGGCTTTTTGACAACATTCAGTGGGCAGAGTTACAAACCCATGAAGCCCATGGTACAGATGAAATATGAGTTGCTGCACTGCACAGAGAGGTTAGTCGTATATGTGTGGATGTGGCAGAGGGAGGAGGGTTATGAGATCAGCTGGGTGTCTGTAGTGAGAGAAGTGTGAAATGGCAAGGGTATGTTTTCTGTTACACAATGTCCATATAAAGATGGTTGTTATTATTGAGGTTATCTGTTCTAGAGTCAAGGAGAGGGCCAGCACTGCCCTATCCAGCATTCTCCGGAAATAAGATGTATTTCTGCCCTGTTGTTTTGGCTGTCTTGGATGATTCCTATCTCCTCTGACTTGCTTCTGTAATTGCCTGTGTGGCAGATTCTGCTCACAAATTCAGGAGCATGATGTCAGGAGCGATCCTTCCCCAGTCAGTGAAGTTATGCTGATTTTTTTCCCCTTTCTAACCTGGTGCAACTGAGAGCACTTCATGGTCATTGTATTAGCACCTCTTCACAAGAACAGAGAGGCCCACATGCTGCTGAATGCAGCCAGACAGCTGCTTATCTCTCTTGCAGATGTTCCCGGTTTTTTGTCTGCTTGGTGTGATGAGGCCTAGTGGAGCACAGGAATGTATCATATCCTTTCCATTCCCCTCCTTGCTGTTTTAGGGCAGCCAAAAATGAGAGGGGACTGGGGACCCATTAGCAAAGTGAGCAGGGGAATGCTTAATAATCGCCTATGTTCTTGAGCATGGGATCTGACTTTCTGGACATGGCTGCAGGAAGGGCTGTGAATGGGGATATATGCAGAGAGACTATATACATCTGTTTTCTTTGCCCAAAATTATCATACTGTGGGCTTTTGGTGCGCAAAAGCTGTATTCAGGCTGTCTCCTGGGTTCAGTCAGAGCCTTGCTCTTGTTTTCCCCTTGTGGGACCTTGCAGCAGGCTGGCTGCAGTGCTATTGCACAACTGCAAAGGCAGAGTGCTGATGGTCACACAGCTGATGGGCAGTACCTCACTTCTTCAGAGCCAGTGGTACTGAAGTTATTTCCAGCCTGGAGCTCCTCCCTTGAGCAGGGCAAATTGAACTTTTTCCCCCATGCAAAACAATCTCTTCCAGTTCCATTTGTGTTTTGAGCTGGATTCATTGTCTCACAAAGGTGAGATACTTCTGATCATTTCCCTGCACTTGGCAGTGCCATGCATTTCTTGCTACATTCAGTGCTTTCTCCAACCTGTAACAGTTGTTTCTGGGCCTATGTGAATTTAGCAACAGCTCTGAGTTTGCCCACAGAGGTTAAACGCTACCAACTGGGAGATCAGAGGTATCCTGCTTGGTGTAAAGTTTGGGCTCCCGGATTCTCTTTCACCTCTGAATACTAGATGAGGTCTGAATTTCATTAGAGAAAAGAGCTCTGAGTGCTGGCCTGCACCATAACCTGTCGCTACTGGGCTTTAAGTGCCTTTAATAACTCTCCACATTGGCATTTCCTAGCTACAGGGTACAGCCAGCTCAGGGGATGCATGTCTGATCACACGATGGGCAGAGAAGTTTCGCTAGGAACACAGAGGTTTGGATGCAGCTGTTGGTAAGTGACATGACAAGATCCCACAGGGGCTGGTCATTGTCTGAAAGGAATGTTTCTAAATCTTTGCTCATCACTTGGAGACACAGCCTGCTGGAGGGGTTGGACATTCTCTCTGGAATAACTGGACTCAAATCAGCTGTATCTACAGGGAAGAGCGGTGTCCACCTACAATGAGTAAAGAAAGTGGTGCTTATGTTCATCTGCTTTTCTCCATACTCTTACATGGTCCACTATGTGGACAGTGTAATACATTGCTTGCAGCAGGTTGTCACAGTTACCTATTCTAAAAATAATCAAGGAGGAACCTGCAGCTTTGGCAGGATTGGTAGGCTACTCCACTCTTTTTTGTTACAAGAGCAAGGTGTCTAATTCAATGTACTGTCCCTTAAATACAAACAGAAGGAACAAACTCCACGGCTCCAAGTCTTTCTCCCAGTATTTCCCTGATATTGCATAACACAATGAATGCAAGTGGTGTGTTTTAAAACAGGTGTAGAGTTGTGCCTCACTGCTTCCTGTGTTTCAGTACCTGCTATCTGATTGGAATGAGAGTGCAGATATTGAGTGCCCTGTGTCTTGGTAACGCTGATTATGCATTCACTAAATCACCAGCCTCTTGCTTTTCTTTGTCCAGAGCCGGAGTACATCTCCATCCACCTTTGTCCTCTCCCACTGCTTAATACACATGGTGCAGTCATCCACTGGGATGAGCTCCTGCTTGTGCCAAACGTATCATGCTGCTGAAGGAGGATGTTACAGTGCTGGAACCAATTGCAACATAAAGAAGCCAAGAAATGCATGAAAAGGGGAATTGTGTTCAAATCATCACATCAAATAAAAGAAAATCCCAAATAAATGGGAAGCGAACATGAAATTTCTTCTTTGATGTTCTATGCTGGGAAGGTTTCAATCTCTTTTTAAAGCTCCTCCTCCACCCTCTTGCTTCTTATGGGATTGTATCCAATATTCCAATGTTCATGTAATGCCTTGACTTTGCAATCATTCTTCTCGGGATAATTATAGGTTAGCATAATGTACCTATTGTTCTGTTCCACAAAGCTGCACTGTCATACGGACGGCAGGGATGGGATGGAGGGAGATCTCTGTGTGTTCTCCTGCATCCACACTGTGTCTTTAATTAGTGTTCTTCCTTCTTGTCTTTCCTTCCCCCCCCCCCCCCCCTTTTTTTTTTTGGCCCTTTCGTATGCTGAATGCTGAGCACTTCCCCTTCTCAGACTCTTGGTGTCTTTTAGCAGTTGCACTGGTGCCCTGAGTTTGGTTGAGTTCATTCCCATCATAGCAAGTTTGCCTCTCAGATGAAAATGACACGGAAACCAAGAAATGAGCTATTGGTATTTACAGAGGAAGCAGATAAATGATCCTTTCCCAAACCTTATTTGTTGAGTCTCTTATATTACCTTCCATGACTTTTTCCTGAACTCAGGAAAGAAGAAGAAACCTCCCCTGTGCCCAGGGGCTCCACTCTACTTTTGGGCCCTGCTGCGCAAGGCACCACATAGACATGTACTGACACAGTCTCTGACTCGGAGTGCTCACATGTTGTTCAGTAGCAACATTTGTCTTTGCCCTCCAGGTGCAGGTGTGGGAGACTGCTGTTGAGTGTTGTAAAGTGGTTTTGGTGCTGGGGCTTCACTTGTGTTCACAAGACTAGGTGCTGAGTGTATTACTGGGGGCTTGAGCAGCATTAAGGAAATGCTGAAGAGCCCAGTTCAATCTCTCATGTTGTACACAGGAGATAAATGTGGGTTGCTAATTGATGGAGAAGGTATGTAATCAGTTGCTCACTTTCTATTGTTGCTACCTTCAAGATAAATAATATTCAGGGCTGGTGCTGTGTTTTAGCCAGCACGGCTGTGTAAGCACATAGGTTCATCGTGATTAGCTGCTGTTTATTTCAGTGGAAACTATGTTTTTGCCTCTGAGTCAAACAAGTGGTCTGAAGAGATGGTTCCTGACATCAAAGCAAAACAGTAGTGGGGTGGTTTTTTATTTTTCAGGACTTCACACAACTTCCTTGTCTTTGAATGTGGATTTACCAGGATGATGACATGGGAAACCTCTAAACTTCTGCATTTTTAAAAACCTATTGTTATGAAGGTGGAAATCACAGATTTTGGAAGAATCTGAATTAAACCCCCATGGCTAGCAATGAGTGTGCCTCAAGTGCATTGCAACTTCTTCACTATAAAAGTGGACAGAAGCATGTTCAGAGGCCAAAAATGTGTCTTCTGCAGTCCCTGGGCTTCCTCTTGTTTCCGGTGTGCTAAGCCAAAGCACTCAGTTTTCACTTGAATGTCTCTCTTAAAATGCCTTCCATGAATTTTGGAAAGATAGGAAGCTTCATCCAACGCTGTCATTGTAGGCTGTTTTGGAAATGACTTCTAGTGGGAAGCCTTTAAAATCATCAGTGTTGCTCTACACCTTTGCAGATTTGCAAATCTGAAATGTCTGCTGCCCATCTGTGGGTGTGAGGAGCAGGGGGGTGGGGAGGGGGGAGGGGAAAGGAACTTGCTGGATGGAAGTGGACTTCTTCCTGTGCCCTGAGAATGTGGTCTTTTTAAACCAAAACGTAATCTCTTTTGTAATGATCATTTGTAGAATTGTGTCTCCAAAACAAAAGAACCAACACAGATGCACAATTTGGCAAGCTGCAAATACTAAACAGCCAACCTCTTTCTCCCTGGTGTAATTCCATGGACTTCAAGGGAATTACACCAGTGGCAGTGAATCTGGTCTAAAATGCCTTTGAGTAAAACGTATTGTTTTATGTCTGGTGTCCTGAGTAACACTGAGTGAGGTTTGATGTTCTAGAAACGGGTGAAATTTCTTGTGTTTGGTGCAGCCTGCTGAGAGACACACCCACGTGTGAGCTCATGCACGTCCTTGTGCCCACTGATCCCTTTCTGGGGATGTTCCCAGTGCTGAGGTGTTCTTGTCAGGTGTGTTTGCAAGCCAGCTCTGCATCTGTTTTCTGTGTGATAGAGAAGCACAGGGATGCTCCTCACAACCGCTGCTTGCCTTGTGCTTGTTCCTTGTATTTCTCCTTTGTATCATGAAGTGAAAGCACAGGTTCATCCCAGTCAAATCCTGTAAAAGATTGCCCCTGTTGGACCAGACCCAGAAAAATTCCTCCTGCTGGCTTAAGCCTATTTGCATACCACAGGTCATTAGAGGTTGGCGCTCACCTTTGTATTTATCCCCATGTGTCAAAGCAGAGATATCAGTTAGGTTTTCTTTTTTTTTTTTCTCCAGTATTTCTTTTATTTTCTAGGTTACCTTTTTTGAAGAAATAAGAAAGCCAAAGGAGTGATACCCATGGGTCCTGACATCTGCTGCAGTCATTCTTACTGACTCAAAGGAGACCTAGGGAAGGAGAGGGAACAGTCTGGCTGCAGTCTCTTATTGTTTCTTTTTTGTGGGCCCCCACCCTGCACCCTCCTGGGCCTGCAATCCACTAACTAGCTCCTCCTGACTCCAGCTGTCATTTTTCCTTTTTATCTGCTCCTCTCTCAAAGAACCAAATGTCATCTCTTGTTGTTCCCTTAGCTGGGGTCAGAGACTCCTTTATGTGCTTTACGCTGATCAAGGATTTTTAACTGGGAATGAGAGTGGTAATCAACTGCATAGCTGGGGAAGGGGAGAGATTAAATCTGAGAATTGCCAGTGATTGCCCCACGTGAAGAACAGCAGCTAGCAAAACACATGCTATCATTATGCTCTTACGATTATTTTATTCCCTTAGTGACAGTAAAATGCTATCTGTAGCAGAGAGGTAGGACAAAGTCCATCCTTGTTCAGCCTTGGATTTTTAGTGGGGTGGATTTGGGCAAATCTAGATTTACAGTGAGATGTGACTCTTTTTCAGACTCTCTCCCTGGGAGATTTCAAGAAAGGAAGAAGGTAAATCCACGATTTGTTTGTGTTCTATACTGAGGATCCATTTTTTGAACCAAAAAGGGCAGCCATTTTTATTTCCACTCTTGATTTGCTACAGCTATGGGGAAGTCACTGGAGAGTGTAGCGGGATGTGACTGCTGCTGTGTCCTGACACTTCCACTTCATCAGGCAGTCTGGGGACATGCTGGATGAATAAATTGGGGACATGAAGGGTTCTTAGTGCTGCCTCAGTCTCTGCTTATGGCTTAAGACAGAATCAAGCTCAAGAGACCACAACTGATTGCAACCTTAAGTTTCATAGTCAAAACTGAGAAGGCAAGCAGTTAACAATCAGGCTAAATGATGAGGATTACCTTTGGATTGATTAATTACTTCAATGTTGGTAGCCTGTCTCTGTTGGTAAGGTCTTTTTAAAGTCTTGTCAGTCCCTCTAAAATGTCTTCTGTTTTTACCCAGCTATAGGAATGACAGTACAAAGTGTCCTCATTCTTCTTTTGCACTGATGGAAGTCAAAAGTACTCTGAAGTGTGCAGGAACTGAGTCACCCCTTTTCCAGGGAAGCATTTTCTCCACGAGAGAAAAACAGACAGCATTTGGAGCTTGTTTAATTAAGAGAGACCTGGCTGGTAGAGAGAGAGCGGTTTCACTGAACTCAGATTGCTGGCTTGTGCTAAGATGTGTGTTAGGGAGCAATCCCTCAGGATTGTTGTGTTTGTTCTCCAGATATTTGACAGTGATTTAGTTAATGCTATCAAAATCTGCTACTTTCTTAGCAATTCCCATTCCTAGAAGCTCAGACTGTGTGAAAATTTCAGTTTCATAGCTGAAATTTCTGGCTCTAGAAATATTTGCATCTAAAATGATCTACCAGTTCCCAAACAGGATCCAAATCATGATTTGATTTTATTTTTTGGGGTGGTTCCATTTGGAAATCCTGAAAGTACCAAGTGCAGGTAGTAGCTGGAATAGACAGGAAAATAGGAATATCAGGATAAAAAAGGACTTCTTTACTGCAAGTCCAGGTTGAAGCCTTTTGAACTTGGTCTTCATTCCTTTTCTGCCTATTTTTCTAGTTAAAATAGGAGATTCAACTGAATCTCAATTTTAAGATGGAACCTACTTGTACATTTCAAATACTACATTGTGAAGCTCCCAGATCTGGGAAGATGTGGAATTATTCCTGACCTGACTTTTCCTGACTCTCTCTGCCATGATGTTTCAGCTCTAGCATTTGGAATGGGCCTTTATATAGTTTTGAGGTCCTACCGTCCCTTGTATGCATTGTGGTGTGCAAAGAAGGATGAATAATAGGAGTCTACAGTCCTAGAGTCTGAGGGAGCTGGGATTGTTTAGCCTGGAGAAGAGGAGGCTCAGGGGAGACCTCATTGCTGTCTACAACTACCTGAAGGGTGGTTGTAGCCAGTAAGGGGTTGGTCTCTTCTCTCAAGCAACTAGTGCCAGAATGAGAGGACACAGTCTCAAGCTGCGCCAGGGGAAGTTTAGGCTCAAGGTGAGGAGAAAGTTCTTCACTGAGTGAGCCATTAGCCATTGGAATGTGCTGCCCAGGGAGGTGGTGGAGTCACCGTCCCTGGAGGTGTTCATGAGGGGATTGGATGTGGCACTTGGTGCCATGGTCTAGTCATGAGGTCTGTGGTGACAAGTTGGACTTGATGATCTTTGAGGTCTCTTCCAACCTTGGTGATACTGTGATGGATCACCTCCTGGGAGCATGACTCGCCTGGAATTGTACATGCACAGTGATGTCCTTTTACTGGGGCAAATTATATTACTTGAGAGTCCTGCTCTTTTCTATTGTGGATGTCATGTTTTTTTTTGAATGCTGAGAATTCATACACAGTGTTTTCTGGACTTCTCTGTGCCATATACCTTGTACATTATGTTCTGGGGTTCCTGGAGCCTGGGTTCTGTCTTTCAGTTTATAATTTCCAGTCCTTTGCTGTTCAAAGACACTTAGTCCCTGCTGTGTGCTGTTCCATTTACTGCTCCCTTTACACTCGTTTTTTTTGCCATCTTTCCATATTCCAATTTGTCATTCCCAGGGGCATTGCTGTTTTGTTCAGTGGGAGACATGATTAACAATTTTCCCGGTGGACTGATTGGGGTATTTGGATTGACACCTGTCTTTTCAACCCATCAGCTTTTGAACAAATCCCTCAGTACACAGGCAAATGCCAACACCAAAGCTGTGGCCTCCATTAAGGGAAACTAATATCATATGGGAAGTGATGTTTCTGAAGTTCAGATTCAGGCCTTGAATCCGGACTGAAGTTGAAATGTAATTTACCTGTCCCTGTAACATTAAATGTTTTAGAAAATAAGTTTAGTTTTTTCTCTATTCATAGGTATTGACAGTTGCAATCACATGAAAAGATAGAGCTACAGTAGCCAGTTTAGTCCTTCAGGACTTGACATAAACAAGTGCCTCAAGTTACTACAGAACATACAACACTGAAAGAAACAAAAAAAATTACAGAAACAGTATCACAGTATCACCAAGGTTGGAAGAGACCTCAAAGATCATCAAGTCCAACCTGTCACCACAGACCCATGACTAGAGCATGGCACCAAGTGCCACTTCCAATCCCCTCTTGAACACCTCCAGGGACGGTGACTCCACCACCTCCCTGGGCAGCCCACCAAGTAATAGATTTTTACTGCCATTTTGGGAATACTGATGGCTCTCTAAAAAGCTGGTATTGCTATGACTTACTCCTTTTCTTTCTTCAGAACCAAGTGTTCTGGGATTCTTCTCCAGTGTTTTATCAAATTTTTCTCTTTTATGTAGGTAGAATGAACAGAAAACAGGGAAGCAAACAAACCTGAGCAAAAGCATGCAGCAGAAAGATTTGGAATAGTGTCAGATGCTGGATAATAAAACCAATCTCCAAACCATGTCAGCCTATAGTAAATTATAAACATACCTGCTATCACCTCAAATCCTCTAGGAATTTTTGCCACAGATGCTTGCCAGATGCTGCTGCACTTTCCAGATGTTTCTACACTTAGAGATGCACCACGCAAAACTGAGAAACCTCATCAGCTGCTGGACAAAGTTAGGAAGGATAAAATGAAGTAGGATCTACTTAGTGGGAACAGAGAGAATTTCATCTAAGGTGATGCTGACTGAAGACATAGGTGCCCGTTTTTTATTAGCTAGCATCATACTGAAGGTTCATTTTCTTTTAGCATGCTCTGCACTTGAATTTTCTCTCCTTCCTTCAGTTTTTTTTGGCTTCCTACATTAATAGAAGGAGTATGGGAAAGAGAGCCATGGACTTATTACTGGTATATCATTTGCTTATAACTGAACTTCTTTCTGGCAAGAAGTCACCTGGAAAGCAAGAGATCCCCCAGCTCTTCATTGCCCCTGCAACAAGAAAGAACTGGAAGGGATCATATCTAAATGCATAAAATGCCAAATAAACACCAGGCATTCTTTGCATTTAAAAACCAAACATGAGCTCCTTCATGTGCTCTAAATTTAAATATTGGAAGTCATTCATGGCAGCCCTATAAACAGGAATCAATGTGGCAGTGATTCATTTATAAGTATATGCAATCTGTCTGTGTATAGGCAATGCTGTGATCAGTGATAGTCAAACCTGAAAAGTTTGGTTCTAGAATGGATGGAGAAGCAGCAACAAAATCACCAGGGTGTGGTAACCTGATGTTGTGCTGTGATATGCTCTCTTTGATGCTTTGTCATCGTTGTTGCATACTGATGGTAAACCAAGCAGATGCCTTAGTGCAGTGTCAGATCATCACAACATGATTACCTTGCAGAACTCTTCAATTGTGTTTTCTTTTTCCTTCCTGACTACTGGTGAAAAGGGTTGATTCCCATCTCTCCATCTTTCTGCCTCTCTCTTTGACTACATCAAAGAGTAAAGATCAATCTCTAGTGCTTTGAAATATTGGCTAAGCCTTCTTGTTTGTTGAGCAAAGACAGGCTCTGAGTAAGCCTTCAAATTCCTCCAGAACCCACACGTGATGTTTTGAGGAACTCAAGTTGAACGTTGCTGAAGTGCACAGTACATTAGATGATTTTCAGACCTCTGTGAAAATCTCCTGTGTTTCACTGAGTGACATAGTGCTATCTTATAGTCTTTCTCTTTATGCTGAGAAAGATTCAGTACATAAAGATTTAATGTATGTTAAAACCTCTAGAGAAAGAATATCTGAAGGCCTTTTGTCTCACAACTCTCACCAAAGATGATGCCATTTTTTTAGTATTCATTCTATATGACTTACAGTTCTATTTTGGGGAAGAAAGGGGAGAGTGGAAGTTTGGAGAGAAAGGAGATAGTAATATTTTTGTGCACGTGATAGAGCCAATAATGTTGCTATCATGGTTCCTAAGCTTGCCACCACAGAACTCCCTGTTGAGGACGTTTACCTGCCTACTTTGTGCTTGGTAGCAACTACACCAAGATGATTCATCTGTGTGTGATGATTCTCAGATGCTAGAAGACTTCCATATCATGCTTATGTTGTGACTTTTTTGGTCATTCTTCCATTTTCTTACCAACTCCTGACCATGGAGTGACTCTTCCCTTCCCCCTTCCATTGCCTTGGAGCTGTTTTGCATCTCCTGATGAATGTCAAGTGCTTTGGGCCTGCAGCCCTAATGGGTGGGGGCTAAGACTTGGATCTACCCCTGAGACAGAGTGGAGCCAGCAAAGACGAGTTGTTTTAAATTGTGTGGTGACAAGTCTTTTTTATCCCTCCCTTTTTGTTCCCAGAGGATAGCTGGGTAAGTTTGTTGTGCCAAATGCTTGGAATGTGGTTTTTCTCCTCTTCCTCCCCCTTCAAAACAGAAAGAGAGAAGTTTATGCTGTGAATTGTGTTAATTGGGGAACATAAATCCAAACTGTAGTGCAGCATTGCAGGGCCTAGGCACCTATTGAAGTTTAATGAGGAAAGAGCAGTTTTCTTTAGCCCTCTCCTCTTGTGCTCTCCCCACATCCAACTCTTTCTTGTGGTACAGTCCTGTTCAGATGGGAGTATGGGGATGCCAGAGAGAGTGTGTGCATCGACCCAAGTTCTCACGGGTCTGAGCACAGTATGTGACTCCTTTAAAATAATGCAGTCAGAGTGAGGCATGGACATTCATGTAGAAAAAAGAGAGAGGGATTCCTCTGGCTACCTGTCTGAAGTGTCTGCAAGCTCATTTGGGGCAAATCCACCCTGCAACAGAGTTTTGATGGTCTGTGTGCCCTGACCATATCTATCTGTACTGACGACCTAGTCCCATGTAGGATATCATATGACTTTTAGGCCTGACGCTTTTTCAGAACTTTGTGATGAAGTATTTCCTTATGATTAGTGACTGGTCCAGAGAGATGTCTCATTATGTCTAGAATAAAAAATAAGAATCCTTCTCCCAGTCCTAGCCATGGCACTAGGAATAAATCTGTGCACATCAGCTCATGCAGGATGTAATGGAGTCCCCTACACACAAAGCCAACCTGGGAGGGCCTTGCTCAGAGCATGAATGGGAGTATGATTACACTGGGTGTAATAATGTGTACTTTAGCAGAGATGGACAAATTCACCTGAAATGGCTCTGGAGTGAATGCCAAAAGCAAAAGCTTCCCTTTGTCACTGATGTTTCAAGAAGAAAAGCAATTCACATAGCAGAAGAAAGGTAGATCAAGAGGGTAACAGGGATAGGGCTTAAACAGAGGGCCCTGCAAATCCCAAAATTCATTAAAACAAAATCTGACTGGCTCTGAGGTCTGGTGCAAAAAAAATAATAAAACTTACTCCCAGGTAAAAATGCCTCTTATGGTGGTGCAAAACCAGTGTTCAGCCTTCAGTGCTGAATATCTGTTACAGGAGGTATTTTAACCTGCTGGTAGTATTTTACCACTTTTGCTCACCAGCTCATCAATATTTGTGTATCATTAAGTGTTAAAAACTCTTATTGTTATCAACTTCCCCAGCCCTTGCTGATGCAGCATTGGAAGTCTGAGAAGAGCAGCTTGCTTTTGCTTTGAGAGATGAGATGAAAGGTTAGAGGGGGTGGATGGCGATTGCATGAGCAATGCAGGTCAGGTTACTGGTGGATTCCTCTTGCAAGATAAGTGAGAGCCCTCTGAAAGGTAATTATTGGAAAGCATAAATTCCTGAGATAACCTGTCCAAAAAGAAATACTGACAGGAGCAGAGGCCATGTGTTAAAGGCTAGCCATTCCTCCAGGGCAATGGGCTAACCTTTCTCTCTTGTTTTTTTTCTGTAACCTCTCCTTGCTCTGACAGTAAACTCAGTTATTTTCCTTCAGTTACTTGTCAGTCTCCTGGTCCTGTTTATAGACCACTGTGGTGTTTGTCTCCATGCTGTATTAATTGGGGTGCAGACAAGTGGAGGTTTAGTATGCAGTTCCACATCCAAGTTCTTGTTTAGTCGTTTTCATTGCTTGTCATTGTCACTGCAGTATTCAGGTAGCCCTTATGGCATGTCTGTTGAAAAAACAAAAGGTTGCTCTAGTAGTTCTTTAACTGATTTTTGTATAGAAGAGCTTCAACTGACTTGCAGTGATGACATGGAGTCGGTTGTGCCACTCAGCGAAGAAAATGCTAGATTGCAGTTGGGAAAGGAAGTCTTGAAGAGTGAGTAAACAAATTTCTGAAGAAAAGAAGGAGCAAAACTTGGAAATAAGTGTCATAGTCTATGGCTTTCTTATGCAAACTCTGTGTCTCATCTGTAATGTAGAGATAATGGTATCTGCCCAGCTCCTATTTCCACTGGTTGATTGATTAATGACAGTCTCACGATCCCTAGATTATGTTTTCGTGCCCTACAGCTTTAACTACTGCAGTGTATTACATCCCAGAAAGAAAATGGCAGTAATATGTTAGTTTTGGCTAGGTCCAGCTGGGAAAACATGATAAACTGACCTGAACAGGCTTGCCCACATGTACCTACTTCTGAGGCCTTATTCTAAAAGTGCACTGAAGCATGTCCTGTCTGTTCAAGACTCTGCCCAACTTTGAATTGGAGGGGACCTGCACACTGAAATGAGGTGATTTGCTGAAGTGGGACCTGATGCTTGGTCATAGGCAGGGGTTCATCATGAGTCTTTAAAGACCTCAGTGAACACACAGGACGAAAGGTGGGTCTGATCAGAGGGTCTTTTTTTTTGTGCTGTCATAATCACAGCACCACACTGCTGCCAGCTTTGCTAACTGCTAAGTGAATTACAAGGCTTTTCTCTTTGCTTTGATGGTTCTACAGTAATAATCACCTCAGTCTGATACTTCAGTTATGGTGGTGCTGAGAACAGGAGGCAAGTTGAAAGAAAAACACATACAAGGGAAGCTGGTGAATAAGGCAATAACCATCAGCTATTTGAGTTTCTGAAAGCTAGTTGTGGCAAGTGCTTTGTCATGTCTTTATTAATGACTTCCACTTACATGCTGCATAAATATCTACAGAAACAAAGGCACAGGTGTTTGAAACATCACTGCTTAAAGAAATGTGTATATTTGCAGCCGTGGTTTTCTCTGCTCCCATGGGATGTGCTCCAGGGGCAGATGGTCCTATGCCCAGAACTTTGAGTTAGTTCAATATGCTCTCAATACAAGGCATTCTTCATGCTGAGGGAACTGTGAGATGATGTGTGGGAGAACACAGTGCATCTATTTCACCTATTTTAACTTTTATTGTTCCTTTTTGAGCAATAATAATGATGCTTTAGCAGAGGAATGTCCATTTATGGGTAGAACTGGGGGAAGGAGGTGAGAGAAGGAAATCTAGCTCACAGTCCTCATGGGAATTCCCCTGTGTAGCATGAGTCAAGTATATCCCTGCTATGCATCTGCTGAGGTCAGCATGTAACACATGTAACAGAGTGATTGTTCCTGTGTGTTCAAGAGAAATAATCACTCAAAGAAATATAACCTTAATTATGTAGGCTTAAGATGACTTTGTAGAGAGCAGAAAATATGATTTCCCATTGTGAGCGCTTTGTGTGGTTAATAATTGTTGACTGGGTAGAGTAGATTTTTGTGTTTTCTTACATGTGTATTCTATTTGCCACAGGTATTGTGACTGAGGAACTTGAAAGTGCTACCCGTTCAAGATTAGTAACTTTAAAGTATTACCTGTAGCTGATTTGGCTTTTTGTTTCCTTCCAAGGCTGACCTCAGAGACAAAGTAAACTCTAATAATCATGTGGTTTTATTCTAGTTCTAGATAAATGCCTGCTTTGCTGCTTGCATGATCATTTTCACCTGTGCAGAATGGATTGTTTCCTCCAGTGGGTTTTTGTCGTTTATCTTTTTTTTTTTTATTGGGAGATACAAAGTTCCTACAAAGGAGCCAAGTCAGCAGAAAAATGGGAGCTCACTAACTCTTTCTAGTCAAAGGACAGGAAGTACCTAAAATATTAATGTAATTGTGGTTCTGTGGGGTGGGGAAACTTGCCTGCCCTTTAGGAACATTTCTACTACTTCTCTACTTGCATGTTGATTTCAATCTCTTCTGAATTCTGCCATCTGGATTGAATGGTACTGTGTGTTTGTCTACTAAATAACTGCACAACGCGCAGGGGAAATCCCAGCCTGGGAACTTCCTAGAAGGCTAGCAGAGGTCATTCAGACTGGGACTGTGCTGTATAGAGTTTGGACAGTTGCTGAAAGAATGCAAAAGCCTCATGCTCTTTCCTGGCATCTCTCTATCTGTTGAGATCTGATGGAGATAGGTGGCTTCATGAAAGATGAGATATGCAGAGACACATGAAAAGGAATGCTCCTGTCAGTTTAGCCGATGCCATTTGGGCTGATGATGTAACTGTGGTGGTAGGAAAATGCTCCATCCATTTGTATATGCTGTGTCTCCCAAGGGGGCTGTGTTCACTGAGTGATATAGCTGTCACCACTGGTGATGTGGACAGACTTTTCTCATTACAAACAAGTGTGCCACTTGAAGACTAACCCAGGCTGTGGTTGTACTGCTGAAGACTACCTCTGGTGGCAGAGGGGATTTTGTGAGCTCTCCCTCAGTTCCTTCACGCAGTGTCAGCCTGGATCAAATGTCAGCCGTATCAAATGGCCTTGCCTGCAGGAAATCAGGGAGCATTCACACAAATATTGCTACTTGCAGGAGGTGCAGGAGCAGTAAGTGGTAGGAGACAAGCAGTGAAAAGCAGCAGGGTAGGAGGAACCAGGTGATACTTTCAGCCAGCAGAGCTAGAGCTAGGAGATGTCTGTTTATGATCTGAGTATCTCGCAGTATAGCTGGGGCCTAAAGCAATGCATACAATTATTAGCAGGGTAAGTGCAGGTTGTTCCCCATGTTCTTCAGGGGAACTGTTAAAGCTACAAAGGAAGTTGTGGCAGAGTCATTTGTAGAACTCTGGTTTGCTGGCTTCCCAGGGCCAGCTCGGGCGATAGATTACATTTTTTACTAATCTACCTTTCTCTGCAGGAATGCAAAAGATAGGTCCACTGTGGGAAATCAAGACTGAGGGAGTTGAATGCAGAGACTTTTTCTTTGACTATATCTGGCCCCTAAGGCTATGATTCCACTAAGCCAAACAGACTCCTGATGACCCCAAGCCCCAGCAGCTTGAGATACTTCTTTTAAAATATATATTAAAATGTCTCTTCAGTGTGGTCAAGTCCAATCTAATCTTGTTGCTGAGGTTTTCATTAGTTCATTCTTTTAGTAATTGGAAAGAATTTTTGACCTTTTAGGGGAGGTTAGGACCAAGCTGAATTCTGACTGCTGTCTTCAGGTACAAAAGAGGTCTAGGTTATTACCTTTTACACCTGTTGTTCATTTAATTGGATGCTGCTGCATCTCTTTAAAACAGAAACCCTGGCCTGAGAAAGAGTAGATCTTCTGAGATATCCCCAAGGAGTCTGCCTCTGAGATTAACCTAATTGGTCACTGTGCTGAGTTTAATAGGGACTTTATGCAATGTCTGTCTCTGGAAACACCTTAGGTAGCCTAGTGTCTGGCATGGAAACTGCTGCTGTTACCTCTCCATGGAAATGGTAGAAAAGTAAGAGAGGTGAACAGATTACCACAGGCACCATAGTATAATTGGTTACAGTCCAGTATATTTGAATGAATTAAGAAATTAATCGTATAAAATTAATTAATTAATTAATCGTATAAAATACCTCATCTATGCACATGTCAACTTCTCTGCATACAGATAGCTGTTGTATCTATCCAGTAACTGCATGTTAACTGCCAAGTAAGGTGTGCATAGTGATCCCACTTTTTGGGCTTTTAGAGCTGGGACTGATGCTCCAGGTCTTGTGTGAGGCCATGCAGAGCTGCAGGAAAAGGAACAGCTCTGGCTCTTCTTCCTGCACAAAGGTGGCAGGAGCTCATGACCCAGAAAGCTAGATTTGGCCTGCAGGCTGCTATCAGTGAAATATCCTGATGTCCACACTCTCCTTGATGGTATTAACATGTGCTGCTGTTTCTTTTCTTCAAATGGAAATGCTGGCAGAGGTCTCACAGTTCCAAAATACTTGTGAGAATGGGTCTTACCAAATCAGCTTCCCCCACATTGTAAACTATGCCTACCTTTTGTCAGAGACGGGCGTTTTAAATGCATGATACCTGTAGTATCTCACTGGATTGGATTGCAGTCTAAGCCTGTTTCCAGAGTAGTGAGTTCTGTGAGGTTGGGTTCTCTGTTATGATTCATAGATTTGTAGAATGGTTTGAACCCCACTGCCATGGGCAGGGACACTAGATCATCACACCATGATTCAAGCAGGGAGAAGCCTATCAATTGTGGCCACAAATAGGCAGTAGGAATTTCCAATTCAATAGAGAAAGTCTGCTGATAAACACCTGGCAAAAGGTCTTTGGCCTTTTACACATACACTGGGTGCTCAGAGAAGGATACTGAACAATCTTGCACACCTGTTTCACGGATCTAGACTCGTACCTTTGGTCATCTCCTTGACTACTGTGATCTCTGGGCTGTGCCAGTGCTGACTCAGGAAATTGTCATCATCCCTCTGATGGCTCCTCATCTCTTGCACCACATACAGTCTGTGCATCTGGCATAGTACCTTTGAATAAGTGCTTGAAGGCTTGTCTGTTATTTTGACCCATCTGTATGATGACCCTTCTTCCAATGAAAGAATTTAACTCTCCTTGCAAGGCTTTCCTTTCACTTATCCTTCGATCATTGCTGCTCCAGCAACACTGGCTCTGCTGTACACTGCTTTGTGGTCCAATTTGTGTGCACTGTCTACTGCTTGAACAGTCATTTTATTCCTCTGACTCCCATGCTGGGTAAAGTTATACAGGCCCCTTTCTGTCCATCAGGTGAGATTATTCAATATATATAGAAATGAAATAGATGCCTCAATGTCTTTGGCTCTTGGAAAGTCTAGGAGAGACATGTGTGGGTCTTTACAGGGCTGCCAAGTTTATGTTAAAAAACTGAAAGGCCAGAAAGTTTGAGTCATTCTGTAGTCCATCTGGAAATCCTGTTTTGCCTTTGCTCATGTTCACACCCCTTACATTATCAGATGATGTCGTACAGGGACAGACACCACTGACCCTTATGAGAAAACTGAATCTGCACATTTCTCCGGTTTCTGGCTTGCCCTCAGTTTGTGGTAGGATTTTGAGCAATCTGTTACACTTCTCCTAACGTCAGGAAAGCCATCCAGTATTTCTGTTGTGTCTCAATATCTTACCTCTGCAGCTGTGAAGGGTGCATGATGGTAACATTTGGGAGCTCCTTATAGACTAGGAGTTCCAGAGAGTGCAGCCAAAGGAGTGGCCAGCCAGTCTTTTGTTGTTGAATGCTTAATAGTGGTCTGATACTCTTGATTATGTCATATTTTCTTGTGCTTGGATCTTTTAATGAATGTTTTGTTAGCAGCTTGCAATGTAATGTGAGGAAGAGCAGAGCAGAATACTTCAGCTTTTCTGGAAAGATGCTCTGGACCTTAAGCTCCAGGGTCTGCTGTCCAAAGGTGGTGCTGGAGTCTGGTTACACTGGCCTCTTTTAAGCACATCTGGTTGCATCTGCTTGTCTGGGTCAAGAAAGGAGAAGCAGCTGTTCAAGTGTCTTGAAAGTAGCCCACTGTTTTTGTGAAAGCCAGTGGTGCAGAGTGCATAGGCTGGGGACTACTGATTTCTTTGGCTTGCTTTGACATAGAGTGGGTACCAGAGTTTTGCAACTATCCCTGTCCTTGTTGCTTATCTAATCTAAGGTAGAGGGTCAAATTAGGCCAGTCCAGATGTAAGAAACATATGTGAGCATAGCCAGACCACAGCTTGAAAAGAGAATTATGCTGACTGGAAAGAGAGAGAGAGAGAGAGAGAGGAAGACCCTTTTGATGATTGCACCTATTAGATTGTCCACATCAGTGCCTGTCTTTGAATCTTATACAATGTTACCTCATAGCTTATCATGTTCCCACTACCAGCCATCCTCACTACTGTCTCTTCTGACTTCCGCCTCTGCCACCCGTGCTACCCTTGCTTTCAACACTGGGAGAGTTGGGAGAGTGCTGTCTGCCGGGGGAGGGTGGGAAGATACATAAAGCTGCTTGTCATCAATGTAATGGCTGGCATTGCTGCTGATATGCTTCACATATTCCCTGGAGGTTTTGCATAGATATTAAATAGAAGTGGTGGAAGAATTGAGCCCTGTGGCATTCTTCATGTCAAGGCTCATGGAGAGGAGGAGCAGCCGCCTGTCAGGGGCCTCCTGGGATCTGCTGGAAAGGAACAAGTGTAGCCAGTTTACTGCAGTTCTCTCAGCACTTGCCAAAACATGCAGTTGGTCAAGCTATACCTCTCGGTCTGCAGTGTCACAGGCAGCTGATAGCTCAGCTATCATCTGCATGGTTTGCTAGTCTCTGTCCATCTTTGTGAGAAAGGCCAAGATTCCACTGGTGCTTCATTTCCAGATTCGTTTATGAATGTCTCTGAAAGAAGAGTACAGAATCTTTTCTGAAGTTATGTTGCATTATTTGTTTCCCACTGCTTCTCAGATCTTGTCCATTTTGAAACTGGTTGGCAGTGCTGCTGAAGTACAATTTCTGATTTATAATGCCTTTTTTTTCAGGTGCCCTCACAGTTCTTCACCCTATCAAATTATCTAAAATCACATAATTGATTTGGTTGGACGACATTTTTAAGATTATTAGGCCTAGGCATTAACACAGCACTGCCAAGTCACAGGTCTTTTAAGTACTTCTCTGGGTAGCCTGTTCCAGGACTTTGCAACCCTTTTGGTGATTTCCCCCTGCCCTCCCCAGCATCTGACCTGAATCTTCCCAGGTGCAACTTGAGGTCCTTTCCTCTTATCCTATCACTGACTATTAGACTGTAAGACTTATATCAGAATAAAATATAACATTAGAGGCTAAAAATGTAGTAAATGAAAACTCCATGGTCTTAAGGACAGCAAGTCCCACATTTTTGATCATGGCTGGGGACAACTGCAAACTTCAGTAGGAAAAGTCTGTTGCTGTTACATGATTAGTCATCTCTTTCAGTGCTATCAGTATTTTACTTGCCTAGTCATGTAGTGAGCATGATTTTAGAGGGAAATGTCTAAACAGGGGGCTGGCCTGAGGAACTGGAGACAATCTGTGTTCACATTGGAAAGATCTGGTGGAAATGTAAAAGCTTGACTTAAGGAGGACTGGTTCTTAGTTGTACAAGTTTTCCAGGGGTGATGTGGGCCTGCAATCACAGTTGAGCCTGGCTTGTTGTATGTCCTTGGTGAGTACTTTTCCTGTCTGGATCTTAAGCTGAAATGTGGTGGGCACTGCTGGAGGGGTGTGCTGGGTTCTGCCCCTTTTTGTAGCTTTTTGAAAAGTGTAGCATACTGGAATAGCTGGAACTTCGCAGGGTGGGCTGGAAAGTAGTAGTGGAGAGCTGCTCTGCTGCTTCCAGAGCCCATCAGGATCCCTCTTCAGCAGAGAAACCAATGTCCTGAAGCAGCTGGAACGAAGCCAGACTCTTGGTCCTTGTTGCTAATTTACAGGCTTTTAAGCCAGGCCAATTCTTTTTTTCCCCCTATTTCAGGCATGCCTAGACAGAGGAGTCATGGCACTAGGTACTGCACAGAAAAGTATGAGTTGAAGTCTGCTCAGGAATCTTATGGCCTAGTTAAAGCAGGCAGGCAAAGGCTGAGAGAGGGCTATGTTGTTCTTTTCTGACTGTGTTATTAGCTGACCTGATTCCATGACAGAAAACTTCAGTTTCTTAACGCTTAAAAGGACAGTGACCTCATGAAAGTCACAGGGTCCAATTGTCCATCCTCATGCCTGCTTTCATGTCAGTGACAACTTGCAAGGCTTCAGAGAGTTGCATCAGCCTCACGTTGCTGTCCTAGGGCCGACCGAGCTGGTGCTGCTTCTCATCTCCCTGTTCACACTGAGCTTCTGCTGCTCTGAGGCTGCTGTTTAGTTTCAGTCCCACCCTTTTTCACCAAAAGAGAGCTTCTAACTCCTACTAGACATATATCACTCCTATGCAGTCTTGCAGAAGACTGTAACAGCATAGGTTGTTCTTTTCCAAGCCAGGGAGCTTTCATTAGTCATCCAGAACCAGTTATTTTAGTGTCCTCAGGCTGGAATGTAAATGCAAAGCCTGCATGTACGCCAGCAGTGTCACCGGCCTGCCTGTCCCAAGCATCTGGGATTTCACCTGTGGCTCTTCACTGAGGGGCTGTGTGCTTTTCACAGTGTGCTGACAACTTCATTCTGTATTTTCTGTTGTGCTGCTTTCACTATGATTTGCCTTCCTTGGCCAGTGGTTGTTCGTGTCTGCTCTTTGATTATTTTTCCCCAGCATCTTTGAAATCTCTGCGTATGCTGATGATTTTGTGTCTTTAATATCAGTCTAGAGAAGTCTGTGTGACCTTTCACTCCCATGTCCAAAGGGAAGAATCGACCCTGTGGTCGGTCACAGCACTGATTCATACATACTTTTCATAGAAATAATGCAGAAATTCCCCATAGTTTTTACAGATTTTTTTCAGGAGGTGAAGTCTTCCATGGTAACCCAGCCTGGAAAAAACTGTGAAGCACGTAATGTCAGATAATTAGTCTTTCTGACATATGATACACTTTTTTACTACTAAGATTGTCCTTTCATTTTTTGTCTCTTCCTGTACCTCAGTTGCTCAAACTCAGCCAATGTGTTGGAGTTTTACTTGAGCTCATGTGCTCTCCAGTCTTATTCCTGCTCTTGTCTTGTCCAGCTCCATTGTAAGCCTCCCGGGAGGTGGCTGTGGTTTGTCCCACCTCTGGGACTCCACAGTGAGGAGCACAATACTTTCCTTTTTATTCCCCCCCTAGTTCTTTCTGGTTTTCCTGCAGGAGATAAAATATGCTGTGTTTAGGTATGTAGCACTGAAAACAAATAGGAAAAAAAATTATAAATCTGAGCTTAAAGTTTCTTAATAAAAACTAACTGAAACTTGGAACGAGTCAGAGTCACTCCAGTGAAGACTAATGATAACACAAAACAGCCAACCACTCAAATGTAATTGCAGAAAAGCTATTTTACACTGAGTTATGACTCTCATAAGGAAATATTGTTGCTTTACTTTCTGATATTTGATTATTTGTCACTTATTTTTAAGTTCCATTTATAACTGGAGTTGGGGAAAGTCCTGAAGTATTGTAATACCTTTCCAGTGAATACTTGAGGGCTGGGGGTTCTTTGACCATGCTTGTTGTAGCAGTGCCAAGGCAAGCTTTCTTCAGGTATTGAGGTGACTAAATGCTTCTCCTAAATTATTAGCTTTTCTTTAAGGCAAAAAGATGCATATTTAAAATCTTTAAAACAAATTTGATGAAACAATTAGACTCCAAGACTGTGTCAAAGGTGAATCTGACCTGTGAACTCGGTAGCTTTTCTGCCACTGGAATCTCAAAAATGGTTTTCTCCCTCTTAGAAAATCTAAAATGTAATCTTAAATTCTACTTGACAGTGTCAGTTAAAGCCAACTATTTAACAGTCCAAGATTTATAGTTATTTTCAGTCTTAAAAGAAGGTGGAAACTGAGGTAATCTGCAGTCAGATCCTATACCCAGGATGCTGGGATGTATTGTTTTCATTAATTCAGGTGCTTTGTGGTGTGTTTATGCTAATGACTGGAGTGATTTTTAGCATAAAGAAAACCTGTGCAGCGGTGGCAGTTTGTTGTCACGCAGCTGTGCTCTTGCTTCCAGTAAACTCCTTGGAGTTAGTGAGCATCCCTGGCTTAATACGGGGGGAATCTGACATAGCTCTGTGCAAGTGTTTGTGGAAAGAGCTGGTAATCTTTGATCAGCTGGAGTCTCCTTGTTACTGACTTTGATTACACAAGTGTACAACTTTAATTACAGCTTTTAATAAGCTTTCATTTCTTCCTAGTCACATTCTTTGTATAGTAGTGCAGCTTATCTTTTCCTTTCCCCTCTGCTCCCCTTCCCTCCTCCCTTGCCTTTTTATGGAACAAGGGGTTTGAGGTCATTGCGGGGATTCAGTGTCCAGAGGGATCTTGCTGTATATGCTCTGCCCGTGGCTTTGCCCTCCACTAGCTTGTGCAGTCCAGAGAGCTCTCTCCTTCAGCTGCCCTGCAATGATCCCTGCTCTGGCTGCTGCCCAGGAACTGGTGATCAGAGGAATGGAGAACAGGGCTGTGAGGCACCATATTCACACAGCCATTTACATGCATGAAATTGCTGAACACCCCTTAGAAAGTTTGAAGACACAGGATGTGCTGACTCCTGTGTGCAATTCCTGCCTGTGGAGAACTGCTCTCTTCTCTCCTTTCTGGGACACTCTGAAATGCAACATCTGAAGTCAGACTGTCAAGGGGGCAGCTGGAAGCTGGTGAGCTCCAGCACCCAGCCACATTGCTCGTTCCACATCCAGGGACTCAGTATCCTGGATACTCTCTGCTCATTAGACAAAATGACCTGGTGAAGCTTTGTGAGAGAGTTATAGACTTGTAATTGTAAATGATTGAGATATGGCTTAAAACAAGCACAAGGAAATGCAGAGGTTTTTTTTTGCATGAATTGTATTTAATCTGTGAAAGTCATCAACCCACAACATTTTAAGTATGAAAAAGATAGGTGGGTTAGGTAAAGTCATGGGAGAAAGATTCATCAAGGTCTGTTAAACATAGTAGCCCCACTGTTGGATAACCTGAGACTTGGGGAAATTAAGTTCTGGTCATCTCAAGTGAGAAGGAGGAACTAGAGGTGCCTCCTTCTGTATTTACCTTGCTCTTGGGTTTTTCACTGAGCCTCCACTGTTGGCTGCTTGTCAGTGAGAGCATGTTGGGCCAGTACATCCCAGGGGAAAAGAGTGTGGCTCTTGGGGAAGTCATAAGGTGCAACTGAGGAGTCACTTGAAAGACGTGAGCCAGAAAATAGACACGAGTAATAAAACAAGGCAAAGTGCACTGATTTGGCATTCAGAAGTGTGCAGATATAGTATACTTCTAAAATGCCAGTAGTGCCTATGGAAGAGGGTAGCAGGGAAACAACTAACATGAGAGGAAAGTGAGCCTCTCTTCTCTCTGCGTGCCTCCCTTTAGCTCCCTTGCTGTGTATGCTATACACTCTTTGCACACTAATGAATATCAGAGTCAGAACAAGTTATGTAATATATCACTCTACTCCTCTTTTCTAATGAACTTACTCCTGATGGGGAGCTTTTCTAGCTATTCATGTCACGACTGAATTTCACCTTGACAATAGATCAAGAATGAGGTTCAGCAGTGTGGCCCACCTACTTTGCAGTGTTCCAGCTGCCTTGTGTCCTCAGGGTAGCTTTACTTTGATGCTTTTCCCTGTTTAGAAAAATTTGGAGGAAGGATTTTGGTAATCTCTAGCAGGCAGAGTTTTTAAGCCTTTCCCAAGGGAAGATGAAAATGCTACAGAGTTTATGAACAAATAGTTATTTATGAAGTGTTGTTGTCTTTAGAACTGTTCCTCCTACTGGGCTCCAGAGGAAAGCAGCATTTGCCATGCTGGATCTTACTGGTTGCTGTTGCAGTGTGCCACTGTTGGTGCCTCAGGCTGGATTGTGGAAAGTTCTGGAAGGGTTATGACAAAATGTCTAATCTGACCAGTGCAGACATGGCCCTAGTTGTTCAGGGTGGGGACATTCCCCCCTCCCCCTGCAGAAGTACATGATATGAGGATTATGTCCTTTGCTCTTATGGGTTTTCTGACAGCAGGAATGCTCAAGTGAAGCACTTCTAAACTCGGCTGTCTTACTGGTTTCTCAAAATATACTGCAGGAGTTGCTGTAACATTGGATTGAGATGAGTGGTTTGCTGAATTGGCTGGACAGACTGAGGGAAGAGAAACAATAGAATCAGTTCACCATGGTGTATATGTTGCCTGACCCAGGGTCGTGGGCCAGTGTGGTTGCATCATTTCCTCATTCAGTAGCTATACCACTACTGAAAAGATCTATGTCCAGTTCCTGAGAGTCTGATCTTTTGGTGGCACTTTTGACACGATATGCTTCAACAGTGTCTTCTGTCAGCAAGCCTTCCCTGGTTCAGGAAAGGTTTTTTGTCTTGTTCATTTGTAAACCAACCTTATGTGCCTTTTTTTTACTGGTCTTGTCTAAGAGGGAAATGCAATCTTTCTTATTCTCTTCCCTGTCTCTTTTGGCAGACTCGGGGACCAGTTCTACAAAGAAGCAATTGAGCACTGTCGCAGCTACAACTCTCGGCTGTGTGCTGAGCGCAGCGTCCGCCTTCCCTTCCTGGATTCACAAACTGGAGTAGCTCAGAACAACTGCTACATCTGGATGGAGAAGAGGCACAGGGGACCAGGTTGGTAGCGTTGTGTCTGTGTATGCATGTGCACGTATAGAGGGCTGGCCATTGAGCCCTCATGGGGTTTAATTAATAGGAGTGCAAACCTGCTACAGGCCACAGGAAGAGAAGCTGCCTAAACCTCTCTGCCTGCAGGGGATTTCCTTTGGTAACTGCAGAGAGCTCATCCTAATTATTCTCTCTCTACCCAAAGAAGTGCCTGACATGGTAGTTTCTAAGGCTGCATCATTGTAGCTCTTTTAAAGCTATTGATCCCAGTCTGTGGCAGAAGACACAATGCTCTGTGCAAAGCAAGACTGGAATTATCTTCAGGGTGGACAGCTGGAAGTAGGAGTTTCTCAGAAAATCAGGAATTATATTGGAAAGGATATAAAGCTGAGGTAAAATATAGGAGAGTTCAGGTATTGGAATGAACATTGTTCTGATGGTAGGAAATATACCTGCAACTCTCAGCTCTGCTTCATACATGTTACTTGGGATATCAGTTCTGGAGCTGCAGTTTCTGCAAATGCAAAAAGAAACTGGTATATGTCCTTAAAAAGCTTTGGCTACTGCCTGCTCCAAAGCTCAGTGGAGCTCAAGAAAAAGCAATGTTGTTTCAGTAGACTTTGGTTAGTCTTTCCTTTGTTAGAAGAAATCAATCTGAAATCCTTGTTTGCAAGGCAAAGGAGAGTCACCCATTCAAAGGCTTGAAATATTACACAGAAGTTCTTCTGAACCCCAGGTGGAATTTTGCTAGAGTATGGCTCAGTATCTGGCCTACCATTAGCTCGGGGAGCAGATTTTTTGACAGCACCAAACAGGCTTTTTTGGGGTTTGTTTTCCAGTGCAGACCAGAGAATCCATGCAGGGGAGGGTACTGGGATGCAAGGGCACTGGAAGCATGACATGCACATGTGTGGATATACACACACCAGTTCTTGTAAACCATACTGAAAAATGCTCTAAAACCCCAGGTGTGGAATTTGGGAAGATGCAGCCTGCTTCTTACCTCCCCTACTGGCCAGTTTGCAGGAGGTGGAGTGGAAGGAACACATAGGATGTTTTGCTTCCCTCCTGCTTCTAAGAAAGCAATTTCCACTTCTGAAGAGTGCTTAGATGAAATTTTCCCTCTCCCTTTCCTCAGATACACTGAGGGAAGGGTCCTCACACTGCTCCTATCCCTATTATTGTCAGAAAACTCTTTCTATAGTAAAATGTGGCTACCTCTGGTGTAGGAGGCAACAGGTGTTTCACCAGTGTTAAAAATATCCTGAGAATGTTTCAGCTGCCAAAACCTGCTGGGGTAATCTGGGACTGCTGAATGTGGTTTACAAGCTGGGAGTTGTCTGAGGTTCTGGCCTTCATGTCCACAGTTCGATTTTTGTTTCAGCTGAAAATTCCTTCCCCCCCCACCCTTCTCCCCTAATCCATTTACCCAAGGAAGTTCTGTTCTTGTAGCATCTGGTTGTGAGTAAGATGCTCCTATTTTTATCCTTTTGAATGCAGTCGTAAGCAGGTATTCATCCACTATAACCACAGGTGATGTTTGGGCAAGAGCATCTGTTACAAGCATACAGGACAAAGATAGTCTTGTATGGGTCTCATTTGTGCCTCCATGCTTACAGCAAAAATCATCCTAACAGTGTTATGGCATCACATCAGGAACCAAGAGGCCACAAGCTTTCTGCACCACCTTTAGCAAATTCACTGTGCAGATCTTTCTTTCTTCACTTTTGACAGTGAACTGTTTGGCAGCTTACCCTGCAAAAGGGGATTAGTGACATTTCTCCTGCAGGTCTGTGGTGGAGACTAATGATGAAACATTCTCCACAGTGAATCTTAAGTGTAAGAATCCTCCTGCGTCTGCATCAGCCACCAAATCTGATGCCTTTGTTATTTTGAATTAGAATAATCAGTGTGAAATGAAGCAGCCCTCCTCCCCCATATTTGCTTTCCTCTTTCTTGACTTTAATAGTCCTTTTAGTGGTCCCTTGGGTGTCTTTGCATCATCTATTTCTTGTAGTAGTATGGTGGGTCAAAGCATGCCTCTGCAGTTTTAGCATGCCAGTTTTCAGGCTGTACACCCTGTGCTTATGGCCATACTGAAGGGCTTTGAAAATTCTCTGCCCAACTGCCCTGGCATCTGTCCTGTGTGCTGTGTTCACTGCCATTTACCATCCTAACCTGAATAACAGTATAAAGACAAACAGCAAAGCTTCAGAACCTTTCTTTTTACTTACCTAGCACTTGGAAAACAGAGAGAAGACTCACGATCTCGGTATATTAACCTGGTCTCTTGCTATCCTCTGTGTTAAAGGAGTCAGAAAACTGCATCTCATGATAAACAGTTCAGGGTTAATTTCACACAATACTGCACATAACTCCCTCCTTTTTCCCCCCTTCTCCCTGGCCTTTCACACCAGCTTTGAGTTATGACTCTCCTACACTAATGAGATAAACAACATAACTCACTGCAGGTTCTGCTATTTCCTCTGTAAGCAAATAGTTGGAACCTTCTCTGGTTGCCCTATAAGGCACCAGAGGGATAGGCAAGCTAGCAAGGCCTGAAGACATTGACTTGTCTATGCATTATTTCCATATACATTGCAAGATTGGCTGTGGAGGGACTAGATTCAAAGCATTCAGAATTGACTTCTTCCTTGTTACCTCTTCTTTGTATAAACCATCAAACATCCACACTTGAAGTGAGCCAGCACAGTGACAGATGGGGCGTCAGGGTGAGGAACTGAAGGCAACATTTGATGGGTCTGGATCAAATGAAGATCTAGGATATGTTTTAAGTTCATTGGATGGATGTGTATTAATGAGCAGGGGTATAGTGAAAATGAACAGAGAGTTAACCTCAAGGATGTTGGATCATCCATCTCATATTGATCCATCTGCCACTTGGAGTTGGCTCTAGGTCCTCTAGGAAAGAGGCTTTTCCCCCTCTGTCTTTTCAAAGATATCTGCTTTGTTTCTTGTTGGACTTTCAGCATCTGAGACTGGCTTTCACTGTTCTGGCTGAATCCAGAAGTGCTATTTCATATAACAGTGCCCAATAATCTATAGGTTGGGCTTGATGATCTCTGGATTCTGTGATAATTCAACGCACATTAGCAGATACTGCCCCAAACTTCAGTAGATCCTTGCTCCTCTGTGTCTGGAACAAATGCTCAGAGCTGTGGTGCTTATTTCATTCAAATGACTCCTTTGTGGAGGCCTGTGCAATGGGCGACTGGTCCTGTGTCCTATTTCTTTGGTCTAGCAACTGCCATTTCAATGTTGTGAGCAAGTTCTTGCACAGGACTTGCTATGAAAGGGTGAGGCTTCTTGCCTCTACCTCTTTAATGACTCACATCAGAGCCAGGCACAATCCACCTCATCATAATAGCAATTGTTTGCAGTGGTTAATGTTTGCAAAGTGCCATGAAGAAGTGTGTCCAAACACTAGAAGTGCTAGTTATTCACATTTTTATTCCCAAACTGGTCCTAAGTGCCCCACTCTTAAATGTGTCCTTCTTGGGATGGGCATAATTTCCAGCAAGCGATGCAGCAATGAAATAAAGACGTGAAAAGCCCCAGTTCAGTAGCATTCTGTGCCCTGGAACAGCCAGGATCTATGCGAGAACTCTATTGCGGGTCCATACCCAGGCAGTGTGCTCAACTTATGCACCAAACCCTTGGAAGTAGCAGGTGCAAAGTGCTTGGGTCTGAGCTGGAATATTCAGCAACTGAAATATTTCAAACCAGAAGCTTAGGCTTCACTTGCAGGATTTGACAAGACCATACCCTTGAGGTGAATAAATTTGTTATGTCTTCCCTCCCACTTACCCCAAATTATAGGGCATAGTTGTTGGGTTTTTTCATTATCCTTGTTCAGTTCAGTGAATCAGTTTTGTCCCAAGCTAGTACTCTCCTGGCTGCTACAGAAGTCATGAGAGAACTCCTGGACCAACTTGGAGCCCTTGAGCTGTTCTGCTTTACTGGCACCCCCTTGATGTTATCTGGCTGTTCACTGTTGATACCATTTCAGATACGGTAATACCATTCCTGACCTTTCTCTTATGTGTTTTTACCTGTTTTCTAAGGGCAGCAAATCTGGAATTGCAGGCTCTATAGTTCCTTCAAGACAAAGCAGCAGAAGGATAGAAGAGCCAAAGCAGAACTGGGGGATGGAAAGGGCAGGGGAAGCAGGGGAGAAAATGAAATTCTTCCAACTTTTCTGTGCCTTGCTGGGTATTTCTGTGTGTCATGAATATCTGGGGCAGTTGAGGATACTCTGAAGCACTTGGCAATGTGCTTCTGTGCCCCTAGTAGTGATGCATTCACAAGGCCCTGCTGTGCTCTGAATACAAGAGAGCAAAGCATAGTTTGAACGCTGGCTAGGGAGTGTCTCAGGAGAGCCAGGGCAGCTCAGAAGCCAGCGATGCCAAATGTGATTCAGTGGAGCATGCAGTAATATAAACATTAATGCTGTATCTCCTCCCTCATTCAGAATGTTGGCATGGGGAGGTAATAACCACAATGAAGAATCTGTCTTCAAACAAAAGTCCAGAATTTAAGCACAAATGCAGAGTCCAAATGGCCAGACCTCATGGATCTTGGTTTTCTCCCACTTGGAAGACACAAATTTCCTGAGCTGCTCCTGTGCATCAGTGCCTTCTGATTTGCATGTCAGGACTTCATCTCTTCTCTCCCAAGGGGCTTTCTCTGCCCGTGGAGGAGGCATTGCCCCTGTGACCCAGGAGAGTCTGAAATTCTATTTACCCTGAAGAAATCACAAATTATTTATGTGCAGCTCTGGTTTCAGTGAGCTGAGTGAAGTGTCTAAGTGAGACCTAGATTCTCCATAGGCCTGATCCCAAGAGGTGCTGAGGAGCCTCAGGAGCACTGGATGCCTTGAGTTTGCAGTTCCGCCTCATGATTTGCAGGACTGAACCCTCCAACGAGGAAATGCTGGAAGGGCAAAAACAAAGATGCTAAAGATGGTGCTTGTGGTTTGAAAACTGAAATGTGATGATTTTTATTTCTTGCTTTTAATCTTCAGGCCTGGCCCCAGGTCAGCTGTACACATACCCAGCACGTTGCTGGCGCAAAAAGAGGCGTTTGCATCCCCCTGAGGATTCCAGGCTGAAGCTGCTGGAAATTAAACCTGGTAAGTATTTGTTTGTCTCTCTCTCCTGTGCTGCAGAACAGCTGGCATACACACAAACCTGGTACTAAGACCTTGGACTCCATCTTTGCCTCTCTCCAGCCATTTCTCTTTGCATCTTCATACCTTATTTGATTTGCTGTAACGAAAACCACCAAACCCGGCGCACACAACTCCTCCCTCACAGAAACGTGAGCAACTTGTGCTGAATGCTATGGGAGCTGAATTTACCTTCTGCAGGGCTGAGTCCTGGCAAATTCATAAGGATGTAAAAAACCAATGTATCACTAATCATTTCCTCAGTGTTTTGTTAATATGAAATTCCAGTCTGGCATCTGCTGCCTAATCTTTGTGAAAAAGACTGCTGTGTGTATGGAACAGTACACTGATAAGATTTCTCATAATAGGGCTGGGGACCAGGGGTGTGACCTGATTATGAACAGCAAATAATATGAAGTAGTGAGCATATGCCACATTAGTATACATGTGTATGTCTGTTTGTGTGCCATAGTCCATTCTTCTTTCATTCTGCATAGTATCATAGTATCAGTCAGGATTGGAAGGGACCACAAGGATCATCTAGTTCCAACCTCCCTGCCATGGGCAGGGACACCCCACACTAGATCAGCCTGGCCAGAGCCTCATCCAGCCTGGTCTTAAACACCTCCAGGGATGGGGCCTCAACCACCTCCCTGGACAACCCATTCCAGGGTTTCACCACTCTCATGGTGAAGAACCTCCTCCTCACATCCAGCCTGAATCTCCCCACCTCCAGCTTCATTCCATTCCCCCTAATCCTATCACTACCTGATATGCTGAGAAGTCCCTCCCCAGCCTTCTTGTAGGCCCCTTTCAGATACTGGAAGGCCACAATTCTTCTTGTCCTTGGTCCTGTTCCCTCACAACTAAACTATGGGAAATGATGAGTCTGGATGCTGAAGAAGTGACTGTAAAGCAGATGTGGAGGAGCTACCGCTGTGTCAGGTAGACCACAGTCTTGTGCATTCTTCCCTGCAGTTAGTGGTAAGGGCTTGCTGTCTTTGGGGTCAGCTATTGTGAGAAAGAGGGAACACCTGTATTCACAGCTGTATGTGGTTTTTAAGAGATCAGGCACTGCCAGTATAAAATGTACAGAAGAGCCCCCCAAAATGTAAATTAAGAATATTAAAAGAATCTGTTTGACAGAAGAAGGTGTCTGGGAACTGAGCTATGCTCAGACTTTGTGTCTATGCAGTAGTTGGTGAAAAGAGTGGAAGAGGCAATAAAGGCAAATTCTGAACCCAGTAATATCAGAGCCAAAAGTCATGTTGATTTTGCTAGAAGCAGTTTTTGAAGGCTCCCTACCTTCAATATAGGAGATGTCAGCAGACAGTTGAACAAAAGAAGGAAGTGCCTGTAACCACTCAGCTGGAGTTCAAACTTAGGGCAAAATCTCAGCCAGCAAGTAGAACCAGACCTCACAGCAGAGCCACTTGGAAAGAACTGGTAAAATCAACATGCACGCTGGTGGCAATGAGACTGGACTCTAGGAAGAGGATGATGTTGGTCTGTAGCAATGTCTACCTCAGACTGCGAAGAACCCAACACTGCTGTGCTTTGTTAATTTAGTAAGGTAAAGCAGTAGTGTAGAGTTTGACTCTTCTTTGTTTGCATTCTGCTTCTCCGCTCCACTCAACTGAATGCCAAATTAGTGCGTCTTCCATGCCACAGGGCATGAAAGGCAATTACCACAAAGTTATCAGATAAAGAGACCTCAGCATGTCTGTCTCTGTGTTGTTTCCCCTGCCATAAACATCTCTTCTGCATCTCAGGAGTGCTACTTTAGTTGCATTGCCAGTGGCAGCCAAATAAGGCAAGTTATATTGCTCTACCATTTAAATCTATTTTCCAACCAGCTTCTATCTAGCGATTAACTTCCCTTATCTATTACACCGCAAAATAACTTCACTCCATCTGTGCAGATCCAGAAGAGACTCACTAGCCAAAACCTGGATTTTTCCCTTTACTGTTTTGAAACTATAAAACCTGTGGATCTCCACTTAAAGGCAGCTTTTGACAAATCAAAAAAAAAGAGAGTGTGATTTATTGTCAAAATTGACAGCAGAAACACTGTACCTTTGAAGGGGGATGCAGTGGTAGTATCTAATGCTGAACCTAGGAAACCATCTTATGCTGACCTCTGTATTCCTTAGTTAAACATTGGATGACTGTGTGGAGCAAATGTTGGGAATTTAAGATCCCTTAAAAAGCATAGAAATCACAACTGGAGGACACTTAAAAAAAAATTGGAAGAAACCTAGTCTAAATATTCCATAGTTTCCCTCCATCTAGGGCTTGGACATCCTGTTTATGGTTTAGAGCTCTTCACAGTATTCACAGTATTGCCAAGGTTGGAAGAGGCCTCCAAGATCATCAAGTCCAACCTGTCACCACAGACCCATGACTAGACCATGGCACCAAGTGCCACGTCCAATCCCTTCTTGAACACCTCGAGGGACGGTGACTCCACCACCTCCCTCAGAGCCCATTCCAATGACTAATGACTCTCTCCATGAAGAACTTTCTCCTCACCTCGAGCCTAAACTTCCCCTGGTGCAGCTTGAGACTGTGTCCTCTTGTTCTGGTGCTGGCTGCCTGGGAGAAGAGACCAACCCCTTCCTGGCTACAACCAGCTTTCAGGTAGTTGTAGAGGGCAATGAGGTCACCCCTGAGCCTCCTCTTCTCCAGGCTAAGCAGCCCCAGCTCCCTCAGCCTCTCCTCATAGGGCTTGTGCTCAAGGCCTCTCCCCAGCCTTGTTGCCCTTCTCTAGACACGTTCAAGTGTCTCGATGTCCTTCCTAAACTGAGGGGCCCAGAACTGGACACAGTACTCAAGGTGTGGCCTAACCAATGCAGAGTACAGGGGCACAATGACGTCCCTGCTCCTGCTGGCCACACCATTCCTAATATAGGCCAGGATGCCATTGGCCCTCCTGGCCACCTGGGCACACTCTTCTCAGGAGGTAGAGTGAGCTTGTGCTCAGGTGATACACAAGTAGCTGATTTTTGTATAGGAGGCTGATGAATTACTTATATGCTATATAACATATGTGAGCAATGAAAACCTACAACATCAAATGAAGGCTAAACCTTAGTTTTACAATGTTTTGCATTTGTTAAATGTTTCAAAATTACTGCAGTAAGACTACCACTGTAGCAAATACAGAAGGATACCCTAGATTCAGAAGCTGCCTGTCCAGCAGTCAGCAGGATGGGCACAGGGGATGTGAATACTTGCTTGGACTGCACCTGGGCTTTTGGAGTGGCTCGTTATAGCAATAAGTTGAATCCAGAATCTGAAGACTACTACATAATTCAGGAGATATAAAGACTAAGGATTTTTGTTTTGGTAAGTTGTGGGTACTCATCAGCTGGTCGGTAAGTAGAATCAAACTATTGTCTTGCCATCAGTTCAAGGGTGTAATAAATAATTCAATAATTGCAGAATCACAGAATTGTCAGGGTTGGAAGGGACCTCAGGGATCATCTAGTTCCAACCTGCCATGAGCAGGGACACCTTCCTCTAGATCCACCCAGAACCACATCCAGCCTGGCCTTAAAAACATCCAGGGATGGGGCTTCCACCACCTGCCTTGGCAACCTGTTCCAGTGTCTCACCAATAATAATACAAGATTAATGATAATATAGTATTATATATCTCATAAGAATATAGTATTCATAGTTACAATCTACATTTGCAGTGTTGGTATCTTGCAGGTTTGGTTAGTGCATGCGAATGAAAGTTTCATATTTGGCAATACCAAAATCTAATGAAGACACTAACCAGGTTCCAATAATCTCTTGGGTTTTGTAAAATACAACTATAATGTTTGATAATGGTTGTGGTGGTTGTTTTTCTTTTTTTGTTTTGTTTGGGGTTTAGTGTTTGGTTTGGTTTTGTGTTGGGTTTTGTTGGGTTTTTTTTGATCAGCTGCTGCTTGCTTCTTAATAGAAAGTGGTGGTGTTATTGTCCTGGTCCGTTGCTTTCCTTTGGTTTCAAGCAGAAGTTTAGTTTAAAGAATAGTTGGAGCCAAAGTTGTAGAGCTGGAATGTGTCCAGAGAAGGGCAACAAAGTTGGTGAGGAACACAAGCCCTATGAAGAGAGGCTGAGGGAACTGGGGTTGATTAGCCTGGAGAAGAGGAGGCTTAGGGGAGACCTTATTGCTCTCTACAACTACCTGAAGGGAGTCTGTAGATAGGCAGGGGCTGGTCTCTTCTCTCAGGCAACCAGCACCAGAACAAGAGGACACAGTCTCAAGCTGTGCCAGGGGAGGTTCAGACTGGATGTTAGGAAAAAATTCTTCATAGAGAGAGTGATTACCCATTGGAATGTGCTGCCCATGGAGGTGGTGGAGTCACCATCATTGGAGGTGTTTAGGAGGAGACTTGATAGGGTGCTTTGTGCCATGGTTTAGTTGATTAGGTGCTGTTGGATGATGGGTTGGACGAGATGATCTTGAAGGTCTCTTCTGCTTCTGTTCTGTTCTATTCTTTCTGTTCTGTTCTATTCTATTCTGTTCTGTTCAGTTTGTCAGAACACTGTAATAGGTGTTGCATTTCCCCCTGCCATTGCACTCAGAGTTACATGCATGGATTGCTCTACTAAAGTTGTTTGATCAAGGGTCTAGCAACATTTGTGTTAACGCTATTTCTAAGCATCCTCCATCCTATCCAGCAGTCTATACACTTGATATGCAGGGGAAGTAAAGTATTGCCAAAACTTACTTATGAAAATTGCTTCAGTGACAATACAGTCAATGTTATTAATCAGACCTTTAGGAATTGCACAAAATATTCCTGACATTTTCTTTCACATGGGATGGTCTTCATCTTTCAGTGCTGTGGTCATCAGAACCAAGCATTATGGCTTAAGTGCAGCCAGGTTTTCAACCTTGTAATGGATATGGGCTGTATGTAGCAGTCAAGGCTCCTGTGAAGAGTGGTTTATATTTGAAACAAATCCCCAGTCATGGACAGTATATTGACATGTTGCTAATACTGTGATTTTCTAGGTACAGATTGCAAAAGTGTTAGATCTTGATACTCATATCAATGAAACTAGACTTCTATTCAACCAAGTATGGGCAAATCTAATTCTCTGCAGATCTGGGCAATAGTATTTGCATGGAACTTCAGCACAGAGCAGCAGAAGGGCTGAAAGCAGCTCATGCTTCCACACTTGCTTCTCAAC
Source organism: Melanerpes formicivorus (assembly GCF_026170545.1). Taxonomy (NCBI): domain Eukaryota; kingdom Metazoa; phylum Chordata; class Aves; order Piciformes; family Picidae; genus Melanerpes; species Melanerpes formicivorus. Next base: position 3,191,572 of record NW_027142414.1, on the reverse strand, counting down.
TGACATTCTGTGCAAGGGAGATCTGTGAATCTGGGAATGGGTGAGGGAGAGAGTTGAGCTGGGCTGAATAGCCTGTTCTTCCAGAGGAATGGGAGAAGAATTATTTCCAACTCTTACCTCCACCTTGCCACAAAAGCAAGCAGTAGGATTCTGGCCCTCATTAATGTCAGAGCAGCTGGAAAGATGAGGATTAGAGACAGAATAGAGATCCCTGATTACACCCAAGGCTCTTTGGAATCTCAACTGCTCTTTGTCCTATATATTTAGTTATGTTGTGGTATTGGCTAGTATCATGCTTTTATGTTGGATCAGGTATCAGTAGCATGGAATTGACATTACCTGCATTAAACCCTGCTGACAGGTATTACTCAAGCTTTGCAGCTACGCAGATGAGAACAGATGTGGCCAAAAACTCTGGTGGAACTTAAATTGGTAGTCTCCTACTTCAGTTTGCAAGATAACTAAATACAGATATGTACATATGTGCACACAGAGCTTTTATTTCATGTGCTATGTGTGTGTGAAGAATATGACTGGAAAGGAAAGCTTTTGTCTCAGTTCACTACTCTCCTTTGGTTTTGGAACGATAGTCCACAGTGAGGTCTCACAGTGGGCAGCCTTCACACCTCCTTGGAGGGTGTGGAGTAGAACTTGCATGTGCTGCTACTGTGGTGAGAGTGAGCTGGTGTCCTGTGCCAGTAGCTGTCCTGTTACTTATCTCAGGGCAGTTGAGTGCTCAACTGAACTGAAAATGTCTGGTTTTGTTTTGTTTTGTTTCCCCCCCCTACCAACTGTTGAAAAGATAAAAGTAAACAAAAGTATTTTGCATTTACTGTTATGAACCATGATAGAATTGTTAGAGGCAAGTAGTGATAACAGATTTTTAGATGCCACTTAAACAATGCCTGAGCTATTTTTAATCTGATATATGGGATATACCTATATGAGTATGCTTGTGGGTGAATGAATGGAATTCATACAGATAAGCTATTATCTCTTCCAACCATCTCAGTTTACCTTGTAGAGACTGTGTTTGTCTGAACAAGGTACTGTGTTTCTCCTGGGACGTGATAATTGCCCTCAACTTTTGTGGAAGGTCCATGCTCTTTAAGATGGGCCACTTCACCAAGATAAATTTAAGATGAAATTAAAAAGCAGAGGACAGACTTCAAGTTAGTATCACTTACAGAACACTCAGGCAGCACATTAGATCATTGTCTTGGGAGTCATTGTGAAGGCTTCTTATACTCAGCTATAGTCATATACTACAGCAGATCTTGCAGTCCAAATACAAAGTACGGTAAAGAAAGTACTTCAATTCCAAAAAGGAGACATGAGTGACAAGGATAATGAACTATTTCTATGAAGGTTTAACCTGAGGTTTGTGGTAACACTGGAAATCAAACCCAAGAGTGCAGGAAGAGCTCAGTTCTCCTAAGTTCTGCATTTTTTTGCTTTCCCTGATTGCTGGGTTCAGTGTTGCACAAAGGTATTAGAGCCTAAAACTAATTCAAAACACTAATTTCATGAGGACTCATTTTTGTAGTCTTTCTCAGGCCAATTAATATTGACTAGTTTCACTTTTCATTTCAGCAATTTTTACACAATCACATGTTGGCTCTGTTTCAGTACTAGAAGACAGCAGCGTTGTTTCTCCGTGAAGGCTGTAAGGAAAGGCACATCTTCTCCTAACTAAAAGTTTTGCTACTGTTTTAAGATATATGGAAACCGTGATGAAAGTTTACGTTCCCAGTATATTATAAAACCTGCCTGTGGCTCCTCCTTAAGATACATTAAAACTGTCTTTGGCTTGAAACTGGCAGAATAATTCTGCTGCCAAATCAGAGCATGTCTGTAAAACTCAGACAAGTTGGATACGATATTACTGAAGGGGCTGTAATATCAATGTATCAATTGTTCAGACTTCTGACAGGTTCCTGCAGATGAGAATTTACCAAAGGTACTTTTATGCAGAGCTTCCCTCCCCCCCCCGCCCCCCCCCCCCCCCCCCTTCTTGTTTCTCTAATTTTTCATGGCTTTTATAAACATTTGCTGTCATAAAACCTACATTTGGTCAGATATGACATGACAGCCTGCAGAGAGAAACAACTTTGGATCTCCTATGACTTGGTCTAGATGTAAGATGGAGTTTAACAGCCCATTATCAACTCCTGCGACTTTTGCTATCTGCCTCCAGAATTGAGAAGTTAAAATGCCTTTATAAAATCTGCTTTTTATTCACTCTGTATTTGGAAGGACTTTGGCTTTTAATGTAACTCTTCTCATCTTTCCTAGTATCTTCTTCACTACGTCAACATTTCGCTGTTGTTTTTTGGTTTTGGGTTTTTTTCTTTTTCGGTCTTTCTCTCTCCCGCCCCCCATCCCAGGGCTTTTTCTATCTTTCGTTGTTTTCCACCTGCCGGGGGTTTGGTTATGGTAGGATTGGAAATGGGCTGCGCCTGTGCCTGCTGCTGTGCAGGGGCCCCTGCAGCAGCTGGTGGTGCTGGATGCCAGCAGAGGGAGCAGCGAGTAGCGTGCGCTCGGCAAGGGCAGAGCCCGGCTCCGCTGCTGCTGCTCAGCTGAATAGCGGCAGGGCCGGAGTTCCCTCTGCAGAAACGAGTGCAGCTCTGTGGGTGTAAAACTAGGGGAGGAGAGAAGCTGAGCCTGCTCCGTGAGTCAACTTTTTAACCGATTTTGTTCTGTGGCAGGAACAGCTTGTTTTTAAATGGCTGCATGTTAGACGCTGGATTTGATTGTGGTAGCTGGTGCCAAAGCAGCACTTCTGTGGCGTATTTAGGTCAAGTGTTAGGCAAATATTAGGTCAAATGTCAAATCACTCAACATTAGAGAATGTGGAGGATGATGAGCTTCATATTTGGAGAAGCTGCATGAGCTGCATCACAGAATTTTACTGAGTGATTCCACATGGCCCCTCTAGTTTCTGGTTGAGGTAGAGCAGATCTCATTTTCACTATTCCCATAAGTTTGTATTTTTGGCACCTTGTGTAGAAGAAAGCAAAAAAGTAAAAAAAGGCTTTTTGTGACAGAGAGGGTGGATAGTTTTCAGTTCTCATTTGATGTGTTACCATGCACATCTGCATGCTGGCCATGCTGAATCCTGAGGTTGGTCTGTGGTGGTGTATCTACGTATGTCACATTTTGGTATCACTTTGCAACAAAACAAAGATTAATACTGTGAATCTTATTCAGCAAAGTACCAAAGTATTGGCCTAAATTTAAGTAGGTGTTTACTCATCAGCTAAGCCTGCAGCTTACAGATGGGTTCATTGGTGCTACTTAATCAAAAAAGTAGGTTCCAGTTCTCCACTAATCTTGGCTTCAGATTGTTCACAGCAAGATATGGCACCATAGACAAGAGCTGCTGTTCTATGGTACTTATATATCCCTCTATGGCCTGGGTTAGAAAAAGTGGCTTTGCCACCAAGGAAAATCAGTGTGAGACCTCTTGTGAACTAGCTTCTTCCTTTCACACACATATTTCACCATCTTATATTCCATCTCATCCACCACCTTTAAATTCCTCCTACAGTGGAGACTTTTGCTGGTCCAAATCTCTGGTCAGATAAAGTTTGCTTTTCTATTGAGGATGCCTATCACTTTCTGCATGTATTAGAATAGAATAGAATTAACCAGGTTGGAAGAGAACTTTGAGATCATCAAGTCCAACCTATCATCCAACACTATCTAATCAACTAAACCGTGGCACCAAGCACCCCATCCAGTCTCTTCCTAAATACTTCCAGTAATGGTGACTCCACTACCTCCATGGGCAGCACATTCCAATGGTCAGTCACTCTTTCTATGAAGAACTTCTTCCCAACATCCAGCCTAAACCTCCCCTGGTGCAGCTTGAGACTGTGTCCTCTTGTTCTGGTGCTGGTTGCCTGTGAGAAGAGACCAACCCCCACCTGGCTACAACCTCCCTTCAGGTAGTTGTAGAGAGCAATAAGGTCTCCCCTGAGCCTCCTCTTCTCCAGGCGAAGCAATCCCACCTCCCTCAGCCTCTCCTTATAGGGCTGTGCTGCAAACCCCTCACCAGCTTTGTTGCCCTTCTCTGGACATATTTCAGCAACTCAACATCTTTCCTAAACTGAGGGGCCCAGATGTAGAAGTCCTGCAGTGAAATATCTTTGTCGCATTGCTGGTCTGCAGTAGAGCTTCCAACCTCCTGTCCCACTACCACATAGCTACATCACCTGCACCTGGACTACACAGCACCAGGGATAATGGAATAGCTCTTTTTCTTGCAGCTTAATGTGTAAAATGGAGGTGTTAAAACATTGATGTAATTTGTCTGTCTCAGAGAAGTTTGTAACAGTTAACTAATAAATCTTTCTGGACAATTCAGGAGGGATAAGAAAGACCTTTTTATTTAAAGGACTGGAAGTATAAAGCATGCCACTTGCCAAGCCTTCAACGTGCCAGTATGAAACATTTTGGCCATCAGCATGAAGCAAAGGTAGTTTGAAAGTACACCAGCTCTGGTGCAAAACCTGGGCTTACCCATACCCGAATGGTGATGAACAACAAGTATGTTGCACACCCATATGTACAAATAAAGAGCCTCACCACAGGAGAATTGTTGAGCCAGTTTTCACAAGGTTGGTGTGTCAGAAAAATATCTCTGGTTTTGCACAGTGTAACTCTTCTTGCTGCCTTTTGGCCACTGATGAATCTGCCTTCTAGATGTCATATGGTAATTTCTTCTTCAAATCAAGCCCTGTCCTTGCTGGTTATTGTTACATGTGATAAGCTGCCAGTCACAGTATCACCAAGGTTGGAAGAAAACTCAAAGATCATCGAGTCCAACCTGTCACCACAGACCTCATGACTAGACCATGGTACAAAGTGCCATGTCCAATCCCCTCTTGAACACCTCCAGGGATGGTGACTCCACCACCTCCCTTAATAGGATGGAGATTGGAGTCAATACAGCTGACCAATATGATCACGTATTGTTCCTTTGTTGTTCCAGTATTGTAGGCCTATAGTGTGAGTATAGCACAGTAAAGTAAAGCAAAGAAGAAGAAGGGAAAGGAAAGGCAGAAGTGTGTATCAAGGGAACTTCTACAACTTATATAAACTTGGAGAGCCTAGTTGGCATGGCTTCATTGGTTCCCTATGAGTGACCACACGCTGCACTATTATAGATTATTGATCCAACTACTAGCGACACGTGAGGTTGTTGATGCAGGTGCATGTCCTGTTGTCCTAAGATAACTTTCTGTGTTTATAGCTACCAGTGTCCTGCTTTAGTTACATGCTGCAGGCACAGCACTGTTTTGCTACACTGCTAGCTGGCTCTGCACTTATGCTGAGCATGGCCTACCACCATGGCAGGCTCTAGGCCTGCACTGCCAGATTGCTCACACTGCTCGTCACTGGCATTGCCACACTCCCTGGGCAGCACATTCCAACGCCGAACGACTCTCTCCATGATGAACTTTCTCCTCATCTTGAGCCTGAACTTCCCCTGGTGCAGCTTGAGACTGTGTCCTCTTGTTCTGGTTGCCTGGGAGAAGAGACCAACCCCTTCATGGCTACAACCACCTTTCAGGTAGTTGTAGACAGCAATGAGGTCTCCTCTAAGCATCCTCTTTCCAGGCTAAACAATCCCAGCTCCCTCAGCCTCTCCTCGTAGGGCTTGTGCTCAAGGCCTCTCCCCAGCCTTGTTGCCCTTCTCTGGACACGTTCAAGTGTCTCGATGTCCTTCCTAAACTGAGGGGCCCAGAACTGGACACAGTACTCAAGGTGTGGCCTAACCAATGTCCTTAGAGCAATTCTGGTCAGCAGGTTCAGGGCTGTGAGCAGATATGTATTTTCCCCCCCAGTGGGATTTCATGATGTGTATGTATGGAAATAAAACACACTGATTTCTAGAAGAGCAAATAATGTTCTATAAATAGTCCAGTCAAGAAAACAAAAATCTTGTTTATGCTGTTTCACTCCACAGTCACGCTGCTAGAGTTTACAGGATTAACTTTGTGTACCTAAATTTTCTTTCACTTGTGGGATCTGGAACAGGTCACTACAAGTATTTTATATGCACAGTTTTAGCAGGAGAAGTGTGTTAGTTAGCTGAGACTGCTCATATGAATCACCTGGGATTACTCCTGCTTCTTGTGTGGCTGAGCCAGTTTGCGTAATTAGGAGAAAGCTGTGCGAAGAAGCCACTGGGCTTTGGAACCTCTCTGGGTTTTGATCAAAAGCCCATTGAAGCCAGGCCCCTCTGGCTGTAGTCATCAGGCGAGGGCATAGGTAGCAACTGCATGAGACAAGGCAATTATGAAAACTGTTAAATCTGAATATTTCAGAGTTCTCTGGGTCTGGTGCCTGAGAATGGGAACCTAGGCTGCCTCTGTAGTGACCTGCAGACATAAAGCTTGTAATTTCAGAACTAATGCAGCCACTTAGAGGAGGTTTTTTCCACCAGCCTGTAGTCTGAGCTGTATTTAGTATATTTGTGAAAACAGAATTATGATGACTTTGGAGCCAGGCTCTTGTGAAAAATGTTTTGGTCACTACAGTAGACCATTAAATCGAAGGAATGAGTTGTGCTTCTGACCTCCTCAGAGCCTCTGCAGTGTGACTGTAGGTCATCTCTTGGGGCTTGATTTGCAAGAAGTGAGGAGAGCTTGGGAGGGCTCAGATAGCTGAGATGGCATTGGCTTGAAATACCTGGACTGCTTGAGAGGGAGCTTGCTTATGGTGCCGCCACCCTTTCTGTGTTATCCAGCCCATTGTTTTGCTCTTTTGCTTTTCTTGGCTACTGTGTGTTTGACCTACATCTGGCTGCTAGGACACGTCTTTGGGAAGAGGTTTTTCAGCATGTGCCTCTTAAGCTGCCAAGGCCTCACTGTGAATGCTGTGTCTCTAGGAGACATGTTGCTTTTACTAGAGAGGTAAAATGCTGTGGGATTTCTTCTTTTACCATGAAGTTAACATCAATGCTTGTAAATAAACTTCTGAAATAAACAGATTAAACCTTAAAAAGAGGGGAGTGCAGGTGAGCTGAGGATGGGATTCTCTTTAGAGAAACTGGCTTTTGAAAGAGTGTTTTGGCACTCCTTGAGTGGGTGTGGGGGGCCTAGGAGTGGGTTGCCCGAGCAGTTCCCTCAAGGCTTGTCAGGAGGAACGGGTATGGGAACCCCTGGGGAAGTGCCAGAGGATAGTGCTTGGGGAAAGGCTGGAACTCGGCAGATTCATTTCCCTCAAGGTGCAAATCCTCAGCTGTCTGGCAGAGGGGAGGGGTGGCTGGGAAGCAGTCTGCCCTGAAGGAGTTTTGCAGCCGTAGCTGAACCTGAACAGCTTTGCTGGCAAACCTCCTGGTACTTTACTTAGTGTAGCCTGTACCAAAAAAAGAATAAGCTACATTGGCAAAAGGCTTTTTGTGAAGCACAAGAAGAGTTTAGACACAAGTACTGGACACAAGATCCTAGGAAATGGGTATCTTTTATCTAATTCACTGCATCTATTTCCTATGTTCATGTGAGTAATCCTGGCAGTTCTCTGGTAATCACATGAAAAAGGGTTTATAGGATCAAGTCCCCAGGGTTTAGTCTTGTAAGATGCCAAGCTGTCTAACACCAGACAAGGAAAGCACCTGAGCTTGGCCTTTAAGGACATGAGTGATCTTTTTGTAATTAATGGGACTTGTCACACGCTTGAAATTGAATCCACATGTAAAGCACCAAGTTGGACCGGACTTGCAGGTTTGGTACACATCATCCTGCAAGACAGAGCTCAATAAAGACAGTGGGCTACTAGATCAACTGTACAGCAGAAACTGTGTACTATTTTATGGAAGAAAATGTTAACAACAATAGAAGAGAGAGGATAGAATATCATTATGTTCAAAATATGGTTTAAAATAAAACACTTGAATTTCATTTTATTGTTCTCATGATACATAGCAAATGAAATTATTTTGCAGTATGAAATTGTAGGTACTATGTTTCTGGTGTGTAATATAAAGAAATGAGCAATGAAGGTTAATATAAAGTCCAGTTGGAAATCTTACAAGCCAGGTTTTACAGATTTGCTGAGTGTGATGGCTTCTCCTCCCATGTCCCTGCACCTCCCACCACCTTCCTTGGTGGAAGTCTTCAGTCTGTCCTTCCCATTCTCTGGAGTTAAAGCCTCATCATCAGCTTGTATCTGAGAGGTATTAAGTATTTCTTTATTAGGTTACAATTCATTTCAATATTCCCTGCATTTTGCATTTGATTGCCTGATAGTTTATTACATGTGTTTTAGGCTTCAGGATTCTGTGATTCTGACACCGTTGGTGTTTGCCATGATGTCTGTTCCCAGTCATGAATTCTTTAGGGGAAGGAGTGTTGATGTAATGTATGTTTGAAGGAGAATTCAGAACAGAATAGACAGATATGGCTTTTTTGTGCAATGTCTTCCAGACCAAGGATCTCACTTAGGATGTACTTGCATCATGATTTTCCTCTTCAACAAATAAGGTAATTCAGGGCCAGGACCCCTTAGCTATTGTAGGTAGGTAGACTTCCTTTAAAGCCTACAGTGAGCAACAATTTCTACCACCTAAAGCTGTGGTTCTTAATGTAGGAGAAAGGATGAAAACTTTACTCCTCTTGATGGAAATGATGGACTTCTGAATACATGTGATTGCCCTTGGGAAGTATGGAGCTGATGTCTTAGGAACACATATGGTCATGATTAATATCCTGTCTATGTCCTACAGACCTATAGTGAAAATCTTTTTGTTCTTGGCCTAAAATGAACAGCATTGCATGATGGGAATAAAAGACAAATTTTCAAAGCCAGCCCCAGACAGTTAGAATACTAAAACTACATTTCAACATTTTAAGCAAGAGACTCATTTCTTTGTGTTGGTGAGAGATAGCTAATGCTTTTATCTTCTCATGACTTCCTTGGTGCAGTGTCTGTGAATGACACAGTTACAGATATGTGCTACTCTGACAAAGAGAGGTTCCTAGTTACAGGAATTTCTGGAGTGATGCTGTATTTGTAAATGATGCTATGGGCACATCTGCCATGTAATGCTCATTGCCTAGGCAAGATAGTAGCACAGCAAGAGAACTAGAGACATGAAGGCTGTATCTGTGAGCAATGCTATAGACCAGGACAGTATCAGCAGACAAAGACACTATTAACTAAATAGAAAGAGTCAGGATTAAGTGCTTTGTGCCTCTGAAGCTGCTATACCAAGGTTGGCACTATAAATATACTTACAATATATTCTTCCAGGGGGATTTCTGTTAATATCTGAATGGGAAAAAAAACCCACCCAAACCCTAACCTCTCTCTGCTAAAGATGATGCCCCAAGTACATCTGAACTCTCAGCAAGTGCTACAGATGGAACCACAGTGCATCCAACTTTTTTGTTTTGCTTTTCAGTCCTGAATCTTAATTAGTTCCCTACTGCTTTAGTACATGCACAACATTTTAATAGTCATAAGGACTTAACTCCAATCCACATTGCCATTTCCACAATCCACTCTTTCATACTAGTAGCATTTCTTTCCCCCCTCCCCCACATTTAGGAATAGCATAAAGAAAACTAAATAGCCAAGCATGTAGCTGTAGATTGATGAGGTTGTCACACCATTCTCTTCACCGTTTTCTTCCGACCTGCACTGCGCTCTAATAGATGGATGATTGCTGGGGGAGGGAGAGAGTTAGCAAATCCCACAGCCAGATGTTCAGGGATGGACAGAGCGATCTTCTCAAGGAACCCAGAGGACTATAACTGCGTCCTTCTGAGGAAGAAGGACATTCAGGTGCCTCTGGCTGCTCGTGTTTATCTCTCTTTTCAAAAGGAGCACAAATGGGCTCAGCGTGGCTGCAAGGATGGATGTTTCTCAGTGCATCGCGGGAAATGACCAGTCATCTGTCTCTTCACTCTGGAGTCTGCCTGCAGCCATCAATCTTGTAGCCCAGCACGGCAGCTCCTTTGGCTTAGTTTGGCTCAACATTAGATGAACAAAGGGAAATGAAAGCTGAGCACAGGGAAAGTAGGGAAGAACAACTGTTCTCTGTTCCACTTTGCTTTCCTCTTGCATAGCTATCTGTCCCTCTTCCCCACTATCATCTATTCTCGTTGTATTTTGTTAAGGTGTAGAAAGGGCCCAGGAGAGAGACATTGAAAAAGCTTAGTTCAAGGCCCAGAGATTCCATTTTCCAGACTTTTTTTCTGTGGAAGTCTTCAGAACAAGCCTGACACAATTTAGGTGCAGTAGACGAGGAGAAGGAATATAATAGCCTTCCCCCATCTTGCTGCTTTCCTCCCTGATTCTTCCTGATTCCTTCCTCAATGTCACATTAGTGTTTTCAGGTGTGTACTTCATCTCTTCATGCCTGTCCTATTCAAAAAGCAATCATCAGAGCCACATGATGAGGCTTATGTACTAATGTTCAGTGCCATGATGGCAGCTCCTGTCAGCAATCACAAGCTCACTTGAGTCAAGCCTGCTTGAGGTGACAGCACTGGGGCTGTGCAGGCTTTGCACAAACTACCTGAGCTCATCCAGCACCTGTGGGTCCTACTGTGAAATTGGAGGTCATGCTGATATCTTTGTTGCAGTTGGTAAGCAGCCCATCAGAATTAAAACCATTAAGAAATGTCTGCTTGCAGACATTAACTGATTTCAGCACTGAACTCAGATGGGCTAGTTTTTGCCTGAAATACTCAGATTTCATGTATTTTGAACAAGGCTGGAAGGAAGAGAGGTGTGTGAATTCACTACCTGCTGGACACCCACAGCTAGGGTCTGCTTTTTCTCCACAGTGAGCTGCAATGTGGTTGATTATTCTGTTTTCTCCTCCAATTCTTGCCTTTGGATATCATAGCACAAGATGTTTGGCTTATTTTGCAGAAGGCTTGTTTAGAAGTAGCATTGTTCCCTTTAGCACTATCCCACTGTGGTATTTGATTGATGTATTTTAAAAAGACACACAATTGCATATACTTTTTAATTTTCCTGATTGACCTCAATGATCTGAGCATCAGAGTAAGAAAGAGTGAGGCTCCACTACAGAACTGTGGTAGGAGATTTCTCTTTCCCACTTTTTACTGTAGGCAAAGAACTGAGATCTCCCAGGCATACACAAAGCTTATTAGGAGATTCAAGATGAAACTAAGCACTGAGATGGCGCAAGGGAGCTCTGTAAAAGCAGATATTGGACATAGAGATGTCTGAGGAATCTTTACCTACCTTCAACCCAAATGTGCCATCTGGAGTGAATAGACTTATGCCAAGATGAGGAAAATTTATACCATCATGGGTTTACAGAGCTGCTTTGCAGTTTGTGCTGAGGTTCTTTTTTTCTTTGTAACCATAAACCTAAAGCATAAACCCTCAAGGAAAACATTTGCTTAGTGAAAACCAGTTTCTCCTCCCCCATACCTTGTGTGAGCAGGCTTTACAAGTGGGCACAAGATCTTTCTGAGCAGGGACATTCAGGGAATTATTTCACATTTCCTTTAAAAAATAGAATCCTCTTCCAAGTTGTGTGTTTGATTGTGCCCCTTTTGAAGGAATGGTCATATTTTCTGCTGCTACTGATTTTGCCTCCCTGCAAATTTTGAAACAGACAAATCTTGTTCATGTTGTCATGAGACAGCCTACCCCAGATGGCACATCTGTGTCTTGGGATGCCCTCTGGCTGGCCTGTTGGCAGGCATTCCCGTGGCTTTGAAGGTCACCTTGTTTACACCTTGCCTTTTTCCCCCTCCCTCTTCAGAGTCTTGCTGAGCCTGCAGGCTGGGCTTCACCATCTGCATTTTCTCTGGTGCCATTAATCTTCCTGTTTACCATTCTGTTATTAATTCTAGAGTTCACCTTTTTGTCTAAACGCTTTATAGGCCTCTTGGAATTTCTTGCCTTATTGTGGCAAGAGATCTGAGCATCTCAGTAGATGATTTGCTTTGTTCTTTCCCATTTCTAAAAGGATACCTACCCGCATCTCATACCATTTTTCTGTTACAAGCCTTCCTTCTTATAATAACATTTTTCAATTATATAGCTTCATCTGTCAGATGTATCTTACCAAATGGGCAAATACTGTCCGCATTCCTTGGAGTTTGTGAATTGGCCACTGAAATTAGCTATCTGTGGAAATGGTCTTGCCTTTTTTCAGTGTTTCTCTTGGCTGGAAAACAAATGTGTGTAAATGTGGCTTTGTGAGAACCTGTAAGAACACCTTGCATTTTTGGTGTATTTTATTGTAGTGCCTGAATGCCTATGAATATTTAACAAGCCCTACCAAACCCCAGAGGATAGATGGAGACTATCTCCATTTGGCAGATGATGGAAAAGCAGAAGGTACCTTTGTTAGACTTTGGCCCAAGATCACATGGTGAGACAGCAGTGATGCCAAGGGCATCATCTAGGGTGATGGTTCCCTATCCCATCCTGAAATCATTGACACTTAGCTGTAGCCTTTCTGTTCTTCAGTAGTTTATGCAGGCTTGCTATTTACCGAGCCAGGGATGCTGAACGACATCTGCTTTTGGCATGGCTGACTTCTTCTTCAGACAACACAGCACACAAATGTGGCTAACCTGATTCCCAGGCCTGCCTGGGTTGCTGAGCACAGCCTTCCTGCAAGTGGGAGTTCTGCAGACAGATGCAGAATCAGGATAGGGGCAGTGGTAATCTGGCCAAGTGGTGCTAAAAAGCCCTGCTGCATCCTTGCTGATGCCTTTAGAGCTGGCTGGGTGTCTCTGCCTGCTCCCCAGCGCTTTAGATTTTAGAAGGACCTCATTAGTGGAGCTACAGCATCCTGTGGGCATGTGGAGCCAGCCAGAGCTCAGCACTGCACTCAAGCAAATAACCCCCTTGGTCCAGAGCATGAGAAAGCACAGAGCAGGCTCCCAAGAATCATTGCAGGGCTCAGATTGGCTTTGGCAGGTTTATCAGCTCTGGCTTAGTGCCGGCTCTGCTAGGCCTGGACTGAATTAATTGGGATGCTTGTGCACTGCAGTTAAGAGATAACTGCATTACAGAGATTTATCTGTTACTAAAGGTATCCCCTCCACTGTCCCTGATAAGGAGGAGGAGAAGCTATGCAGAGTCTCACAGAATTTGTGGCAAGGTTACAGCCTGGTTGGTTTTACACATGGTTTATGTATGAGTTTGCATCCAGTATGAGTAGTTTTATTCAGTGCTGTCAGTGCAATGGAGGTCTGCTCCCTGTTACCATGTGTGCAGTGTCAGGGTGACCTGCCCAGCTGTGTCATGTGGGGGTGACTGGTGTTTGCTGATAGCTGTCTGGTCACTGGACAATAATCAGACTCTGATTCTTCTGATGGGTCAAAAGGCTCGTCCATCTGTGTGAGTGTATCTATATGAACACTTGCAGACAGGTAGGTCAACTTACTCTCTTATTCCAAACAGGTCATAAGCCCTACTAGGGTGACACAAAGCCCAAAGGAATAGAAGCTGTCCTCAAGAATGTTCTTTAAACTGTAGCAGTTACCCAGCCTCTGCCCCTCAGTATTGTCTACAGTGTTGTCTGATGCTGCAGAAGCCCTGATGCAATGTGAGCCCACCTAGAATGAAAGTGCAAGAGTGACCAGAACACAAATGAGTGCTAGAATTATGTTATCAAATGGAGATATTCCTTTATGATGTGAGCCCTGAGGGTAGTTACCTGATCCAGCATTTAGCCTGATACTGTTGGCAGTCTTTGAGAAGCAAGTACAGTACATTATATTTGACAATGATTTATATCTGTGCTGAGAAATAAATCTGTAAAGAACTTCCAAGAGACAGCTGACAAGAGAGCTGGTGGGTTTTTTGGTGTGGGGTTTTTTGTTTGTTTTGTTTTGTTTTGTTTTTATTGAGAGATTTTATAGAGGCATTCTAGTCTGCCAAAGAGATACAGCTGCTTGTAAAGTCCACATTTTGATGATAGGTTAAACTAAGCAGTGCTTAACCTTTTCTTTGGGGGCCTCTGCTGTTTTCTGCAGACTTTTTTCTCCCTCCTGTGGTGTTGTAGCCTCCTGGGATGCACTTCAGCTAGGTGCTTCCTGTTGGACCCAGGTCTTAAAATTCAAAACTGCCCTCTGTTTTTTCTGCAGTTTACATCCAGGATGAAGAGTGAAAGTGTGCAGTCCCACATATCATAGCTTCCTCTGTCTTCTTCCATCTCTTCACTTTCTCTCTCTAACTTCATCCTGAGACTAGCAGCTTTGCAGGAAGAGGTGCTAGGGAGACACTGGGATTTTCTAGTCTGCCAGTGCTCCTTAGATGAAACCTCAGTAGTGCCTAAAATTTGCAACACGTGTTTACTGAGATTAATTTCAGAGCTTTATAGGATCCCATGGCTCCAGCCTGAAGAGGAGTTTTCACTTAATGGCAGATAGTCCTCCAAACTAGTTTTTCCACACAAGATGATTTGTTTCTGAAGAAACAAGTATTCTCTTGTTTCCAAGGATTCTTGCTTCTAAAACCATTTTGTCTTTTTTTTTATTTAGTTATTTTATTGGATTGTTGTTCTTGCTATGGTCCCTGTTTACCTGGAGAATGCAATAACAAGCATGAGGTTTGAGGGTGGAATTAGCAGGGGAGGCAAAGAGTTACTGGTGTAGCCTTACAATCTCCACTGGCTTTATTGAATCTGTCTTGGATTAAGAATAAAGTGAATTTAATGTTTCCTAGATGTATTTGTTTGGCTTTATGGACTCATTGTGGGTCTATGTTATCAGTAGTTTAGTCTCAGGGGAGGTCCAGGGCTGGGCTGGCAAGAGGTCTCTCAAACTAGAGAAGAGTAGATTTAGATTGGATGTTAGGAACGAGTTCATTACCATGAGGGTAGCAGAACCCTGGAATAATTTGTCCAGAGGGGTAGTTGAGGCCTCATCCCTGGAGATATTCAACGTGAGGCTTGACAAGGCTTGGGGCAACCTGATCTAGTTGAGGATGCTCCTGCTTACTACAGAGTGGCTTGGATTAGATGGCCTTTGGAGGTCCCTTCCAACCTAAACCATTCTAGGATTCTATGACCAGGGTGGGAGAGGATTGTAAAGAATTGACGCTGACAGGTTTGCTACAGATGGGTGCTGAATTGCAGTAATATTGGAAGAATGGACTGGGATAGTAGGGACCATGGAAGGTCAAGATTGAAGGGTAACAGTGATAATGTGAGCATCTGCCCTTGGGATAGCAGGAGGCAATGCAGTGAGGGTTCTGAAAATCCAAAGCTCTGCTGACAGAGCCTGCAGAGCACTGTCTTTACTGTACCTGGTTCTGGTCACTGCTGTGAATGCATCAGTTCCAAGGCCGGTAACAAATCACTGTACTGGCCATGAACGTAACAAGCGAGCAGGCAAACAAGCTAAGGAGAGTCTGGTTGTGCAAGCACAGTAAAGCTACAAATCCAGCTATTCACGTAAGGCATTGTCTCCTCTTTCTTAAGGGATTCCATCCCCCCTGCCCCCAGCTCTTGCACTCTAACGCTATATTTGTGCCTTGGAGATGTGGAGATGAGCATATGATGGATGGATGGATGCTGCTTGTCTGGGTTTTTCACCACCATTTCCCCTGGGGCATTCTGTCTGCTGGCAGAGAGCACCATCCCAAAAGATGGTATCTTTTGCAAACTCGACAGCTAACAGACAGCTTCTCTCTCTGCATATTTCCCCAAAGAAGAGCAGGCTTAATCTGGTTTTTATATGGCATATTTCATTATAATCTTTTTGACTTCCCATGTTCCCAATACACCGTCATAAATAAAGCGCTGGGGGTGGGAGTAGCAGAGATGCTGAGGCTTCACACTCTTGTGACACTGATAGATTCTCATTTTAAACTGTCATGGGATTTAATTGCTTGCTGAGCCACTGCACTGCACTTTCAGACACATCCTGCCACATCCTCTTAATGAGCTTAGTGGCTGCATTCACTCAGCAGTAGTTCTGTTTGCTGTGAATTAGGTGGCTTTTTTAGACCACCTACATGATTTTAAAGAGGTAGTTGTTATTAAGGTAACATCCTTGGATTTAGCCATCTTAAACAGCACTTCATGGACTCTTTATAGATGGTTTCCTCTGGCACTATTTATGTTCCAAAAGACCAACACCAAGAAATAAAAAGGCAAGAATCTATGTGCAAAGTCAGTGTTTGTCTAAGAGGGTTTTTGGAAGCTGGATTGCTTTGGTTTGCATAGTAGCTGTCTCTGGCGTGATAGATCATGCTGGAACTCACCCAATAAGTATCTCTGTTCCCAATTAGAACTGGAAATGGAGCTGCTTACGAGTGCACAGAGATGATGGCTTGGGTGGCAGCTGCTACTGTGGAGATGGAAATGATCCATTGTAAAACAAATACATTGCACTGTATAGAAAAAGGGATGGTTGGTTTTAATTTATGTTTCAAAGAGACACTGAAAAGTTGCTTAGTTCCCAACGCCTTGTAAACCAAATGCAGCATATTTAAGGACAGGAACTTGCAGCTATTTTGGTGAATTGAGACTTGAAAAAGCCCCACCGTTTTGTAGGATTTCTGACATGTGCTGCTTTGGAGGCAGCAATTGAATAGAAAACAGATACAGGAATGGTGCTGGCATGGATGCTCGTTTAGATTCTACCACCACAGTCTAAAGACCTTGATAAATAGAGAGGTTGCTGCACTGAGCTGGTAAGCAGAAATAGCTGTGTAGATTCAATCACTATGAAAAGGACTCTGCCAAGTCAAGAAATATAAATTTTAATTATATTCACACACACACATATTTGAATTATAACATATGTACAATGTTTAGCTGTGACACCGGTATTAGCATAGTTTATTAGAACAGGAAGGCTTCTTAAAATAACATTTTATTTTGCATTGATGTGTTTTGTTGGTTTGACACTCTCAGGTAGTGATAGGACTAGGGGGAATGGAATGAAGCTGGAGGTGGGGAGATTCAGGCTAGATGTGAGGAGGAGGTTCTTCCCCATGAGAGTGGTGAAACCCTGGAATGGGTTGTCCAGGGAGGTGGTTGAGGCCCCGTCCCTGGAGGTGTTTAAGGCCAGGCTGGATGAGGCTCTGGCCAGGCTGATCTAGTGTGGGGTGTCCCTGCCCATGGCAGGGAGGTTGGAACTAGATGATCCTTGTGATCCCTTCCTACCCTGAATGATACTATGATACTATGATATATTGAGGTTGTAGCCAGGTAGGGGTTGGTCTCTTCTCCCAGGCAACCTGTGACAAAACAAGACGGCACAGTCTCAAGCTGCACAAGGGGAGGCTTAGGCTGGATGTTAGGAAGAAGTTCTTCATAGAAAGAGTGATTGGCCATTGGAATGGGCTGCCCAGCGAGGTGGTGGAGTCACCATCACTGGAGGTGTTTAGGAAGTGACTGGATGGGGTGCTTGGTGCCGTGGTTTAGTTGATTAGATGGTGTTGGGTGATAGGTTGGACTTGGTGATCTCAAAGGTCCTTTCCAACCTGGTTAATTCTATTCTATTTTATTCAGCGAGGGAGGCTCTCTTGTCAGTGGTGCCCAGGGACAGGGGACACAAAGTGGAAGCTGGGAGGTTCCATGTGAAGAGGAGAAGAAAGTTGTTTGGTGTGAGGGTGCTGGAGGCCTGGAGCAGGCTGCCCAGAGAGGTTGTGGAGTTTCCTTGTGTGGAGAGCTTCCAACCCTGCCTGGGCATTGTGCTGCTGGGCAAGCTGCTGTGGGTGCCCTGCTTTAGCAGGGGGTTGGACTGGGTGCCGTGATTTAGTTAATTAGATAGTGTTGGATGATAGGTTGGACTTGATGATCTCAAAGTTCTCTTCCAACCTGGTCTGGTCTGGTCTGGTCTGGTCTGGTCTGGTCTATTCTATTCTATTCTATTCTATTCTATTCTATTCTATTCTATTCTATTCTATTCTATTCTATTCTATTCTATTCGGTTCTGTTTCCTGTTATCCAGGAGCTATTGCATTTGCAATATTAAACAAAAAGAAATGTGTCTACAAATTGAAAAATTTTTCTATGAGAGTAAGTTTTTTAGTTACTGTGCCTTTACTAGTAGTTTTAATTTGTAATAAAGATTGTGGCCTCTAAATGTGCAATTTCTGAAGAAGAACTTCTGATGCAAGCTGGGAGTCACAACAGAAAGCATTTAGGTGGGTAGTAAACGTTATTACTTATATTTAAAAACATCTGAATGTGATCCAAGGATTTAAAGTCCCTTAAATTCTGTGTGGTCAGTTGAGAAATTGATTGAAAGAGTAATTAGGTATAAGCAGCAAAACACCTGGGAAATGATGATATAGGAGGTTCTAAATGACTACTTTTATTTTCCTACCAAGGAAAGCATGTCTCACTAGTTCCATAAAATTCTTTACATGATGACCGGAAGGGCTAAGGAAATGGTTGTCCTCTTATACTTGGAACTGGTGAGGTTGCACCTTGAATACTGTGTTCAGGTTTTGGGCCACTCACTACAAGAAGGACATTGAGGTGATGGAGTGCATCCAAAGAAGGGCAGTGTGACCATTTGAGGCCTACTACAGGCAGCAAAGCTGGTGAAGTGCCTAGAACACAGGTCTTATGAGGAGGAGTTGAGGGAAGCGGGGTTGTTTAGTTTGGAGAAAAGGAGGCTGAGGGGAGACCTTATTGCTCTCTACAACTACCTGAAAGGAGGCTGTAGAGAAGTGAGGGTTGATATCATCTCCCAAGTAACAAGTGACAGACTAAGAGGAAACAGCCTCAAGTTGAGCCAGAGGAAGTTTAGATTGGACATTAGGAAACAACTTGTTTGCTCAAAGAGTGGTTAAGCATGGAGCAGGCTGTCCAGGGAAGTGGTAGAATCACAGTGCCCAGAAATGTTCAAAAACCATGTGGGTGTGGCGCTTAGGGACATGGCTTACTGATGGACTTGGCAGTGTTAGATTTGTGGTTGGACTTGACGACCTTGAAGGTCTTTTCCAACCTTAGTGATTCTATGATTCTGATATGTAATGGACTAGTAGACTTACTGAAGACCTTTGGTATGTGGTAAGCCTTCAGAGAGAAATAAATAATTGTCTAGAATCAAAACTTTCAAAGATGAAACAAAACCCAAAATGAAGCAAAGAACCTTCATTGTAGAAAAAGGCTAAAGGCCGGTGCATCAGGGTTTGGCGTTTGGTTGAGTGTTGCGTAATGTAGTAATGAACAACCTGCAGAGGGAAAGTGCCTTGAAAACTACAAAGATCTGCACATAGTACAAAGTTATTTAGAGCTATCATGGCCAGAGAGGTCTGTGCAGGCCTCCTTAGGGAGAGCTGAATGTGTCTGGTGAACGGGCAGCAGGATGGACATTTTAATTCGCTGCCTGTGCATGAATGTATTGCTTATGGGAAGTGCTTGTCCCTGTCACAAGGGTCCTAATTTGGCTTAGCATGCAGGTTGGACACTGCAGGACACTGCCTGAGGAGTAATATAAAGAATATTGTAATGCATTTGTTTAAATGGAGGATGTGGTTTCATAGGAAACTATCAGGTGCAGTATTGGTCCATCTAGGGAAGATTACTGAGGAATGAGAGGAAGTTCAGAGAGGTCTGACAGGACAAAGCCATATGGAAAACATCTTACAGAAGAGTAATAGAAAACAGGGAGACTGTTTATCATCCCAAGGAGAAGAATAAAAAGAAATGATGAAAAAAGTGTGGTCAGTAACTTCTATTTTACCCGTCTCATAGCAAGAAAAAGGCAGAAGACAATAAATAAGGTGAAACACTCCTTTTTTTCAAACAACAGTTTAACTGCTGAACTCACTCAGGTGGGAAATCGTGGAGGGCAAGAGTGTATCAAAATTCAGAAAGGGCTGGGCTGCTCTGTGTGTTTCCAGGAGAGCCAGATTTAGGATAACTGGAAGTAATACTGCATTTATCCCTCAGGACTCGCCTGTCAGAGATCAGGATTAAATGTAGTATCAGAGTAGATTATTTTCTTTGCATTTCTCTCCTTCCAGACACTCATAACTTCTTCTGCAGCATCCGATGTGACTGCTTGGTATAGCACAAGTACCAAAACAGCGGCAAGTGTGGGGTCACAGCTTAATTTCTCAAGCCTAGAAGAGTCTCTCTCTGGCCTAGTTTGAAGCTTCTGACACTGGCTGGTACCTGCATAAGCAGGACAGTGGGAGGAACAGACCCCCCCACCATGCTTCCAATCTGTAGTTCCTATGGTCTGGGGAAAGCTTTGATCTTTCACATGAAAACTACATTTCAAGCACTGGCTTCTCAGTTTTCTTTAGGGTATAGTATCACAGTATCACAGTATCACTTAGGTTGGAAAGGACCTCGAGGATCATTGAGTCCAACCTCCCCTTGAACGCCTCCAGGGTTGATGACTCAACCACCTCCCTGGGCAACCGGTTCCAATGCCGAATGACTCGCTCGGTGAAGAATTTCCTCCTCACCTCGAGTCTGAACCTCCCCTGGCGCAGCTTGAGACTGTGTCCCCTTGTTCTGGTGCTGGTTGCCTGGGAGAAGAGGCCAACCCCCTCCTGGCTACAACCACCTTTCAGGTAGTTGTAGAGGGCAATGAGGTCACCCCTGAGCCTCCTCTTCTCCAGGTTAAACAATCCCAGCTCCCTCAGCCTCTCCTCATAGGGCTTATGTTCAAGGCCTCTCACCAGCCTTGTTGCCCTTCTCTGGACACGCTCAAGTGTTTCAATGTCCTTCTTAAACTGAGGAGCCCAGAACTGGACACAGTACTCAAGGTGCGGCCTAACCAGAGCAGAGTACAGGGGCACTATGACCTCCCTGTTCCTGGTGGCCACACTATTCCTAATGCAGGCCAGTATGCTATTGGCCCTCCTGGCCACCTGGGCACACTGCTGTCTCATATTCAGGTGGCTGTCGATCAGCACACCCAGGTCCCTCTCTGTTTGGGAGCTCTCCAGCCACTCCGACCCCAGCCTATAGCTCTGCATGGGATTGCCGTAGCCAAAGTGCAGCACTCGGCACTTGGACTTGTTGAAAGCCATCCCATTGGACTCTGCCCATCTGTCCAGTCGGTCGAGGTCCCTCTGCAGAGCCTTTCTACCCTCTAACTGACTAACATCTGCCCCTAACTTTGTGTCATCTGCAAACTTGCTGATGACTGACTCTACCCCTTCATCCAGATCATCAACGAATATGTTGAAGAGGACAGGGCCCAGCACTGATCCCTGGGGGACACCACTGGTGACTGGCCTCCAGCTGGATGTGGCACCGTTCACGACCACTCTCTGGGCCCGGCCCTTCAGCCAGTTCCTAACCCAGCACAGAGTGTAATGGTCCAGTACCCCCAGGTCCTTTTCTGCCTGGCTGCTCTCCAGCCACTCTGACCCCAGCCTGTAGTGCTACATGGGGTTGTTGTGACCAAAGTGCAGCACCCAGCACTTGGACTTGTTGATGACATAGCATCTGCCATTTCCTACTTTCTAGAGCTACTTAAGAAAGAAAATGGTTTCCTCGAAGCTACCAGCAGAGAAGAAAATGAAGGGATTGAATAGCAGTCAGCTTAGTAGGCAGATGGGAGGTAGCTGCCATGAGTTTCTTTTTATTGGATTTCTTGGTCACTAGCTTGACTTCTTGGGGACTCAATCTCTCCATCGGTAAGCTGGGAATAGAAGTATAACCTCACACTACCTTGTCAGTGGGATGTTAAATTTAATAATTAAAAAACACTCTGGGAGTTTGGATGAAAAGTCTCCTGGAGTGTTGTAGGTGGGAAGTAGCAGTGTCACACAAAACAAACATGCCTGTTAAAGACAGCTGGCAGTTTTTGACCTTAAAGCCTACCTTTCTCTCTGACTTGCTGTTCAGTATTTGTGGAACAAACAGGGTTGTTTTACATATACGTATGTTCATACACATTCTACTTATCCCTCACTTCTTCCTTGCTCATTCCCTTTTCTAATGCATTTGTTTGCTGAATGTGTTGGTATCCAGACAGGCATAGCTTGTCACAGTGAAGACATGTTTACTTCCAATGCCCCTGAGCTTGCTTGAAGCTTCTTCTCTTGCTGAATGTATGATGACCCCGCGGGTTTTTCAGTCCCACAAGGTTCTAAATACAGAGCAAATGCCCTTTTTCACCTAGCACAGGACTTTGAAACCAAGCCAAGCCTCCAGCCAGAGATGATTATTCCAGTTCCTTAGTGACTTTAGATTCTAGTGTTGGGATTTGTGCATAAATCAAGTCTAAAATCCCTTCCTTCCACTGAAATGTCAGGATTTAGCATCCAGAGGGAGGTACTAGGAGTTCATACAGAAAAATCCAATCTGTATGATTCACTGTTGACTTCTCTGTCTTTTTTATAGCTCAAGTAAGGGAGAAGTTGGGGAAGGTGGCATAATGGGGTGGATGTGCAAAGCTTAATGCTGAAAACAGAGGCCTGATTGAATAGACCTCCTTGTGATGAGAAGGGGGATCAATCCACAGTTGACCCCATCCCATTGTGTGAGTTGTCCTGGGAATTTCCTTTGAAAATCCCAGTGGTTTGGGTTTTCTGCATGGTTTGTACTCAGCCATTCCCTCCATGAATAGAATAGATTTTGCTGGAATTTTTGCTGGGTTTTCTGTGGTTATTGGCTGAGCAATGCCTTCTCACTTCAGAAGGCTTGAGCAAGCATGTTGTGGAAGCACTGATCAGGGACCTTGAATCATTTGCTGGCTTAGATTTTTCATATATAGAACAAACATGTTCCTGGGACACAATTGCCCCCAAGAAACAGATTATACTTTACTGTCCCAGGTGGAAGTGTTCATTCATTATTTGGATTGCAGAAGTGATTTGGGGCTTTATAAACACATGAATTTCTGCCCTGCAGAGTTTACAGCTCATGGTGATAGAAAGGCAGGAGGCTTCAGGAAGACTGGGGAACACAACACAGTCCTAAAAGATGAGAAGCAGACAGATCTATGAAATAAGGACACCAGATACTGATTTGTGAGCATTGTTCCTGTACATTATTTATGAATCTATTGGCCCAGAGGAAGGAAATAATTTTAGAAGGGAGGGAGTACTTGAGAAATCCATACCTGGCATTGTCAGGTAGAGATATTCAGGATGTATTCCTGCCATAAGATTTCTTTGAATGAAATGCATCAATGGGGTAGAGGCCAGGAACTATAAGGAAAATGGAACTTTTCCCTTGTTTTATTTTAACATATTGCTAAAATTAACATGCAGCATTTGCCTGTCTGCTGTGCTGCCTCAGAAGCTAGTGGCAGCATTTGGAAGGGGAATAAGGCTCTTTACTTGTATGGTGAGTTGCATCAAGCTTCTTCATAAACCCACACTACCTTTGGAGTTCTGTGCCCCAGGCCTGCCCCCAAGTCAGTCTTTGGCTCTTCCTGCAGTGGCTGGTGGTTGCCCTGTTTTAGGGGCTAGATTCTGCACTCAAAGCTCTGCTGACTGGTAGAGGACATAGTCTCAAGCTGCCCCAGGGGAAGTTTAGGCTGGAGGTGAGGAGAAAGTTCTTCACTGAGAGAGTCATTCGCCCTTGGAATGGGCTGCCCAGGGAGGTGGTGGAGTCACCATCCCTGGAGGTGTTCAAGAGGGGATTGGACATGGCACTTGGTGCCATGGTCTAGTAATGAGGTCTGTGGTGACAGGTTGGACTCGATGATCTTTGTGGTCTCTTCCAACCTTGGTGATACTGTGATTTTGTCACTGGTGTAGGCCCATTTAAAACAAACTGAAGATTATATCTAGCTAATATTACATGAAAACTCAAGATACATACCTTTGTTTTTTTCAGTGTGAGCTTTCAGACTTTTCTCCTGATGTAGGAGAATGCTGGTTGAAGCTGTACTGTGTAAACTGTGTCAGATGCTTAATTGCATTAAACTACTTTTCTACTACAGGAGATCAGATCTTCATATTTGTTATTTAAGTATCTTAGAGAGTCCTGGTTTTGTTTTTTAGTTGAAGCACAGGTAGAACAAAGAAGAAGAAACTTTTGTCACTTTGTTTATTTTCTCCTGATGCGGTATGTCCAGCCTTTTTTTTCCTGTAAGCAAACAGCGATTGAAGTGACACCAGGATTTCAGTAAGACAGAAATGAATCCTATATGGAAATCCTTAGCACTTAAAAGAACAACTTGAAGAACTCTCCTTAAAGATAGAAACAAACTTGAAAGTCTGTCAGTCTTCTGCTTGTCATCTCTGTCCTTCTGCTTGTTAGCTGTCTGGGAGAGACCCATACCATCACTGTGTTTTGTTTTTCAGAAGTCGATCTGCCACTGAAGAAAGATGGGTTCACCTCAGAAAGCACAACTCTGGAAGCCTTGCTGCGTGGAGAGGGAATAGAGAAAAAAACAGACACTAAAGAGGAGGACACTATACAAGAAATCCAGGTAAAGGAGAGCCTTGTGCCCTGACAGCAGGGGTGGATTTTACCCCTCAGCCTAGCAGATTTTGTCCTGTGGCAGAAAAGTGCATCTCTTGGTGGTTGTGTCATTCTACTGTCAAAAGGTTATCAAACCACTGTGCTTCACTTTGATGCTCTAAATGAACTCAGGATCTCACACACTTCTGTCACGAGGATCATGGTCGTCTGGCTGTGTTCTGTGCAGCTCCTGTGTTGGAATTTGTTTTGCAGCACAATGAGATGATTACATATAAAACTGACAAGCAGAGATGGGTCCCAACCATAAACTGAATTTTAGTGCCTCACATTTAAAGTGAATTTGGACACAAATTTGAATTTGGATTCACAGATGCTGACTGTAGAAAGAAACATGTAGTTGCCTTGCCTTTTTTATTTCTTTTTTCTTCTTTCTTTTTATACTGAGGAGCCTTCAGGAAGCATACAAGCAAAATAAAGAATCACAAATATTCTGTTCTTAATTATCTCAGTTATTATTAGTGATGCAGGTATGTGAAACATTGCCTCTTCACACACATCATGGTTTCAAAGTTATTTATCAAGATTCCATTCTGTCTTGTAACAATCAATAGCAGCAATGTATTTGTTGGTCTGTCACAGAAGGAGCTGAGCTAATATAAGGGGGTGCATGTCACTTTCTAAAGACATCTTATAAATGGCTAGGAAAGCTTGTCCACGAGGAGCAGCAGCACATCCTTGGAGATGCTAAAACACCATTGTGCTTTGAGTCCATTAGTGATTTTTAGTGAGAGCCGTTGACCAAGTGTCAACCTTGGTAATTTTGGCTGAGATATGACTTGTTGTATCTATACCTAAAACTAGTAAAAATTTCAGTGGGCAGCCCTATACCAAATGAAACAAAAGAATGTAGGCATCAAATCTATGTTACTTGGAGCTCAGTTCTACTGGTCTGTTTGCTAGGAATTTCACGTGTGTATGGGCAGCAAAATCAGGTCTCCAGTTGCCAGTTACACAAGTACAGGAGCACCACCAAAGAAGCTGCATTTTATGTTCATGGAATGGGGAAAAGCTTGACATGAGGCCCACTCTGTTTCCTTCTTCAGTTGTGTATCTGGGCCTGTTAGGCTGAGACTTCTAAAGCTCCATTTATACCTGCTTTCAAGGTCACAAGAAGTCATGGTGCAATATCCTTATGATCCTGTCTTTGCATGTTGCTGTGTGATGTGAGCTTCCAAATTATCCCTCAGCAGCAGTCTAATGCATGAGACTTCAGAGTCAGTGGAACTGACAAAAGTCCTGGCATTGCAGAGCAGGGATGGGGTGCAAAAAGTTGTCAACTAAACTGCTGTGGCTGTGACCTGTCATCTGGATGCTAGGTTCACCAGAATAGATGCAAAAGGCATGTCTTGCTGTTGTTCCCTATGCAAGCACAGCTTATCTGGATTGAGTCTATACAACCACAGCTGCCAAAACCTTTAATAGTAGCCAGCTTTCAGCTTGTGCCTCAGTGCCTGGCAGCTACACTGTACCAGAACAAAATCATGACTGGACAAATAAGAAAATGTAAATCTCCTTCTTGCTCCTTTGTACATTCTTCTGTCCTGTAACTTGAAAGGCCCCAGCCTCAGTGGTGGTGAGAGTGAGCAGGTGGGATAGGCATAGCTGTAATTCCCACCTCAGTCCAAGCCACTTACCACCCTTTCAGCCTCATCGTATCTGTCAGAAGAAGCCTTGGTGCTTAGTTGCACTGAAGTACATTGTGCTTGGAAGCTGTTTTAGAAAGACTAGACCATGAAAAGTTACTTTGTTAACAAGGGTAAAGGTTCCTCTTGCTGAACAGATGCAGACATTGGGATCTGCTGTAAAGTTGGTATTTAACAGGGTTGAGGATTTTGCTTGGGGTAAGTTGGTATTGGATGTGTGTCTTCATCGGTTGCTGGAGAAGGTTTAGATTAGCTTTTCCACCATGCATTGGAAAGGCTATGCACTTTCTGTCAAGGATTAAAGTCAATTTAAGAACAAAAAAACAATGGGCAAAGACTTGATCCTCTGCCATGTTCTGAAAGGTTTTTCTACTTTTTTGAAAGGGAGTGTGTCTACTATTAGTCTTAACAATTTAGCAGGTAATGTAAGAATAGAGCCCTAGAGCTGGTCTTCCAAATACAGGGTTTTATACAAATTTCTGTTGTTTTTTTTCCCCCCCTACAAATTCAGCATTTGATGCTTGAGGTAAGTAGCAAGGAGGGAAAGCCACTATGATTTGCTCCTGTTCTCCCTCTGCTGGATCTCAAATAGCTCTTAAGTAGAAATTCTAGGGAATGGACAAATGCAGCAGGACTGAAAACTCTCCCCATCAGTTTAATGGCTGATCTGAATCACATCTTGGCTGCCCATTGTAATTTAAATGAACGGTGGCATGGCAAAGATAAGTTAGAGATTCCAGATTGGTGTCTTACAAAATGGCACTGCACCATGAATGTCAGAGTGGCTGGGACCCATTTCTATATTCCTAGCAGACATTCCAAGGGTTGAAGGAATTGCAGCAGGACTTCATTCCTCGTGAGTGTTGTCTTTGTTCATGGAATGTCCGACTTGAGCATGTTTTTAGGGCAGCCAGCCTGTGTTTGATTCTGTAGAGGTTACATTTCAAAAGATCAAGATAAAAGGGTTGAAGTTCCCTGGCCTGGACATCTTACAGTTGTGTGAGATGATGAATTATTATTTCTATTAAATAATTGATTGAAGGAACTATTGCTGCTTGTGCCTATAACTTCCAGGAGACCTGTACTTCCTCAGCATTCTCATGCAACAAGTCCTCTACTTTTGGATTGCAGAGTTATTCCTGGAAGATGTTACTTACTGTATCCACTAAAAACGCTGGAATAAGTGAAGGAATTCTCTCCATTTTTACTATACAAAGAAAAATGTAAGCTGACAAAGAGAAAAATGCTGGTTTCTGTCTTCTCAAAGTGCATTCTCAACATTAGAGGAAAACAAAACAATTTAAAGTGCAAGAATTTAAAACAAAAAAATCTGCTCACAAGTTCCTGGACACAACCTGCAGTTCTGCATGCTAATACTTGTGTTGTCTTGGGATACTGGTGGTGCCACTGTTATTCCTTAGGAAAGTTGTTTTTCCCAGTTGGCTGATATCAGTGTTATATTTTAATAAGAACTCCCTGGAGAACTGAGGGTGGACAGGAAAGCAGATTTTGCTTTAGTGGAAAGAAGTAGGGGTTCTGGGGTCTGATTTGGCATTATATCATTAATCAGCTGTAATTTAATAACCTGCAGTCTCTGTGGTAAAGAGCAGCAGCTGGTTGTGTGTGTCATCTTCTTTTCTTCTAACCATTCCTGTTTATTGTTCAAACACAGAGGGTTTTAGAAAATGATGAAAATGCAGAGGAAGTGAATGAGGAAGAGGATTTGGAAGAAGACATTCCAAAACGAAAGAACAGGCCTAGAGGACGGGTAGGTGGAGATTTTACTGGAATGGAAAGGAAGAAAGAAAACCTCTGCTTGCTAGTGTATGTTTTTCGTGTGTTGTATATGCAAAGCATGTATCCATGGATATGTGATGTTGGTAACACTGGGGGTAATTTTCATTCACATGGTCAAAAGTTTTAAATGTTGTTTCAGTTTATTCTTGTGAATTACCAAGGAAAGAGACTTTTGAGAGCAAAATGTTGGGGTGAACGATAATGCTGTATTTACAATTGAAATGTAAAATGTAAGGACCATGATGACATCCTGCTATTACAGTGCTCTTACTTCAAAACAACATTTGCTAATTACAGAAAAGCAACAAATTCAGTCAGGACAGCCAAAAAAAAAAAAAAGTAACTTGAACTGTGTTGATACTTTCTGCAGCTTTCTCCAAGGCAGCATTTGTGGCTGACACTGGCCCTCTTGAGCCCATGGCAAATTTTCTGTTTGCTTAAAATGGGCAATATTTTATCTCCAGGGGAGTCTGTGCCCCTTCTTTTATCTAATGTGTCTTTTTACAGTGTCATCAGGGCACCGGTTAAGTAATGAGGCCAATGGTTTAACATTTGGAATCAACGTTTTCAGTTGTGGCCCCTTAAGCTAGGCATCTAAATAAATGTAAACCCAGTTCTCAGAAGTTTTGAGCATTATCATCTGTCTTTGGCTCAAGCAGATGCTGCAGGGGCAGAGGAGCTCTGGAAGTATACCTTTTGATGTGTTTGTAGGAGTCAAGTAAGAAGGGCCACATTTTAGGCCGAATGAGCAGGATACAATAGCTTTTGAATAAGAGAGAGACATGAAACCACATTGAATACTTGCAATGTACTTATGCATCAGACCCTCTCTTTTGGTTTCTTCTGTTGTTGTGTCGTTTTGGTTTTCTGCTCCTCTTTATTTTGGAGCTTAAGTCCTTTTAATATGTAAGATCAAAGCACTTTAATAATTGGATAAGTATATATTTCACCTTCCTTATTCTCAAAATCACCTGAACCAGTTTCTTTCTTTCTTTCTTTCTTAGCCAAAGACCCCCACCTGGAAAAAAATTTTCCAGAAAAATGTAAGTTTCAGAAAATTTGTATGAACCAGTAACCAAACCCAGGAGTTAGAATCTGTACATGCACACAAGCTTGACTGTAGCAATCAACTAATATTCCAGGCTAACAACTCCTTTCTAATAAGTTGCTCTCACATAAATTGCACCTGCTGGTTAGGGTGAGTGAAAGGGAGTGAACAGCTCAAGAGGCAGACTGATCAGGAGAAGGGAGTTTGCTCTGTTCATGTGTCCTAGGCCCACATAAACAAAATCCTGTTACGTCAAAAGTTTTACTCTTCTGTTAAGGAATCTGTTGCAGAATAACTTTTAGTACTTTTTGTGTCCTAGTTTAGGAAAAAGAGTTGGAGGATACTAGATGTCACATTCATTTTGATGCTTAAATTTATGTCTTATTTTCTGCCCTGGAACTGGCCCCCTATTAAGTACAGGAGCAGCAGGATCTCTTGCCTTTTGCTTGCAACTAACTCCTGCTCTGCTAGTGTCCTGGCTTCTTTCAGTGCAAAAAAGAGACATCCGAAGAGTGCCAAATACTTGGAGCAATTTTCTTTTTTTATTTGATGGCACCAATAACCAAAGCAAAATGTGGTATAAATTAGGATTTCAAAATTAGGGCCAGATTCTCTATATGTTGAAATCTGGTACGCCTGAACTGCATTCTGTCACGAGTGTTTTGCCACTCTTCATCAGCCCTTTTCTAATGTGAACCTGACCCAGTGTAGGGAACTGAGGCTGAAGATTTGAAATTAGGGAACATGAAACCCAGGCAGCAGTTTGTTTCTGGGAAGGAGCTGGTTAGGGTATTTTTAGAGGGCAGAAGAGGGGAAGGACATACATAGGAAACCAGATCTTCAAAGTGTGGCCTCTGGGGATTCAGAAGAGTGAGAAGGGCTGACAGCATCAATGCAGGATTAATGCAACAGAATTACTGCTCTGGACTTTCCAAATTGTACATGCCCTTTCCTTTCCCTACAGCATGATTTTATTTTTAGTCCTGGGCTCTCCATCTGTCCCTCTGGCTACTGTCTCTGCCTGCTTCAGGGATGCTTCAAGGCTACTATACCATGGCTTCTAGGCCTCAAACATCACATCTCATAGTCTTTGCTGCAGCCTGTCAGGAGAATTAAGGCAGTCGTGGATGACTGAATTCAACAGACTGGAGTACTGACAGCAAGCATGGGGCACTCAGTTTAGTGCCTCTGGGGCAGCTGTTTGGTTTACTAACCCCTCAAGGCCAGCCCGGAAACCATAGGAGCATTAGGAAGGACACTGAAGGCCAAAGAGATGGATATATGGAAGGAGCTTTTTACTATCTTTGCAGGACAGGGGGAGTGTGGTAGGAGCTGAGAAGGATAGTTTGCTAGGAGATATGAAAGGAGTGCAGCTGCACCTGTACAGATTGTTTGCTCATCAGCCGGCTATCCCATGGGACAATCTCAAAGGCACTAAAGACATTTAGGAACCCAAGGCTCACTGAAAGTCATTGCCTTAAAAAAATCTCCCCCTGTGTGTTCAGTGTATGAGAAAGTGCTTCTGACGTGTGGTCATGACACGAATGCTGTACCCTTGCGTTTCTGCAGAGAGTGGTTTGAAGGGAAACAGCTGGCTGTAAGACTAGTGAAACTCCCAGCAGCAGACCTTAAACTGCCACCTTATTCTGAAAGGTGCCTGTGTAAAAATAGCACCTTCTTACTCAAAAGATCCATTTTCAGTGTGTAAACAGAGTCAGAACTACTGATCAGTGACAAAAATAAGGCTTTGCAGCTTTTTCACTGCCCTAAAAAGCCAATGCAGCTGGTAGAATAGGGAAATGACATCCTAATTCAGGTACCAGCCAATCACTTATTAAGGGCCAATTACTTGTCTCTGTGAAGACTCTGAGGAGCTGAGGGTTGTATTGGAGCTGCCATGGACTGAAATGCAGCTTGCAGCACATTTTGCAGTAGTAAGGCAAGAAAGGAACTAGCCTGGGATTGATTTCATAGCCCAGAGGGGGTTTACAGAGCTGGCAGTGAGAGAGAAAACATTGCAAACTAGTAAGAGGATTTTTTGTGATATGGTCAGTTTAAAGTGGCTTGAAGCAAACAATTGTTGCTGGGATCTTTTCCAAGGTGCAACTGCTTCTCAGTTCACCATTAGAAATCTCATGTGTGTGCTGATCTGCACAGATGTCTTTGCAGAAGGCAGAGCTATATTGGCCATACCTAGTATAACCCCTAGTATGATTTCCAGACAGCTGGAGATCCACGTCTTTCCTTCAGGATTGTGTTAAGTTAGACCCAAGCAATGCCAGGGAAATAATAGGTGAATGTTTTATAAATCCCCATTTTGACAGACTTTGGCAGGCCAGTGTAAAACTGTTCCTTGTTTGTTCTCTTTAGATGTCCAGTGGAATGCAGTTTGAATAGTGCTAATTTGATCCCAAATCCATAGAAGAGGGACAGTGCTCCACTGACCCCTGTTTGTCTGGGGTACTAATAGTCTCAGAATTTCTACATCTTCTCCAGCTTTACTTGACAAAGCTCTGTCCCCTTCTTATTTTCACATGAAAAAGATCAGAAGATTGGAGTCAGATGGCCTTGTCTAGAGTGAGAAACATCAACAGTTTAATAAGAGCAGCAGTGGAAACAATTTTGTTGCTTTTAGCCAGGAAGAGTAGCTGGCAGCATTAATAAAGGGCTATTTAAGCCCTCCACCTGCAGATCACTTCCTCAAATGAAGAGCAATTCTCAAATTATTGTCATCTACACACTGTACGTTAGCGAATAGGAAAGAATTGAAGGCCTTGGCTCAGTTCCCAGTTCCACATCACACTCTCCAGCATTGGACAGATATTAGCTGTCCCCTTGTTGGCATCTCAGCTGAGAAGGGTCAGGACCAAGTAGCTTTGATGCTGAATTCTACTCTTACCATTGGAGCTCAGGACAGAGCAGTCTGTGCTGTGGAGAAACAGAGCTTTATGCTTTCCAGGGCTGCTAACTTGGTATGTTGTAGGAACACAGAACTGCAGAGAGACCCTGCTCTGATATTGTTGGTAGCCATGTTACCTAATCTTTTCCACTAACTGGCCAAAGCTCCATTTTATAATTAGGCATGGTATCTTTGTCCAAGAAGGCCATTTCAAAACATTGGTTTTCAGCTAGAAACCAAACCAAACCACCCCACTTTGAAAACATTAACAGAAATAATTTTATCTCTGTTTAATTTGGGGCCTGTTTTCTGACTGATTTAATGATTGTAGTTATCCTCTGACACCTGTTCATCTATTCATTCATCCATATTCAGTTAAGCAAGGTATTTGAACATCTTCAGAAATGAATGTGTGATGATACTCAACTGAATATGTGCTGGCAGTGACCTACTGCTATGGATGAACAGTGTGGGTTATCTGTGGAGGGCATTTCCACTGCATTACAAGGTCCATTAACATAGTGTATATCTTAGGAGTTGAGGGGTCAAGTCCACTCTTGACAAACCTATATGAAAGCTGAGGATTTGTTTAGTTTATAATGCACATTTTTCATAGGAGGGTGAGGGGCACAAAGAGACCTCAGGGGCGATGGAATAATGTTAACATTCCTCTTGTCCTTGCAGGCTCGGGGATCTGGAGGTGGCAGGAGAAGGAATGATGCTGCCTCCCAGGACGATCATGACAAACCTTATGTTTGTGACAGTAAGTAGCACCCAGACAGCTGATTCTGCTTCCAGCCTGGTCCTACCAGCTCAGTGTACTCAGGGCATCATCGTTTCCCTTCCAGCGAAATACTCTGCTGCTCTCTGACTTGCATGTTTGCCACCTGTTGCTGCTGCTGCTCTTGGTGTTTTTGCATGGAGGAAATAAAATTAAGTCCTCAGAAAAGCTCCACTTCCCTTTGCCCTATAATAAGTCATCTCTTATATTTTCTTTCTCTTTCTTCTTCTCTTTGTCTGGCTTCTCTGCCTTTTGTCTTCCTTTCCCCCATGTAAGATTCACCCTCTATTTCTTTCTCTGTTTCAGATAGTTACAAACAAAAGCATAACTCAAAAATCTCCGATAAAGGTACTTGACCTTTGTTGTATCTCTTCATATACTTTCCTTCAGTCCTTTTAAAATCTCACTGGGCTAAGTTTTGAAGGTCTTATTCTCATCCCACACTTGGCAAGCACTCTTGTGGTGTCATCAGGAGCTGAGTCCTCCTAAGAAACAAACACAAGTGGAATGCTTTGTTTTGATACCTGTTCCGTTTGGATATAGTCATGCTATTCGACATCCCGCGGTGGGACTACAGATGAAGTAAAGCATTGCCCTAGCTGAAAAATCATACCAGAGCCCAATGCCCAAACTGAAGGATACCAGAGTCCTATTATGAGGAAGGAGTCCAATATTTGTGGGTTTAGTTTTTGCAGTCTACTTCTTAGTGCTTTCCTTCTTGTTTTGATAGACTTTGTTACCTTTTTGTCATGTGAAGGACGCCCATCTTGCCTACGTGCTTTTGAGGTCTCCCATCTTAAAGGCTTACCGGGGAGTTTACATGCAATAATGTTTTGTGCTGCTTGGTGCCTTCTATCCTACAAGACAATAACCTGACAAAAGTTATTAAGAGTATAGAAGGCGGTCTGCATTTCTGTGATCTGAAAATATTTAGTGGTTTTGAGGACAATTCAAATTCCTCTTTCTCCACTATTTACATATCTTGCAATGTTACTGACCTTTACTATGTCAACAACTTTCTTGTTTAGTTTTTAAAACATGAGAAATTAGGAGCGTAGACAGTAAATAAGAACTATATTCCATGGGATCAAGTCATATTCTTTCATGGAGAGATCAGAACAGTGCTGGACATGTTGGGATTTGCTTCAATGAGGTGAATATTCTAAGAACAATGAGTAGAAATAGAAAGACTTGCACATGGAATCATGAATGGGAGTGTCTGAACACATGGTCAAGTAGGAAGGACATGAAGAGTCAGATTTCTGCTGTGATTGAATAGTTTTCATTATGTGCTGGAAGAACTAAAATGTGTCTTCTAAGACTTTGATGGGTCCCCAGTACATATCTTGCTTAAACCCACAGTTTTCCTCTGCCTGGTATATGTATAACTGTCTTTATCTCTTTTCTGAAACATCCTGAAAAATCCAAGGACACTTGTCAGTGGTAGTAATTTTGAACATAATGACTCATTATTGTATGATCTTGCTTTGCTTTAGGATCTTACAAAGAACTCACAACGTGCTTAGTAGAGATTTGCACAGAGTAGATGAAACACCAAAGATATCAAAGCAGGCAGCAGAAATATGGGCTGAAGTCAAGGCTCTGGTACATTGTTGTGCTGATGGAATTTTACTTTGGCTTAGATTTTAGAGCATAAATTTCCACTTTGGTTTTGGAAAGATACAAATTTTCCTATTTCATTTGGCTGATACCTCTCATTTTTAGGAAACTTATAGTTAGAGGTGAGTCATAAGGAGTTTTGGAATCCAGACTTTACACTATGACTGCTCCTTTTCCATTTAGATAGCTAAGAGAGGGTTACATGATACTAGAGCTCTTTTACTTGACTGTGAACTAGAAGGAAAGAACTGCCCCAACTGTGATGCCATCATCCTGAAGTAACATCCTGCTCTTGTTAACTTCTAGAAATGCATTACATACAATTCATTGTGAATAACTGGTTTATATCAGGCCTCAGCCCTGCTTGGGTGGATTTCTTGAATAATTTTTTTTCTTTGAAATTATTTGCTACATATTTTTATAGATAAATCTCAATCTAATCATGGTAGGTTAACAATTGGTTTGCAGTACTCTATGTGCCTGGGCAGGTAGGTTTGTCTTATATGAAAATCTGCAGGTCATAAAATAGTGAATCAGTTTCCCGTTTGGGAAATAAAGAATCGCAGAATATATCTGGTTGGAAGAGACCTCAAAGATCATCCAGTTCAACCTTTGACCCAGCACTGAAGCGTCAACACTAAACCATGTCCTAAGTGCCAGATCCACATGCTGTTAAACATAGCCTGGGATGGTGACTCCACCACTGCTCTGGGCAGACTATTTCAATCTTTGATAACCGTTTCAGTGATGTAGTGTTTCCTAGCATATAGCCTTAACTCCTCTGGCACAACTTGTAACCATTTCCTTTGGTCCTGTTCTTTGCCATGAAGGAGAAGAGGCTGCCCCTTCCTTGCTCCATCTTCCCTTCAGCTAGTTGTAGAGAACAGCACCCCTCAGACTCTTCTTCTCCAGAAAGAACACCCCCAGCTCCTTCAGAAGCGCCTTGTACACCATGTGCTCCAGGCCCCTCATGAGCTTCCTTGCCCTTGTGTGGACAGGCTCCAGCACCTCAATGTCCTTCCTATAGTGAGGGGTGCAGAACTGAACACAATACTTGAGGTGTGGCTACACCAGTGCTAAGTACAGGCAGATGATCACCTCCCTGTCCCTGCTGGCCAGAGTGTTTCTAATGCAAACCAGGATGCCACTGGCTTTCTTGGCCACCTGGGCATACTCCTGACTTAAATTCAGTCAATTATCAACCAATACCCCCAGGTCCCTCTCCAAGCTGCAATTTGCCAACCATGCATCACCAAGTCCTGTAGCATACCATGGGGTTATTGTGGCCCAGGTGCAGGACCTGGCACTTGGCCTTGTTTAATCTCATAGGTTTAGCCTTGGCCCATCAATCAAACTTGTCCAGATCCCGTTGTAAACTTTTCCTACTTTCTGGCAGATTGACACAGCTACCCAGCTTGGGGTCATCAGCAAACTTACTGAATGTGCACTCAATCCACTCATCCAGGTCATTAATAAAGATACTAAAGAAGAGAGACCCCAGTAGTGAGCCTTGAGGGACACCCACAATCACATTATTGGTATAAATAATTACCTTTCTGGATAAACACTTCAATTTTCTGTACATTATTTATATACACATATATATATATATACACACACCCCCACACACCCCCACACCTGATTTTTCTGTTAGTGTTCTGGTATTTGAGTTTAAAAAGTGACCACAAAGAAGAAAGCAGATGTATATCTAAACCACATTAATTTTCATATTTAATTGTATGGGCACAAAAATTGTTTATGTTGAAGAACTCCTCTGCTCTTTTTGTTTTCCCCTTCATAGTTACACATCTATATTTATGGGAAACAAAAATTTATCTCCAGGTTTCATCAGTAATAAAAAGATTTTAGGGAAAAAGTTAGTTTGTGTCTGTAAGATGATGCAGGAGCTGTACCCAGCTGACACTGCCTGTTGTGTTGCAAGACAGAGATATTATTTCTGAGGGAAGGGGTGCTTATTTTGGTGCTTATTTTTACAGCAGTATTAAAAGTGACTGGAAATACAGAATTTGTATCTGGAGGAAGGCTGTCAAAGCTCAAAATATTTTATCAGCCTGTGTTTTACGAGAAGGTGGTTGGTTGCTTTTTTGTGGAATGAAATATTCTGAAATACTTCAGTTGATTTTATTGAGCATATACTGTATCAGAAGTTCTGAATAAAATGTGTGACCAACCAAAGGATTGATAAAATTGCTGACACAATCATGCAATGCCTTGGTTCATCAAATCAGCAAATGGAAAACTAGTTGGTCAGATTTTCAGCCAGTTGCACAGGACGATGTTGGGATAAACATCTGGATAATGAAAGTGGCAGAACAGCCTGGTGTGAGATGGGTACAGGCTGGAAATGGGAAAAGAGCTGAATGGGTCAGCTGCTGTTTGAAACCAAACCCAAAACCATCTTGAATTCCTGGCTAAGAGATACCTTAAGGAATAATCAAAAGTAGTATTTGAGGAGCAAAGCCAACCTTCTGATGTCAAGCAAGAGAAGTGGAAGATATGCCACCACAGGTGTTCACAATAACCTGGGCACGTGATTTTTAAAGGAGGGATAAAATGAATGAATGTATGAATAATTACCTCTGTAATAAGATTGGAGTCATATCATCATATGATAAAGCTGGGGAACTGTCAAATGGTCAGTTCTATCAGAGCAGTCTTCTTAAAAATATTTCTAACATTTTCATCTTGTTTATTTTATATTATTTACCTTGAAAAAGAAAAGAAAAAGAAAAGAACGCTTCTCTAAAGTTTTCTCTGAAAACTTGTATTCTGGTTTAAAGTTAAAATTGATTGTAACACCTGAGCTGTCTGACTCCAGATGTCTACTTGCTTTAGCCAGAGCAGTTAGTTTGTGCTGAATCTCTGCAAGTTAATAACTTCCCTGCTGTCAATCCTCATTTGTCTGCTTTCATTCTTCTTATGTTCCCACAGAGACTTACCTATGTACATATTTCCACCTTTGTTTTCTGTCCCTCTATCTATGGAAGATTTCTCTTGCCCATCTCTAAAAGGAGTTGCATCTTTCTTCTCCTTTTACCAATATGTCCTTGTCTCCTTTTAGTTTTATTTCTGTATAAACTGCTATTTTAGCATAACAACTTATGTTTGTATCTTATCCTTTATTCATAGTCCCTCTGAGGCTGAGATATAAATTCAGATCCATTCCTTGTGCAAAATGAGAACTGACTGAACCCTTCCTATGATCTCTGCTGGATCAGTGACTAATGCAACCTCGCATGTACCCAGAGACACTGAGCCTATACTGTTTTGTAGAAGCTGATTTTTTTTGTCAAAACCTTCATTTTCAGGTTTCTCTAGTTATTTATCCTGAATTTTCTCTGCTGCAGTCTAAGACCAGCAGTTCTTGCTCATTTCTTAGTGGATAACAATGTCTTCTTTCTATGTCTGGGCTTCTCCCAGCTGTGTTTTCTTCAGCTCATTTTCTAAGCTTGTTTCCTTCCTCTGAAAAATCACCAAAGGGTCTTATTTATGTAACAGTGGCCAGGACCAAGTTCAATGTGCTGTTCTGAGGACAGAAGCAGTTCAGAAGATGAATGTTTGATCATTTACATGTAACTTACTTTTGCTTATAGAACTGAGATTTATACACCTTGTTATATATTGATGCAAGGTACAGAGATGACTGACTTAATAGCTTGTTGAGTAAAGCCTTTTTCAGTGCAAGACTCTCCTCTCCAGTGCTGTGTCATGTTTCAGGGGTAAAGGAGTTTTCATCCTTGTCCACCATGTGAGTTTATATTTAATATACCATTTGTTACAGCTTCCTATTCCTTCTCTGTTCAACCTTTTTCTTCTCAGGCAGATTATTTATCATCATCATTTTCCTCATTATACTGCTTTGTCTTGTTTATCATGTGTATTCTTTATTTATGCTAGATGCCCTATTAATATTTACTAATTATGTTGCTGTTTGAAAGAATTGGTGAATGAAACTAATATGATATTTTACAATTATTATTCCAATATTTTTGCCAACAATCAGTTCTTTGTGTGTTTGATTCTTTCACTCTCTATTCTACCCTCCAAATATAGGGGGAAATATGAGCCCAAAATGGACTCCTTCAGGTGCTTGAAGGTGCAGAAAGTTGCTTTGTGAACTTTTAAAACCAAATAAGCTTCTAATTCTCACTGATTTCAGCTGGAGGTAGTCTTCTAAATTGTTCTCCCTCAATATCCTAATAAATGTCTTTCAGCTTGTATTATACCTACAGATCATATAAGGCTAGTCCCCATGTGGACACATTGAACTTGACTTTGAACTACTAATAATTATATGGAAAATGGTTTTGTTTTTAAAAATGCTTGGCCCTACATCTGAATCACTGTAGCTTGAAACATCCTCCTGCTTATTGTCATCCAATGTCACCATGAAATGTCATCATTCCTTTTCAGCACTAAACGTATTGTAGGTTCTACCATCAAAATGATGGAGTCTTCAGGTAGTTCAAGTGATTTAAGATTAATGTATTCCACTGAGTTTCAATGGATACCAAAGATCTATCTTTTAAAAATTCCTTAGAAAATCGCAGTTACAAGTTACATTGTTCTAGTATGACTTGCTAAAAGCCTTGAAGCCTGTTCTTCAGGGCTATTTTATTGTGTATGTTCACAGAGTGATGGTTCTAGTAATAATCTTGCTAACTCTCCTGCCTTCTTTCTCAACTCCTTGAAACTCCTGTCACACCCATTTTAACAAACATCTTGTTGATTCTCTGGAAAGTTTGCTGGAGTACAAAAGGCCTACAAGATAAATCATAATTAGTTGGGTTTCTACCAGTTCTCTGAGACTTAATCTGTTGTCTTAATTCTTACTGTCCAACACTACAAACTGCTGTGTCTTAGGTCAGTCCTTAGGTCAAATATCACAGTGACAAGCTGCTTTGAAAATGCTTTGATTATAGCATTATGTTTTTACATGCTTCTCATAAATCTCCATCATGACTTCAGCTTCCCTTTAAACTATTAGCAGTTTAAGCCCTAAATCATCTCCTGGTATTATCCTTTCTAGTGAATCCCTAAGCAGTTAATAAGCAGTAAGATCTAGAATAAGATGATTGTTCAGATGAACCCAACAAACAGCTCTCCCACTATAGCTGATATTCTTGGCATTCACTGAATACATTATTAGTAGAACCTCCAAGATTATAAAGTACTTTGTTTTAATTTTTTTAAAAATACTGAATAACATGTTTGGAGTAGAGCACATGGAAAGAGGTGAACAGGGTTGATTCTGATAGTTGAATATGTTATACTCATATAGGC
This sequence comes from Melanerpes formicivorus, assembly GCF_026170545.1. Lineage (NCBI taxonomy): Eukaryota > Metazoa > Chordata > Aves > Piciformes > Picidae > Melanerpes > Melanerpes formicivorus. The sequence goes on along the minus strand of NW_027142414.1, from coordinate 3,152,098 downwards.
TGCTGGTGTTCTCCTTTGCTCCTGCTAGCAATTCCTGCACTGAAATGTGAACCATATATATTGTTGACCTGTGCTTGTTTTGTGCTGGAGTTCAACGTTCCTGTGAACTTATATGCAGCAGGGAGATTCTGAGACTTGTCCTCTGGGGGCACTGAAACAAGAACTATTTAGTACCTACAGAAAATTCTCTATGAAACAGGTTACTAAATAGCAGCTCTAATAGTAGGGATGTGCAGCATGATTGCATTGATCAAAGAAGGACAAAGGTAGTGCCTTGCCATCAGTGGAGGTCAAAATACACTGCTAGCATTTTAGATCTCTAGATGTGCCAGAGTGTGAACATAACTGTAACAGGGGAGATTACATTACCAAACTAGCACAAACAAATACTGTTTTGGGTTGGTTTGTTTGCTTGTTTTTGGAGTGGAGCGAAGCGAATGGTGGTACAGGAAGATAACTTTGAGGAATGACAGCCTGCCAGCGGTAAACGTAAGATTTGGTGTTTGACACAGCCCAGTTGAGAAGAAAGAACAGGAGGCAAAGAAGAAAAGCAAAGAAAGACAATGAGAGGGACAAGTTTCAGTGACAGGGGGAAAAAAAAAAGGTGTATACTCCCCCAATGTCCTGTTTCCACTGAAAACATGGATTGTTTCCTTCTGTCTCATAATGGTGACAGATTGTGCAAAATGTATGTGGAGATCTGGCTGGAAGAGAGCTCACAGCCTGCCAAGGACCAAACATGTAACAATTTTTAAATGACAGCAACTCAGCCATTAAACATTCGATGAGAAAGTCTTTTAAGTCATAGATTTGTTCAAATCCTCTTTTAAAGCAGGAGAAGTATTTTACATTAATTTTACTTACTGAGAAACGTAAACAGAGTGAGAATTTGCTTATCCAAAGAGTTGCAGGCTGTTATAGGCCAGAACTTAGAACAGATCTCTCTTTTATGAAACAACCAATGCTTGTGATTAAATTGTCGAGAGATTACGTTTGTCCCCATAATGCAGTTGTGTAATATCTTTGTTGTAGATTGGAAGGAAAGTTCATTATGGCAGAGTGTATGGTGGCCTAATAAAATCTCTCCCTCTTCCCCATTTATGGCATTCGACCTCTTCTGTATTGCTGCTTATTACTCAGCTTGTTCCTCAAACAACATTCACATCAGGTCATAGCAAAATCTTTGAATACAGAAGGAACGGGAGTGGGTTTTCCTGTGACTCGGATACCTAATTAAAGATCGAGTCAACTTCCTCATGTTGAGATTCAGGATGAAATCTACCACATGCAAGGATGCTGAGCCTGTCCAGCAAGGAAAATTAAAGATAAAAAATGTCAAAGCTGCTAAAAGAAAGGCAAAGCCACCCGGCAAAGTTTATGAAAGGCATACTCTCCCTTGCTGTTTGTGAGCTGCATAGCATTAAGAACTAGTCACCAGTATACGTTTCAGACTGGGAGAACCAGTTCTGATTATGCTTTTGTCAGCCTGGAGAATGAAAAAGATGTGGTGCGAGCACTGGTCTAGATGCTAGAACACAAGAATTCCAGTCCTGGTAATGACAAAAGATCACTGTGTGGGCAAATCACTTAACCTCTCTGTGGTTCTCTGTTTTCAGAAGTGAAATTAGAATAGTATTCCCCACTCAGGAATGTGGAGGAAGATTAATTAATGTTTGAAAAGCCAATCTTGCAGTGGGAAGACTTATATAAGAGCTAAGTGTTTATTAATGATAGCCCTTTTATAGAAACTACTTCCTAGCACAACGATATGGTAGATTAATAAAATGTATTCTATCTGGAAAATAAGAGAATAAGGTGAATCCAGGAAGATCAAATCTGTTGGAGAAACCATGAAGTTCTGACTAAACTTTTATTCTAACAGTCTCACTGAAGCCAATGGTCCTTTTCCCTGACTAATATCATCACAGTATCACAGTATCACAGTATCACTTAGGTTGGAAAGGACCTCGAGGATCATTGAGTCCAACCTATCAACACAGACCCCATGACTAGACCATGGCACCAAGTGCCACGTCCAATCTCCCCTTGAACGCCTCCAGGGTCGATGACTCAACCACCTCCCTGGGCAACCGGTTCCAATGCCGAGTGACTCGCTCGGTGAAGAATTTCCTCCTCACCTCGAGTCTGAACCTCCCCTGGCGCAGCTTGAGACTGTGTCCCCTTGTTCTGGTGCTGGTTGCCTGGGAGAAGAGGCCAACCCCCTCCTGGCTACAACCACCTTTCAGGTAGTTGTAGAGGGCAATGAGGTCACCCCTGAGCCTCCTCTTCTCCAGGCTAATCATGATACCCTTTCCCCCCCTGCAAAACTCTCATTTGCATGGGGAACAGGAAATCTCTGAATTTTCATCTCATGGCATCACTTTGGACTTTTTCCATGACAGCATGAGAATTTGGAAGGCAAAAAAGTCTAGACACCTGAAAAAAAAAAAAATTAAACTGCTGGAAGCTGCAAATCCTTGGTCCTACAAAGAATCCCCTGGGATTGTGTAAACAGAACACCTTTACCTCAGCTCTGATTATAAAGTCCTGCAAATTACTTTTTAGTTAGGCATGTCTCAGCTTGCTTCCACCCTTGAAAGCTGTTTGAAAGAGTTTTGGCAGCAGGAAGGACTCAGCTGCAGAATTACTACTTCTGCCTCAGTTTATATTCATATTTGCCCTTCTTTCCTGGTGAGGTTGAAACTTCTTTTCTGCTGAAGAAGGGCAAGTCTGCAGGCTCCTCTGTTCTCCTACACCATCCTAAATTCTATAGCTAAAATCCCTGCAGGATCCTGCAGGGAATGGAAGCAAGGAACCTTGGAACTTCTTGCAGGGAATGCAAGTTTCCTTCCATGTGCTGAAGGAGAAAGTTGCATGAGACCTATATTCAAGGGCATGGTGCTTCAGTAAGGTAAAATAACAGTAAAGCTAGAATTGTGAGCGTGTTTTCAGGCAGAGCTAAATGAAATAAAGTTTGGCAGAGTTTCTAGAAATGCTTTTGTTTTGAACTTTGAAAGTCCCTCTAACAGGTAAATGGGACTGGGTTTTAGAGCTTGCCTGATTTTGCAGCTTCTTCATAGAAGAATCGTCCTTTTTTAACTTCCATCTTCAAATGTGCACAAGGAAGGGGGATAGTTTAGAGTACTTCCTATGATAAATAATCTGCTAGAACTATAAATATCTCTTGTAACAGTTGTGTAATTAGAGGGGGTTATCTTTCAGAAATCATTTAAACAATGAGCATTTTGTATCTCTCTTCAATTTGGCGATTACTTCTGTATTACCCTTTTCCCACTATTCAAAAAGTGGAGACTGGTTATCTTATTGTCTGACTCTGTCCACTGCTTGTCCTTTGCTGTCTAGGACCACAAAGGAGGAGGAGTAGTTTTCCTCTCCGGAATGCATTAGAAGAATACATGGCTGGTACTAGAAAGAGAGAGACCAAACTGAAATGTTGTGGAGAGCATGCATCTAACAGCAGTCTAGTTGTTAAAAATGTCAGGCAATAGAGTTAGGTTTATATTTGAAATGAGGGCAGATGCTTCAAAGAAGGGAGGTGCACACATATCTGGGCAATTTATTTCTCCCCAGTTTTCCCCTCCTTCTTCCTGCAAGAATACTTGTCTCTGAATCAAAGACATTTAAAGGCTTTAAAAATGTGTGGCTAAGGACACATTACATTTGGAAAAACCTTTTGTCCTGTTGTCATGACTGTGTGATCGTTACCTTGCACACTGGAGAAAGCAAGGGTAAAAGTAGTATTCCAGATCACTCATTCATACCATGAGGTTGTTTTACATGTTTCTAATAAGGCAAAGTATTTTCCTTGAGGGAGTTTGCAAATCAGCTAGAAGAAATGGAGAATGAATTATGTTATCATGCTAGGCTTCAAGTTACAGTTTTCCATCATCTCTTCCAGAATGTGGACCATCAGTTGGCTTTTTGTGAGTAGTAGCAGAAAAATATAATAATGAAAGTTTTACTTACCTGTAAATTAATAATTAGGATTAATTGTTGTTGTTGTTGTTGTTGGTTGTTGTTTTATGGAGCATTGTGGCATTCCCCGACTCAGGTGTAATTGTCTACATGCATTACAGGATACATTTCCAGCACTGGGTTTGAATTAAGTTTTTAGGAGTGGATTCTGACTTCCCCCTTGGGAGATTTTTTCAAGGGGTCTGAAAACAAGACAGAGAACTTGAGGCTGTTGGGTTCTCTTCTCTCCTCTCTTCTAGCACCTCTTCTTTCACCTCTCTAAATAAGCTATGCAAGACAGGCTATTGGGCATGACATTTATTCTTTTGTGAAATCCTTGAGGTTAATGAAGCTAATAAAGTGACTGAAAATGTGTCTGGGAGTGAAAATTTGCGGGAAGGGCAATAAGCTTCTTTGTCTTTGTTTCCTAATCTTTTTAAATGGCAGTAATTGTATTTGATAGATAAATCAGCTGTATGAAAGAAAATGATCATTCAGAGACTGCTTTAAAGATGAAGAGAGAGAACTTTTAAAGAGAATAACATGAATTAAATACTTTATAGAAGCTGGATTTGTTTGTAATGAACCTTATGATGAAGCTTGCCCTTGTGGTGAGCTCCCTGTGAAAATGTAGACCTTTCATCACCCTGAATTGTTTGATGCTGTTCTTAATATCTGTGGACTTAGTCCTAAAATAAAAGTTCAGGAGGATTTTCTGTCATATATTCTATTGTTTATTGGGATGACGAATATGAAGTTTACCTGGGCAAATAAGTATCACTAGCACACGTTCTTCTAGCAAGAAACTGGGGCTGATTTCCATCTCCTTGTCTTGACCAGGAATCTGTGAATAAAGCTATTTATTCACATAATATATTTATTACAGAAAGCCTTTATTATTTATTAAAAAACCCTACTGTTTCCATTTTCTAGAGATCAGTAGTAAAGAAAATGATGTCCTTTCTTCTCAGTCCTGTTCCCATCAGTGTGCATTGTGCAACACCAATCTTGTTAGTAATCTTAGCAGAGAGGATCAAGGCTGTATGAGCTGCAGAAACGGAATGTGCATTTGCCTAGGCCTAGGAGGGACTGCTGGCAGCACAGTGGGGAGAAAGCTGGTTTGGGGACCTGCAGTTGCAGGATTTGCCTTCTGTCACCTTTCACCTACATTGGTTGGAAGGGTTTCAGGCAGGCATGTGGAATGTGTGATGCTGCTCTCGGGGGAGAAAGGAACATTTTTTGAGAAGATTGTCACACATCACACTGATATTTCCATTCTCTCTTCCCCTCCCTCATATCTCCTTTCTTCCCAGTCTGTGGCAAGCGTTACAAGAACAGGCCTGGACTGAGCTATCACTATGCTCATACCCACCTCGCCAGTGAAGAGGGTGATGAAGCCCGTGAGCAGGAGACTCGCTCTTCCCCTGTCCACAGAAATGAAAACCACAAACGTGAGTAGTATTTTCCCTTTGCCTTTGAGAGCCTTTCCAGGGATGTTGCTCCACCCTGTCTTTGCCTTGTGGAGGCTCGCATGATTGCCTGGCTTGGTTGTGAGTGATTGGGACCTGGATGCTTGGAGCTAATCAGCCGCAGCTCACACGGGCGCTGGCTCAGCTAGTCAGAAATTCATTTCAAACCCAGCATTATCTCTGCAGCAAGTCACTTTTCCATTACTGCTCCTGTGGGGAGGAGGCAGCAAGGAGTGGGGGGAAAAAGAAAAGATGCCCAGCCTGCCCGTCATCAAGCAGCCTCCCAGTGGCTTTTAGGAGGGATATTAAGGAAGAGCACATCCTGTAGTTTGATGGGGCTGCCTTTATTTTGCCTTTGAATAAGAGACATTTATCCATGTCTCAGTTTTTTAGGTATGAAATTCCTAGCACCTGCTTTGCCCTCAACTTTTCCAAAAGTTGCTTCTTAGTTACAGTTTGGGAAAACATATGAAAAAGCACCAGTACTCATCTGCAAGGAGGAGAGCCTAGATTCCCCACACTGGTATAGGGCTGAAAAAAAATCAGCAAAGGTAATTTTGACTCCTCCAGCTGTTGATAAGTCAATGTACTAAGAGTGACGGGTTGGGCAGACTGGAGAATGTCAGTGTCCACAGTATCACAGTATAACTAAGGTTGGAAAGGACCTCGAGGATCATCGAGTCCAACCTATCAACACAGACCCCATGACTAGACCATGGCACCAAGTGCCACGTCCAATCTCTTCTTGAACGCCTCCAGGGACGATGACTCAACCACCTCCCCGGGCAGCCCGTTCCAATGATGAATGACTCGCTCAGTGAAGAACTTCCTCCTCACCTCGAGTCTAAACCTCCCCTGGTGCAGCTTGAGACTGTGTCCCCTTGTTCTGGTGCTGGTTGCCTGGGACAAGAGACCAAGTAGCTCCAGCCAGTAGCTTTTGTGTACCTACCATTTACATCATCTCTGCTGTCTTTGTTTTTCTTGCACCTGCCATAGTCAGTTGCAGTTGCATTCCTGAGAAGCCTATTGCAAACCTGTATTGAATTAATATTGATAATGGTCTTGCAGAGATGTCCAGACAAAGAAAGGTAATGTCCTCTGCCTTTCAGTTTGTCATAAAGACCAAGGGCAATCTCAGTCCTTAGGTTTCCAGTGCTTGGGAAATGCTAGAAGTTAACAAGAAGAGAAGCTGGAAAAGCTGTGGTAAGGTTAGGAGCAGCCAGCCTTGACCCATGAAAGGAAAGGTGCATTCTACACTATGGGAAAGGGTAGAGCTCTAGGTGTTGCTCCAGAGCTCCTGTGTGATGCATGCAGTGGAAGGAAGCTGTTGATGCACAGATCCCAAAATAGGCAGACATTTTATAGCCAGTGGAATAAACCACTATGAAGTCTAGTTTCCTGAGCAGAAAGAATCTGCTTAACAACCAGCCAGGAGCCAGTGAGGTGCAGGCAACAGCCACGTGAATATGAAGATCACTCCTGGGGAAAGTCCCAGAGGCCAAAAGGTAACTCTCCCAAAAGGCTTAGCTGTCGCAGTGGCTGTTTGTTCCTTTTTGCCTGTTTGTTTACAGCCTTGAGCTCAGATCTTGCATCTTTGCTCTTTCACTTGGCAATATTTAATTTATGCTGCCATTTATCTTCCATGTGAATGCTAATTGTCCACATTGCTAATGTGCAGTCATTAAATGGTCCCTTTGTACAGGGGGATGGTGGGGAGCCAGAGCATCAGATCCTTCCTCTCCCCTAAGAACTGCTAGGCATGTGTTATGAATTAGATTTGACAGGTCTGCAGTGTTGCAGGGCTCAGGCTTCAGGAATCCTCTCTGCATGGGTTTGGGGGTGGGGGGTGAAGGAGGGAGGGAAGGCCGGGGGGGGGGGATGTTAATCCAAACAGCTAATCCGCAACCTACTGAACAGGAGGACCAGAGATATGGCATAGAGCAGGGTCTGCTTATTTGCTTAGCAGTGTGTCAGAGAGATATGAGCAGCCTGATTTAGAAAAGGCAAGGCAAATTCAAACCAGCCATTTGGAATTTGCTGTGCTGTGGGAGGTGAGCACTGGGTCAGTGAAGTTCAGGCGACTGGCTGCAGGTGAACTTCCTGCCTTTGTAACGGCGTCTTCTCTGCAGCCTCTGCTCCTTGCAGTACCTGTGGCAACAGCAGCCATGCTGATGCAGGAGGGACTTTTTGGATCAGGACTTCCATAAGATTCAGCTACTGATGCCATGACTGATGCCAGTTCAAGAGCTGATGGCCTCTTGTCTTTCGGCATATATAGTCCCCTTTGTCTTTGCTCTTCCACTCATGCATAGACCAATCTGAGTAGTTCAGTAAATCATTGAGGGATTGGAAAAGAAATGTAGTCAGGAACAACCTACCTAAAACTAAGAACCATCAAAAAGAAGTGTATGAAAGAACAAGAACTGGCCCAAGCCCCAAGTCTCAGCTCCTTGGCACATCTCACTGTCCTTGACTGTGGTGGAAGATCTGTTTATTTATGCCTCTCTCTCCTTCTGTCCTTCTCCCTCACCTATGGATTACCCTTTGCAATACAGAAGGTAGTTCAACAGTCTTCCTTGGTCATTGCCTATCCTAAAATATCTTAGACTGTACTGTCTTTAAGCTTTACATGCTTTGTTTGTATGTCTTGTGCAGCCCTTTGACACAGATAAATAGCCCTGGCTCAGGGCTAGTCTTGCCTCTGCCTATACACACATTTATTTTTGACCTGCTCTCTGATTTTTTAATTTATTTTTAATTTATTTTTAACCTGAGTATGGAGCTGTGAAAAGAAAGTTATAGAAAACCCTTAAAAATGTCAACTTCCCCCTCCTCCACCTCCTCTGATAAAATGAAATGATCCAACACCATTCTCAGCCTTTTTTTATGCTGGCTTTTCCTCCAACTGTTGGCACCGAGAGCGTGAGATTTGTGAGCCCAGGGTGCATCCAAGCCTGCCACAGAACACCTGCTGTTTTATTCCATCTCACTCCATGGGTACAGGCCAGCTCTGGGGGCAGCTGGTGTTCACAAATTTTGAGCCACTTCTGATGCAGGAATTACATTAGACTTCTATTGAAATGTGTGTGTGAATGGGTGTACTAATATAAACACTATTCCTTAATTCCTGGGAGAATAGGATAGTGTGCTTAATGGAGCAAAACTTCCTCCCTTTTGAAGAAAAATTTGCAGTGGTGTTTTTGAAACACTGGTTAGGGGCAGCTGTGCAGTAAACAGCAAATGAACAGATCTTAGCCCACAAGTACTTTGGCCAGTGAAGATCCTAAAATAAAGCACGTTGTGCAGTCTGTCACTGGCCTAGCTGCCATGTGCAGGTTGGTCCATTCTACAATATACTCAGTTAATGAAGATGCAGTCCTATGCCCTCCTGTCACCCTGCTAGTTTGCACATCTGACCTGTAAAGCCATCTGTGCATGGTTATTTCATGGCATCAGCCCGTTGTGCCCCATTCCATCGCAGATTTTATGGTGTGGATAAATCTCTACTGGAGAGACCAGCCAAAGTTGTTTGTGTACTCTAAGCATAATTGGATACCCGGTCTCCAGAGATAAAAAATTAATGTGCTAACCTCAGTTTGCCTCCAAGCTGTCCTCCAGCTCCCCCACACAGTCATCTTTGAAACATTTTTATTTCCATCCAGGCAGGGGGCTGGCCATGAATAAATGACGAGAGTCAGCCCCTCAGTTGGAGGCGAGCTGTTTGTTCCTCTCCACAAGCAGCATCAATTTGAAAAGCTACATCAGGCCTACTTTTTCCCTGCCTCAGTGCTGATCCTCGCTGGGGCCATGATGGGAGCTACTTCCGAATGCAAGGATGCATCAATGCTCACCTTGCAACAAGATACCCTGCAGCAGGTGCCGTTTCAGTGAAAATATGTACATTACCTTGAGCTGACTTCTCATTAGTTTAATCTGTTTGGTTTGGTTTTTTTCCTTTCTTCAGAGCTTGTTTTCATAGGGAAAATGAGTCAGAATACTAAAAGAAACAGTAGCCATTGCACAGTTTGAAACTGCATAAGGCTTTCTCTTCAAACCTTCTTCGTAGCTGTAGATTTCTCAGACTTTTGTGTCTGTGTTTTGAGGTGCTGAGGACACAAATGGATCAGCTGTTTAGAGTTTTGAAACAGTGACAAATTTCAAATTTGTCTCCTACACGCAGGGACCTATAGGAGACTTCTTCTTGTTTGATTTGGAGCCATAAGATGTCGTGGTGAGGACCTGAAATGTGCAGCTCTCATTGAGCAGAAGCATCCAATGCTTCTCAGTGGTTTTTGGCAAAATGCTTCCAGTTTGACTTGATTAGTTTTTGAAAATCGTGTGTTGCTTCAGTAGTCTCAGCTCTTGAGGCAGTATGGTATCATATATGTATTCATAATTTTTTTCCTTTCATACTATCTCCTTGCTTTTTTTCTCCTCTGTGTAGAATTTGAACCAAGTAAAAGCCAAAAGTTTAGACTAAATTCGGACTTAGGTGCTCTGCTTCCTCACACTCCTCCAGTGAGTAATTTCCAGTTCCAATGCCTACAACATATAACAAAGACCCATTTCATGACACTAGCCATTCACATCTGGATATGGAGGGTTGCTGCATGATGGGGCTGTATATTGAGCACTATAACCCCTCCCTGAGTTCACTGAGATGATGAGAATGATGCATTTCAGTGAACAGAGGCCAAGCCTCAGTAGAGGTACCCCTCAAAATCAGGAAGTCTGAATGTTAACATACAGACTCTTTTGTCTGCCTTTCTATTCTGTATCTGCTCCTGCTTGTTGTTATGAGGCACTAGACAGTTACAGTGATCTGTTGTGAGCAGTAAGATTTTTGCCCATGCTTTAGGTGCTCCTGCAGAAGACTCTAAAATCAGTGCACAGACATTTTAATGAAATGCTGCCTTGTGGTACAGGAGTGCTGACTCCCCAGATCTACAAGACTGGATCAGTTGATGCTGTATTTTCCTAGCAGTATCACCAACTGCCTACCTCCCAGCTCATTCTAGCTGTTTAACTTCAGGACCTTATCAGTTCCTATAAAAGACATATCAAATGCTTGTCCTTTCCCCACGTTTGCAGGCTTCATTTAGCTCCTAAAGATACACCTCCTTCTCATTGCACTTCTTGCTGTTTGTAGTGCTGTTTGGCCATACCTCTCCATGAGCAGGGTCTGTAAGGAAACACAAATCTGTCAGAGTTGGTTGAAACTGTGCAAAGACAACAGCTTCTTCTGCCCCTGCACCACCAATTAACTCAAAGAGGAGGCAAAATCCAGTTACTAGGGAGACCTGCAATACTTTGGCTGGGTGGTTAGCAGCACCTCTCTCAGCAGTATAGCCAGCTTCTCTGGCTGCCAGCAAAGGCCATGCCCACTCTCTGTAGGGGAGTGCAGCTTGGGGAGCCTGAGCTAGCAGAGGCCCATTGGGCTGTGCAGCCTGATTAGCTCTGCTCTGGGAACAGACCAGCAGCCGTTTCCCACTGCTACACCCAAGTTCAGAGCTTGCTTGGCTGAATACACTGCCACATTGACTCAGATGTGTTGCTACCAACCTAAGCTGCATCTGCAGCCTGCAAGCGAGTGCCTGTATCAAGTGCCTCAACACTTCCCAGCTCGGGGTTAGCCAACGTGCTTATCGCTGGTGTTAACAACAGAGTAAACAAGCCCAGAGTGACTGGCCATTTCCTCTCATTCAGTTGGATTTAATTTTTTTTTCCTGGTAAACTGCAATGAAAAAAGCCCACACTTAGTTCAGTGGCAAGGAGGCTGCAGAAATGACTGTGCATCTCTTCCTGGCTGTATACATGTGAGAGAGCAGAAGCCTTGCATGCATTTCAGCTGTACTTGGCTGTTCCTTACCGCACCAGGGCTGTGTGTATTTATTTTTTACTGTTCCTTTCCAGGGAAGGATCTAGTCCTAAGCACAGAAACCCCTCCACTGATTCCCAACATTGCCCTTACACCCCAGCAATGGCTGGGACAGAAGCGGGTGCATGCCCAACCAGCCATCTCATTCCTCTTGCTTCAGCAAAAGCCACTGTCCAAGTGCTGCTTCTCTTTTCCCTTCTCCATTTTTAAAATTCAGTTATGTTGTAATTTCTTGCACAAACACTCCCTATGCAGTGTTCCAATTCCTCACACTTGAAAGATGAAACAATAACAGGTGGCAAGGCCAGAGGCAGGCCCTGCTGGGCGCTCCAGTTGCCATGGAGACAGGCAAGGCCTACCAGGGACAAGTGCTGGTGGCAGGGGGCCAAGCGATGGCACATGGGGGCACTTAGGCTATAGGTTGGGATAATATCTCATCAAGTCCTTCAAGGGGCTTGACGACCCTGGGCTCAGGCTCTTGGCTGGTGTTTTGTTGCGCAGGCAGCCAAACATTGGACTCAGTGAGAAAAAGGGAGGAGGCAGAAAGGAAAACTGAGTCCCTGTTTCAGACAAAGAGTCTTGCAGGTTAAAAAGCAACGACAGTAAACCGACCAAAAAAAATATAAAATAAAAGGCAAACCCTTTTTCCTCCATCACAGAGTACATTGACTTGATTCAGGTCTACATGCAGGTTTCTGTGGTCTCTATTGTGCTCTGCAAATTTTTGTTGCAAACAGACTAAATGGCCTGATTCAAAGCCTTTCAAATTGAATTGAAAACCTCCAGTGGCCTTTATTGGTTTTGGATCAAGCCCAGAAGAAACAGGTAAGAGCTGGACAAAATGTGCTAGGAATGAGCCCTTTGGGAGCACATGTATGTCTGACTGTAGTCAATTCACTGTAATCATTTGAATAAATGATGCACAGCCCCCGACTCTCACAGCAAGGCCCCTCATTCTCCTGCCTTTCCAGGAGTGTGTGATAGGATGAAAGATAGGGATAATCATGGTATCATAGTATCAGTCAGGGTTGGAAGGGACCACAAGGATCATCTAGTACCAACCCCCCTGCCACCGGCAGGGACACCCCACACTAGATCAGGCTGGCCAGAGCCTCATCCAGCCTGGGCTTAAACACCTCCAGGGACAGGGCCTCAACCACCTCCCTGGACAACATACATACATACGTACATACATATATACATACATACATAACATACTACTGAACTTAGATGCACAGTTTAAGCTATAGATAGACTGAAGAAATATATGTGACTGTGATTTGGTACCAAGGAATAGAGAAAAACGTTTTCCTTTTAAGCACTGGTTCCGGCTTGATTTGTAATGATTGTGATCCAAATCATCAAAATAACTTCACTCAGAAATCAGAAAATTGGAAAGTGATATGGTTCTATTTGTTTTGGGGTTTGTCTATATGTATTTAAGGTTCAAATTTTGAAGGAAAGCTATTTAAAATATCTGTATTCTGAATTTTCTCATTTAAAAAAAAAAAACCCAGGGACAATATTTGCTTCTGAGCTTGCCTTCCATTCAAGATATTCTCTGCAGCTGTGAGAGTTAGAAAACTCAGATTCTTCTTAAGTCACATGGCTCCAGGAGGTGATGTAGAAGAGAAAAATCCCAATTTCCTCATGTTAATTATCACAGTATCACAGTATCACTAAGGTTGGAAGAGACCTCAAAGATCATGGAGTCCAATGTGTCACCACAGACCTCATGACTAGACCATGGCACCAAGTGCCACATTCAATCCCCTCTTGAACACCTCCACGGATGGTGACTCCACCAGCTCCCTGGGCAGCACATTCCAATGACGAATGACTCTCACGATGAAGAACTTTCTCCTCACCTCAAGCCTAAACTTCCCCTGGTGCAGCTTTAGACTGTGTCCTCTTGTTCTGGTGTTGGTTGCTAGAGAGAAGAGACCAGCCCCTTCCTGGCTACAACCACCTTTCAGGTAGTTGTAGAGAGCAATGAGGTCATCCCTGAGCCTCCTCTTTTCCAAGCTAAACAATCCCAGCTCCCTCAGCCTCTCCTCATAGGGCTTGTGCTGAAGGCCTCTCCCTAGCCTTGTTGCCCTTCTCTGGACACGTTCAAGTGTCTCGATGTCCTTCCTGAACTGTGGGGCCCAGAACTGGACTCACTACTCAAGGTGTGGCCTAACCACTGCAGAGTACAGAGGCACAAAGAAGGAGTTTGCTTTCATTGTTAATGTGAAACCATGAGGAAGATAACTTCCAGAATTTTTGATTAGTTCGGGAGCTAGAACTCCATGTAGAGCCCTTGTCTTTCAAATCAAGAAGGCATATTAGTTATTTTAGATATATAAATTGGGCCAATTTGTTTATATTTTTAGATTGTTGTCTACAGAACAAAGTCACTGGGTGATACTCTAGGGAATTTATTTAATTTACGCTAGAGGATTTATTTAATTTACAGTGCTTATTTTACATGAAGGCTCCTGTGAATGATGGTGCCACATTTTAAGCAGGTCTTTATTCTACTTAGCTTGGTGTAGTCTGAAAGTAACTTGATTAGGTTAAGGAAAAAAAACCCAAAACCAAACAAAACCCAAACTATTCAAAATGAGCACGTGTGAAAGTTATTTGGAAATATTGTGACTTCATTTTCACTCTGCATCTTCTCATGAATCAGCTTTCAGTTATGGAGAAAGTATCATCTGAACTGTTTCCCCTTAATCCATTTTTAAACATATCTTAAAAAATTGTGTACTCTTTATTTATTTTTGAGGTAGAGGTAGTTTGAGACAGAGCCTTTGATGAAACTAGAAAGTGACACTGAGTTGAAATGGCAAGGGGCACTGATTCAAATGCATTCCCTATGAGCACACCTTAGCTCAGGCAGCACTTCTCAAAGCTCCTTAGAGCTTTTGATCTGTTGTTGCAGTTTGTAATGTAAAAGAAAATCAGAGGAGTTTTGAGTAAGTTGGTACAAGACCATGGTTACTTTTCAAGCCTTTGCTTTAAAACAGTTTTTCATTCTGGGTGAACATTTTGGGGACAAAATCCTTGGTTGTAGTCTCACCTGATCCAAATGGCTGTGCTCACTGCTAGTGAGTTACTCCTCATTAGCTCAGCTGTAGTATGGCCTAAGCTAGCACCTTCTACTTTGTGATTAACATGTGCAAAAAGAGAGGATACCTAGTTAATCACTATGTTTCTTATGAAAAGCAGCAGCACATTAACCTCTGGTAATTTAATTACTTTCACTTGTGAATCCATTCCCATACTTACCTTTGTAACTAGTTTTATTAAGGGTGGGATTTGGGTTGGGCTTTATGTTCATGATACCCTTCCCATGAATATTGCATGTTACATCTTGCTGTCTTTGCTTTGTTACTGAATTCCCTCATCATTTGTGAACTTCAGTAAAATATAACTAAAAACTCCAAGGACATACACAAAAAGATCCTTTGAAAGTAAGAACTCTGCCTACTATCATCTGGAAGTCTCTTTATTCTCAGTCCTTCTGTGATTTAGCCCGCGGCTTAATTCACTGTACAGTACTGATCAAGAAAATAAGCTTGAGTCAGGTTTGATTCTAGTTTTTGCACCTGTTAGAACAAAAAAACATTGAAGAGAACAACGTTGGGTAGCTTATTTGGTTCTAGAGATACGTGCATCGTTGATGTAACACCAGGAATTTCTCATCTGTGTATGATTTTTCAGGCCTCATACCTGTCATATTCAGCTGAGCCAGATCCATGTCTTTGCAACAAGCAATAAATGAGCACACAGGCACTCACATTAAACATTAAATTAAATTGAAAGAAAAAGAGAAAAGGAAATAGAAAGGAAGTGATGCTTATTCTCCTGCCAGTACTCTAGGAGAATCCCTTCAGCTTTATCGCAGTCTGTGAATGCCTCTACCTGTCTCACACACTGCAGATGAATTGGTCAGTGTATGTATTTCTACAAGGTCCCCTGTCCACTTTGACAATCATTGGATTTTAGGGTCAGAAGCTGCATAGCAATAAGTAAGTCAGTATATACAGAGTATTAAGTCAATTATACCATTCCGAGCAGTGGTAGAAGCGGAGCTCTTTCCCAGGTCCTCTGGTCAGCACCTCGAATGCTTGTTTTCATTTGTGGCTTCACCGCGGAATCCTTGAGTGTTTGTGAGAGAGCCAGTTCATCGCTTTACCTCCAAGTCTTTCAGCTGTAAAATGCAATGTGGCCTCCTCACCACAAGCAGTAATTAGGGCTCAGCCACACTTTGGTTAGAGTCAATAGCAAAAGAGGCTTTTGACCTCTTTGAAGGTTAATATTACTATCTTAGTATCTCTAAGACGCTTTAAGAAACTTGGATGAAAGGTGACATGACATATTAAGGACCAAACAAACAAAGAAGGTCACTGAATGCAGAGACTGCTGAGTCTGCATTGCACATGGCCTGTGTGTAGATGCAGCACAATACAAAGAAGCAATTACTTAGCTTTTTCAGAATGGGGTTGTACTGGGAAAAATAATTGCTAGGGAGATCTGCTTTTTATACACAAAATACGTACAAGTAGCAACTTTATGATCATTTTGTTGCAGCTCTTAAAATGAGCGGGTGCAGTAGGCTTTCACCTGGTTCCTGTTCTTATTTTGCTTCTCTTGCACGCACATGTTACATGCCTTTCTGCTAACAAGCAAAATGCTAACCAAATACTGGGAGATTCTCTCTGGTTTTGGAAGAACTGGCACTCCGCTAACCAGGACCACTTCAGAGCAAAGTCCATTGTTTAGTAAATAGTGTTAGGGACTCAGTGACCATGCAGGAAGATATTGATGTGTTTGCAGCCTTACAGATTTTATTTTTCAGTTGTATTTTTTCAACTGCACCTTACCTGCAGTCTTTCAGTTACTAATCTCCAAAAAGCTCAGCTAATCAACAGCTGGAAATAACTGAATAACTACATACACCAAAACCAGAAAAGCAGATTGAACTTGGAGGAAATCTTAATTTTAAGTGTATGCCTTGGACTGCTACCAGAAGCCCTTTAAGAATGTCATTGTTCTTTGGGGGAAATTTGGATGTGGACAAAAAGACCATTAATAAAGGCTGTCAAAGCATCTGTTAAAAATCTGCAAGTTACAAAACATGCATTAAAAAGATAATTAAATATAGATGGTACAGTTTAAAGGTCTTCATTTTCTAGTTTGTGGAAATTTTCATGGGGTAGGGTTAGGCTGGGTATACCACTGGTATTTCTAAGTTGAAAAAGGAGAAACATGAAGACCAACTCTTCTCTCCACTCCCCTCTCCCTTCCCCGGTTTCTAGTAAAAGTGTACATGAACAAGAAGCTTTCCCTCTCTGGAGAGCACAGGAGGAAAATGGCAGTTGTGAGTGAGGACGAAAAGCACATTGCTGTTCTGCTCAACTGAGAGGCATACAGAAGACCTCTGCCCTTCTCTCCTTTCTAGGGGGTACTGCCTCTTTTTCTACTTAAGATCCACTGTATGTCTGTTCCTTTCCAACTCTTCCTATCAGGAAAATAAGAATGTAACTTTTCTCCTTTTCCCTTTTTTCCCCTTTTTCTGTCTGAAAGAGTTTTTAACTCTTTTAACTCCAGGCTGAGTCTTTATGCTGGCATGGAGTGTTGGAACTACTCCTCTCCCTGCTCTTCCTACAGGATGTGTATCTTAACCCTTGGGTGAAGAGCACCAACAAATAGCTTTGCTTGTGAATATTCATGGGCATTTGAATCAAAGTATTGACTAAGAACACCTTGCTACTTGAAGTAAGCCCAGTTAGGGTATCTATCCCCCAATCTTCCTACTGTTGATTTATTTTGTTTTGGGTTTTTTTGTATTTTTCCTTTCTGAACATGGGTTTATGATTATGACTGCTGTGTGAAAAACTAGGCTTGGCTTACTGACAGTGTAGGTCTGATTTTACATTAGGGACTTTTTCTGTGCTTGTGCATGTTATGAAGTGCCCAAGCTGTCAGGGGACTGAATTTCTGGCAGCAGGGCCTTGTGAGGGACCAGCCCAATTGGTATTAAAAATTAAGTGCATTTCAGGCAAAAGAGATGCAACACAGGGTGTACTTCATGTGGAGGTAATTTATACAGTTCCTACATCGGTCTGATTGCCAATATTTTGGGAAGACTGTGGCCTACAAACTCACCAAGTTAACTTCATATAAAGAAGGGGGAAATGTAAAAATGAAATGGTCTTTAAGTAAACTTGATTTCTAACCCAACTGCAGCCCAGAAAGGACCAGACGGGGTCATCATTCCCAATAACTACTGTGACTTCTGCCTTGGAGGCTCCAACATGAACAAAAAAAGTGGCCGGCCTGAGGAACTTGTATCGTGCTCAGACTGTGGGCGCTCTGGTAGGTGACTCCTCCTTGTATCTTGCTTGTACAAAGGCATTTATGTGATACGGTTTTTGCTGCTTCTGAAGCTTTTGAAGAAAGGCAGCACATTTGGGAGGGAATAGATGTCTGGTTTTGTGAAGAAAGGAGCACTGTGAAATTTTCATTCAGATAACCTGTTGTGGGATTCACATTTTTAAGCTAATGGGGTCTTACGAAAGAATCAAGTCTTAATGTATGTATTGGCTGCTATGAAACCTTGGTACATGTAGTAGTTGTTCTTGAAATGGAAGGAGAAAATCCTATGACAATGTTAAAGAATGCTCTCTGTCTTCAAATGCTGCAATTACAACTATAAATTACTTACAAGATTTATGAAAGTTGCATGACAAGCATTTCCATTGATTACACATTTCATGCATTTCTTCATCCAAAAAAGAAAGAGGGAGGAAATTACAGGGTAGGGATGGGGGTAGCTGTCAAGAATTATCCTCTTACAAGATGACTATCATTAATTTTGTTTAAAGAGGTTTTTATTTGTCCTTTTTCTTCCCTTCTCTCTCTTTCCCTTTTTTTTTAATGTAGACAATTGTGTCTTTCCCATTCTGAGCTGTCTTTATTTCTGAACTGTTTTCTTCTTTCTTCTTCTTCTTTTTTTTTGTAATTTGTTCTCTCTTTTTTTTTTTTTTTTTTTTTTTTTTTTTTTTAAATTGGGAAATTTTATCCCAGCTGAGCAGTTATTTATAGCTTGCGTGGGAGGTGATGGTGCTGGTAGAGGGAATTGGAGACCTTTAACGATTCCGTATTCCAGCTTTGGTCCGAGTTTCCAGTTGTGAATATTTTTTTTTTGGTCAGTAATGATCCTAGTGGTGATAAGAGCATCACATGGAAATCTGAAAACCAAAGAGATCTGGAAATTCATTATGCTGCTGCTCCTTCTGTACTGTAGTCACCAAAAGACGTCTGTTGCGTGATGGCTGAAATTTGATGTGGAGTGTTCTTGTGCTAAGGGAATGGCCTTAATTTTTTTGCTCCTGCTGAAAATCATAGTAAGCCTTTTACCACATTCAGTGGTAGCAGGAATAGACTCTCACTGACAAATTGCCTTCTGCAGTTGTTCTGACCTTTGAAGATGTTTTGAAGTGATACTGACTGGTCATCAGAGGACCAATGGCAACCCCTTTGGTTTTCTCCAGGGACATCTTTACAAATGCTGTGCAGTCAGGAGCATGTGCCTTTTAGCATATATGTGTTTGCTTCTTAATAACCAAAGGAGGAAGCTCCTGGGGTCTATGGTGCCTTCCCCTTGATTGTTATAGTTTAATATAAGTCATTTCAGCATTGTCCTGATACGGCACATTGAGATGGATCCATATTTTTTGCTATTTAAACATTGCTATGGTGATTATATCAGAATGTAACACAAATACGTTAATTACCTTGACTCCTTAGTGTGATAGAACAAATAGATCAGCATGTAACCTAAACTGTGCAAAATCAGTTCCATTAAATGCTATCCTTGTACAAATTCTGACCTACCTGGGTCATTCATAGGGGTCTGCAATGCTGTGACTGATGTGTGATGAAACTGATTAAGGTACAACCACACACTAATCTCTAAACTAAGACAATGAAGCCTGTTTGGTGGCTGCCATCTTTCTCTTTCTTGATAATGGAGAACATTTTCATTACGTTGAAAGAGAGGTCCTGGAAATTACATTGCATCTTCTGTTCAGAAAGTCAGTAAAATCACATCTCTACAAGGTGTTTCATCTGCCATTTATTTTGTTATATCCATTTTCTTTTTGTGAACAGGATTTAATTCTTTGTGTCTCAGGCAACGCAGGGTACTTGTTATATGGCTGATTCCTGTAGCTGTAGTGGAGACCAAACAGTTGGTTACTTAACACCATGCTACTGTTTCTGACTAATAAAATTGCCATGCCCTAAAATCTCACACTTACATTTTGCTGGGGCACAAGAGACATCTTCTTCTTTACATTTCCTGAAGAGGGAATTCGGAGGCTATACTATTAATCACATGACATGTTTGACTGAAGGGAAAAAATAAACCTCAGTTTCATGGATTGCAGTATTTAACTTCCCATTTTAGAAGTATTTTTGTTGTTGCTGTTGCTGCTACTGATGTCCTGTGTGGAGAAATTTCTGTTCTGTGGATTAACTCACACATGTTTGAACTTTTCAGCACTCCCCAAGACAGGTCACTTATCTTACTTGCTTTAGTTGTTGAACTGTGTGTATTTGTTTGGGTTAAATTTTTGTTTTTGAAGGAGACGCCATGAAATTGGAATGAAAGCATTTGTTTAGGTTACTTTCACTTAGTCTTCAAAGTGTATTTTGTCTTGTCTATAGAGGTGACTCTTTAGGAGCAGGTGAAGGACAGAGATAAAACATAGTCTCGAAGTTGATGAAATGTCTAGTGGGATACGTTTCTATAGCTGTATATTGGTGACAGTTGATGCCAGTCTGAAGGATAGTCATTGTGCTTAATGCTAACAGCGTCTTAATTACTTCTGTGGTCTAAAAATCTTTTACAATTGATCTAAGTAATCACAAGGCAATATTTTAATGTCTTTTGAAGAGAGGAAACCATGATTAACCCTTTCGCTGCCGTAGCTGTGGGCACTTGTGTTGTTTGTAGCTTTTTTTTTCCTTCGAAAGAGAAACTGATCCTCTTTTGTTTTTCTTACTGCAGTTCTACTGAGCTATGTTATTGAGGTGCGCGGGCACATACAAGTACACACCTATAAGCTTGATAGTCTAAACTGTTTAATAATAGTGATGATTAACAAAATGATGATGATGATGATGATGCCTGTTGCTTAACCCATGTGCTGATATATTCATCATACATGTCAGCTCATTTGGGAAGAGAAGGCAGGAAGGACGAAGCAGCGCCAGCACGCACTACGGAGGACTTGTTCGGTTCCACGTCAGAAAGCGACACCTCGACCTTTCATGGCTTTGACGAGGATGATGCAGAAGAGCCTCTCTTGAGCCGAGGAGGTGGCTGTGGTGGCAGCTCTCCCTCCGCAGACAAAAAGGGCGGCTGCTAAAATAACTAAAAAGACACACAAACTGAGCAATTTCCTGTCCTTTTTACTACTAGGATTATTATTACCTTTTTCTTTTTCTAATTTTAGGTCCTTGGGATTTTGTGGGTTTTTTTGTTGTTGTTATTTCTCCTGTGGGGTGTACACTGAAAGCACAAGTGTTTAAAGCTCTTGCAAACTACTTTGAAGAGACAGAAGGTTTTGATTTTCCTGGTTTTTTTTTTTTTTTGTTGTTGTTGTTTTGTTTTTCATTTTAATTTGTTTTTCTCCCACCTCCTTCCCTTCTCTTTCTCTCTGGAAACATAAAGGTGGATTTAGTATTTTTATTTTTTTTTTAATAGTGAGCAGAGTTGATTTTCTTGTCTTTTAATATATATATCAGCAAACTGCAAAAAATACAGGTGGGTTGGAGAACAGAGAGCAAACCCAAATAGGTTGTTGTTTTTTTTTAATTGTTATTATTTATATATTCTATATATTATTAGAAAAAACTACTTTTTAAATAAAACTAGAAAAAAAAACCCACACACACACACGAAAAGCAATGGACGTCTACTTGATTATAGAACTCTTTCTGGAGAACCACTGTGGGTGGACTCTATAGGAGGACAAAGAAACCCTTGATGTGATGGCTTCTACTTTTTGAGATTTTGCACTTACTTACTGTAGCACGGGGAGCTTGACTCTTCTTGTACACCTGCTACGCTTGTCTTTAACAACCTGACAGTACAAGCAGCACCATTGAAGACCGTGACCTTGGGGAACACACTTCCATCCTTCCTTTGGATACCTTTACACTCAATAGATTTCTTCCTACCTGCACCCCTTCATGTCTTCCTCACTCTGTTCTACCTTTTTTGGTTTTGTTTTGGTTTTGCCTTTTCCTTCACTTTTCACTTCACGGACAGCAATTTCCAAGCATAGGGATGGAATATGAATGGGAATTCATAGACATGAAAGACAAAACAGATGGAGCAGCCGAATTATGGAAGAAATTATATGGAAAAATACCTCACCTATACCTTTCTTTCAATTTTTAAATTATAATTCACAGCATTTTTTTTTCCTGTGTCGCCCAATTTTTTCTCTCTGTAGTGTCTTGTGAGACACTGTTTGTTTTTCAATAGCTTCTCTTGAAATAAACCAAAGCAATACTCATTAAAGTTCCAAGGGCAATGGAGAAGAGAGTGACTCCCTTCCCAGCAACTTTCCCAGAAAGGAGGAAACATGCAGCAGGATTTGAAAGGTACGTCTGAGATGAAATGTCTTGCACTCAATTGTGAAATCTCTGTGCACTGGATACTCAACAGACCCTTGACTGAGCTTTGTTGCGGGAGTAAGTCCCATGGATTAAATTGTGTTGTGACTATGCACCACATCCACGCCCCTGGTGAAGCTAATGGAAATTTCGTGGGAGCAGGATCCAGAAGTGATTCAAAAGGAGTCAGTATGTAGGCTACACATTGCTGTCCTAATGCAGGCAAAAGTCTTCCTGGAGCAGGGGCAAGATTAGGTTCTAAGGATACATTTTTACTGACGTATATAATGCCAAATAAATCATAACCTCATTTAAATCAGAGGCACAATAGATGTGCCTAATCCTTAAACTGAAGGTGTGTGGTTTTGATACTAGAATAAAATCCTCAGCTTGGCAATGAAGACTTTGTATATATATATTGTTCTAGTGCATAAATGAAGCCTACGCAAATGGATTCCACTCCTTCTGGTTCTTTTGCTGGGGTAGTCCAGCACTGTCTGTGAGAGCTCTGACAATGTTTTTCTCCCTTATAAACCTTAAACAGGAGAGAAAAGAGCAAGTCTCTAATTATTTTATTGTTCACTTTAGGCACGGAATAAGCAGTAGCCAGATTCTTCTTTTGGGTACATGGGAAATAAATCCAGGATACATTATAACTGATGTCTAGATAACACCAATAATCTGCCTTCAGAATGGTGCTACAAACCATCACAAAATATCTTTGTGTGTTTATACTGTAGGACAGCACATGCCAGAGCCATGTACACCTGTCAGGAGAAAGTCTTGCTTAAGATTTCCCTGTGCTGATAATACTTTCTTGTTGCTGTTCTGTGCCTGTTGGTGTATTATAGTCATTCAAGTGTCAAATCAATAGTATTTTGACCTGATGCAGTACTTTGATAAAAGCATTAATTCTTTCCACAACCAGTCCTTGCTCCTCTGAAATAATGCAAAATACATTTGAAGTATTTTGCCAGTCTTCTGTATTTGCAAAAACCTCAAAGTTTCAATGTTTTCCAGGAGTGAGATGCAGGCATTCAGGCATCTGCTTTTCCAAATTCCCTGAAAGAGTTAGGACCTAATTTGCATATCTGTATCATTCTATATATGTGTGTGTGTGTGTGTAAAAATATATCAGAAATGTATATATGCAGGCACATACACACAGGGGGAATGCACACATTAAAATAAACAGTAACAGAAGTCAGGATGGAAGGCACTTCCCAACCAAGGGGAATGGGTGGAACCAGTCCTTGTGTGAGGTATCAGGGCTCACTTGTTCCATGTTGATCTTCCTGTTAGCAAAGAGTAATATCAGTGAAGTCCAGTGGATTTTGTCTGAACTTATGCCAATTTAACTGAGAGCAGAATCTGATCTAGAAGTAGAGGAATTCTCAGTTCTGAAAAAAACACCACAATCCTGAAATGTTATAGATTTAAAAAACTTAAGTTCAAACTGGTTTGCTCTGCTGCTCCTGCCCTTCAATCCCTGCACTTACACTTGTGGCATTAGTACTGCATTTTCTACTGTCATTTTTCTTCCATTCTTTCACCTTTCTGTTGCTACTCTGTGTCATGCCCATATGGACAACAGGGAGAATAGGGAGGGAGTGAGTACCTACCCATGTAGCAGTCTTGTCATACAGGTTAAGAAAAGAGTTTAAATCTTACCCAGCGTTCCCTAAAATTACAATTACTTTGATGAAGAAAGGCTCACAGGAGTAATTAAGACTTGAATTATCAAGGACTTGAAGAGAGCTCAGTTTTCAGTTGTCTACCTTTTCTTGCCTGAAAGGTGTAGGCTTGAAACAATTGGAACCAGCCACCTGCACCTGGCCACTGGTGGCAGCAGCACAGAGCTCAGCATTTACTAAGTATCATATTTACACAGGTTCTTGCATGCTGTTACAGCCCATCCTGAGCTCCATGCTGCTGTGCTGACTGTAGTCCTTGCAGCAGCTGAGCTAGCCAGCTGAAACCTACCTAGGTATGACTTTCTGAAGAACTCCACTCACAGCACCAACTGCAGAATAGGCATACTCTAAACATAAATTTTTCCAAGCAGAGTCTTTACCATTGTCTTCTGTGAACCATGCCTAACACATTCTGGGCTCTTCTGAAATACAAACAAGAATCAGATGCTCATAATTCATTGAGTCTTGATTTGGTTTCACAAATGCAGTTACTATAACAATGCATACAGTTTAATCCTTTTGCATCCTAACCACCCATCTTTGTGACAACCAAGTAGTGCAGTACCCTCAGGAAAGAAGCCACAACAGCTCAGAGAGTGCATAAAAATTGCCAGCTGACATTTATTACAGATAGCATAGAAAAATATCCATCACTGTTCTCTATACCACTAATGTATGTAGGGGCACTCACTGGTTCAATCTCGTGGTGAGTGAGGAAGAAAGGTAAAATAAATTCATCATTATGGAAAGTGGAGTAGTCCTTGAATTACTCAAGACTGAGATAACCAACCTGAGTTTGGTCCAGCAGGCTGATCATTGTGGTACTGATGATAAAGGCATTGTTCATACCAAGGAAATTAAGACATAGAGATGGAAGCTAAAAGAGTACCTGGTAAAGTTAGGTTGTAAAGTAGTGTTAACTGTGAATACTGAACAGAGTGTTGATATGGAAATTAAATGCTCTCAGGGCAGGTACTGCTGGAGTGAAGACTTGAGAGAAGACTGGAAATAGGGAAAGGAGATTGGTGGTTTGTAAGTCAAAGATGAAAGCAAAGCAAACATGACACCCTCTCAGGTAGAGGAGGGGAAGATGACATTAATACATGGGAGGAAATTTTGTAAGTGCAAAGAAGGAAAAAATAAAAATAAGGGGCTTGACACTTAGTGTAGCCAGGTCAGAGAGAACTGAACAGGGTCAATTACTTCTTCAAAGACACATAAGTCCCAAACCAAAATTGGAAGGCATACAGAGTTTTCAGTGTGATTCTGGGTTGTACTTGTAAAAATACACTCATCTTTGACATCAGAAAGGAATGTGATGCTCTGTATTCCCCAGCGATTTTTAGCAGTTCAATGAGACCTGCTGTTCTGAGCTTCATAAGGAGATCTTTGAAGGTGCAGTCCTCCTAATCCTAAACCTGGCTTTTCCAGTCCTCCTTAAATACATCCTTCCTGCTAGAGGAAAGTTAACACAAGGCTGCCCAATGATTCTCCTGAAACATATCAGAACTGTAGAATGGTTTGGGCTGACAGGGACCTTAAAGATCATCTAGCTCCACATTCCTCCTATGGGCAGGGACATCTTCCACTAAACCAGACTGCTTAAAGCCCCATCCAATCTGGCCTTGAACACTTCCACAGAGTGGGTATCCACAACCTCTCTTGGCAACCTGTTCCAACACCTCCCCTCTCTCAGAGAAAAGAATTTCTTTTTTTGTATCTGAACTAAACCAGCCCTTTTTCAGTTTAAAACCATTGCTCCTTGTTCTATCCCTACATGCCCTTCTATGCTCCCACACAACCCATGAACAAAATAAAACAGCTCTGGTGTGAAATGTGAACAAAGGGGTGTTTCATTTCAGGCCCTAAATTCAGACTTTTTCTGTGTTTATTTATGTGAGCTGTCTTCTTAGACACCTTTCTACTGCTTCATACTAAAGGATCTTAGAAAAGACACACAATTTCCTGAGCCATCCTCTGCAAATTCTGATTCGTGGATGGAAGCAGGAGAAATAAGGAAGTGATGTGCTGCTTGAAGGGTGGATTAGTAGGAAGAAAGGTTACGTAGAGTGTGCTCTCATCATTAGCACTTTCCCTTTTGTGGCACCTACTTGACATTTTAGCAGGGACAGACTTCAGCTCTTTCATGAAAAGAGTATAAATTTTTAAGCGTGATATATTGGGAAAATTTTATGAAAAAGCAAGATTTTGGCATAAAAATTAAAAAGCAAAAGGTGACCGTGAGGCACATGACAGAACAGGGATGGAACCAGAAACCATTTTGCTTCATTTTGCATCTCTTTCCTCCACCCAGGCACCCCTCAGTTTTGTGGGTTGGATATGTAATGGTGCTTGGAATAACACTGTACATCTGTGGTAAGGTCATAAATGATGAGCTGAGCCTGCTGAAACAAAGTCCAGAGAGAACTTTGCCACTGGCTTCAGAAGGATTAGCACTGGGCTTTCTTAGTTATTGCTTTTATTGGATGGAACCTCACTTAATATGCTTGCTAGTATGGTGCAGACAAGCTCTGAGATGGTCATTTGTTTCAGCAGAATGTCATTAGAGTCCCCTCCCCGCATTGTTTTGCCTTTGAGCTTTTACATTAGTTATTCGGTTTTGAGTTCCAGTTTGCCATTTTACAGACCTCAGCTCAGGCTCTTGATTGAAGACAGAGGCTCAGTTTGCTGCCTGCTGATGCATGGAGCAAATGAGAACTTCAGCAGAGAGTTGCTGAGTCCAGGCTGCCTGCTTTGCCTTTCTTTGGTTAGTTCTTATAGTGATATTTTGAGATGGGCCCTATAACTATAATTCAAATAGCATCAAACCATGGAGCTTTCAAAGCCTGGCTCCTCATGCGAGTTGCCTCTTCCCCCTGGCAAGCAGTTGTACTGAACCAGTTCCTCAAGCAAACATTGTGTTGACCCCACTGGGAGTCGTCGTTATTAAAACTGCAGAATAGTCCCAGTGTGTTTTGTGCTGAAACATGTAGATGTTTCCAATAAACACCCATTTCTTGTTCTCCATGATTTTTTCTTATTTATATACAATTTGTAGCTATGAGTACATGTAAAGCATGAGGCACATGCATGTGTTCATGCTGGCATGGGGCTGTTTTGACAAACCCTCACAGTGCAGGAATGTAGCCAGGCTGAAGTTTTGCTGACTGAGCCATTACAATAAACCCAACCAACCTTTGTTCTCTTTGCCAGATATCTACCAGGGCTGAAAAAAACCCAACCCCTATAAATACTATGAAATACTGAAATTGGGTTGAAACTATTTTCATGTGCCTGTCTGTATTTCCATGAGTGTTAAGTTGCCAATTTCAGAGCAGACAAACTAATAATGTTTAGGAAAAAACCAAACCTGTCTGCTGCAGGTTTAAGTTCTGATAGTCCTGTTAAGGGTATGCTGCCACTTCGTAGCTTGGAGTTGTACTTTTAGTCATTGGCAGTTTCTAGGATTTTGGACCCTCATGTTCTCCAGAACTAGTAAGAGAGGTTTGGGGAAGACATCTGGAGATGTACTTGCATTTTGTGGAAATAAAGAGATTGTTTTATTACCTAATACTACTGAGGAACTTAGAAATATGTAATTTAGCTAATTCATGGATTAAGTGCAATTTAAAAGGCAGTTTCATCTATTTCCAGAAGTTATCACATTGCTGCCACCCTACGTGCATTGTTCAGACTTGTAAAAATGTCTTTTGTGCAGCACTGCACACACTTGTGGCTCTGTACAGATAATTAGTAATACAGCAAGGTAATCAGAGCAGGATTTCATAAGTAAAGGTCTTAATCTGTAGTGAAGAGACCGCTATCTAAACTGTGTGATGAAGGTGATTTAATGATGTTCACAGTAAAAAAGACTGACAGCATTTGGTGCCTTTCTTTTGGATGTGCTCCTTCATATCCCATTAGCTTTGTATTTGCTCATGGCTCCCTTGGTCAGCTGAGTCTGTTGAGCTGTATTTTCAAAGGACTAGAATGCAAGCTATGTCAGAAGGTTTGTTTGTGCTGCTTCTGGGTTTTTGTTCTGAACACTTGCTTTCGTTGTCGGAGTTTGTTTAGTTTTACTTTCTATTGCCTTTTCCTCTGCAGTCAGCCCTGCCCTCATGGACTCCAGCAGCCTTCAAGCAAGACGTTTCAGAAGAAGGCCGAGAGAAACCAGGATGCTTTGATACTTCTCCTCTCCTTGCCCTGACCCTTCTGTACCCGTGTTTCATCTGACACAGGAGCCTGGACTGTGGGAAGTCAGCTGCCAACTGTTGACAGAAGTTCTGGGGATGCCCTAAGCTGGTGCAATACAAAGAAGTTTTTTCAAAGTCTTGATTTCACTTTCTTTTAAGCGTGTGTATAAACCCAGGTCAAATTGGAATTGATCCACAGTAGAACTGACTGAAAAACAAACAAACTGAAAAAAAAAAAAAGAAAAAAAAAAAGAAAAAAAAAAGAGAGACTTAACTATTTTATTTATTTCCATATTTAAGAGAGAAAAGAAGTGCTGAAGTTGCACAGTATTTTTGTTTGAAATACATTTTACTTCAGATTTTAAATGCAATTTTGTGAAGACGTGAGATTTTGAAAAGCACTTACTGTAAAATAAAGACTGAATATTTGCTTTAAGGAGAAACCTTTTTTTTTTTTAAGTAATGAAAATAAAGATCAACTCTGCTCTCTCTCTTACTTTAAAGAAGCCATTCATACATGTGCTGGGTATCTTTGTTTTTTGCAATTTGGATGTGGTAAGTGAAGATTGTTCTGGTTTACTTTCTCCTTCATGATGTTATCCTGTTAGATGCTTAAAACTTACATTGCTGTACTGTTAGGCACAAATCTGAACAAAAACTGTTGAAATAGCAAAGACCAGGCTCTGTGGCTGGACTATTTTGTTACCAGATTTTGTGTCCCATTCAAAGGACTGTCTCCTCCCAATTGGACTGATGTGTCTCTTCTGCACAGTACAAGAGGTTTGCTCTTGAGCAACTCTGAGAAATACTTCTACTGAAAGAGGCATTTAAAAAAAGGGAAACAACTCTGTTAATTTTAGTGTTGTGGGGTTTTTTTGCTTGTTTTGTTTTCTTCTTTTCTTTTCTTTTTTGCTTTGGTAACTCCACAGCTGATTGTGAGTTGGTTGTAAGGGAAATATGTAAATGTTCAAGTGCTCTTGGCACAGAGCTTCCTGTGGGAGTCAAGGATAATGCCATGTGTAGAAACCTTGTGTACTTCAGCTCATTCTTAAATGGTAGTGAACTTTGGAAAGCATATAGGTGCACCTGCATGTCAGCAGTAAACAACAGGGGGGTTACTCAGCAGGAGAAGAATGTGAGTTCCCACAGCTAACATCCTAAATTGTTGTACGTGGCAGCAGTAAGGGATGTTCACCTCCCAAATTCTAAGTTGTTTGATGTCTTCTCAGTGAAATCAGATGTTCTGCTTTGTACAAGCACTGGAGGGTTTTGTTGGCTGCCAAATCTGCTCACAGTGGATAGCTCAGGACTGTTCTCTGTCATGTGTGATACAGTCTAGTAAGGGTGCAGGATAGTCTTGCATCCTGGGAGAAAGGTATTGGACGTGGCTCTGAGATTAGCTTCTCTGTAACAAGAGTGCCAGATGGTACCTAATGGTATAGACCCAGGGTATAGACCTAGAATATAGATAGAAAAAATTATCTTATTAATGTGGCTTGTGTTGGCTCTCGGAGTGAAAAACGCTATGTCTATAAAGAGCGGATACTGACTAGGTGAAGCTGCCAGACAGCCCGATCCCGCGTTGTGTTTCTTGCACACCTAAACCTCAAACTCATCTCATTGAGAGGTTTCTATGTGTCAGTAGCAGCAGATTTTGTCCTCTTCTCCCTTCCCCTTCTCCTGCTTCTTCCCAGATTAACACATAGGGGCAAAAATAAAAATGTGAGGTGTCTGGTCGGCCTGGGTCCTGCTCCTATTAAACTAAATGACAGAATTTATATCCTTATTGGTCTCTGTAGCAGGATAATTTAGTTTTGTTCATTTTGCTGGTTTCTAAACGTGCAGTGGTGAACTGCCTCTAGAGAAAAGAAGAAATCAGATCTTATTTCGTCGGAATATAACAAGACGCACAACTGAGATGAAGATTTGCAAACTGTAGGGTCTGTGTTCAGTTTGTGTAATATTCCTTCCAAATAAAAGTTCTGCTTCCAACCTCCCTATTGTATATTCCTCTGTAAATATTACTTTATCAAAGCGATTCCACAAAGTCTTTTTTTAGTGCAAATAATCTTCCTTTAAGAAGACGCTGTTGAATAACGTACTTGTACATATAATTTTCTAAGCTCTCCATTGTTTATAATGCTCTATTTGAAGCAAAAAATAAAACTTCCTCCTCTGTTGATTTTGCTTCCCTTTTCCATTTTGTAAATGATTACTTTTGTCCCTGGATTTTGTTTTGTGTTTCTTAATGAGGCAGGACGTTAACCAAGATTTCTCTTCCTTTTCACTTCCACTCTCTTGTCTCCATTCACTGAGCTACACAAACTGGTCCTGTTACTTGCTGTAGTGCAGGTAGGCAGGAACTAAAATACTGCTTTTGTGTGTAGGACTCATTTTAAGAATGTTTCCTGTCATTTGGTGATAATAGAGGATCTTCCTAAATGTGTTTGTATTTTAATAACATTCCTAATGAGATTAATAGTTACATTAAGTTAATTTAGAGTCAGTCTAAATTAGCTGATTAGTGGTGTCTAAATTATATGAGAGCTTTTTGCGTAGATTTTAGTGGCATTGCTTTAAGGAATCCTAACCCTGCATATGCTATTTCCCTTTCCAGTCACTGGAGTAACTAGAAAGAGTGGTTCCCTTTGCTGCATTTCACAGTGCAGGCATGAACCCTTCATTTCCCTTTACACATGTTAGATTAGTTGTATCGTTGTAAAAGATGGAAAGAAAAAGAGGAGATACTGTTTCAGATGAGATGTCATCTATTTAGGAACCTCTATGTGTCCTCTTCTCTAATAGGCCTGCTGTCATTTTTATGAAGCTCTGTTGCCTTTCCTCTGCCTTCCCATCAGTTTCTCTGCTCCCAGTAGAGGCTATAGATGGCCCTTTTTACTTTGGCAGCTGCTTGCAAAAATAGCAGCTGATGTGTAGTTTTCACAAGTTCTTCTGATGAGTGTATAGATCTTTCAGAGCAGTGAACTGTTCCCCCAGCAGATTAAATGGCAAATTAGTCCTAAAGAACATCTTAGAAATCCAGCAATGGAGGAATCATACCATCTTGTATGGATGGGCTCCTCCCTGCCTGATTTTTAACAGTTGTATGTGACAGAATGTGTCATTGCAGCAGAGGATTAACTATTCTTGGTCTTTTTTATAGCCTTTCCCTATAAAGTTTTATTTTCCAGATGTGTAATTTTAATTTCCATTCATGTTTTGTTTCTTCACTCTTTCTTCAGGTGAATATGATTTGAAAACTTCACTACTTTCTTCCAGACTATCTTCACCTGTGCAAAGCCTTTGACCATTGGCTGTGCAAAGCCTTTGACCATTGGAGGAAGGTGGAAATCAAAAGGCAGTTTCAGCTGCCTTTGCTGTTCTGCCTCACTGTAGCTCTTGGAAACCTTGGACTCCTTACTGGGTTGTCCTCAGTTCTGTGGCTAAAAGATCTTTCCTAATTTTTCACCTGTTGGGCAGTGGAGACCAGAGGCAGCTGAAAAGGTGGGGTAAGATGCTAAGTGCATTTCTGAGCTGTGCAGGGAAGGTGGCTATGATACTGTCCTTAGAGCAAGTACTGGGGGATAGGATTACTGATTTTAAAGCCCCTCCTAGCAAGTTCCCGTCTCCTTTCTGCAACTTGTGCTCAGATATTTTTACAATAATCTGAGTTGCAGGCCTACAAAACTACTTTTCCACAGGCATTTCACAGGGGGCAAGTAATCTTCTTTTCCTGCCCCAAAGCTGAGAGAGGAGTGAGGCTGTGTGATGACAGATCCTGAGCCCCTGGGCATTGCTGCTTTTGTTGTTCTTTTCCTAGGTCTTTCTGAGCTTTCTGCTGTGCTGCACAGGACATAGAGACCCAGATAGAGGTTGGACTGAGGGCAAAGCTGAATGCTGACAAATCAAAGAAAGGGAAGTTGAAGGAAGGAAACTGCTTGTGGCATCAGTTCACTTTTCTTGTTCAATAGGTCATCTCCCACTCTACCTTTGTTGTCATTTTCATTGTCCCCAGCATGATGGATGCAGGGGGCAGAGCTAGACATTCCTGCTAAGGTAACCAGGAGTGAAAGTGCAAGTTGAAATTGGCCTTTAGGGATGTCTTTCAATACTCTGTTTAGATGAATGGGATCCTTCCCACCACAGCAGGGCATTGTTACAGACTGTCAGACTTCAGAGAACAGCCCTGCATAAGTCCTGTTCTGAACATTTTTGTGCCATTTTCGTTGTTGTTGGGTATTTTGTTTGTTTGTTTTAGTTCTTCTTTAGCCACAAGCTTGGAAATAGAAATGTTCTACAGGAAAGTTTTAATTCTGCAGAAATTATCTCAACAGAAAAAATACCACTGTTACCTAAGCCCTGGAGGAGATTTAAGTTGGTATGCTGGTGTGCCTGGAGAAGGGTTCTTGATGATGAGAGTCACATGTGGTAGGAGGAAGGAGTGAAAACATTGGTCAGCATTGTGGCAGCTAATGGGTGCCCCCAAAGTCAGGTTTGCCTGGGCTGAGACTGAGCTGGCAAAGCTGAGGGCTGGAATTCTGAGTTCTCTGGGTGGGCTGGAAATGGCATTGTTTTTTGTGCTTTGCCCTGAACTAGAATATATTGCACTGGTTCAAAATTTGTTCCCAACTTTTGCTTGGGGGGGGGAAGTTAACTTTGCATTCTGTAGCTGTGAGCCCTACTTGCAATCAGATCCATCAGCCTAGAGATGATAAAAAACCCCACAAATCTTTTTCTAAAACAAAACTTTCAATGCTCACTGACAAGGACACAACTTCTCTGTAGCATGTTCCTTCCCTAGTGTTGAAGATGGCCTAGTAGGACCTCAGCTACACAAAGCTACTACAGAATCAGTTACTGTACCCCTTACCTTGGCTTACCCATATTGGGGCTTGATGTGCTCCTTGGAAATGATTGTAAAACTGTATTTCCTTTGCTGCACCAAAGCTGGACCTTTGCCACAGTTTAGTCCTGTCTTTGATTGTAGTGACTTAAGATGAGAACCATCCATCTGTGGTATCTTAATTTCACCAGTGTATTTTCAAGACCTGACTGCATTTTTTGCTGTTTCAACAAATGCTCGTGCTGTGTGTGTTGGAAACTTTTACTGTATCATCTGTTACTTGTTGACATTTTGTCCTTGCAGCCTGTAATTCATGATTCCATGGTGTGTGCACCATGATGGGAGAGGGATGACATTTACTTCTAAAAAAGCACAGACTTCTGGAGCACAGTGTTGTGGCTAATATTGCCATCCAGGATGTAATTAGAAATGGTTTTGTATAATGCTGTCTAAGATGGCTGTGGTAGCTCTGAATGGCCTACAAACCAACTGCACTGCAATGGGAAGGACTTTGAACACTTTGAACACTGAAGCTGGGCTGTGGGCTGAAGCTCTTGGAGCTATTGCTGCCTCAGCTGATGGATGGCATCTATGAGGAGGAACAGATATAGCTCTTTCAATGTCTTATGCTGAGTGGTTTTTTGTGGACTGGAGTTTCATTTACCAGAACTAATTCTCAGGAAGACCTTCTAGTCCATCTCTAGGTTTGCACAGGTGTCAGGAGTAATCTTTGTCCTTGGACTGAAGCCCCTTCATGTTATGCTTCTTCAGTCTTTGTTTTTAGTGTCTTGGCTTTATTGTGGACTGCAGGAAAAGAATGAACATGACCAAAGCTTTCAGATGCAGCCTTCTTTTATGAAACAGATTAGATTTTAAATAATGCTGGAAAGAGCTTTGTCAAGCACCTCTGACAGCATAGCTTGCTGATTTGAATTGCTTTCATTAGCCAACAGGCATTAACTTCTGCATATGCTGATTTCAGGAGTCAGTATTGAGGCCAACTCTTCAAGGTGAGAGGCAGTCATTGAATGGGAATAAGTTCAAAGCTGTCACTAAAGGGGTGCTTTTAATTTAGTGTCAGGTAGCCCGTGAGAGTGAGCTTTCACGTTCATGTAGCACTTGTACAGTGAAGTTTCTGTGGAGTAGTTTTAAGCCTATGTTTGAGAAATGGATGTTCTCCTGTTGGTACAAAACAGTTGCTTCACTTTGGTGCTCTGCTGGAAGTGGCTTTAATATGTTAAACAGCACTAAAGTCAAGCTCAACAACTTATTTTACAGTGCAGTAGATTCTGTAGCTGGATCTTGGCTCAAAAGTCTCTTCCATTGCTGGGATATCTGGTCTTGGGCTTCTTAAAGTACAGGCTTCAGCTCTTCTCAGGTCATTTAATACCAGCTCTGTCTCTGAATATGTCCACCAGCTTGGAGGCTTAGGACAGTTTTTAAGTATCCACAAACTCTTGAATTTAAATTCTGATTTCTGTGTACTCTGCAGATATCCAGATGGTCCACAGAATGTATTCTTTCACCTGGAGAAAAAGCACCTTCCCTGGGTTAGGAAACTTCATTCCCTTTTGTGGCAATGCCAGCGGCGAGCAGTGTGAGCAATCTGGCAGTGCAGGCCTAGAGCCTGCCATGGTGGTAGGCCATGCTCAGCATAAGTGCAGAGCCAGCTAGCAGTGTAGCAAAACAGTGCTGTGCCTGCAGCATGTAACTAAAGCAGGACACTGGTAGCTATAAACACAGAAAGTTATCTTGGAACAACAGGACATGCGCCTGCATCAACAACCTCATGTGTCGTTAGTAGTTGGATCAATAATCTATAACAGTGCAGCGTGTGGTCACTCATAGGGAACCAATGAAGCCATGCCAACAAGGCTCTCTGAGTTTATATAAGTTGTAGAAGTTCCCTTGATACACACTTCTGCCTTTCCTTTCCCTTCTTCTTCGTTGCTTTACTTTACTGTGCTATACTCACACTATAGGCCTACAATGCTGGAACAATAAAGGAACAATACGCGATCATATTGGTCAGCTGTATTGACTCCAATCTCCGTTCCATTACCCTTTGTAAGAGCAAGCCAGCCTCTTCATTAATTAGCTCTCCAAGACCCTGTCCTCACTTCCATTAAGGTTGAACTTTCACAAACACTTGGTATCTGAAAGAAACAAAATGGAGAAGAATTTCCTAACAACGTCTGCATTCATTAGATTCCTCTGTGACTGTCTACATATTTACAGGTCTGTCATTACCTGAGGAGCTGGTCTCCATTAGGCTCAGAGCAGCTGTCATTGAAACTTGCCAAGCATCTCATGGGTGATGAGATCATACCTAACAGTGAACACTGCAGGTGATGGGCACTCTCAACAGCTGTTAAAGGTGAGAGGAGTTGGGGTGCCCAGAACCTGGTCAGATCAACCTGTAAGAGAGGAATTTCCAACTTCTTTGCCATTAAGAGAACCACTGACCAACAGTCTCTCTAGCCATTGTAGCAGCCAGCTAAGAGCAGGGTTGGAACACTCACAAATCCCCACAGTACTGGGGAAGATAATTTTCTGGCATTAAATGCACTAATATTCTCCTGTTGTATAGACTCTCTTAAGCAGCTTCTCTAGTGCTGAAAAGTAGCAGGACTAAGTGAACTGTTTAATGAGGGACATTTGTGTCCAGTGCTGTGAAACTAGCTCATTTCTTGTGTAGTCTGGTATGATATTGACCTCCTATTAAGCATTAGGTGTGTAGGTTAAAGCAATGCTACTCATTTGCTACAGGCTGAAGAGTGGCCTGCACCTTGGTTTGGCTGATCTGCAGTAGAAGGTCTGATGAGCTCTGAGAAAGCAG
Source organism: Melanerpes formicivorus (assembly GCF_026170545.1). Lineage (NCBI taxonomy): Eukaryota > Metazoa > Chordata > Aves > Piciformes > Picidae > Melanerpes > Melanerpes formicivorus. The sequence goes on along the minus strand of NW_027142414.1, from coordinate 3,116,527 downwards.
ATTGTGGCTTTAATCCAGGGTTTTTCCAGTGGAAAAAACCCCAACCACCCAAACCAAAAGAGTCCTACTGTTTTGGTGTCTCTGGCAGTGTTTTGTTGGACAGTTGGTCAAAAAGACCAGTTCAAATAACTGAGCTGAAAAGTACCATGGTGAGGAGAAAAGATTTTGGTTTGGTTTGAAATGAAATGTGTTCTCTTTTTCTCAGTGAAATGACTCTTTCCCACTGCCAAGTGTGTGCAGGCTTGAATGAAACATTTAAATTGTGGGGACTTTTCCCCCCTCTTTAAAAGAATTCCATCAAGCTCACTTTTGAATCAAGGTATTGCTCCAAAATGGAAGTCTGGCTTCTTGTTTGTGAAACACTGGCACGAAATGTTTGATTCTTTCTGAAAAATTAGTTTCTCCCTCTGACACCTCTTAACCCTTTCTCCCCTCCTGATTGCTTCTGACCAAAACTGCTTGATTCAAATTCCCTCCTTCACTCGGATGTTTAGATCACCCTGCAATTGCATTTTTAAGGGAGTAAACTAAGACATTTCACTCCCTCCCACTGAGCATGTACAGATGCTCTGCAGGATGCGTTTATAGCTCTTACTTCCCTCTAGATATTGATGTTGCTGAGACTTTGAGGGGGAAGTGAAAACTGGATGCCTTATTGATGAAATCTCAATTGGCACTTTGAAATTCCCAAGGGGTTTAACTAGTGGAGAAGGGAAAAAAAGTCAGTAGGCAGTGGGATATCTCCAGTTCCTGGCACTGCATTACAAACAATGGAGAGTGTGCATGGAGAGCACTACCTGTTCAGCAGCCAAAAGGTTTTCTTTAAATCAATGAGAGGCTGAAGTAGCTTGCTCTAAACTGGGGGGTGGGGTGGGGTGGTGTATCTAGCTGGGTGAGGCAGCTTTGCTTGTGTCTGAACGTACAGTTAGCTTAGCAGCAGTGTAAATAATGCTTGCATGGGAAAGTCGAACTCAGACCTCTCGCATTTACAGCGTGCATGCATCGGTTACCCACCATTTACCCACCATGTGCTGGATTTGTTTACCTGGATGATACGTGTTTACCTCATGTAACAGCAATGAGGTCACTGCCTATGCAATGGCGTGGTGTCTTCTGCCTAGTTAAGTTTATTTAATATTAAAATGATGACATTTAAATAATCACTCTGGAGTTTGCCATTTGATTTGAAGTTTCTGGAAGGGTGCTGGCTGGGAATTAGCCTAGTGCCATTCCTTGATCTTTCCAGAAAGGAAGTTTGTCCAGTCATTAGTACTGCTCTCTCATTTTTCCTTTCCTCTCCCTGAATTCACCCGTGTAAACCCAGCCTACCCTGTTTTCAGTCAACAGTTACCTTCTTGGATTGGATCTTTTATGACCCACAGGGCCACACCTCTGAAGCTCTTCCTGCAGCCACCAGTGCTTGAGGAGAACCACAGTGGTGTGGAGGCATTGTCTTGATGCTCTCCAAACTGCCTGGGTGAATGTGGCCTGTTTTCAGTGATCAAATGCCTATGTCGTGAGGCATTGCCTTTGTCACACTCTCCTAACTTATCCCAGCGGAGCAGCCCCAGTTGGAGTGCCCCAGGGAAACATGTCCCATCCACTGCTGCCACCAGCTTGGACTAGGCAGAATTTGTTGGGCCAGCAGGAAAATGCTGGAGCCCTTCTTTTTGAATGCTACCTTGATAATGTGGGTATGCTGGGCAATGCCAGGAATCTCTGCAGGCATGCTGCTGTCTGTCTGTGTCAGCAGGGCAGTTTAATCCTAGGAATATTGGGGAAGGACAAGGTATTTGGACATCAAATGTGGGTTCAAGCAAGTAGCACAGTCCTTTTTCAGGTTAAAGGGAAAGGAGGAGGGGCTTTGCTGCTGTCTTGTTAATGGTGGGTTTTAACAAAGGTAAGACTCTCATGAAAGGCTATTCAGGCTGCCATTTCCCTAGCATTTTGAATACCACCCCACTCCTCTTATTATAGCTGGGGATTTTGGCTCTCCCAGGGGGGAGGAGATGTTCTAAATGGGCTGCCAGGGAGGTGGATTTAATGCACTAGGAAGAACTGGCTTCACCAAGTTAAAAAGCAAAACAAAACCCAATCCTCCATTCCTATTTTTAGTGTTTATGACCAAGTATTTTTGCTTGGTTGCTCATTTTGAAAGGGTTTAGTGAGCCTGCCAGTTGATTGAAAGCTCTGTGGTGTGTGAGCTGGCCTGGCTGGGGGGAGCCTGCAGTGCATAGCGACGAGGTCGGAGCTGCGCCGGAGGTTTTTTTCCACTGCAGTTTGTTGAAGGGTAACGAAAATGTCCCCCGGGCAAAGGGGATGTTGGCTTTCCAGGTTGTGATGATTCATCTTGTCTGGATAAGCAGTCTTCCTCCCACTCCCACATTTTCATCTCCATCTACCTCAACCTTACTTCACTGTGCAACCAAATGCACAACCCGCCCTGCCTGGTGCAGGAGGTACTGCTCGGGGGGTCACACGCAGCCAGCCCTCTTGGGATGTACCTGCTGGGCGGCATTAGCATTCGGTGCCCGTCCTGCTGGCCAGCTCGCGCTCCATAAATGGGTTTGTTCTCGTCATTAGGAGCTATGTCCGTGGCATATGGAGTCTGTGCGGTGCCTGCAGGCAGGTTTCCTTCCTGTTGGTGTTGGTAAGCAGCCCAAGTGCCTCCTGGCAATTAGCAGATCGTTACCCATAATGCAGCGCGCAGCCATGCAGCCTGGTGGGTTTTCTGGAGGTCACTCTGACCTAATTCACCCCCAGGAATTGTACAGTGCTGGCATGACTTACCAGTGCATTAACAAGCTGATGCTTCAGTAGGAGGTTATTTGAGTGCTTCCACATTATTTTTTTTAGGCAAGAAATAGCCATTTTGTCTGGTGGCCAACAGTGGCTAATGGGGGCCTGTCTCATGGAGAGGAGGGAGCAGAGTGCTGGCTGGTTTCAAGATGGGACACTGAAGGCATGCTTTGTCTTTCAGGTTGGCGGCCGTTTCTGATCCCTTGGGTGGCAAATGCTCAGAGCCCACTTTGCCACCTGAATTCTATGTTATCACAGCATCTTCATAGTGAACTGTGCAGTGTGTGCCAGGTGTGCCCCTGAGCCCCCACTGCTCAGCCTTGGAGATGAAGACAAAGGAACAAAGCTGTGACCCAGATCTGCTCCAGCCCAACCTCTGGGTGATATGAAATGGAGGTGCTGATTTCAGCCCATCCCATGTGGCTTTTGGAGGGGCAGAGTGGGACACTCACCAAGTAGCGGGCACCCTGGCAGGGCTCATCCTCCCTCTGGCAAGTCAGAGCCCTAAACAGAGGTCTTGACTGCAGCATCACCAGCCTGAATCAGGATGTTCTCCCAGGGTGGTGAGTTGTATACATCAAAGCCAATCACTAGCAGTTTTTAGAGGCTTTAAAATCCCATAACTTCTGGTTTTCATGTCTCCCTGCTAAGATGCCTATGGCTGGACTTTGCATGCTGACAGGCTATGCAGGGACAGGACACATGCAAACCTGTCACTGTAAAACTGTGCTAAAACATTTCTCAGGTGGTCTTCCTATAAGACTTGTGGCATCTGCTACCAAGGGGATGGTGTGTGAGGAGAGAGTGATTTGACTGACAAACCATTAGGATGACCAGAATAACTCACTCCCAGCTTTTCTCTTTGCTTGTTTTGGAAGTCACCCTGAAAACCCACCCAGCTCCTCCTGTCACCCCATGCCAGACAGTGGCCAGACAGCTTTGTCTGTGGCTAATGTCCTTATGTGCACGTGAGTCTATGTAGGCACAAATCCTTCATTTTGTTTATGCATATGAGCATCCTTTGAGCCAGGCTCTGCCCTTGATGTACCCTTGGTAGCCCTGCCTCGTTGTCCTAGATGATGCTCTCAATGCTTAAAAAGGTTTCAGGGGAAACAATGCAGCACTGTAGAGTCAAAGCTGGGAGCAAGCTGAGCTGATAAGTGGACTTTCCTCAGGCAACAAAATTTTATGGATAGTGCCTCAAGATGAGGGGCATTTTGGTAGGAGCTCTGCTCCCCACATGCCCTCTAATGTTTGTGGGGCTAAAGCAACAGGAGAGCAGTGCAGGACAATGAGCTGCAACTGCAACCTTCTTCAAGAGCTCCAGAGTTAATTGCTTGCAAACACACATCTAGGGCTGTTCTGCTTTTGGTTCCCATTGACTCCAATTACACCTACCTAACTGGGACTGGAACTGAACCACTACTGTTTGCACAGAGGTTTCATTTGTCCATTGGGTGAGCAGGTAAACTGGGCTCTCCTTTGCCAGTGCTGAATATTCTAGCAATTGCTTGTGATTTATGTGTCTTTTCCCACAGCAACTGGCAGTGCTGAGAAGCAAACCACCACCTCCAGAGTGCAGCTTGCTACCAGTCCTGGATGCTAATGCAGCAGAGTGCCCCTGCCCTTTCTGTGGGATCAGTCTAACCTCTGTCCATGCTGGCCAGAACAACTATAGGGCCAGGAAATGAAATAATAGGAACTATAAGCTCTTCTACAGCTGAATGGCTTCAGAGCTCCATCAATTATTAAAGGCATTAATTCTTCCACAATCACTGGCACATTGTGGCATATTAGATTAGAGGAATGTTGGTCTCTGACCAAATCAAACTGACCAGCCTATTCACTGAGGCCCTTGAGTCCTTTTGGACTCACTTCTGTAGCAGAGTTGGTGGTACTGGAACACAGTTCCTTGGAGACTGGGAGAAACAAGCAGGTATTCTATTTCCATCAGGATGTAGAAATTCATGATAGCAATATTTCCTCTCCTCCTCATCTGTCTAATAGTAATAAAACCCAATGGTGCCTGTGAGCAAGACTTCCTTTTTCATTTGTTTGTTTTTAAGAGGCTGGATTCAGCAGGGCTCTTTGCTGGAGGGGGTAGGACAGGAGCTCTTTGCCTGCAGCTTCTGACACCTGCCCCAGCCATGGCCACTGGGAATGCTGGCGTATTTTTCTATAATGAAATACTCCTGCTTCCCTGTATCACAGAGGAGCTGTGACTGTGATGCCTTGAATTCTTACCCCACAAACAGTTTTGAAGGCTTCTGTTTATGAGTACCTCCATTTGAGCAGACAAGCATTTGTCCCTGCTTCACAATGCCTGAACGTTGCAAGATGGGAAGGAGCTAGGAAAAAGCCAAGAGTTGCCCATCCTCAGTACCATTTGCATCCCTTCGTACCATTTGGTCTTCTGGGAGTTGCAGCTTCTTAAGCCTTGGGGTTCTGGCAGAGCCAACCCTTTTGGTGTGCTTGGGCGGTTTGGACTTTTTAAGGGCTCTAATTCATCTGTTGTTGACACTACATATCTGTAAGCATGGCCTCCTAGACAAAGGAGGGCTGACTTTTTTTATATCATAACCATAAAATCATATCCCTTATTAGAACTGCAAGTTACCTTTCACTTCTTTCATACAAATAATGGTAATAATTCTGTCTAATGATGGCAGTGGCCAGAGCAATTCTTATTCAATCTTAGCAGGAGGGATTTTCACAGTTTCTTTGCATGTAAATCTTCCATTATTTGGATGGGGTCATTATATCTGTAATATGTATTTATAGTTGTTTAAAGACCTGAATGTTTTATGGAATAAATTCTGACGTGATGTAGCTGGGAGCTCCGTGGGTGTTCATTATGCTATTGATTCAAAAGCCCACCACTACCCAGGGAAGATAAGGGGAAGATTTGGAAACTGGTGAAAATTCCTTTTGCTTTGTACAAATAATCTCACAATTGTTTCAAGAAAGGAGCCTTTGCTTATTTTTTTCCCTCAAGATAATCTCTGCCTTTGTTTGAAAAAGGTTATTGATTGGATTGTTAACTTAAATAGTCTGTGGCGGGTGTGACAGAGCACATGGCTGCAATTAATCTTGCAACGCAGAATCCATTATTGAAGAAGCACTAATGAGCCGTTCTAAGGCCTTCACTGGTCACAGAGCGCCTGGGAGCAGCAGATTGCTCCTGCCCTTTAATGTCACTTTTGGTCTTTAGTGTTATACAGCTGGTGTAAGCAGAAGAGATTTTTAGAGAGACTTTTTTTTTGGGGGGGGAGCGTACTTACGTTTGCATTCCCCTTACCACCAGCCTGCAGTTGCACTGGGTGCAAGGGAGATAAGAAATGGTCTCTGAGCGTGCTCACTCTCCACTCCTCTGACCAGATGTCTGGTGGACGTAGTGTACAATTAAAGCCAGTGGCATGTGAAACACAAGTGTCACTATAAAATATGGTCTCAGTCACAGAGTTCAGATCCAGAGAAGAGTTTTGACAAAGCTGAGGGAGCTTTCAGACCTGATCTATACTTTAAAATATTGCTTCAAGACAAAGGGACGAGCTGCTGGAAGCCCTCTCACTGCAAGTTTTATTGTCTGTGCTGTTTATAGCTGTTGCAGCATAGAAAAAGTTTAGGTAGAGAATAGTTACGGTAGATTAGAAACTGTCGATGTTAACATATCACCTTCTCCTTCAACAGAACTGCTCCTGGGGTGTACTTTAGAGGTCTGTCTATTGACTTGGGTGACACCATAAATATGTGTTACTTCTTCCCCTTGTTAGATCTGCAGAGGAGATACGGACATGAGAGTGATCCAGGGCTTGCTGGGGCTCAGCCGCCACCTGAATTATTAACTGAGTTCCAGCTGCAGACTCTTTGCTGCACACCTTCACCACAGCAAATGCTGTTTATCACAAGATTCTTGAAATAGGGCTGTTTCTTCGTCTTGGCCACATAAGAGATGAAATTATGCAAGAAAGACTTTCAGCTCTCTGGCTTGTGCACTACCACAGTGCCTGTAACTTGAACTACACTTTGGACTGCTCTTTGTATGAACCAAAATTGTTTGTGGGCTGAACTAGCCTTTTTTTTTTCTGTTGTTGTTCTTGGGTTTAGTTTTTTCTTATAGAGGGAGTTTTTATCTACCTATGGTAGCTGGCTATATGCAGCTACAGGGCTTTGTGTTCGAGTATTCTGCCAAAGAGGGTGTGCCAAGATGTGCTGTGATAGGGAGCAGGGTTGGTGTTCACTAGCATCACTCCAGGAAGTCTTGGATGTGTGAATTGTCTCACAGGTTGTGAAAAGCACTGGATTTTGAACCACAGTAGCAGGAAAATAGGGAGATTTTTGAAGAAGGAGAGTGGGGAAGGCAGGAAAATAAAATGTATCTACTGACATGCGTGACATATGCTACGGTGCCTCGTCATGCTGCTGGCGTAAGTGAAAATAGTATTTCCAGCAACATTAGGCTGAGGTCATGGTACCATAAGGTAGGTTGCTTAATGTGAAAGAGGATCTGACTTAGAGGATGAAGAAAGACATGTCCACAAGATATTCTTTATCCCTTAGACATATGCATTAGCCCTGGGCTAACAGAGAGCGGATCTGTGGCTATGCAGACACAGCTGTGGGCATTTATTGGACTCTTTTGCAGTCACAGCATTTGGATAGAGAGCCCAAAGGAGTGAATAAATCAGTATATTTTTTTAAAAAAATATTTCTTCTTTGCTGCTAAAAAGAAGCCCCAGTGACCCACACTCCAATGTTAATATAATGCTTTAGCAGTGGGGTTGGACTGGATGACCTCTGGAGGTTTCTTCCGACCATACCATTCTGTGATTTTTCTAAGCAATCCTCAGCCTGCAAGAGCCCCTTTCTTTTAGGCTTGTGGTGGGTGTGGCTCTTAAGAAGGGCTCTGCAGGATAGGATGGATTGCTTTGAGGATGAGACACCATTGAACGAGATGCAGCACAGAGGAGTTGCAGAGGTGTTTTTGAGGCAGATGAGGAAAGAGGCAGTCAAGACTGATGGCTGGAAGAGAGCAGGAATGGCTGTGAAGGGACAGAGATAAAGTAGTGAACAAAACCTGACCTTCATGTCATTTGAGAAAGGGAAAGTCTTTAGCTGGAGTCTCTACAATGAGCAATGTGTGTATGCAGGCAAGTGGGCACATGAATACGCGTACACATTGAGCTGCCATTTATTTCTGTGGGTTTGATTCCATTCTTTCTATTTCTTTTCAAATGTGACTGAGGCTATTTAACTCTCTGATTAACTCACCTCCCTGTATGAGTTGTTTCCTGTGATATATTCCAGCACTGTACAACCTTTCTGGAAGCTGACTCTGCTGTTGGGATGAATTCCTCCCTGACGTGCAGTGTGGCACATTTGTTCTGTTTACTGGTGCTGGAATGAGGTTCTGCTTTTGCTGTAAATCAGATCTGGAGGAACATTTCAGTGTCATGTCAGGTTCTACTAGTTTGGTAGTATCAGAAATTATATGAGGTCCTCTCAGCAAGGAAAGGTATGATGTCACATCTCTTTCTGCACAGTTGTGATTTCAAAGTCCCTAGAACTTTCGTTTGGACACAGTCCACTGTAAATCTCAGTGAAATCTGACTCTTGGCTTTGTGTTGACATTTCAAGGGCTCCAAAACTCAGTGATCTTCTTAGCCCATCTGAGCTCATCAGCACTGTTAAAATATTTCTGTATTCAAAGGTCTTCAGGGTGATATGAGCAATATCATTGGTCCCTTCTTCCTTAAATATCTCCTTTGCTTTCCTGTTCAATTTCCTTAATAACTTATGTACACACATTTCTTTGCCAGGCAGGCTTAGTTTTCCTATCACAACCATGTGAACGAAACTGGAAAAGAAAAATCCTTATTACAGCATTTGGTGGGGTCGTGAGCACATAAAGGCAATACATTCCCTACAGCACCACTGCCTTATCTAGCAATTCCTAGCAACTGTTTGCTTTGCTAGCTAGAATATATAGAAGCTTCTTGCAGGGTAGCAATGGGTGATGTGACAACACAGCAAAATACTGCTGGTAGGTCTGGCAGTGAAGATAGCACATCTATGCTCGCATCTACCATAGCGGTGCTTTGTTTTCTTACTGGAGAAGCAGCCTTTCTTTCCCCACTCTTAAAAAGACACTGAGGCTGGTGGAGGTGGAAAGGGCTTTTTCCTACCCACTGGCTCTAGTTCTAAGAACAGCAGATTGTTCAGAAGTGAAGAAACCCTGTGCACCTGATGGTGTGAGTTTCCAGAAGCAGCATGTGGTGGTTCTGGCTGTGTGGTATTTACGGTCCCCTCTAGTGGGCTACCCCTGTCCCATGCCTCCCACCCCTGACTATGTACCCCAGTGTCAAGGGTTCTGTGTGTCAGAGAGGGGTGCTAAACAGGAGGCTTCCAAGAATGCTAGCAGTACCTTATTGCAGGTGACTCAGGGACTGCATTAGCCTGCTAGGGATGGTTTGGGAGGACAGTGCTTTATTTCAGTGGTATATTTTTCTTGGGTGGTTTGGTTTTGTTTTGGTTTTTTTCTTTTCTTTGTGTTGTTTGTTTCTTTCTTTTCTTTTTCTTCTTCTTTTTTTTTTTTTTTTTTTTTTTTTTTTTTCCCCCAGAAGGAACACTGATCCTACCTTTGGTTTGTTTGTTTCTTTGTATTTTCCCCTCCAGAAAGCCCATTGCTGACCCTGCTACTGTGATACCGCTGTTTTGCAAAGCTGGAGTCGACACGCATGTAGGGGCAGGGGTTGTAACTCTGGCAGTTTGTCCTTCCTGATTAGATGTGACTGTTCTGCTAGCTTTCCCTTCTTTATTCCTATCATTTAGTTTGTTGTGGGAGTTGGCTTGGGATTTTTTCCTGTCGGTTTCTTGTTTTGATCCTGGAAGGTTAGCTGTGCAATTTGGTTTCTTCTGTGCCAACCAATTTCAGTGGCAGAGCTCTTAAAAAGAAAAAAAGCTGTATCCCTCCATCCTGTCCTGCTTCTTGTCTGTATACTGCTGCTTCCATTTGAGTGAAGTTTCCAGAATTGCTCCACCGGTTTGGACACCAGGAAGGGGAGCTCTGAAATGGAGATTAACCTCATTTCCACCAGGTCCTTCAGTCCAGCTGAAACAACGCTAATTGAAACTGTACTCCAATTTCTATTAAGACAGATGGGGTCTCTCTGAAATTGGGTTTGTTTCTGGTTTCATCCTTTCTCTGGATTTCTTCTAAAAAAAAAGAAAAAAAAAAAAAAAAGGGCAAGGGGAAAAAAAACCAAAACACCAGGGAGCCCCACAAAAACCAAACCCAAAGCCAAACCATTTTTAAGAGCTCTGAGAAAAACCTGCTTTGCCAATGGGGAATGGGTGGGGACAACTCTGATTTTCTCTTGTGCCCGGCAGCGAAAGGGTTAATGCCTGCTTTCCTCTGGTATCTGTTAGTTGCAGCCCATGTTGTGATCAGTCCATGTCCATGTGCGTTTTGTTCCCAAATTTAATACCGGTTAATTCACAAGCAATGAGTGAGCCTTGACAATGACAGTTGTTTCCCATCTTCCTCAGGACACCCGACCTGCCTGCAGTTCACCACAAACATGACTGAGGCTGTTAAAACCTATCAGTGGCAGTGCATTGAGTGCAAATCCTGCAGCCTTTGTGGGACATCTGAGAACGATGTGAGTTTGTTTACCTTTTCACACAAATAAGCATCACTGCAAGCTACTGTCATGCCTGTCCTTGAGGAGCACATGGCAATGGTGTGGGTCATGGCTTTGCTACTGCTTCCAGGCAGCTCTGAGGAAGGGCCACTTCTGAGAACAGAAATATGTTTCCCTGCAGTGCCCCTGTTCAGCTGTTGGTTTCTGCTGATATTACTACAGGTATCATCTAGGGCCACTTAAAATGGTGATAGAATCATAGAATCGTAGAATTGTTAGGGTTGGAAGGGACCTCAAGGATCATCTAGTTCCAACCCCCCTGCCATGGGCAGGGACATCTCACTCTAAATCAGGTTGCTCAGAGACACCTCCAGCCTGGCCTTAATAACTGCCAGGGATGGGTCTTCTACCACCTCCCTGGGCAACTTGTTCTGGTGTCTCACCACCCTCATGGTGAAGAATTTCTTCCTAACATCCAATCTGAATCTACCCATTTCTATTTTTGTTCCATTCCCCCTAGTCCTATCAATACATGACACCCTAAAAAAATCCCTCACCAGCTTTCTTGTAGGCCCCCTTCAGATACTGGAATGCCACAATAAGGTCTTCTCAGAGCCTTCTCTTCTCCAGACTGAACAACCTCAACTCTCTCAATCTGTCTTCATAGGAGAGATGCTCCAGCCCTCTGATTATCCTTGATACTTGTGGCTTGTCTGTTTATCCAACAGACATTAGCTGGAGGCTATAAACTCATGTTGGAGGGAGCTCTGAGAGAGTAGAGTTTTAATTATGGTAGTCTGGAGTAGATGTGAATAAGCGATAATGCAAGAGACGGCAGTTAGGTTTTTTCTGTCCCTCATTTGACTGACTTTCTTGGCAGGAAGTTTTAATTTGAATGACAAGTTCTGGGAAACATGTAGAGCACTTGAACTGGAGTGGCTAGGCCTCTCTGGTCACCTAATCACCTATCCCAATGATTTCCAAACCACAATCCTCAGCCTGCAGATGAACAGTCTCCTTTCTGCTCGGTTTTCAGTTAAAACCTGATGCTAAGGGTCCTTGGAAGTCTTTGAGAAACTTGGAGAAGTGGCAGTGGCTGGAGAGCTTTGGAGGCAATTAGCTAACACTGCATTTCCTACAGCAGAATGAATTTGACACCTGAGATTATTATTCTTTTCTTTTTCTTTAGCAGTAAGCATGGAAGTCTGAAAACAGGGAGCTTTCTGTGTTAGGAATCAAGATACTGCATCTATTTGCCCTACAAATATAAGAAAGTGCTGCAGACAGCATGGGGGATCATAATTTCCATCTGTTTCACAGAGCATTCACTTCTCTGAGTTTTGGAGGCCCGGCTAAGACAAGGCTTTTGATGAAATATTTCCCCTAAAGAGATGAGGTTCAGTACGTGGTCACATTGGAGCTCAGCAAATTCTGTCCCCTTCTTTCAGTACAGCATATTCCCAGCCTAACAGCTTCTACCTCGACATTGTGAAGACACCTTGGAGAAGAAATCCTTCACCTCTCAGACAGATTTTTCCAGTGACAGCTCATAAATGTGGTGGTTGATCCTGGATGCTCAAGTGTGATGCCTGTAGCCTTTTACATTCCAAATAATCTTTTAGTCTCTATATTGCAGCTCTGCATTCCTAGCTGAGCACTGATGATTACCATGCTTATGTTTTTGTCTTGGCAAGAGACTAATATACATAATTTTCTCTCTTCCTTCTCCCTCTGTTACCCTTCTGTCTCTCCAACCACCCCACCTCAGGACCAGCTGCTCTTCTGTGATGACTGTGACCGTGGCTATCACATGTATTGCTTGAATCCACCAGTCTTTGAACCCCCAGAAGGTAATATATGTTGGAAGTCTACTTTGAAAAACCACAATAAGATCCTTTAGGAGCAAGGAAGAATTTCAGAAAGGTAGCCTGGGCCTTGCAGGGGTAAGGAAGCAGTATCAAAACCAGAGACAAGTAACACTGGAAAAAAAGAAAATAGATGTGAAGGCCTAGTGTGGTCTGAGATATCCCATTCAGTCTTACCCAGTCTCTACATCATCTTCCAGAACATGACTCTTTTGAGGGTCATGGGCACCTTTGGATGTCCTAGGTAGCATTGGACAACTCAATTTTGTAGAATCGTAGAATGGTCTGGGTTGGAAAGCACTTTCAAAGGTCATCTAGTCCAAACCTCTCTGCAGTAAGCAGGGGCATCCTCAAATAGAGTAGGTTGCCCAGAGCAATTTGGTCAGTTGAATTAAGCTCTTGTGAACTGTGACTTTGGACCAACCTGGTAGCCTTTTATGAGGGCATAACAAGGATAGATGATGATAAAACAGTAGATGTGGTTTATCTTGATTTCAGTAAAGCATTACACAATATCTCCCACAGAATCCTGGATGATTGGGTAGTGAGGTGGATTGTGAACTGGTTAAAGAAAAGAAGTCTTAGAGTTGTGGTCAATGGGACAGAATCTATTTGGAGGCCTGTATCTAGTGGGGTCCCTCAGGGGTCAATATATTCATCAACAACCTGGATGAAGGCACAGAGTGCACTGTCATCATGTTTGCTGATGACAAAAACTGGGAGGAGTGGCTGACACACTGGAAGGCTCTGCTGCCATTCAGTGAGACCTGGCCAGGCTGGAGAGTTGGGCAGGGAGAAGGGCAAGTATAGCATCTTGCACCCGGGAAAGAACAACCCTGTGGACCTGAATAGGTTGGGGACTGACCTGTTGGAGAGAAGCACAGAGAAGAGGGATTTGGGCATCCTGGTGGATAGAGGGGTGACCACAAGCCAACAATGTGCCCTTGTAGCCAAGAAGACCAATAGTATCCTGGGGTGTATTAGAAGGGTTATGGTCAGTAGGTCAAGAGAGGTTCTCCTCCCCTCTACTCTGCCCTAATGAGGCCACATCTGGAATATTGTCTTCAGTTCTGGGCACCTCAATTCAAGAAGGACAGGGAACTGCTTGGAAGAGTCCAATGCAGAGCCACAAAGATGATTAAGGGAGTGGAACATCTCCCTTGTGAGGAAAGGCTGAGGGAGCTGGGGCTCTAGCTTTGAGGAGGTTACCTTATTAATGGTTATAAATATGTGAAGGATGAGTGATGGGAGGATGGAGAAAAGCTTTTCTCAGTGACTTTGAAAGATAGGCAAGAATCAATGGGTGCAAGCTGGAGCATGGGAGGTTCCACATGGGCTGCCCAGAGAGGTTGTGGAGTCTTCTTCTCTGGAGACATTCAAAACCCACCTGGAAGCATTCCTGTGTGACCCACTCTAGGTGATGCTGCTCTGGCAGGGGATTGGACTAGATGACCTTTAGAGGTCACTTCCTATCCCTAATCTTCTATGATTCTGTGATTCTGTGGCTTCCTAAGAAGTCAAAGTTTCAGAGAGAAAGCCCTGGACAGGCAAATCCTCACTGGGAGTCTGTTGTCAGAAGACTGAATTAAGAGAAGTGACCTCCCCTGTTCACTGGTCTGCCTGGGCCTCAGCATGGGGAGAGTTTTACGGTCCATATACATTTGGTGTGTAGCTGTGATCTCTGCAGGGTATTCAGTCTGACTACACTACAATGGGCTGTAGTTTGTCACTTGGCTATGGAGCAGAGGAACTAGTCCCTTACCATTATTGATTCTGTGACTAAAATCTGCAGAGAGCAGTAGAATTGGAGAAGGAGACATGCGAGTGTGAATGACTGCGGTTTGCACGAGGGGTGAGACAAGAATAATTACAAATCAATCATGCATTCAGGAGCTAAATGTTTGTAACTTTGATAAAGAGGAGACTAAATCCAGAGGGGGAAATTTTGAAATGAAGCTAATAATTAGCTAAAGGTTCCTGTTTGACTGGGAAGTGTTGTATTGAAAGCATGAAAACATAAAACCCCATGCACTGCACACTCCAGCTGTGCTGTAACTTGTGTAGAAAACCTATGCACACAACGCCAAGGGCAGCACTGCCTGCATCAGAAAAGTACAGGCAGTTCCAGCGTTAGGAACATTTGATATCCTCTTCATGTCGATCTTGACACAAACTCTGAGTGCCTGGATTTGTTGTGATTCCTATAAGAAGGATTTCCTCATTTGCAGGAAGCTGGAGTTGCCATTTGTGCCGGGAGCTGCTCAGAGAGAGAGCATCAGCTTTTGGCTTCCAGGCCTGAGGAGCTCCAGCAGTTGAGAAACACTTTGCTCCTGGTGTTGCCATACCAGCATATAACTCCCATCCAGAACACAAAGACACAACCCACGTCAAAAGGAATGGACACTCAAATCCACGAAGAGGTATCTGTGGTATTCACTGTCGCTAAGGTCATGCCTCCTGGGCTCTGCCTGAAGGATCGAGTACTTTCCTGATGCTCCGGATGAGATCTTCACTGCTATGCATGGTTGCTGCTTGCTGTTACAGACTCACATGCATTATAGAGGGGGAGGGTTGTTACATTGACATGGAGAAGTCAGTTTTGTGTGGCCTTGTGCTTTTTCTGTCTAGTCTTCTTTTTAACAAAGTAGTAAGATACCTCCCAAGGAACTATTGGTGAGTACTTCGTCTGAGAGCGGCACCAGTTCTTTCTCTTCACAGGCTTGACTGGAAATCCCTTTACTGCAACCACTCTGTATTCATAGTGGGCCTTTGAGAGTTGCATTAGCTCAGTACTTCCCAGGTCCTGAACAACACATTGTCACTGACAGAAGCACTGATCAAAAGTTTTTGGGGTGACACTCTTCCCTGGATCAAATGCTTTGAGTTGGCAGCTGCTTTCAGTGTTTCTGAAGAAAGAGCAGTAGCAGTATGTATGCACACAGATGCTTAGAAAAGCTGTCCATCTCTGATCTGTCAGGACTTTCAGGCACACCGTCCCACCACAGTACTAGCATACAGTCCAGACTCATCATTGTGGCTTTGTTCAGAAAACTCTGAATGGGTTATGTATGTAACTGACTTGCTGTGCACCTCGGAAAACTGAACAAAAGAAAAATGTTGTCTTAAGCTCATTGTAAGAAAGCAAAATTGTCACTTTTCTGAGCAATCTGAAGGAAGCTGCAACAGGAACAACTTGGGCTTAGGGTGAAACGAAGCACTTTGATTAGTTTTTTGATGTTTCTAAACTAAAATGTTCTGCAACTTTAGTCTGGGAATTGCCTCATCAGGACTTCCAGCATTTCTAAAGTGTTACTGTTGGGTTTTTTTGTTTTGTTTTGTTTTAATCAAAGTACTAATCAAGGTCTAGCTGAATTTTCAAACAATTTTGGACCCAAATTCTCTAGAATTGCATTTTTGGCAAATGTGCTAATTTGCCCAAAACTTTCCCCAGCTCTAAAGAAAGAAAGAATTTACTTAACCTAAAAGGAAAGATTTTTCATAATGGTTTCAAAATTCAGATAGAAACAGTTGCACTTGATTTAAACAAATCTCTACATGTGAAATGAAGAAACATTAGGCAAGAACATCAATTAAAAACTACTCTTACAGCTGAGTCTCTTTGAATAATTTAGGACATCCCTAGGAGGACAAGTGAGTACTTTAAAGAATTTCGACCAGATACGTCTTTAAGATTAAAAACACACAACTCCCTGAACTGCCAAGTAGCCCAGAATGACCATTTTCTGTACTTTTAATGCATGGATTAAGGTGGGTTTATAATAGAAATTTCTGAGAGTCCCCAGCAGCATGTGACTCAAGTTGCTTGTACAAGTAGGTAAGGACACTGAAGACTATATTTGGAATATTTATATTGATCGAGACTTTTCCACAAAGTTAAGTGTCCCTGAACACTTGAAAGGACATTGTGCAAGAACACTGGTGAGCTAATTTTTCTTCCTTCTGCTAATTACGCTTAGTTAGAATGAACTATACTAACCTAATGCACACTCCTTTGTTATTTAGATAGTGTCTTCACCTTTCACATTTTGTTCAGCTTGCACACTGCGAGTAGCCACGTCAGCTGCTGGATTCTCTCATGTACTGTCTCAGCCTCTTCTCAGGCTGCAAGCAGGAATATTTTGGCTTGGTAGAAAAGTATTCAGACAGTATTTATCCTAGTTGTATTGGACCAAATCTTTCCTGGAGCAGCTGGACTGGCTACCTGCAAAATTCGTTTGATACCTTTGGCTTTCCATGTGGTGATCCCTCAGATAAGGCAAGGGTGCAAAGAAATTTGATCATCAGATGTGGGAAGGGTAAAGTGGGAGCCTGTGGACCGGTGTTAGGTGTTGGGTACCTGGGCCACAGTTCATCCACATGAGCTTTTGTAACCATCTGTTCATGTGGTTAAGCTCTACTGACCTAGCACTTTGAGACCATCACACAGCTCAGGCTGACACAAAATCCTGTTGTTGCTGTAGCCAGGGGCACGAGCACGTATTTATCAGAGACAGCACCGTACTCTCTCATGAAAAGTGAATGTTTTGGCAAGAAGGACAGGAGTTGAGAAGTGTGAGGAAAGTTTTATGGTGGTGCTGATGGTGGGAGAAGCAGAGGTGGGTTAGTGTTAAGGCTGGTGCTTAGGGAGCTACATCATAAAAATGGACCTTGCCTTCCAGTTTCCCTGAGTTTGCAATGACCTTGGAGAGGAGTAGGACAAATGGAGAGGAAAATGCATATTGGTTTAGCCTGTGTTAAGCAGACAGGTGGTGGCTCATCATGTAAGACTTGGTTAGCGCTGTTGGTGGAACTGACTGGTGCAGGAGGACAGTGCTCTCCATCCCTGTGACAGAGACGATGCTAAATGAGCTGTGCTCTGCACGCATGCCTGCTTTCCTATTTTGTGGGTCTGATCCATGACTCTGATGGTTTTCTCCTTCCACAACCGTTTTGCAGGGAACACTGTCTTTCATGTTTGAAAATATTCCTCAGTAGCCTTGCTGAAGTCTCATCATTAATGAGGTATGACATATTGAGAGATTGCTAGATCATCAGTGGCAAAATCTTGTTTGGCCAATATCAGGGTACTTACCCACAGTGGTCCAGCTGTGTTTCATCTCTCCAGCTTTGTGCTGTGTTGCTGTGTATATAGGCAGCTCCAGGTAATTTTGGCAGCAGATGTAAGCTCACTTTCTCATGCTGAGAACTTCCTTCATCTACTGTCTCTCAGTCTGAGATGGAATGAGGTTTGAATGAACTTCTCAGTGACATTTTTAGCTTGCGTTCTTGGTGCATTTTAGAAACATTTGTTGATTGTGATGGTTTAGCAACCCACCACAGCTGATCCAGCAAGCAAGCACTGCTGTACCTTCCTCACTGAGATGTGCAGAGGTGCCATAGACATGTGAGTGAGGAAAAGAATTGTAGAAACACTGGCAGCTGATTTCCTGTCACCTGGTACCCCCTTGGGGACAGCTTAACTGCAGAGATGAATGACTCTGGGGACACCATCTGCTGTCAAGCATATCTCAAGATCCCTCATAGCAGCAGTCTGGTCTGGACAGTGAACATTGTGAGGTCTTCAGCTCTGTATGCTGCTCTCTTTTGCTGTGACAAGATGTGCAAGATCAGACTCTGGCATATTTCAAAACTCTTCCGCATAGGCGAGGCAAGGAATATTTTCACACGATCCAGGGCAGACTACCATGGGAGATGGCAGATCCTGCATCCCTTGAAGTCTTCAAATCAAGAGTGGGCAGCTTCCCAGAAGATGTATTATAATTAAATGCAATCGTAGTTAATCACAGGAATGCCTGTCTGAAAAAGGCTTGTGTTGTAGAGGAAGTCAGGCTGGATGATGTAATTGTGCTTCCTGGCCTTATTATAAAACCAGATGTTTACTCTGGGAGAGGATGTATTTAAATGTGAGCTGTGCCTGCATAATGGCTGTACAACTGTGTCAGGTAAACACACTCGTTCTTGTTCCTTCTCATTTGTAACTCATTTTGGGTAACCTAGAAAAGGTTAACTATAGAAAACAGACTTTACTGATGCAGTAAATCGTGCACCGCCTCCTTCGTGCCCATGATGGCAGCTACGTCGCTGTCGCCTCAGGAGATTCCAGAGATCAAACCATCCAAACTATATTGTGTGAAAGCATGGCTCGGTTCTGGCTTCCCCTCTGTCACATTTGTGTGTTGTGTTGCACATTTTTCTACCCCATGGTGAGAAGACTGCCTGGGGAGGAGAAGGGGAATTGCTGCAGTGGCAGGCGCAGGAACCAGAGAGGCAGAGGAATGGTAACAAAAAGTGGGTGCATCCAAGTTGTACCGGTAAGAAAGTGAGCTCATGTTACTGTCACAGAGCATTGCCTTTGCTGTAGCTCACCAAAGGCAATGCCTTTAAGAAACGTGAGATGGGTCCCAGTCTACCTCCAAACTATACTTCCATAGACATGCCTGGGGACTGAGTTTACAGCATTTCTGTAAATCTACCTTAGGCCAGTTTGTGATCTAGGCAAGCCACCATTAAGTGTGTTCTTTTGAAACAAACATTACTCTAAATAAATTTGAAATCATCATTTCTCAGCTTTCTTTAAAAGGAGCTCAGTAAATTCTGCCCCAAAGGAAGACTCTTCCACAGTGTGCAGTGTTATGGGGCTGTTGCATGTTCTTTACACCTACAGCATGTGTTTTGACAGGGGTCACTGGGGAGGTGAGGAGTGCATGGGGGTAGAAAGGAATATTAATTAAGCTTGTCACTGCTGGAGGGATAGTGTGCATCGTGTGCAAGAAGATTCCAGGTGGAGATGGGCACGATTTTTCTGTGTGGAATCTTAAAAAAAAATGTGCTTTGGGGAGAACCACAACAGTTCACAGATCTGGGTTAAATCTGGCAAATTATTTCATACCAAAAAAAAGGGGGGGGAAGGGGAAATATTGGAAGAGTTGAATGTTTCAGTCTTTTCAGAATGAATCATGTCAATATTATTTGAAAGTTAATTTAACAACAACAACAAAAAAGTAGCCTTCATTTGACACAAAATGTTTAATGGGAGGCTCAAAAGTATTTCAGAGCTATCTGAATTGAAATTTTCCAGATATTTCTGATTTAGTGTCATCTCCACCACTCTGCCTCTGGTTAATTCAGTTCCAGCAAATCAAGAAATTGGGTTACCAAAAGCTTTACAGTACCTACTCAAAAGAAAGTTAGTAGCTATGGAGGAACAGGAATCTTTAATATCACAGTATCACTAAGGTTGGAAGTGACCTCAAAGATCATCAAGTCCAACCTGTCACCACAGACCTTATGACTAGACCATGGCACCAAGTGCCACATCCAATCTCCTCTTGAGCACCTCCAGGGATGGTGTCTCCACCACCTCCCTGGGCAGCCCAATCCAATGACAAATGACTCTTGGTGAAGGACTTTCTCCTCACCTCAAGCCTAAACTTCCCCTGGTGCAGCTTGAGACTGTGTCCCTTTGTTCTGGTGCTGGTTGCCTGGGAGAAGAGACCAACCCCTTCCTGGCCACAACCAGCTTTCAGGTAGTTGTAGAGGGCAATGAGGTCACCCCTGAGCCTCCTCTTCTCCAGGCTAAACAATCCCAGCTCCCTCAGCCTCTCCTCATAGGGCTTGTGTTCAAGGCCTCTCCCCAGCCTTGTTGCCCTTCTCTGGACACGTTCAAGTGTCTCGATATCCTTCTTAAACTGCGGGGCCCAGAACTGGACACAGTACTCAAGGTGCAGTCTAACCTGTGTAGAATACAGGGGCACAATGACTTCCCTGCTCCTGCTGGCCTCACTA
This sequence comes from Melanerpes formicivorus, assembly GCF_026170545.1. Taxonomy (NCBI): domain Eukaryota; kingdom Metazoa; phylum Chordata; class Aves; order Piciformes; family Picidae; genus Melanerpes; species Melanerpes formicivorus. The sequence continues at coordinate 3,096,414 of NW_027142414.1, read as the reverse complement.
TTCCTAGATGCTTTGCTTTTTTTCCCATAGGGACAAACCAGAAGAGACTATACTGGGAACAGTTTGGCACCACTCTAGGAGGGCAGAAGATTAAAATCTGGAGGAGAAGGTTGAAATATGGAGTTTTGTTGAGTTGGTTATGGGAGGTTGTGGATTGGCCAAGAGGAGGTCCTCACCTGAAATGTGAACAACTGGTGAGATCTGTATTTTTGTCAAAATAAGCTCTGTGGAGAGGAGCAGGCAGACAGGACAGGAAAACCCTCTTCTCAGTCAGTTCTGGGTTTGTTATGATCTCAGCATTGCATACTATACAGGCTGTGGCAGAACAAGCAGAGCCAAGTCTTTGTGCTCTTCCTCGTGCCATTTATTTTTGCCAGTCATGGGCCCGCACTGCCTGGGGACATGCAAGCAGGTAAGAAGGCCAGAGTTGGATGCCCAAGGGCCAAAAGCCTGCAGAGGAAACAAAAAGTTTTTGTTATGGTGGCTGTGCTTCTCCTGTCAAAGAGGACAGGAGGTGGGACTGGCAGGCAGCCAAATCCATCTTCAGTGGTGATATAATTACTAACAATGACCTCCAGCCTCAGCAGTAGTCAAATGACTTTTCAGGGCAGGCACCAAACCTGGTCTGGTTTACATAACTCAGTTTTTCTGGAGGGAAAAGGAGAGGAGGGGGGTGTCTCTGACCTGGAGAAGACTGATTTATAAGTGCAGCTGCTCAGCCTACTTCCCGTCGTGTTTCTATGGCAGTGGAGTCTTGGGCAGCCTCCTTTCTACCAGTACTGGTGCCACTGACTGGCACCAGAGCATCAAATCTCTCCTCCTAGAGATGGTCTGCAGAGGGAGTGTTGGTGCTGCCCAATTCTGTGCCCTGTAGTGCCAGCTGAGTGCAGGATCTTGATGCACTGAAGGCAAGAGCAAGAGTGACCAACTGCTGCCTGTGTTTCCTGCCCTTGGGGTGCAGTGGCTCTATTGAGAACACTTTGTCCTGATGGCCAAGGCTTAGCAGAGGGCAGGGGAGAAGTGCAATACGGTCCTGTCTCTCCAGCTGCACTGCTGGGATGTTTAGTGAGTCCTACCACCACTGAGCATTGAAGCACTCAGCTAGGAGGGGGAGGAAGGTGAACAATAGCAATTACTTCTGGGCAACAGCAGGGGTTTTAGGCTTCACCCTCTTATTGCATACCTGTCAGTGAGAAGGCCAGGCATTTTGCAGCTGGGGAATCGAGCCAATAGCTTGTTAATGTTTGGTGTGTGTTTCTGCCATGTTGGATGAAAATCTAAAGCATTACTGCAGTATTCACCAGTGCCTTGAGAATATACATGGTTACTGTTGTTTTGAAATGAGGAAACTGCTCTTTCCAGATCAGCTTACCTCCCTTTGCATGCGTCCCTTTCATATCCCAAAATAGCTGATTTTCCAGGTATTGATATTTTCTTTCAGACTCCTGTCAGTCTAGTCATCCATCTGATTTAATTCATTGTAACAAACTACAGGTTTCTCCTCCACAGTGACTCAGGAGATGTTCAGAAGCCAAGAGAAAGAAAGGCAGGTTTTATTCTTTGCATTCTGAAAGAGTGAAAAAGAGTGACAAGTCCATTTCATGTTCATCTCCTTTCCATGTCTTGAGTGATTGAATTGGTTGGCTGGAAGAGCACTCCTTTTTGCAGCAGTCTGAAAGGTCTTTGCTAACATGTCTCACCTGTGCATGAGATACCACAGTCTGGAGTTTTGTTCCTGTGGTTAGGACTCTTCCTGCTGTTGCCACATAAGATTTGAAACTGATTAATTCTCATCTAGAAGCCATGTGCCTACAGTCCTGAAAATCAAGAGAAGGATCTCTCTTCGATTCCTCAAGATTTTCTGCCTGGAAGGCTAAATCCCCTGCTGCCCATGATCTCTGCTGGAGCACAGATCTGTTTCCAGCCCAGACATCTGCTGCTGCTGGACTCAGGACTGCATTTTGATGTGCACTATGCACTGCCAGTGAAAACTTTGCCAGCAACATTAAAAGAGAAGTATCTGCTGGAAATCATAGGATGAGACATGAATGTTGTGCCTAAAGTACTGTTCCTTCATAGCTCTCCTAAGAGTATAACACAAGAGATGTGCCCCTGCACCCTTTTTGGAAGACTCTAGCAAGTGCATGAGAAATTTCCAGGTGCCATCTCCTTCAGGCTTCATTACAAAATATCCTTCATTGTTCACTTTCATTTTTGTCTTCTCTGGATATTCCTGGGTTTCAGAGACAGTGTGTATCAAAGCTGATTTAAAGGGTCTAGAGCAGTATGGAAATAGGGAGAGATCCAAACTGAACCATCAGCTTTCATCTCCCCCTTAGAAGTGTTGAACTAACCCTTGATTATTGCCAGGGAATCAAACTCTTGTGCTGATGTAATCCCACCTCAGCATTAAGGTCACACAGTAGTTCCTATAGATTTTTTTTTTTCATAGTCGTAAAACATTATTTAGAAATGCAGGGAGGAATGTTTTCTCTTTACTTTGATGCCTTCCTGGGGTTTGTGCTGCAGCGGATACCAACAGTCCTGTTTACTCTAACTTTTTTCCAGCACCAAGGTCTGGGTCTAAAGTGATGGGGACAAACCTGGGAATAATTTATTTACATTGAAATGCAGATCTAAAATAGGCTCAAGAGCATTCAAGCCAACTGTCATCTGTGCTAGACACCCTGATCTCCTAAGAACCAGAGGTTTGTGTACATGTTAAGTTATTGCTTCACCTTTTTCTTCATCTGCCACGTCAGACTGAGGGTGCCATTGGTATACACCTGTGCTTTTATTTTCCACTAGACTTGGCTGCAGAGAAAAAGCATCAACAACTAAAGCTGGGAGTGGGGAAGACTGAATTAGGATCTTTACTCTTGACTTCTTTTTAGACTTTAGGACAATGTTTTATCTCTACTCAAAATAGGAATGGAAGGAAGATAAATTTGTGATACCATAGTGGATCTTTCACATAACAACTATGATAACATCAGCTTTTAAGTGCACTTTCAAAATGCTCAATGATCCCAAAATAGTGATAGTCCCATTAGTACATTGGTAGAGCCTTACTGAGTAATGATGTAATGTTAATTAGAAGGACACTTTAAGTTATACACATATATATGTATTTGTGTATCATATTAATGTTATTTACTGTAAATATTACTCACTTATCAGGAATAGATCTAGCGTCCTACAGTACGTGTTCCTCACCTTGAAGCAGTAGAAGGAGGGAGAAAATGTTATTTGTTTTTCAAAGGTGTGCCAGGAGTTGAACAAAACAAGCCAAATCATTATTCCTGACAACTCAATCCTCTTTGGAGCATGGTTTATCGACATAGAAGAGGGCACCAATATTCTAAAAGAGGTTGGCCTGCTGTCTTAAAGAGGCCCAGTCTAAGTAGAGGTCCAATCTAAGTAGACTTTATTAAGCAGCACATATCTTTTAATAAAGACTAATTGAGCGTAATAATTGAGTAAGAATATAGCTAATTCTATCCTGGATGAGTCTGGTTTGTTTACATTTGGTTCTGGTTCAACCTAGCTCCAAAGGAAAGGAAGAAATATCAGCAAAAGATAGTGATGGAGCTGTCAGCAACCAGGACAAATTTCTCTCTAACTCTAAAGAGTTTGGACTCAATTCATCAGTTTTCAGTGCATTGCCTTTTGATTTTCTGAAAACAACCACTTACGGCTATATCAGGAAACAACGGACAGCAGTGCATCATTTTCCTCTCCTGTATCAGACCTCACTTCACTTAGCCTAACCTCCACTCTTACCCATTTCTAATCTGTTCCAGTCCTTTTGATCTCTCTGTCTCCTCACGTGGAAATGTTCTCCAGCCCCTATGCTAAAATTGCATCTGTCCCTGGAGTCAGTCCTCTTCAGCATCATTTACTCTGAGACAGGCTGAGAAGTGAAAGCTTGCATGACCAGGATATGTCACAAGTTTACCGAGTGGTGCTTAAACCTTGTGAGCTTTACTTCTCTCCCAATGGCTTGTCCTGACAGTGTCCTTGCTCTTTAGCCACCCTGTGAGTGGGTCCATCATCACCTCTGGGATATTTTTCCTTTCTGATTACATCTTGTCTTGAAGGAACCTGTTTTACAGTGAGTGAAGCCACACAGCCTTGCTGCCGGCACACTCTTGCCCTCCTTTCCCCAGTGCTCCAGCTGGGGATGTGGTCAGGCTGCCAGCGCGTGAGATCACATTGAGCACGGCTACTCCCTGGAAGCCAAAGTGTTGCTTAGTAACCCACTCATGGAAGTACCAGAAGCATTTTTCAATCTGTCACGTTGGCGAAAAACACTGGCTTCTTGATTTAGAGGCATTCTGCTGTGCATAGCAGGGCTGTGCTCCATTACCTTGCATCCAGCACTATCTGAGGTGAGGAAATGCACCTCCCATTTAATGGAGTGGCTGGAGGAGAATGAGACGCAGAAAATATTTGCCCACGATTGCATATGAAGCCTTTAGATGGTTCTCCTGGCATCCAGTCCTCATCTTTACTCCCTTCCTGTGGGAGATATTCCCTCCTTATGAAAGTGCACTCCAGGGTCCTATAGCAATTGGCCAAACAGGACCCTGCAGCACCTTCATCTGTTATGAGACATTACTGCAATAAAACATGGTGTGTCATACAGGAACTGGATGAGGTATTGCAATATTTATGTTGTAAGCCTCAGTGTCATGGACAATTGCTACAGAATAATGTATGTCTTTTTTAATGCAGTGGAGTCACAGCAGCTTCGCAAGAGCACAGAGAACACAGACCATCTGGGATTACATGGTTTCTTCAGTTATTTTCCAATCATTCTGTTACAGAGAGTTCAATGAAAAACATCCTCTCATTTGAAAATAGGCTGTAAAGGTTTTTAGGTTATTCCTTAGGTTACCCTTTTAAGAATAATTCTATTTGGGAGCAAACCACGCAAGAGCGGTTTTCTCACTTTGGTCTTTGCTCTTTGTCACTGGTTTCTCCTTAAAATTGTCTTCAGAAAGTAACTTGAGGGCTTTTACCTGGAGCATCTCATTGATTTGGCTATCAAATCTCATTTTGGAATTGAAAAGGTGTTTTAAATAATGTCTAGCTTTGAGCTCTGTAGTTCAGATATGCTCCTCCCATCCTACTTCTCTTCGTCAGAGTAAAGCCATAGTCTGTGTCCAGCCATGATATCACCCATTTCTGGGGCTTGCCTCTGGTTGTCAGGTTGTGTCCTGGAAGCCCTCTGAAAAAAACCAAAAACAACAAAAAAAAAAACAAAAGAGAGTTTTGTAAAAGTCATGGAAGGTCCAGAGTCATCTGAGTAAGAGGTCATCAAGACGAGTTCCCAAGCAGCTCTTTTGGTCTTCAGAGAGTTTCCTAACCATGACAATGCTTGATGCTGCAGTGCTGAAATCAGCAGAGGTTGTTTCTTGTGCAAAGCCTTTTCAATGCAATGTCAGTAACACACACAACAGTTGTGGACTAAAACTTGTCTCAGCATAAAGAAGGAGAAGCATCCCACATGACAAGCTCCCAACTTGATTGCTGAGGACTTTCTGAGGAAGGGCCTACATTCCTATTGTCCTTCCTAGTCTAACAGATAAATTTAGGTATGAGATAGAGAGTCTTTCAATTTTGTTGCATGTAGTTCCATTTTTATTGCATGTAGTTTAAGAAATACAGGAAGTGATTCAAAACTGTTCCTGGTGTGTGGCCAGCACAAGAGCAATTGATGACCTGCTGTGGGTCCAAGTGCAGGAGTGTCTGCATCACACCAATATTCAGGATGAACTGGCTTCCCTCTGGGAAAGGAAGCATTTTTGGCAGAGGAGCCGAAGGCTGATCTACATTTTGCATTTCAAAACTAGCTATGCCAGCTCAGGGCTGATAGAAATCTTGCCCTTGTCATGCTTTGCTCTGTTGAAAGAGGATTCAGAGGAGTACTAAGTGTACAATGCATTTCTTGTTTTAAAAGTAGCAGGGTATCTATTTCCAGTCTTCTAATACATTAACCTTGAAGTTGGTTTGAAACTAAATAGTCTTGTCTTACCTGTTAGCCACTGAAGCAAAAGAACTGTTGTTATAAGGAGAATGGGCAAGGGAAGAATAGGTGGGCTGGGTACCTTCTAGGCAATACTGAGAAAGCACATCCCCTCCTGGTATTCGGGAGGGGGGGGGGGGGGGAGGGCGGGCGATGGGGGGGGGGAGGCAATGGCGGGGGGGGGAAGAGCACCTCTTTCTTGGCACGTTCTGCACATTCTGATGATAGAATTATTTGAGCTGTCAGCGACTTTAGAGTGACTAAGTTAACTACGAAGGAGGGCGTGTTCTGCTAACATTAATTCTTCTTTGAGGTTTCCATCTGCTCATATACTCATAGCCGCCTTTTCAACATTGGATGATGCTCTGTGTTATCTCTGTCCCACTAACTGGGATCTGCCTGCCCTTGTGGAAACAACAAAAAGGGGGTTGGAAGCAACCCCATTTCCTGGCTGTACATACCCCTACCTACACATGATCTATGTTTATGCTGAGTGAATGCATCATAGTGTCTTTTATAATGCGATAGCTGTGGCGTCAAGATAATGTGGTTGGAGAAAACTAGAGATACTTAAAACTTAACATGAATAGGAAATCAGTCACTGAAAAGGCAATGTAGCTAAAGAAATTTTCTTACTTTGAGCCACCACCATGTTTTCTACAATATGTCAGCTTCCGTGTCCCCTGAATAGCCTTTTATCCTCTTTGCAGTAGAAGAGAACTTGACTTTTGTGTCTTTAGTCTGAGCTGGAGCTATTGGTGTTTAGTCCTTTCATAACGTGCTGATGAATTGAAAAGCTAACTTTGTCATGGCTTTGCCAACTTCCGTAGCTTTCCACCAAAACAACCTACTGCCAGTCAGTGAAAAGCCTGGAGGACTTTTGGGTGCTGCTGGCTGAAGCGTGCCATTGAAACGTTGGTCTTTGGGGCAATAGTGATAAGGAGGTTTTTGTGCCGATGCTTGTGAGAAATACACAGCAGTCCCAGATGAAATTGATTGTCCTGCAAGTCACACGGTGAGTAGAGAGGTGAGCCAGAGTAACAGTAAGGGAAAAAATAAGGACTCCTGCCTGAAAAATACCCCAGATCTGCTCTTACTTCAGAGGAAAAAATCTTTCTGTGACCAATCCTGAGTTGCAAGTAGGTGGGCTCACAAAGCTGGAGAGAGACATCCCTGTAGTGTGTTTGTCACTGTGTCTTTGATAATGTAAATGTATCAGAATAGGAGAAAAGTGCCCATAATTTCTTTCAGCTTCCTTTTCAGCTATGTACTCTACCTCCAGGTTGCCTGTTGCTACCCAGTGTGCAGCCTCATTGGAGTTTACACTATGCTGCTTGGTATTCATCTACATTGGTGGCCACAGACTAAGGTTACAGGTGTGGGAACCAGTACATAATTGTGAGGACAGCTTCATGTGTTATCTTTCTTCCCTTTCCCTCCTTTGTAAAGT